>NC_000067.6:46544010-47889010 GCF_000001635.26 Mus musculus | reverse complement strand
TTATTCTTTTTAATAGCTGAGTAGTACTCCATTGTGTAAATATACCACATTTTTTTGTATCCATTCCTCTGTTGAGGGGCATCTGGGTTCTTTCCAGCTTCAGGCTATTATAAATAAGGCTGCTATGAACATAGTGGAGCATGTTTCTTTTTACTATTTGGAACATCTTCTGGATATATGCCCAGAGAGGTATTGCAGGATCCTCCAGTAGTACCATGTCCAATTTTCTGAGAAAGTGCCAGACTGATTTTCAGAGTGGTTGTACAAGCTTGAAATCCCATCAACAGTAGAGGAGTGTTCCTCTTTCTCCACATCCTTGCCAGCATCTCCTGTCACCTGAATTTTTGATCTTACCCATTCTGACTGGTGTGAGATGGAATCTCAGGGTTGTTTTGATTTGCATTTCCCTGATGGTTAAGGATGCTGAAATTTTTTTCAGGTGTTTCTCAGCCATTCGGTATTCCTCAGGTGAGAATTCTTTGTTTAGCTCTGATCCCCATTTTTTAATGGGGTTATTCGATTTTCTAGAGTCCACCTTCTTAAGTTCTTTATATATATTGGATATTAGTCCTCTATCTGATTTAGGATAGGTAAAGATCCTTTCCCAATCTGTTGGTGGCCTTTTTGTCTTATTGATGGTGTCTTTTGCCTTACAGAAGATTTGCAGTTTTATGAGGTCCCATTTTTCAATTCTCGATCTTACAGCACAAGCCATTGATTACTGTTCTATTCAAGAATTTTTCCCCTGTGCCCATATCTTCAAGGCTTTTCCCCACTTTCTCCTCTATAAGTTTCAGTGTCTCTGGTTTTATGTGAAGTTCCTTGATCCACTTAGATTTGACATTAGTACAAGGAGATAAGAATGGAACAATTCGAATTCTTCTACATGATAACCACCAGTAGTGCCAGCACCATTTGTTGAAAATGCTGTCATTCTTCCACTGGATGGTTTTAGCTCACTTGTCGAAGATCAAGTGACCATAGGTGTGTGGGTTCACTTCTGGGTCTTCAATTCCATTCCATTGGTCTACTTGTCTGTCACTATACCAGTACCATGCAGTGATTCCAACAGAGGTTCTTTTATTCTTGAGAAGAGTTTTTGCATTCCTAGGTTTTTTGTTATTCCAGATGAATTTGCAGATTGCTCTTTCTAATCCGTTAAAGAATTGAGTTGGAATTTTAATGGGGATTGCATTGAATTTGTAGATTGCATTTGGCAAGATAGCCATTTTTACAATGTTGATCCTGCCAATCCATGAGCATAGGAGATCTTTCCATCTTCTGAGATCTTCTTTAATTTCTTTCTTCAGAGACTGGAAGTTCTTATCATACAGATCTTTCACTTCCTTAGTTAGAGTCACGCCAAGGTATTTTATATTATTTGTGACTATTGAGAAGGGTTTTGTTTACCTAATTTCTTTCTCAGCCTGTTTATTCTTTGTGTAGAGTAAGGCCATTGACTTGATTGAGGTAATTGTATACCTAGCTACTTCATCGCAGCTGTTTATCATATTTAGGAGTTCTCTGGTGGAAGTTTTAGGGTCACTTATATATACTATCATATCATCTGCAAAAAGTGACATTTTGACTTCATCTTTTCCAATTTGTATCCCCTTGATCTCCTTTTGTTGTCTAATTGCTCTGGCTAGGACATCAAGTACAATGTTGAATAGGTAGGGAGAAAGTGGTCAGCTTTGTCTAGTCCTGATTATAGTGGGATTGCTTCCAGCCTCTCACCACTTACTTTGATTTTGGCTATTGGTTTGCTGTAGATTGCTCTTATCATGTTTAAGTATGGGCCTTGAATTCCTGATCTTTCCAAGACTTTCATCCTGAATGGGTGTTGGATTTTGTCAAATGCTTTCTCCTCATCTGAGGAAATGATCATGTGGTTTTTGTCTTTGAGTTTGTTAATATAATGGGTTACATTGATGGATTTCCATATATTAAACCATCCCTGCATCCCTGGAATAAAACCTACTTGGTCAGGGTGGATGATTGTTTTAATGTGTTCTTGGACTTATAGCAAGAATTTTATTGAGTATTTTTGCATCGATATTCCTAAGGGAAATTGGTCTGAATTTCTCTATCTTTGTTGGATCTTTCTGTGGTTTAGGTATCACAATAATTGTGGCTTCATAGAATGAGTTGGGTAGAGGACCATCTACTTCTATTTTGTGGAATAGATTTTGCAGAACTGGAATTAGATCTTCTTTGAAGGCCTGATAGAACTCTGCACTAAACCCATCTGGTCCTGGGCTTTTTTTGGTTGGGAAACCATTATTGAATGCTTCTATTCCTTTAGGGAATATGTGACTGTTCAGATCATTAACTTGATCCTGGTTTACCTTTGGTACTTGGTATCTGTCTATAACTTAGTCCATTTCGTTCAGGTTTTCCAGTTTTGTTGAGTATTGCCATTGTAGAAGGATCTGATGGTGTTTTGGATTTCTTCAGGGTCTGTTCTTATGTCTCCCTTTTCATTTCTGATTTTGTTAATTAGGATGCTGTCCCTGTACCCTCTAGTGAGTCTGGCTAAGGGTTTATCTATCTTTTGATTTTCTCAAAGAACCAGCTCCTCCTTTGGTTTATTCTTTGAATAGTTCTTCTTATTTCCACTTGGTTGATTTCGCCCCTATGTTTGATTATTTCCTTCTGTCTACTACTCTTTGGTGAATTTTCTTCCTTTTTTTCTAGAGCTTTTAGATGTGTTGTCAAGGTGCTAGTATGTCCTCTCTCTAGTTTCTTTTTGGAGGCACTCAGAGCTATGAGTTTCCCTCTAGAAATCCTTTCATAGTGTCCCATAAGTTTGGCTATGTTGTGGCTTCATTTTCATTAAACTCTAAAAAGTCTTTAATTTCTTTCTTTATTTCTTCCTTGACAAAGGTATCATTGAGAAGAGTGTTGTTCATTTCCCACATGAATGTTGGCTTTCCATTATTTATGTTGTTATTGAAGATCAGCCTTAGTCCATGGCGGTCTGATAGGATGCGGGGGACGATTTCAATATTTTTGTATCTGTTGAAGCCTGTTTTGTGACCAATTGTATGGTCAATACTGGAGAAGGTACAATGAGGTACTGAGAAGAAGTTATATCCTTTTGTTTTAGGATAAAATGTTCTGTAGATATCTGTTAAGTCCATTTGATTCATAACTTCTGTTACTTTCACTGTGTCCCTCTTTAGTTTCTATTTCCATGATCTTTCCATTGATGAAAATGGTATGTTGAAGTCTCCAACTATTATTGTGTGAGGTGCAATATGTGCTTTGAGCTTTACTAAAGTTTCTTTAATGAATGTGGCTGCCCTTGTATTTGGAGCATAGATATTCAGAATTGAGAGTTCCTCTTGGAGGATTTTACCTTTGATGAGTATGAAGTGTCCCTCCTTGTCTTTTTTGATTACTTTGTGTTGGAAGTCGATTTTATTCGATATTAGAATGGCTACTCCAGCTTGTTTCGTCAGACCATTTGCTTGGAAAATTGTTTTCCAGCCTTTTATTCTGAGGTAGTGTCTGTCTTTTTCACTGAAATGGGTTTCCTGTAAGCAGCAGAATGTTGGGTTCTGTTTGTGTATCCAGTCTGTTAGTCTATGTCTTTTCATTGGGGAATTGAATCCATTGATATTAAGAGATATTAAGAAAATGTAAATATTGCTTCCTATTATTTTTGTTTTTAGACTTGGCATTCTGTTTGTTTGTGGCTGTCTTCTTTTTGGTTTGTTGAGGGATTACTTTTTTGCTTTTTCTAGGGTGTGGTTTCCGTCCTTGTATTTTTTTTTTCTGTTATTATCCTTTGAAGGGCTGGATTCGTGGAAAGATAATGTGTGAATTTGGTTTTGTCATGGAATACTTTTGTTTCTCCATCTATGGTAATTGAGAGTTTGGCTGCGTATAGTAGCCTGGGCTGGCATTTGTGTTTTCTTAGTGTCTGTATAGCATCTGTCCAGGCTCTTCTGGCTTTCATAGTCTCTGGTGAAGTCTGGTGTAATTCTGATAGCCTGCCTTTATTTGTTACTTGACTTTTCTCCCTTACTGCTTTTAGTATTCTATCTTTATTTACTGCATTTGATGTTCTGATGATTATGTGTCCGGAGGAATTTCTTTTCTGGTCCAGTCTATTTAGAGTTATGTAGGCTTCTTGAATGTTCATGGGCATCTCTTTCTTTAGATTTGGGAAGTTTTCTTCTATAATTTTGTTGAAGGTGTTTGCTGGCCCTTTAAGTTGAAAATCTTCATTCTCATCAACTCCTATTATCCATAGGTTTGGTCTTCTCATTGTGTCCTGGATTTCCTGGATGTTTTGAGTTAGGATCTTTTTGCATTTTGTATTATCTTTGATTGTTGTGCCTATGTTCTCTATGGAATCTTCTACACCTGAGATGCTCTCTTCCATCTCTTGTATTCTGTTGCTGATGCTTGCATCTATGGTTCCAGATTTCTTTTTTTTTTAATTTGGTATTTTCCTCATTTACATTTTCAATGCTATCCCAAAGGTCCCCCATGCCCATCCCCCCAGTCCCCTACCCACCCACTCCCCCTTTTGGGCCTGGCGTTCCCCTATACTGGGGCATATAAAGTTTGCAAGTCCAATGGGCCTCTCTTTGCAGTGATGGCCAACTAGGCCATCTTTTGATACATATGCAGCTAAAGACAAGAGCTCCCGGGTACTGGTTAGTTCATATAGGGTTGCAGTTCCCTATAGCTCCTTGGGTAATTTCTCTAGCTCTTCCATTAGGGGCCGTGTGACCCATCCAAGAGCTGACTGTGAGTATCCACTTCTGTGTTTGCTAGGCCCCAGCATAGTCTCACATGAGACAGCTATATCTGGGTCCTTTCAGCGAAATCTTGCTAGTGTATGCAATGGTGTCAGCATTTGGAAGCTGATTATGGGATGGATCCCTGCATATGGCAGTCACTAGATGGTCCATCCTTTCGGCACAGCTCTAAAGTTTGTCTCTGTAACTCCTTATATGGGTGTTTTGTAGCCATTTCTAAGAAAGGGTAAAGTGTCCACACTTTGGTCTTCATTCTTCTTGAATTTCATGCATTTGGCAAGTTGTATTTTATATCCTGGGTATCCTAAGTTTTTGGACTATTATCCACTTATCAGTGAGTACATATTGTGCGAGTTCCTTTGTGATTGGGTTACTTCACTCAGGATGATACCCTCCAGGTCCATCTATTTGCCTAGGAATTTCATAAATTCATTTTTTTAATAGCTGAGTAGTATTCCATTGTGTAAATGTACCACATTTTCTATATCCATTCCTCTGTTGAGGGGCATCTGGGTTCTTTCCAGCTTCTGGCTATTATAAACAAGGCTGCTATGAACACAGTGGAGCATGTGTTCTTCTTACCGGTTGGGACATCTTCTGGATATATGCCCAGGAGAGGTATTGCGGGAACCACCGGTAGTACTATGTCCAATTTTCTGAGGAACCACCAGACTGATTTCCAGAGTGGTTGTACAAGCTTGCAATCCCACCAACAATGGAGGAGTGTTCCCCTTTCTCCACATCCTCGCCAGCATCTGCTGTCACCTGAGTTTTTGATCTTAGCCATTCTGACTGGAGTGAAGTGGAATCTCAGTGTCGTTTTGATTTGCATTTCCCTGATGATTAAGGATGTTGAACATTTTTTCAGGTGTTTCTCTGCCTTTCGGTATTCCTCAGGTGAGAATTCTTTGTTCAGTTCTGAGCCCCATTTTTAATGGGGTTATTTGATTTTCTGGAGTCCACCTTCTTGAGTTCTTTATATGTATTGGATATTAGTCCCCTATCCGATTTGGGATAGGTAAAGATCCTTTCCCAATCTGTTGGTGGCCTTTTTGTCTTATTGACGGTGTCTTTTGCTTTGCAGAAGCTTTGCAATTTTATGAGATCCCATTTATCGATTCTTGATCTTACAGCACAAGCCATTGCTGTTCTATTCAGGAATTTTTACCCTGTACCCATATCTTCGAGGCTTTTCCCTACTTTCTCCTCTATAAGTTTCAGTGTCTCTGGTTTTATGTGGAGTTCCTTAATCCACTTAGATTTGACCTTAGTACAAGGAGATAGAAATGGATCAATTCGCATTCTTCTACATGATAACTGCCAGTTATGCCAGCACCATTTGTTGAAAATCCTGTCTTTTTTCCACTGGATGGTTTTAGCTCCCTTGTCAAAGATCAAGTGACCATAGGTGTGTGGGTTCATCGCTGGATCTTCAGTTCTGTTCCATTGGTCTACTTGTCTGTCACTATACCAGTACCATGCAGTTTTGATCACAATTGCTCTGTAGTACAGTTTTAGGTCCAGCATGGTGATTCCACCAGAGGTTCTTTTATACTTGAGAAGAGTTTTTGCTATCCTAGGTTTTTTGTTATTCCAGATGAATCTGCCTATTGCCCTTTCTAATTCGTTGAAGAATTGAGTTGGAATTTTGATGGGGATTGCATTGAATCTATAGATTGCTTTTGGCAAGATAGCCATTTTTACAATGTTGATCCTGCCAATCCATGAGCATGGGAGATCTTTCCATCTTCTGAGATCTTCTTTAATTTCTTTCTTTAGAGACTGGAAGTTCTTATCATACAGATCATTCACTTCCTTAGTTAGAGTCACGCCAAGGTATTTTATATTATTTGTGACTATTGAGAAGGGTGTTGTTTCCCTAATTTCTTTCTCAGCCTGTTTATCCTTTGTATACAGAAAGGCCATTGACTTGTGTGAGTTAATTTTATATCCAGCTACTTCATTGAAGCTGTTTATCAGGCTTAGGTGTGATCTGGTGGAATTTTTAGGGTCACTTATATATACTATCATATCATCTGCAAAAAGTGATATTTTGACTTCTTCCTTTCCAATTTGTATCCCTTTGATCTCCTTTTGTTGTCTAATTGCTCTGGCTAGGACTTCAAGTACAATGTTGAATAGGTAGGGCGAGAGTGGACATCCTTGTCTAGTCCCTGATTTTAGTGGGATTGCTTCCAGCTTCTCACCATTTACTTTGATGTTGGCTATTGGTTTGCTGTAGATTGCTTTTATCATGTTTAGGTATGGGCCTTGAATTCCTGATCTTTCCAAGACTTTTATCATGAATGGGTGTTGGATTTTTTCAAACCCTTTCTCAGTATCTAACGAGATGATCATGTGGTTTTTGTCTTTGAGTTTGTTTATATACAGGATTACATTGATGGATTTCCATATATTAAACCATCCCTGCATCCCTGTGATGAAACCTGCTTGGTCAGGATGGATGATTGTTTTGATGTGTTCTTGGATTTGGTTAGCAAGAACTTTATTGAGGATTTCTGCATCGATATTCATAAGAGAAATTGGTCTGAAGTTTTCTATCTTTGTTGGGTCTTTTTGTGGTTTAGGTATCAGAGTAATTGTGGCTTCATAGAATGAGTTGGGTAGAGTACCTTCCGTTTCTATTTTGTGGAATAGTTTGTGAAGAACTGGAATTAGGTCTTCTTTGAAGGTCTGATAGAACTCTGCACTAAACCCATATGGGCCTGGTCTTTTTTTGGCTGGGAGACTATTAATAACTGCTTCTATTTCTTTAGGGGATATGGGACCGTTTAGAAGGTCAACTTGATCCTGATTCAACTTTGGTACCTGGTATCTGTCCAGAAATTTGTCCATTTCATCCAGGTTTTCCAGTTTTGTTGAGTATAGCCTTTTGTAGAAGGATCTGATGGTGTTTTGGATTTCTTCAGGATCTGTTGTTATGTCTCCCTTTTCATTTCTGCTTTTGTTAATTAGGATTTTGTCCCTGTGCCCTCTAATGAGTCTAGCTAAGGGTTTATCTATCTTGTTGATTTTCTAAAGAACCAGCTCTTTGATTGGTTAATTATTTGAATAGTTCTTCTTGTTTCCACTTGGTTGATTTCACCCCTGAGTTTGATTATTTCCTGCCTTCTACTCCTCTTGGGTGAATTTGCTTCCTTTTCTTCTAGACCTTTTAGATGTGTTGTCAAGCTGCTAATGTGTGTTCTCTCTAGTTTCTTTTTGGAGGCACTCAGAGCTATGAGTTTTCCTCTTAGGAATGCTTTCATTATGTCCCATAAGTTTGGGTATTTTGTGGCTTCATTTTCATTAAACTCCAAAACGTCTTTAATTGCTTTCTTTATTCCTTCCTTGACCAAGGTATCATTGAGAAGAGTGTTGTTCAGTTTCCACGTGAATGTTGGCTTTCTATTATTTATTTTGTTATTGAAGATCAGCCTTAGTCCATGGTGATCTGATAGGATGCATGGGACAATTTCAATATTTTTGTATCTGTTGAGGCTTGTTTTGTGACCAATTATGTGGTCAATTTTAGAGAAGGTACCATGAGGTTCTGAGAAGAAGGTAAATCCTTTTGTTTTAGGATAAAATATTCTGTAGATGTCTTTTAAGTCTATTTGTTTCATCACTTCTGTTAGTTTCACTGTGTCCCTGTTTAGTTTCTGTTTCCATGATCTGTCCATTGGTGAAAGTGGTGTGTTGAAGTCTCCCACTATTATTGTGTGAGGTGCAATGTGTGCTTTGAGCTTTACTAAAGTTTCTTTAATGAATGTGGCTGCCCTTGTATTTGGAGCATAGATATTCATAATTGAGAGTTCCTCTTGGAGGATTTTACCTTTGATGAGTATGAAGTGCCCCTCCTTGTCTTTTTTGATGACTTTGGGTTGGAAGTCAATCTTATCAGATATTAGGATGGCTACTCCAGCTTGTTTCTTCAGACCATTTGCTTGGAAAATTGTTTTCCAGCCCTTCATTCTGAGGTAGTGTCTATCTTTTTCTCTGAGATGGGTTTCCTGTAAGCAGCAAAATGTTGGGTCTTGTTTGTGTAGCCAGTTTGTTTTCTATGTCTTTTTATTGGGGAGTTGAGACCATTGATATTAAGAGATATTAAGAAAAAGTAATTGTTGCTTCCTGTTATTTTTGTTGTTAAAGTTGGCATTCTGTTCTTGTGGCTGTCTTCTTTTAGTTTTGTTGAGGGATTATCTTCTTGTTTTTTCTAGGGCGTGGTTCCCGTCCTTGTATTGGTTTTTTTCTCTTATTATCCTTTGAAGGGCTGGATTCGTGGAGAGATAATAGGTGAATTTAGTTTTGTTGTGGAATACTTTGGTTTCTCCATCTATGGTAATTGAGAGATTGGCTGGGTATAGTAGACTGGGCTGGTATTTGTGTTCTCTTTGTGTCTGTATAACATCTGTCCAGGCTCTTCTGGCTTTCATAGTCTCTGGTGAAAAATCTGGTGTAATTCTGATAGGCTTGCCTTTATATGTTACTTGGCCTTTTTCCCTTACTGCTTTTAGTATTCTATCTTTATTTAGTGCATTTGATGTTCTGATTATTATGTGTCCGGAGGAATTTCTTTTCTGGTCCAGTCTATTTGGAGTTCTGTAGGCTTCTTGTATGTTCATGGGCATCTCTTTCTTTAGATTTGGGAAGTTTTCTTCAATAATTTTGTTGAAGATATTTGCTGGTCTTTTGAGTTAAAAATCTTCATTCTCATCAACTTCTATTATCCATAGGTTTGGTCTTCTCATTGTGTCCTGGATTTCCTGGATGTTTTGAGTTAGGATCTTTTTGCATTTTCCATTTTCTTTGATTGTTGTGCCGATGTTCTCTATGGAATCTTCTGCACCTGAGATTCTCTCTTCCATCTCTTGTATTCTGTTGCTGTTGCTGGCATCTATGGTTCCAGATTTCTTTCCTAGGGTTTCTATCTCCAGTGTTGCCTCACGTTGGGTTTTCTTTATTGTGTCTACTTCCCTTTTTATGTCTAGTATGGTTTTGTTCATTTCCATCACCTATTTGGATGTGTTTTTCTGTTTTTCTATAAGTACTTCCACCTGTTTGGTTGTGTTTTCCTGTTTTTCCTTTAAGGACTTGTAACTCTTTAGCAGTGCTCTCCTGTATTTCTTGAAGTGAGTTATTAAATTCCTTCTTTATGTCCTCTACCATCATCATGAGATATGCTTTTAAATCCAGGTCTACCTTTTCAGGTGTGTTAGGGTGCCCTGGACTGGGCGAAGTGGGCGTTCTGGGTTCTGATGGTGGTGAGTGGTCCTGGTTTCTGTTAGTAGGATTCTTACGTTTACCTTTTGCCATCTGGCAATCTCTGGAGTTAGTTGTTATAGTTGTCTTTGTTTAGAGATTGTTCCTCTGTTGATTTTGTTACCCTCTATCAGCAGACGTGGGAGACTAGCTCTCTCTTCTGAGTTTCAGTGGTCAGAGCAGGCTCTGCAGGCAATCTCTCCTCTTTCAGGGAAGGTGCACAGTTATCTGGTGTTTGTACCTCCTTCTGGCTGAAGATGAAGGCCTGAAACAGGATCTTTCCCAGAAGCTGTGTTGCTTTGGCCAGGAAGGTGGCCAGTTGTCTGGAGCTGAAAATGGCGCCGCCTCAGAAGTTCTGTGGCTCTTCCCTGTCCCAGAAGTGGCTGGCCTCTGTATTCCACACCCTCACCCATGCAGCCTGCCCTCTGCAGAGTCCCAGAGCCAAGGATGCTCCCGCTGGGGCCTGAGGCACAAACCTCTCCGGCCGGGCGGACCCCTGTGCTCTCACCAGGAAGGTGGCTGGTTGTCTGGAGCCGAAGATGGTGCCGCCTCAGCCCAGATTTCTTTCCTAGGGTTTCTATCTCCAGCGTTGCCTCACTTTGGGTTTTCTTTATTGTGTCTACTTCCCTTTTTAGGTCTTGGATGGTTTTATTCAATTCCATCAACTGTTTGGTCTTGTTTTCTTGCAATTCTTTAAGGGATTTTTGTGCTTCCTCTTTAAGGTCTTCTACCTGTTTAGCAGTGTTCTCCTGTATTTCTTTAAGTGAGTTATTAAAGTCCTTCTTGATGTCCTCTACCATCATCATGAGATATGCTTTTAAATCCGGGTCTAGCTTTTCAGGTGTGTTGGGGTGCCCAGGACTGGGTTGGGGTGGGAGTGCTGTGTTCTGATGATGGTGAGTGGTCTTGGTTTCTGTTTATAAGATTCTTATGTTTGCCTTTTGCCATCTGGTAATCTCTGGAGTTAGATGTTTTAGTTTTCTCTGGTTAGATCTTGTTCCTCAGATGTTTATGTTAACCTCTATCAGCAGACCTGGGTGTCTCTCCTGAGTTTCAGTATTCAGAGTACTCTCTGCGGGTAAGCTCTCCTCTTGCAGGGAAGGTGCCCAGAGATCTGGTGTTCGAACCTGCCTCCTGGCAGAAGTTGTGATCCACTCACAGAGGACTTAAGATCCCGTGGAGGGTCCTGTGTATACCTTTCGAGTGTCCCCAGACTCCATGCCCAAGATACCCTGGTGCTGGAGGGATTGGAAGGGACTTGTGCCCCTGATCAGGCCAGGTTTTCTGCTTCCCTAATTAATGCAGTCTCAGGTCCCATGCGATTGAATTGGAGCAGCAGTTGTGTTCCACTCACCAGAGGTCTTAAGATCCCTTGGTGGGTCTTGCAGGTAGCTTGCGGGTGTCAGTAGACTCAGCGCCCAAACTACTCAGGTGCTGTTGGGACTGGAAGGGCTGGGTTTGTTTTGTTTTGTTTTTTAAATAAATCTTTTGCAATACAAAACAGTGCTAAGATAAAATATGTGCTTGAAGTGAAGAAAGGGGAAAAAAAGAAAACATAATTCAATATCCCCCAAGAACATTCCTCACCCAGGGAAAACAAAAGGTGCTTTTATTATACCTATTTGTCTCATCCAATTCCAAGATGATCTTACAAAGGAACACGCTTCTCTGTAAACAATGAAAACGTCAATATTTGTGCTGTTCTAAATTTTTTTTCAGAGAAATAAAGAAAATGTTTCATTACATCTGTAAGGAAGAAAGGTGGAACTGCCAAAGTCCACAAAGTAGGCAGGTATAGAAACAGATTTCCCCACTGGTTATCCTTCATTCTAAAAGAATAGCACAATTTGAATTTGACATGCTTCAGAGACTATATTTACTTTCCTTTCTAAGGAAAAGGGCACCCAAGAAGATAATTTTGCAAGTTGTGTAGTAGAAAAAAATAAGTCATGGTAAAGGTAGTTGCATTTATTGTTAAATTTTTCAGTTTCTCACAGATATCAAATTTATCAAAACAGACTTAATCTACTTTCTAATAAAATCAAGTGATATAATGGCTTTGAAAAATTTATTTGTGTAGAAAAATGATCCAGTATTCATATTTAAAAGATAAAAGCTGGGGTATAAAGATAGTGTTTAATGGCATATTAAGCTCCTGAATAGGACAACTATGCAGCTAATAAGAATGATCTGTAGAAAATCTGATGCATGCTTGATACACTCTGGGCCCTGTGCATGTACATACACACACACATCAGAGAGAATTAAAAATAAAATAAAACTTAATAAAATGCTAAATGTTATATGATAATTTGTTAATAAAATGTTAAGAATTTATTAGTGTTGGTAAAGTGATAAAGTAAGCATACCTCAGTAACGTAAAATTAATCATTTGATTTTTGTTTAGGTGTGCACATGTATGTTCACATATGTACAAATGTGCAATTGGTGATCTATATTCATAAGTGGGTGTGTGTACACACATACATACCTGAAAAAAACTAAGGACAATAATAAATAGCCTGATCCAGCAATTTCTGATGTATAGAGACAGGACCTTTCAATGAATCTGGAGCAAAGTAGGCAGCTAGCATGTACCCAGTGGGTTTCCTCTGTAAGCCCCACCCACAGAACTGGTTTTGTAGGCCCATGTGACTGCAGCAGACTCTTTATGTAGATTCCTCAGATTTAACTAAGGCTCTCATACCTATACTGCACATAGTTTTAACTACTAATCAATTTCCCTAATTCCAAAGCTAAGTGATTAAGTTATGTATAAATATTGGTGGTACAAATGAAATCACAGTGTAAAATTAGACAAATAATTACAATGGAGATGAAATAATAGCAAACTTCAATATATTTAATAAAGTATAATGAAAAATAACAATTGAAGAGTATACTTTTCAACAAAATAAGAAAAATTAGTAAGAAAAATTCATTTTATATGCTTCTACATTTGTGTTTTTCTCATTCACTTAAAGAAGAGTAATAAATAACTGTTCTTTGTAATATAATGGTCATAAAATGATAGGTTTTGTGAGGGAGAATTGACTTTAAAATGAAAGAACAAAAGTACATTGTTCTTTGAACTTGAAATGACTAAATTTACTCACAAAATAAAGACAGCATATCGTAACCATTTGCATTTCCTAAAATAATTTTTAAAAACTCACTTTACTATTGAAATAGCAGATCAAAAGAATAAGATTGGAAAAAGAAAGTCTTGTATATACTTAAATAATTTTAGAGGGTTTCTGCTGTTTATTTAGCTCATTTGCGTGGCAAAGCATAGCTAAATACATGCTGAACTTTCCAGAGGCAGTAGTTGAGGGTTACAATAGAGAACAACATTAATCCAAAGGGTTAGAATTAAGTATGTCACAGGCCATGACACCCAGTGACTTGGATGACTTTTCAGGACACATGGTAAGTGATCTTATTCTGTCTTACCTAAACTTGTCAATGTTGTTTGCTCAGACTCAAGCCATTTGTCATGAGGCCTTTTTGCTTTGTTGTATTCACCATGACAAAGAACCAGCTAAGAGTTTCATGAAAATATCACAGAGGTATATATTTTATAGATTGGTAAATTATCACTTAGGAAAATATAGGCTCTGTACACAACTGGCACTTAACTAAGCCGTAGATACATATGTTTGCTATCCTAAATTAAATTGCTATAGTTAGAGTTCTTGGCAAAATTTATGGCTTATGAATAAAGACAAGCAGGAAAATCATTTCTTCAAAAGGTGGTGGGACATCATCTCATGGCAGTAACAAGCTCAATGTAGGGAGTAAACTGGTTTAATAAATCAGGCAAATTATTTATTATAGAATTTTCAATCTTTACCTGTTTAAAGAGGATTCACAAAAGCATACTCAGAATATCAGTTATTAGAATTTGTGGGACTGGAGAGATGGCTCAGAGGTTGAGAGCACCAATTGCTCTTGTTAAAGTCCTGAGTTCAAATCTTAGCAACTACATGGTGGCTCACAACCATCCATATCTCCCACTTCTGGAGCGTCTGAAGAAAGCTACAGTGAATTTATATATATTAAATAAACAAATCTTTAAAAATAAAGAATTTTTGGTTTTGGTTATTTGGAAACTGCCCTCTAACATGGAGTCTTCATGGGGTTCATTCTGGCATGGGGACACAGACAACTTGCTTGAAATAGGTAAAGAATATAATGTCTTATTTCACTAAGTGCTTTTTTAAAGGCATATCTAGGAAGAGATATGAAAATGTGTTAATGTGCTTGAAAAGGCCTGTTTTAAACATTAAAAGCTGAACATTGCAAGAAAGAAACAGTCAAGCACAGAATAAAAGAACAAAAGGATGGAACTACTAACAGTGAGAAGCAGGAAATAAGAGAACAAAAGGATGGAACTGCTAACAGTGAGGCGCAGGGGATGCTTTTATAGGTCAATAGGTTTTGATACATCATTCTACATAGTTCTGATTTTGCCTAGGTGTTTGTTTTGCTGTGCTTCTATTTGAAGAAACACATCAAAATGACAATTTTTATTTTGTGAAGAATCTTCTACTATACTAGCACTATAAGCATAAACAATTTGTTAGATGGTATGACTTATTGACATTTTTTTTTTACCAAGAATAATTTACTGATCAGCTATCTTCGGTTATACTCAATTGTTTATCACATTTGAAATTTGTTGAAACAACCATACTAAAGAAACATTTCTTTAGTATTTTAAGTGTGTCTAATTCCTTGGTGTGACAAACAGGAGCAAATATAAGTGATTCAAGTTGAAATGTTCCCTGACAAGGTTCTCAGCACTCCACTCAACACTGTCATTGTTTGAAAGTCTCTCCCAGTCAGCTGTATATCTTAGCCTCTAACAAGAACAGGCCCCAGACATACGGCCACTTTCCCGGCCAGAGGAAAGGGGTACGCCCGGCGCAGGAGTGCTTTGCCTGAGCATCCTGAGCAGACATCTTGGTTCCGGGGCCCTGCCAAGTGTATTCTGCACAGGTGAGAGTACGGAATACAGAAGCTAAAAGCTTCTGGGACAGGCAGGAGCCACAGAGGTTCTAAGGCAACCCCCTTTTTGGGCCCCAGACAGCTGGCCACTTTCCCGGCCAGAGGAAAGGGTCTGCCCAGCCCAGGAGTGCTTTGCCTGAGCATCAGCAGCAGACATCTTGGTTACGGGACTCCTCCAAGATTATTCAGCACAGATAAGAGTGTAGAATACAGAAGCTAACAGCTTCTGAGACAGACCAAAGCAACTCAGCTTCGAGACAGGTCCTGATTTGGGCCTTCGTCTTCGGCCAGGAGGGAGGTCCTAAGGCCAGATATCTGTGCACCTATCCTGTAGGAGGAGAGCTTGGCTGCAGAGAGTGCTCTGACCACTGAAACTAAGAGGAGAGACCTAGTCTCCCAGGTCTGCTGATAGAGGCTAACAGAATCACCTGAGGAACAAGCTCTAAACAGAGACAACTATAACAACTGGCTCCAGAGATTACCGAATGGTGAAAGGCAAAGGTAAGAATCATACTAACAGAAATCAATACCACTCACCATCACAGCACTCCCACCCCACCTAGTCGTGGGCACCCCAACACAACCGAAAAGCTAGACCCGATTTAAAGGCATATCTCATAATGATGGTAGAGGACATCAAGAAGGACTTTAATAACTCACTTAAAGAAATACAGGAGAACACTGCTAAAGAGTTACAAGTCCTTAAAGAAAAACAGGAAAACACAACCAAACAGGTAGAAGTCCTTAAAGAAAAACAGGAAATAACAACCAAACCGGTAGAAATCCTTAAAGAAAAACAGGAAAACACAACCAAACAGGTGATGGAAATGAACAAAACCATACTAGACCTAAAAAGGGAAGTAGACACAATAAAGAAAACCCAAAGTGAGGCAATGCTGGAGATAGAAAACCTAGGAAAGAAATCTGGAACCATAGATGCGAACATCAGCAACAGAATACAAGAGATGGAAGAGAGAATCTCAGGTGCAGAAGATTCCATAGAGAACATCAGCACAACAATCAAAGAAAATACAAAACGCAAAAAGATCTTAACTTAAAACATCCAGGAAATCCAGGACACAATGAGAAGACCAAACCTACGGATAATAGGAGTTGATGAGCACGAAGATTTTCAACTTAAAGGGCCAGCAAATATCTTCAACAAAATTATAGAAGAAAACTACCCAAACCTAAAAAAAGAGATGCCCATGAACATACAAGAAGCCTACAGAACTCCAAATAGACTGGACCAGAAAAGAAATTCCTCCTGACACATAATAATCAGAACAACAAATGCACTAAATAAAGATAGAATATTAAAAGCAGTAAGGGAGAAAGGTCACGTAACATATAAAGGCAGGCCTATCAGAATTATAGCAGACTTTTCACCAGAGACTATGAAAGCCAGGAGAGCCTGGACAGATGCTATACAGACACTAAGAGAACACAAATGCCAGCCCAGGCTACTATACCCAGCCAAACTCTCAATTACCATAGATGGGGAAACCAAGGTATTCCATGACAAAACCAAATTCACACATTATCTTTCCACGAATCCAGCCCTTCAAAGGATAATAACAGAAAAAAAATACAAGGAAGGAAATCACACCCTAGAAAAAGCAAGAAAGTAATCCTTCAAAAAAAAAAAAAACAAAAAAACAAAAAACAAAAAACAAAAGAAGACAGCCACAAATAAACAGAATGCCAACTCTAACAACAAAAATAAAAGGAAGCAACAATTACTTTTCCTTAATATCTCTTAATATCAATGGACTCAATTCCTCAATAAAAAGACATAGATTAACAGATTGGCTACACAAACAGGACCCAAATTTCTTCTGCTTACAGGAAACCCATCTCAGGGAAAAAGACAGACACTACCTCAGAGTGAAAGGCTGGAAAACAATTTTCCAAGCAAATGGTCTGAAGAAACAAGCTGGAGTAGCCATTCTCATATCGGATAAAATCGACTTCCAACCAAAAGTTATCAAAAGAGACAAGGAGGGACACTTCATACTCATCAAAGGTAAAATCCTCCAAGAGGAACTCTCAATTCTGAATATCTATGCTCCAAATACAAGGGCAGCCACATTCATTAAAGACACTTTAGTAAAGTTCAAAGCACACATTGCACTTCACACAATAATATTGGGAGACTTCAACACACCACTTTCACCAATGGACAGATCATTCAAACAGAAACTAAACAGGGAAACAGTGAAAGTAACAGAAGTTATGAAACAAATGGACTTAACAGATATCTACAGTACATTTTACCCTAAAACAAAAGGATATACCTTCTTCTCAACACCTCATGGGACCTTCTCCAAAATTGACCATATAATTGGTCACGAAACAGGGATCAACAGATTCAAAAATATTGAAATCTTCCCCTGCATCCTATCAGACCACCATGGAATAAGGCTAATCTTCAATAACATCATAAATAATGGAAAGCCAACATTCACATGGAAATTGAACAACACTCTTTTCAATGATACGTTGGTCAAGGAAGGAATCAAGAAAGAAATTAAAGACTTTTTAGAGTTTAATGAAAATGAAGCCACAACATTCCCAAACCTATGGGACACAATGAAAGCATTTCTAAGAGGGAAACTCATAGCTCTGAGTGCCTCCAAAAAGAAACTAGAGAGAGGACATACTAGCAGCTTGACAACACATCTAAAAGCTCTAGAAAATAAAGGAAGAAAATTCACCCAAGAGGAGTAGACAGAAGGAAATAATCAAACTCAGGGGTGAAATCAACCAAGTGGAAACAAGAAGAACTATTCAAAGAATTAACCAAACGAGGAGGAGTTGGTTCTTTGAGAAAATCAACAAGATAGATAAATCCTTAGTTAGATTTACTAGGGGCACAGGGACAACATCTTAATTAACAAAATCAGAAATGACATAACAACATCTTAATTAACAAAATTAGAAATGACATAACAACAGATTCTGAAGAAATCCAAAACACCATCAGATCCTTCTACAAAAGGCTATACTCAACAAATCTGGAAAACCAGAATGATATGGACAAATTCCTAGACAGATACCAGGTAACAAAGTTAAATCAGGATCAAGTTAACGATCTAAAAAGTCCCATATCCCCTAAAGAAATAGAAGCAGTCATTAATAGTCTCCCAGCCAAAAAAAGCCCAGGACCAGATGGGTTTAGTGCAGAGTTCTACCAGACCTTCAAAGAAGATCTAATTCCAGTTCTGCACAAACTATTCCACAAAATAGAAGTAGAAAAAACTCCACCCAACTCATTCTATGAAGCCACAATTACTGTAATACCGAAACCACAGAAAGATCCAACAAAGATAGAGAACTTCAGACCAATTACCCTTATGAATACAGATGCAAAAATCCTCAATAAAATTCTAGCCATCCGAATCCAAGAACACATTAAAGCAATTATCCACCCTGACCAAGTAGGTTTTATTCCAGGGATGCAGGGGTGGTTTAATATATGGAAATCCATCAATGTAATCCATTATATAAACAAATTCAAAGACAAAGACCACATGATCATCTTGTTAGATGCGGAAAAAGCATTCAACAAGATCCAACTCTGATTCATGATAAAAGTCTTGAAAAGATCAGGAATTCAAGGCCCATACCTAAACATGATAAAAGCAATCTACAGCAAACCAGTAGCCAACATCAAAGTAAATGGTGAGAAGCTTGAAGCAATCCCACTAAAATCAGGGACTAGACAAGGATGTCCACTCTCTCCATACCTATTCAACATTGTACTTGAAGTCCTAGCCAGAGCAATTAGACAACAAAAGGAGATCAAGGGATACAAATTGGAAAAGATGAAGTCAAAATATCACTTTTTGCAGATGATATGATAGTATATATAAGTGACCCTAAAAATTTAACCAGAGAACTCCTAAACCTGATAAACAGCTTCAATAAAGTAGTTGGATATAAAATTAACTCAAACAAGTCAATTGCCTTTCTCTACACAAAAAATAAACTTGCTGAGAAAGAAATTAGGGAAACAAAACCCTTCTCAATAGACACAAATAATATAAAATGTCTTGGCGTGACTCCAACTAAGGAAGTAAAAGATCTGTATGATAAGAACTTCAAGTCTTTGAAGAAAGAAATTAAAGAAGATCTCAGAAGATGGAAAGATCTCCCATGCTCATGGATTGGCAGGATCAACATTGTAAAAATGGCTATCTTGCCAAAAGCAATCTACAGATTCAATGCAATCCCCATCAAAATTCCAACTCAATTCTTCAACGGATTAGAAAGAGCAATCTGCAAATTTATCTGAAATAACAAAAAACCTAGGATAGCAAAATCTCTTCTCAAGAATAAAAGAACCTCTGGTGGAATCACCATGCCTGACCTAAAACTGTACTACAGAGAAATTGTTATAAAAACTGCATGGTGTTGTATAGTGACAGACAAGTAGACCAATGGAATAAAATTGAAGACACAGAAATGAACCCACACACCTATGGTCACTTGATCTTTGACAAGTGAGCTAAATCCATCCAGTGGAAGAATGACAGCATTTTCAACAAATGATGCTGTCACAACTGGTTGTTACCATTCAGAAGAATGCACATTGATCCATTCCTATCTCCTTGTACTAAGGTCAAATCTAAGTGGATCAAGGAACTTCACATAAAAGCAGAGATACGGAAACTTATAGAGGAGAAAGTGGGGGAAAGCCTCAAAGATATGGGCACAGGGAAAAAATTCCTGAATAGAACAGCAATGGCTTGTGCTGTAAGATCTAGAATTGACAAATGGGACCTCATGAAACTGCGAAGTTTCTGCAAGGCAAAAGACACCGTCAATAAGACAAAAAGACCACCAACAGATTGTGAAAGGATCTTTACCTATCCTAAATCAGATAGGGAACTAATATCCAATATATATAAAGAACTCAAGAAGGTGGACTCCAGAAAATCAAATAACCCCATTAAAAAATGGGGCTCAGAACTGAACAAAGAATTCTCACCTGAGGAATACCGAATGGCAGAGAAGCACCTGAAAAAATGTTCAACATCCTTAATCATCAGGGAAATGCAAATGAAAACAACCCTGAGATTCCACCTCACATCAGCCAGAATGGCTAAGATCAAAATTCAGGTGACAGCAGATGCTGGCGAGGATGTGGAGAAAGAGGAACACTCCTCCATTGTTGGTGGGATTGCAAGCTTGTACAACCACTCTGGAAATCAGTCTGGTGGTTCCTTAAAAAATTGGACATAGTACTAGCGGAGGATCCAGCAATACCTCTCCTGGGCATATATCCAGAAGATGTCCCAACCAGTAAGAAGGACACATGCTCCACTATGTTCATAGCAGCCTTATTTATAATAGTCAGAAGCTGCAAAGAACCCAGATGCCCCTCAACAGAGGAATGGATACAGAAAATGTGGTACATCTACACAATGGAGTACTACTCAGCTATTAAAAAGAATGAATTTATGAAATTCCTAGCCAAATGGATGGACCTGGAGGGCATCATCCTGAGTGAGGTAACCCAATCACAAAGGAACTCACACAGTATGTACTCTCTGATAAGTGGATATTAGCCCAAAACTTAGGATGCCCAAGATATAAGATACAATTTCCTAAACGCATGAAACTCAAGAAGAGTGAAGACCAAACTGTGGACACTGTGCCCCTTCTTAGAATTGGGAACAAAACACCTATGGAAGGAATTACAGAGACAAAGTTTGGAGCTGAGATGAAAGGATGGACCATGTAGAGATTGCCATATCCAGGGATCCACCTCATAATCAGCTTCCAAATGCTGACACCATTGAATACACTAGCAAGATTTTGCTGAAAGGACCCAGATATAGCTGTCTCATGTGAGACTATGCTGGGGCCTAGCAAACACAGAAGTGGATACTCACAGTCAGCTATTGGATGGATCACAGGGCTCCCAATGGAGGAGCTAGAGAAAGTACCCAAGGAGCTAAAGGGATCTGCAACCCTATAGGTGGAACAACATTATGAACTAACCAGTATCCCGGAGCTCTGGACTCTATCTGCATATGTATCAAAAGATGGCCTAGTTGGTCATCACTGGAAAGAATTTGGACACACAAACTTTATATGCCCCAGCACAGGGGAATGCCAGGGCCCCAAAATTGTAATGGGTGGGTAGGGAAGTGCGGGGGGGAGGGAGCATATGGGGCCTTTTAGGATAGCATTTAAAAATGTAATTGAGGAAAATATGTAATAAAAAAATATACATAAAAAAAAGTAGGCCATCACTGCAAAGAGAGGCCCATTGGACTTGCAAACTTTATATGCCCCAATACAGGGGAACGCCAGGGCCAAAAAGGGGGAGTGGGTGGGTAGGGGATTGGGGGTGGGTATGTGGGACCTTTGGGATAGCATTGAAAATGTAAATGAGGAAAATACCTAATTAAAAAAAAAGAATTCATTTGAAAAAAAAAAAAAAAGAATAACAACCTAAGACACGTGCCTTGATATTCTATATGCGATTTTAAATGTGTGACAAGTGAATAAATTAGTCATTGCAGATTTTAGATTCTACAATTATTAAAAATAAAAATGTAAAGACTGAAGTAAAGGGATATGAGAACTAAATGATAGTAAGTACAAAAGATGTAAATGTTCAAAAATTAAAGGAATTTAGTATCTTTTTATACTCTTCCTGAGAACATGTTATAGAATGCCTTCTAAATAGAGCACATGGAGTTGAGAATTACTAAAACAATTAAAATGATTAACAACATTTCATAAGCAAAGTGAGAGGCATGTTATATTAAAACAGACTATATAACTTCTACAAATGTTTAATTAAATAAATCAATGTAATTTCTTTTGTTAATAGAAAATGTTTACTTATAATTCAATGCATTTTTTTCCTTCAAATTTCAAAAAGAGAACCATGATCCTTTTTATTCTATCAACTGATAAATTAATATACTAACACATAAACCTATGAAAACTTAATGTACAAATACAAAATAATATTCTCTATCTTCTGTGTGCAAATATTGATACAAAAAGCACATTAAAAGTAGTAGAAAATCATTTCAGGTAAAAATAATAATCCATTAATATGGAGAACAATTGGCCAAGAGAACATATGGATTATGAAATTAAATGATAATACATTTCACTGCATTAATTAAAAAAATAGAAGCTGTGTTTTGTTTTACATGAAGATTACTCAATTTTTAGGACCTGTAGATGTGGCTTAGCAATTAAAAGCACTGGCTACTTTTGAGAAGGTCCTGTGTTAGACTCCCTGTTCCCATGTCAGGGGCTCACAACTGCTTATAACTCCAACTCTAGAGAAAGCAAGATTCTTTTCTGGTATCCAAGAGCATCTGCACTCATGTGCACATACTCTCATGAATGTCTACACATATACATAATTACAAATAAAATAAAAATTTAAAAATAAAATAAATATTTAAATTGAGAAAATACCAAGTTAATAAAGACTGGATTTAAGACAATAGTACTATAAATAAAGAGAAAAAATGTATTAGGATGGGTTAAGTGGTATAAAAGCAAACACTTCTGCATATCTATTGTAATATTACTTATAGGAATTCATACCTCTTAAACCACTGTAACCAATTTGCAAAGACATTTGACTGTTATTATTTAATTAAGAGAATTGTCTCTATTGTAATTTCACATACATCAATATAGAATGTTCTTTCAAGTCTTAAATAGCGATTTATAAGCCACTTTCTAGGGATAGATGTGGTTTTTGCCAACAGTCTATTTTATTAAAAAAAAATGTGAGTCTATACATGCACTCATTTTTTTTAATTTGGAAGCATATATAGCATCATCATTATTATTATCATCATTAGTATTATTATAATTATAGTTTGATGCTGTGGATTTGGTTTATTCTTTATATTATGTTAATTGGGTTCTCAAATTACACAAAATTGGCACATCTGCATGTAAGACACCGCAGTACCTGCCCACAGTTAGTTCTAATTAGTAAATAAAGTTGTCAGGGGTTAATGGCTAGGCAGAGAGATAGGAATTTAGATTTCCCAGGCAAGGGAACCTAGGGAAGAGGACAGAGGCAGAAAGATCAGGCTTGAGACCTGGAGAAGCAAGAGCATACAGCCATGTAAGAACGGGGGAAGACCCTCCCGTTTGGGTCTCAGTAGCAAAGATGGAATTTAGATTTCAGTAAGCAATAATTGAGGAGTATCAGAGTGGATGTGTTAATAGTGAGGAAGTTTGAGAGTGACCCAATCACTGAGCTATTTAAGGCATCTTAAAATAGATGGCCGTGTGTGTGTGTGTGTGTGTTTCAAGAATCCACAATATTGGGGAGGTAGTGAGACACACATATGCACCCACCAGGAAGTTTAGAGAGGATTATCTACTACCGCAACAGTTTGATTTGAGAAGAATTCTGAAGCAGAATTTTAAGAAAATGTAAAAGCTTTTATTTATCTCATTCGTAAGAGTTGAACTAGTTTGAAATGGACAATCCCATACTGCAAGAATATAAATTTAAAAGTACATTAAAACTTAAAAAAGGTATATTGAAGTTTAGAAAATAACTTGTCTGAACTATTTCAAACTATGTGCTAGTTCATATTAATTATTCTCTTAGGAAAAAACCACACATGTAAGGTTCTGCTCTATATGAAAATAGTCAACATATCAAAGTTTCAATTGCCTTATGACTAGGCACTTTTTAAATGAAAGATCCTTCACTACCTTAGCCTGAACGTCAACCATTGTTTTTTTTTTTTTTTTTTTTTTTGTTTTTGTTTTTTATTGCCCACCAATCTCTTTTTACCATCTTTATAAATTCCAAACAGGGTAAAATGTTCAAGAATGGAATTTTCAGTCTTTCTTTATTATGTGACTTGAGAAACAGCCATCAGACTTCGGGTTTCATAGGCTCCAATTCCCCCCAGGGCATGTGGTTCAGGCTAAATGGCCCTTTCTGTTTCTGTTAATATCACAATGCACACTGCCCACATACTTTAAACCAGGTTTATCTGTGTGAAGTCACACACTGACAGCCCACTTCATGTATTTCTCCCCATACCAATGGTCAAAATTCAAACTGTCAGAGTAATTCCTCATTGTATTCTGACACACAATGCGTTGATTTTTCTGCTTCACTAGCAAATGGAAAGGAAAATACCCAACAGGTTTCCCAGCCTGAACAACATTCTGTCATTCCTGACACCATGAATCCTGTCTTCCTGTTGCAAAGTGTAGAGCTCTTCTGTATGAGCTTCTGCATTGCATATAAAGTGGTTTGAAATGGAAACCAAAAGCCTTCACTCTATTTTAGGTACTGGTTGACTTACATTTAAAATTCAAATAGGCAGGCAAGGAAATACAGTGGCACCATACTTATGCAGTTATTTACAATTTAAAGGGAATACAAGTGAAAGCAAGTAAAGCAGCACATAGGAACTTACCATCTCCTACTAGTGAGAGCTGGTTGGATTCTCACCCTAACACCACCAGGACTGGTGCTTTTCATTTCATGCATTTAGACAGTGCATTGAAAAGCATAATTTTCATCTGAGAAGTGTCTGACTGCATTTATCATTGCACCAAATTCAGGCTTTGGAAAGCATTTAGAATATTTTATTCACTACACGGTTATAAAAACAACTAATTGGAAAGCACACTGGCTTATTCATCTGACAAATATGAAAAAAAAAAACCTATGAAACTGGTATTTTGTATCTAAAAGTTAGATATTTTTCTTGCATAAAATGCTTGGGGAATTCTTGTGATCTGAAGTTCAGAAATATAGAATTATTTCTAAGATTTTTTAAAAAGAGACTTTAAAAGTATCTTTCTTCAATAAGTAGCTGGTTCCTCTTGTCCCTGACAGTTTCAGTAAAAACTCATGACAACAGCCAGCTTACACCTACTGAGCAGGCTATTGCTTCTACATCCAATATTATTGCAGGAGAAAAAACGTATTTTAAGAGCTGATAGCAAAGGGAAAAAGGCATGTTTTGTAAATATGCTGGCAGACTCCTGCTCATTCATGCTTCCTGCTCCTGTCTCTTCTGTCTCTAAGGAATACTTTCTTTTAAAAAACAATTCAGTATTTTATATTTTGAAGCCTGTCAACTCTATCATTCTACTACCTCTTTTCTGTTTCTACATCTAAGAACCATTCTGAAAGCCTTAGGGGTATGCTTTACAAAATGACTTTCTCTTTCTAGTTAATTTTTTTTCTTTACCTAAATTAGAACAGTAATCTCCTAAAATTTAATACATTGCATTACTACAGAAAAATGTATGTTTTAAAATTGTGAATTATGTCTCTTTAAAATGTTTTCTTAATTCCTTTCCATCTATAATAGGAAGTCTGATGTCTAGACTAATTCAGGTATATGCACCCAATCTGGACTAAATCTGGCCCTTGACTCATTTCCAGGTTTATCTACTTGAATCCTCTTCCATGTATAGTAAATCAAATTATTTATTTTGAACTAGTTATATTTACATGGGTGATATAGAAAGAAAGCTAGGCATGCTGGCACACACCTCTAATTCCTACACAAAGAGCACTAAAGAAGAGCTGAGGCTAGCCTGACATAGTAACTTTCATGTCATCTGTGCTGTATACCATGACCCTATCTAACACTCTACTCAATGACTCAAAAACTAAGATAATGCATAGTGTGTCCTATGTCCTTTATCTAGTTTCTTCTACAGTAACTCTTTGGTACATGGCTCAATTTGACAAGCTAAATATTTATTTTACTACTTTTGAGAGAAAATTAACTGAACAGAGAAAATCCAGAACGAATGTACTTGTCACCATGCCATGCATTGGAGACTACTTAAAAGGCAAAATATGGGCTATGGAAGGGGTTCATCCAGAAAAGTGTCTTGTTCAAACATGAAGACCTGAATTTACACCTCAGTTTGGATCCCAGCACTAATGTGAAGGAAATATCATGGGTCTGAACCACTAAGACTGAGTTTGGCAAGATGGATTCCTAGTCTTATACAGAGAAATAAATTTCTAAGAATTAATAAATGCCTCACAGTGTACCTAGGGCCAGATGATGTACCTACAGCTGAAGTAGTCTGGAAATGAGACCTAATGTTTTAGAGATAAAGAAACCTAAAATTATTTTAAATGAAGAGAAAAAACAATTGCTAATCATATATATTTACTGTGTAAATATGTAGTCCTATGGTATGTTAAATTTTAAAAGTAATAACTTTGTGATAGATTTGTCCCTAAAGATAGGGTGGAAAGTAGTACTGGAAGACATCATGTCCACCTCTGTGGTCCACATAAGGTCCAAGAAATGAGTTTATTTCCTTCTTCTACATATTTCATTGCAGATTAGGGAAAGAAAATTCAAATTCAATGAACTTAAATCAAATATGGTAATGCACAGAAGTACATAAACATCCCTTTCTATTCTGTGCACAGCCTGATTGAAGTAGATCTTTTTAACCTCACATTATGTTATGTGTAAGACTCAGAAGAATATAGCCGTTGATAGCAACTCTACCTCTCCATCTGTCTTCATCAATGTCCTATTGCTGTGAAAGGCACCACAATGATGACAACTAAGATAAAGAAATTATTTAATTGGGCCTAGGTGATAGTTCAGAGGCTTCGTTCATTATTGTTGTGACAGAAAGCAGGGTGGCACACAGGAGAATGTTGTGTTATGGAAGAGGTCGAGTCCTACATCTGGATCTGCAAGAAATAGGGAGAAGAAAGCCACTTGCCTTGGCTAGAGCGTCTGAAACCTCACAACCCACCCCCCAGTAACAACTTCCTCCAGCAAGGCTACAGCTACTCCTAAACGACCACACCTCCTAATTGTGCCTATGAAGCTATAGAGGCATTTTCATTCAAACCATCACATCCCACTCTGGAGTCTCAATAGACTTGTAGCATACCACAGTGTACAGTACAGCTAATCCAATTTCAAAAGTCCTTATAGTCTATTACACAGCCAGCACTGTAGGAAAGTCGTAAGTGTAAAGTTTCTTCTGAAACATGTGCAATCCGACTTACTTTGAAATAAAAATTTAAAAAAGAAAAACAGTTAATACAGCCCCAACATACAATGACACAGAATATGCATTTCCAAAGAGGAAAGAACAGAACATAGTAAGAGAATATTGAACCAAAGCAAGCCCGAAAACAAAACAAAAGCAAGCAAACAAACAAAAAACCAGGAGAGTAAACTAAAAATTTTGCATCTCCATGTTTGATGGCAAAATGCCTTGTTGACTGCCACACTTCTCTGTCCCTACCTCTTAGCACCTTTCCTTGGCCAATATTCTATGACTCTGGCATTTCCAACATTTGGGGTCTCCAAAGCAATCCAGGCTTTACTTTAACAGTTTTATGCCATAGCCTTTCTGGCCTCCATGCCACACACATGACATGCATGGCCTCAGCAGCGAAGTATATTGTATCTGCCCGTACTGTATCCTTGACTAGCACCAGAACCAGGTCGCTGAAGCCACCAAGTTCTTCTATTTGCTGGGTCTGGATCATAGCCCCATTTGCTCAAATATATTTTCCCTGCTTTCGGGTTTTCTTTAAAAACCTGCCTCTGGCTCTGGAGTGCTGGGATTAAAGGCACATGCCACCACACTCATACCTAACCTATAAGTTATACTTACAAGTTGGATGTTTAGCTGGGCAGGGTCTTACCCTAAAACACCACTCTCTTTATTCTCTTTCTATCATCAGGTTTTTCTTTAGACTACTTAGTTCCTTGAGCACTGGAGTTGACTCCATTGTCCTTCCTGGTGTTCCCTTTCTCCTCGCACTCTACATTTTTTTCTTAGCTCAGCTTGCTTCTTCTTCTTGTAGATCTTCATAAAACTGGCCAATAATAACTACACAACACAGTGAATACTAGGATGTCTGATATCTCTTCTATCAATGCTGTCAGTCTACAACTCTTCAATTAAGCTTCAGGCACACGTCTTTCGACAAAACATCCCAAGAACAATCGATAGGCTACAAAACTAATGTTCTCCTCTTAAACTTATTAAGCCAAGCTGTTATTATCTACATTGCTCTCAGAACTGTTGTTTTCTAAGCATCTTCTAATATGTTCCATTAAGTCTTTCTGAAAATGCTCAACTGCTACCCTAATCTAAGGTCTCAAGGTGCACATTCCATTAAGAAGAAGCTCATGATCAGAGCTGTCACAGCCATACCCAAGTCCCTGGGACTAATTTCTTACTTAGTCAGCTTCCAATTGCTATATGAAGAAATACTATGATAATGGCAACTTTTATAAATTAAAACATTCCATTGGGAATAGTTTAAAGGTTCAGAGGGTTAGTGCATTATCATCATTCCAGAAAGCATGGCAGTATTCAGGAAGACATGGTCCTGGAAAAGGAGCCAAGATTTCTACATCTGGAGTGTCATGAAGCATGAAGAGAGCCTTTCATTTTTAGATTCCTGCTTGTTTCTAACAAAAGAGAACAATTTTTAAAAATGTGCATTTTGGTGGATGAGGACGTGGGGAAGATCTGAGAGGAGTTGGACAAAGGGGAAAACATAATCCCTCTTTGAAAAAAATCTAGTAAGCGGGTGTGGTGATACATGCCTTTGATACCAGCACTTGAGAAGCAGAAGCAGGCAAATTTGTGAGTTCGAGGCCAGCCTGGTCTACAAGGTGAGTTCCAGGACAGCTAAGGTTACACACAGAAACCCTGTCTCGGAAAAAAAATTCTACTTACAATAGATATGAAATATTTATTTTATTTTAAATTCTAGAAATAAACTGAATATTTTATTTTCATTGTAACAATGAGTCACAAGAAATAACTAGCTGCTTTCAGAAGATACACTGGATAGGATCAGGACCGCTCCCAAATGAGAAAGAGAACATTTCTATCTACTTCATGTTCTTAGAAATGGAATGTTGTTGTTAACCTGAGGCTTTCATGCCAGCACCTTCTGACCTTCTAACTCACCTCCTAGGAGCCGTTGTCATCTGAGTTTTAATGGTTCCTCTGAGCCAGTATACCCATCTATGGTTTAGTGGTTCAGGTTCACTTCCCACAAGAGAAACACAACATTTTTTTTTCATTATTGGCATTTGTACTGATGATTTTTATTAAATTCATGAAATCACATAGCATTCTCTACTAATGTAAAAAAATAATTTATTAATTAAAATACTAAATAGTGACCTGGGTACTAGATTCAATATTTTGTAAATTTAAAATATAATTTACATGTGCATTCAAATAGTGTTATGTCATTATCTTGAAAATACATTAGTGATTACATTTTAGGAAATTGGATATCTATCTGACATATCTAAAAATTTGAAATCCTTACTATCTGCTTCAAATCTTCAAAGCTACTTATTGTATTTCTGGAAAGAAGAACTCAAGACTAGAGCAGAAACCAGAAATGTGAATGAGAAAATATAAAAACAAAACAAAACCAACACACTAACAAAATATGATATGAGGAGATTATTCTTTGAAAGTTAAAAAGAAGATTAAATACTTCCTAATCAAATAAACTAAAAGAAAGTAAAAGAAAATCCAAATTTTAATCATTAAAGAATCACAGGGAGATGTAAAAATATCAAAAAAATTAGAAAAAGTTGAAGACATATTTCAAAATCTACATTCTACTGTTAGAAATTCAGAAAGAACGGGATGACTCTTAAGATATACCTGATCTGCCGGATGTGGTTGTGCATGCCTTTAATCCCAGCACTCGAGAAGCAGAGGCAGGCGGATTTCTGAGTTCAAGGCCAGCCTGGTCTACAAAGTGAGTTCCAGGACAGCCAGAGCTATACAGAGAAACCCTGTCTCAAAAAACAAACAAATAATCAAAAGAAAAAAAACAAACAAACAAAAAAAACAAACAAAAAACAAAACAAAACAACAACAACAAAAAAGATAAACCTGATCTACCAAAATTAAACCAAGATGAGATTAATAGTTTAAGCAGACTTGTAATAAACAAAGTGATGGAAGCAATAATAAAACTTCTACAGCACGGTCCTAACAAAGCCCAGGAATTGAAGAATCCACAGAAAAAAAAATCCCAGACCACTGCAGAATAGGTAAAACAAGGTTTTCTTTTTAAAATTTATTTATTGAGTTCTGCCTTAAAAAATAAACATATGTAAGCCACATATGTTCATAATTATGGATCGAATTAGATTAATTGGACCAACTATAAGCATTATATTATAAGTATGCACTTTAAGTAATTTTGAATATTTTATGAAATAGTGGAAACATACAGATGTAAGAAAATATCTGAAAGAGACTCTGAATGTAGATAGCACTAATGAAGAAGACCCACTAGAGCAGCAGGCAAAATTCAAAATTATTTTCTTTCTCTTCATGCCATCAAGTTCTGAAAAAGCAGTGGATATGTAGATGTGCAATATATTGCTGATATACTTATTGTATGCTAAACTTTACACTTTCAAAAATTAACTTTTTCACTCTAGCTGCACAAATAGCAGGGTTCTTATTGTTCTGTTGCAATGAACTTGATTATGTACAAGAAGCACACAAATCAAATAGTGTTAGTATTTTCTTCAATTTGTCTTTTTATTAGTAGACTCAACTTAGTGATGAAGATTATCACTGATTGGCTCTGCTTCCGTTAATCAGCATCCAAGTAAAATAAGTATTTTATGTGCTAATTTTCATGTCGTTACACAGGAAGCTTTTTCAATTCTCAGTTCCTTCTTGCTGTGGTTTGAATCAATGTTATTGCTAACTAACAAAGTATCTTTCAGCTTGTAAAGAGCTCTTTGGAAAAGAAGTTTGCAAAACCCCACAAACAACATTTTGAGTATTTAAATCCCTTCCAGCATAAATGTTTGGTTCCTCTGATATATAGGCAGAGAGAAAGAAATAATCATGATTTAAAGAGAAGTCTTCCTTTGTTCGTAAATACTGGAAACTATGCAGCTGAAAAAAAAAAAAGCTATGTATAGTGTAAGGATTTAAAACTAGTGGGCAAATATTTAGTGAAAATAAAGATTGAGAGTGTCTTGTACAAAAACCTCTCATTGTATATCATGTGGTATAAGGTTATTTGACTTAATTATATTCTTAGAGCACGCTGAGTTTAGTATTTTTGCAGAACAACAGAAAATTCTGTTTAACTCTACTCACACTGTCAGTTCAATGATCTTCTCTATATTGGTTTACCAGAGTTTGTATTTTCATGAAAACTGACCAACAATTGTAATGAGTTCTATTCTTTATTCTCCCTTTCCTCCCATTGTCAAGCAAAGACTTACATAGAAAGTAAATAACTAGCTTGGTTTCATTCATCAAGAAAATTAAGTGCTGGATCAGATACCAACACATACAGGCTGTTACGTAAGTAAACATGTGCCATGCAGAAAATGATGTCTTTCCCATCAGACTGAGATAAGGTATATATGGCTTGTTTCTTTGGCTTCCAGAGAAAGTGTCATAGCCAAGAACCTTCTCAATGAAGTGAATATTTGGGGAAGATCCTGAAAGACATTTAAAGCTGCATAATTTCAAAGCAAGATGAATATACATATTCAGGGGCAAGAATGAATAATCACCTTGTTTCTATTGATGGGCTAAGAAAATAACCTCCTATTAAGTGCAGACTATGCAAAAAAGTTGGAGTTAGGTGTATTTCCCATCACTAGATATGTTGACAGTTTATGCAAGTGCTGAGATAAAAATAGATGCCCAGACACGCATGCTGTAATATACTCAATACAATGTGTTAAATTACTCAGGATGTTTCTGGTAGTTATAATAACAAGTAGGAAATTGCTCTGGCTATTCTTCAGTTAGATCAGAACCATTCTAGAGGAAGAGAGGCCCTGATTTCTGAGATGGTCTGGAAGACATGGCCCTGAGCCATAAGAAAAAGAGAACTAAATGGCAATAATATCTCAGCAGCTTGAAAGAGCTTCCCTATGGGTGAGTGTGTTCTAGCTAAGAGTTACGTATTGAAGGACATTGAAATTTTTCACTTGCACAGAGTTTAACTGGACAGATTGATAGCTTCTATCACAGCAGCCATGTCCTAGCATTGCTGTGGACACACCATGATCATGGAGCTTCTGGAGAGAATTACACCATTCTTAGGCGAATCTTATCTAAACCTTTTAGTACTTTAACTTGTTTGCAAAAGAGAGGTACACTGCATTCTCAGAGTCCTTAATGCCCTTCCTTGTTAGTTACATCACTAACTTTCTAAGCAGACTGTCTATTTCTCTAATAATCCAAGAACTTGGTGTGGAAACAGCTTTGCTTTAATTTTATCACTTTATACTTTCACTCTATGATTTTTTTTTTTTTTGCTAATTGGCATACTCACAAATACATAATTGTCAAATTTTACTTAACATCAATTTTGTGCCATTTACTGCACTAGACCTATAAATACAAGAATAAAACCCTCTGAAAATTTACTTTTGTTGAACATATGTATGGGATCCATTGAGATGTTATGATATACACATTCATTGCTAAATGAGCCAATGAAGCTATTTATCTAACATCCTTCCTATTTATTGTATATTTTGGTTTTATTTATAGTTTGTTTTTCACAGTGAGAATAGTGAGAACACCAACTCTACTCTTTTATCAATTTTGAAACATCCACTGTAATTAGCTATAGCCATCATGTTGTACAAGAGATCATTAAAACATTTAGCTTGACCTCCTATAGCCCCTTTAATTAGCATGTTTTCTTTACACATCCCTAACACCAGTGAATGAGATGGGGCTGCCTGACACAGGGGAAGAGGGGGTTTGCGAATTATAGTACTAGTGTCCAGGAACATTTGAGAAGCTGATATACTTCACTCACTGCATGTTGTTCTCCATCTCTAGGGTATGCATTTCAAAGTACAGGCCACACTGACTCCTTCCCAAAGTCATGGACATACTGGAAAGTCTGTTTCTACTTCTCCCATCATAGAATCCACATTTAATTATAGGGAGTTACTTTTATGATATGAAAATTTAATTGAATTTATGGCATACTTTTGCTTACTCATGTGCCTAGTATAATGCTCTCCATTGTAAGTGATTTTATGCTGGAATTGTATCAGCACCTAAAACCATGACACCATATCAATGGAACTAGAATTTCACTGCACCATCATCATGGAGTTTCCTTTGTTCTTTTTTTTTCTATGCATATTGGTTCAGCATATGAATGTAAATACACTGTTGGAAGTATTCCATCATAAACTGGTCTTTAGTGGTTCCAAAATTTAATTAAATTTAGAATGTAAATCCTTCATCAGGAAGTTCAGAAACTTCATAGGCTTAAAAGCACACGTGACCATGGAACAGAATAGACAAACCATTTATTTAATAACTTCCCATTAGATTACTCTCTAAATGTAACAAGAATGGCATTTCCAGGAACCTTAGACAACTGCATCCTTATTAGTTTAAGCCACATATTCTGTACTAAGAAAGACCACAGGAGAAAGATACTCTAATACAGGAGATAAAGGAAGTAAAACAGACCAATCTCATATCTTGCTAAGAAATAGCTTCAGTAAATATTTACTAAGTGTCAATACCTCTTCTGTCATCAAAGGTTAGGAGTGATTAAATCTGGTAAACCAAGGATTAGCCTTATGCAAATGCACGTGGCATCAGATAATAAGGGGGCACATCTATTAGTGATGAAGATAAAGAGCTAGCTAAAGAAACTCAGTCCTAGATGTTATTCCTTAGCCCCCATCCTGGGTTCTTAGTTTTGTTACTTTTTCACAAGTTGCAATTTTACCATGACCAAAAAGATGTTTTATCATTTTACCATAAAGAAACAGAAATAGAGTGCATGCTCTGAGGCCAAAGCCTCCCAGTTGAGAAGTAATCTTATTCATCAAAGCAAATATAAGGACAGGAGAAGTGCCATTTGAGTTTTGGGACCAGAGTATGTAGGTAATAACCGGTGTATAGCCTGCTAAGATGGCTTAGTGGGTAATTTCATGGCCATGCAAGCCTGATGATCTAAATATATCACAAGAGGAGAGAACTAACGCCCAGATTTTGTATTCAAACTTCCACATGTGCCGAAATCCAGTTCTACTGGTGTTAAGAACCTAAAGAAATGTGTGTGGAAGGGGGTGAAAGAAGACTTGGACCAAGAACTGCAGTTTCCTTCCACACTCTTGCCCTGAGATAACTCATGCCATCTTTATTTATATATCTTTTTTTTTTCACAGCTGAAAAGGTTTACATTCATTTTCTCTTTCTTTATGAGAAAGTTAAGAAATTTCCATGGTCAACAATCACGTACACACTGCATTTTCCCCCTTTCTCCTCCTCAATTCCCTTGTTTTCCTGCTAACCAATGAACTGTATCAAGAAGGTGAAGCACAGCTTCACCAAGCAGTTAATATCTAACCCAGCACATTGGTACACAACCAAGTAATCATGGTTGGCAGCGATTGTGGTTCATGGATTATATACCCAGGAAATTCTGACTTAATTATTGGCACCTAGCGTCTCTCCATATCCTGATCAGGAGATCTAATTCCTCTAACACCCAGGGCTCTGGGCAAATTAGTGACTTAAGTAGGTTCTTCATCCTTACCTGGTTCCGAATGTTCTCATTAAGTCTTGGAACCAATAATCCAGCAAAGTCTTTCTAACTTTTCAAATATCATCTGTTGTTTGGAACAGGTCGCTGGACAAATTATTTTCCAAACCAAGTTCCCATTGGGAGAGAACAACTGGACTTTAGCTGATGCACCTAGACTCAACCATATCATCATTATTAACAAACAGGAGTAGTGTGACCTGCTCTGCTCCTAAGATCCTCAGAGACACACAAGAATGAATCATGGTCTGAGCTTTCTTTTTCTGATTCTGGGGAAACATCTGTTACACACAAAGTGAAAGTAAAAATTGCCAGTAGCGAAGCTAAAAAAAGGCAAACACAATTCAAAAGCAAACCAATTATTCCTTCAGGAAAGGCCGGCAGATTCTTCACAAATATCCACACAAGTCCTTGCCACATATTACACTCGGAGCCATTTCCAGAAGAGGCTTGGCCACAACTGCACAGGCATGACACCCACGCTTACACCCATACACTTTAAAAGGCATTATATATTGTACTTTTCCTGTATGTGATCCTTTTCAGGCCAAGGAATTGAGAATGGTGAGTTAACCTAAAGGAAATGTTTTTTTTTTTACAGGCTGGAAATTAAAACAGCTCTCCAATTGTTCTCAAAACCGACATGTGACAAACATCAAAAATAGGCTTGAAGTAGTATTTGTTTAATAAAAAATAATAATAAATTGCCAAAGATGTACATAAGTTAGATATCTGAGATAGTGCAGTCATTCTTATGTTCCATCATACTTGAGATTTTCTGCAACTGAGATGTTTAAAAATTATACCATTTTATCTCATGGAAAAAAAAAATCAATCAATTTCCAAGTTACCTTCCATCTGGGATCAAGTTTTTACAGAAATAAGTAAATGAAAAAAGTCTCTGTTCAGTTTCTGTACTTATGACAAAGACAGTGTGCTAGAAAATGAATGTTTTCTAGTAGAATTAATGTTGTAAAATTGTAAAATAATTTAAAACTATATATATATATATATATATATATATATATATATATATATAATGCTGAAACAGTTCTTTAGAGATAATATTTATCCTAAACCAGGAAATCACTAAATGACTATAAGATACAAAATTATACTCATAATTACATATATTTTCAGTGATTTATGAATATTTACAATTTGCCCCACTGACCTGTTTTAAACAACAGGTAAATAATATTCAAAATGTTAAATGGTCTTGCTGGATTATTGGTTCCAAGACTTAATGGAAATCTGAATTTACAGAATCTATCTTTAGTTATTAAAGAAATAAGTGAAACACTACATACTTATGAATGGAAAATAGTTAATGTATTTTAAAATTAACCATGCAACTACTCTAGCAAAAGACTGTTCACAGCATTGAAAGGAGTTTTGAAAAAAAAAGATGAAAAGATGGTAAAACAAAATAAAACTGTAAATAGTTATTAGAATATTGTAGAAGAACTTAAAAGCTAAAATATTTCCCACTAACAAATATATCATAGACTTTGATTCAAATTTTAAGAGTACTGAAAATATAAAATCTTGCAAGCATAAAATCTTCATTTCAAATATTCTTAGCAAGTAGAAACAGATAAGTATATATTTTTTTACTTAAACATTCTTGAACCATGAGCAAAATGGTAGGAATTTGGACACGATTACAGGAGAATGAGCAATTATAGTGGGTGGAAGAGGAAGACAACCATCAAAGGCACAATGGAAGGTCAGCCTGCATAGTAGCTTACCTCTGAAGTTGATGGACTTCTCAGGACATTTGAAGACCCTTTCACAACACACGACTTCTCAGCTGCCCTTTTCTGTGACATGCTTTGAAGCATTTCGGGATGTTCTCCTGTTATTCATTCTGAACAGAGATCTGTCTGTGTTCCACATTATTCACACTTTGATTGGGTAACTGTGTCCCAAAAATCTAAAATGTTCCTTAGCACTTCTCTAAAGTAGTTTTCTGTGGCCTGATTGGTTTAAGGCTTTCTTTCTTAATTGAACAATAAGTATAAACACAAATAAAATTCTAATGAGGCACAGTTTGGAGGAACTCTAATAACATGGTTGGTGGGAGTGACAATCCCTCTTTTTTTAAAAAAGAGGAATTTTATAATCCTAAATTGATCAAGATAGCCATATTTTTCTAATAATACAACTTTCTCCAATTGTATGAAGACAGCGGGAGTCTAAGAAAATGTTGTACCTATAAAATTGAATGGAGTTCAAAAGCTTGAAGTATTACTTAATTTGAAAGTGTTTATAAATTTTTGTATTAGATTTCTTTTATTAGCCTTTAATTTTCAGTTTGCCACTTCCTGTAGATATTTTATTACCAAAGGTCTCAACCTAGATGACAAAGAAATCTAATTAGAATTTATTGCATTTGTTAGCAGTATTTTCTGGCTGAAGCTGATCATGCCTCTATGACCAGGCATTGGCTTAACACAGAGACAATTTGAGAATTCTTCCCAGGCAAGCTATAAGGTATGACTAATTTTAGGCTGAAAAAAAATGTAATTATCAGATCAGAGCTCTGAATTATCTTGGCTTGAGAAATAACAAAATTTAGTTTGGCTACTAAGTCTATATAAAGTGACATTCAAATAAGATAAAACTTTCTGACTAAATCATTGAAAACTCATAAACATGATTTTCATATATTGTCTTTTAAGTCAAGTGAATCAAGTTGGTAATAGAACAATGTCTGGCACATTAAAAGCAGATCATTCTGGCTAACCTTTTGCAGGAAATATGCTGCCTCTATGTAGATATCACTGTAGACATAGAGAACATACAGAATACCATTTTCTGAAAAAATTTGGAAAGCCAACATAAACCCCAAATTCTTCCATTTAAGGACTAGGCCTGATTCCAAAAAAGAAGGTTGTAAGGCAAGAGTTGCAGGAACAGACCATACAATTCAGAGAGAGAGAGAGAGAGAGAGAGAGAGAGAGAGAGAGAGAGAGAGAGAGAGAGAGAGAGAGAGAGAGGGGTAAATATAGATGCATTGTCTAATAGGACTGCTTTAGGAATTTCATTTATGTACAGGAATTACCTTACAGTCTCTATTCCTGAAACATTTGTATCAAAGCACAAAGAGGTTGAAGATTTCAGAAAGTGCTTTTGTAGAATAATCAGCATACTTTCTTCAACACTTATACATGCCTATAGAAAAATCAAAATGTCAATACACTTAAAGTATTCCTATTTCTCTTTGTTTTTAGGAAGTGTGTACAGATCATTGAACTTTTTTTGTATCAAGTTGCCAAGTAGTTAATTTGTAAGTACCTTATGATTATTTCTTTTCTTTTCTTTTTTGCTCAGGTTGAATCCTAATGTATCATTATCATTGACAACAGCAAGAACATAAGTTTTCAAACACATTTCTTTAAAGATTTGTTCTGTGTCAATTTTCAAATCAATGTGAAGTCATCCATGTCTTGTCATGCATTGCATTTTAGGTCATCATTTACTCTCAATACCCAATAGGAAACTTGCTTGGCAGCTGAAAGAATTGATTCCACACAAAGAAATCAGAAAAACAACAAAATGAATAGCTAGGAAGGGACTGTAATCATCTAATCATGCCATTTCTCTCTAATATGAATCTTCTATTTATACTACACATTTTTATAATAAAAGCAAAATCCACCCTTCCCCTTACTGTTAAGAAGAATCTCACAAGCCATATATATTGTTATCTAATGCCATGAAACTAGGTCACAAAGAAGATATAAATTATAGATACAACCTGGGACATGACATCAAAATTAAGAGTATGTTGACCCAATTATTAAAAAATTCAAATAATTCAGTTCACCGGGTTTTAGGATTGAGAGCAAAAGTTGCTCCAATACATCAAAAGCACAGACAATAGTATCTACTAGGTAATATTAATATATTCCATTAAGAACTTTATAGTACCAGGATGGCTTCTGGCTCAGAAGGAAGTTAATTATGTTGTTCTCAGAAACTGATGATGGTTTTCTAGGTTTTAAAATTAACTACAGGCTATAATTTCTTTTAAATATCTTAACAGAAGACATGTAATAAACAAGATGCAATGCCTATGCTGTCTACCTCGATATAAAATTAGAAGCTCACCAAGAGAAAAAAAGCAATGTATCCATGGATAAAGCAAGTCTGAGGGAGGAAAAAGTATTTTCATACTTATGAAATATAAATGAACTTATGCAAGAATAGCTGTTACCAGACACCTAATCAGCAGTGCGTATAAGTCCTCTAAACAGTTCACCCATGTGGACAAAAGAAATACTTGCCCTCACCAATGGCATTTATTATAAAGACTAGATAGGATTACTAATGCTTGGTAAATTCAATGCTTTTATGACTTATTCTTAAAATTTAGTATTATGTATCTAATTATTCATTATGTACATTGTAAAATGATTCTATATGCCATGTATTTTATTATCTCCTAATATCCATTCTTCTGATGACCTCTTTACTAAATGTATAAATAAGTTAGTGAAATATATAATGTTGTCACTGTATATCACTTCATATTATTATTATACCAATTTTTATTATGAGTTTGTTTTTTAGACAGCCCTGAAAGTTTTACAAGAGCCCTCACAAAAATGAAACATTACCTTGTTCATCCATTATTATTTGAACTCATAGTAAAGTTTTAAATGTTTTTAATTTTTATATGATTACATCACTCACCTTTTAATTTTCCTACCTCCAAACCAAATTCCTAAATAATATGTTAACTTTTACTTCCCTTGACCATCTCCTGTGAATTGGGTTTCATTAGGAATTTGGATCCTGATGAAAGATGTTGGAATTTCATGAGACAAAGTAGTTGATTATGGAGCTTTCCTTATTTAATTTTATGATTTAATTAACATTACCCTCATATATTGAAGAACTAGCTATAAAAAGTCCTCCCAAGAAGTCATAGAATGAGAACACTATTATTACAAATCTAGCTTTAGCAAATGTGAAACACAGGGGTTAAGTATAGAGTAAAGTAATACAGGGCAGTGCAGATAGCTCTTCCTAAGGAAAAAATGTAGTAGATAGATAAAGATGGATGGAGTGTCATGCTGGAGTAGTAGGATCAAGTATGGAGGATATATGGGTAAAGACCGATAAACTTAAGGGGTGTTTGAGGTGTAGCAGAGAAACCTAAGTCATTAGAAGCTTCCTAAAATGTATGCACATATAAAGCAATTCAAAGGAAATAGCCAACTAATCAAGAATGCAGAGTCCCAACTGAACATCTCTTGTCACCAAATGAAGCTATCCAGTACTAGAAGTGGGTTACAATCTATTTGCGTTGTTCATCAAGGGGAATCTCCAATTAATTCAAACTATTGTCAAGACAGCACATTGATCTCCACAAACTGACAGCAAGAACCTATTGCTTAAGACAAAAACCTACATGACTTATTAAACATGGAGAAGAGAGCTAGTACCTACATAGAATCTTTAATTTCACATGCTTGTGTCTTTGAGACAAGAAGTTATTCTACATGCTACCAACCCCACCCCCCAAAAAATAAACACAAAAACAAAAGCATAAGCAACAAGCAAGCCACAAACCCTTAAATTTACTATGGGGCCCTGCAAAATTTGCTAGTACAATGGTCACACAAACCTTGTAGAAAGAAACAACAAATATCTAATTTAGCTTAAGGTAGACTGCACTAAATGGAACCCATATAAGACATTTCCTGGGTGACTAAGACCTAACTAGCCTAAATAGCCAAGGGGCACAGGGCAAAAGCATATATAAATGTTCTTTAAAAAAATGACTCCTCATGATATTCTGATATGCTCATACAGAGATCAGTGCTCAACCATCATCAGAGAGGTTTTCTTATGGAGGACATGGGAACAGATATAGAGACCCATAGCCAGACGTGATGCAGAGAATGCAGGTATATAACATCACTCAACACCAAAGGAATGTCTCCATTATACTTTTCCTCTCCGAGTCAGAGATCCCAGAGGAAGAGGAGGCAAAAAGAGTACAAAAGCCATAGAGGATGGAAAGTTCCAAGTATACAAAGTCCACTCAATCAACATGATCTATGTATTAAACAACTCATAAAAGCTGAGGCAACATTCACAGATCTGCACCAAATGGGTCTTAGAGCTGAAAGGCGAAGTAGACACATGCCTTTGTGCCTAAATCAGAAACAATCTCCAATAGAGAAGCAAATAAAAATTTAGTTTCCACCAAGAGAATCTCGCTGAACAATACTTTTATGGATAAACTTATGCCCAGCTACAGTGGTGAGCAGAAAATTAACTCAATGGCATCTATGGAAGTTTCTTGTCTTGTAATGTCACATCATATTTCCATCTTTTTAAAAAGATTTCTTATTTTCATTTAATTTCAAATATATATATATAAATCTTTTTTTACAGTCCAGATTTTAATCCCCCTCCTGGTCTACCTCAGACTGTTCCACATCCCAGACCATGTACCACCCCCCTATCTCCAAGAGGATGTCCCCACCCATAACCCTACTGGACCTCCCCACTCCCTGGGACCCCAAGTCTCTCAAAGGTTAGGTGCATCTTCTCTGACTTCGTCCAAACCTGGCAGTCCTCTGCTCTATATGTGTTGGGGACATCATATCAGCTGGTATATGCTGCCTGGTTGGTGGGTCAGTGTCTGAGAGATCCCGGGGAACAGGCTAATTAAGACTGCTGGTTTTCCTATTAGGGTGACCCTTCTCCTCATCTTCTTCCAGTTTTTCCCTTATTCAGCCACAGGGGTCACCAGCTTCTGTCCACTGGTTGGGTGTAAATATCTGCAGCTGACTCTTCCAGCTGCTTGCTGGGCCTTTTGGAGGGCAGACATGAAAGGCCTTGTTTGTAAGCACAACATAGCAGTAGTAATAGTGTTAGGCCTTGGGACATCCCCAAGATCTGGGTCTCAATTTATGCCTGTCACTGGAACTCCTTTTCCTCAGGCTCTTCCCCATTTTTGTTCCTTCAGTTCTTTCAGAAAGGAACAATTCTGGGTCAGAGTTTTTGACTATGAGATGTCAACCCCATCCTTCTACTTGATGCCCTGTCATTTTACTGGAGGTAGACTTTACAAGTTCCCTCTCCCCACTATAGGGCACTTCATCTAAGGTCCCTTCCTTTAAGTCCTGAGAGAGTCTCTCAACTCCCAGGTCTATGGTACAATCTAGAGCACCCCACCCCTCAACCTCCCACTTCCCAAGGTTGCCTGTTTCCATTCTTTCTGCTGGCCCTCAGGGTTTCAGTTCTGTTACAGCTCCCTCCACCCTGTGCCCAATACCTGATCATGTTCTCTTCTTCCCCTTACTGTCCTCTTTCACACCAAGGTCCCTCTCTAGCTTCCCCTTCCCGTGATTGCTTTCTTCTTCCTCCCAAGACCAAGTGGGATTGAGGCATCCTCACTTGGGCCCTTTGGTTTGTCAGCTTTCTTGAGTTCAGTGGATTGTATCCTGGGTATTCTCTATTTTTTAAAAAATAATATCCACTTATTAGTAAGTACATACCATGCATGTCGTTTTGCATGTGAGTTAATTCACTCAGGATGGTATTTTCTAGTTCCATCCCTTTGCATGCAAAACTCAGGATATCCTCATTCTTAGTAGCTGAGTAGTATTCCATTGTGTAAATAAACCACACTTTATGTATCCATTCTTTTATTGTGGGACATCTAGGTTGTTTCTAGCTTCTGGCTATCACAAATAAGGCTGCTATGAACATAGTGGAATATGTGTCCCTGTGGCATGTTGGAGCAAATTTTGAGTATATGCCCAAGAGGGGTACAGATGGATCTTCAGGTAGAACTATTTCCAAATTTCTGAGAAACTGCCACATTGATTTCCAGAGTGGTTGCCACATTGATTTCCAGAGTGGTTTTACCACTTTGGAATCCCACCAGCAATGGAGAAGTGTTCCTCTTTCTCCACATCCTCAACAACATGTGCTGTCATCTGAGATTTTTATCTTAGCCATTCTGACAGGTGAAAAGTGGAATTTCAGGGTCATTTTGGCTTGCAGTTCACTGATCACTAAGGATTTAAACATTTAAGTGTTTCTCAGTCATTTGAGATTCTTCTGTTGTGAATTCTCTGTTTAGTTTTATACTCCATTTTTTTGATTGAGTTGTTTGGTTTCTTGGTAGAGTTCTTAATATATTTTGGATATTAGCCCTCTAGTGGAAGTCGGGTTAGTGATGACTTTTCCTTAATCTATAGGTTGCTGATTTGTTTTATTAACTATGTCCTTTGCCTTACAAAAGTTTTCCAGTTTCATGAGGTCCCATTTATGAATTCAATCTGACCTCTGGATAAGGTCTTTACAGGTTCCCCCTCACTTTGTTGAGCATTTCAGCTAAACTCATCTATCTTGGTTCCTTGGACTTTCTTGCTTTCCTGGCATCTGGGATTTTCTGTTGACTACCCCCAGTTCCCCATTCCCCATTATGACACACTTCTGTTCAATGTCCTGACCCTCTGTTTATCATCCCCATACCCTCTCATACCTAATTCCGCCCACTTTTTCTCCCTCCTCCTCCTCTCTTCCTCCAAAGTCCCTCCCACCCTTTACCTACTATGAGTATTTTGTTAATCAACATGTCTCCTTCTTTACCAATACCCTACAGTTTTTATCACTATTGCTCTTTAGTATAGCTTGAAGTCAGGGATGGTGATTCCCCCAGCCATTCTTTTATTGTGAAGAATTGTTTTCACTATTCTGGATTTTTTTTACTATTCCAGATGAATTTGAGAATTACTCTTTCCATATATTTGAAGAACTGTGTTGGGATTTTGATGAGGATTGCACTGAATCTATAGATTGCTTTTGGTCGAATGGCATTTTTATGTTAATTCTGCCAATCCACGAGCATGGGAGATCTCTCTATTTTCTGAGATCTTCAACTCCTTTCTTGAACTCTTGTCAAACAGATCTTTCATTTGTTTGTTTAGAGTTACCCCAACATATTTTATATTATCTGTAAGTATTATGAAGAGTGTTGTTTCCCTAATTTATCAGCCTTTTATCATTTCTATAAAGGAAGACTACTGATTTATTTGAGTTAATTTTATATCGAGGCACTTTGCTGAAATTGTTTCTCAGCTATAGAAGTACTCTGGTAGAATTTTTGGGATCACTTATGTATACTATCATATCATCTGCAAATAGTGATACCTTGAATTCTTCTTTGCCAATTTGTATCCCCTTGATCTCGTTTTGTTGTCTTATTGCTCTAGCTAGGAATTTGAGTACTGTATTGAATAAATATTGGGAGAGCGGGCTTCTTTGTCTTGTCCCTGATTTTAGTGGGATTTCTTCAAGTATGCCTCCATTTAATTTGATATTGGCTGTTGACTTGCAGTAAATTGCTTTTACTATGTTTATGTATGGGCCTTGAATTCCTGCCCTCTCCAATATTTTTAACATAAAAGGATGTTGTATTTTGTCAAATGCTTTTCAGCATGTAAGGAAATGATCATGTGATTTTTTTTTTTTACTTCTTTTATATAGTCGATTATTTTAATGGATTTTGAAACAGGGGATAAAGCCTACTTGATCATGGTGAATGGTGTTTTTGATGTGTTCTTGGTTTTGGTTTGTGAGAATTTTATAGAGTATTTTTGTATTGATATTCATAATTGAGATTGGTCTGAAACTTTCTTTTTTGATGAGTGTTTGTGTGGTTTAGATATCAGAGTAATTGTGGCTTCATAGAATGAATTATGTAATGTTCCTTCTTCTTTGAAGGTCTGCACTAAAGCCATCTTGTTTCAGATTTTTTTTTTTTTTTTTTTTTTTTTTTGGTTAGGAGGTTTTTAATGACTTCTTCTCTTTCCTTAGGGAATATGGGCCTATTTAGATAGTTAATCTGCTCTTGATTTATTTTTGGTATGTGCAATCTGTCTCAAAAACCATCCATTTCATCTAGATTTTCCAGTTTTGTTGACTATAGGCTTTTGTAGTAGGGTCTGATGATTTTTTCAATTTCCTCAGTTTCTGTTGTTATGTTTCCCTTTTCATTTCTGATTTTGTTAATTTGGATACTGTCTCTGGGCCCTTTAGATCGTTTGGCTAGGGGTTTTTCTATGTTGTTGATTCTTTCAAAGAGCCAGCCTTTGGTTTTGTTGATTCGTTGTAACGTTTTCAATTATTTTTTATATTGTTTTCTTTCTTTTTACCCTACTGATCCCTCACATATTCATCATGTTTTTCAGTTTAGTGCTTTTATGGGATTCTTCAGTGTGAAAACAGGTGGGTCCCTCTTTCTTGTTCATTTCCTTGAGTTATTTTTCTTCTCTTTGCTTGTTTTTTTCCTATTCCAATATGTTGTTTTTTTTTTAAAAAAATCTTATTATGTTTTATTATCCCTTAGAAGTTTATTTTTGATTATTGGGGGGGAAGGGTTGTTTTGTTGTTAATTTTTCAAGACAGAATTTCCTTGTATATCCCTGGCTGTCCTGGAATTCAGTTTATCAATCAGACCTGTTTGTTTTCTAATGATAGACAAAAAAAAAAAAAAAAAAAAAATGGGTGGATACAGATACAGATGGAAGGGAGATGCAAATTAACTTAGAGGAGTAAGGGGAGGAAAACTGTAATAAGGTTATATTATGGGAGAAAAAACAAATTATTTTCAATAAAAGTAAAAAAAAATGTAAACAAAGAAGTTTTTAATTGTATTAGTTGTGAAAGGAAAAAGATATAAAGTGAAACCATTATGTTGTTGGTGTGTTTGCCTCCCCATTACATAGGCAAACTTCACCCTAGAACAGTGGTTCTGAACCTATGAGTTGAGACCACCACAGAGGTTCTGTATCAGATATTCTGCATGTTAAATGTTTCCATTATGACTAATAGCAGTAGCAAAATTATAGTTATGAAGTAGCAACAAAATAATTTTAAGGTTGTGGATCACTACACCATGAGGAACTGAATTAAAGGGTCACAGCTTTGGGAAGTTTGAAAGCCATTGCCCTAGGGCATTGAGACTGGCCCGAGAAAAAGCAGAATATCAGCTCAAAACAAAGAAGCTGAGTTCTCAGAACTGTCTTCATTTTCTCATATTGCCTAATCAAGTAAATCCCTCCATCTGCAATAACCAAGCAGGAGCTGAAGAATCAACAGAAGGCTGCATTGTAGATCCCTCATTTTAAACAGCTTCTTTTCTTATTACAATTTAATACTTCTGAATGCTAGACTGCTTCTTTTTGGTCAGCCACACTTGATTTCTATTGGACTAGAAACAGAGATGTATGTTAATGGGTGTAGCTGCTTGTATTACAAATGCTTATTATGTTCCCCCACAAAACTTCTGGCATGATAGTGTCTGCATGATAGTGTAGCTTCTGAGAATTTGTTCCCTGCTGGTTCTGACTGGTAAATCAAGATGCCAACAGGCAATAGCTGGGGAGGACACACAGAGTTGAGAGTTTAGGGTTTTCTGGACTTGGGACCCCAGGAGGAGGAGGAGAGAGAAAGGAATCTGTCATGCCAGGAGAGTGTAAAGGAGAGGAGAGGCTCCATGCATGAGAAGAGGACAGGACAGAGTAGCATAGCCACCATGTAAAGAAGCTGGGAGAGTGTGACCCAGAGGGCTGAACAACTGGGTCTAGAGCAGCCAAGATAGAACATAGAATTAGTAAATAATAGCATGGGATTATTGACAGGACATAGGTGTTAACAGCATGGAGGTTAGACAGTGGCCCAGCAATTGTGCTGTTTAAGGTATATTAAAATATAAAGGCTGTGTGTTTTTTGAGGAACATAAACCATTGAGAAAAGTAGCTAACTCATGCCAGGATTTATTAAAATTTAGTTCAAAACATGGTCAGCCTTTTTGGTTTTAAAGGATATAACAGATTATTAGAATTATTGGGAAGTGTGGGGAGCCACCCTCACATTCGCCGTTACAAGATGGCGCTGACATCCTGTGTTCTAAGTGGTAAACAAATAATCTGCGCATGTGCCAAGGGTAGTTCTCCACTCCATGTGCTCTGCCTTCCCCGTGACGACAACTCGGCCAATGGGCTGCAGCCAATCAGGGAGCAACACGTCCTAGGCGGAGGATAATTCTCCTTAAAAGGGACGGGGTTTTGCCATTCGCTCTTGCTCCTGAAGATGTAAGCAATAAAGCTTTTGCCGCAGAAGATTCCGGTTTGTTGCGTCTTTCCTGGCCGGTCACGAACGCGTGTAAGAGGGAAGTAATGCATCAGATGAGGCACAGAGAATTATTGTTGTGATGCTGACACTCCAAAGGTTGAAACAAGATTTCTATTAAACTGGCCTAAGATACACAGTGAGTTTCACACTAAACTGAGTCTAGTGTGAGATCCTGTCTTAAAATTAAAAGAAAAGAAAAGAAAAGAAAAGAAAAGAAAAGAAAAGAAAAGAAAAGAAAAGAAAAATTATAAGTTTTGGAAGCTATGATGGCAAATTAGAGCAGTCATAACAGAGGATCTGGAAGATATTTCAGTAGATAATTTTAAGTAAAATGGAAATGGCAATCTTCTGACAGTATCAAGAGAGGTTTGCTTGGAAACTTTTGGACATTGACAATGGTGAGAAAACCTGTTTCCAAAAGATGAACTAAGTATTAAATGTATCCAGATTCTTTTGCTCATTTCTTCCCTTTCATGTTCATGTAAGATTTAATAATAATACTCTATTGTTAAAGACACAAATATTTGAGTCATTAAATATAATGAAATCCATCTGGTACAGACCTGCATATATTTTTACAAGCCAGAATTTACAGTGCTGAAAGATGCTATGCATGTTACTAAAGGAGAAAAATAATGATCAGCTATACTCAGATATGGAGCCTGGTAGCTATAGTAGTGACTTACCTACCAATAGATGCCCAATAGTATAATTGTGGCACAACCATTATGAGTTTAACCAAACATTTTCTAGATGGATTTAAGTCCTACTCCACAATATGAAAGTCATACATAGCACTATCAGGCTAAGAACTCATCTGTAGACAGCTCATAGACTTTGGGGGAGAACTTACTACCATTATTCTGCTAAACTGCCATTTTAAATCAACTCTTAATGACTTGTGGTCCTTGATCCTCATGTAAGAAGTGTCTTTCTACAATGGCAAGTAAGAGATACAATATTAGTCAAGGATCAGAGAATAAGATGATGCAGACTGGTCATCCCTAAAGGGTAAATGTATACTAGACCCTACATTCCAAGGCTCAGGGATCGTTGTGGAAGAGGTAGAAAAGGGTTTAGGAGCCAGAGATGGTGGATGACAATAAGAGAACAATATCTTCTGTACTCAGCATGGCAGCTGCATATATTAACACTCAGTGGTTGCCACAGCATGCACAAAATCTTACAGGCCCAATTTAGAACAAACCACAGCGTGAAGAAGGTGAGTTGGCCACAGAAACACACCCCTAACTGTGGACATATTGGCAATTGATAGCAGCTGAGAGCAGCAAAGACATTTTTCTCTAAAATTGTACCTCCTGGTAGTCAACCAAGCTTCAGTGGATGATCACAAATCCAAGGATATTTTGAAAGCATAAATTGGTCTTGAAGGATGTTTAAAAAATGAATGACACAATTTTGGTCAGGTAGGAAAATAGTAATGGATCTGGGAAGAGTTGAAGAAAATGGTAATGTGATTGAAACATGTATAAAACACTCAAATATATGTGAAACTGACATATAACTTCAGTTATGTATAATTAGCATGTTCATATTTTAAGTCATAAAAGAAGGTTACTGTTTAATTACTTTTATTAATCCATACAGCAATAGTGAATCTTATAATCAATTATGTTTTATATTCAATAAAATAAAAACACTGGTATTTAGAGACCAAATCAAGAACTTTGAACATAGTATGCAAAAACTCTGCCATTGACATGTAACCCTAGTGCTTTCTAAATTGCATTAAGAATACCCAGACACAAAACCTTGTTACAATTTTACTTAGTCATTTGAAAATTTAAAATGGAGCCAAGAATCATGGAACATATCTATAACAAGCGCATTTGGAATTTGGAGGCCAGGGAATCATGAATTTTGGCCAATCCTGTGATTAGTGAAATTCTGTCTAAATGAGTAAATAAATAAATGATAGAATGATAGTGGATTCTAATCATTACAAAACTAAAATAGAGTATATATTAGCTGACCTTTTAAAACAATAAATATCATAAAAAGTAACTTTTAAATCTTATCTAACAGCCCTCAGCACCTTCACATGGGTGCTGGCCTGGGAAGTGATCAGTCTGCTTTTCTATCACTATAGGAAAAGTTGATATTCTGAATTCTGAAAGCAATATTAGAGACATTATTCTTTAGAAAACTTCTAACAGTCTTTCTTAGTTGAAAGATTTAGTGATGTCCTGTCAAAAATGTGTCTATTAAAAATAAATTTTCAGATTCTGTTGTAAAATACTTGAAAGTTAAAAATAAATAAAAACGTATTGACTCATCTTGTACAGACTTTTCATATCTACGCTTTCACCCTTAATATATAAGAACAAAACCAAAGACACCCATCTTCTGTGTAGATGGTGATAGAGGAATACAAAACTAACACTAAAAAAACTGGTTTATGGAACAGTAGGTTTTAGTCTTATGAGCTATAAAATCCAGTGTTTATGGATACAAAATAAACATAATAGGCCTAGCTCAAAAGGGTAACTTTCTCACTGTTTGGAGAGTAGTAATTTTGACACTATATATTAAAATCATTTCAATGTTTTCACATGGGGCTGTGTAGTTTATCATGTATGCCATTCAAACAAATGCAAAGGAACTTCAAAAGCATGTAGAATATATGTAGTTATATATGCAATTATAAAGAAGTCCCATTAATATCTAACAGCCTTATCAGCATGACTTTTAAAAACATTCATGTAATTTTTGTTAATATAATATTGCTTACATATCAAAAATATATTCTAATTATATAATAGCCTTCAGCACTTACTGTAGAAATAATAATTTCTTTTGTCAGAAAAAAAAATGGAAAATCCCACTATATGGGGAATATAGTTCAGCTGAATGATTGCTTACCTAGCATGAGCTAAGCCCTAGGTGTGGTTGAGGGCCCTGGGTAAATAGGCTTGGCATCAATACACACTGTGATGCCAGGCTTCCTGAGGAACAGGAAGGGCAATTTGAAGGTCAATGTCATTCTGGGTTTCATTGTCAGTGAATTTGAAGCTGGAATTTGATGGTTTGCAGGAAATTCTATCTCAAAGATTAATTGAAATTTCTTCTTGTTTCTTTTCTTTTTTTTTTTTTCCTTTTTAATAGTGTCTGTGTACTAAATGCTTTACACAGCAAGTTTGATCCTGAAAATTCAAGATAAAGAGATGCAAATGGCGCATAAGATGTGTGAGGTAGGCAGGCATGATGGCTCAGCCTGTAACCTTAGATCACAGGAGGCTGAGACAGGATTATTAAGAGACACGTATTCAAGGCCAGCCTAGATTGCACAATGAGCTGAGGCCAGGGCAAACTACAAACTATGGCCCTGACCCAAAATACAAACAAGCGAAAATTCAAAAGAACTAAAATTCAAAGGAAAATCAAAGACTGTATGATGAGCTAGGAATTGCCACAAAAGCTGAGGATCTGGGTTAACATCCAGAAAGCAGATGGGGCAAAGCAAAGAAGGAACTCCTTCAAGTTCTACGCTGACCTTCACATGTGTGCTTTCGCATGTATGCACACATACAACACTGCTTATGAAGGCAGGCAATGGTGCATGCATGTGTGCACGCTCACACACACACACAAATAAATAAATAAATAAATAAATAAATAAATAAATAAATAAATAAAATCAAAACTATAGTACTGCAAAGATATTAAAATGTCAAAGTTTGAGTAGACTAATTATGTGTTCCCTGTTTTTCATGCATTTCTGTTGCATGCGTCCCTAAACATAATCATGGTAGAAACATCAGCTGGAGGTAGAAACCCATGGAAAAGTTTACGTTTCACTTACCCAATCGGTTTGATTTTTATTTTGTGATTGTTTTCATTGGGCTTAGTTTTTGCCTTAGGAATCTGGTTTCTTATGAAAGCATGAAGGCCAGTAATGAGAATATATGGGCATGCAAATTTGGTTTACCTATAGAAGAGGAGATCTCATTCGATATTTAGGATATATAAAGTTAATTTAGATTTTAAAAATCATCCTTTGCATAAAAGAATTTTCATACAAATAAACAAATGACTTAGTCAGATTTCCCATATTTGTGGATGGGGTGAAATTTAATTCTATATACTGAAGAACCAGTTACTGAACAGTATTTCCCAGGATGTGGTGGACACTAAGCAGGGGCAGCAAGTAACCATTCTCCCTAATCTCATGAATCAATAAGCCAAGGGTGGACAAAGAACTGGACAGGGCAGGCAGGTGACTGTTCGCAGAAAAAGACACCGAAGGTTGTATTGAATAAAAATTCATGAAGAGTTCCTATTCATTTTCTTCACATAATTTTGAGGAATATGAAAATAGGCCTCAGCAGTAATTTTTTTTATTTCAATAATTTTAATGCAAACTTATTGGCTGCTACTTGGATAACTAAGCAGGTGAATCCACTTCTGATATTAGAGAATGGGCATTTTTTTATGAGCAACTAGATTTTGTATAAGCAGGTATTAGAATAACAATCTAGACTTATTATTAAATAAAAGTTTGATATTAGTGACATAAAATTACTCCAAACAAAATATGAAATATAAAGGTATATAAATATAAAATTATTAGTTTATTTTCAAAAATACCAAGTTTGCCTCAAAACAAAAAATAATTTATGTTTTATTGCTTGGAAAGACTAATAAGTTTTTGACATGACATGTTTTGTGTTTGGGCATGCAACATGTGGATGAGTGAAAGAGAGAGAAAGAGAGACAGAGAGAGAGACAGAGAGAGACACACAGAGACACAGAGACAGAAAGAGACACACAGAGAGAGACAGAGAGAGAGAGAGACAGAGAGACACACAGAGAGAGAGACACAGAGAGACACAGAGAGAGACAGAGAGACAGAAGAGACAGACAGAGTCAGAGACAGACAGAGAGAGAGAAAGAGAGCGATTTTCATGGAAATGCAAAATCTTTCAATTAAACAAAAATGTATATGTATATAGTGGAGTCTCTTGGTGAGTTCACCGTTAGAGTTCTAGCTGAGAATTTTACTTTCTCTGTACTTCCAGGAACACACTGGAAAATAAAGATAAAAAAGGATTCCCAACTAAGTCCTTTACTAATTTTGAGGTTGCTAGCCAGAGTTTGAATTTTTTAATGTTTTTTGTTCCAGAGCTTTTGATTCATTTATACTTATAAACAAATCCCTATCATTCTATGTGCATGGACTATTAGGGATGTGTCCCAATAGAATTATGTCAACTTTCTGTAAACAATTAATTAAACATCCTTGTTAATTTTTTTTATCAAGCTTTTACAGTGTGTTAGAATATCTTCAATCTAAAGTGAAAGTCCCTTTCAGGCCAAATGATTAGTTATTTCTTCATTTGGATGGATCTTTATTTTGTGGATTACAAGGGGGGATTAAAACCATTGGAGAAATCACCTTGGGCAGAATGTGTTTGTGCTGATAACAGAATTATGTTCCATGGTAAAAGAAAGACAGACCCTGTATCTCATTAACAAACCAACTGATTAAAAAAAAAATCAAAAGAGGAGACTTCTAGCCTGAAATGCTGAGCCCTCCTGAGAAGGAATGCAGAGGATACAACAATCAACCTCAAATTATTGTGATGTTTGTAAATCATGTTGTTCATCTATAGAGGACTCCAAGAAACACATTCTCTAAGGAGGGAAACATCACTAATCCTACAACATTCTCCCAGGTCCCTCACAGCAGCATAACTTTTCAAAGATTGTGTCAAGCAGTACAGAACAGGCCAAAGAGCAAAAGAAGAACATGATTGGTAATGATATTTCAGTATATTTAAAGAGTCTATTCATGTCAATTGCTGGACATCACAGACCTTCCAAATCCATTGGTTTGCAAATTTGCTGTTGGTGTATTTAGTTGCTTTTAGACTCATCTAAAACGGTACAGCTAATCAGGTCTGTGTAAATGGGGCACATTACTAAGTGTTGCAACATTTCTTCCATATTTTTTTTTTTTAATTTCTGGTCCTGTCTGATTTCCCTCAATCATCCTAATAAGCCATCCTATTTTATTTTGTTACATAAAAGTACATTTGTTGTTGCTGTTGTTGTTGTTGTTGATGTGACGGGGTTTCTCTACATACTCCAGCTGTTTCCAGAATTCACTACCTAGACCAGAGATCTATGGTCTCATTTAAGAGATATCCCTGCGTTTGAGTCTCAAATGCTATGATTAAATTTATACATCACCATACTCAAGTGTATGAGCACATTTAAACAGAAGAAGTTCTGTTATTATGTTTGCAGATGAAAAAGTATATGTATCAAAAGATGGCCTAGTCGGCCATCGCTGGAAAGAGAGGCCCATTGGACTCGCAAACGTTATATGTCCCAGTACAGGGGAATGCCAGGGCCAAAAAGTGGGAGTGGGTGGGTAGGGGAATGGGGCGGGGGTATGGGGGACTTTTGGGATAGCATTGGAAATGTAAATGAGGAAAATGCCTAATAAAAATATTTTAAAAAATGTATCTTACATGTATGTTTTAAAATAAATGTAACAAGAGTAAAGTTATTAGATATATTATTTTCTGTAGTTCTGCCAATTGGCAATGTCACTGGAGATAAATGAGAACTTCTTTCACAGACACTTACTAAATGAGAAATTATAATTCATTCTTTAGCCTTTTTAGTCTGATAGACAAATATTCCTCATATTGTTGCATTGATTTAAAACTCTTGATTGCTAGTGAGTTTGCACATATAGTCATATGTTCAGTGGCTATTAACTTGACTTATAGTTTGAGAATTTAGTTTGGTGCCATAAACTACTTCACACTTAAAATATTGGGGAATGGGTAGGGATAAGGTGTGGCTGACATGCACCAAAGAAAGACCTAAACACACTAGGGCAAGCTCCAAATTCTGGATCTCCATGTCTGATAAAAATTGATCTTCAAGATAGGTAAAGATCCTTTCCCAATCTGTTGGTGGTCTTTTTGTCTTATTGACGGTGTCTTTTGCCTTGCAGAAGCTTTGCAGTTTCATGAGGTCACATTTATCAATCCTCGATCTTACAGCACAAGCCATTGCTGTTCTATTCAGGAATTTTTTCCCTGTGCCCATATCTTCGAGACTTTTCCCCACTTTCTCCTCTATAAGTTTCAGTGTCTCTGGTTTTATGTGAAGTTCCTTGATCCACTTAGATTTGACCTTAGTACAAGGAGAGAGGAATGGGTCGATTCGCATTCTTCTACATGATAACAACCAGTTGTGCCAGCACCATTTGTTGAAAATGCTCTCTTTCTTCCACTGGATGGTTTTAGCTCCCTTGTCGAAGATCAAGTGACCATCTACCTGAAGCCTATAGTATTTTCATTTTCTGTTAAGTAAGTTAAAAGGCTTTGGAAGACACATCAGCTCTGCTCTGTTTTGTTTGTTTGTTTGTTTGTTTGTTTTGTTTTGTTTTGTTTTTTTTGTTTTGGTTTGGTTATTTTATTTTTCCATATGATTGCTGTGTTAATTGAAAAATAAAATTGCACTAAGAATAAAAAAAAAATTTGGAAAGAGGTAAAGACATAGATTGGGGTAAATGTGATAAAAATTTACTGTATAGAATTAATAAAATATTTTAAAGATATAAAAAAATGATCTTCAAAACTTTAACAACTTTTAGCTTTTAACTGCAACATACTTCTCTTTCTTGGGCTAGTTTCACAAGCTGATATCATCTCTCCCTGTCAGGTATGCCACAATTCTGTCCACTCTAATTTCTTGCAATCTCCAACAGAATCTAGATTTCACCTTCACAGCTTCATGCAATAGCCTCTCTGAGCCTCCATTCAGGGACACTTTTGAGACACACCTGGCCTCAGAAGTTCTCCTTAGACCAAGAGGGATATTTCACAAACACTTAATTGTATCCTTGAGTTTAAATCTAGAACAATGCACCCAAAGCTGCCAAGTTCTCCCTCTTGATGGGGCTAGAACTTGGCCCATTGTAAGATTACATTTGCATCAGTTTCCTGTTGTTGACAGTTTCCTTCTGTGCTTAAGCTTTGCTTAATCCCTTTTAGCTGGGAGGAGTTTTGTCTGAAGGCCATACTTCTTTTTTTAAATCTTTTTTTTTTTAAAAATGATTTATTCATTCACTTTACATTACAATATCAGATCCTCCTCTTCTCAGTATCCTCTCATGAAGATCCCTCATTCCACCCTCCTCACCGACACACAGGCCACCCACCAGACCCCAGCACCAGCACAAGTCAACATTACGACTCTCCTTATTCCATCTAGCATCAGACTTTTCAGTATACTTTCTGTCTCCTTAAACAATAGATTTAGCTCTATTACACTTCCTGATACTCCCTTCGTCAAAATGTACATTTTGTCTAGCCTGTTCCTCTTTATTAGAGATCTGTAAGAGTAATTACTAATAACCATATGATATAGTCAATATTAGGCTGTCTTGAAATCTCTTTTGCTAATCCTTTAATTCAAAACTCTTCAATTTTGTGCCAGGAAGATTTTAGGACAAGAGCTAAAAGCAGACGTATTCTTTAAAAAATTATAACAAAATGGTCTCTGGGCCACTTGTTAATATTCTTCCCCTCTAAAACTTCTTCAGCTTAGTATCCACAGTTCAAATCACCTCAGCACTGTCTTCTGTGCTCCTACTAGAATTGACCATTATGCTTCACTTAAAGCCTCCAACTACTTTTTTAGTCCAAAATCTGCCATATTCATTCAACACACAGGAAAGTGCTGTTAGGCCTATATCAGCAACACCCCTTGTGATAACAACTTCTACCTTAGTCAATATACCATTGCTCTGAAGAGACATTGTGGTCAAAGCAACTATTTTAAAGTAAAACATTGAATTGATGGTTTGCTTATATTTTCAGAGGTTAATCTAATACCATGGTAAGGACTATGGTGTCATATAGGCAGACATGATTCTGGAGAAATACCTGAGAGTTATACAATCTGATCTTTAGACAGAGAGAAAGATTGGGTCTGAAATGGGCCATTGAAACATCAAAGCCCACCCTCAGTAACACATTTCCCTCCTAATCATTCTTATCTTATGAAACAGTGTCTTTTCCTGGTAACTAATCATTCAAGTATATGAACATATGCGGGGTCATTATTATTCAAACCACCACATTTAACCCAGGAACCAAGAGTGCACTCCTAGGTACTTCTGTCAGAGAAATGAAAACACTGCACAATATTTTTTTTAAATTGCTGCATTTGCTTAGGAAGCAAAGAAATAACAAAATGTTCTGTATAAGATATAAGGTCGAAAGCCATTCTTATATAATATATAATATAGGATATAGGATATACAGTATACAATGTATAATATCCAGCATATAATGTATAATATACAAATATGTTAAATATTGGATATTAGATATAATATATAATATTATGTATAATATTATACACACATATAATGAAATACTGCTCAGCATTTAAGTAGAATTATCTTTTTTTTTTATTCTGCTTAGTTGAATCCACGGTCTCATAAATGGTAATCACTCATTCTACCACTGGCTTACATTTCTACAAGAAATGAACTTGCACAGAACAATTTGAACAGATCTCATTCCAAATGAAAAGAAATGTCAGTATATTATTTTCGTATAACTTTACCCAAAAGAAAATATTGATAAATTGACTAGTGCTTATCAGAGATTAAAGGTGATTCAGAGAAGGGTATCTAAACTGGTATAACATTGAGAGACTATTCTACTAACGAACTATTTCTACATGTGCAGTGTTGTGTATGTGTCTGTGTGTATATATATATACACACACACATATTCACACATACATATATAGGTTGAAAAGGTTGAAAAACATAGGACTCAGACTCAGGAAGCTGATGTGACTTTTTTTTTATGCTTTCTATACTGCATTTTAAGTATATCAGAAGTTGGGCATGGTGGCGCACACCTTTAATCTCAGCACTTGGGAGGCAGAGGCAGGCAGATTTCTGAGTTCAAGGCCAGCCTGGTCTACAGAGTGAGTTCCAGGACAGCCAGGGCTACACAAAGAAACCCTGTCTCGAAAAAACAAAAACAAAACAAAACAAAAAAAAAAACAAATAAAAAAAAAAACCTAAAAAATAATTATATCAGATTTATCCATAGTGGAAACTGGTATAAGAACATATTGTTTCAAAACACTACAAAATAAACATAAAATGGAATCATTTTATGACATTAGCCATTAGAGTTGTTTGTTCCTTATTGAGAGTTGATTAGCTGTATAACTGAGAATTTGTTCCTTAATCTCTGGCATATTCTTTGGGCTTACTTGTCTACTCTTAAGGTCCTATCACATTTAGTAAAGAAACCATTTCATAGTTACATCGAATAGTTCTTTGTTTCTGCCTGGAGAAGCCTAAGAACAACCTGCATCTTAACTGTTGGCATAGCCACGGTTCTTTGTTCACTAAGCAAAGAACTGATGATCAGTGAAGCAATGGCCAGTTCCTTAAATGTTGTGGTATCAGTTAATGGCTTTTAATAGAAGATCTTGTTAGATATTTTAACTTGACTATGAGAGCAGAGGAATAAAAGTGATTATTTATAGTCCTACAATCCTGTAACTCCTATAATTCCAGAAGTCAGAATTTGGTGGAAGAAAATGGTTGTGAGTTAGAGGTCATCATTGGCACATAATTTTGTGAGTAATATCTATATAGAATTGTCTCATGTACAATATTCATTACGTAAATTTCAGAACAAAGCACATCTTTGTGTAAGACTCCAGAAATCTTGTTCTGAAAGTGCCTTTGACACAATGCTTATCTTCATTCTAACTTTTTCATATTCTGTTTCATTGATCTTCATAAATTCTTATCAAGAGCCAATTCTCTTGTATACTATCAGTCTGTGAATTCTTTCTATATCCAAAGAAGAGATATCTGGAGTTCTAGATTATTGTAGCCTTCTATTGTAAAAATTATGTTTGCTGTGCATAGTATTTTACAGAATTCTTAAAAGAATACAGGAAATAGAATTGTTTTACATATTTTTCATTTCTATGAACAAAATGCTCATATAAAATGACTTCAGGAGAAAGGGTTTATTATTGCTTACAGTTTAGTGGTTTCAGCCTGTTATTGTAAGAAAGACACACTGCAGGGCACCCAAGCACTTCACTGGTTGGGAAGACACTTCCTTCCTTTTCCTGTCAACTCTCTAGGACACTGCCCAGAGAATGAAGCCATTGGTTCCAAGGCAGGTATTTCTCCTCAGGCAATCCACTCTGGTAACCCAGGTTACCACAGGGCAGCCATTCTACTTTTATATGCATTTTAAAATTTTAATTATTTATTTTATTTTTTGAAATTATCATAGAGTTAGATCATTTCTACCTTTTCCCTGCCCCCACACCCTCTAATATACCCCTCTCTGCTGCTTATGAATAATGGCCTTCTTTTACATTGACTATTATTAGATACATACATGTTAATGTATGGGTGTTATATTAAATATGTATTTTTATATTATATATATTTAAATCGTATTGCCCGAGTCTTTAATTTTTCTCCTTAAAAAGCTTTAGTAATTTAAATGTAGTGATTGATGTATTATTTTAAATTTATTCTTATTCATTTAATGCCATTTTGCTACTATTTTATAACTTAAATGTGTGAAATTTTTTTTCAGTTATCCACTACATACTTAGGAGCATTAAACTTTTTCATAACCTTTCGAAATTTCTCATTTCTTTATGGAACTGGTTTTCCATCATGTTTACTACAGTTAATTTAAACTCCCTATTTGTTGAGCCCAACAACTTCTGCCTCTGATTATCAGTATGTTGATAATTTTCTTCTTTGATATTATTCTATAATTTCCCAATCCTTTGTTTGTGTGGTAATCACTGATTTTACCTTATGCATTTCATAAGAATTGTTTGTATTTAAATAATACTTGACTCTAAAAATTTATTAAGTTGATTTTTCATCCCGGGGGCCTAGTGTAATACGTTGATCTAGTATCATTTATAATGTGTTAGTTTCTTCTGGGTTTTATTAAACTGATTTTCTTTTTATAAATACCACTGCATTCAAATCCTTTAGAAAAAAGATAAGGACAGTCTGTCATGTATGTCCTGAGATCTAACTGTGTGGAAAACAGAAACATCCTCCAAATTACAACCAAGGTTCATGAAAGGGGATTAATCTGCTCAAAGTTATGTTGCTAATTTTTATAAAAACAGAAACTGTTAATTTCCATATGCCACTTAAAACATCAAATGAGTAAAGAGATGGGAATATCAGAGGGAGGTTCCCGGGGTCTTATTAACTAGTTAGTATCACTCGAAGTTCAGTAAAAAGGACTGCACGGGAAGGGTAGTAAAACTTACAACACCTATAGAATATATCTAAAAAGCAAATCCTCTAAGTGGTTAAGATAGAATTGAATCCAAAGACAAATACACTACACTTTTATCTTGAAGCATCTCTTGTTTGTTGTAGCTGTGTGTTGTATAATATGCTATTAGACTCAGGTCACTGCTATGCAGTTAGTTATTATTTTAGTTTAGTTTGATACTAACTATAATATAGAATATACTACTTTCTTCTTCTCACCTTTCATTTTAAAGTTTTCTTCATTTTATCTTATCTGTGAATGTTTTGCCCAGATGTATGCATGTGCAGTATGTGCATACTTAGTGCCAACAAGAGACATAAGAAGTCATGTAAAGTTTAGAAGAAGGCATCTGATCCCCTGGACCTGGAGTTTCAGATGGCTGTTAATCACTGTGTGGGTGCTGAGATGCAAACCCCATCCTTTGCTAGGGTAATGCCTGTCCTTAAACACTGAGCCATCTCTCCAGTGCAAATCTTGTCTTCATTATTCATATCCAGGTTTAGGTTTCTACTCATTTCCTGGATTCTACTTTTCCTTTTTCTTTTTTTCCTTTTTTTCTTTTTCAATTTTATTAGACACTTCTTTGGTTATGATTTTTATCCAGTTTGTGGTTGTTTGTTCAAACTGCCAAATGTGACTCTACATGTGTTCATAGACTGATTTAACCTTAACCAACTCAACCACCCAATTAAGAATACCAGTATCCCCAGCACAAAGTGTAAATGGCTGTTCTGGGGAGTTGATTGACAACTTTGGTATGGATGAAATGGAAATATTTGACAGGAAATCTGCCTGTTCCTTTCAGTAAGCTACTTAAAATGAAGGTTACCTCATATAGAGGACAAAACTACCTTTGGGAATTGTAATTGAATCTCACTGCTGATATACATATTTTTATGAATTGAAATACTATAAACAAACACATTATTATGAATAGATTCAAAGACCAATGCTGTTTTAATGGTAGTTTTCACACAAATTTGTATGTTGAATTATCTGTACTGCTTGAAGTCTCAAGTGCTACAGTTTACCTCATTTTCTTAGATTTTTAAAAAAATTTAATTATGTGAGTATTTGTCTGCAAGCATATATATACATCATATGCATGATTGGTACCTGCAGAGGCAAGAATAACTGTTAGATGTTTTGATAGGAATCAGGCTTTATTAAGTTTTTCTGATAAGATTATCCTAATGTACAACTCAGAGTGCAACCACTTTCCTAAATTTGCCAGGACATAACATTGGCAAAAATATTCTTCAAGAGCAAAATATTAATTTATATTTCTAATTATAACTTGCATTACCTCATAATAGCTCTTTACGTTAACAGCAATAGTCTTGTCTGATTGATTAGTTTCTGATAACTTTTAAGCAGAAACTGTCTAACATATTTTGATCAGTAGTATGATTGGTTACAGATATAACATGTTTTAGTAACATTATCCAGAGTCCAAGAGAAAAGAATCTACACTCAATGTAAAGAGCTAGAGTGAAAACAGGTAAAGATACCTGCAGCATTGGGACAGTGCAGGAATTTAGAGTACAAGCCATACAATTAAATCTCTTCCTTCTCACAATGGCAATGAGAACAGACAATGGGGTAAAAGGTATACTGGAGTTCAAACAGCAAGGTTGGGAATGAAGGAGGAGACAAATAAAAGGACTTGTTTCTGATTATGAGATATTTAAGATGACCAGATAAAAATGAAGGATGGGACTCTAAGAAGGTCAGCATTGGATGGATCACAGGGCCCCCAATGGAGGAGCTAGAGAAAGTAACCAAGGAGCTAAAGGGATCTGCAACCCTATAGGTGGAACAACATTATGAACTAACCAGTACCCCTCAGAGCTCGTGTCTCTAGCTGCATATGTATCAGAAGATGGCCTAGTCAGCCATCAGTGGAAAGAGAGGCCCACTGGTCATGCAAACTTTATCTGCCTCAGTGCAGGGGAAGGCCAGGGCCAAGAAGTGGGAGTGGGTGGGTGGGGGAGTGGGTGGGGGAGCAGGTGGGGGACTTTTGGGATAGCATTGGAAATGTAAATGAAATAAATACCTAATTAAAAAAAACAAAAAACAAAAAACAAAAAACCAACCAACCAACCAACCAACCAAAACAAAACAAAACAAACAAAAAAACAACAAAAAAGAAGGCAAGGACAGTTTCAACAGCATCTGGCTAGATGACTTCCAGAAAGCAAGATGAGAAATATATACAAGGAGAGTTTCAACAGTGTCTGGTAGCATCTACAATACCTTTACCTTGTCCAGAAAAGAGGCAATCCCACACCGGCATGTAAACAGGGAAAAAAAATAGGAGGTAATCAAGGAAAACTCTGCTGTAGCCTCCCACAGCCTGAAGCAGGCTGAGCCAGATCTTGACTTTGCTTGCCACTAAGGAGATTACTTAGGGTGGAGCATGCCTCCCTGGATCACTCTATTGTTCAGCTATTGCTGCTACTGCTACCTGCTGGGAGTCGGCCTAGCTATTCAGGAGACTACATGTGGTCACCTGCAGCTGGGCTCCAAGGATGATTTGGCGGGAATGGGTTTTCCCCTCTCCTTTATAAAGCGTGTCCGCCATTAAAAATTTGAACCTTGAGCAGACTAGTTGTCTTGGTTCCGTTATTTCTCAGCCTGCCTAGATTCCCTCTTCTCTTCCAGTTCTAAGATGCCTCCCAGGCTCGAACCCGGACATGAGAGCCGCAGGCCAGCCCCAACACTCTGCTACATCCTGGTCACTATGATGTCAGTTTATTTCCCACCTTGGTCCAACTGCAAACTGGTCAAAGAACTATTAAGAAAGAACTCCACAACTAGGCAATGTGGAGAGTGAGAGGCTTTGGAGACCTCGGCCCTAGAGAGTGAGAGACCAAATCTTTTGGGTTCAGACTCCATCTTATAAAACCTTACCTAAGTTTGAATTTAAGTACACTAACAGGCCGTATCTAGCACAGTTTTCAGGTTATTCCCCAACAAATCTGCACCTCTAGGTTAAAAGTCTGCCCCTGATACTTACCTTACTAAACACCACCAATCAGGATGAAAACATAAGTTATGTTCATGATTTAGCTCCCAACACCAGCCAATTATGTTAAAGGCAACAATAGCCACCCAATTAAATGCTTGCCAGGCTAGAAATACTTACTGATTGCTTGCCATTTCTAATAAAAACTTGCACCGAAGAAAGTCCTGGACTTCTTCATCAAAACCATCCTGTGGGTTGGTGGTGAGCTAAGTCCAAGCTTGACCTTGTAAATAAAGACACTAGTGAGATTGCATTGGATTGTCTCCTGGTTGGTCTTTTGGGACTTAAATGCTTCCTGGTACTACAATGGGATGTCTTTGCCTAAGCCCTCCCCTCAAGGCTTAGAATGTATTCAGAAGAGGGGATGGAAAGTATGTAAAAGACAGAGGTGGTAGATGAATGCAAGAATGCAGTATCTTCCAGAAACAAGAGGACTGATGCATATAGTTCAAGGAAACTTTATCAACACCCACAAGGCCTGCTTAAAGTCAGATGAAAGTTGAATATGGAGAACCAGAAGTGAACACAAGATGCTACTCCTGAACAAGAAGCTATTTATAATAGATATGCACTGGGAGAGTAAAAACAAATTTCTCCAATTGTTGACACTGCCAACTGGTATATCAACCATATTCCAGGGCTACACAAAACAGCCCCTCTCTCCCTCTCCCTCTTTTTCTCCCTCTCCCTCTCTTTCTCCCTCTCCCTCTCTCCCACTTCTCAATCTCTCTTCTCTCTCTCTCTCTCTCTCTCTCTCTCTCTCTCTCTCTCTCTCTCTCTCTCTCTCTCTCTCATCTGAAGGGATGGTCCAAAAGATCAGAACACAACATACAGAACTCTCTTCCTGCATAGTGTGAGTCTCAGGAATGAAACTCAAATTGTCATGGTTTGAAGCAGCATCTTCACCAACAGAGCATTTTGCCAGGCCGAGCTCTGCTTTCTTTCTAGAATCTTTTCTCTAAGCTTTCTCTCTGTAATAATTTCTTTTGCAGCTCATCCATCTTGTGGTCAGAGAATTTCATTCTTGAGACAAGGACCTGAGAAACAGATTCAGTGAAAGTTTCGTGTGACTGAATGTCTAGCTCCAAGGACTCATGGATTATGCACACCTGAGATAAGAAACTCCCCTTCCTCTCCCCTGTTTTCCCCAGTGCATACTTTTTCCTTATTTAACAACCATTTATGCAGCAAATATAACAATTGTACATCTACTACTTACATAGATGGTATATTATTTTTACTAGAAACCTGTAATTGAACAAACAGGGACTTAATTTTTAAAAAAATGACTTCAGAGTTTTAAGGAGTAAGTGGCCAAATGGCAGGACTGCAAAGCACACATCTGTAGCTACCCTGAGAGACCATGGAACATGCAGTACACAGAATGCAGCACATTTTTAGAATAAACAGAATTAGAGTGTTTCTGTACCAAGCAAATGTTGGAAAATACAATGACGGTGGTGGTATGACATTTACACAGGAGGTAAAGAATGCATTATGTCTGGCTTAGGAAAAGGTGAATCATCTCAGAAAACTAAAAACCTAACATCATATTTAATATAGAATTTATCACTCTAAAAAGATTTCTTTTTTTTTAAGAACATCTGATTAGTTGTACATTGACTTTGTCTGCACAGGAAACTACTGTGGATATGTACATCATGGAATATAACTAACTGGTACAATTGTACAATCATACATCTCAGCACATTCAGTATGTAATATAAACACCTTTACTTTGGATATTATGGAAGTAAAAGAATATACTTTCTTGCTTAGCTAACATAAATTCTATTTGTTCCTTATTTGTTTAAAAAATGACATTTAAACGGGTATATTTATTTTTCCTTGATGTTTCTCAACCTCTCAACTTGTCCAAATCTACAGAATTTACAGAAGTACCCACTGATGTTTCACAAAGGCTCACACATGCACTTTTCTTTATCTATGATCTTTGTTTCTTGCTTGCTATCCAAGAAATAGGCTTATTATTATAAAGGTCATCAATGGCATTTGTAACTGGAAAGTAAATGTCTAATCTGGTTGCTGGCAATACCTAGAGTGTCACAGTGACATTGACCAATGTAGAGGGAACAAAGGTCATCTCATTCCATCTTCTTTTTATATTTACCAACACCATTATTGTTATAACCAGTTTGCCATTACTTTGTACTGTCAGTCTTCATTACTGCCTCCATGACTTATAAAACACAAATCACAATTTTTAGGCTTATAAATGAAAAACAAAAACAGAATTTACATTTACCACATTGTCCTCATTAAATTTGAAGACATTGGTTGCATCGCCAACAGGCAGTGCTCCTATCATCAGTCATGTGTTAAATGGATTCTTTCAATTCCCATTTCTTCTACTGTACTGACTCAGACTCTATCTAGGTCAAGAATTATTGCTTACCTATACCCCAACCTTTTGCAATATTTATTATCTGATTCAAGCATTGGATTTGTATCTAATGTTCTGGTCTCAGTGGCAGAAAGACACAGCGATGCAATAATTTGAAAGATTCTGTATTTCACTTCTCTCCAGGAAAGTAGCCAGGCACTTTGCTCAGTTTTTTTCTCACAGAACTCACAGCAACTGAAAGCAGAAACGCTGACATCATCATCTCGTCCTATACAGGGAATCAGCCGATCTCTAAAGGGCTGCAAGCATGAGAAAAAAACATTGGGGATAAGAATTAGAGAGTACTCAATGAGGAAAGAATATTGTGATATTCCTATAATAGACTCTAGACCTTTGTCCTTTGCACAATCCAAAGAAAGGACAGACCTCAAAAAGGGACAGCACCTTATTCTGTAGACTGCACTGCATGCCCATCATTGTGTGCCACATATTGAAATGGAAGATGGCCCTACTTATCTTTCTCTATTCCAGATTTAAAGGGTTCTAAAAATATTCCCTGGGCCCAGCGCTACCAGGAATTCGTGATAACCTGGGGAGTTAGTGGTCAGGAGAAATATTCCTCCCACACTAAAGGTACCAGAATTTCCAGCTGTCAAGGTAATGGAGAGAGAACATCCCAAGGAAATCTCTTTGGCCCAGTGGGCATAAGTCTCGTGGACAAACAGTTGGATAGCTGCATCTGGGAAAATCTTTTCCTTCTTTGTAGCAGAAGAAGTAAAAGCCTCATCTATTACCAAATAGATGAAGTAAACCAAAATAAGCACCATAATGACATACAGACCATGCTTCAACTGCAAAAGTTGAATGGATGATAGTTGCTAAAATATATAAATAAGGCTCAGGGTCACTTAACTCCAAAATAAAAATATATTCCTACAAAAATTGTATGATATAATGCAGTTTTATTTATTTATTTTTTATATTCATTATTTTTGTACAAATTCAGGTCACTAAAGATTATTCTTCCTGTTCAGTGGAAAGACTGTATCTCTTGATTGTTTTGTTACGTTTCCCAGGTTCTGATATTCACTGTTTTATTCCTACTTTTATTAGTCCAAAGTTTTTATATTACAGATATAAATGAGCTCATCCAGGATTTTTACTGCAGATATTCCTTGAAAGAGTCTGTGAGAAACTCCTACTTCATAGGTTAGATTCATAAATTCAAGGAGCACGTTCATAAATGTATTTATACAAACAGGATTACTGTATTGATTTTTAATAATAAAGTTCACTGTAAATCAAGATAATAAGTATGGTTGTTAAAATTACTGTGGTTAATCAAAATATTCCCTGATAAAAAGTCAAAAGCATCTTAGCATTCATATTTAATTAATGAAATATGAATTAAAATGGATTATATATATATATATATATATATATATATATATAACGCTTAAAGCAATTAATAACAGAAGAAAATAGAGAAATTATCTTCAAATTTTCTACAGAGGCAAAATCTCTCTAACAGGTACAAACATCACTTACCATAATAGAAATAGGAAAAAAATGATGACTGCTATAATAAATTAAATCTTGTAGTTCATCAAAAGGCTGCATTAGAGAAAAATGGTAAGCCATAAATATGGGCAATAGAATGTATTACTAGTGACTAATGTCAGTATTCTATAAAAAGAATAACTATGATAAATATATGAAAACAGCTCAAAAGTGTGAAGGTGGTAGTCTTTGCGAGGTAAAGGCAACTCAAACATAGGCAACTACATAAAAAATAAAAGACAATAACACAGAGAACCATGAATTAAAATAAACTGAAATGTGTATCTATCCAAATATCTATAATATTTACACAATGAGAGGCAATATTAACTGTTGGAAGACATAAATCATGTAGAATATTCTGGCATTATTGATAGTTATAAAGTGAGACACACTATATTAATGAATGAATAGGTATTACTTAGAGTTGAACAAGTACTCTTTGAGAGAACTATTTTCTACCTGGATTTGTATTTAAGGAAGTGAATACCTGTGTCTGTTAAAAGTCATAAACAATATATCCAAAAGATGTCCCCAACCGGTAAGAAGGACACATGCTCCACTATGTTCATATTTATATTATGGCCTTATTTATAATAGCCAGAAGCTGGAAAGAACCCAGATGCCCCTCAACAGAGGAATGGATACAAAAAATGTGGTACATTTACACAATGGAGTACTACTCAGCTAATAAAAAGAATGAATTTATGAAATTCCTAGGCAAATGGTTGGACCTGGAGGGCATCATCCTGAGTGATGTAACACAATCACAAAAGAACTCAAATAATATGTACTCACTGGTAAGTGGATATTAGCCCAGAAACTTAGTATAGTGAGATATAAGGTACAATTTGCAAAACACATGAAACTGAAGAAGAATGAAGACCAAAGTGTGGACACTTTGCCCCTTCTCAGAATTGGAAAAAAATCACCCATGGAAGGAGTTACAGAGACAAAGTTTGGAGCTGAGACAAAAGGATGGATCATCAAGAGACTGCCATATCCAGGGATCCATCCCATAATTAGCCTCCAAACGATGACACCATTGCATACACTAGCAAGCGTTTGTTGCAAGGATCGTGATATAGCTGTCTCTTGTGAGACTAGGCCGGGGCCTAGCAAACACAGAAGTGGATGCTCACAGTCAACTATTGGATGGATCACAGGGACCCCAATGGAGGAGCTAGAGAAAGTATACAAGGAGCTAAAGAGATCTGCATCCCTGTAGGTGCAACATTATGAACTAACCAATACCCCGGAGCTCTTGACTCTAGCTGCATATGTATCAAAAGATGGCCTAGTCAGCCATCACTGGAAAGAGAAGCCCACTGGACAGGCAAACTTTATATGCCCCAGTACAGGGGAACACCAGGGCCAAAAAAATGGGAATGGGTGGGGAGTGGGGGGGGGGGGAGGGTGTGGGAGACTTTTGGGATAGCATTGGAAATGTAATTGAGGAAAATACGTAATAAAAAAAAGTCATAAAAATGCTTAAATCAAATTTATAATAAAAACCTTGAAAAATAACTATTGGTTCATCAGAGTAGAGTAGGTGAATAAATGTTACTATGTAACTGCCAGCGGCCACTGGTTACTGGATTCCTGAAAGGAAAGCTGGGGATGGATGGGAAGGACTGTGAGAGAAATAATGAGCCCAGACAAAGTTCTCTGATCAACGCTCAATGTTTTAATTCTAGGTTCTGATTTTAAAAGGGGGAAATCCATTCCCCATGTTGCATTGTCAGGAAAGCAAACTCAGCCGCTCAGCAGGTAGTGGCTTCTTGCAGGAAGCTACAGACATGACAGGACAATAGACTTAACCTAGGTCAGAAGACTCTAACCTAGGTGGACCAGCCGACTGTGGCAAACAAGGTCTGATTTAGCCTGCTCAAGACTGGGAGAAGGGCACATTACTGTATTTATAACATTATCTAAAATGCAAAATTATTACTATACTAAAGTAATGGACAAGTGAAAGATACCTCAGAAGTGTAGTTGAATAAGAGAATTCCTGAACAGAAAAGAAAAAAAAAAAACCAAAACACTATACTATTTCCATGAAACTGAAACAGACTGAAAAATCTATGCCTATGGAAGCCACAATAGGTGCTATTCATGAGGAATCATTGACTTCGAATGGTAGGAAAGGAAAGGTAAATAAATAAATAAATAAATAAATTGGAATTCTGGAGATGCTCAAGAAAGGAAATGCAGGTGCTCACTAGATTCCTATTTCATTTTTATTCTGTCTTTGACCCCAGGTAATGGAGTAAAGCTCCCAACACATATATTTCTAGTTAATTATTTGTGAGAAAGAGCTTACACAAATGGTTCAAGGTGTGCCTCAATACTGGGTGTTTCTTAACATAACCATGTTGACAAAGAAAATTGGCTAACACAATTATTTTCTTAAACATTTCTCTTCTGACAACACTTTGTAAAGTAGCAAGTCCCAGGGTTGGCTGGGCATCTTAAAACACTTGCTGCTGTTCTAGAGGATATTTAATCAATTCCTATCATTTGCATGGTTGCTTATGATGTACTGTAACTGTACAAGTTCAGAGCATGTCGGAGTAGTTAGATGACCTGGATCTGCAGATACTATACACATGTGGTTCTTAGACATTCATGCAGGCAAAAACATCCATACACAAAGAATTAAAATCTAAAATACTAATCCTCTTTGAATTTTTCTTCCCTTAATATTTTGTTTTTTTTATTAACATGTACAATCAATATTCATTTTCATGACGTTTTCTTTTTCCCCTCCCTTTCCTTTCTTCTTTTCTTTTTCTTTTCCCTCCACTCTCCCTTTCATTCTTCCTTTCTTTCTTGCTTCTTTTCTTCCAGATTTATATTAGTATCCAGGAAAAAAAAAGCATAAAAGTGAAAACTTACTTTAAAAACAACTATAGTAATTTAAAATTTCTTCCTTCTACAAGATCATGGCATGTCAGAGTTGTCTTAAAAGGTTTCTTAATATAATATCTGTTATCTCTTTTCTAACATTTGAGAGTGCTAAGTCATTTTCAAAATATGTTGCTGAATTTTAAGGAAGAATAAATTGTATAAATTTCTAATTCCTTTTGAGATCAAAGCTTTAAAATGATGCATGAAGTAATGGATAGAGACAATGTAAACAGAATGCATATGCTCAAAAGTGATTCTCTGGGGAAATAGTGAAAGATATTGGAATTCTGCAGGACAGCATCAGATTTAAAGAAATTCTCTAGTAATATATGAAACCAAGGTACCATTGGTTTAATTAGGGTAACTTTCCTTATGCTTTACTCTTTTTGAATAGTTATCTTTCAATGACACCATGCAATAAGTAACTGGATGATTTTCTTTATGTAGTCTCTCAATTATTTGTTCATTTTATAGTTTATAAAAAAAACATAAAATGTACAAGGTGATCTAGGTAGATGTTATCATTGCTCTTTCTAGCATTCATTCTCTTAAATGGAAATAAAAATCAAGAGAGTAAAAATAAGATCTTCGCTTCCCCGTTTACCATTTCTTAACCCACTGAGATGATTTTGTAAACAAGGATGTTCTCTGCTAAAACAGTGGTTCTCAGCCTGTGGCGTGCAAGCTCAACAAGGGTTTCATAGCGGGTATTTACAGTACAATTCATAACAGTAGTAAAATTACAGTTACAAAGTAGTAACAAAATAATTTTATTGAACAACATGAGAAGCTTTATTAAAGGGCCACAGAATTAGGAAGACTGAGAACCACTGCTCTGAAAAGAAATATTCGACAAGGTACAGCACTACTTGTTTAACAGAAATTTAATCAAACATTCCTTTGGTTGAAGTATCAAATTTAAAGTTCTAAATAGAAGTTTCTAAGTTAAAATTCATTTTAAGAGATTTTAAATAAAATTAGAAAAATATTGAAATAAGCACATTTCATTTCATTGTTGTGAATTATGCAAAAGTTACATTTTAAGTGGGTCAAATGATAATGACCAGTACATTACATTTGATATATTAAGCTAGACTCTTTAGTACATTTTAAAAATATGCTGTTTTAATAATCACACTAAGTATAAATGAAATATAAAGCATTCCAATAGTAACATTTTTCTATATTACAAGGTACTTTCTTTATTATTTACCTGACTATGTTAAACTATTAGCTTTCTCCCAGTCTAATCATGATATGATAAACCTCTGTAAGTAGATTGATAGAAGCAGATTATTTTGGAAAGGCAAATATCATACTACAATAATTAAATCTCTGGCTTTCTCTATGAATTATGTAAGGGAAATTATTGATTTAACCAAAACAAAACTAATATTTTTATAAATGTTTTGTTAGTAATACAAAATGAAGTGTCATCTATTTGCATTTTAAAGTTTGAATTATTACAAAACCACTAATTATTTCTGTAGTTACTAACCATCTGCATGACTTCTGTCAGGAATTTCTTGTCATGTCCTTTGATCATGTTTGTTGAATAATGATAAACGATTATTCAAAAAACCTTTTAAAATAGTATGATTAAGACTTTCTAACATTCAACTATTTCTATTTCATTCTTTCAATATTCTGGCTGATTGACATGCATAGATTGAAGTTTCCTAATTAATACAGCCAACTGTTTCTTAAGCCATAAATGGAAATAATTGTATTTTAATAGTCTTCAATAATGACTTCATTTAGATTTGGAAGGTGATACAGTGTCCACAAATTCCAAACCAAACAGACCCTTACCATAGAGAATAGCACTGTGAGACCTTATCTTCAGTTCCCTTGAACGAGGTTCAACTTTTCTTTATCAGAGATAAGAGGGCATCTCCAGAACAATAGGCCCTTTGAGAAATGTAGGTTTTTCATTATAATTTCACAAAAATAGTTGTCACTTTTAAAACATATTTTATAGTTCACTGAAAATTATACCTGGAATTCAACCATCAATTTTGCTGCTTTTCTTTCCAAAGGTATTTCTGTTACAGTTTGTTTTCTGTGGATATAGTAAAGATTTAATTTATTGGCTAAACAAGAACATTTTTGCAAACTAAGACATCATTAAAACACACTAAAATAGTCGCAAAATTGATGTCTCTTTGTAAAATGAACGTACATTTTCTCTAAACATTGGTGTTTTGAAATGTTAAATGGTGTATTACAATGACTAAACATGGCATTTCTCTAATGAGACAATACAAACATTAAGATAGAGGTCTAAGAATATTTCTTTCTTCTCTTTTGTCACAAGAAATTTCATCTTTGAGAGAAAATAGAGAAAAGATCACATGAAATATAGATCATGTGCTGTTCTATGGAATGCCTGGGCACAAGTAATGTCCAAGATGGAACCAAGAAGAAGAATGACTATCAAAAATATTCTTTATGGAATTCCATGGCTCTTTTGTTATTCATGATGTTCACTTTTAAATTTTATAATGTTGTAACTGTGTTTCCCATTATCCCAGCACCACTCTTCTCATCTTCATCAGACCTGAGGAACCTGAACCATACATGTAAGCATCCCTTCCCCAACCCATCATCCTTGCATGCTGAGTTCTCTTTAGCAAGCCCAGCTTCCCTCAGCAGCCTATTGTGCCAGGGAACCCTCATTCTCCCCACATTTCTCTACCCACCTTCATCAGACCTGGGGATCCTGAACCATACAGGTAAGCTTTCATTCCCCAACCAAACTTCCCTGCTTGCTGAATCCTGTGGAGGATGCCCAGCTGCCCTAAACAGCTTGATGTCCCAGGGGGACCTCAATCATCACCTCCAACTCTCTGTCCACATTCATTGAATCTGCAGCTTCTGTACCATACAGACCTAAAGATTTTTAATCATAGAGCACAAGAGCACCCACCATTTCTGAGTTGTTTCCAGCTTCTGGATATTACAAATAAGGCTGTTATGAACATAGTGGATCTTATGTCGTCCTTGTGGTATGTGGGGAATCTTTTGGGTATATGCCCAAGAATGAATTAGCTGGATCTCAGGTAGAACTATTTCCAATTTTCTGAGAAACAATCAGATTGATTTACAGAATGGCTGTACCAGTTTGTATTTCCACTGTTCCTCAACAAAAGAATGGATACAGAAGATGTGGTTCATCTACACAATGGAATACTATTCTGCTATTTAAAATAAGGACATCATGAACTTTGGAGGCAAATGGATGGAACTAGAAAATATCCTAAGTGATGTAATGCAAGCCCAAAAGGATATGCAATGTCTGTACTTACCAATACATGGATATTAGCTAAAATGTACAGAACACCTAGGATACAACCCACAGACTATAGGAAATGTAATAAGCAGAAATCCCCAAGTGAAGATGCTTCAATCCCAGTTAAAAGTGGAAAGAAAATAATCATGAGACCCTCTAGAAAGTACCAGAGACCCAGGAGGTGAAAGACTCTCGGGACTCAACGAGGATGATGCTAGCCAAAATGCCCAACATTAGGAAGAGGGAATTCTTAAGAGTCCATCTCCAGGAGATAGACAGGGCCACAATGGAGGGACAATCAAACTTTCTGACCCAAAATTGTTCCTACATGAATTAACTACAGGGACAAAAATGGAGAAGAGACCGAAGGAAAAGCTGACCAGTGACCAGCTCAAATTGGGATCCATTTCATTTGGGACACCAAGGATTGATGTTTTTACTGATGTGCTTACAGACAGGAACCAGGCATGGCTGTCCTCTGATAGACAGGCCCGACCAGTAGTTGACTGAGACAGAAGCAGATACTTCTACCCAACCATTACACCGAAGTCAGGGACCCCTGTGATTGAACTATGGGAAGGATTGAAGAAGCTGAAGGGGAGAGTAACCCTATAAGAACACCAGCAGCTTCAACTAATCTGGACCCCAGGGAGCACCCAGAGACTGAGCCACCAACCATGAGCATATACAGGCAGGTCTGAGGCCCCTGGCATATATAGATCAGAGGTCTTCCTGGTCTGGCTTCAGTGGAAGAACATGCATTTAATTCTGGAGAGACTTGACCCCCAGGTAAGGGGGAGGCCTACTGGGGGGGTAGCACCTTCTCAGAGGCAAGGGGGAGGAGGAATGATATGAGGAACTGTCGGAGGAGATAATAGGGGCCACAATAACTGGAATGTAAGTAAATAAAATAATGCTAATAAAAAAGAAAGAAATAGAGGAAAATACAATCAAACAGGTAGAGGTCTTTAAAGAAGAAACAAATAACTCCCTTAAAGATATAAAGGAAAATATGATTACACGGGTGAAGAAAATACCTGCACTGTGCAACAACTGAAAGTTGAAATAGCTACAATTAAGAAAATACAAACTAAGGGAATTTTGTAGATGCAAGAGAGAACCTCAGGTGTAGAAGATACAATAGAAGGAATTGATAAATCAGTCAAAGAAAATGTCAAATCTAAAAAAAAAAAATCTTTTGTGTGTGTCTATGTGCAAAACTGTAATTGTCAGTGCAGCTGTGTGGAGTCCAAATATAAGGTGTCAGCTCCCATGAGTCAGGAATGACAGCCAGTTGTGAGCCATACAATCTGAGAGCCGGATTCAAATCCTCTGAAAGAACAAAAAGTGCTGTTAACTGCTAAACAATGCCTCCTGTCCCCCCAAAAGGTATATCCTGATTGAAAATTAAAATTTTAGCAATACAAAAGAAAACCAATCAACTCTGTGCTCATGTGGAGGCTGTGAATAATGAGGGTATTGGGCTTTCTTGGTCTAGAGTGACAAAGGTTGTGAACTGCCATGTGGGTGCTAGGAATTGAACCTGCATCTTCTGAAAGAACCAGAGTTCTTTGCTGCTAAACCATCACTTCAGCTCCAAATGTTAGGATTTCAAGAAGTTCAGGATGCTTTAGGATACACTAACAAAAAGAATACAAACCTGGGAGAACCCCCAAATTTTCCCTTCCTCAGGACGATCATAGATAAAGTCTCAGGTGACTTTACTGGAGAGCAATTAGTATATCATTAGTCCATAGAGGAGCCTGTTGTTATTGTTTTCAGATATCATTTTATTAATGCTCGATTTTCTTCAAACCCACTAGGGAGTTGAGGATGATATTGAGTTTCTGACACGCCTCGTTAGTGACCCCTTTTCTGGGGTTACGAGCATGTGTCACCATGTACATACCAAACCTGAGAAAAGGACACATTTTCCCTTGGCATTTGGGACCAAAGATGCCCACCCTTTACTTCCTAAAGTCCTGGTCATTCCTTTTCAGTCTCATTTGGTTACCTTCCCTTTTTACAGTCCAAACTTTTATAGAACCCTTAACCTCAGTCCTTGGTTCTTCTACATTCCCTCAGTTATAGGTTGTAATACCACTTAACTTTGGCCATTTTATCACTGACCTAGTTCTTTCCCATAGTCTCATTTGATATCTTCACTCGAATGCTTAATATAAAATTTTCTCATTTTCTATTTCAAATCAAATGTAAACATTCCATAACATAACTACATTCATATCTCCAGCCCCTTTCTAATAATACCAGCTCTTTTGTTTCCACTTGCTGAGGGCAAGTCTGGAGTAACATCTTTTGTTATCTAACCTCAATACTGAACAACTGAATTCTGTCGACACAATACAAGCATCCAACTGTGTATATGTCAACACTATACTTAACTTTGCCTGTTTTCACCCTGGTATACATGTGGAATAAAATTATAACACACTATCAGTTCTCCACAAACCCCAAAACGAAACACTATCGCAATCTACCTATTTCCTCTTCTGTACTGTTCCCTTAGCAAGAGCTTGCTGTAGATGCATCCACTGAGCTCAGATACTATCTCTGGGCAAGGCTGTCTATGACCGTCTCTATTTGTTATAAAGAGAAGCTTCTTTCAAGGCTATGCTAGGATCTGTTCTTGAGTATTTTAAATCTAAAGATTGTTTTGCTCATGTTTTAAAGTTACATGGAAGAAGGGTTAAAGAGGTAGATGGATCATCAGTTAAAACCCCTGGTTGTTCTTATAGAGGGTCTGGATTCCTTTCCCAAACTCACATTGTGGCTCAAAATGTTTGTAATTCCAACTTCAGAGAATCCTACACTTTTCTGACCTCTGTGGATACCAGAATGCAAATGGTGCAAAGACCACATACGTAAGCAAATTCCTCACATTAAAAGAAAAACGTTTTTAAAGCCGCAAGCAATATAAAAAGCAAAATAAATGATCATCATTTTGTATGATTTGATGAAATTGAAGTATTTGGGTTTTATTTTTAATGACAACAAAAGACATACATCTATTAGGAATGGGAAGATGGTAAATGCAGCATGGTTAAAATGAAATTTTAAATGAACATGAAACACTATTCTATTTACAAGAATATTTCAATTTACAAGGTCTATTTACAAGAAACAACAAAAATATATCCCTTCATAATCACCAATGGGTTAAGTTATAGAAGTGAAGCGATACCCAGGTTCCTGCACGTAGTTTGCTTATTTATGTACCTTACTACATTTATGAGTATTCTAATTTTTTTCTAAGAATCGACCTTGATTTTGTTCCATCCTATTTTCAGATATATTTAACCGACATTGTTTTGTCTTAATAACAACTTAAAAAGCACTCACAGCTATAAACACGTGGTCAGCAGAGATCTTTTCTCTGGGTAACCAAAGAACTGACACTCAGGATGTAGAGGTCTACCTCCCCGCCCCAGCAAAGCTGTACCCATTTTGTTTCCTGCCTGCGAGCTATTACTGTAATATGCCTTCCAGGCATTGATACAGGAAACTCGACTCAGAGCAAGATCATGCTGATCACATATCCTGTTATGTTATGTATGAGGTTTATTAATCTTAATAAATTCCACAATGTTTTACATAGGATACATCAAATTAAAGGTCAATATGAACTGATGTGTAAGCTGACAGAAAAAGATATTTGTTACCATAACTCAGTCTCTGGATTCTGATCTACTGTCATGATCGATCAGTCTTACTGATGTGTATTCAATAAACCAACCCTGTCTGACTGAGCTCAGTGTTTGTGTGGTTTGTGGGGTCATTCCTGGGCCCCAACTCCGGAGGCAGAAGCATTGCCTGATTCTTCAAAAGTTGATTGTGGTGTTTATACATCCAATAGATCAATACCTGGCAGCATTTGTGAGTATCCATTTTCTTAGAAAGTCATTACCCTAACTTACTTACTTCTATTTCTGAACTATATTAAAACAGTAAAAAAAAAAAATGTTCTTTCTGAAAGGTCTTAAATTAGATTGTAGGCTTTTACTGTCCTCAAACTGAGGGATGAGATGGGATCCATACTCAAACTGTGTATTTGACCAGCTTGGGCTGAGCACAGAGTGTCTCTTTCTCGGTTCTAAGTCTCCATTGGCCCAGGCCAGGAAGCTTCTAGCCTCAGTACAATCTAATCTTCCAAGATTACTAATGTAAATGTAACTTTTATTCTCTAGCTGTAATTGTTGTCTCAGTCTTATTGCTGAATGCGTTTACCCTTTCTAACTCTTTCTGAACTCTGGCTTGTTTACCTCCGCTGTTCTGGCTCAAGCTCCTCTCTAAGCTGTTTGGTTCAGTCTGACTTCTCTCAGCTTCTGCCTGAATTGTTCTGCTTGGACTCAAGCTAACTCTTAGCAATTCGTTCTAATCTTGTTTCCTTCTCATTCTCCGACTCATTCTGACTTCACCTGAAACCTATCTCTGTAAAATTGTTTCAGTAATCATTCTGTCAAATGGCTTTCTGCTTTCTTTGTCTGTCCCTCAATTTGATGTGACATTCAAACAGACTACTTCCTTCTACAAATTCATTGCTTTGGGTTAAGGGTGTGTAATAATGGCATGGGTAAAAGGTGTGTACTACTGCCAGATCATACAGACCTAGAAGATGTTTGGATGTGATCCCTTGTCAGAGCAGCTATGTGGCTGGATAAACATTCCTCTATGATCTATTAATGCCAATTGAAAGACATAGTGTTCAGATCTGGTTTTCGAGTATTCTTTTTCACCTTCACTCCAAAAATTCAATTCCATTTTGTAGAATGTATATGTTGTACTCTTTTTAATTAAAGTCTTTGTCTTGAGAGATGGTCCTTGCTGCTATTGCAGAGGACCCAAAATTGTTCCTAGCACACACTTGATGGCTCAGATGCATTTTAAATTCCAGTTTTGGGAAATGTCTTCTACCACATTTAGGCACCGCAAAAAAAGTGACTTATATGCAAAACACATGAATAAAATAAATTAAGAAATCTTTAACATGTTAAAAATTATCATCCATATCTGAGAAAATTGAGATGCTCACCACTAAAATCTTCATAGTTACATTACAATTGTAAGTTCACAGTTACAAATTATTTCTGGGTATGTATTTTGTGGCAGTTTCTATACAGGTTTTATGGATATATTGGTGAATAAGGATGACCTTAATTTGAAGGAGTTTATAATGAGATTGCATAACAATCTTATAAATATTTCAGATAATGATTTTTATGTAATCTTTATGATAATTTTGAAGTGATTTTTGGTACTTTATAAATAACTATAAAGATGAATGAATTACAGTTTATTTGAGAAAAATACTACTTCAAAGAGACACTTACTTGACTGGATTATGTACCCTCTCTGTTTAAAATAATCATATAACCATGTTATAAATGCCCAAAACTTGAGCTTCAATGCTTTATAGTCTTCAAGTGAATAATTCCCATTTCTCCCCCTTTCCACTTATTTTTAACTTTTAAAACAATGATCATATATTTCATTTGTAGTCAGCATTTTGTGTATATTTCCTTCTTCATTTGTGGGTAGAAAAGCAATAGACTCATATGAATTATATGCAAGTGACAATGCCATCAACAGAAGTATTTGACAGATTTTCAAAACTCCTATTAGTCAAGACAAATAAATTGTTAAAGAAATAATTTCTCCAAAATTGTTTTCCCCACAAAGTACAATATTCTTGATGTTTAAAGTTCACTCCCAGTACACTGATGTTTCAAATATAATTTTCTATATTAACATGCCAAGTAAAGTAAAGTTTTTCTTCTAAATCTTCCCTGTAATGAGCAAGACATTAATCCAGCAGGATAAAATGTTCACATACAACCAACCTATCAATTTGTGTTTTGGCAATCAATATTTTTTTAAAGAAAATAAGTTACTTAAAAGCTCAAAACTATTTTTGCTTGGTTATATAGTATAGAGTCAACTGGTCACACTAACCTCACATCAATGATCTTTTTTAAAAAATAAATTTTGGACAAATGGATAAAGTAAACATTGAAACAAATGTGACTATTAAGGATTAGTTTTTATTAAGACTTCCACAGGAGATGAAAGAAATTTCAGTATTTTATGATGCTACAAGAGCAAAACCACAGGATTTACACATGTGAAACTTTTCTTCCTTTGACTCAGGTACATATTTGTGTGTGCATGTATGTAGGCTTAGATATATTTTTATTTTATATTTTTATTATGAGCAAAGCCTGTTTATTCTTTATGATGGAAGCTATGCAGCCAAAATTGAGGGATTAGGGGACCCACTGGATATGTTGATAATAGTGGTGAAATCCTAAGACCTTAAAGACAAGGTTTTTCAGACTTAGCCTTGAGGAATAGTAACTTGGAGAAGTCAGGGATTTTGCAGCCATAGACCTGTTATTCCCAAATGTTAAGTAAACACAGAATTGTTTAAAATTCCTTGTTTATAAAACTGTGCTTAGAATGGAGGCACTTCTCTTGTTATAATTGTATAGAGATTGTTGAGATATCAATATTGTTTAAAAGCACTTTCATTAACCTTTAATTCAGGCCCATACAATTATACCAACTAATGTTAGATTTTATATAAGAAAAAAAACTTACCACAAGTACACCTATAAGCATTTTATTAATCTTTTTAGAATTAAAGCACATCTCTGAGTATCCAGGAATATTGTTAAAAGGCTATGCTTCTATTAAACACCCCCTTTGTAATTATGACGAACTTATCTACTCCCTCTTAAAAAGCAATCAATGCCTTTTCTGAAATATCCAAGAATTCTGGATTTGCTGCTTCACTTGGCGCTGAAGACTTGAAACATTCGTGAAGCAGAGTTAAGGCCACCACTGATAATAAGCAACAGGTTTCCACCATCAAACCTCTCTCCCTTTCTACTAAGGCTTTTGGGCGGGCATTTGGGAAAATCATTGAAATTGAAATGTGAAAAATGCTTAATATAAAATCGCCCCCTAGTGGCAGGAAGCATATTCTTAAGGAGAACACCTTCGAGAATATGAGCCAAATGAGATTTCTTAACTAATTTTAGTTTTCTTGATTTCGAGGAATTATCGCTTATGCTAATAATATTACTAATTAAATATTGTCTTTTTGTAAATTGTAGCAATCACATTTTCCCACCTGATTAGAAGAATTTTCTGGAGCATGGACTTCTCAGGTCACCTTTAATATCTTCTTTTAATCCTTCACTCTTCAAATATATGACTATGCTTTTAAATTTTCAGAAGGTAAATGGAGCTGATAAGAAAGTGCCTTGAAGGGATTTGGACTTATATTTATAATTATTTCTTTAAAGTGAATATAGTTCAAAATAAAGAACATGAAAGAATAGAGCTAACAACCTAACTCCATAAGTGTACATAGTTTAAAGTCACCAGTCTGGGGAGGGGGGGGGAGGATATTAAAGTAAGCAAGATTGAAGTGTCCATTTTCTAGGAAGAATGGTTAACTGAGCTTCCCGTGGTCATGGTATTAATCCATGAAAGCCGGAGAGCATTAAATGCTCTGACTACTGAATTTGAAACAGCAGGGAGTTTGGTTACCTGCATCCTGCTTCATATGCTACTTCCTTCATGCTTATCTGTCTTTTCTAGTGTATTTGAAAGCATGTCTGTTGAGAAATTCATTTCATAGATTATAAATCAGAAGATGAATTTGGTACTGGCTTCCTAAAGGGAAACTGAACAACAACACTGCTCTTTGAAAGCAATCTCTGAAACTTAAGTTCCTTAAATACGTAGAGAGGGAGTGAGCATCTATTCAGGATTCATAAAGATGTGTATAAAATTGAGCCTTTATAGGTGAGCCATATAAACATGATCTAGTTTCAGTGTGATTACATCTATTATCTCATTTATATCTCTTAATAATCATCAGTTTAAAAGGCAGAATCAGACTAGAGTCTGATCACTCACTTACTACCTTTGTGGGCAGAAAACAATAGGCTGAGTCTTTGCATCCTTCATTTAGAAGTGGAAATGGAGTGCTTCTATTTCTTCTGCAGCAGTTTTGTCCTTAGGTTAAGAAAATAAATGATCAGGGATACTTTACAGTAATACTTTGCATGGGTTTTTTATACATTAAGTGTGAGAGTCTAGTTCATACTCCAGTGTTGTTACCAACTTCATATTCCTAGAGGTTTTCTAAGCCAAATATATAATAATATTATAGAAATATTAAAAATATTATAGTGAGTAATGTATTTTTCTAGATGTTACCGTACATACTTCAATCCTAATTTAGTGTACCTGAAATTCTGTTTAGAAAAACACCATTCTTTGCTAAACTTATGAGATTATGCTTTCTTTGTAAAAAATAAACTTAATCTAGTTTTGTCTGACTTTATCTGTATGTTACTTAATGAGAGTGGAGATGTTTGTTGAGCCTGGGTACAACTTTAGAAAATAATGCTACTATTTAAACCTAAACAGGGATGATAACCAGCAACCCAAGAGCTGTGCATTCTGTGGAGCACTCTCTAGAGAACACAGTAAAGAAAGTACAGCTGTTGTGAGTACATTCAGAGTAGAAATGTCTACATTATGCCAAAATACATAAAGTCAAAGTGAACACCAGAGGAAGCTTCCAGATGACCCCCCTTTATCAGTGATCCCTCTTTTGCCTGTGCATCTCCCTGTGACAGCAGGGAAAAATGAGGCTGCAGCTATTAGAGGTAAGTCACTGCTAAGTCCATGAAACTGAGACTATGTTCATCTTCTCATAACTGTGTCTACAGGAAGAGTTCTGTTGGCAGAGGGTGTCTCTAGTGTAATGAATAAATGACATCACGGTGAAAGAACCTGACTACCTCTGAAATTTGCATACACATAAAATGCTTTTCATCTATTCTAAAAATTTGACACTATATAAACACCCCTTGAGGTCTTTCATCTCTGTCTTATTGGCTTCTCTTATTGGCTTCTTCATCATCAAAAGTCTGTAAAACAAGGTCAAACAGTAAGATTGCAAAGCATCACAAAGTTCGAACATTCCCTTTCAAAGTTTTCAGACCTCAAAGATCAAATGTGCCTATATCAATTTTAATACAAAATAATGGAAAATTTTCATTGAAGTTGGATACAAACAATACATTCTTATATTCTTGACATGCCCCTGTAGAGTGTCCCATGAAGGCATTAGGTCCCAAAAGTTGTTTAGCCTTATCTTGTTATTTGCTCCCAATGCTCCCAAGAAACACTCATGGCAGAAACACTTGTAACAAGACTGTGTTGTACTCTATATGTTATGTTTACAGTGAATGTAAAACTCACCTGTAACTTCAAGGCAGTATCTAATATGAACAGCCACTGTAAATATAAACTAAGTATGTTGTCTAAGCAGACTATTTTAACTATGTATGTCATGCTACAATATGAGGGATTTCTAATTTTTCACACAGCCTTATTAAAAATTGTGTGAGTACATAACATAATTTAGAAGGGCTTTCTTTTCATATGGTTGGCTTCTCTAGTGAAGCTAATATTTGTTCTAGGGATCAGTGAACACTAGAGATAAAATTAAAGCTAATGCGTAGATCTTTTTTTTTTCATCTAAGAAATCCCTCCTAAGCCTCATTGACTGAAGGCCTAGTGTACATGTCAGGATGTAGAGCACAAGGCAGGGAAATAAAAAAGAAAAGTCTGAAAAAGAGTCCTCCCATTCTATCACCTAGTGTGTGGTTTTATTTTTAACACAAGTATAATGCCCTTCTTAAATATGGATATTTTGGCTTTGGTAGAATATAATTTTGAACCATACAAACATATTTGAAACATATTTGCACATTTAAAGTGTCTTGCAATATTGTAATTAATAGAATTTTAGAATTATCAAAAGAGATATAGAGGTATCAAAACATTACAATAAATTACTAACTGAAATTCCTATTTTAAAATGAACTCAGCTGCATGTTCTAGTCTTCTTTCTCTTGCCGTGTCAATCATCACACAATGGAAAAAAAAAAGAAACTTGAGGAAGAAAGAAAAGGTTTAAAGTGTCTAGGATGATTTTTCCCTTATTATTTGATTGGCTAATAAAGATTACAAGAAGCTAACCACTGGGCTAAGATATGTAGGCAGGTTTTTCTGGGTTCAAGAGAGGAACAGCGGACATGAGAGAAAGGAATGGCCGTTTTTTTGGTGAGGCAAAGAATGAGACGACATGTAGGATATAAGCCAGGGAATTGTCAGACCTGGTGGTGACTTCTGCAACTGAAAGAATTTCCAACATCGAGTAAATGATGGATTTCAGACAATAGATTACACGCCCAGCGGTTGTATCATTATGTTTAATTTAAAAACTAAGATCATCAGTGTTTTCCGTTCCCGATGTTTGAGGTGGGCAAGTGAGAGGGGCAGTGCCAAGTTCCTGGGGCTGTGGGTGGGGAGGTGAAGGGGTGGACAGTTGGTTGAATGCGAAGAGGGACACCTGCTGAGTGGTTTATCAAAGCCAGCAGTCACAGGTTGCACCAGGCTAGAAACAGAGACCACAGATGCCAGCACCTAGCTGGAGAGAGTATGACTTAAAAAAAAAAAATTGCAAAGGTAAGGCAAAGGACACTGACAATAGGACAAAACAGCAACCAACAGATTGGGGAAAGTTCTTTACCAACCCTACATCGGATTGGGGCTAATATTAATATATACAAAGAACTCAAGAAGTTAGACTCCAGAGAACCAAATAGCCCTATTAAAAATGGGGTACAGAGCTAAATAAAGACTTTTCCACTAAGGAACACAGAATGGCTGAAAAGCACTTAAAGAAATGTTCAACATCCTTAATCACCAGGGAAATGCAAATCAAAATAGCTCTGAGATTCCACCTCATACCAATTACAATGGTAAAGATAAAAAACTCAGGTGACAGCAGATGCTAGTAAGGTTGTGGAGAAAGAACACTTCTTCATTGTTGGTAGGATTGCAAACTGGTACAATCAGCCATTCCTCAGAAAACTGGACATGGTACTACCTGAGGACCTTGCTATACCACTCATGGGAGTATACCTAAAAGATGCTCCAACATATAACAAGGACACATGCTATGTTTATAGCTGTCTTATATATAATAGCCAGAAACTGGAAAGACCCAGATGTCCTTCAACAGTGGAATGGAAACAGAAAATGTGGTACATTTACACAATGGAGTACTACTTAGATATTAAAAAACATGAATTCATGAAATTCTTTGGCAAATGGATGGAACTAGAAAATATCATGCTGAGTGAGGTAACCCAGTTACAATAGAACACACATAGTATTCACTCAATGATAAATGGATATTAGTCTAAAAGCTCAGAATACCCAAGATACAATTTAAGCTCAAGAAGAGATGCTCTAGAAGAAGGAAGACCAAATTATAGATGCTTCAGTCCTTTTCAGGGGGGGGGGGAACTAAATACTCCTCAGGGGAAATATAGAGACAAAATGTGGAGCAGAGACTGAAGGAAAGGCCATCCAGAGACTGCCCCACATGAGGATCCATCCCATATACAGACACCAATCTCAGATACTATTGTGGATGCCAAAAAGTGCTTGCTGACAGGAGCCTGATATAACTGTCTCCTGAGAGGGTCTTTCAGAGCCTGGCAAATACACAGGTGGATGCTTGAAGCCAACCATTGGACTGATCATGACGTCCTCAATGGAGGAATGAAGTATGAAGTGAGGGCTAAGCAGGCAAGGGCGTTTATAAGCAATCCTGCTATACGAGTTTGATTCAAGGAAACAACATGGTAGAAGGTGAAAACTAATTCCTGCAAATTGTCCTCTGATCTCCATATGATATGTATGTGTACATTCATACACATACACACACATATATACACAAATAAATAAATGCATAAATGTAATTCAAGTGTTTATAATGGGTTAATACAGTGTAACTTTACAGATTTTTTTCCTATTTTCTCTATACCACCTGCCACTGTATACAAGTATTGTTATATTTATAGTATTAAATTACTTTTTATACACATTGTAAATGAAAGTTGTCAGTAATGTGGTATGAGTTTCTGAGGAGCTGGCACCTTTTGTTTGGGAAACTAGTTGGGATTTGTAGGCACAGCTGTATCCCAAATATTTCTTTATGGATCAGTTATGGGTCTCACATGAAGTTATATTTTAATACTCAATGAGGTGGTTTGAATATGCTTGGCCCGTGAGACATGTCACTATTTTGAGCTGTGGCCTCGTTGGAGGAGGTATAGACTTGTTAAAGAAAGTATGTCACTGTGTAGGCAGAGTTTTGAGGACTCCTAGTGGTCAAACTCCCCCTAGAAGATAGAAGAGAGTCTTCTGAATGCCTTCAGATCAAAATGTAGAACTCTCAACTTCTTATCCAGCACCACATCTGCCTGGATGCTTCCCACCTTAGTGAAAATGGACTGATCCTCTGAAATTGTAAACCAATCCAATAAAATGTTGTCATTTATAAAATGTTTCTGTGCTAGCCCTGTTGGCATGAGTCGAATATTCCTCTGAAGGGGAAGTGAGGCCTAATGATAGAAAAGACAGCAAGAACACAAAGAGATAAAATTAGGAGGGGCTGTCCAGTGAATACTGCAACCCTGAGTTCATTTCTCATAGGTATTTTATACTTTACAATGGCATGGAAACAAAGTCATAAGCTAGCAGAAACAATGGCTGATGTACATAGGCTATCTACTCCAATCCAGAGGCCTCCTTGTTCCTTCCACCAATATTAAAAGAATGTTCAGGTCCTTGCCTTGAGCCTCAAATTTATGCCCTATTATCTCTACATGTGTAAGCAGGCCAGGAAATCAGACAGCATATCCTGACCTGTCTTGACTCTGCCTGGCAGGCTGGCTTTCACAGAAGCAGACAAAATGGCTTCCTACATCTCTCCTTTTTTCTTTTATTTTATACAAGTCAAAGCTGTCTCAGCTATCGACACAGAAAGACAGTGTCTATCTTAGGCATCCCCTCAAGAAGTGTGGATCTTACCCATCACTGGCACATGAATCATGGCATTCATGCCCTGTCTTAAGTGGATCCACCTTTGAGAGAATCTTTCTAGTCTTTGACTACCAGTGTCTGCAATGGGGGATGCAACATGTTAGGTTACAGTTTTGAAACATGCATATATGTTTAAAATGGAATAGAGGGCATACTTAACCTCAAGTGGGAAGAGGCATAATTCTATAACCATTAGAGTGCCCACAGCAGGTACTGAGAAGGCCAAATGAGTAAAGGAAGACCAGGAAGGGACACTTTCCCTTAATTGCTCTAACCGTATAGAGGCAGTTTTTGCATCATCAAATTATAGAAGTTTAGTATCCTTTAGATTCTAAATTTCTTGATGTAATTGAATTAGCTCGAAGAAAATGTTAGCACCATAACAAATACCTTTAAGATGAAAATGTACCTGGTCCCAACTTTGTTGACATTCACTATACACTTGATGCGTAACACAAATCCATTGGTATTCTACATGACATTCTAAACATGATCTCAATTTTAACCCTTGAACTTCTTCTCCTAAATACTTTACTACTTCATATAATGCATTTATCTTTTGTTCTAGGTTACTATATCTTCTTGCATCCCTAAGTCTAAGGTGACATTCTTAGACAAATCATTAACAAAATGAGCAGTTTGAACATACTGAGATAATGCTACTGTAGCTGTAGTAGCAGTAGCTATAATACATACGACAGCAAGAATTCCAGCAACGAATCAATCTGACCATTCTTTTAGGTCTACTCAAAGCTCTTTGAATTTCATCCAGTATTTGCAATCATTTATCTGTATACCAAGATTCTGAAACATTAACTGGAAGCATAACAAATGAAAGTTGATGAAGTACCAAAACAGCAATTTCTTGTACAATTTCAGACACACAATAAGTCAATTTATAGTGGTAACAAGTTACATTGTTGAATCAGGACCCATACATAGTGATTTTATTTTTCCCTAACAACAGCACATATGGCAGAAAAATGTAGCCAAATACATTTCTCACTGACATCAAACTGAACCCAGTGTTCCATTTCCATTTAATAGCAGTGTCAGTTGGCTCAACATCTTCCAGGTATAACTCTGTAGTGATCCTGAACTAGACCACCAAAGTCTTCATACAGTCCTTTTTGCCAGTCATCTGAATTGTTTGGGGACACTTCTCAAGTGAGCATGATTATAGGAAAGAAAAAATGACTCAGAAACAAGAGTTAGAATCAGCAGGAATGTAGGTGTAGAGGTCAGCTCAGAGTCACTGGAAAAGTCCACCAGGCACCCCTCCCCTCTTGGAAGAGATAGGTCAGAGAGCATGTAGGCTGGAAGGAAGAAGCTAATTAAGCCCCTACTACCTCATTCCCTAAAGACCAATCAGTTTAAATGGTGTGCTGCTCTGCCAATCATATTGTGCCTAGTTGCTGATGTTCTATTCTGCCCCTGGAAACTATAAAATCTTGTCCAGTCTCACCACCTCTCCTGCAAGCTGGAACAATAAATTCCTCTTGCTCTTGCCTCGATCCCCAGCTGTGTCCTGTTTAAGGCTCGTCATACTCTTACACAGGTCTATACAAGGACAGCCTCAAGTTTATTTTTCTTTGTCTTTTTATACTTTAGTGTCCTGGGAAACAAATTCACAAACTAGTAGGAACAATGGCTGACATACACACAGGATACCTCTTCCCATCTGGAGGCTGCCCTGTTCCCTTCATGAGTTACAATCCTTAAAAAAGTAAGACAGGAAGACATGATCTAGGCTTTTCCCTATGTTCTCAACATTTATAATGTATGACAGGTGTGTACAGAGACAAACTTGTACTGTTCTTATGGAAAATTATGTGTTAATGCATCTTAACTTTTAAGAATATCAATGTACATCTCACAAGAAATAAAATGTTTGGGATCACAGTTATACCTATTTCTACTATTATCTTGCCTGTCTATTTGCAATTGCTTCATTATGGAAAGAATTTACTCTTCAGCAACTTCTTTAAGTTCCATGATTTTACTAAATATTCTTGAATAATACATACTTCCCACAGCTACCTAAAACTGTACAGTAAAGAATAACCACTCAGGGTAGTAATCAATCTGCATTTAGTTAAAATATATTTTCTGCTCTAACAAGGGCTAGAGATTAACTGGCAGTCAACTGGGACAAGGTTCAGTTTGGCTTCTTTGTGTATTGGTTTCAGCTTTTCATTGGAGTGACCACAGTCTTTCTCCACAGTTGGGGAAGAAAGATAAACTGCTACTCCCAAGTCAGTGAGTTCTTGCACTTTCCTAGGCAGGCAAGAACTGTTCTTGAATTTCTCACCATCTTCCTGTTGCTTGCACATGATGTTTCTCTTCCAATAATTCCTTATTCTCAGGTCACCTTCACCAGAATTTAACAGGGTCTTAGACCATCTGTGCCATAGATGCCAAAGGAGGCCTTGAAGATATTGTTTCAATTCTCATTTAGAATCTGGGGATTGAAGTTAGTTCCCACAAACAGGCCTCTGCCTACTCTCATCGTTGCCTTCAGATGCAAGGCAGGCACAAATTGTTGGCATACTGCACTATAGAAATGCCCCACTTTTCTAAGGGGTTGATTTAAATCCAGGTTATTATGTTTGACATACTGTCAAGAGTAGCCTCCACTCCTCACCCTTTGGTGAAACCAAGTATCACATGGCCCATAGCTCATCTTGAGAAATTGCTCTCAAATATTAATTCACTTTGCTCATCTAAATTAGGCTTAGATTTAGACCATCCATTTGAGAAATTTTAATATTTTTATAAACAATGTTATTCTGTGGATAATTTATATAACTTACATTTCTATTGGACAATTTTAAAATTAGTTCTCTGAAAATTTACTACAACCTATTCTGACCACATTCATCATTCCTGTATCTGTCTTCCATTTCCCTCCCCATCCAACTTTGTGCCTTTTTTTCCTTACATCCTCATGGCTTTTATAAGTCATATTAGATGTTCAGCTTTGAGAAGAGTAAATGAGATTGTGTTAAACACAACCTGTTGAAAATCAGATGTGTGGGGGAAAGTAAAAAAAATCATAAACTATCACAAAATACTGTTCATAGGAAAATGATGATTTTTTTAAAAATTAGTACAATAAATTTATTTCAATCAAAGCAAAGAGATTGTTCCTAATGTTTTTAAGTTACTACTATAAAATACAAAATTTTATCTACTTAAGGACACAAATTCAAGTCAGTAAAAGTGGAGGATAAGTTTTTGGTTTTGCAAATGTCTGTGGATGACCTTCTGAAATACTATTAGCAGCAATACATAATATTCACAGCAAGCAGCAAAGACTGACTGCTACGGTGATGAAAAGTATCATAAGAAAACTCTCAAAATGTAGAACATCAAACACATTATTTATTTTAAATTTTCTCTTTTTATCTTCTTTTTATTGGGAAAAGAAAGAATCAAGACAAGGTCTCAGTATGTAGCTCAGGTTGTCCTTGAATTCTCTATGTAGATTGAGCTAACCTTAAAATCATAGAGATCCCTCTGCCTCTGTCTCCCAAGTGCTGGGATTAAATGTATACACTACTATGCCTGGCTAAGTTAACTTATTTTAAATAGATATATTTATTTAACATTAATTAAACATGTTTTTTGAAAAATAGAAAAATTAAGACAAAATTTAAAATATACCCAGGCAGGCACCTACTTGAAATGTGTGAAGTAATATTTTGCCAATTTGGACACGTTTTGTAAGTCTCTGTTACCCATTTTCCTGACTTATCAATTCTGTGATGAAGCTGACCTTTTGTAAGTTCTTTTATCAATATTCTATTTCTGTGGTGAAGATCATACATATATGGTGATTTAGGATGCAGAACTTAGAAGGCTGCTCTTTTTTCACAGAGCAGCTTTATTTTATACTTACAGATCAATTCTTTCCAAGCATATGAATCTCAAAACCCAGCCAGTATAGAAGAGTCAAGTGGCAGGAGGCTCATCTCACCAATATTCAGTGAAAATGTGGCTTTTCACCTAATTCAGTATACCTAACATAAAACATAAGGTTTCACTTTCTTGTTTTTTTTTTCTCATTTCTTTTTTTTTCACTTATTTTTTAAATTTTTTATTAGATATTTTCTTTATATACATTTCAAATGCTATCCCGAAAGTTCCCTATACCCTCCCTCCGCCCTGCTCCCCTACCCACCCACTCCCGCTTTTTGGCACTGGCATTTCCCTGTACTGGGGCATATAAAGTTTGCAATACCAAGGGGCCTCTCTTCCCTGTGATGGCTGACTAGGCAGTCTTCTGCTACATATGCAGCTAGAGATATGAGCTCTGGGGGCACTGATTAGTTCATGTTGTTGTTCCACCTTTAGGGTTGCAGACCCCTTCAGCTCCTTGGGTGCTTTCTGTAGCTTCTCCATTGGGCGCCCTATGTTCCATCTTATAGAGGACCGTGAGAATCCACTTCGGTATTTGCCAGGCACTGGCATAGCCTCATATGAGACAGGTATAACAGGGTCCCTTCAGCAAAATCTGGCATATGCAATAGTGTCTGGTTTTGGTGGCTGATTATGGGATGGATCCCTGGGTGGGGTAGTCTCTGAAGTCAGTCTGGAGGTTCCTCAGAAAATTGGACATAATACTCCTGGAAGATCCAGCAATACCTCTCCTGGGCATATACCCAGAAGATGTTCCAACTGGTAACAAGAACACATGCTCCACTATGTTCATAGCAGCCTTATTTATAATAGCCAGAAGGTGAAAAGAACCCAGATGTCCCTCAACAGAAGAATGGATACAGAAAATGTGGTACATTTGCACAACAGAGTAGTACTCAGCTATTAAAAACAATGGATTTATGAAATTCTTGAACAAATGGATGTATCTGGAGGATATCAACTTTCTTGTTCTTTTGTCTCAAGAACTACACTCTTCAAAATGTCTTCTTGCAACACCAGAAAGTACTTGTTCTACATATTCCTCAAAGTCTGAACAAGAATTTTAATTTCGCAAGGGTAGATTACTGAAAGGAGCTCATTGTATAACACAGTATTTTGATTCCTTACATTATTTTAATTCCTATAATAATTAGTTTGCATTAGAAAGAGTCATTGTATTTCACAGGTGTTTTCTATTACAGCTGGAGGATTACTAAAAGCATCCTAGTAAAAAATGTTGGAATGCTATAGTACTGTGAAAACCTTCATTGCGCGCATGATATAATTACATTTCTTTTACATTTAATCCAAAGTAATCACTATAATTAGATGCTATTCACTAGTTTGTTATTTGCAATGTGAGATAGATTTTAATACCAGGACCACTTTACTCTACATTTGAGCACATTTATTTCAGTGTAACAACTTTAGAATATAAAACAAGATATAAATACAATCTACCTGCAGGTTTTATAGTTGGGCTTCATTTGTAAGTTTTTCTTCCACAAAAATAATTGAATTCTGAGTCTGGTGGCTATTTACATATATTAGTCATGGTTCTGTTTTCCACATATTGGAAAATATCAATGAAAAATTTCTTTCACTGTAGATATATGCGATTAATATTTTTAAAAATCAAAACAAAACAAATTAAAAAAACAGAAGCAATCCACTCACACAAAAGTTGAAAGGACAAATGAGAAAGAGAAGTCAGGTGCAATTTTAATTTTCAGCTTGATAGATGGATAAATACATGAAACATTCGTACAGCACACTTTTGGGCAAGTCTTGCTACATTTGGGAGCTCGTTTAGATCACGTAGCTTTGGGTAATTAGATGGATACTTACTGCATGACTGAGGAGTTAAATAAGGCAGGAATTGGACCCTCACTAGAGACAGTAGGTCTCTGAGCTATCTCTGCTTCTGTCTCTGCTATACATTGGGGTAACAACGCTACTCAACATTTATTTTCAAATTGGCAGTAGTATTAGCTCATGGAGCTATGCAACCGTGGATTGACCCCTTCAGCTCCTTGGGTAACTACAAACCAAAGAAAATTATTTCAACCTCAAGTTGTTTCTGTCAGGCATTATTGACAAGTAAAAATTAAACTGATAAAAATAGTAAGACAATAAAAAACACAATAATATTAACAATCAAAAGAGAGAAACGTTACCTGTCTATAATACCAGTGCTTCAGAAGTAGAAGCAAGAGAAATAGGAATTCAGAAAAAGGGGTAGAAAGAATTCTCTATGCTGTAATATCAGCAATATGTAATTCTATCTAATTTTATAAAACAAATATTTATATTCTTATTCAAACATTAGATTAACATCAGCTTAACTAATTTTAATTTGCTCTTAAGCAAATTAAAAAGTATTACAATAGTTATAAATCTAATGCAGTATGGAATTACAATTATTTCAATTCCAAGAGAAATTCTAGTAAATAATGTTTTTATGGCAGTTTGTCTATTGCTAAAACTCATAATACTAAAACAAAATGTGGAACATCACACCCACAGACACACCCACATGCACACACACACACACACACACACACACACACACAGAGGGAAGGCAAGTCCTCATTACAACCTGAAGTCAGATTGACTAAAACTTTTTAAATTGAATCAGAACAATACAATGATAGTTTTTATAGCGAAATCTGAATTTATCATAGAAAAAAGGGTATGCTTAATGTAGGGATACTATACATTTCAAGGTATCTCTGAGTCTTCCCTTGCTCTGTTTCTGTCTACACTCCAAGGGCACACTGGTATCATATGTATTTGAAAGTATAGTAGCTGGGTTTGGGGTATCATACCCTTGTTTTGATTGTCTAGCAGAGGAATGGGAAAATTAAGCTAATAACAGAAACACAGAAGACTGATGTATAGGCTATCAAATATCCTACTTTATACACACATACACACACACACACACACACACACATACACACATTATTCCTTCTGGAAGATTTACCCCGAGGAAATTTATACAAACCAGGGCAAAGTAGTACATAAAAAGTAGACATTTATGTAAATAAATTAAATTTTCTTAATGAAATTTGCAATAAGTAGATATTATAGAACAAAGAAAAAGAGGTTGACTTATGCTGACAACATCTAATTCATAGGTTCTTGTAATAAACATGCAAGAAAAGTCCTGAATACATATACAGCTTCCACAGATACACATATTGACATACATCAGGCAGAAAAAGTAGCATATATGGTTTATTTCCTTACTTGAAATATAATAACAAACTGTATCTTTCAGCTAAAAAGTTTTCAAAACAATGATGTTGGTTACTGTGTCAATAAAGTCAAGTTAAAATAAAGATGGTGTCACCAATCTAAAATTAAAGCATTTCTCTGAAACATCACAAAATAGCATTTTAAAATAACCTACAAGTACAAACAGAAAATGGCTGTTGCGTTCATGGACATTCCAAAGTCTCCTTGGGTATGAATGCTTGTTCTTAATTTAGTTTTCAAAAACTTTCCAAAAACTGCTCTACTCCTCTATAGCCCCAAACCAGGCACTCTACTCTAAAAGCAATGAGTCTGAGCACATGAACACTATATACTTTATTCCAAATATCCTCAAAGGATTATGTACACATCACTACACCCAGTATGTGAACTGACATCCAAACACTCAATTTCATGTCAGCCGCAACCAACAAACCGTAGATGAAACAGAAACAAGAAACTAGAAAATATTCCTGAAGATTCATTTATTTATTTAATTTGTTTATTTATTTATTTATTTTGGTTTTGAGATGCTAAGAAATCCAAGTTGTTCATTGTAATCCATTGGGAAATAGCATCTAATCTAAAAACAAACAAGTGTTGGCCTATCTAAAGGACAGATGTGAGCCATGAAGATGTGTCTACGGGTAAGAGCCCTCGCTACCAAGTGCGGTAATGCAGATTTGATCTTCAGGACCCACACTGGATCTTACATATTGTTCTCTGCCTCCCCCAAACATGTAAGATGACCCAAGCTCATTCACAGGTCATTCAAACATACCCAGGACAGGATATGTAGATACAGCAATCTACAAAGTAATAGTTATTAGGACAAACCAACAAACAAAAAGCATAATGCTGCCATTGCTTTCTGTTGCCCACTATATCAAGTAGATAATACCTAACCACTGAAAATACTACATACTTTGGATACAAGATACATAGAAATCAGGTTAAAACTGATCTAAAGCATGCTTCCTGCTGCCTAGCTTTCATATACACAAATGGTCCTGTGCTGGTTACTTGGAAGTATATATTATAGCTATATAAATTCAATAACTATAATACCAATCTTCCATGAAAGATATATAATAGTGGCTGTGGGAACAACAGCTTGGTCCCTGGTTGGGTTTGAGGCCTGCTTCAGAAGAGGGCATCAATGTCCAGTACTCTTAACCTAGTCATAAAATTGAGGACTTCTTACAATCCGGGGGCTTGGGAATAGGGCTACCACTGCTTCTCAGATAAACTGGCATATCATGAAACTGCTTTGCTTAAGTGCAGAGAAAAATAATACTTTCAGGAATAATCAGAGGACCCTTATTTGCAGTGAAAGTAAGTGAATTCGAGACATGTGCCAGCATAAGATCATAAGGACAAAGGATGATGGAGGGCTCAATCCTAAACAAGATATTATACCACCATCTCTAAGCACGGTAAGGGCATGGCATTCATAAACTCACAACAGCTGCTCCTGTTGGCACTGTGCCCACTCAACTCAGGTCGACACAACAGTTATCTGTGGGTTGGAAGGGTCTCACATGGCCCTCTCACTCCTGAACTATTGGCAACTGACAGATTATGGGAGAGTGGGAGAAACTGGATGCAGCTGTTGAACAGCTCTAATAAACAGAGCTAAAGCCAAGGTCACACAGATAGTTGTTGCAATAATTTTTTTGCAACCTACTAGTAAGGGATCAACCTTCCCACTTGTCCACCATGCAGCATAGGTGGTGAAAGAGAAAAGTTATTAGGATATGGAGGAAGTGGACTTGCGCAACAATACTTCTTTGGGGATGAGATGGATCTTCATGATCAGAGTTCAGTTCGGTAGCAAACACCTAATCTGTATGACTTACCAGCTGCAGACCTGTCCTCTAGGCAGGCAGACCCCAGGCATGAACCAGCAGCGGCAGTCCAGTCCTTTCAGCAAGCGAAGATCAGTCACAAACAGGCAACTGTAGTTCAATCCTGAAGAAACCACCAGGCTCGTTAACCTGCTTGAGGTGAAGTCACAGAGCGGCAAGCTGTCTCAGAAACCACAGGAGCAGTTTCTTCTCTCAATAGTAGCATTATCACAATTTGAGCTCAAAAATGCTAGGTAAGGCAAAACCAACACCGGCAAGTTATCAGAGAAGAAGAATGAGGTGGAGCAAACTAAACCAAGGCTCAGTGCTCACCTCCCACTGTCTACGGGGTCATATTTGTAAGTCCTTCATCAAGCATTCTTTTACAGGTTCACTGTATCCAAACATACTTTCACCTGTGTCTGCTTCAGGAAAAGTCTTTCATGTGTTTGCTTTAGCAAGGCATCCTTCAACCTGTGTGCCCCAGCAAAACATCTTTTGGCATAACTAACTTTTCAAAGAACTATAAGTTTCCCCTTCAGACAGTCCTACTTAAACACCAAATGAAACAACAGTCATGAATATAGGAAATAAATCTATAGAAAGAAGGCTGATCAAGGTAGAAAGGGAATAAGAGATACTATCTGGGGGAGTAACTAGAATGCATAATATGCATTCACAGAGTTGTACAAAAATAAATAAATAAAATATTATTGTGTAAAATTATTTTAATTAGACTAATTCTACAATTACTGCAGTTCTTTTCTGAATCAGATATGCTTCATGCATAGTGTCTAAGGCATTCCCATATGACTGTATAATACAATGGTTCATTGAATGGAAAAAATAGTAGCATATTAGGTTGCACTATGACTGGGGTGTGTTGAAAAATGAAAAAAAAATTGAGAAGGCACAATAGCTGAGGAGGTAAAGGCTCTTGTCACCAAGCTTCATGACACAAATTTAATCCCTAAAATCCACATCCTGGAGGGAAAGAACTGGCTCTTGCAAGTTATAATTCGACCCATTATATGTGCACTGTGGCATGAATATATCCACACAGTTACACATAAAATAATAACTAAATGATTTTTAAAGATAACATTACAAAAGGTGCAGTCTTCTATGAACAGCACCAGTTCTGGGTTATGTGTATTGGATCTGGCCTTCTAGGATAGGCTTTATTTGTGAAATAAATATATGTTAAATAAAGATATGGAAGGAAGGATGTCAAAAAATTGCAGTAACTGCACTAAAATTCACTTTAGTAATTAGTTAAATTATGGCAGAGTTGATAAAAATCACCCATGTATCCTAATTATTGTGCTCTTCCTCTATCTTCATCTACAGAAATTCTGTTTGATTCTGCTTATGAAATGTGCAATATAACTTCCTAAGTAAATTCGCTTTTCAGTGTCTTACTGTTTCAGTACCATTATGAATACTCTATGAATAATAAAACCTGGACCAACAATATGTGCCTTGAACACTTGAAACAATTTATCATTATATAGTGTATTATATAGTGTCTTCGGATTGAAATTTAAAAACTTACTCTTGGAGGGAGTATGGATTCTATTCCATGGAGCCATTTTTAGGACTGGTACTTAGACACCAGTGCCATGATTCATTACCTAAGAAATGTGAAGAACGAATGATCATCCATGTCTTTTAACAGACCTGTATGTAAATATTAAAGTTTAACAACTTAGAAGTAAATGCCTAGGAAAAATATGAGTCAGTCCTACAGAAATCTGTTTTATTTTTCTACATGAAAGTAGTCCAGTAACTACAGAGAATCATTTAAACTTCCTAAACACAAATGACAATAAACTATGGATATAATTTTATGCAAAATATGTGTTAGCCTAGTGTCCAATTCTAGTGTAATTATAAGAAGTTGTCTATTTTTTTCATTACATTCATTCACATTTGTATATGAAAACGCAATGCACTTCACAAAACTTTGTTTAAAAGAAATGTAAAGTATCTTTATCTTTCCATAACATAGGACACAGATATGGTATTGCTTATTACCCATGAATTTCAGCAAATGGTGCAGAGATCTGTCTGTATCTGATGGTCCTTCATCTTGGCAATGGGCTCTAGTGAACAGCTGAAAACTAAACATCATAGACACACCCCCAATCTGTCTAGAAAGCAGATACAGCTGGAATATTGGCACTGGGGTGGTGCTAAAAGTTATTTTGTTCCAAACAGTGAACACTTTAAAACATCAATTAATAATCTGTGACTTCAATGAATTGTACATTCACATCTTTATTCTTGGACTTCTGTGACCTACATTATTTTGCATGTTGGGAATGGGAGAATTTCTCAGCATTACTAACATGGGAAACTATTAATCAGAATCCACTCATTAGCAACACACTATCATTAGGCTATCTGACTGCACTAACATTTCTGTATTAACAGGTAAACAGTCATAGAGCATCTAATAATTCACATTTGTTTCACAGAATGAAGAACAGCCTTCGATGCCAAGTCATGGAAATGCTTAAAGATTAGAATTTGATTTAACTTTATACTTATTTAAACACGATCTCACAATTATTCCTAACAAACGAGGTCATATATTTTAAAATAGTGCATTAAATTCAAATGTTACTAAAATTACTAACATCCCTGAAACTATTTCTAGGTTGGCTATAGAGCCAATTATTATTATTATTATTATTATTATTATTATTATTATTAATTTATTATTATTAGTGAGTTTGCTGAAACTATCTTCATTTATGAGATACACAAATTGATGCATAGTTTACCTGGCATTTATGATACTACTAAGAATTAGTGTGTCTCTGGCTGAATTTTCCATTCCTTTTAAACTTTCTATTACCTTTCCTGTTACACAAGTCTTATGTCTTAATAATTTAAAGTTCCCTCAAAATTCCTAGACTTTGAACACTGTATTTACTATACACAGAAAGAATACTGGCAAAATAGAACATTGCTTCTTCAGAAAAAAGATTTATTGTTGTAATTATGAAAAAGATTTTGTCTATTTCTATAGAGACAATTTGATCCCCAAAGCACAGATCTAGCAGCTGCTATATGCACAACACTACAGGCAATGAGCCATTATGATTTATTTGGCAAAATTAATTTCTGACTCTTACTTTATCCTACATTACTTTTGACATGATTGAGATATATTTGAAGTGACTTCAACTCTACAACCTGTCCAATCATAGGGAACTAAAATTTATACGTATATAACCCTATCTTCATTTATTTTGGAACTAGTTAATATTCTTTATAAATCTTTTTTAAAATTTTTATTAGGTATTTTCCTCATTTACATTTCCAATGCTATCCCAAAAGTCCCCCATACCCTCATCTCAACTCCCCTATCCACCCACTCCCACTTCTTGGCCCTGGCACTCCCCTGTACTGAGGCATATAAAGTTTGCACAACCAATGGGCCTCTCTTTCCATTGATGGCCTACTAGGCCATTTTCTGATACATATGCAGCTAGAGACATGAGCTCCAGGAGTACTGGTTAGTTCATAGTGTTGTTCCTACCTATAGGGTTGCAGATCCCTTTAGGTCCTTGGGTACTTTCTCTAGCTCCTCCATTGGGGGCCCTGTGATCCATCCAATAGATGACTGTGAGCATCCACTTATGTGTTTGCTAGGCCCCGGCATTCTTACACGCGTTCTCGCGACCGGCCAGGAAGAACACAACAAACCAGAATCTTCTGTGGCAAAAGCTTTATTGTTTACATCTTCAGGAGCAAGAGCAAGAGCAAGAGAGCAAGAGCAAGAGCAAGAGCAAGAGCAAGAGCAAGAGCTTTATTGCTTACATCTTTAGGAGCAAGAGCTTTATTGCTTACATCTTTAGGAGCAAGAGAGCAAGAGCAAGAGAGCAAGAGAGAGAATGGTGAAACCCTGTCCCTTTTAAGGAGAATTATCCTCCGCCGAGGACGTGTCACTCCCTGATTGGCTGCAGCCCATCGGCCGAGTTGTCGTCACGGGGAAGGCAGAGCACATGGAGTGGAGAACTACCCTTGGCACATGCACAGATTATTTGTTTACCACTTAGAACACAGGATGTCAGCGCCATCTTATAACGGCGAATGTGAGGGCGGCTCCCCACATCTCCCCCTTTCCTTTTAATAAGAGCAATAGGCCACCCATTTTAATGAGAGTGGAGAGAGAGGTCAAATCCCCAGTGTGCAGGTAAAGGAGCCGTACACATAACCTCCCTCCAGGCTCATCACCCAGAGGGGTCCTGGTCTGGTCCCGTGTCGTTTTTCGTGGGGAGAAGGACACTTGGACACTCAACCTTCTTGAAAGATGACATGTCTCCCTAGAATAGGCTCATATATGTCGCAGAGCCCTTCTACTGCAGTGCTTAGCCGTGCAACTCTCTCGGGCTGCTGAAGCACACTCACTCTATCCCGTGCAATGAGACTAGTCTCGTGGGGTGTAAGAGCTGAATGGCCAGCGACCTATTGCTTAAGCATAGATATATCAGGGGAAGTACCATGTTCTAGAGCTGCAAGCACCTGGGCAATAACCACCTTGTCTCTCCTAGTTTGGGCCTTAAGCTTACAGACCAACCAAAGAAGCAACACTAATCCACAGCAAAGTGTATCTCCAAATAATCCCACCCATACCCATTCTTTTAAAAAGGAAAATGCTGAGGAGATCTAATTGGGTAATCCTTTGGTCAGGGACAGGTCCAAGCGCATGGAGTTGACCTGAATGATGGCAATTCTCAATTCCCGAAGGGTCTGTTCAAATTCAGCTGTCCAATTCTGTAACATATACTGAGAAAGACTTTTTGACAAATTAGCTGCCCTAGTAAATTTAATGGACAATCCCGGAAACTTTTATTTACATCCCAGCTGAGCTATTTGTCATAATGTATCTAGTTGTTCCTGGACAAGATCTATGTGTTGATTAACCAGCATGAGACCTCCCTGTATTTTGACATTAGCTGAGGCCTGTTTATCTATGACTGTGGTCACCGAGGCTGACAATGTGTTAATGGTGTCAGTCGTCTGGACCTGTCCAGACAGAGCCAAGGCTGTCTGAACCAAGGCCAAACCCAGTTCCTTGTTAGTGGTAAAAAAGGTGGGGGAATACTTGAGCATTATACATCACCGGCATTGGGAGTGGAAATTTCGACATTATCCCCCAACACTGCTCTCTCTTTGTTATTGTCGACCTGGACATCACCAAGACGAGGGACATCAGTATTCCCTTGGTCAGTCTGGATTTTTCGGGTGAGTCTTTTTTGTATCCAAAATGGGTTGTCTTCATTCTGTGGAAAAACACAAACAGCTCCCCGAGATCTGATTAAGATAGGATCTGGGCCATACCATTTATTATTAAGGACATTTTTCCATTTAACCATCTCATTGGGCCTGTCTGGCTCTGAACAATGACGTTCAGCCGCAGTATGGCCATGAGCATCAAGATTTAAAAAATTGAGTGTAAAGAGTGCCATAGACACAGACACTCTTGGTACTTGGGGTAGAGCCTTGACTCCCCCTTTCTGTTTTAATAGATAGGATTTGAGGGTGCGATGCGCATGCTCAACAATACCCTGTCCTTGAGGGTTGTATGGAAGTCCAGTCAGGTGGGTCACATCCATCTGACGGCAGAACTGCTGGAATTTTTGAGATGTATAAGCTGGTCCATTATCAGTCTTAAGGAGTTTGGGTTTCCCCCAAGCACTCCATGTCTCAAGGCAATGTTGAATCACATGTGAGGCTTTTTCTCCGGTTAAAGGAGAGGCAAACATGATGCCAGAACATGTGTCAATGGACACATGGAGATATTGAAGTTTTTTAAAGGAAGAAACATGTGTAATATCCATTTGCCAGACCTGTAATGGCCTGACGCCATGAGGGTTTACCCCTACATGAGGAGTAGATAAAATTTGACAACAATCTAAAGGCATTATTAAGTAATCAGAATCATTTCTAGTAGAACCAATCCCTCTGGCAGCTCAAGGAATACCAGAGGAAGGAAAAACAGCCATGTAGGCTTGGCAAAATTATTAGTTGAGCTATTCTGTCTCCTTGTGATATAGAAAAGACAACTTGAGGACGAGAACAGAGAATCTGAAGTTCCCCTTTATAATCCTGATCTACAACTCCAGGGTGGACAATAAGACCTTGTAGGCTGCAAGAGCCTGCCTCTGTCTCCCAAGTGCTGGGATTAACAGTGTGCGCCATCACTGCTCAGCTCCTTCAAAGACCGGAAATGCCTGTTGCATTTTCCTTTGTTTTTCTCTGGGAATGAACGAGTCTGCGCATTGCCTCTCTGTCCATTGCCTCTTTGCGCATAGCTGACGCATTACACAGGGTGGGGGCTCCGCATAGGGCAGAGGTGCACTATGACCTTGAAGCCGACTGCCCGGAGGCCAAGCAGCACGCTGGCCTTCGCCAGCCGCTTTTGGCTTTTTCCTTAACTGATTAGCTAGCATTTTATCTGGCTGGTACCCTTTTCTCTCATAACGAGCTGCTTCCTCCTCCAGGTCTGTTTCTTCAGAGGAAAATTCTTCATCTGATTCAGAGCTACTAAGAGCTGGCTCCTTGAGCTCATCTAGTGATGAGTATAGGCTCCTTCTCCTAGAGACCTCCGCTGATTGATCTTTTTTCTTTTCTCTTTTCTTCTCCTTCCTTCCAATCTCTCCCCAGGTATTCTTACCTGACCTAAACTTTTCCTCGGGTTCAAGACCCTTGGAAAGGCCTGTATACTTATTTTGTGCACCATGTTTCCTCTTTGCTTCTACTCTCTCTCCCCACTTTACTTCTGATAGATTGCCCTGAATTTCATCCAGAATTTTCAGCCCTGCCTTAACCACTTGATAACATGTGAAAAGGAACAAAAAGGCTCCTAACACTGGAGAAAGTTCAAGGCCAAACATACCTTGTAAAGCTATTTCCCACTTTACTTCTGATAGACTGTCTTGAATTTCGTTAGAAAGTTCAAGGCCAGATGTACCTTGTAAAGCTATTTCCCACTTTACTTCTGATAGACTGTCTTGAATTTCGTTAGTAAATTGTAAAGCTGTACTTACCCCTGTTCCCCAGCTGAAGAGTTTTGAATCTACGCAGTTGAATCCTTCTCAACAGTCTGTTTTACGGGAACACTTCATTAACACCGTTCCTCAGTTGAAGAGTTCTGAATCCACACCGGATTTTTTTCAACAGTCTGTTTTACAGGAACACTTCATTACCACCGTTCCCCAGCTGAAGAGTTTTGAATCCACACCGGATCCTTCTCAACAGTCTATTTTACGGGAACACTTCATTAACACCGTTCCTCAGCTGAAGAGTTCTGAATCCACACCGGATTTTTTTCAACTGTCTGTTTTACAGGAACACTTCATTACCACCGTTCCCCAGCTGAAGAGTTCTGAATCCACACCGGATCCTTCTCAACAGTCTGTTTTACAGGAACCTTTATTACTGTGACCCGCAGTTCTGGTTCCGGAATGAGGGATCTTCCTTGTGCCGGTGATGGTAGTTTCCGTCCCGGGTTTCGGCACCAACTCTTACACGCATTATCGCGACCGGCCAGGAAGAACACAACAAACCGGAATCTTCTGCGGCAAAAGCTTTATTGCTTACATCTTCAGGAGCAAGAGCAAGAGCAAGAGAGCAAGAGCAAGAGCTTTATTGCTTACATCTTCAGGAGCAAGAGCTTTATTGCTTACATCTTCAGGAGCAAGAGCTTTATTGCTTACATCTTTAGGAGCAAGAGAGCAAGAGAGCAAGAGAGAGAATGGCGAAACCCCGTCCCTTTTAAGGAGAATTATCCTCCGCCTAGGACGTGTCACTCCCTGATTGGCTGCAGCCCATCGGCTGAGTTGTCATCACGGGGAAGGCAGAGCACATTAAGTGGAGAACTACCCTTGGCACATGCGCAGATTATTTGTTTACCACTTAGAACACAGGATGTCAGCGCCATCTTATAACGGCGAATGTGAGGGCAGCTCCCCACATGGCATAGTCTCACAAGAGACAGCTATATCAGGATCCTTTCAGCAAAATCTTGCTAGTGTATCCAATGGTGTCAGCGTTTGGAGGCTGATTATGGGATGGATCCCCTGATATGGCAGTCTCTAGATGGTCCATCCTTTTGTCTCAGCTCCAAACTTTATCTCTGTAACTCCTTCCATGGGTGTTTTGTTCCCAGTTCTAAAAAGGGGCAAAGTGTCCACACTTTGATCTTTGTTCTTCTTGAGTTTCATGTGTTTCACAAATTGTATCTTATATCTTGGGTATTCTAAGTTTCTGGGCTAATATCCACTTATCAGTGACTGCATATCATGTGAGTTCTTTTGTGATTAGGTTACCTCACACAGGATGATGCCCTCAAGATCCATCCATTTGCCTAGAAATTTCATAAATTCATTCTTTTTAATAGCTGAATAGTACTCCATTGTGTAAATGTACCACATTTTCTGTATCCATTCCTCTGTTGAGGGGCATTTGGGTTCTTTCCAGCTTCTGGCTATTATAAATAAGGCTACTATGAAGATAGTGGAGCATATGTCTTTCTTACCGATTAGAACAGCTTCTAGATATATACCCAGGAGAGGTATTGCAGGATCCTCCTGTAGTACTATGTCCAATTTTCTGAGGAACCGCCAAACTGATTTCTAGAGTGGTTGTACCAGCTTGCAATCCCACCAACAATGGAGGAGTGTTCCTCTTTCTCTACATCCTCGCCAGCATCTGCTGTCACCTGAATTTTTTATCTTAGCCATTCTGACTGGTGTGAGGTGGATTCTCAGGGTTGTTTTAATTTGTATTTCTCTGATGATTAAGGACAGTGAACATTTTTTCAGGTGTTTCTCAGCCATTCGGTATTCCTCAGGTGAGAATTCTTTGTTTAGCTCTGTACCCCATTTTTAATGGGGTTATGCCGCAGACCCTCTGGGCCCCTTTGTCTGCGTGAAACGGGTCTCTAGTCGTGGGTGGACAAAGCATAGGATGAGTGACAAACAGACCCACACAGGAGAGGTCGCGTGGAATCTGAATGTATTTTTCAAATCAAGCATCAGACTTTTTATGCAGAAGACAATAAAGAAGTTGGGTGACATACCCGCAAGGTACAAATGAGGTAACCAGATGCTTAATGACTCTTACACAGAATAGAGAAATGAAAACGCAAAGACTGGCAGGAACTGGGCAATAAAATAACTGAGACAGAGTCAGCCCTATCTAAGGTCAGCTATAGTCTTAGACGCCAGGTGTGAGAACTTTTCACTCCTAGGGCAAGGGCTTTCACACCCAAGTCATGGTGCTAACTAGGGAGTTCTGTTCTAGCTAACCATGTCATGAATAATGCAATACTCTAAAACCACAGCCCGATCTACTTCCTAAACCATTTTAAATTCCTGTATATGGGTGTAACTCAGCTATAGTTCTAAGTATCTATTCTGGTTTCTCCTAAGGTCAGAAACTTCTTTCTTCCTTGGTGATTGTAGATTCCTGTGAAGGACAGTGACTTAACTTTTACTCAAAGAGATAGTATAATACCAGGGACAGAACTGAATTCAAAGCCCAAGGTCTTGCTCAAGGACGATCTAGGACTGTTGGAACACTGAGGCTTTAGCTATGTCAGAATTCAATCTTAAAAGGCACTTATAATAAAATGATATTGAAAGAGAGCACTTGGGTCCATACACTAGACTAATGCGGGAATGGAGAATTAAGGGAACGCCAGATTCCAGGAGGAGAGCTTCCTTGAAACTCGTTTCCTCATGAGTGACTTTTGAACCTCTCTGCTTGCACTGACTCGACCAGAGTGCGTGGCAGGGTTCTTTGATTTTCTGGAGTCCACCTTCTTGAGTTCTTTATATACATTGGATATTAGTGCCTTATCTCATTTAGGATAGGTAAAGATCCTTTACCAATCTGTTGGTGGCCTTTTTGTCTTATTCACAGTGTTTTTTGCCTTACAGAAGCTTTGCAATTTTATGAGGTCCCATTTGTCGATTCTCTATTTTACAGAACAAGCCATTGGTGTTATATTCAGGAATTTTTCCCCTGTGCCCATAACTTTGAGGCTTTTCCACACTTTCTTCTCTATAAGTTTCACTGTCTCTAGTTTTCTGTGGAGTCCCTTGATCCACTGAGATTTGACCTTAGTACAAGGAGATAGGAATGGATCAATTCACATTCTTCTGCATGGTAACCACCAGTTGTGCCATCACCATTTGTTGAAAATGCTGTCTTTTTTTCACTGGATAGTTTTAGCTCCCTTGTCAAAGATCAAGTGACCATAGCACTGTGGGTTCATATCTGGGTCTTTAATTCTATTCCATTGGTCTACTTGTCTGTCACTATACCAGTACCATGCAGTTTTTATCACAATTGCTCTGTAGTACAGCTTTAAGTCAGGCATGGTGATTCCACCAGAGGTTCTTTTATCATTGAGAACAGTTTTTGCTATCCTAGGTATTTTGTTATTCCAGATGAATTTGCAGATTGCCCTTTATAATTCGTTGAAGAATTGAGTTGGAATTTTGATGAGGATTGCATTGAATCTGTAGATTGCTTTTGGCAAGATAGTCATTTTTACTATATTAATCCTTCCAATCCATGAGCATGGGAGATCTTTCCATCTTCTGAGATCTTCTTTAATTTCATTCTTCAGAGACTTGACTTTCTTATCATACTTATCTTTCAATATCTTAGAGTCATGCAAAAGTATTTTATATTATTTGTAACTATTGAGCCTGTTTATTCTTTGTGTAGAGAAAGGCCATTGACTTGTTTGAGTTAATTTTATATCCAGCTACTTCACCAAAACTGTTTCTCAGTTTAGGAGTTCTCTGTTGGAATTTTTAGGTACACTTCTATATACTATCATATGACCTGCAAAAATGATATTTTGACTTCTTCCTTTCCAATTTGTATCCCCTTGATCTCCTTTTGTTGTTGAATTACTCTGGCTAGGACTTAAAGTACAATGTTGAATAGGTAGGGAGAAAGTGAGCAGCCTTGTCTGGTCCCTGGTTTTAGTGGGATTGCTTCCAGCTTCTCACAATTTTCTTTGATGTTGGCTACTGGTTTACTGTCGATTGCTTTTATAATATTTAAGTATGAGCTTTGAAAACCTGATCTTTCCAAGACTTTTATCAAGAATGGGTGTTGGATTTTTTCAAATGCTTTGTCTGTGTCTAATGAGATGATCGTGTGATTTTTTTGTCTTTGAGTTTGTTTATATAATGGATTACATTGATGGATTTCCATATATTAAACCATCCCTGCATCCCTGGAATGAAACCTACTTGGTCAGGATGGATGATTGTTTTAATGTGTTCTTGGATTCGGTTAGCGAGAATTTTGTTGAGTATTTTTGCATCGACATTCATAAGGGAAATTGGTCTGAAGTTCTCTATCTTTGTTGAATCATTCTGTGGTTTAGGTATCAGAGTAATTGTGCCTTCATAGAATGAATTGGGTAGAGTACCTTCTACTTCTATTTTGTGGAATAGTTTTTGTAGAACTGGAATTAGGTCTTCTTTGAATGTCTGATAGAACTCTGCACTAAACCCATCTGGTCCTGGGCTTTTTTTGGTTGGGAGAATATTAATGACTGCTTCTATTTCTTTAGGGGATATAGGGCTGTTTAGATCATTAACCTGATCCTGATTTAACTTTGTTACCTGATATCTGTCTAGAAATTTGTCCATTTCATCGAGGTTTTCTAGTTTTGTTGAGTATAAACTTTTGTCGAAGGATCTGATGGTATTTTGGAGTTCTTCAGGATCTGTTGTTATGTCTCCCTTTTCATCTCTGATTTTGTTAATTGGGATGCTGTCTTTGTGCCCTCTAGTGAGTCTGGCTAACGGTTTATCTCAAAGAACCATCTCCTTGTTTGGTTGATTATTTGAATAGTTCTTCTTGTTTCCACTTGGTTAATTTCGCCCCGAGTTTGACTATTTCCTGCCACCTACTCCACTTGGGTGAAATTGCTTCCTTTTTTCTAGAGCATATAGGTGTGTTTTCAAGCTGCTAGTGTGTGCTCTCTATATTTTCTTTTTGGAGGCACTCAGAGCTATGAGTTTCCCTCTTAGAAATGCTTTCTTTGTGTCCCATAAATTTGGGTATGTTGTGGCTTCATTTTCATTAAACTCTTAAATGTCTTTAATTTCTTTCTTTATTCCTTCCTTGACCAAGGTATCATTGTGAAGAGTGTTGTTCAACTTCTACTTGAATGTTAGATTTCTACTATTTATGTTGTTGTTGAAGATCAGCCTTAGTCCATGGTGATCTGATAGGATGCATGGGACAATTTCAATATTTTGTATCTGTTGAGGCCTGTTTTGTGACCAATTATATGGTCAATTTTGGAGAAGGTACCATGAGGCACTGAGAAGAAGTTATATCCATTTGTTTTAGGATAAAATGTTCTGTATATATCTGTTAGATCCATTTGTTTCATAACTTTTGTTAGTTTCACTGTGTCCCTGTTTAGTTTGTGTTTCCATGATCTATCCATTGATGAAAGTGGTGTGTTGAAGTCTCCAACTATTATTGTGTGAGTTGCAATGTGTGCTTTGAGTTTTACTAAAGTTTCTGTAAAGAATGTAGCTGCCTTTGCATTTGGAGCATAGATATTCAGAATTGTGAGTTCCTCTTGGAAGATTTTACCTTTGATGAGTATGAAGTGTCCCTACTTGTCTTTTTTGATAACTTTGGTTTCGAAGTCAATTTTTCTTTGATATTAGAATGGCTACTCTAGCTTGTTTCTTCAGACCACAGCCTTTCATTCTGAGGTAGTGTCTGTCTTTGTCCCTGAGATTGTTTTCCTGTATGCAGCAGAATGTTGGGTCCTGTTTGGGTAGCCAGTCTGTTAGTCTATGTCTTTTTATTGGGGAATTGAGTCTGTTGGTATTAAGAGATATTAAGGAAGAGTAATTGTTGCTTCCTATTATTTTTGTTTTTAGAGTTGGCATTCTGTTCTTGTGGCTGTCTTCTTTTTGCTTTGTTGAAGGATTACACTCTTGCCTTTTCTACGGAGTGGTTTTCATCCTTGTATTGTTTTTTTTGTTTTTTTTTTTCTGTTATTATCCTTTGAAGAGCTGGATTAGTGGAAAGATAATATGTGAATTTGGTTTTGTCGTGGAATACTTTGGTTTCTCCATCAATGGTAATTGAGAGTTTGGCTGGGTATAGTAGCCTGGGCTGGCATTTATGTTCTTTTAGTGTCTGTATAACATCCGTCCAGGATCTTCTGTCTTTCGTAGTCTCTGGTGAAATGTTTGGTGTAATACTGATAGACCTGCCTTTATATGTTACTTGACCTTTTTCCCTTACTGCTTTTAATATTCTATCTTTATTTAGTGCATTTGTTGTTTTGATTATTATGTTTCGGGAGGAATTTCTTTTCTCGTCCAGTCTATTTGGAGTTCCGTAAGCTTCTTGAATGTTCATGGGCATCTCCTTCTTTAGGTTTGGGAAATTTTCTTCTATAATTTTGTTGAAGATATTTGCTGGTCCTTTGAGTTGAAAATCTTCATTCTCATCTACTCCTATTATCTGTAGGTTTGGTCTTCTCATTGTGTCCTGGATTTCCTGGATGTTTTGTGTTAGGATCTTTTTGCATTTTTTATTTTCTTTGATTGATGTGCCAATGTTCTCTATGGAATCTTCTGCACCTGAGATTCTCTCTTCCATCTCTTGTATTCTGTTGCTGATGCTCACATCTATGGTTCCATATTTCTTTCCTAGGGTTTCTATCTCCAGCATTGTCTCACTTTGGGTTTTCTTTATTGTGTCTGCTTCCCTTTTTAGGTCTAGTATGGTTTTGTTCATTTCCATCACCTTTTTAGATGTGCTTTCCTGCTTTTCTATAAGGACTTCTACCTGTTTGGTTGTGTTTCCTGTTTTTCTTTAAGGACTTGTAACTTTTTAGCAGTGTTCTCCTGTATTTCTTTAAGTGAGTTATTTAAGTCCTTCTTGATGTCCTCTAACATCATCATGAGATATGCTTTTAAATCCGTGTCTAGTATTTAGGGTGTGTTGTGGTGCCCAGGACTGGGTGAGGTGGGAGTGCTGCGTTCTGATGATGGCAAGTGGTCCTGGTTTCTATTAGTAAGGTTCTTATGTTTGCCTTTGGCCATCTGGTATTCTCTGAAGTTAGTTGTTATAGTTGTCTCTGGTTAGAGCTTGTTCCTCTCATGATTCTGATAGCCTCTATCAGCAGACCTGGGAGACTAGATCTCTCTTGAGTTTCAGTGGTCAGTGCACTCTCTGCAGGCAAGCTCTCCTCTTTCAGGGAAGATGCTCAGAAATCTGGCGTTCAAATCTGCCTCCTGGCAGAAGTTGTGTTCCTCTCACCAGAGGTCCTAAGATTGCATGTAGAGTCTTCTGAGGACCTTGGGGCTGTCTTCAAACTCCGTTCCCAAGGTGACCAGTTGCTGTCACTGACAGGAAGGGCTAGTTAATATTTTTAAATTTGGTTTTATATTCTATTTTTACTATGTTAACTTTTTTTATTTGGTTTTATCATAATTATTATTTATTCACTGCACAACATATTGACTTTTATTATGACATTTCATATGTTATAATATTTCTTTACTCACTGAAATGTCTTATTATCATATCTGCTTTCTCCCTCCTACTGTGTCCTATACTTCCAGGACCTTCTTCTACTTTCCCCAATTACATCTATGTTTACTTTGTTTCCTTTAATTATCACTGTTACATATAAACATAAATATAAGTATATAAATCCAACCTGCTAAATCATCTTAGTGTTGCTTATGTGTATATGTTTTTATATATGAGCACTTGGAATTAGATAAAATAATTTGATAAATTAATTTTTATCTTGTTTCATTTGTCACAGAGTGATTGCAATATTGACATTGAACGTTTTCAAATATTTAATTGTTATAGAGATGACCAACTTCTTAACTAATAAATAGAATTACTTTTTACTACTCTAGAGGCTGTGAGACATGGGAGAGTGGAATCTATAAATAAGGAGGGCTAAAATCTCACATAATAATCAACTTTATTCAGAGCTCCAGACAATTTATACTCTGAGAGTTAAGAAGTATCATATGAGTAAAATGTCTAATTATAAGGTTAAGCCATACATGGTGGCCAAGCAACACAGCAAAACATGTTTTTTTTCCCCATAGAGGCATAAAAAACAAGTTTCCAAAGTTGTAATGAATAATATGAAGTAAAATCATTCTTATCCATTATACCTGGGCAGGGCATGAAAACAAATTCCAAGAAAAATTTTGATTTTAAATAAAAGAAACTGGGATCATAATTTTATAAATTTATAAATTTTATAAATTTTCCTCACAAGCACTCCTCACACAACTTCATTGTTGGTCAGTGTTCTGACGTCCCCTCACCTTTTATTTTTAGTACAAAGATATCCAGAGTGGTTTTGACTTGAGATGTTGCAGATAAATATAGCTATCAATTGATTAATTGGCATCCTATAAGCAAACAAATTATAATATTATAAGAGAAGAAGCACTGCATATTATACTCTGTCAGTACATGAACAGTGATGCAAACTATATCCAGTATTATTGGTTACATTATAGTATTGAATAAAAAAACTCTTCAGAATAGCTTGAAAATAAACCTATAAGATTAGTAGTTCTGGTATCTTGTAGAACATAAACCCATATTTTCCATTTAATAGAAACACAAATGTAACACTGTCCTATGCAATTGAGAATGTATTTAAATTCCACCTTAGAGTTTCTAGTGCAGTGGAGAGACACCATGACTGCAGCAACTCTCATAACGAAAGCATTTAATTGCAATGGGCTTACAGTCCAAAGGTTTAGTCTATTCTCATCATGACAGGAAGCAGGATTGTACATAAACATGATACTGGAAATGTAGCTGGGAGTTCTACATCTGGATCAGCAGACCACAGGAAGAAAAAGAGACTCTGGGCCTGGTTTGAGAATCTGAAGCCTCAAAGTGCACCTTAGGTGACATACAGCCTCCAATAAGATTAAATTATAAGCATTTGAGGGCTGTTTTCATTCAGACCATTACAAATACCAAGAAAAAATAAAATCCAATCCCTTCTTCAGTGAAATTATGAGTCTACTATAGATAGTCCCAAGGTCCAGTATAAAACACAATCATTAGTAAAGATAACAGAAGCTTGAACCATCCATTGTACAAGTTGATCAAGGAGGATGAAGACTAATGTACTTGCTCAGAGACTTTCACTTCAAATGCACAGGTCAAAGCATCTAGCATCACGAAAAATAGATTCTCATGACACAGGGCTCTGTGTGTTCCATAGATTCACTTCTCCCTCAGTGCATAAAGCCTTACCTTGTTCCTAAGTGGGAGGGGAGCCTTTAGTCAGTATCTCCTTTTGCCTTTTACCTGAAGATTTACTCTCTGCCTGGTGACTTTTACTATCCCCTCAACTCTCCACCATTGTCCTTGAAGATCCAGGCAAGAGGAACTGAAGAGGAATCCAGAAGGTCTCAGTAAATTCATCTGCAATCACAGATGCATACTCCTTCCAATTTTTTATCTGGAGAAGTAAAAATAGGGTAGGTTAATGTACAGATTGCTTGTTTCCTTCTACAATAAAATCAGGGATGTTAGACTGCATGAAGCCCAGTAGCATATTGCTGTAAATAAGGCACAATCTGAAATGATATTTAAGCATCTTGAAATTAAACTTAATATATAAATCAAACAACCAGATCCTTGTTTTGGGCTAAGGAAAGAGACATATTAGTAGAAGTACGGATATATGGACCATGAATTCCTCCTATATCTTTAGATGAACCATTAATAAAATATCTGTGTGTAGAATAGGAGAAAGTTGGCCATTTTTTTTTAAATCACAAATTCAGTTTTTATGAGAAAATCTCATAGCTTACCAGCTAGATAGGGATTTCATCTTTCCATAGTAATCTATAAATTAAATTTGAAAATCCAGAGTTCTGTAACAATCATAAAAACTGATTATTGGGGATAATATAATACATGAAGGATGAAATCTATATAATTGTTGAATCAGGTTCTTCCCTGATTTACTAATTGAGTAAGAAGAATAATGTTGAGTTAGTATTTTGTGGCTGTTACAGTACAAAGAAATCCATTCCAAAGGTTTACCTTTTTATGCTATATGCCTGTTGGCAACAATTTAGAAGGAAAAATAAGTATGTTTAAAGGAAGCAAATGATTCACGCACTGTGCAAATGATTTTTTTAGTCTGGATCCAAATAGTTGTAGTTCTTTTTTGCTGTTCATGATAATATGTGAGGACTCCTATATCATCTCTGCTTTTAGAGTTTTAAAAGATTGGTTAGGGCACTGAAGTGCATCCAGAAGTTGCACTGGGAATACCAAGCAGAGCTCATGAGGCCAGAGAGGAATTGGGAAACACGTTCCTTTTCTAAGGAATGCCCTAGCTTGCCTAGGTTGTAAAGTTAGCTTTTTCATGGACTCTCTTAAATTATCATTAGACATAAGAATTTAAGATTAATTAATTATCAAGTTCCTCTTCTATGTTTAAGAATCATCTATAGACAACGGAGGATTCAAATCTAAAGGAGATTCCAGTATGGAATCTGAGGGAAGTGTTGAAAGCATAGTAGCACTGTATTTACTTTTGATTTTACCTGAATGGGAAATTCTCTCTCTCTCTCTCTCTCTCTCCCTCCCCCTCTCTCTCTCTCTCTCTCTCTCTCTCTCTCTCTCTCTCTTTCTCTTCTCCTTTACCACTTTTTTCTAGAAACTATGCTTTATTATCACCTGTGGCATATCTAAACAATGAGTGTTATCACATTTCTTTTTTGTTTGGTTGGTTTTTTTGGTTTGTTTGTTTGTTTGTTTGTTTTTAAAATATTTTTTATTACGTATTTTCCTCAATTACATTTCCAATGCTATTCCAAAAGTCCCCCATATCCTCCCCGCCACCCCCCTACCTACCCATTCCCACTTTTTGGCTCTGGCGTTCCCCTGTACTGGGGCATATAAAGTTTGCACTATCAATGGGCCTCTCTTTACAGTGATGGTCGACTAGGCCATCTTTTGATACATATGCATCTAGAGACAAGAGCTGCGGGGTACTGGTTAGTTCATAATGTTGTTGCACCTACAGGGTTGCAGATCTCTTAAGCTCCTTGGATACTTTTCTAGCTCCTCCATTGGGGGCCCTGTGATCCATCCAATAGCTGACTGTGAGCATCCATTTATGTGTTTGCTAGGCCCCGGCCTGATCATCCAGTTTATATTCATTCAAAGATTTAGGCATCTTTTCCTCTTGATAATATCTTCCATTGTTCTTTAAGAATTTTGATAACTGTCTATATTAATGCCCAAGTTTATAAGCCTTCTCAATCCGTCACACATCTCCATCTAAAGTTATTTCTTCTGGAAAACAGGGATTATAATCATAAACAATTTACAAAAATACAATGACTATGATTTTAATATTTGTGTTCCTGCTTTCTTTACGATATGACGGACAAACTTAACAGAAGGCAAAGGATTCTCTGGTTTTGACTACATTATGCTCATCCACCTACCGTAAGAGTCCCCACTCTATTGTCACAGCTGTCTTAAGGTCCCTGATTCATGGTATCATTTGTTTACTTCTCTGATTGGCAGTCAGATATGAGAGAATGAAGCCTATAAGTCAGGCATACTAAAATATCATACAATTTTAATCAAGCAATTGGGAAATAAAAATACTGAGTGTTAAGAATCTTACAGAAAAGTATCTACTCACAAGAATTAGCCATATATGCCAAACTAGCTTCAAGTAGCAGGTACTCTATACTCTACAAAATATTTCCCCCCATAGAGACATATAAACAAATAACAATAGTCAGTTGCACTGGCTAATCTGGAGTACACTTGGCACTATTTGTTATACCTGGGAAGGGCATAAAAATATTCCAAGAACAGTCCTGTGGTTTTGAAGAAAATGAGGTCTTAAAGCTCGTGCCTTGTTTTCTCACGAGCACTCAGAATTCTCCTCACAAAACCTTGTTCTTGGACGAGGTTCCAACAGTTACTATTATCTATACGGTGGAAAGGAGCTCCCACCAGAAAGTGGTGACATAATTAAAGCTGCCAAGTGGTGCATTGAATCATTTATCAATTAGTTTCCATAGTATCTTTCTTTTTTTTTTTGAGATTTTCTGTAATTATTATATCAATTCTCCATATTTCTACTCTCCAAAACCTCCCATTTATCTCTCCTTTCTCTCTTTCAAATCCATGACCTCTTTTTCATTAATTATTATTGCATGCATATATGCTGTGTATACTTACATTCCTAAACATGAACTCTTCAATGTGTCTATTATTTTATTTATGCTTTCAGGGTTCAGCATTTGTTACTGGATAACTAATCAGCTTGTTCTTCCTTGGAAAAGACTATTTCTTCCACTTTCAGCCTTCCTTAATTGCTAATAGTTTTTTATAGGACTGATAACTCAGGGGCTTTTCCCTGTCCACTTTAGCATGTCTGTTGGTGTCATTGTTGTTCATCTGTCTGGCAGTCATAGTGATGGGAATTTACTGGTGTAGCCTCCTCTGACATTGCAAGGTCTCAGGGCAAACTAGTGTTTTTGGAGGACCCCTTTCTATTCTAGAAGAAAAGAATCAAGCTATGAACACTAACATTAACAGATTTGGATGGTTTAAGGCTTTTCTTAATAGTACATTAATTAATTTTAACATAGATATAAAAATGTCTCCACCTTAGAAGCTGAGAATTTTCCAAAAGTTGCTCAGACCTTCAGTCTACATGATAAGGTAAAAGAGTACACCTATTGCCGATTTGCATTCCCAGAAGAAATCAAGGCACTGACTATTAAGAAGTAAAATGTCATGGCCTTATTTCCAAACTCAAGTCTAGGAAATTTTGCATCATTTCCCTGTGTTTGGTTGGGCAACAGAAAATTGTTTTCTTCATCCACAACTCAGTGCTAAGCCAGTCACAGGATAGTGTACCTTTTCTGTAAGAGTGAATACATGGACCTCATGCATTCTTTATATAGGAAGAAATGTGGAATCACTTAGACAAAGGTAATGTCTCAGAAATTTACTTTTTCAAGAGCATAATTTTAAACTAGCACTTAGAACAAATGCACAGGGAAAGAGAAGAGTGGAACATGCCCATCAATGTGGTTGTTTGTGACCCCTGCCCTCCTTAATCACTGATGGCCAGAATTTAGTGATTGAAGATCAAATGAGACTTTTCATTGTCACGTCAATAACTTTATTTAGAAGAAAAATACCCTGTATTTTCCCAAAGTCAAAGATACTACCCTAGATTATAAAAGGGAATGACATGTAGAAGTCTAACAAAAATTAAATTTAGAAAGTTGCTTTACGGGGCTGGTGAGATGGCTCAGTGGGTAGGAGCACCCGACTGCTCTTCCGAAGGTCCAGAGTTCGAATCCCAGCAACCACATGGTGGCTCATAACCATCCGTAACAAGATCTGGCGCCCTCTTCTGGAGTGTCTGAAGACAGCTACAGTGTACTTACATATAATAATAAATAAATCTTAAAAAAAAAAAAAAAAAAAAAGAAATTTGCTTTATTTATGTAGGATTGGCTTACAACCAAACTATTAACTATCAACTATTATATATTACTGAAAGTTTTCTGTCTCTCATGACAATTTCTTGTGTCCAGGATAATATTTTGAAGCTTATGGGTTTTAATGACTTGTCTTAAATTTGGAAAGTCTATCAATATCTAAAGAGGATAGTTATAGTCGCAAAGGTATGAGAATTAAAAATTAAATTTCTAATTAACATCAAAGGTAGATTTGGGAAGACATTTCAGTAAAACTTTGATTAACAGAAGCCCATATCCAATGCTTCAATTAATCAAGATTTTCCTTAACTTCAAAAAGAAAAATATATTATAAGAAAATGAGCCAATGTCCATGGCTTAGAGAAAGTATAGTTTTAGAATAAAATTTGGTTTCTCCATTATGTGTTAATAATGAGATAGCACTCTTATAGCATTAAAATCCTTAGTCTTCAAGTTCTTACAGCATCTAAAATGCACCCAATCATTTCTTCTCAAGTCACTTTCAAACAATGATATCTATTTCACCTTTGTTAATGTTGATTAACTGAGCTAAGAAAGGAACACCATCTAGACATAAGTGTTCTCAGAATAACAGGCACAATAAGTCTCTGATTGCTGAAATGCAAAATTAATGTGAAATTATCTGGACACACTTCCATTAATTACACATTCATATGGTAAAATAACATTTTAATTCTGGAGAATCTTTCCATGCAGAGATAAGGAATTCATTGACCTTTGATAAAGCTATTTATATAGAAGTCCTAATTAAGTATAGAGCATCTGATAGTGAATTTATTGCTTTGTTCAAAAAGTTTGCAAAGTAGATCTGTCTGAAACTCTGTACATGTGCTGGTAAATAAAATTTAAAAAGAAAGAGCACTGATGCTAATATTTTGAGGACCAGACAGATTAAGAAACAGAGGGCTCATAATTTTCTACAAACTTAACTCAGTTCCGTGGAATAACTAAGGACTCTAAGCATCCCACAGGTGCAATGCTCAATAGAGGTAACCATGTTCTATACTCTCTGTATATATTTTGTACACCCCGTTTCCAATAGAAAAAAATAACCCAACATTTTAACTTATATACTAGATTCCATTCTCTCCTGTGTCCTCTATTATTTTTCCACGGTTTATTTATTGTTTTCACAACACTTGGATGACGCTCCCTTTTTTATTAAAAAAAAAAATCCCTGTCCCCCATGAACTCCTTGTAGTAACTGAAAATCTGTGCAAATGTGCATATCATTTTTGGTTTTTCAACATAAGATGTGGAAACAAATTTTGACATAGCATTCAGCCCTACTTCTCTTGACCCACCAATGACTTAGTTTAAAAGAAACTATATTTGACTCTGTTGAACCTGTGGAGCTCCTGTCTCCTTTTGTGGACCACAATCCTTCATTCTATTCTTTCATAAGAGTCCCCAAGCTCCACCCACTGTTCACCTGTGGGTGTCAGTATCTGTCTGAGTCAGCTGCTGAGTAGAGCCTCTCAGAGGACACCATGTTTCTGTGAGTAAGCACAACATAGTATTGTTAATGTTGTTAGGGATTGTTGCTTGTCTATGGGATAGGTCTCAAATTGGGCTAGTTATTAGTTGGCCATTTCCTCAGTCTCTGTTCACTCCCTTATGCCTGCATTACTCCTAGACAGGATAAAGTTTGGGTTAAAAGTTTTTGGGGTGTGTTGGTTCATCTATCACTCCACTGGGATTCCTGTCCTCTTGGGGGGCTCTCAGAATCTGAACCACCAACCAAAGAACATACACAGGCTAGACCTAGGCCTTTCCCCTCATATATAGCACTTGTGCAACTTGACATTCATGTGGTCCTAAACAACTGGAACAGGGGTTGTCCCAAAAGCTGCTGCCTGTATGTGGGATATGTTCTACCAAATGGCTGCTTTGTCTGGCCTCCGTGGAAGAGGAACCACCTAGACAGATGCTCGGAGACTTGAATTGCTAGGATAGGGTGACAGATAACCAGGGGAACCCTACCTGCTCAGAGGAGAAGTAATTGGGGGGTTAGAATTGTGGGAAGGGGTGACCTGTAGTGAGCAGTGAGCAGAATGTAAAGTAAATAAGTAATACATTAAATTAAATATTTTTTTAAATAAAGGTACACTTATCTGGGGTGTGTGTGTGTGTGTGTGTGTGTGTGTGTGTGTGTGTGTGTTCACAACCGGCATTTCTCCTTTTTGGCTTGCTGAAACCCCTAGTTTCTGTTACTAGACAACCTTCAATGTTCAGTACTTAGACCTTCCTGAAGGCTCAGTTCTCAGAAAACAGGCACTGAGATAGAGCTTGTCATGCAGAATAGATTTGGACTAATACCAGGGAACAGAAGAAAAAAAGTATCGGTGTCACACCAGACAGGGGAGAAACAGGACAGCAATGCAAAGTTAGAGCTCTGGGAGAATCAAAGGTGCCCCAAACAGTGCTTAATGGTGCTACTTTTACATTTCCATCTGAATCACTCATTAGACTCAGTCTACCAGGGATGTCTCAGAAAACCCCTGAGGGTGATCAGATGCATAAAGCAATGCCAGAATCAACTAGAGCTAAACAGCTCACTCTTTTCTAACTACATGAAAGCTCCCTATTTTGTTTATCCTCATGGATTTATTCCAATAAGTACATAAACTATTTTATGTTCATGGACAAACCCAAGTAGTTTTAATACCAATGACAGGATGTACTCAAGTTAAGCTCCTCATGTGCTTCCTCAGCATGCCCCTGGCACAGATTTCCCATATCAATCATCAACTGAGATTAAGTTGAGAAATGTATTAGTAGCTTTAAAAATAGCCCCCCCTTTTTTTTCTTGAAGATGCTGATTGCCTCTCGCCCTTTATATCTAAATTATATGCAAAATACACTGAATTTACTTTTAAATGTATAGACTATCCACTTAACCAAACCATGGTTTTTCAAAGCAAAACATCACAGTTTATTGTGAGCTTGGTAGGAAGAAGTTAGGCTAGCTGAGCTCTATATAAAAGACTGCTTCTCTGAACAGTTCGATAGATTAGTACTGAAATGAAACTCATTGAGTTAAGAGTCAGACAGAGTTCAGCTTGTCTGGCTGGCAGGAAATATAACACAGTGTCTCCACTAGCAGCAGAGGCATATTTAGTAGGAGCAGTAAAATTCACAGTCTTTGTAGCCCTGTGAGGCTCATTGGCATCCAGGTAGCACTCGGCACCTTAGACATTATAATATATCATTCTACCCAGTTTATCTGATCTAAGCCACAGTCATTGAAATATGTAGTCCTTAGGGATATTGGAGGTTCCATTTCATGTGCTACAATTGAGAAAATATCATGAAAAAGCAACACACAATTTTTGACTCTCACTATGCTTACAGCTCATAATCAAATCTATTGAATCTATAGTGGATGTGTGTGAGGATGTATGTGTCTGTGTCTTTAATTACCAATACATTTTATTGCTGAAACAGTGATTAGGTTGTATGAGCTGTTAGAACGGCAGTATTGATAAACCTTATAAACCCAGACTAGCCACAAGCCTGCAATGTGTGAAAAAGACAGTATCAACAAAGGGGCAGTGAAGCAAAGTATGAAAATGAAGTGTGTCTTTCCTGGGCTAATTAGACTCAATAAAGGGATCACAATAATCTTGCTAGAACTGAAGTCAGATCTTGCCATTCTCCTACCTAAAATCCTCCCAACCTTTCTTATTCCCATCAGTATTAAAGGCAAAGCTCCATCCTGACTCCATAAAAAACCCCAAATTGTGTGGCTGTTGTAATCTCTGACTGGGTTTCCCAGTCCTCTCCATCACTGCTCTATGTTAGGTCCACTCTGCACTGGGCATGTAGCATAGAGTTATATGTTAGCAATCTGTTCTTGATCTGAATGGTTTACCTCTGGAATTCTGTTTACTCATTCCATTCTTTTGCAATCTCTGTTCACAAACTTTCTTATTTTCTTTAAACCTGTCTTAATTTTGTATATGTCTCATTCTGAATATATTATCTGCTCAGCAACACATTTCATGATCATCTGCTCACCATGATCAAAAATATAACAAAATTTACGTAGCTATTCTATTAGTTGTTCTTTAGTCTGCTTACTAAATTTTAAATGCCTGAGAAGATGTATTATTAGTTTATGCCCTGTTTTATATAAAACAAGCATGTAGAAATTTTAGACACAAACTAGGTATAAGGAAACCTACTCTTGTTTCACTCCTTGACTAACTTTCTAAACCAGTGAATTTACTGGGGTTAGTTACAGCAATTAAGTGAATGGTTACTAACAAAAGCATGGGTAATTCATAGGCATATCCCATCACTGGAAACCCATGCCAACTTGAGTATTAGCTGAGGAAACCCGAGTCCTTGAACATATCAAACACACAGAGGCAGCTGGTCAGGTCAGAACTCTTCTGCAGCCCATTCCCTATCCACCCACCCACAGTCCCCATGCTCCTGAGCAACCATTACTGCTCATAGACATTGATAAAATTCTATGAAAACTGTAAGTTTCAGAAGTTTCCTGAGCCAAGTTTTGTTAGCTTTCTGAACAATGAGGAGTTCTGTGTAATTAAGTATCAAGAAAACACATGGCTTATTGTATATATGAGAACATACATGATTACAATCATATACTTAATATATGATTGAGTATAGCTAACATGGTAAAATATAAAGACTTCACAAGTATTTTTCTCTAGTATGATCCTGACCATAGAAGTGTTGGAGTATATACATGTATTTCTACTGAGATAACACCAATTAGATATTTTGAATCATTTTGTTGAAACAAATTTTCCAGAAATTAGTTTTTATTAAATAAATGTAAGAAGTATAAAACTGAAAAGTGTTATTTCTAGCAAAGCAAATTTAGGAAAAAGTATGAACTAGAGGAGCCAATGGAGCCAAATTTGAACAATAGTTCAGAGTGCTGAAGAGCAGCTCTGCCATGAGTGCCACCGCAGAAAAGAATGCAGGGGTGGCAGGCACCTCCATCTGTCTTACAGAGTTGCACAGGAACGCAGACATAGAATAAATGTAGTAAAAAGAAAAAATGCAGGAGAGATAATAGATTGCAGGTGATAAAAACGAATATAAATAGTGGATGGCATTCCCTCTGTATTCAGTGTAACTCTAACACTTTTACTGTCTTAGAGGAGATTAACAACTTGGCAAAAGTCTATACTGGACAGTAAAATCCATGGAGCGAACAGCCATGATTGCATTATTCATGGCTATGTACCAGCACCTGTCATATAGGATTCAACTACTATCTATTTTGTCAATGGATGGATTATCTCAGAGGTTTCTCAATATTCTTTTCATATTACTATTGTCTTCTTTTATACTTCTTTGAGAGTTTTGTACATAAGTACATATCTACATCATTTCCATCCTACCATTTCTCTCCTTCAGTTCTGCTCATGTCTCTCCACTCCTTCTCAAACTCATGACATCTCTTTAATTATTATTGGTGTGTGTGTACATGTGTGTGCATGTGTATGTATGTATGTATGTATGTATGTATGTATGTATGTGTGTTTATGTTTTGTGTGTGTGTTTTGTGTGTGTTTGTATGTGTGATGGTGTGTGTGTGTAAAAATAACCTGTTGAGTTAAGGGGTTTCCTGTATAAAGATTGATTCCTACTCTCAACAGATATTAATCACCGATAATCTTTTAAAGATATCATATTTTCATTACTCAAAACAATTTCAATTATAAATACATCCTATCATATTCTTCCCCTCCTTCATATTCTACCAGATCCTTTCTCCCTCTACCCATCTAACATTATGCTTTTATTTTTCCACAAAGAAACAAATGCTCAGCACAACAAAATTTGCCAAAACCAAGAAAACTAAATAACACTACACCTAAAAAGGAAAAAAAATACTGTAACCAAATAAAAGCAGACATTTAAAAACTGTGTAGTCCAATTATACGTTATTCGACTAATCCTGAATATGAGGCCTGTCCTGAGATAGATGATATGTCCAGTGTCAGTCTATTGGGGAAAATGGATTTTTCTCTGTCTCAGCAGGGTATAACCTTTATGCTAGTGTATAGTTGTGAACCTTTATGCTAGTGTATAGGTTTTCATTAATTTATTCATTTTTAAAATGATAACAAAATAAAATATGATAAAATAAAACAGAAACTATCACATACAACTTGGAAAAGACAAACAAACAGAAGGATCAGAGCCCAGGAGAAAGAATAAAATCTAGAGACCCACTAATTTACACATTCAGGAGTCCCAAAACCCACTAAACTGGAAGTCACAACACATACTCAGAGAAGCTGGTTCAGAACCATGCAGGCTCTGTGTATGCTGTGTCAGTCCCTGTGCGTTCATAGGAGCTTGACTCATGTTGGTTTAGAGGTCCTCATGTTTTTCTTTTTGCTTTTTTGCTTTGTTTGCTTGTTTTTTGGTTTGGTTTGGTTTGTTTCAGTTTTTGTTTGTTTGTTTGTTTTTTTTTTTTTTTTTGGATCCTCCTTTGCTTCTGGCTCTTACATTCTGTCTCCTTTTTTTGCAGGGTTCTTTATGCTGTGAGTGAAAGGATTTAGTGGAGATATTTCGTTTAGGCCTGAGTATTCTGAGGTCTCTCATGCTCTGCATAATATTTTTGCCTGTAGCTCTTTATCTAATGGTAGCTCAATATTCTTGTTTTTCAGTGATTTAGAGTCATACAAATTTACCATTTCTTTTTAAACAAACCAAACAAGAAAAATATAGCTAACAGCTTTGTTTATTAAATAACAAGGAACCAAAAGATTGCACATTCTAAGTTGGATTTCAATTTATGAGTTTGGGGCCATCACAAATATTCATGTAATAACAGAAATTTAAAGGTCTTAAAAATGTCTTGTGAACTTTATACTGATCTCTAATACCAAGTTCTTTTGTTTTGTTTTAAAAATTCTGGGAACTATTGTAAAAGAATTACAAAAACCCTGTCGGGTTTTGATTAAGAGTTAAAAGAGGGATGAAGACAGCAGCTAGACTGAAAGATGCACAGTTGGTTAATGATTTAATTTTAAAACCAAGAGGAATACTTTAAAGAAAGCCAATCTGTTGACAAAATTGCTGGTTATCCTCCCGAAGTTGACCCTATTCATTGATCATGCATTTTATCTCTCCTCATGCAAACCTCTACATGTTAAGACATTGAATGTGGGCCTTGTCTAATTGCCATGGCACTAGGAAGGCATGGGGAACTGGCCAACATAAATACAAACCTCTGACTAAAACTGCCTCTTTTGATAAATGTGGGAGTCCTTTTATTCTGACTCAGGTATGGGGTGGTAGTTCTTTCAGGCTACAGCAAGCTTACACTTCAGCTTCCAGGAGGAAAAAAAAAATCTTAGACCTTGGTAATCCTAACAAACTTGAAAAGATAATTGTCTGAAACTTTCATAAAACTGAAAGAAGCTAGTGAATTTAAATGGGTTATTCTATTTTATTTGGGTTATATTACACTTGTATTTAAAGTTAGTGAAGATAAATGTGCTGTTTATCAGCAAAAGACTCCCATGAGAAGTCATATATGTACTTTTTCTAATATGAATATTCTAAGAAGTTCTTTTGCTACTTAACTGAAAAACAAAAAATTAAATGAAACTAAGCAATGCCCTTTTAAAAAGTCACTTGGTTTTAGTACTGAGCATGATTTTCTTGCTGTTGTGCTGTTCTGATTTATTGAACCTTAAATCCCATTAGGCAGCTGTTGATTACCACCAAGTAACACGTTTATGCATATCTTACCATGCTGGTCATTGTGTGTTTCATAGGTGTTGCAAGTGAGTAGGACTATCAATTGCTAACATCCATTCTCAGCTTCTATAATTCTTTATTGTACCATAGAAGCAAGACCAACACAGAACATTGTAACTGAAAATGATGCAGAGATAAAAGGACAGTGGGACACATAGCCCTTCTGGATACACGGATATCACAGATCCTGCATCTATGGCTCAGGGAACATTACAGAAAAGGGGCAGAAAGATTGTAAGAGCCAGAATATGAGAAAGTCTGTTTCAAAAAAGTCTCTCCTAAGTCTCTCCTAGAAATGGCTACATAAACTATACCAGTCCTATTAGGCATTGGATTAGTGATATATGAACATTGGAGAGTGGGAAGGAGGTTTCAGGGTGAATGTAAAATCATTGGCTAGAATTTAAAGCTCTGTGAATGCCTCATTTGCATAGAGAGGCATTCTGGGAATCCCAGGCAATTACTGTTTGGGTTCTTATGGGGAAAGAGGAATTTGAATGTTGAGGTTTGCTGAGGACTATGTGACTTTCCTCAGCTATAAGATTAGGGGTCAGGCTCCCCAGATCAGGCAGAGAAGAGGAAGCCCCACTTAAAAAAAAAGGTTATTCTTCATTCATCATGAAGCACTGAGCTCAGAGGAGTTATCTAGACTATAACTTCAGTAGCAAGGTGCAACAATTCATTTTACCAACACAAGAGTTAATATCATATTGGACAAATCTAAAATCAACTTCTGACTACCTCCAGAATAGTGTTCAGTTAATAATATCTTTGTACCCCATAGCCAACTCAGGGGTAATATACTAAATTAACCATCACAGAAAGTAAGTATAGCTATCTGAAGAAATATGATTGTAGCCAAATAAGACATGTTCAACTTCTTAGAAAAATCCAGAAGTTTGTAAAGGACTGTAACACCCCCTTTTTGAGGAGGCAGAACATGCCTTGTCTTGATTTCATCTCTCCATCTTCTAAGGATGCCAATGTTATCTCTGTCTTCTGTGTCTGAACATGTGATTCTTCCAATGCTTCCTGATTTCTCTACTGTACATATACTCCTGGTCAAAAATCATATCATTTGCACTTTCAGATATTTAAAGTTGAAGCAATGAAAATGAATGAAACTCCAACATGCTGAAGTTCCTCTGCTGTTCGTTTTTGAATAGGGCTCTAATCCTCTGGCCTAACAAACCAACTCCATGTTGTCCTTCTCAGATTCTATTTTTTCTCCTCTAACATACTTCGGCGTCTAGGTAACAAACATCTTTATGAGAAGAGTCTAAAACTAAAGCAATACTACACCTTCAGGACAGATAACACAAGTGAGAGCAATAACCATGGGGTGAGGTTGTGTTACTCATCCAAGGGAACCAGACTGTTCTGCTCAAATGATGATAGTAACAACTTCTACTGAATCTAATGGAGACTAGGAGACAAAGTTGGAATACTCATTAATCAGACAGCTGCCCTGACCAAGGCTTCTGGGTTCTCTCTTATTATACAAGCTTCACCCCTTCTTCTGCTTTCTTTCTGTAAGACCAGAATTTTCTTGTTATCCCCTCAAACACAGACCTGAAGTCACTGACACCCCCGCACCTGTCCTTTCCAATGTGACTACATTGACTACATGTTTACTCGCCGTTTACTAATATTAATATCTTAAATTGGCCCACTATAGTCTGTTGGGATTCTCCCACATAAGAGTTTTGCCTTAAAACTGAGAATTTCTCAAGCTTTTCTGTTCTGTCTCATTTTTCTCTCAAAATAGAGTATAGTATGTTCCTAAAAAAATAGGCTAGACACTTGTGCAACCTCTAATGAACCTGAAGAAAGTTAATGGAGATACATAAAAAGAATTATATCTTGGGTTATTTTCCCCAAACCAGGTAAGTCATAGTTTTGGCTTTTAGAATTAACATAAAAACTGTTTTCTTCACTTTCTTCCTTTCTCATTTATATTCTGTGAAAGGAGTCAGATGCTTAAGAAAGGGGAGAAATGAAAAACCAAGGAAAATAAAAGGGGTAAAATTTAGAATGTAATACAGAATCCCATTCCTACCATGTATATCTATATCATATTACCTGAATCTATGGCTCAGGAAACATTCAAATGGAGGGTGGAAATAAAAGCCGGAACATGAAGAAGTTTGCTTTGAAGCAGTCTTTCCTAGAAATCGCTCTATAAAAAAGACCTAAACAACAAAATCAATGGTTTTGTTAACATGGAGATGGGGATTTTGCAAGGTTGTACCTCTAGGTGACTATAGCCCACTACTGACTTCTGGGAGGAGAAATAGGGGTTTCTCCCTGAAATGAAGCCCCATATTGGTTGTCCAATGATGAGTTGTCAGTCTTGAAATCATATGCAAACAAACAACAAAAACAACTCAGCAGGCTGTATTTATGTATCCATATCTGTGTAAAAAGATACACAAAAGCATACATACATACACACATAATATAACCATAATAATAAAAGAAAAAGAGATTACCAACTGAGGGAGTCATGGGAGAAAAAATTAAACAGCACCTGGGAAATATCTGGGAAGGAAGGGAGGTAACAAAATGAGAGAGGATAGTGTTATATTTCTACTTCAGTTGAAAAAATATTAAAATAAAAAGAATCATATAGTCTCCGAATAATAATTTTAGCATAACTGTCCATATATCATTGTATTAAAAACCTTCAAAATATTTTAAAAATTGTCTTTGGGAACTAGATCTATGGAAGTTTTTGTATCCAAAATTTATTGAAATCTTCACTATGAAGAAGTAATAATACAGCCATTGGTGTGCAGGACTCTGAAAGAGCCTGAGCTAGTCTCCTATCTCATTGTCAAGTCACTCATTTTTCCCAAAACACTCCGATTTAACAATGAGTACTTATACTATAAAATATTGTCTTCAGAGTTCCTGGTTTCCTTATTTATAATATATATTTTATATTACTTATTGTTGATATTTTACCTTCATTTTAAATTTACATTGTTATATTTTTACCTATGCTATAATTTACAACATTTTATAGACTGTCTTTAGATTTAATTTGGCCAACACATATTACATATTTTCTTTGTCTTTTATTTGAAAACCTGAAGTGTGACTCTTTCACACAAGCAGATGTATTAAACTTACTAAAATTTCTATTATCAAATTGCATGGATTGGGCTTTAATTCAACGAAGGGTATATTGAACTTTTTAAACTTCAAGTATTTTTTTCTTAATTCTATTCATTTATTGGAGCATTATACACAATATAAAGAATTTTCTTTATATTGGTCTCTATGTCTTTGCTGTCTCCAAGTGAGAATATTTGTTGCTCATTGTGGGGAATTGCAGGCTGCTCTCCAATTGTGCTGAGGTCTGAACCTCAATGGTCATAATTCACCTTCATGACACGGTAGGCGTTCCCTCATGCTCCTGGAACTCTGGCCCTTGCCTAAGGTACCACCTCCCACAGCCCCCACAAGAGATGTATGATCAGTAGTCACATAAGCAATGGCTCAAGCTTCTGACCTTCAGGCTAAACTCCTCCCCAGTTACCTAGCAACAGTGAAGACTATAAAAAGGGGTGCTCAGCTCCCACCTCTCTCTTACTCCTTTGTCCTCTTACCTCTCACTTCTCTTCTTCCCTTTCTCTTTGTCTTCTCTCCTCTCTTCTTTCTCTTTATCCTCTCCTCTCCTCTTCTCTCCCTCTTTTTCTTTCTAGCTCTCTCTCTCTCTCTCTCTCTCTCTCTCTCTCTCTCTCTCTCTCTCTCTCTCTCTCTTCTACCTTCTCTCTGTCTCCCTGCATTTCTATAATAAAGCTCTTAAACCATAAACAGTCTCTGCTGCTTCAAGTTCTGCTGCCCACTCTGGTCAGTGTTGGGAACTTCTTCCCCTATTCCCCCTCTCCTACTACCCTTGTGGCTTTAGCTAGGTAGCTCGGGGGTAGGGGGTCCCTAGGCAGTGATGCCCCTTGTCTGCCTCCTGAAGAGTGGAATAGAGGAATGCCCACCCAGAGATGAGTGGATAGGGTAGGTAGCAGCCCTCCCACGCCTGACTGACCAGAGAATAGAGAAACTCTGGCGGGGTATGGGCATCCTTTTCCTATCCCACTTCTCCCTGCCCCCCTCCCCTTTTATTTTGTTCCCAACAGCTCTTAGCTGGTTCTAGCTAACCAGATAACAGGGAAAGAGCCCAGGAGGATGTCACAAATTCTTACACCCAGGATGATTCTGAATGCATGTGCTTACTACCCTAAATATTAATAGCTTCCTGGATTCTATAAAATTACCAAATTTCTACAGTAGAATGACTGTAGAAAGTATGGACTTGAGGATTATATTGATTGGCAAAGGCATTTAATATTTATTACTCAGTTGCTTAGTCTGACCTAGCCTTTATGTGACTTAAGTATCTAGACGATGTAAGTCTAACTTAAAAGTCGAGACATTTTTGCATTTATGCTGAAGTCTGGGTGAATGTATTATATTTTCTTCCATTTCTCTCTGCCTGTCTATCCCTATCCCTCCCTCTCTTCCTTGCCTTTTTGATATGCAGCAGAGGAAGAATTCAGACTTCAGTTACCCTTGCTGCCATAGTTGGGTCCACTGGACCTATGCTCATCTACACAAGGCTTGCTTTGCTAAAAGTAAAATAAACAACTTTTCCATTTACTTGCATTGTAAACATATTTGGGGAAAAAGCCAGAAGATAATGGGTACTTTGAGTACATTAAGATACTACCTGTCTGCTTGAGGTTTTATTATTGATCAAAAGTTTTGTTTTCTTATGCAGTATTTTTTATCATTTTATGTCATTTTCGAGCACTATATTATCTCCCTAGGCATTAGGTACCTACTACTTCCAGCACATCATCTTTTTTCCTGGGGATATTTCCCAAATAGATTTTTCCATTACAAAGATTTCACTCCACCCTCTTAACCATCTGTGAATGAGCCCTTACAATATCTCCTATAGGTGAGTCTCAGTGTTCATATTGGCACCTTCATCACCACCTTCAAAATCAAAGAAGTTTCAAAAAGGTTGGCTTCCTATTATGCATCAGCAATTAGAGGTACACATATCTTTTTCTTTAATATCAATGTATTCTGTTTCAGTACAATGCTGATTGAAATTAAAAAGACATGGTCAATGTTTCTGGACAGGATATCAGTTGATAATGCTTGTTATTGTTAATTATAGTCAATATTTCACATTGAGATTTCTTTAATGCATGAAAAGTACAAAAAAAAAAAAAGAATGACACTTTAAAGCAATGAATAAAAAAGAAAGAGAAAAACCCTTAAATTTAGACTGTGTTATCCATTATTTCCAGAAAGCTGACGTATAAATTTTGGTTTTGTTTGTTGTTTATTTATTTCTGAAATTGCATTTTGATTACATTTTTGTCATTCTACTTCCTTCTTCAAATTGCTCCAATATACCACTCCCTTCTCTCCTTCAATTTCATGGTTATTTTGAATCACTTGTTACTTGGATGCATGGATATACATACATTAAATACATACATATTCCAAAACATATGGTAAAATAGTATTTAACTAAAATGTTTAAGTGATATGCATTTTCTTTTTTTTTTTTATTCTTTTTTGGCTTTATTATTCTTTTTTTTCCCATTTTTTATTAGGTATTTAGCTCATTTACATTTCCAATGCTATACCAAAAGTCCCCCATACCCATCCACCCCCACTCCCCTACCCACCCACTCCCCCTTTTTGGCACTGGCGTTACCCTGTACTGGGGAATATAAAGTTTGCGTGTCCAATGGGCCTCTCTTTCCAGTGATGGCCGACTAGGCCATCTTTTGATACATATGCAGCTAGAGTCAAGAGCTCCGGGATACTGGTTAGTTCATTATGTTGTTCCGCCTATAGGGTTGCAGATACCTTTAGCTCCTTGGGTACTTTCTCTAGCTCCTCCATTGGGAGCCCTGTGATCCATCCATTAGCTGACTGTGAGCATCCACTTCTGTGTTTGCTAGGCCCCAGCATAGTCTCACAAGAGACACCTACATCTGGGTCCTTTCGATAAAATCTTGCTAGTGTATGCAATGGTGTCAGCGTTTGGATGCTGATTATGGGGTGGATCCCTGGATATGGCAGCCTCTACATGGACCATCCTTTCATCTCAGCTCCAAACTTTGTCTCTGTAACTCCTTCCGAGGGTGTTTTGTTCCCACTTCTAAGGAGGGGCATAGTGTCCACACTTCAGTCTTCATTTTTCTTGAGTTTCATGTGTTTAGGAAATTGTATCTTATATCTTGGGTATCCTAGATTTTGGGCTAATATCCACTTATCAGTGAGTACATATTGTGTGAGTTCCTTTGTGAATGTGTTACCTCACTCAGGATGATGCTCTCCAGGTCCATCCATTTGGCTAGGAATTTCATAAATTCATTCTTTTTAATAGGTGAGTAGTACTCCATTGTGTAGATGTACCACATTTTCTGTATCCATTCCTCTGTTGAGGGGCATCTGGGTTCTTTCCAGCTTCTGGCTATTATAAATAAGGCTGCTATGAACATAGTGGAGCATGTGTCCTTCTTACCAGTTGGGGCATCTTCTGGATATATGCCCAGGAGAGGTATTGCTGAATCCTCCGGTAGTACTATGTCCAATTTTCTGAGGAACCGCCAGACTGATTTCCAGAGTGGTTGTACAAGCCTGCACTCCCACCAACAATGGAGGAGTGTTCCTCTTTCTCCACATCCTTGCCAGCATCTGCTGTCACCTGAATTTTTGATCTTAGCCATTCTGACTGGTGTGAGGTGGAATCTCAGGGTTGTTTTGATTTGCATTTCCCTGATGATTAAGGATGTTGAACATTTTTTCAGGTGCTTCTCTGCCATTCGGTATTCCTCAGGTGAGAATTCTTTGTTCAGTTCTGAGCCCTATTTTTTAATGGGGTTATTTGATTTTCTGAAGTCCACCTTCTTGAGTTCTTTTTTTTTTTTTGCAAGAAGAATTTAGATTACTTTTATTTTATTTTATTCAAATAATGATCAATATCAAATATTTTTGTTCTCCATATGTAACATCTGTAAAATCATTATAAGTAAATACAATCTAACCTGTGGAAAGTCATAAATAATAATAACCCTCTGCTAGGATGTACTGTTATTGTTCTGCTAAATGAACATAATATTAAATTAATATATGTTAACTTTCCATAATACCCATAAGCTAGTTTATCTCTAATCCCACATTAATTACACATCTTCTCCAATATGGTCACACCTCCAAATCCTTTATTAAATTTTACATGAACTGAGGGCCATATATTAAGACTTAAGAACCTATCGGGGACATTTTTATTCAAATAACCCCAACAGTGGTGATGATTTGGAATAATGGAAATACTCTTCCATTTCTCATGATAGTGCATACTTCCAATCGCACTACAGAAATCAATATGGCAAGTCCCCAGAAAGCTGAAAGTTAATCTAACCAAGATCCAGATATATACCTCTTAGACATACACCCAAAGGATGCTGCATCCTATCACAAAAATACTTTCTCAACCATGTTTGTTCTTTTTTTTTCCCATTTTTTATTAGGTATTTAGCTCATTTACATTACCAATGCTATACCAAAAGTCCCCCATATCCACCCACCCCCACTCCCCTGCCCACCCACTCCCCCTTTTTGGCCTTGGTGTTCCCCTGTACTGGGGCATATAAAGTTTGCAAGTCCAATGGGCCTCTCTTTCCAGTGATGGCTGACTAGGCCATCTTTTGATATATATGCAGCTAGAGTCAAGAGCTCCGGGGTACTGGTTAGTTCATAATGTTGTTCCACCTATAGGGTTGCAGATCCCTTTAGCTCCTTGGCTACTTTCTCTAGCTCCTCCATTGGGAGCCCTATGATCCATCCATTAGCTGACTGTGATCATCCACTTCTGTGTTTGCTAGGCCCCGGCATAGTCTCACAAGAGACAGCTACATCTGGGTCCTTTCAATAAAATCTTGCTAGTGTATGCAATGGTGTCAGCGTTTGGATGCTGATTATGGGGTGGATCCCTGGCTATGGCAGTCTCTACATGGTCCATCCTTTCATCTCAGCTCCAAACTTTGTCTCTGTAACTCCTTCCATGGGTGTTTTGTTCCCAAATCTAAGGAGGGGCATAGTGTCCACACTTCAGTCTTCATTCTTCTTGAGTTTCATGTGTTTAGCAAATTATATCTTATATCTTGGGTATTCTAGGTTTGGGGCTAATATCCACTTATCAGTGAGAACATATTGTGTGAGTTTCTTTGTGAATGTGTTACCTCACTCAGGATGATGCCCTCCAGGTCCATCCATTTGGCTAGGAATTTCATAAATTCATTCTTTTTAATAGGTGAGTAGTACTCCATTGTGTAGATGTACCACATTTTCTGTATCCATTCCTCTGTTGAGGGGCATCTAGGTTCTTTCCAGCTTCTGGCTATTATAAATAAGGCTGCTATGAACATAGTGGAGCATGTGTCCTTCTTACCAGTTGGGGCATCTTCTGGATATATGCCCAGGAGAGGTATTGCAGGATCCTCCGGTAGTACTATGTCCAATTTTCTGAGGAACCGCCAGACTGATTTCCAGAGTGGTTGTACAAGCCTGCAATCCCACCAATAATGGAGGAGTGTTCCTCTTTCTCCACATCCACGCCAGCATCTGCTGTCACCTGAATTTTTGATCTTAGCCATTCTGACTGGTATGAGGTGGAATCTCAGGGTTGTTTTGATTTGCATTTCCCTGATGATTAAGGATGGTGAACATTTTTTCAGGTGTTTCTCTGCCATTCGGTATTCCTCAGGTGAGAATTCTTTGTTCAGTTCTGAGCCCCATTTTTTAATGGGGTTATTTGATTTTCTGAAGTCCACCTTCTTGAGTTCTTTATATATGTTGGATATTAGTCCCCTATCTGATTTAGTATAGGTAAAGATCCTTTCCCAATCTGTTGGTGGTCTTTTTGTCTTATTGACAGTGTCTTTTGCCTTGCAGAAACGTTGGAGTTTCATTAGGTCCCATTTGTCAATTCTCGATCTTACAGCACAAGCTATTGCTGTTCTGTTCAGGAATTTTTCCCCTGTGCCCATATCTTCAAGGCTTTTCCCCACTTTCTCCTCTATAAGTTTCAGTGTCTCTGGTTTTATGTGAAGTTCCTTGATCCACGTAGATTTGACCTTAGTACAAGGAGATAAGTATGGATTGATTCGCATTCTTCTACATGATAACAACCAGTTGTGCCAGCACCAATTGTTGAAAATGCTGTCTTTCTTCCACTGGATGGTTTTAGCTCCCTTGTCGAAGATCAAGTGACCATAGGTGTGTGGGTTCATTTCTGGGTCTTCAATTCTATTCCATTGGTCTACTGGTCTGTCTCTATACCAGTACCATGCAGTTTTTATCACAATTGCTCTGTAGTAAAGCTTTAGATCAGGCATGGTGATTCCACCAGAGGTTCTTTTATCCTTGAGAAGAGTTTTTGATATCCTAGGTTTTTTGTTATTCCAGATGAATTTGCAAATTGCTCCTTCTAATTCGTTGAAGAATTGAGTTGGAATTTTGATGGGGATTGCATTGAATCTGTAGATTGCTTTTGGCAAGATAGCCATTTTTACAATGTTGATCCTGCCAATCCATGAGCATGGGAGATCTTTCCATCTTCTGAGATCTTCTTTAATTTCTTTCTTCAGAGATTTGAAGTTTTTATCATACAGATCTTTCACTTCCTTAGTTAGAGTCACGCCAAGATATTTTATTTTATTTGTGACTATTGAGAAGAGTGTTGTTTCCCTAATTTCTTTCTCAGCCTGTTTATTCTTTGTATAGAGAAAGGCCATTGACTTGTTTGAGTTTATTTATATCCAGCTACTTCACCGAAGCTGTTTATCAGGTTTAGGAGTTCTCTGGTAGAATTTTTAGGGTCACTTATATATACTATCATATCATCTGCAAAAAGTGATATTTTGACTTCCTCTTTCCCAATTTGTATCCCCTTGATCTCCTTTTGTTGTCGAATTGCTTTGGCTAATACTTCAAGTACTATGTTGAAAAGGTAGGGAGAAAGTGGGCAGCCTTGTCTAGTCCCTGATTTTAGTGGGATTGCTTCCAGCTTCTCTCCATTTACTTTGATGTTGGCTACTGGTTTGCAGTAGATTGCTTTTATCATGTTTAGGTATGGGCCTTGAATTCCTGATCTTTCCAAGACTTTTATCATGAATGGGTGTTGGATCTTGTCAAATGCTTTTTCTGCATCTAACGAGATGATCGTGTGGTTTTTGTCTTTGAGTTTGTTTATATAATGGATTACATTGATGGATTTTTGTATATTAAACCATCCCTGCATCCCTGGAATAAAACCTACTTGGTTAGGATGGATGATTGCTTTAATGTGTTCTTGGATTCGGTTAGAAATCGAATAGAATTCGGTAGGGAAATTTATTGAGGATTTTTGCATCAATATTCATAAGAGAAATTGGTCTGAAGTTCTCTATCTTTGTTGGGTCTTTCTGTGGTTTAGGTATCAGAGTAATAGTGGCTTCATAAAATGAGTTGGGTAGAGTACCTTCTACTTCTATTTTGTGAAATAGTTTGTGCAGAACTGGAATTAGATCTTCTTTGAAGGTCTGATAGAACTCTGCACTAAACCCGTCTGGTCCTGGGCTTTTTTTGGCTGGGAGACTATTGATAACTGCTTCTATTTCTTTAGGTGATATGGGACTGTTTAGATGGTCAACTTGATCCTGATTCAACTTTGGTACCTGGTATCTGTCCAGAAATTGGTCCATTTCGTCCAGGTTTTCCAGTTTTGTTGAGTATGGCCCTTTGTAGAAGGATCTGATGGTGTTTTGGATTTCTTCAGGATCTGTTGTTATGTCTTCCTTTTCATTTCTGATTTTGTTAATTAGGATTTTGTCCCTGTGCCCTTTAGTGAGTCTAGCTAAGGGTTTATCTATCTTGTTGATTTTTTCAAAGAACCAACTCCTCCTTTGGTTAATTCTTTGAATAGTTCTTCTTGTTTCCACTTGGTTGATTTCACCCCTGAGTTTGATTATTTCCTGCCATCTACTCCTCTTGGGTGAATTTGATTCCTTTTTTTCTAGAGCTTTTAGATGTGTTGTCAAGCTGCTAGTATGTGCTCTCTCCCGTTTCTTCTTGGAGGCACTCAGAGCTATGAGTTTCCCTCTTAGAAATGCTTTCATTGTGTCCCATAGGTTTGGGTACGTTGTGGCTTCATTTTCATTAAACTCTAAAAAGTCTTTAATTTATTTCTTTATTCCTTCCTTGACCAAGGTATCATTGAGAAGAGTGTTGTTCAGTTTCCACGTGAATGTTGGCTTTCCATTATTTATGTTGTTATTGAAGATGAGTCTTAGGCCATGGTGGTCTGATAGAATACATGGGACAATTTCAATATTTTTGTATCTGTTGAGGCCTGTTTTGTGACCAATTATATGGTCAATTTTGGAGAAGGTCCCGTGAGGCACTGAGAAGAAGGTATATCCTTTTGTTTTAGGATAAAATGTTATGTAGATATCTGTCAGGTCCATTTGTTTCATAACTTGTTAGTTTCACTGTGTCCCTGTTTAGTTTCTGTTTCCACGATCTGTCCATTGATGAAAGTGGTGTGTTGAAGTCTCCCACTATTATTGTGTGAGGTGCAACGTGTGCTTTGAGCTTTACTAAAGTGTCTTTAATGAATGTGGCTGCCCTTGCATTTGGAGCATAGATATTCAGAATTGAGAGTTCCTCTTGGAGGATTTTACCTTTGATGAGTATGAAGTGTCCCTCCTTGTCTTTTTTAATAACTTTGGGTTGGAAGTCGATTTTATCTGATATTAAAATGGCTACTCCAGCTTGTTTCTTCAGACCATTTGCTTGGAAAATTGTTTTCCAGCCTTTCACTCTGAGGTAGTGTCTGTCTTTTTCCCTGAGATGGGTTTCCTGTAAGCAGCAGAATGTTGGGTCCTGTTTGTGTAGCCAGTCTGTTAGTCTATGTTTTTTTTATTGGGGAGTTGATTCCATTGATATTAAGAGATATTAAGGAAAAGTAATTGTTGCTTCCTGTTATTTTTGTTGTTAAAGTTGGCATTCTGTTCTTGTGGCTGTCTTCTTTTAGTTTTGTTGAGGGATTATCTTCTTGTTTTTTCTAGGGCGTGGTTCCCGTCTTTGTATTGGTTTTTTTCTGTTATTATCCTTTGATGGGCTGGATTCGTGGAGAGATAATGGGTGAATTTAGTTTTGTCATGGAATACTTTGGTTTCTTCATCTATGGTGATTGAGAGTTTGGCTGGGTATAGTAGCCTGGGCTGGAATTTGTGTTCTCTTAGTATCTGTATAACATCTGTCCAGGCTCTTCTGGCTTTCATAGTCTCTGGTGAAAAATCTGGTGTAATTCTGATAGGTTTGCCTTTATATGTTACTTGACCTTTTTCCCTTACTGCTTTTAGTATTCTATCTTTATTTAGTGCATTTGTTGTTCTGATTATTATGTGTCGGGAGGAATTTCTTTTCTGGTCCAGTCTATTTGGAGTTCTGTAGGCTTCTTGTATGTTCATGGGTATCTCTTTCTTTAGATTTGGGAAGTTTTCTTCAATAATCTTGTTGAAGATGTTTGCTGGTCCTTTGAGTTGAAAATCTTCATTCTCATCCACTCCTATTATCCGTAGGTTCGGTCTTCTCATTGTGTCCTGGATTTCCTGGATGTTTTGAGTTAGGATCTTTTTGCATTTTCCATTTTCTTTGATTGTTGTGCCGATGTTCTCTATGGAATCTTCTGCACCTGAGATTCTCTCTTCCATTTCTTGTATTCTGTTGCTGATGCTCGCATCTATGGTTCCAGATTTCTTTCCTAGTGTTTCTATCTCCACTGTTGCCTCACTTTGGGTTTTCTTTATTGTGTCTACTTCCCTTTTTAGGTCTTGGATGGTTTTATTCAATTCCATCACCTGTTTGGTTGTGTTTTCCTGCAATTCTTTAAGGGATTTTTGTGTTTCCTCTTTAATGTCTTCTACCTGTTTGGTTATGTTTTCCTGTAATTCTTTAAGGGATTTTTGTGTTTCCTCTTTAATGTCTTCTACTTGTTTAGCAGTGTTCTCCTGTATTTCTTTAAGTGAGTTATTTAAGTCCTTCTTGATGTCCTCTACCATCATCATGAGATATGCTTTTAAATCCAGGTCTAGCTTTTCAGGTGTGTTAGGGTGCCCTGGACTGGGCGAAGTGGGAGTTCTGGGTTCTGATGATGGTGAGTAGTCCTGTTTTCTGTTAGTAAGATTCTTACGTTTACCTTTCGCCATCTGGTAATCTCTGGAGTTAGTTGTTATAGTTGTCTCTGTTTAGAGATTGTTCCTCTGGTGATTTTGTTACACTATATCAGCAGACCAGGGAGACTAGCTCTCTTCCCTGAGTTTCAGTGGTCAGAGCAGTCTCTGCAGGCAAGCTCTCCTCTTTCAGGGAGGTGCACAGTTATCTGGTGTTTGGACCTCCTCCTGGCCGAAGATGAAGGCCCAAAACAGGATCTTTCCCAGAAGCTGTGTTGCTTTGGCCTGCAGACTGCCCGATGCGGAGTCCCAGAATCAAGGTGGCCCCTGCAGAACATGAGGCAGAAGCCTCCCGGGCTGTGTGGACACCTGTGCTCTGACTAGGAAGGTGGCAGGTTGTCTGGAGCCGGAAATGGCGCCGCCCAGAGGCTCTGTGGCTCTCGCCCGTTCCAGAAGCTGCTGGCCTCTGTGTTCCACACTCTCACCCGCAGATCGCTGGCTGTCGGGTCTCGGAACCAAGGTGGCCCCCACGGAACGTGAGGCAGAAGCCTCTCGGGCTGGGTGGACCCCTGTGCTCTCCAATATGCATTTTCAAATGCCCGGGATAGTGTTTTACAGAAGTGTATTCAACATCTCTCCTCTTCCTTGCACTGGCACACTGGCTGAATGTTTTTCTTCAGTTACAGTTAACACCCGAGAAGGACAAACAATGGCCTGAACACATCTCAGCTTTGACCAGATGAGGTTGGCTTATCTACTTACTTTACTGACGTTAAGTCTTAAGGAATTGTAAAGGATTGCAATGCCTTCTGAAATGTGGAGGAGGGAAAAGTCAATATATATGTGAATGATAGTATCATATATGAAGGGGGTATTTTATACTACCACTTGGCCAGGATTGTACTTTACAGTAGATGATGATACTAGATGTGGAAAAACATTATTGATGCTGCATATGTATGTTTGCAAATATCAATATCTAATGTATATTTATATAGATAGATATATAAATGCATATCCTTTTACCCACATATAATTGTAGATCTCATGTTTCATAAAAAATTAAACTTCTTTGCAAGCAGATGGAAACTTCCATTTAAACCTGTAACTCCTCAAAATACAAAACTGATTGTGTGACGCCCAATTCTAATGGACACATCAACAACACTGCTAATGCACTTAAGGCTCAGGGAGAATTACATACGAGAACACAGAAAAAAACAGAGGATCAAGAATTCTCCTACAATGTATGTGTCATCATTTTTAATTAGTGCCATTATCATTGCTATTTTTGTTACTAATAGTTTGGAAAAGTCAGTGAGAATATATAACCTCAGTGTTCTATTTCCTGACTGAATCAATAGACTAGATGCTTGTGTCCTTCCATAACTTGTATATTGAAATCCAATTCCTGTTAGAGATGGCTTGGGAAATGATTAGGTCATAAAGAGACAGCCTCATGAATGGATTTAGAGCTTAGATGATATGAGGGCAATTGGATTGCTGCATCTATCGCCTCATTGTTTGCTGGAAGTGAGTTGGCTAATTTGTCTGACTAACACAGGTGTCCTCTTCCTAATACATCCTTCCTTAGATATGTGTATAACTCCAAAAGCTATGCATTTGGTGGAAATGGACATATGCTCAAATATACAGGACTATTCTTCAATCAAGGGTATATCAATAACTGTCAACCTTTGCTGGAATGTACACAGACAGCTCTTAAACAAAATCCCAATGAGGCGCCTCCCTGCTCAATGTGAAGGCACAGTGGGAAGATGGTTGTGATTAGCAAGAAAAGGGTCTTGCCAGACATAGGATTCACTAGTTTCTTGCTCTAGTACTTCCAGACTCCAGAAGAGTAAAAAATACTAGCTTCTTTTTTTTTTAATGGAGATTCATTGTGTTTATTTATAGCAACTGCATAACAAGCTTGTACATAGGATGATTGGAGTATCACAGCATAATTTTTTTTAATTAGGTATTTTCCTCGTTTACATTTTCAATGCTATCCCAAAGGTCCCCCATACCCACCCCCCCAATCCCCTACCCACCCACTCCCCCTTTTTGGCCCTGGCATTCCCCTGTACTGGGGCATATAAAGTTTGCAAGTCCAATGGGCCTCTCTTTGCAGTGATGGCCGACTAGGCCATCTTTTGATACATATGCAGCTAAAGACAAGAGCTCCCGGGTACTGGTTAGTTCATATTGTTGTTCCACCTATAGGGTTGCAGTTCTCTTTAGCTCCTTGGGTAATTTCTCTAGCTCCTCCATTGGGGGCCGTGTGACCCATCCAATAGCTGACTGTGATCATCCACTTCTGTGTTTGCTAGGCCCCGGCATAGTCTCACAAGAGTAAAAAATACTAGCTTCTTAAGTGGTACAATATATGACTTTTGCTATTGACATAGAAGTAGATGAAGACACTTTGGCACAAACTGACTAGGGATGCTGAAATCATTCAAATAAGATTATTACCATTTTTTTCTCTACACATAAATTGCAGCCAGCACTCTAAATTGTCTTTAGTTGTACTAATGGACTGTACAACAAACCTTAGTCCCAATATGAGTGTCTCTAGATGAAACACAGGCAAGTCTGACACATCAGTTACTGCTCTCTGAACAGCTGCACAGTGCATTCATTAATTGCTGTAAAATCAGTGAAACACTTTCTGTGAGAGCCAACTTGGCATATCTTTTATGTAATCACACATCTGAGCTATATAGTTGTTAATGTCATTTTATAATTATCCTAATAATTACCAGAAAACTAAATTATTCAACAAATTAAAAATGTTATATTTAGTTATATTATGATTTTTGCATGTTGCTGTGGAGATTAAATTGCTAACTCAATCCGTAAGTTCAATTCCATTATAACAATTTCCATATTTTCCAATATAAATGTAGTATGAATCAAAAAAGTAGAGGAACATGTGTAAACAAGTTGGTTTTATTCCTGGTATTGTTTTTTATTCATATCCTTTCTATTTGATGATGTGAAAATTTATCAGGTTCTCCCTATAAACTTCAAAGCATTTCCACACTCTGAATTAAATGGAGAGGAATCAAATAAATTTTCAGATGATATAATTTCTACCTTCTGTCAGAAACTAACTGATTAGAAATTTCTTTATAGGTTAAATCAACCATTAAATGTTATGGTTCCCTGTATATTTAAACATAAGAATACAACTTTCTTACCATAAAACATCCCCTTATAGTAAACACTGGCATGCCCACAGTAGCAGCAGTTATAACAGTCATCTATCTATTTTTTTCTTTTCTATTTTTTTATTGAATTTATTTTATTTTTTCATTCATTTCTTTACACTCCATATTTTATCCCACCCCATCCACCCTCTGACTGTTCCACATCCCATACCTCCTCCCCATCTGTAGTGGCTATTCCTGGTTGTCAACTTGACTATATTTGGAATGAACTACAATCCAGAATTGGAAGGCTCACCAGTGACCCTTATCTGGAAGCTTGGAGATCCTTATCTGGATCTTGGTATGGAGATCTCGAGCCATAGTGGTTATGGATTCCAGAAGATTGAATCTCCGAGTTTAAGGAACACACCTTTAATCTGGGCTCCACCTTTCATCTGGGATTAAAGGTGTGGTGGAACACACCTTTAATCTGAGCTACACCTTCTGCTGGAGACAATATAAGGACATTGGAAGAAGGGAGTCTAGCTCTTGCTCCTTCGCCTGCTTGCTGCGTGAGACTGAGTAACTGCTAGATCCTTGGACTTCCATTCACAGCTGCGACTGAACAATTGTTGGGAATTGGGCTGCCGACTGTAAGTCATCAATAAATTCCTTTACTATCTAGAGACTATCCATAAGTTCTGTGACTCTAGAGAACCCTGACTAATACACCATCCCTCTCTACCCTCTTGGCTGTCCCCATTCCTCACCCACCTGACCTCTAAACTCCCTGAGGCCTCCAGTCTCTTGAGGGTTAAGTGCATCATCTCTGAATGAACACAGACCCAGAAGTCCTTTACTATATATGTGATGGGAGCCTCATATCAGCTGGTGTATGCTGCCTGTTTGGTGGTCCAGTGTATGAGAGATCTCAGGGGTCCAGATTAATTGAGACTGCTGATCCTCCTACAGGATTGGCCTTCTCCTCAGGTTCTTTTAGCCTTCCCTAATTCAACAAAAGGGGTCAGCTGCTTCTGTCCATTGGTTGGGTGCAAATATATGCATCTGACTTTTTCAGCTGTTTGTTGGGTCTTTTGGAGGGCAGTCATGATAGGTTCCATTTTGTGAACGCTCCATAGCCTCAGTAACAGTGTTAGACCTTGGGACCTCCCATTGAGCTGTATCCCACTTTGGGCCTGTCGCTGGACCTTTTTCTCAGGCTCCTTTCCATTTCTATCGCTGTAAATCTTTCAGACAGGAACAATTATGGGTCCGAGCTGTGACTGTGGAATAGTAACCCCATCCCTCACTGCTGGAGGTGGGCTCTATAAGTTCCTGAAATTTTCAGGCAAATGGATGGAATTAGAAAATATCATTCTGAGTGAGGTAACCCAGACCGGAAACAACATGCATGATATGTACATACTCATAAGTGGATATTACCTAAAAGAAAGAAAGAAAGGGAGAGAGAATGAAAGGAAGAAAGGAAAAAAGGAAGAAAGGAAGAAATAAAGGAAGGAAGGAAAGAAGGAAGGAAGGAAAGAAGGAAGGAAGGAAGGAAGGAGGAGAGGATGAGAGAAAGAAACATACAGAATACCCAAGATATAGTTCACAGAATTCTAAAAAGTCAACAAGCTGAAATGCTCAAGTGAGGATGCCTCAGTCTCACTTGGGAGAGAGAAGAAAGCAATTACAAGTGGGTAGGGAGATAGGGATCTGAGTGGGAAAGTGGAGGGGGGATTGTGAGGGAGTGTAGAACTGATCTCATATTAGGTGAGGAAAAAAGGACTAAAGCCCTGAAGGCCAGCAGAAAGAATAGAAACATGCAACCTCAAGAAAGAGGAGGGTGGGGGGAATCCTCCAAAATGCATCTGAGATCTGGGAGCTGAGAGACTCTCAGGACTCAAAGGGGGGAGCCTTAGATGATTTTTTTGTTATATATTTTCTTTATTTACATTTTAAATGTTATCCCCTTTCTTGGCTTCCCCTCCAAAAACCCCTTATCCAATCCTCCCTCCCCCTGCTTCTATGAGGGTGCTCACCCACTGGCCCACCCACTCCAGCCTTCCCTCATGGTATTCCCCTACACTGTGGCATGAAGCCTTCCCATGACCAAGGGCCTCTCTTCCCATTGTTATCCCACAAGGCCATCCTCTGCTACATATGCAGCTGGAGCCATGGGAACCTCCATGTGTACTCTTTGGTTGGTGGTTTACTTCCTGGGAGCTCTTGGGGTCTGATTGGTTGATATTGTTCTTCCTTGGATTACAAACCCCTTCAGGGCCTTCAGTCCTTTCTCTAACTCCTCCACTGGGAACCACATGCTGAGTCCAATGGTTGCCACAAGCATCCACCTCTGTTTTTGTCAGGCTCTGAAAAAGCCTTTCAGGAGACAGCTATATCAGGCTCCTGTTAGCAAGCACTTCTTGGTATTCACAATAGTGTATGGGTTTGGTGTCTGTATTTGGGATGGATCCCCAGGTGGCGCAGTCTCTGGATGTCCTTTCCTTTAGTCTCTGCTTCACACTTGTCTCCATATTTCCTTCCATGAGTATTTTGTTCTCCCTTTTAAGAAGGACTGAAGCATCCACACTTTTGTCTTCCTTCTTGACTTTCATGTGGTCTGTGAATCATATATTGAGTATTCTGAGCTTTTACACTAATATCCATTTATCAATGCATGCATACCATGCATGTTCTTTTGTAACTGGGGGTTACCTCACTCAGGATGATATGTTCTAGTTCCATCCATTTACCTAAGAATTTCATGAATTCATTATATTAAATACCAGAGCTATACTCCATTGTGTGAACGTACCACATTTTCTGTATGCATTTCTCTGTCAAAGTACATCTAGGATCTTTCCAGGTTTTTCAGCTATTATAAATGAGGCTGTTATGAGCACAGTGGAGCATGTGTCCTTTTTATATGTTGGAGCATCCTTTGGGTAATAGCCCAGGAGTGGTATAGCTGGGTCCTCAGGTAACACTATGTCCAATTTTCTGAGAAACTGCCAGACTGGTTTCCAGCTTGCTATCCCACCAACAATGGAGGAATATTCTTCTTTCTCCACATTCTTGCCAGTATCTGCTATCACCTGAGTTTTTTATCTTAGCCATTCTCACTGGCATGAGATGGAATCTCAGGGTGGTTTTGATTTGCATTTCCCTGATGACTAAGGATGTTGAACATTTCTTTAGGTGCTTCTCAGCCTTTCAGTATTTCTCAGTTGAGAAATATTTGTTTAGCTCTGTACCTTATTTTTAATAAGGTTATTTGGTTCTCTGGAGTATAAGTTCTTGAGTTCTTTGGCAGGAAGATAAAGGGAATAGAATTGAAGACCCAGAAATAAACCCACTTACCTATGGTCACTTGATCTTTGACAAAAGTGCTAAAACCATCCAATGGAAAAAAAGACAGCATTTTCAACAAATGGTGCTGGTTCAAGTGATGGTCAACATGTAGAAGAATGAAAATCAATCCATTTATATCTCCTTGCCCAATGTTCAAGTCCAAGTGGATCAAGAATCTCCACATCAAACCAGATGCACTGAAATTAAAGAAGATAAAGTGGGGAAGAGCCTCAAGCACATGGGCAAAGGAGAAATTTTCCTGAGCAGAACACCAATGGTTTTTACATAAAGATCAAGAATTGACAAATGGGACCTCATAAAATCCCAAAGCTTCTGTAAGGCAAAGGACACGGTCAATAGGACAATACAGCAACCAACTGAGTGGGAAAAGATCTTTACCAACCCTACATCTGGTAAGGGCTAATATCTAATATATACAAAGAACTCAAGAGGTTAGACACTATTTTGTTTTTCAACAGTATCTTTTTTACAGACAAGAAAAATTACCCTTAGAAACTTCTTGCATCTAAAATTATGCATAATTTAAAACTATCTTATAATAAACACTGACTATTTTTTCCATTAAAGTATCAAGCTTCTCTCTTTGCATCCCTATTACAAAAGTCTTGAGTCATGGGTATGTAGAGATGACTCAGAGGTTCAGAGCACTTTCTGATATTGCAGATGACCTGGGCTTGGTTTCTATAGCCCATGATGCAGCTCTTAACTGTCTGTAATTTAAGTTCTAGTGATTCTGATGCTCTTTTCAGGCATAGACAGTAACATTGTACATTTACTTACATGAATGCAAAACACTTTTACATATAAAGTAAAATGAATAAATATTTTTGAAAAGAAAATAGAATATCTCCAATCACTAAAATAGCCCCCCTTTCAGACCAAAGACCCTAACGACTCAGAAGAAGCATTCAAAGCTTTAACATTCTCAAAATTTCTTCTGTGTCAAAGTGTATTAGATCTCGATACAATATTGAATCCAAATGTATAATTCTAACACTAACATGATATTGAAACTTCAAATGTGCAATTAAAAAAACTTAGATCACATGTATCATATGTGCAACTGTACATTCCTCTAAAGTTCCAACAAATAGAAGGGGCATTTGTAATGTAAAAATCAGCATAGGAGATGGAATGTTCTGCATGCAATAACATAAACTTTCCAAGATATTAAAATAAATTGATATTTAAATCTTTTCAAGCTCTTAGAGACAATATTTTCTTCCTACAATTAGTATAGAATCATGAGACAGCATGTAAGTATGTATGCAGGTAGGTAACTGAAGACAACACTTAGTTTTCCTGAGCTGCTGTCAAGGACTACTACCCAGTTCTTCTTCTCCTGTGCTGATTTATAGAAGTTGCAGAAACAGGTCAGCCATTAAAGGATGAAACTCACAATCTAACTAAATTCCAAACAAGTTAAAAGCACCTATTCAGGTTGCATATTATATATTCTACCCCTCCACTTAACATCCAAATTTTTGCTAGAATTCTCTCTAAAACCATCAATATGAGTGGTATTAAAGTTAATATGTTTGCTTACCTGATGAGTCATCTGCTTTGATACTTTTCCTATACACATTAACTAATGGCTATATTCAATTTAAGTTTTTTTCAATGCATTTATTTTATATCTGTATCTGTTGTTCTTTCTTGCACAAACTATAACTCCCTTTGGAAAGGGTCTTAATACCTTATTCCTCTCAGGGGAGGGATATTGGAATTTGATTGGAAATTGATGGCTTCTATGGGAGGAAGAATTTATCTCCTTTTGACATGTGTTTGCAAAGGGCTAGCTACACACTCACACATATATTGGCAATACTAATTGCTCCTAGAGGGTTATTAGCAGCAATAAAAATAAGGCATAAATTTGGAAAGAAGATATTATGGAAACACTAGAGGAAGTTGGAGGGAAGTAGAATTGGCTACATGATCAAAATGTATTTAATAAATCATGAAAAATTCTAAGAGAAAATAAAGATTTTATTAATGTTTAAAACTCCCCACTGTGGGACTGTGAAAGGTAGCCTGCCTCCAGGTTGAGTTACGGCTAGAAACCCTGGAGCCCATGAAGGGATGATAGGAATTTCCCCTGTTTCCAGGCACCAAACCCCTGTCACTAGCTGCAGCCTCCATAGATTTGTGGCCATCAGTCAGGTAAGGGCAATGCCCTGAGCCCCTCCACTTAGAGAACTTACCTCTAGTTATGTAGGCTTAAGACAGGTCTGCATTTTAATGAGGTACTTATAGGCCTGGGGGCCTTAGCCAGTAAGCTTTCCTTCCTAGACATTCCTCCCTGCAAAAGGTATTTAATCTCAGGCTCACCCTGAGAAGTGGGGTATGGTTTTATTTATCCACTTTCTACCATGACAGCAATTTTATTTTTTTCTGAGACAGGGTTTCTCTTTATAGCACTGGCTTTCCTGTAAAACCATGGACTGGCTCTTTACATCTGGATCCACCATGAGGAGCCATGGAGAAGGCCTTCGCCTATAGAGCCACTGTCTAATCTGTTGTAAAAGGCCTCTCTGCACTCCCAACTAAACCAATCTCAAGGCAAGCTCAAGCCAAGCCAACCACCAACAAGCCAAAGACCCCCTCTATGGGACCAGCTGGAGTTTCCCTTCTTTTCACATCTGACCAAGCCCACTCAGTCAGTCAACAGGTTCTCCAGGGCAGGAGTGAGGATTAAAAAGAAAAAAAAAAAAAAAAAAACCGTGAGACAACATTGTAGCATGACCCCAGTCAATTCTGAGATTAAAGGCAAATTTAATTTTCCCAATCCACTTTTTTATACCATTTTAATTACATGCAAGTATTAAGGGCAAGCAGTACAAAAAGGAAATATCAAGGCTGTAAGCAAAGTTCCGTGATTACTCCCATGACAGTTTAAAAGGGCTTGTCATAATGACCAAAATATTTGAGCCCACTTCCTTGTCCAAGCCCCAAATCTTGCCTGAAGCCTACTTCTTACCCTACTTCCCTATTATAGCCTAAAATTAGATTCTTGCCGAAATGTATTTCCTTATCATGCTCTAATGTCAGATTCCTGCCTGAGCTTACTTCCTTGTCATGGCCAATGTCAGATTCCTGTCTGAAGCCTATTTCCTTGTTCTTGGACAATGTCAGACTCCTGCCAAGCGGCACCCCCAAAAAGGCTCTCCACACGCCCCACCTCCTGCCCCAGGCTAGATCCAGTCCACTTTGTTCTCAGCTCTTCCGCAGCATCCAGAGCCACCTGGTTATCCAAGAGCCTGAGAACAAGACGACCCCAGCCTCTTCCTAGGACTGGGGGCCCCCCGAACCACCTCCGGCTGTTCCACACCTCAGACTGTGCTTTCCCACCCCCAGAATGGTATCCTGAGGCTTCCCTATGGTCCAACACCCACCTGGCACAGCATAGGGTAAGTCAGCAGGGTCACTTCCCTTGTCCTATTTCCCCAAGCGGCCGGGTCCTATGGTGGAGCCAATGCAGGACCCCAATAACCCTATACCTCATGTCATTTCCTTTATAGTTTCTGGTCCATATCTTTTCTCAAATTATGTGTCACTCCTTAAACACATAATACCCAGCAACTGATTGAGGCAAAAGCAGATACTTACACACAACCATTAAACTATAATCAGGAACCCTATGGTAGAATTAGGGGAAGGATTGGAGAAGCTGAATGGGAGGGCAACCTCATAGGAAGGCCAGCACTCTCAACTTATCCAGAGACTGAACCACCAACCATTAGCATACACAGGCCAATTTGCGGCCCCTGGCACACGTGTAGCAGAGGTCTACCTTGTCAAGTCTTAATCCTTGAGATACATGAGGCCCCAGGAAAGGGGGATGCCTGAAGGGGGTGGGGGAAGCACCCTCTTGGAGGCAAGAGGGAGAAGAAATGGGATGAGAAACTGTGGGAGGGGGTAACAAGAGGGGGGGACAATAATGGGAATGCAAATAAATATAATAATAAATTTTTTAAAAAATGCATAGTACCCACTTATTGACTATTGTATTATGTGTCACTTAGATATCATTGAAATGTTTGATTTATGATAGAATATAGCATACTTTTCTGTTAAATTTTCAGTCTGAAAGAATAAGCATATACATATTATTTATTAATTCAAAACATGCTGAAATATAAAGTGAATAATAAGACCTCCACTGGATCAAGGTATCACAAATCAAATTCTGTCTTGAAAGAAAGTAAATTCTGTATTTTACTGCCTTTTCCAGATCTTTTAATCCCATTTCAGTAATGTGATGCAGTATGAAGTGAAATGTTAAGAGAAGCTAGGAACTCTATTAACTTTGTATAGGAACAACTTACATCTACAATAATAAATGGTTCATATGACATGCCTTTTAACATAAAATTACTCAACTGAGGACAGATAGATATCCTGAAGAAAGTGAATGAAATAGGTTATTATGGGTAGATGTGCGGTGGCCTGTGAAGAGATCATCAAGTGGGGAGGAAGAAGGAATACAGAGAGAGACAGATAAGCTTAAGGGCCATTGAGGGGGGGCATGGTATGGAAACCTAATGCAGTAAAAGCTTCATAAAATACATACATATATGAAGGTGACTTAAATTAAATTGCCAAATAATAAGAGAGACAAAAGCCCAATGGGACATCTCTTGTCACCAAATGAAGCTTCTATTTCTGGGATTGGGTTACATCTAATTACATTTTTGGCCAAAGGGGTCCATTGGAAATCTCCTAATAACCCAGGATGTTATCAAAACTATAGCTTGCACTCTACAATCTGGCCCCGTGTTCCTTTGATGAAGACAGCACTCACACAACTCATTGAACATAGAAAAGTCAATCTGGGGCCTAGGTAGAGCCTCCACCCCTATGTGCCGGCTTAGATTTTCTCAAAATCTACTTTATATAGGGTTCTTAAACACTTGAACCTCCCTTCTAGCCCATTGAAGAGAGATAGGAGAGAAAGACTGACAATAGTAAAAGGGAGTTGCAGACCAATTTAGAAGTACTTCCTGAGGGCAATTCGACTCTTCATTGTTAGGATAGCAGCAGTCAAATTCAATAGCAAATACCAAAGACATTTCAATAGGAGCAGAAGTATGAGGCAGAAACAGCAAGGCTCCACAGAGTCTGAGTGAATTAGGGGAAGCAGCCAGAATCAGCCATAATACCATGAGAAGTTCTTTTGTGTGTTTCTCTCTATGAAGTAAAGATCAAGAAAAACCAGCATAGACCAGCAAAGTATTGGAATACAAGAATGTCCTCTCATTGCTTATATGGTTCTATTTATATTCTTTCCTTTTTTATTATATATTTTCTTTTTACATTTCAAATATTATCCCCTTTCTAAACACCACATACCATCTTAAGTGTCTGTTTTCAGTAAAACATCATGTGTCCTCTCACAAGACCGCTTCTAGAATAATATCACAGGACACAAATGAATATAAATAAACCAGAAATTTGCACTGAACCTGTGTTCTAATACCTTTGTTCCACTAAGATATTCTGTATGCTACCAAATGAGAAACATAAACACCAATACAATTCCAACCCCTTTGATCTACATGGTATCCAGCCTACAAGATAAGCCAGAGCATAGTGGTACAAAGCATGTGAGAATAACCAACCAACATGTAATTTGACTTAAGGCTCACTTCATGAAATACAGCTCACAACTGATACTGCTTTGGTGACCACAAATCAAAGAAGAGTTACTTCAGAGACCTACAGTAAAATGAAATACTACTGGTCTAAAAACAAAACAATAAAAATCCCAAAGCAAAACATGGCAATAAAATGATTACTAACGATATTCTGCTATACTCATAGATCGGTGCCTTGACATCTATCATCAGAGAAGCTTCCTCCTACAGTAAATGGAGTAAATACCAACACTCACAACCAGAAAATATTCAGAGAGTGAAAGACCTGGAACATTCAATTCTTTTTTTTTTCAATTTTTTATTAGATATTTTCTTCATTTACAAATCAAATGCTATCCCAAAAGTCCCTTATACCCTCCCCCCACCCTGCTTTCCAACCCACCCACTCCTGCTTCCTGGCCCTGGTGTTCCCCTGTATTGGGGCATATAGTCTTTGCAAGACCAAGGGCCTCTCATCCCAATGATGGCCAATTAGGCCATCTTCTGCTACTTATGCAACTAGCGACACGAACTCGGGGTGTACTGGTTAGTTCATACTGTTGTTCCTCCTATAGGGTTACAGACTCCTTCAGCTCCTCGAGTACTTTCTCTAGTTCCTCCATTGGGGACCATGGGAACACTCAATTCTAAAAAAGGATGTCTCCATAAAATTCCACCAATCAGGGCTCAGGGAACCCCATGGAGGGGAGGGCAGGAAGAGTGTAAAAGTCTGGAGGAATGGAAGACATTAACAAAATGAAGCCCTCTAAATCAACAGGATCATACACATATAAACACACAAAGGCTGAGGCAGCATGCACAGGGCCATAACATGTCTGTACCAGGTTATTTCTTTGCCTATATAGCATGACTTCCAGGTTAGTGCTATTGTGCAATTCCTGAGTACAAATGAGTGAGTTTCTGTTTCTTATGCCTTCTGTAGGGTTCTTTTCATTGTTTTTGTATATCTTCCAATTCCAATATACTAGTTTTATTGGATTTAATATTTTATTATATCTAAAATTATTATTATTATTATCATTATTTTATTTTAGAAGTCTTTTTGTTTTCTTTCCTTTTTATTAATAATTCCATTCATTTACATATCAAGTGATATCCCACTTCCCGTTCATGGTTACGCCTCTACCAGCCACCATTCCATGTCTGCCCTACCCCCTCCCTTATGTCTGTCTTAGAGTGCTCCCCTGCCCATCCACACTCTCCTGCCCCACTGCTCCAGCATCCCCCTACACTGGGGCATCAAACCTCCCCAGGACCAAGGGCCTCCCTCTTATTGCTGTCAGGCAAAACTGCCGCAGACCTTCTTGGGTCCCTGTGTCTGCGTGGAACGGGGTCTCTCGACGCGGGTGGGCAAAGCGTGGATGAATGAGAGACAGACACACACGCAGGAGAGTTTGTGTGGAATCTGAATGTAATTTTTCAAATCGAACATCAGACTTTTTATGCAGAAGACAACAAGGTAGTTGGGTGACATACCCACAAGGTACAAATGAGGTAACCAGATGCTTAATGACTCTTACACAGAACAGAGGAAATGAAAACGCAAAGACTGGCAGGAACTGGGCAATAAAATAACTGAGACAGAGTCAGCCCTATCTAAGGTCAGCTATAGTCTTAGAAGCCAGGTGTGAGAACTTTTCACTCCTAGGGCAAGGGCTTTCACACCCAAGTCATGGTTCTAACTAGGGAGTTCCGTTCTAGCTAACCATCTCATGAATAATGCAATACTCTAAAACCACAGCCGGATCTACTTCCTAAACCATTGTAAATTCCTGTATATAGGTGTAACTCAGCTATAATTCTAAATATCTATTCTGGTTTCCCCTATGGTCAGAAACTTCTTTCTTCCTAGGTGATGGTAAATTCCTGTGAAGGGCAGTGACCTAACTTTTACTCAAAGAGAGAGTGTAATACCAGGGGCAGTACTGAATTCCAAGCCCAAGGTCTTGCTAAGGACAAACTAGGACTGTTGGAACACTGGCAGACGGCTTTAGCTATGTCAGAATTCAATCTTAAAAGGCACTTATGATAGGAAAATATTGAAAGAGAGCATGTGGATCCATACACTAGACTAACACGGGAATGGAACGCGGGAATGAAAAATTACTGTATGGGTAGGGAACGCTAGACTCCAGGAGGAGAGCTTCCTTGAAACTCTTTTGCCTCATGAGTGACTTTTAAGCCTCTCAGCTTGTCCAGTTGACTCGACCAGAGAGCATAGCACAAAACCTTCCTCTGCTACATATATATCTAGAGCCATGGATCCCTCCAAGTACACTCCTTAGTTGATGATCTAGACTTTGAGAGAACTGGGTAGTCAGGCCAGCCTATGTTGTTCTTCTAATGGGGTTGCATTCCCCCTCTGCTCCTCTAGTCCTTCTGTGAGCTCCCCCACCAGGATCCCTGAGCTCAGTCTGGTAGTTGACTCCAAGCATTCATATCTCTGCATTGGTCAGTTGCTGGCCACACCTCCTAAGGAACTGCCACACTAGGTTCCTGTCAGCAAGCACCTCTTGACCATGGCAACAATGTTGGATTTGGTGCCTGTAGACATGATGTATCCCCAGGTGGGGCCATTGTCAGTTGTCCCTTCCTTCAGTCTCTGTTCCATTTTTTGTCCCTGTTCTGCCTTTGGACAGGAACATTTCTGGGCTAAAGAACTTTGAGATGGGTGGGTGGCCCCATTCCTAAACCATGGGCCGTGCCTATCTACTGGCAGTAGTCTCTGCATGTTCTATATCCCCCTTCTCTGTCCATTACGACTAAAATCAATCCCTGTGGGTCCTGGGAGCCTCACATTTCTCTGGTGTCTGAGACCCTCCAGTAGCTGTCCCCAGTTACTCATCCCTTCTGCCATTTTTGTTTGATTTTCTGACTCTCTGTACCTCTCTCACATCTCCTCTAGTTTCTGATCCTGCCGGGTTTATTTCCCCCTCTTTCCTCCCTCCCTTTTTCCCCCTCTCCTTCCACCTCCCACAATCATCCTGTTCCCTTCTCAATGAAGGGTTGAAGCATCCATCCCTGGTCTTTCTTCCTTCTATGCTCCATATGGTATATAGGCTGTATCATGGGCATTGTGAACTTTTGAGCTAGTGTGCACTTATTTGTGAGTACATACCCTGTTTGTTCTTTTGTGTCTGGGTTACCTCACTCAGGATGATATTTTCTAGTTCCATCCAGTTGCCTGTGAATTTCATAAAGTTATTGTTTTTCATTGCTTTGTAGTACTCCATTGTGCATATGTACCACATTTTCTGCATCCTAATCACAGACAGGAAAGGTTTGGATCTGGATGAGTTGGGATGTGGGAAAACTGAAAAGAATAGAGAGGGGATATATTATGTGAGAAAAAAATCTGCTTTTAGAAACAGGAAAACCTATGTTACTAGAATGATTTCTCATTTTAGTTTTATCACATATAAAATTTAGATAAAAGTAAGCAAATTTTCAAAGAATGAAGAACCATTGTAACCATTGTCATAGAATAAAGATCAATGAGTCAGTAGATTAGTGAAAGTCCTGTGGCTTCTTGAAACACTATCTGTATACATTTCAGAAGTGCTGATTAAATTTTGTTTTTTAACATTAAGGATCTAGTAAATCCCAATTCTAAATCATTCCTCCTAATTCATACCTTTTATCCAGTATAGTTCATTTAGTGTTTACCAAAATATCAAAGAGCTGTTACAGTGCCCCTGGCCAGAGTCTTCTCTATGGTGTGTGGGCAGATGATCTCTCAGCTCCCTTACAACTTTGATACTGCTGCTTTTTTCTAGGGGCTGCAGGAAAGATAAATTACCAGTTGTCATTTTTAAAGCATGCCTTTAGCACTTCAGACTACAGTAAATGAAGAAAATTACTTAAAATAGTAACAAACGGCAGTTTATCATTAATGCCATTCTCGCAGTGGCTTGTCAATATCAAAGGGCATACTAGCATGGAAAACATCAGGACTAAACTTCAAACTGAGATGCACATAATACTCATGTGTCTTGTCTAACAACTGACAGAAGAAAAAAATATCAAGTACCATGAAGGGAATAGAATATGAGCTGCAAGAAAATTAAGGGATGAAAAGAAACGGAGAAGACAGGCAAAGGTGAATTCTCCTTAAACTCTAGGTCTGGCTAGAGAGGTCTTGACAATCCGGCTGCTTAAACCTGGTTGAATTCTCCTGACAGGGATCTAATTTGTGCAAAGTTATAACAGTTGCATAATTGGTTTGCAATTCATCCTCAGATAATCAGGTTAGAGTCTCAAGTCCTATCACAGCACATGGCAAAGGCCTTGGTAACTTCATTCACCTAACAGACATGAGGAGTGACCATGGCCCCAGGACACTGATAAAAATTGCCCCAATTATCTGTTCCAAGATAGCAGAAGTTTCATGAAATTTTTGTAGTAACAGAACAAAGAAATTCATAAATCAAGGCACTTTCCAGCTACATTGCTAGAAACAGGTAGATGAGTTATAGCAAAGAAGAAAGGTCTTAGTAACAATCCTCCAATGTCATCTGATATTTTCAATTTTGTCACTGGTGGAAGGGAGAGGTCCATTCATACATTCTGAATGATTTTTCCAGAAGAAGCACAATGTTATGACAAGTACTAAAGCAAGAAGTAAGTAAATGGAGGTAGTTAAGATTGTCCAAGAATATCTAGATTAGAATGTGCAACATTCTAACCCCAAAATACTGTGGAAGTTCTCATCAATCAATAAGTATAGCTTCTGTCATTCTTTCACTTACATTTCCTTAGGAAGAGCCAACCACTGGAGGCCAAGATTGTGTGGAGCTATCTTATTCATCAGATGCATTAGCTACATGTAGGAATAAAGAGGCTTGTTTGTGTAAAAAGCTCAGTGACAACAGTGACACCAGAAAAACTCTCTGGATCTAATGTAAAGCAAAAAAAAAAAAAAATCAAGAAAGATAGATTATTATCACTTCAGTGGAAATACTACAGTTTGTACATATCAAAAGCACCATAACAGAGAATGTACATTTGGCATGCAGTAGGTCCACAATTTCTATTGAGAAATTTAGGGTGTTTAAGATTCACTTTAGGTTGGGAAACCAGACTTGACATGGATAACTAATGCTTTGATATCTGAGCCACTGAGAGGGTTTAAAGTATGTGAATTTATCTGGCATGTTACTAGCTTATATGACACAGTCAAGTGTAAAAATTATCTTAAAACAGGACCATCAGGAGAATGTGTTGTTTTAGAAGTCAAGAAAGAGAAGGTGACAAAGTTTAAACAAATCTTACTCACACCTAAAGAGGGTTACTAGCAACAGTCACTGATATTAGCAAAGTGAACCATCACTCTTAATAATCCCAAACAAGAGCTAGCTGCCTTATATAGCACACTGGAGCAAATTTTAAAAACTACAATCACAATGTAAAGACCTGAATCCAAGTGCATTATTTGTGCACTATCCTGGAGCCGTGAGGATATATAGAAATATAACCCAAAGTCACTTACATAAGAGTGGGTGTGGTGGTATAGTAGGTGTAAGCAAATAAATGATTGGGATGGAGGTACAAAAAATTATACTTTTAAGATTTTTCATGGATGCTGTGAAGATACATGCACACTCACCTTCCCACAGCACATTTATGGCTTTGTTTGATATACCATTCTTACTGGCAGTGTACTGAGTCAGAAGGATGACTGTCTACATGGTCCCTTTAGGAAACCTTACTCATTTATCGTGGGTGAGATTTGGGAGGTCAGCACACATGAGTTCTAAATTCTCTTTATATGCCCGATGTTCAAATTCATGAATCTTTATATGCTTTGTCAAAACAATCTATTCTAGTTTATATTGGAACAAGTCACTGTAAATATGGAATAATCCAGGTATCCTGGTAACTGACATTTTTTTTCTCCACCTCAATATACACAGACTGAAATATTCACATATGTAATTTTCTTTTTCTTGGCAAGCACAATATACATTCTCCTGCATTGATATCTTGCTGAGTTTAAAATCATTTTGATCTTCACCATCCTACGCATGCTATGATATAATCACCAATGGAATGTAAAGAGTGGGACATAGGCAGGACCTGGGATGCCTAGGGAACACTTATGGATGGAAGATAAATTCTATCACAAAAAAAATGTATTTTCCATTTCAGTAATCTCTCTGTGAATATACTCATTATAGGCAAGCTGAAAATGTGTCCAATAGAAGACAATCTCAAAAAAAAACCCATAAAACTATAAAACTGAATCAAATTCATTCAACATTTTGCTAATAAACACATATGTTTATGTATTTGACATGATATATGTCATGATAATTAACAACATTCAGTGTAACTAATTAGAAAAATATTTAATAGTTTATAAAAGTCTATATTTTATGCATGGGCACACCAAACTAAAAATGGAAAAATAAATTTTACATATGTAGGCACGAACAAACACTGAAATAGTATGTTATACATTTCATTAATAGCACATATTACTATATTTTCAACAAATTTCAAAGGTTTCTACAAGTTTTCAAAATTTAAAGAATTGAATGCAAATTAGTATGTATCTAATATTTAGGCATGCTAGATTTTTATTGTTAATTAAAATATCAACCCATTTATATAAAGAAAATGAAAATTAGTTTTAAATTTGATTTATCAAACTAATTAAAAGATATTTCAAAAAACTATAAACAATATCAAGCAATGGGAAGACATAGACCAATAGAAGTAATCAGTATTATACACTATACAGTCCAAAACTCTATAGGTGTGATATAAAACTAGGACACAGCTATTAATTGTTAATTGTATTTTAATCTCCCCCACCCCACACACACCTTCTTAATTTGAAATAAAACATGTTTTAACATTGCAAGTTGAATATGATTGTATATTATTACTAATATACCTAGACAAATAATTAATTATGAGTATAGCCCTTTTGTTATTGAGTATTTATAATATTTCTACCTATAAATTTGGAGACCTCAATAATCTGTACCTAAAAATAACATCTTTTATACCTCTATTAAAAACTTAAGTATTTTACAATGCAAAACACTCAATGGAAAATTATCTACTCATTTCTGATAGATAATACCTTGCACTTCATTTCAAGAAAATATGGCTCTAACTTAGATGCAACTGATGGAACCATTTAGTTTGGTTAAAATTGCAATATCCTCACATCATGGTAAATATTCCAGAAGGCTATATCCTTCCATTTGCATCTTCCTTTATCTGGGCAGAAATGTAAACATGAGTAACTTCCTGGCACATTTCAACTATTGTCATTTTGTTTCCATTTAGGCTTCAAATCTATCCTGGCTGTTGTTACCATCAAAATTTATATATGAAGAAAAGAGTAAAATAAATTCGAGGCTGCTTTGTATCCATTAAATTATAATTTTTCGTAATTAAGTACATAGTGTTGCCATGGAATAGGTAATGTCTATATCTCCTGGGTATCAATTCTTTTTTTTTTAATTTTAATTAGGTACTTTCTTCATTTACATTTCCAATGCTACCCCAAAAGTCCCCCAAGCCCTACCTCTCCCAGTCCCCTACCCCCCACCACTCCCACTTCTTGGCCCTGGCGTTCCCCTGTACTAAGGCATATAAAGTTTGCAAGACCAATGGGCCTCTCTTTTCACTGATGGCCGAATAAGTCATTCTCTCTCACCTGAGGAATACCGAATGGCTGAGAAGCACCTGAAAACATGTTCAGCATCCTTAATCGTCAGGGAAATGCAGATTCCACCTCACACCACTCAGAATGGCTAAGATCAAAAATTCAGGTGACAGCAGATGCTGGGGAGGATGTGGAGAAAGAGGAACACTCCTCCATTGTTTGTGGGATTGCAAGCTTATACAACCACTCTGGAAATCAATCTGGTGCTTCCTCAGAAAATTGGACATAGTACTACTGGAGGATCCCACAATACCTCTCCTGGGCATATATCCAGAAGATGTTCTAACCGGTAAGAAGGACACATGCTCAACTATGTTCATAGCAGCCTTATTTGTAATAGCCAAAAGCTGGAAAGAACCCAGATGCCCCTCAACAGAGGAGTGGCTACAGAAAATGTGGTACATTTACACAATGGAGTACTATTCCGCTATTAAAAAGAATGAATTTATGAAATTTCTAGGCAAATGGATGGACCTGGAGGGCATCATCCTGAGTGAGGTAACCCAATCACCAAAAAACCTCACATGATATGTACTCATTGATAAGGGGTATCAGTTCTTAAATCTCACAATTGATCCTATGTGTTAGAAAGCTATTGGGAGCTGGGGTGGTGGCACATGCCTTTAATCCCAGCACTTGGGAGGCAGAGGCAGGCAGATTTCTGAGTTCAAGGCCAGCCTGGTCTACAAAGTGAGTTCCAGGACAGCCAGGGCTATACAGAAAAATCCTGTCTAGAAAAACTGAAAAACAAAACAAAACAAGAGAGCTACTGGGTTAGTAAGACCTAAATTTGAATCTTGCCTTCTAGAACTAGTTTCCTACTCATATTCTGTAATTCCTGTAACACTCATACAATCAGGAATTTTTTCCAAAGAGGCCTGGCTGTTTTTATTGAAGTTTGCTATTACAAGACAGGATATGGACACTATTTGTGATAAAAGCTGTGGGGTATAACTGCTTCTAGCCTTCTCATTTAACACAAAGTAAAATTTTTACATATTCCACACAGGTATAGAAAATATTTCAAGGATTTTTCTATGAAATTGTATGCACATTTTGCTAAGCATGAGTTCAAAACAATGTCTACAACCTCAACAGTAAAAAGTTCGTGTCTCAGGATATATTCTATTTCCAATATAAATATAGCAATACTAGAACTGGGCATCTATATCCAATAGTCAGTGACATAGGAATTACTGTAGTGATGGTATACAGTTTGCTTTTCTCCTAGACACCACTGTTTTTTAGTACTTTTAACCACAGTTTTATCCCTCAATCTTTTTCGTGAAGTTATTTAAATCGTGATCATCTGTTTCTTTGTTTTACGTTCTATATTGCATCCTGGAATCCCCAACTTTCAAATATTATTATTTTTGAATATACGGAAGCTATTTTTATGATAAGTACTATGTGTAAACTCACAGTTATTTAGCTACAACTACAATAATATATAGCATTAGTTCAAAATAGTAAAGAATTCTACATTCTTCTTCCTCACCCTTCCTGTCCTGCCTGTAAAGAGTGGTAATGATGATTATTGTTATTTCTGTAATTTTTTGCTTTTATTCTATATAACTGTAGTCACATAGTATGTAGGTTTTTATGATTACCTTATTTTACCTAAAACTATACATTCAAAAAACACTACTGGTTTTCTACAGCTTGAAGCTAATTTGCATTATTATTAAATAATATCAGAGAAATTAAAGTTCCATCATTTATATATCGAATTACCAACTAAAATTGTGATTACTTCAAGTTGGGTGCCTGTGTGAATACAGTCACTATAGCAACTCACATGCATATTTTAATGTGAACATAAGATTTTGTATATACAATAATTACTTGAGGGAAAATTTTGAGAGACTACAACTAGTGAAATATTTTGAAAATATATTTTATTAGCTTGTTAGGAAGCATCCAGCAGTTTTCAGTAGCGTCAACCTTCTTGTTTACCTATCAGCAAGAATGACAGTTCCTCTGTATCTGCATCAGCAATTCCCATTTTCATTTTGAAGGATTCTGGGTATTCTAATAGATGTGTACTATTACAATACTGCACAATCCCAAAGACTCACATAAATGATGTAGAAAATGCTTTCTACTGCCTACTTATTAAAATCTATTAGGATAGATAATGGATAATTAGGGAATTATCCATTTGGTTATTTTACTCATTTTAAGCCATATTTTGGAGGAGGATGATTTGTTTTCAGAAACAAAGTTTGTTCTCTATCCCTGATTGAACTGGTATACATTAGGAATTCCATGCTCACCGTGGACTCACTGTCAATACTCCAGTTTCATCCTCCCTGTGATAGATTATAGGCATTCATCTCCTTGCCTGGAGGTTATTTTACTTTTAGGTTTTGAGCTTAGAGTGTTCCTATGTTATACTTTCTATTTAAGTTATTTGTTCCTTTTTGTGCTTGCTACTTTTGAGTTAATCAGAGACAGGCTAGGGTTATCTGGGTAGAAGGAACCTTAGATCAGAAAGTGCCTCCATCCGTATACCTATAGCCAAGTCTGTAGGGCATTTTAGTGATTGAGGTAGGAGGGCCAACATACTGGGGACAGTGACACCCAAGAGCAGTTGATCATGAGCAAGGTTATGAAAGCAAGGTTAAGCATGCCATGAGGAGCAAGAAAAGAAGCAACATTCACCCATGACTTCTGTTTTAGTTCTTAGTCTAGGTTCCCACTTTCAGTTACTGCTTGACTTTCCTCAGTACTGGGTGTGGCCCGAGATTTATAACAAGCCATTTCCTTCCCAAGTTGCTTTTGATCACAATGTTTAAATACAGAATAAATATAAAACTATAGGGTTTCTATCCCTAACTATAAAACATTTATTCCTGTTCATTAATTTTTGATGTTAATAAACACAAACTCTAGAAACTCATAGTACAAGTCCAGGGAATTTAATGTATTTGTGGCTTTATATATTGCTAAGTGTTTGTTGTTGTTAAGACTAGATCATGTCATATAAAGCCCAGGCTAGCCACAAACTGGCAATCCTCCTTCCTCAGCCTCCTAAGTGCTATAATTACTCGTATTATTAAAAATCATTTCATTCTCTCATATTAAAAACCATTTCATTTTCTTAACAGTGTTTTCAAAGATACAGAAGTTTTATGTTTTAATAAACACAAACTCTAGCTGTGATAGAGAAACCCATAGTACAAGTTCAGGGAATTTAATGTATTTGTGGCTTTATGAACTGCTAAGTTCCTGAGTGGTTTAAGCACTTGAGGTGGTGTAGTGGGTGGTTATGAAGCTAAGGTCCTGTTCCCCACATGGTTCCTGATCAATCAATAGAGATACCAGCAGTCAATGACTGAGGACAGGGTGTGACCCTTATAAGTTGCTCAGGAGGACCACAGGGATATTTGGGAGAAGGTGGGGAAAGAGGTTTCCGTGGGAGTTGTCATGGCCGCTCTATTGGATTATATCTGAGGTAGTAGGGGAGGTTTAGCAGTACCCAGTCAGTGAGTTAGCAAAGACATTTTAAGATTAACTGGTGTGTGTGTGTGTGTGTGTGTGTGTGTGTGTGTGTGTGTGTGTGTGTATGAGTGTGTGTTTTGTTGTTGTTGTTGTTTATCCTTGGAACCAAGGGAATCTGGGTGGGGGCTGCTAGTTAGGTCTGCCCAGACCTTAAAGCAGGGTAGCAAAAACTATACTATACAAGGTAGGTCTGTAGTGGATCACCCTTTGCTTTCAAGTCTAAGATCCTACTACGTGAAAATATGGTTTTACTTTGCTAAAAAGTTGTTATACTTCTGGATGCCTTTGTTGTAATCAGCATTGCCTAGAAAAACCACTCAAACGCTAAACAGTGAGGCAGGCAGTTGACATCTTTGCTTTGTCTCACATGTTGATTAGGGCTGAGAATGGGGTAAATTGTTACATTGTCTTCTTTATATGAAGATCACAAGCAATATACTAATTAAACTATGTCTTTTTCTTTTTGTATTACTTTGATCATTACTATTTTCTCAAATATAAGAAAAACTAGCTTATTATATTGCAAACTGTCATTATTCTTGTATATAATGCACTCTTAATTTATTTTCTACTGAAGGTTTTAAGTTTTTTTGTCTGCTACACCAAAGATTTTCTGCTATACTGAATGTGTCATTGTGTTTTATCTGATCATTTAAAACCCTCTGAGAGCCGGTCAATGGTGGCACACACCTTTAATCCCAGCACTTGGGAGGCAGAGGCAGGTGGATTTCTAAGTTTGAGTTTAGCCTGGTCTACAGAGTAAGCTATCCAGGGCTACACAGAGAAACCCTGTCTCAGAAAAACAAAAAAGACAAACAGACAAACAAACAAACAAATAAAAACACTCTGAGATACCATTTGAGAATATTTTAAGAGCACAAACATTATTTTGATAATATAACATTTTATCTCATACTTTAGGTATTAAACATTGTCTTCTTAAAAGTTTTTAGTCTTATTGAGCCCACACATAGACTATATTAACACTTTTTTTGCATTTCTTTTTTTCCAATTTTTATTAGATATTTTCTTCATTTACATTTCAAATGCTATCTCGAAAGTTTCCTATACCCTCCCCCTTGCCCTGTTCCCCTACTCACCGACTCCCACTTCTTGGCCCTAGCATTCCCCTGTACTGGGGCACATAAAGTTTGCAAGAGCAAGGGGCCTCTCTTCCCAGTGATGGCCGACTATGCCATCTTCTGCTACATATGCAGCTAAAGACAAGAGCTCTGGGGGTACTGGCTAGTTCATATTGTTGTTCCACCTATAGGGCTGCAGACCCCTTCAGCTCCTTGGGTATTTTCACTAGCTCCTCCATTGGATATTAACACTTTCTTTATATTCAAAGCATATACCAACTAAATTTGATTGATCTAGTGTCATTTTAGTGTAAAAAAAAAAAAAAAACCCTTTACCTTCAAGCCATCTTTCCTTGTATTTCACTTGCTTTGCCAAGTTTGAGATATTTACAGTCAGGTGCAGATAAATATCATGCTCTATAAATAAAAACAGGTTGAAAATCTATAGAGAAATGGCACATCTTCCTGACCAAAGTATTTTTATTTCAATTAAAAGTAAATGTTTTTCAAAGATAGAGTTTTCCAAACTTCCTGGCATTATCAAACTGCTGAGTATTCCACACGGCTACAATGCAAGTGTCACTCATGAAAACCTTTCACTTCTAATTGTGAGCTTTAGCATCCATTCCTTTATTTTCAAACTAATATATTTTTGTTTTTCTGAATTGTGTTTGCTTGTGTTTTCTGCTGATTTTTTTTTGTCCCTACTCAAAGAATCTTCCCCATCTTTTTGAAAGAAACTTACCATTGGCATTTTCAATGAAGACATGTTTCTGTTACTTGGTTTTGCTTTATTTCTGTTCTGAATGCTTCTCATGAACAAATTGAATGATTTCTACTTTGTGGGTATTGTGATGGATGATCTGTGGCTTATATTTATTCTTTCATTATTTTTGATATAATTTTACAGTTGGCACTGAGGTTTTTAATTCATCTGAGTGGTAGAGTATAAACTGGTAAGTGAAATGAGGCAAGATGTTTTATTTCCATGCTCTGCTCTCTTCCCTGTATGTTACATTGTTGTCTTGCTGGTGGGTGTGTTTTAAGAAGAATATTTTTCCATGTTAATTATAATTACAATCCCTTTGTAGATTCTTTCTCTGAATAGCCACGGAGAACACTGACCTGTATAGCAAAGGAGAGAAGGAAAGCTCTCATCTCTCTGTCTAGTAGGAGCATTCAAAGGACTCTAAACATTCTAAAGAGTACAAATAATGGCCTTTGGGTAGGTAGCACACCAGGTCAGAATCAAGAGAGACACTCTAAACTAAATGCTGAATCAAGACTTCACCTCAACCAACAGCAACATCATGGAGCTAATGAGTCTGAACAGGTTGGCTCTGTATAGCATGCATGCTAACAGAGATTCACTCATTTATTCAGCACAATAGTAGACACTGATTATAGATGTTCTTCTGTTGGCATAAATGAGAAGAACCAGTTAGGCTTCTTCACTTTTCAGGTCACCAGAGACATGATATTCTCAGAGGGCTGGATTGTCCTAGGCTATGAACCAGAGACATGTGTGACTAGAGGACAGAAACTTACTTAGAAGGTGAAAGGTTATCCTTTGTCACTAGATGAAGGCAGATATCTGGTCAAGAAGGAAATATTTAAAACCTTTTCCTCAATAAAGTTTAACAGATAAGTCTTGTTTATACTTTTCATTTCACAATCCATTCTTTACATGTCTGAATTATTTCTTCACAATCTCAGACTCTGTATACTGCTCAGATGTGGATATTTGAAAAGATAGGTAATTTTTTACATTATACTTCAACTATAACTTTATGCTAGCCACTATTTTTATGTTAATATAAATATGGTATGTGTCATATATATATATATATACATATATATATATATACATATATATATTTCTATGTTAATGTAAATATGATATACATACATAACATACACATGTACATAATTATATACATTTGCATAAAATTTAACTTTCATGTTTTCTAACTGGCTCTTTATATTTCTTGTATTCTTGTCCTTTGTTTAGTTTGGTTCATTTTAAAAATTACTGGTCAACAACATTGGACAATGTGCAAGTTATTTAGCTCAATAATGTTGATATTGGTGGTTATTTAAGATATCATTAGGGAAAGGATAAAATTAACCTATATTTACGTAAATGAGAAATAAAGTAAATGGACCTCAACAATATGGGATGTACTGACTGGTTGTGTGTCAACTTGACACAAGCTGGAGTCATCACAGAGAAAGGAGCCTTGCTTGAAAAAATGCCTCCATGAGATCCAGCTGTAAGGCATTTTCTCAATTTGTGATCAAGGTTGGGAGGGCCCACTGTGGGTGGTACTGTCCTTGAGCTGGTAGTTGTGGGTTCTATAAGAAAGCAAGCTGAGAAAGCCAAGGGAAGCCAGCCAGTAAGGAACATCCCTCCATGTCTCTACATCAGCTCCTACTTCCTGACCTGCTTGAGTTCCAATCCTAACTTCCTTTGGTGATGAACAGTAATGTGGAATTTTAGCTGAATAAACCCTTTCCTCCCCAACTTCCTTCTTAGTTATGATGTATGTGCAGGAATAAAAACCCAGACTAAGACATAGGATTTAATCAAAGCACAGTAATAGTTTTTTTTTTTTTAAATTTAACTTTCTCCCCTCCTGTGGGAACTAAAAGTGAGCCCCAGGGAAGAGGGGGAGGAAGAACCCATGCCCAGCCAGAGTTTCACCTATGCTCTGGACAGGTACATGTGAGAGGGCTGCCAGACACTTTCTACTCAGCCCGAGGTGGGCATCCAAGCCTCTGACCCACTAGACGGGAGGGAGAGGGTGAACAAGGGACAGCCCAACCTGGGGGCCCTGGGGCCACACCTGTAGCCCTGGGCTTAAGATAGAGAGGGAAGAGGGAAGAGAGGTTGCCACACCATTGAGAGTGAGCACAGTGGATCTTGAGGAGCAGAGACTGTCTATGTGTTTTTAGCTTTATTATAGAGAGGCAGGGGGGAGAGAGAAAGAGAGAGAGAGAGAGAGAGAGAGAGAGAGAGAGAGAGAGAGAGAGAGAGAGAAGAAAGGCTAGAGAGAAAGAGAGTAAGAAGGAGAGAGGGAGAGGAGAGGAGAGAGGTGAGAAGACAAAGACGGGAGAGAGGGGTGAGAGAAGTGAGAGGTAAGAGAACAAAGGAATGAGAGTGGAGTGAGAGAAAAGACAAAGAGAGAGGAGGGAGCGGGTGAGAGTGAGGAGTAAGAGAGTTAGGTGGGGCCAAGCAGCCCCTCTTATGGTCTTTACTGTTGCTAGGTAACTGGGGAGGAGTTTAGCCTGAAGGTCAGAAGCTTGGGACATTGCCTACATGACTTCTAGCCTTGCTTTTCTTGTGGGGGCTGTGGGGGGTGGTAACTTAGGTAGGAGCCAGAGTTCCAGGAGCATGAGGGAACACCTGCTATGTCATGTAGGTGAATTATCACCATTCTGGGGTTCAGACCTCAGCTCGACTGGAGACTAGCCTGTCTGTGCATAGCCCCATGCCCCACACCCTCCCTCTCTCTCCACTTTTTCATACACATTTATAAACATTAATAATATACACTAACACACATAGTTATATGATATGCTAAATAATATACTAACTTCATAATTCTTAATAGCTTTTGAATTTGAATGTAATATTTAGTGCTCCTTATTTAAAATCTCTTTTGGTTATTTTATTAGAACAAATTTATATGGAGTAAGTCATTTTTGTTATCATTTTAGATACATCATATAATTACAGGTCTTCATATATTGAGAGAATGTCTTACTTTTGCTTTGAAATGATTGCTACACTTTTGGGTATTTTATCCATTGTTTCTCACACTTTTCATTGCTAACTTTTATATTATCTATTTTTGAAATGTCCTCAGGATTATTTTTCTCTGTACAAATAAAGCTCCAGACATGCAGTGGTATCAGGCATGAAGACTGTTACCCACCATGTTGTCAGAGTGTATACGCCACATATTTACTTCCATACTTCCTCTGAGCTTCACAGTTGTATATAGTGCAAAACTGCACCAACTGCAAGTGTCCAGTTTCAGGATGTTGTTTTCTACTCACCCTACCTTTCACATTTTTCAGCCTCAGCCATTTCAGCATTAGTTCTCCTTCTTCTAAGATTAGATGTCTGTCTGGGTACCTCAGAGGGATCAAATGCTCAACTGAAATTACTACTTAAAAACCTAATTTAGAAGCAAGCACATACTCCAGCCTTTGCTGAACTCTGGCCATACCTTTTCCACAATCAACATGCTCCATGTGCTATGTCTTGTCATCCTGGAATTTATTTCATAGTTCTTAACATAAAAGCAGCTACCACCTCTGAAAGAGTTGACTATGAAATGAGTATCACTGGCACATTCAAAATGAGTTGAAATGAATGCATAATAAGTAAATAAACGAATATGATCATATTTGCACTTTATAGTTGTTAAGAGAGAGGATGATAGGATACAGTAGGCAGTGGGAAATCATTATAATTTGACAGCTACATAGGATTTGTTTTACTGTGGTGTGTTTAAAGAAGAATTAGTGCAGAATGTGGTTTTTATGAGCTGTGTGAAGCAGTGAAAAAGAGGAACTGAAGGATGCTAAGAAAGCAGGGTTCCTTTTACCATATTTACTGTTTATATTAGTACTTATTTCTTACTTAGCTTTGTTAAAGTTTGCTATGTGAAGTTTTGCTTAGGTAGGTATTTCCGAAGTTATAAAGTCTGTATTTTGACAATGGGAAAAGTTTTCTCTAAATCAGAGATTTGGAGTTGTTTTATATTAACTGTTATTTCTTTCCCTACTTCCAAAGAAAAGGCTAGAAATACTATCCAGGATAAGACATTTATATCATGTAGATATTAACACATGCCAGTGAAAATTAAAAGAGATGTCACTCACAGCCTTCAGACTTGGAAATAAATGCATACTAAGTAAGCATTAGATTTTCAGTGAAACTATTATAAGCTAATTAGTTATGGGAAGAAAAAAAATCAACCAATAAGCATGTCATACATTGTTGTCTGTCTTCGTTTTTTACCTGTATTCATCCAGAAATATGCATCTTGTGACAGTAGAAAAGGTTAAATATTTGATAGGATAAAAAGTTGCATGGCTCAGATCTTGAGAGGGACATCAAAGGTAAGACTGGACTAGATAGTAATGAATTTATAAAGCCATGCTATCCTATGACAGTGTAGAGGATCAGGCCTTGTAATAAGGTAGGAAGAACAAGAAACTTTAGATTTTGCTGCACTGACTTTATTTGTAGTGTTGAGTAGTTACTGTACAAACCTGATATCAGTGCAGCACAATCTTTTTCTTCTATAAAGCCTGATTCTCTGTATAGATGGATACTGAGAAAGACATAGTCATTTAATTATTTTTAGTGTCTAAATGTGTTTATACTTAAGACTCATATAAATCAAAGCTTATGTTAATGGTGTGACTTGGTCCATGAAAGTTTTAGAAGTAGAAACAAACTTCATAGATTTCAAAAGACATTAGGAGAAAATCATTGGTGAACATATAGGTGGTTGAAGACTTCTCAGTTCTGGTACAACAGGCAAAAATCTTAGATAACACCCACCATTATTCTAACAAGGAAAATAATATGAGCAAGCTATCCCAGAGTTACAGAAAATTAATGCCATGGGTCAAACTAGCCAAAACTAGAGAGACAAAGAAATGTGTGCAGAAACCCACATTTTATCTGGAGAAGAAGCTAAAGCCTATTATTCTAGAGTCAGTATTGGAAAAAAATATGTCCAACACACGAACTAATGTATTGTTGTGGATTCAGCGAAAAGTGTATTAAAAGTAAAAATTCTAAAAAGATCCAGAGTGTGGGGAACCTGTATTGTTCTTACTTTTCCCACCAGGAAACTTAATGGGCTCTCTGCAGCAATACAGGAGAATACTTTCACACTACAGTATATGGAAAGGTGATGTGATCATTAAAGACAACATCAAGGACTGTCTCTTCTCTCTAGCATACCTAGAGAAACAATTTGATAAGAAAGTAACCTAGTGAGGGTTTTCCCCCCATAAACTAAGCATACTAAGAAACAGAAAATGTACAACTTGCACTCATGTTAAACTAACCTTATCTTGAAGAGCATATAGTCCATCCTCACCTCCATGTACAACCAGCACATCAGGAGAAAACCAAGATAATAACAGAGTTTTGGGGTTAAAAAATGCAGGCACATGAGGAAAAACTAGAGATAGCAGTACAGTCACAAACATAAAAATAGAGAGAAACATTAGGCCCTTACAGAACACCCACAGCAAACAGCAGAGTCACTTCTACTCAAATAAAGGAAAGCCTCATACTACAAACCTTTTCTCATTTGTCTACCTAACTTAGAGTTATAAATACAGGGTAAATCAATCACTTTAAATGCAAATCCTCTAAACATAGCAATGAAGATGGACTCATAATATACAGAGTAATATTCAACTATAAATTCTCTAGAAAAAAGTAGAGCTCAAAGTGTGAAAGGAAAAATTCATTAATAATTCTTAATATTTATATTATCAGAAAAAGAGAGAGAGAATACATCAATTATAGATATGTCCTGCCACCTACTAAACCTCCAGTGTAAGGAATAAGCTGCTTCTTGTTGAACCACTGGACTAGGGGGTCTCATAGAAACCATCAAACATCATAGGCTATTTTCAAGACTATTGATTGCTCTTCACATCCTGAAATTAGGCCCTAAATCCAAAGGCAACACTCAATTATGTCACCAAATACAAAAAAGTTAAACTAAGGCCCAACTAGAAGAATCACATTTATTGACAAGCATTCATGATATTGGAAGATACTCGCAGGGTAGTGGAAAAGAAAGATAATTATCAATATCATCCAGTTACAAACACTATAACGTATGATAAAGACCTTCCTATGAGATATACTTGTATAATAGTGGCACAAATGTCATGGTAGTAACTAATCACTGTTTATAATTAAATTGAAGGCTCACATCACATGACTGCATAAGTAACCAAGATGTTAAAATTAGGCAGGTCATGGGCTGAAAGGAAATCTTTTTACTATTTTACTGACAAAGGAATATAGCAAGAAAATGGAGAGCAGCAGCGGTCGCCATCTGGGTTCCGGGACTCCGCGGGACCTAGGAAATTAGTCTGAACAGGTTAGAGGGTGCGCCAGAGAACCGGACAGCTTCTGGGACGGGCAGAAGCACAGAGCCACTGAGGCAGCACCCTTGGCGGGCCGCAGACAGCCGGCCACCGTCCAGACCAGAGGACAGGTGTCCGCCTGGCTTGGGAGGCGGCCTCAGCCTCAGCAGCAGCGGTCGCCATCTTGGTTCCGGAGCTCAGCGGAACTTAGGAAATTAGTCTGAACAGGTTAGAGGGTGTGCCAGAGAACGGGACAGCTTCTGGGACGGGCAGAAGCACAGAGCCGCTGAGGCAGCACCCTTGGCGGGCCGCAGACAGCCGGCCACCGTCCGGACCAGAGGACAGGTGTCCGCCTGGCTTGGGAGGCGGCCTCAGCCTCAGCAGCAGCGGTCGCCATCTGGGTTCCGGGACTCCGCGGGACCTAGGAAATTAGTCTGAACAGGTTAGAGGGTGCGCCAGAGAACGGGACAGCTTCTGGGACGGGCAGAAGCACAGAGCCACTGAGGCAGCACCCTTTGCAGGCCGCAGACAGCCAGCCACCGTCCAGACCAGAGAACAGGTGTCCCCCTGGCTTGGGAGGCGGCCTCAGCCTCAGGAGCAGCAGTCGCCATCTTGGTTCCAGGACTCCCTGGAACTTAGGAATTTAGTTTGCACAGGTGAGAGTCTGCACCACAGAAGCTGACAGCTTCTGGGAACTGCCAAAGCAACACAGCTTCTGAGAGAGGCCCTGTTTTGGGCCTTCTTCTTCGACCAGGAGGAGGTCCAAAAACAAGATATCTGCGCACCTTCCCTGTAAGAGAGCTTACCAGCAGAGAGTGCTCTGAGCACTGAAACTCAGAGGAGAGAATCTGTCTCCCAGGTCTGCCGAGAGACGGTAACAGAATCACTAGAAGAACAATCTCTAAACAGAGTCAACTATAACTACTAACTCCAGAGATTACCAGATGGCGAAAGGTAAACGTAGGAATCCTACTAATAGGAACCAAGACCACTCACCATCATCAGAACCCAGCACTCCCACTTCGCCCAGTCCAGGGCACCCCAACACAACCGAAAACCTAGACCTAGATTTAAAAGCATATCTCATGATGATGGTAGAGGACATCAAGAAGGACTTTAATAAATCACTTAAAGAAATACAGGAGAACACTGCTAAAGAGTTACAAGTCTTGAAAGAAAAACAGGAAAACACAATCAAACAGGTAGAAGTCCTTACAGAAAAAGAGGAAAAAACATACAAACAGGTGATGGAAATGAACAAAACCATACTAGACCTAAAAAGGGAAGTAGAAACAATAAAGAAAACTCAAAGTGAGGCAACACTGGAGATAGAAACCCTAGGAAAGAAATCTGGAACCATAGATTTGAGCATCAGCAACAGAATACAAGAGATGGAAGAGAGAATCTCAGGTGCAGAAGATTCCATAGAGAACATCTGCACAACAATCAAAGAAAATGGAAAATGCAAAAAGATCCTAACTCAAAATATCCAGGAAATCCAGGACACAATGAGAAGACCAAACCTACGGATAATAGGAGTGGATGAGAATGAAGATTTTCAACTCAAAGGACCAGCAAACATCTTCAACAAAATTATTGAAGAAAACTTCCCAAATATAAAGAAAGAGATACCTATGAACATACAAGAAGCCTACAGAACTCCAAATAGACTGGACCAGAAAAGAAATTCCTCCCGACACATAATAATCAGAACAACAAATGCACTAAATAAAGATAGAATACTAAAAGCAGTAAGGGAAAAAGGTCAAGAAACATACAAAGGCAAGCCTATCAGAATTACACCAGATTTTTCACCAGAGACTATGAAAGCCAGAAGAGCCTGGACAGATGTTATACAGACACTAAGAGAACACAAATTCCAGCCCAGGCTACTATACCCAGCCAAACTCTCAATTACCATAGATGGAGAAACCAAAGTATTCCACGACAAAACCAAATTCACACATTATCTCTCCACGAATCCAGCCGTTCAAAGGTTAATAACAGAAAAAAACCAATACAAGAACGGGAACAATGCCCTAGAAAAAACAAGAAGGTAATCCCTCAACAAACCTAAAAGAAGACAGCCACAAGAACAGAATGCCAACTTTAACAACAAAAATAACAGGAAGCAACAATTACTTTTCCTTAATATCTCTTAACATCAATGATCTCAATTCCCCAATAAAAAGACATAGACTAACAAACTGGCTACACAAACAAGACCCAACATTTTGCTGTTTACAGGAGACACATCTCAGAGAAAAAGATAGACACTACCTCAGAATGAAAGGCTGGAAAACAATTTTCCAAGCAAATGGTATGAAGAAACAAGCTGGAGTAGCCATCCTAATATCTGATAAGATTGACTTCCAACCCAAAGTCATCAAAAAAGACAAGGAAGGGCACTTCGTTCTCATCAAAGGTAAAATCCTCCAAGAGGAACTCTCAATTCTGAATATCTATGCTCTAAATACAAGGGCAGCCACATTCATTAAAGAAACTTTAGTAAAGCTCAAAGCACACATTGCATCTCACACAATAATAGTGGGAGACTTCAACACACCACTTTCACCAATGGACAGATCATGGAAACAGAAACTAAACAGGGACACACTGAAACTAACAGAAGTGATGAAACAAATGGATCTGACAGATATCTACAGAACATTTTATCCTAAAACAAAAGGATATACCTTCTTCTCAGCACCTCATGGTACCTTCTCCAAAATTGACCACATAATAGGTCACAAAACAGGCCTCAACAGATACAAAAATATTGAAATTGTCCCATGTATCCTATCAGATCACCATGCACTAAGGCTGATCTTCAATAACAAAAAAAATAACAGAAAGCCAACACCCATGGGGAAACTGAACAACACTCTTCTCAATGATACCTTGGTCAAGGAAGGAATAAAGAAAGAAATTAAAGACTTTTTAGAGTTTAATGAAAATGAAGCCACAACATACCCAAACCTTTGGGACACGATGAAAGCATTTCTAAGAGGGAAACTCATAGCTCTGAGTGCCTCCATGAAGAAACGGAAGAGAGCACATACTAGCAGCTTGACAACACATCTAAAAGCGCTAGAAAAAAAGGAAGCAAATTCACCCAAGAGGAGTAGACGGCAGGAAATAATCAAACTCAGGGGTGAAATCAACCAAGTGGAAACAAGAAGAACTATTCAAAGAATTAACCAAACGAGGAGTTGGTTCTTTGAGAAAATCAACAAGATAGATAAACCCTTAGCTAGACTCACTAGAGGGCTCAGAGACAAAATCCTAATTAACAAAATCAGAACTGAAAAGGGAGACATAACAACAGATCCTGAAGAAATCCAAAACACCATCAGATCCTTCTACAAAAGGCTATACTCAACAAAACTGGAAAACCTGGACGAAATGGACAAATTTCTGGACAGATACCAGGTACCAAAGTTGAATCAGGATCAAATTGACCTTCTAAACAGTCCCATATCCCCTAAAGAAATAGAAGCAGTTATAAATAGTCTCCCAGCCAAAAAAAGCCCAGGACCAGACAGGTTTAGTGCAGAGTTCTATCAGACCTTCAAAGAAGATCTAATTCCAGTACTACACAAACTTTTTCACAAGATAGAAATAGAAAGTACTCTACCCAACTCATTTTATGAAGCCACTATTACTCTGATACCTAAACCACAGAAAGATCCAACAAAGATAGAGAACTTCAGACCAATTTCCCTTATGAATATCGATGCAAAAATCCTCAATAAAATTCTCGCTAACCAAATCCAAGAACACATTAAAGCAATCATCCATCCTGACCAAGTAGGTTTTATTCCAGGGATGCAGGGATGGTTTAATATACGAAAATCCATCAATGTAATCCACTATATAAACAAACTCAAAGACAAAAACCACATGATCATCTCATTAGATGCAGAAAAAGCATTTGACAAGATCCAACACCCATTCATGATAAAAGTTCTGGAAAGATCAGGAATTCAAGGCCCATACCTAAACATGATAAAAGCAATCTACAGCAAACCAGGAGCCAACATCAAAGTAAATGGAGAGAAGCTGGAAGCAATCCCACTAAAATCAGGGACTAGACAAGGCTGTCCACTTTCTCCCTACCTTTTCAACATAGTACTTGAAGTATTAGCCAGAGCAATTCGACAACAAAAGGAGATCAAGGGGATACAAATTGGAAAGGAGGAAGTCAAAATATCACTTTTTGCAGATGATATGATAGTATATATAAGTGACCCTAAAAATTCCACCAGAGAACTCCTAAATCTGATAAACAGCTTCGGTGAAGTAGCTGGATATAAAATTAACTCAAACAAGTCAATGGCCTTTCTCTACACAAAGAATAAACAGGCTGAGAAAGAAATTAGGGAAACAACACCCTTCTCAATAGTCACAAATAATATAAAATATCTCGGCGTCACTCTAACTAAGGAAGTGAAAGATCTGTATGATAAAAACTTCAAGTCTCTGAAGAAAGAAATTAAAGAAGATCTCAGAAGATGGAAAGATCTCCCATGCTCATGGATTGGCAGGATCAACATTGTAAAAATGGCTATCTTGCCAAAAGCAATCTACAGATTCAATGCAATCCCCATCAAAATTCCAACTCAATTCTTCAACGAATTAGAAGGAGCAATTTGCAAATTCATCTGGAATAACAAAAAAACCTAGGATATCAAAAACTCTTCTCAAGGATAAAAGAACCTCTGGTGGAATCACCATGCCTGACCTAAAGCTTTACTACAGAGCAATTGTGGTAAAAACTGCATGGTACTGGTATAGAGACAGACAAGTAGACCAATGGAATAGAATTGAAGACCCAGAAATGAACCCACACACCTATGGTCACTTGATCTTCCACAAGGGAGCTAAAACCATCCAGTGGAAGAAAGACAGCATTTTCAACAAATGGTGCTGGCACAACTGGTTGTTATCATGTAGAAGAATGCGAATCGATCCATACTTATCTCCTTGTACTAAGGTCAAATCTAAATGGATCAAAGAACTTCACATAAAACCAGAAACACTGAAACTTATAGAGGAGAAAGTGGGGAAAAGCCTTGAAGATATGGGCACAGGGGAAAAATTCCTGAATAGAACAGCAATGGCTTGTGCTGTAAGATCGAGAATTGACAAATGGGACCTATTGAAACTCCAAAGTTTCTGCAAGACAAAAGACACCGTCAATAAGACAAAGAGACCACCAACAGATTGGGAAAGGATCTTTACCTATCCTAAATCAGATAGGGGACTAATATCCAACATATATAAAAACTCAAGAAGGTGGACTTCAGAAAATCAAATAACCCCATTAAAAAATGGGGCTCAGAACTGAACAAAGAATTCTCACCTGAGGAATACCGAATGGCAGAGAAGCACCTGAAAAAATGTTCAACATCCTTAATCATCAGGGAAATGCAAATCAAAACAACCCTGAGATTCCACCTCACACCAGTCAGAATGTCTAAGATCAAAAATTCAGGTGACAGCAGATGCTGGCGAGGATGTGGAGAAAGAGGAACACTCCTCCATTGTTGGTGGGATTGCAGGCTTGTACAACCACTCTGGAAATCCGTCTGGCGGTTCCTCAGAAAATTGGACATAGTACTACCAGAGGATCCAGCAATACCTCTCCTGGGCATATATCCAGAAGATGCCCCAACTGGTAAGAAGGACACATGCTCCACTATGTTCATAGCAGCCTTATTTATAATAGCCAGAAGCTGGAAAGAACCCAGATGCCCCTCAACAGAGGAATGGATACAGAAAATGTGGTACATCTACACAATGGAGTACTACTCACCTATTAAAAAGAATGAATTTATGAAATTCCTAGCCAAATGGATGGACCTGGAGGGCATCATCCTGAGTGAGGTAACACATTCACAAAGGAACTCACACAATATGTACTCACTGATAAGTGGATATTAGCCCAAAACCTAGGATACCCAAGATATAAGATACAATTTCCTAAACACAGGAAACTCAAGAAGAATGAAGACTGAAGTGTTGACACTGTGCCCCTCCTTAGAAATGGGAACAGAACACCCTTGGAAGGAGTTGCAGAGACAAAGTTTGGAGCTGAGATGAAAGAATGGACCATGTAGAGACTGCCTTATCCAGGGATCCACCCCATAATCAGCATCCAAACGCTGACACCATTGCATACACTAGCAAGATTTTATCGAAAGGACCCAGATGTAGCTGTCTCTTGTGAGACTATGCCGGGGCCTAGTAAACACAGAAGTGGATGCCCACAGTCAGCTAATGGATGGATCACAGGGCTCCCAATGGAGGAGCTAGAGAAAGTACCCAAGGAGCTAAAGGGATCTGCAACCCTATAGGTGGATCAACATAATGAACTAACCAGTGCCCCGGAGCTCTTGACTCTAGCTGCATATTTATCAAAAGATGGCCTAGTCGGCCATCACTGGAAAGAGATCCCCATTGGACACACAAACTTTATATACCCCAGAACAGGGGAACGCCAGGGCCAAAAAGGGGGAGTGGGCGGGTAGGGGAGTGGGGGTGGGTGGGTATGGGGGACTTTTGGTATAGCATTGGAAATGTAAATGAGCTAAATACCTAATAAAAAATGGAAAGAAAAAAAAAACTCCAAAAGAAAAAAAAAAAAGAAAGAAAAGAAAATGGCTCCTGATGGTATATTGCAATACCTAATGATCATTGTTTCACTAAACCCTCATTATAAAAGGTTATTCTTGGAATATGTTGAGAAATACACAAAGACCCATGGCATGCCAATATACAGGGAATGACAAACTAGGAATTCTCAATACCAAATGGGATGTCTTTATCAAACCTCTTCTCTCAAGGATGAGAGATCTATATAGAAGAGAAGGCAGAAATATCTTAAGAGCTAGGGAAGATGGATGATTTGAAGTAGTGTATCCTAAATACAATATAACTGATTGACATATAAACTCATAAACACTGTGGCAGCATAAACTAGACTTGCAGAAATTTAAAGATATTTGCAATTGACAACTTTCTGCGAAGGAAAATATCAGTTTTCTCCAAAAGAGTATCAGGTAACATTTAATCTTATCCTCCTTCCAATACCAATCCATGAGTGTTATCCCCACCTATGTATTAAACAGCTTGCTGTGGCTGCTTCTTCCTCTCTGCTCACATTCCTAGGGGTTATTACAGATCCTGGTGGCACACCAAGCTTTCTTCCCTCTTGTGAACAACTCGATCTCTCATGTAGAAAACATCACTCCTTAGTGTCAGCTCCTGATACCTAAAAACACATAACACCTCTGACTCCCAGTGAAACAGAAATTGAGGATCTCTCTACCAAAATAAAATTCCAGTGCTAAATGAATTTTAGCATAGAATTCTACCAGACTTTCAACAGAGTTAATTAACACCAATACTTCCTAAAGTATGCAATAAGGAACCTTCTCCAATACTTTTTGTAAAGCCACAACTACACTGATAGTTCAACCACATAAAGACTCACATAAGAAAGAGTATTACAGATCAATTTCACTTATAAATATAGAAGCAAAATGTCTCGATAAAATATTTGGAAACAAAATCCAAGAATACACAAAAGATCATCATGATCAATTAGGCTTAATTCCCAAGATATATGTATAATTCCTTATACAAATATCAATAAATATAACCTATCATATAAATAGACTGAAATGTAAAAAACACATGAGCATCTCAATAGAAGTACAAAAGATCTTTGAAAAATTTCAATGCCATTATATACTAAAGTCTTGGAGAGATTAAACATATAAAGACATTGCATAATAAAGGCAGTTTACAGCAAAACCATACCCAACATTAATTTAATGGAGAGAAACTCAAAGAATTTGCTCTAAAATCAGAAACAAGGCAAAGTTGTGCCCTCTTTCCACTTTTAATCTGTATAGTACTTGAATTCTTAGCTGGAGCAATAAGGGTATACAAAAAAAAAGGGAAAATGTCAATGTATCTTATTTGCAGATGATGTGGATATATATATACACACACACTAACATTTCTAGTGGGAAATGCCTACAGCTGATAAATGTTCAGCAAGTTATCAGAATAAAAAATCTACACAAAATATTGATAGCCTTCCTATAGTATAGACAAATGACTAAAGAAGAAATAATAGAAACAAAACCTTTTAAAAATAGCCTTGGTTATTATAAAATATCTTGGGGGTAACTCATACCAAACAAATAAAAGTCCTGTATGATAAAAATTAAAGACATTGAGGAATTCAAGATCTCAGAAGATGGAAAGTTCTTATATGCTCATGGATTATTTGAATTAATATAGCAAAAAATGGCCATACTACCAAATGCAATATCTGAATCAATGAAATACCTATAAAAATTCCAACACAATTAATCGCAGAATTTGAAAAAAAAACAATTTTTCATTTCATATGGAAGTGCATGTACACACACACACACGGATAGATAAAACAATCTTAAATAATAAAAAGAACAGCAGGAAACATCTCTAATCCTGTGTGTAAATTGTACTACAGAGGAATAGTTATAAACTATTGGCAAGGTATTGACGCAAGAACAGACACATTTAATAGTGTAATCAAACTGAAACCTGAACATAAGTCCACTCACCTATGGACAATGATTTTTAATAAAGAAACCAGAAAAACACACTGGATCAAAACAGCATCTTCAATAAATGGTGCTTGTCAAACTGTATGGCTGCATGTAGAAAAATGTAAATAGAATAATACCTATTCATCATCCCACACAAACTCCAAATGGATTAAAGACCTAAATATAAAACTAGATACACTGAAACTGATAGAAGAGAAATTGGAGAATAGTCTTGATACATGAGACATCTTCCTTAACAGAATACTAATAGTGCAGGTACTAATATCATCCATTAATAAATGGAATCTCATTAAACTGAAAAGCTTCTGTAAGGCAAAGGATACAATCAATACTACAAAGTGGAATTGTACAGAAGGGGAAAAATATTTTTGCCAATTATATATTTGACAGAGAGCTAATCTATACACATATACTTCACTGGTAAGCAAGCTATAATCCACAGAGCAAGCGATTAAGTATAGAGTAAGAGATGATTTTTCTGGGGAATAGACAGTTAAGAATGGATGGGTTTTGAAAAAAAATAATAAAATTGAATGGATGGGTTTGAGGGCTCCAGGAATGGGAAGATCAAACAGGATTAAAGAAGAGAGGGGCAAGAGGGAGTACATGAAGGAAAAATTAAAACAAAAGGCCATTTAAGGGGTTTTGTTGAAACCTAATCCAGTAGAAACTTTCTAAAATATACACCTATATTAAGATGATCTAAGCAAAATCACTAAATAGGAGGAGAGATGGTACTCCCACTGGACATCTCTCATCCCCAAATAAAGCTTCCCAGGAATACATCTAATGGAGTTGTGGCTGAAGTTGTTTCATGGTCCTTTCTCACTCAAACAAACAAAGCAAAGGCTACTGGTTGTTTTCCAGAAACTTGTGGTAAGACCTTATTGCTGACGACAACATCTATGCAACTCATTGAACACAGAGAACTTGAGCTACTGCTTACATAGATCCTTTTCCTCTATTGACTGATGATCCTGGTACTGGAAGGTACATTTTATGCTTCCAGCAGTTAAAGATAAATGCTGACCCAACTGCTGACTCTTCAATCCACAATGATAGCCACCCACCTGCAAGATGCACTGTGCAATAATGCCACAAAGATGGTGTGCCCACCCAACCAAGTTTTGATTTGACTGAGACCCACTTCATGAGATGGACCTCATACCCAATACTTCTTGGGTAGCCAAGAACTTGAAAACAAATAGGCCAAGGATCTAGGGGAATAGAAATGTTGCTGTTCTGCTAAAAAAATGTAGCAATGAAATGACTCCTAATGACATTCTGCAATACTCAGTTCAGTGCCTTGCTCAGCCATCATCAGAATTCTCTCTTGTAGCAGATGGGAACACAGAGACACACAGCTGAACAATGTGGAGAGTGTAACTTTGGAACAATCAAAACTAAATGGGATTTCTCCATCAAATCCCTACTCTCATTACTTAGGTAACCCTGTGGAAGGGGGAAGAAAAGACTGTAAGATCCACAGGAGTGAAGAACACCAAGGAAATGGGGTCTTCTAAACACAGCAGGGCTCACAGAGACTGTGGCAGCATGAATAGAACCCACGTGGTCTATGCCAGATGAAGTCTCAGTGCTGAGAGATGTGAATACACTCTCCCAACTCTAACTCTGAAGCTATCACCAATTGATAGCCACTCACAAATAAAATAATTATTCCTCTGCATATTCTCACTGGGGATACAAACCACAGTTAAGACCAGGACTCATGACCAACTCAAGTATCTCTTTGGAAGTCCTTTGTCTCATAATATTTTCCCAGGGCAGTTTTTATTTTACCTTAGAGTTCCTTTCCATACATATTATAGCCTTCATTTTTGTGTTTTTATGGGATTCCTATATGTATGAATGTGCACCTTTTTGTTCTGTTTCATCTTACTCTGGTTTGTTTTGCTTTGTTTTATCATATTTCATAATTATTCCTTACATGTCTGTTAGCTTTTGTAATAAGTGACAATGGGGGTGTGGATACAGATGTGAGGAGAGATATGGAGGATCTTGGAGCAGTTTGGGAGAGAAGTCAATAATCAGAATAGTTTTTGAAAAAAAAAAAAATTTTCAAAAAAAATAGAACAAAATGAATTAAACATTTAAATGGTAGAAGCTCACCCAACTGATTATGTAAACAGTGACATGACAAAAGAAGCACATCATTAATCCCACATCTTTCTTCTCTTGCCATTTTTAGTAAAATTGTTTAAAAAGTAATATAAAGTACATCAAAACACAACTTCAGTTTATAATTACATTCAATAAGCTTACAAAGGAATACCATGCCTTTCTATATTTTTCTATATATAGATTTAGACCAATACAATATAGAAGTGTAAAAGTTGGATAATCCATACTAAAAAGTGATTTTTATTGTTAACTGAAATTATAACAATTTTGTATGTTAAAGACATGAACATACGTATTTCATATTGAACAATATATCAAAAGTGCAATCTGAATTTCACTTTATATCAGTCATGTTTAATAAAATACATTAATTCAACTTATAAATAGAGGAAGTCATTTATGAAAATTGGGCATTCCTGTTTAAGGTTGTCTAGTGAAGAACAACTATACAATCCTCTAGTGTTATTTAAAATATAAATCTGGAGTTATACAAATCATATCAATAAAAACTTGAGTGAAGAGGATGGAGAGATGTCTCAGCACTAGGAGCACCTGCTGCTTTTACAGGTGATCTGAATTCAGTTCCTAGTACACACATGGTAGCTTACAACTCTCTGAAACACCAGTACCATGAGATAATGTGCATCTCCTGACCTCTGTATACTTCAGGCACAGATGCAGTGCACTTATGTATGTATACACAGAACACTCACACCATAAAATAAAAACAAATTTTTAAAAATACCATGAGTAAGGAACAGATTAATCTAATCTGAATATTACAATCTTACATTTTAGGTTAAGTTTCTAGAGTATTGCTTGTTTCTTCATTTATTTTTTATTTATATTTTTTAAGAATTGTGTATAAGGAAGAGGGAGAGAGAGAGGGGTAGATACAAAAGAAGTTGGGAACAGAGTAAGAGGGAATAGCAGAATATAATTAAACTGACAGAGAAAGTGAAAACAGAGTAATCTTAGAGGGATGGAGGAAGTAAACACAGGAGAGAAGAGGAAGAGGGTAAAATATCAATATGAATGCTGGTGCTTACCTTCAGAGGTGGAATGTTACTCCCTAATGCTGAAGACAGCATGCACTTCAGATCAGAGCAAAGGGAACCAGCCATGAACTAGAATTGATCTGAATGCTTCCTCCCTGAGAACTAATATTTTTGGTACCAAAATGTGCCTTGCAAGCCTCCAAATGAAGGAGACAATCAACAGTTCTACCCAGGTACGATGTTTATGAACCATACGAATGACCAGTTTGGCATAAGAACCCTACAAGTATAGTAGTGGCATCCATACTTGTTGATAACCTTCTGCTTTCTAATTGGACTTAAGACTCACTCACCATAAAGAATACCATGCGTAGTGCTGAAAACCTAGCAAACTTTTCAGTGCTAGTTATGTGATTATAGGATGAATATCTATAGTCACCAATTTACTAAATGGCATAGTCCCTAATAACAATTTATAAACATCACTCCTAACGCCCACAGACAAGTGTAGCTTTTGTCCCTCATTAAAGAATCTTTTCTCTAAAATAGACAGAGAACATTACAGAAAATCCACAACCAATTTCTGAAGTTTGGGAGTCCAGTCCCAACAGAAACATATACAAAACACTAATGAACCTAAGGCTCAGAAAATATTCCAAAAGAGTGTGCTGAAATATTATAAGAACAAGAGAATTGGGGACTTTGCTGTGAGGTTGTGTATCCCAGTTATATAAGGAGCTATACCTAAAAAGACTCATAAACATGGATACCCAACAAAAATGACACAAACAAATATGCCAAACTGATCAGGAAAAGCCCCATGAGGTCTTAACCCCCTAACAAAATATGACAGGTAAAGGAGTAAGGTGATGAGCAGTAGAGTTGGACTTTCCGAGGGAAGGACACACCAATGGGCCACCCATTACCAAATGGTGAATTCTGAAAATATGCATACGAGTTGGATTACATGAACTCAGCAGGTATTATTTACAAATATGTTTATATACAAATACATATATGCATGCAATAATATTCAATGAAAAGAGAGACCATGAATTTGAAGGAGATTTGGCAGGAGTATAGTAGAGAATTTGAAGGGAGGAGATGGAAGCAAGAAATGTAATTAAATTATAATCTCAAAATATAGAAATAATTTCATGTAAGTATGATGGTTTGTAAATCCTTGGACCAGGGAGTGGCACCATCTGAAGGTGTGGCCTTGTTGGAATAGGTGTGACCTGGTTGGAATGGGTGTGTCACTGTGGGTGTGGGTATAAGATCCTCACCCTAGTTGCCTGGAAGTCAGTCTTCCAGTAGCAGCCTTTGGATGAAGACATAGAACTCTCAGCTCTGCCTGCACCATATCTGACGGGATACTGCCATGCTCTCACCTAATGAAAATGGACAGAACTTCTGACTGAACCTGTAAGCCAGCCCCAATTAACTGTTGTTTTTATAACACTTGCCTTGGTCATGGTGTCTGTTCACATCAGTAAAACTCTAACCAATACAGTAAGTATGTATTTACATCATCATTTCTTCCTCCCTTCTCCCACCTGTAATTAGACCCATGCTCCCAGTCTTAAATTCATAATACCTTCTACAATTATTTTTATTGCAGACACACACACACACACACACACACACACACACACACACACACACACACTGAGCTCATCTGAGGGTTTTTTTTTTAATATACATGAATATTCTCTCAGAGGTCTAGTCTTTTGGGAAGGCTGATTTCTGATATCTCAGTAACTACTGATTTCTTTTAAGTTCTTCATCTTAGGACAAAGACCTTGTGAAATGCAACCTATTACATTGGCATGTCGACTGTTTTGTCATTATGCGGGACTTGCTTTTACAAAATCGTATTGCTGACATTTCATGAGCTCATGACACTTTCTATAAGGTCTAAAAAACAATTTGTTCCAGCAGGCATCCTTGTACTTGTGGTTCTTACAGTCCTTCTGTTCTTCTGTGATGTTTCCTGCACCTTAGTCAAATAACCTCCAGTCAAGCAGACTATATAATTAAACGTATATTTTTATTTTGGAGATGAGTAAATAATGGGAAAGCTGTGTTACTTAGAACTATATTTTTCCATAATGGAGAAATACATATACCTTTATATTGATACCCATAAGGGAAGTAAAATTGAAGCAATTTTCTCTTAATTTTGTAACATCTTTAAGACATATTACTTATACAGTCATTGTCTTTGAGAGCTATTTAACTATCCTTTAAAATGGTCCTTATATTGTCATTTTATTTCCTTCATTCACCTAATTTATTCATTTATTTACTTTGTACTTTGGGGGTTCAGCCAATGCCTCACACAAGGTAAGCAACTGTATACCCACTAAGCTATATCTGAGGCCTTTAAATTTTTTTCCATTTTGAAATGCCTCACTCTATTGTCCAGACTGGTAGTGGAATGACTGCATCCAAGCAGGGCTGCAACTTTCTGACCACATGCTCAGTTTCTCTAGATGCTGAGATTACAAACCTGCAGGGTTTTGCCACTTTTTGAAACTATGTTTTCACTCACCATGCCTCAATCATTTATTCTGTGGTGACCAGAAGTATATAGCACTGTAGAACAGATTAAATCATGTACAAAAACTTAGTAAATACCAAACTTTTACAACTTACTTTCAGAAAAGGATACTACATAACAAGATCATCAAAGTTGGAATGGGAATTTTAGTCAAAGGATTTTTTTTTTCAATCAAGGTTCAGGAAATGGAAAGGTCAATAGTTTTTCCATTTTTCTTTCAGATGAAAATTACCTCAGAACCAGGCAGAACAAGTTGGAGTCTGAGATAGCAATTCTTGAATCCTATCCAGGTCTTGGGGCCACTTTCTTCCAGAACTGTTCCTTACGTGAGAAGACCCAGGTTTCTCACAAAGACCATGTTTAAAACACAACATTCACTTCATTCAGTCAACAATTCTGATGAGTAAGTCCAAAATGTCTTGAAGGTGCTGGGATCCACAGCTACTAAGCAACACTACCTTGAGTAAGTTTTTTTTTTTTTTTTTGTTTTGTTTTGGTTTTTTGTTTTTTGTTTTTTAATGCTCTAGAAGCAACTATAAAAGAGATGTTCTCCATTTCTAATTTCAATTTGTATAGGGCTAAGACTAACACACACACACACACAATGTATATGCACATATGTGTTTCCATGTTTGTTGTATGACATAATACCTACATCTAGTTTTTATATTCTGATAGAAGGGATAATTCTTCCCCAAACATTTGTTTTCTCTGCCTGTATACATATTCAAAAATGGAAAAATTGAGTATCTCATATTCAGTAGAGTCTTATTTCTTACTCCTCTGGGATTCTGGGATGTACAAGGTCAGGGCTGAAGCAGATGGGCTATATGGCAAGAGCCTGTTTTCTGGTTCATGGATAGTGATTTTTCATGCCTTCACAAAATAAAAGCAATAAAACCATGGACATATTAAATATGGCAATCAATCCCCTTTAGGAGGACCCTACCATTATTACCCGATCATCTCCCAAGAAAGGTAATGATCTAATCCCATCAATCAGAGCCAGAAGGCATTGTATGGGGGCTGAGTGTGGATATTCAGAGCATAACACTCATAGTACTTTCTAGGAAGCAGCTGTGCAGATGAGATGTGCAGATGAGATGTGCTTTTCTTAACCCTCATTAGAAATATGTGAAAGAAAACAATTGGGTTGTTTCTAAACTGAGATGATTGATAATCAGCCATAGCTTCCTATGCACTTCCATCCCTGACAATTATTTTAGACATCCCCAGCACCCAGACACCCCAGAAGGTGGTTAAATCACAAGGCGGAAGATGATAGTGTCCTGAGCTTCCATGCTGATTCTATAGATAGAGAAAATTGATTTGTATTAAGTTATGCCAGCGAAGCCTCAGTGTTTATTGTTAGTGACAGTCAACACTAGTTGTGCAGTAGAAGATGATACAAGTAAGACTTCTATTACATAAAAGTTTGCATATATGCATAATTTAAAAAACACATCTTATTTAATATTAATAATTAATAATAATTTAGTATTTAAATGATTTCAATATTTTAATGCAATTCACATATAACATTTTTTATCTCTTAGCTGAGATTTAAATTCAGGTATCTATTTTTACACAATGGATTTGTTTATATAGGCACAAGATAAATATGATAGTTTGATATGATTTATTTTACTTTTTTAGAAGCATAATGTTGAATGATTGCTTATTATTTGTTATATCTGATGTATTCAAAATCATATACAGTTCAAATTAGAAAAGCAATATCAAGTTTATTGAAATTCTATGCTTTGTACATAGTATACAAATAAGATATTAAAAAAGAATTTAAAATTTTTACAAGGCACATTTAACTTTGGAGTTCTTTATTTTCCCAATTATTAATTTTAACTTCATGTTATATTAATTTATAAGGCAATTATATTTTTCTCCTGATATCCAAGCATAATTATTACATATCTTAAAGTTACATGAAACTTTGGTTGATTTGTATAGGTTTGCTTGCAGCATATTTATTATTTCTAATTTATAATTATTACTATTTTAATTAGATCTAAATTACATTTTATCAATTGTGTGTAAACCCAGACAGATATAATAATAATAAACTTGCAATTTTTTATAATTAAACTTCAATATCATATTTTGTTATTACATTTTATAGTAATTTATTATGTATATTATAGTACCCATGACACAAACATAAAAATGTAACAAATTGTTTCAAATTATCTGTCATTAAAAAACTTTTCTGTGTTTAGATGTTTCTTCCAAATTCTTCTATCAGAACTTAGAAATCTTAGTAATATAAAGTCCTTTGGATGGCTCTAGAACTACTTTATTTCTCTAAAATTAGTACAATGATTTGATGCATATAACTTATTCACTTGGATGAAACTACTTGTTCAATATTCTGTCAAAAGCAATGTAAATGCATAATTCATAAAACTCTTAAGTAGCCCCCTAAACAGTCTTTTAATAGAATAAAAAAAAATAAAGCCTTTAGAGCCATTTCTTGTATTACTTTAAAAATGTGTTCATATTCTTTTCATTTTATTCACATATACTTCACCACTTTCCCAAAGGCATTAAGTAATGAGATTCATTTAAAACTAGTAACAAAATTATTACTGTTAAAGAATACCTATCAAAATTTCATACATGAATTCTAGTCTCAAGAATTTCCTGTCAGAGAAAATTGTAACCCTGTTAAATCTCGATATCATGAAATGTTGTTCCAGTCATGTAAAACACTGTGGTGGGCTTCATTGGGGATCAATCATTTTACTTTGGATCAGGAGAACTGCTAAAATGCCATGTATCATCAGGGCCACGTTCCTCCCTATAAGCCACATGACTGACTGAACATGGCTGGTGTTTTAGTGGATAATCCTATCATACTTAGAGAAACTGATTTTTTGGACAGATTTCAAAAAGATGAATGCATCTTATATATCTTAATACATCACAAACCTGCATTGAGAGACAGGAAAAAAAAAAGATATTTAGATGGCACTGGAAAGTATATGGCATCTATAAAGCATTGTTATGTAAATTAACCCATGGATTAAAGGACTCAGAGAGTCTCAGAAGCAATCGTTCTATTTCTTCAATTATGAAAATGGTTTACTCCAGGCAGTGATGGCGCATGCCTTTAATCCCAGCACTTGGGAGGCAGAGGCAGGAGGATTTCTGAGTTCGAGGCCAGCCTGGTCTACAGAGTGAGTTCCAGGACAGCCATGGCTATACAGAGAAACCCTTTCCCGGAAAACAAAACAAAACAACCCCCCCCAAAAAAAAATTAAACAAAAAATTCAAAACAAAACAAAATGGCTTAACTCTCTTGATAAGGTACTATTTTTTCTCTCAGAAACAAAGATGTTTGTTAGTTGCTGCATTATTGTCTGTGAAACATTCAGAAGCAACTCTCTCTCTCAACAACTTGAGTCTGATATTAATATGCTATATGGTTCATGTTTTCTAAATAATTAATAGAATGCTGTCATGTCGGTTGTTGTATAGAGCAAGGTATAAGAGTAACATTAATTATTGAACACCAATATAAGAGTTATCATTAGGAATTAAATACCAGTTACCCTCACAGTCTGTTGTCATCTGTCCTTTCCCACTCTACTTCCTAGTTGGGGCTACTCTTCAGAAGCCCTTGGCTAGCTGTTACATTTGTTACTTTATTCCTATTTCTGATACAATTATATATATATATATATATATATATATATATATATATATATATATATATATATTTACCAGTAGACTATCTTCAAAAAGCACAAATGTACAACTGCTTTACACCTTGATGATATGAGTCTTCTAATCAGTCACTCTGTTTTGCATGTGTTCTTGTTGAACGTCAGATGACTAAAAGTCACAGACTCTGGACTTTGTTTTTAATTGTAAAGGCTTAATTAAAAAACATTGTAAAGGCTTTACACAGAATACATTTGGAGGCATTTTTTTTTCCTCAATCTAAAACAAAGAGTTTTCCTTTGTTTTTGAATGTGGTTTGTGATCCCCAAGGTATACTTGGACTCAAGGTAGTACTGGTAGAGAAGTGAGTCTTTACAAAGTAGAACTATATAGGCTGTCATCCAGCAGTTGTTGATATGAAATCTGTCTCTCTCAGTCCCTTAGTAATTCACATTTAATCCACTGGTAGTTTTCATAAGAATGTTATTTTTAATAAAAGTATAATAGGGTATGGCTACATTCTTTCTCCCTGCTCCTAATAGTTATAGCCAATCACCTCCTAAGATTACAACCATTGCTACTGGTCATGGTGTGACTCAAGCATGAACTAGGCCACACAGAACGTCTGTCACATTAATTCAAAATATGAGCAAAATTAATTGAAAAAATTATAATGCTCTACAACTCAGCTATTTTCTTGTAATACTGAAAAGCCGACTCCCACATTGATAGGAAGATTCTGATTGGCACCAATGCAAAGTTCACAATAGTGTACGGGTAGGTCAGACCTGTTGCACAGTTCCCTATAGTAGATGGATGTTTAGAGCCTGGCACACAGCTTACAACAGTGCATAGGTGGTTAGAGTCTGGTGTATAGTTCACAAAATTGCATGGATGGTTAGAGCCAGGTGCACAGTTGAAGACTGTATTAGGACCTAATTAGACTATGTGAGCCAAATCAAAGAAACTACCATAGAAAATGATACTAATGAAGTATCAAATGTAATTAGGGTTTGTTGATATATATGCCCAACAACTTTTTATTTATTAATTGCCTTGCGGTTACAATGTTACATAAAATTCTGTGTAAAAATAAGCTCTATTATCATCACATCATAAGCCATACAACAACAAATTATGCTTTGCTTTTGCTGTACAATAATGAGTCAAGATGAAGGTCAAAGTGATATATAATGTGTTAAAGACACTGCATGGACAATGTGGCCAAGACACCCATTTTTTGAAGTAAAGTGTATTTTAAAGAAATAGCACTTATTTGCTCCCAGTGAAATAATGTCCTAGTGTCAACAGGCAGAATATGCCGCTAGCAAAAGACAATGTACTTTATAGAAATCACATATTCAAAAAGCGATTGCTCAGTGGTATGCTTTCTGGGAAGCAGTCTGCCTTAAAATTTGGAATTAATGAATTTTCAGTTTTGTAATTTCCCTCAACTAGCTTACTTCTTTCTTTCTTTCAAAGTTGTATTGATTTTTAATCTATAGTGTGCACCTATGTGTCCACTGTCATTTTTTAATAATCTTATTATACACACTGAAATTATATCAGCAGAGACACAAGAGGAACATACTATTTCTCAGATTTTGCTTAAATAGATCTTCCCCTTTCATGTAGGCTGCCTTCCAGATGTAGTGTTGCTATCTCTTTATGACAAAAGCCTTCTCATCAGGACCAGATTTCTCTGCTTATGCAAAAATTTTTCAATAAGCCCTCATCAGTAGTAATTTGGGCTGTAGTTGTTTCTGTTCCTCTGTTTTACCTTTCAAATATTTATTCATCTGCATTTCTCTAATAGTACAAGCCAATCTGCCTTCTCTTAAATTGTTTTAGTGAGAACTCTATCTTCCCTTTTAATAGGAAAACGTTCCTCGGGTTATGCATTCTGTTTCAGGTGCACCTTTGCTTTAGTAAAACTAACATTTACATTTTCTGAGTACCTGAGTTTCATACGTCTTCCTGATGGCTAACTTTAATGTCCCAATGCCTTTCTTTATTAATTTTAACACTTCAGTTTTACAGAGCTGTACAATCCTGTTATTGCATTATAAGCAGTAACTCTAATTTTGCACCCTCTAATATATAAGCTGCTATAGATTTCAAAATTAAAACATCTCAAATCTCAATTTCAAAAATCAATAGCTATTATTGTCAAAAAATTCTCTAAATTACATTTTTTAGTACGCTGTTGCCATTGTAGATTAAAAAAACATATGTAAGTATACAAATTAAAATAGATTTGGAACCCTTGAAGCTTCTTATATCTTGTAAATTTATTATGATTTTTTCTGCTTTATGTGTATTTTCAGGTGTGACTTTTTAAATGTAATATAAAATATGGTATATGTACTCATAAATATATGCAAATATAAATTCATTTTATAAACATTGTTGGAAAATGTTTTATAAATATTCATCCAGTAATAATATTTTACTGTGGTCCTTCTACCTCTTGATTGCTAATTCATATGGAATAAAGTATTTGGCTAGCCTTTGTCCTTGGTTTCTGGAAAATAGCTTATAAATCCTAAATGTTCCCCATGTGACAGGAGTATATTTGTTATTCAAGGAGGATCCTGAAAGTCCCTATTAATTAGATGATTCAGGACAGCTACTGGTCTTGGCAAAAAGACCACACTGCAATTAGAATGTTGAGATCCTGAGACACATTATCCTACTCTGACCTTTAGGAGCAAATAGTGGCTGGGAATAAAGTCCAGTAGAATAGCTAATGATTCAGTGATGTATGCCTATGTAATGAAGCAACTCCTCGACACCATAATCCATGTGAACTTCCATGTTTTGCAATGGTCTCCTTTGGGGTTACCTGTCTTAGTTATTTATAGTGATAATATACTGTGACTAAAATAATATATAAAAGAAAGTATTTAATTTGCTTTATCAATTTGAGAGGAATAGAGCTCATATGATGGAACAAAGGCATTGAGGCAGGAACAGCTAGGATCTTACATCTTGATCCACAAGTAGAACACAGAGAGAAAGAAACACTGGGAATAACAGTGGCTTTTAACATCTCAAAGGCCACACACACACACACCTCATCTAACAAGTCACACCTCTTAGTCCTTCCCCCAAATTTCCACCATCAGAAAAACAAATGTTCACATATATGTGCCCATCTATTAGGGCCATTTTCATTCGAAGTGTCCTATACTCGCCTGTGTGTTAGGACAGATGTATCCTCACTCCACAATCATATGAATGCTGCTCAAAGCTGAGTTTTTCTAACATCAGTAAATAATATGCACATGCCTTAAAAGTAGGTGTAGGGGAATATGTATATGTGCTTTATATATGCTATATATATATTCAGCATTTCTTTTTAATTTTATGCATATTAATCTTTTGCATGCATTATGTTTCAGCCATGTGACACATGTGTATCTGATGCTTTCACAAACTAGAAAATGGCATCAGATCTCCTGGAATAGGAACCTACAGTGGTTACACTGAACCTAGGTCTTATGGAAAAGCAGCCAATGTTCTTAAACACTGAGCCATATCTCCTACCTATCATCTCTTTAACGTCACAGTTTTTGCCTTAAATCACAAAAGCAAACATAAATAATTAATAAGTAAAATTATTTTATTTACTTTATGACTTTTTAAATAGTGTTAGTTAAATAATATTGACCTTCACAAGCTGATAGTGGAAGATGTCAATACACTACTCTCACCAAAGGACAAGAAAAAAAAAACACAAACTAAACAAAGAAATATTGACGCTAACTGATATTATAAAACCAAATGGCTATGACAGGTATTTACAGAACATTTCATTCAAACACAATGAAGGCTACTCTAAGAGGCACCTTCATAGCACAAAAAAAGAAGAAAAATCCTAGTTGGAATATAAGAACACATCTGAAAAAACAATAAAACAATACAAAGTATAAATGAAACAACAATTTGATTTTTTCAGAAAATCAATGAGATGGACAAACCCTATCCAAACCAACTAAAAGGCAGAGAGAATATCCATCTTAATGAATATCAGAAACAAAAGATGGACATAACAACAGACACTAAGGAAATCCAGAGAATCATAAACACATAGTAAAAAAATTTGAAGTTCACAAAAATTGAATAATCTGAAATAATACTGATGATTAATAATAATGATGATTAAAATTAATAATAATATTTTTCTTAATATGTACCACTTACAAAAGTTGAATCAGGATAAGGTAAGCCATTTAAATAAATCTAACTTCCTCAGTGAAATAAAGGAAGTCATTAAAATTTTCACAACTACAAATGCATAGGGCCAGATGCTTTTAGTGCAGAATTTTACCAGCATTTCAAAGAAGAGTCAATGACAATACTATTCCATTTTTCCCCACAAAACAGAAGCAGATGAAACAGTGTCCAATTCATTTTATGATGTTATACACTGATACCCAAGCCACATAAAGACCTAACAAAGAAAGAATTACTGACTAATTTTCTTGTCATCATAGATCTGCACTTTATCAAAAAAGAAACATAAACACTAATGTAGCAAAAAACACTTTATCTGAAATGGTATACTATCCGCAGGATGCACTATGCCAATAATTGCAAGAAGCTTATGGAAACCAACCAGTAACTGAATAGACTTAAGGCCCACTGAACAAGATGGAACCTATACCCAACACTTCTTATGTGAACAGGAACCTGAGACTAGATAGCACAGAAATCTAGGATAAAACAAAATAATACTGATCTTGAAAACAGAAAAAAAAATGTAGAGATAAAATGACTGCTAATAATCCCACTAATATCAGGAACAAGACAAAGCTGCCCACTCTCTCCCTACCTGTTCAATATAGTACTCAAAATTCTAGCCAGAGCAATGAGACAACAAAAGTAGGTCAAAATGATACAAATTGGAAAGGAAGAAGTTAAAATATCACTATTTGCAGATGATACAAAAGTGACTCAAAAAATTCTGCCAGAGAACTCCAAAACCTGATAAACAACTTCAGCAAAGTGGCTGGATGTAAACTTACTTCAAACAAATTAGTGGCCTTCCTCTACTCAAAGGAAAAACAGACTGAGAAAGAAATTCAAGAAATAGCACCTTTCACAATAATCACAAATAAAATAAAATATCTTGATGTGACTCTAAAGTGAAAGACCTGTATGACAAGAACTTCAAGTGTCTGAAGAAAGAAATCAAAGAAAATCTCAGAAGATGGAAAAAAAACTCCCATGCTCATGGATGGGCAGGATAAGATAGTAAAAATGGCTATCTTGCCTAAAGCAATCTACAGATTCAATGCAATCCCCATCAAAATTCCAACTCAATTCTTCAGAGATAGAAAGAACAATTTCCAAATTCATCTGGAATAACAAAAACCCAGGATAGTGAAGACTATTCTAAACAATAAAAGAACTTCTCTGGGAATCACCGTCCCTGATCTCAAGCCGTACCACAGAGCAATAGTGATTAAAAACTACAGGTTATTGTTACAGTGACAGGCAGGTAGATCAATGCAACAGAATTGAAGACCCAGAAATGAACCTACACACCTATGGTCACTTGATCTTTGACAAGGGAGCTAAAGCCATCCAGTGGAAAAAAGACAGCATTTTCAACAAACGGTGCTGGCTCAATTGGAAGGTCAGCATGTAGAAGAATGCAAATCAATCCATTCTTATCTCCTTGTACAAAGCTCAAGACCAAGTGGAAAAATGACTTCCACATAAAACCAGATACACTCAAACTAATAGAAAAGAAAATGGGGAACAGCCTCAAATACATGGTCACAGGGGAAAATTTCCTGAACAGAACGCCCATAGCTAATGCTATAAGATCAAGAATTGAGAAATGGGACCTTATAAAATTGCAAAGCTTCAATAAGGCAAAGGGCACCGTCAATGGACAAAACAGCAACAAAAAGATTGGGAAAAGATATTTACAATCCTACACCCAATAGAGGGCTAAAATTCAATATATACAAAGAACTCAAGAAGTTAGACTCCAGAGAACTATTAAAAATGGGGTTCAGAGCTAAACAACGAATTCTCAATGGAGGAGTACCAAATGGCTGAGAAGCACCTGAAGAAATATTTAACATCCTTAGTCATCAGGAAAATGCAAATAAAAACAACCCTGAGATTCCACCTCACACCAGTCAGAATAGCTAAGATCAAAAACTCAAGGGACAGCAGATGATGGTAAGGGTGTGAAGAAAGAGGAAGACTCCTCGATTGCTGGTGGGATTGCAAGCTGGTACAACCACTTTGGAAATCAGTTTTGTAGTTCCTCAAAAACTGGGCATATTACTACCTGAGGATCCATCTAGACCACTCCTGGGCATATACCCTGAAGATGCTCCAACATGTCTTAAGGGCACATGTTCATAGCAGCCTTATTTATAATAGACAGAAGCTAGAAAGAACCCAGATATCTTTCAACAGAGGAATGGATACAGAAAATGTGGTACATTTACAGAATTGAGTACTACTCAGCTATTTAAAAACAATGAATTCATGAGGTTCTTAGGCAAATGGATTTATATCATCCTGAGTGAGATAACCCAATCACAAAAGAACACACATGGTATGCACACACTGATAAGTGGATATTAGTCCAGAAATTTGGAATACCCAAGATAAAATTGACAGACCACATGAAGCTCAAGAAGAAGGAAAACCAGATACTTCGTCTTCTTTGAAGGGCGATCAAGGTACCAATGGGAGGAAATACAGAGAAAAAGTTTAGAGCAGAAACTGAAGGAAAGGCCATCCAGTGACTTTCCCACCTGGGGGTCCATCTCATATGCAATTCCCAAACCCAGACACTATGGTGGATGTCAACAAGTGCTTGCTTGGTGTTATCTAAGCAATTACTATGTTCTTTCCAGAAGAAGACTGTTTCTTCTAAGTTCCTTAGTGATGTATAATTCTTTCTCTAGGTTGAAGCATCCTGAGCTGTTCCACTTTCACATTGGCATGTCTGTTGGAGTTGCCTTGCTCAGGTCATGTTTCAGCAGCCATGGTGGTGAGACTGTATGGGTAGACCTTCTGGCATTTCTAGAAGACACTATCTTGAAGAAACCTTTCTTGAACCTGAGTCTTTCCAACTTTACTTCCCCGTCTGTAATGATCCTTGAGCCTTAGGTGTGTGAGTGTTTTGCAGATGAGTTATGAAGCCTGTGCTCTATAACTACAGTCTGATTAATTATGATGTTCTGTTATTGTTCATTTCAAAAAGAAGTTTTCTTGTTGAGGGGTAAAAACTACACTGACCTTTTGAGGGAGAAGGAGATATTCATATTATAATTTCAATTTCTTTGAAAATTTAACACTTGTCAAAACAGCATAAGTAAGAGAATAAGACTATAAAGCCTAAGGGTATAACATAAAATTGTTTTAAATAACTTTACTTAAATAAAAAGAAAACTAAAAAGGTGGCATTAATTTAATATACATGCTATAATATTCAACTTTTTATTAATCATTTCATTCATTTACATCTCAAATGATATCCTACTTCTGGGTTACCCCTCCACCAATCTGCCCATTCTATATCAGCCCTCCCCTTTGACTGTATGAGAGTACTCCTCTACCCACTCACTCTCTCCCACCCCACCACTCCAGCATCCCACTACGCTGCAGCATCAAACCTCCCTGGGACCAAGGACCTCCCCTCTTGTTGCTGTCAGAAAAGACCATCCTCTGCTACATGTGTATCTGGAGCCATGAATCCCTCCAGGTACATGCCTTGGTTGGTGGTCTAGACTCTGGGAGAATTGGGTAGTCAGGCCAGCCTATGTCAGTCTTCCAATGGGGTTGCAATTCCCCTCTGCTTCTCTAGTACTTCCACCAGCTCCCACGCCAGGATCCCTGAGCTCAGTCTGATGGTTGGGTCTGAGCATCCACATCTGCATTGGCCAGTTGCCGGCTGGATCTCACCAGGAACAGCCACACTAGCTTCCTGTCAGCAAATGCCTCTTGATCACAGCAACAGTGTTGAGTTTGGTGTCTGCAGACATGATGGATTCCCAAGTAGACAGTGGTCTGGCACAGTATTTTTACATCTTTTAAGAGGAGATCAAATGCAGGTATGGGTAAAGAAAGAGTAGATGAATGTAAATGCTCTTGTGTAAGCATGTACAACAAATATAGCAATGCTAAGAAAAGTAAAAGAAAGATTAGTGGATCATGAAGGAACACATTTTTAATGCCAACACTAGAGATAGAGGTGTGTTGCCTCAGGTTCAGGGTTATAGCCACAAAGAGGAGTTGAGGGATAACTAGTGAGGTATTCTCTCCAAAATTAAAATAAAGAAAAGAAACCAGATTCATTAGCATCAAAGAAATCCAGGCATCATTAAATGGCAAATAAAAGGCCAGTGGATGATAAATTAACAATGTGTCATTGTTATTAGAAATATACTAGAATAAAAAAAATTATTGCTAGCAGATGGTGGATATTTGAATGTTCACAGGGAACTTTTAGTTTAAAATAAGAGGGAAAGGGAAAATAATGCAACTTTAAAATTAAATAATTATGTTTAAGAAGCTAGAGATACATGAGTGTGAACACAAGGAAATCTATGGATAAGTACACATTGACTGGTATGTGCACAAATATGTGTTTGCCCTCTGACAGTTGAAAAGCAGGTATACTCAATGTTCCTATACACACAGATAATGCTTATAAACATCATTCTCCCAAAATAGAGGCAAGAACTTCTAACACGATTGGTCCACTGTATAAAGTAGATAACACAATAATTCATACGGAGATAATCCCTGTCTGACAGAGGTTTATATTTTATAACCCATGTCTTCTGAGAGTAATAGGCCTCATACATGCAGAATACTTCTTTTCAAATTTCTATTTCGTGTTATAATTTCATCATCTCACAAACTAGTGGGTTGATAAGGTTTCTTTGTGCATCTTTAGTTTTGGTTAACCCTGCCCCATATTCTACCCCAACTCCCCACTCCTCGACCCAATTCCTACATAAACCCTTAGCTTTCAATATTGATACCTTTTTATTTTCACTGTAAGGTCACTTTTTGAAATGCCTTATAAATATTTTGTTTATACACATAGACTTATTCCATTTTCCATACTGGTCATTGAAGCTGGTTATTGCAGTAGGTGGTGGCTAAAGACTTGTATAAGAAGAGCATGCAAGTATGAATTTTCAATGATAGCATACCCTAGAAGGCCTGGGTAATACTGTGGAAGAGAAGCTTATAAGAATATAAGAATATCAGTGAATGTAGATATTAGCCCAGAAACTTAGAATACCCAAGATACAATTTGCAAAACACATGAAACTCAAGAAAAAGGAAGACCAAAGTGTGGATACTTCGATTCTTCTTAGAAGGGGGAACAAAATACCCATGGAATGAGTTACAGAGACAAAGTTTGAAGCTGAGACTGAAGGGAGGACCATCCAGAGACTGCCCCACCTCGGGATCCATCCCATAATCAGCCACCAAACCCAGACACTATTGCATATGCCAACAAGATTTTGATGACAGAACCCTAATATAGGTGTCTCGTGTGAGGCTATGCCAGTGCCTGGCAAATACAGAATTGTATCCTCCCAGTCAGCTATTGGATCGAACACAGGGTCCCCAATGAAGGAGCTAGAGAAAGTACCCAAGGAGCTGAAGGGGTCTGCAGCCCCATAGGAGGAACAACAATATGAACTAGCCAGTACCCCCAGACCTCCCTGGAACTAAACCACCAATCAAAGAAAACACATAGTGGCACTCATGTCTCTAGCTGGATATGTAGCAGAGGATGACATAGTCAGCCATCAATGGGAGGAGAGGCCCTTGGTCTTGCAAAGATTCTATGCCCCAGTATAGGGGAATGCCAGAGCCAGAAAACATGAGTGGGTGGGTTAGGGAGCAGGGGGAGGGGAGTGGATATAGGGGATTTTCGGAGAGGAAACTAGGAAAGGGGTTAGCATTTGAAATGTAAATGAAGACAATTATTAAAAAATGGGAAAAAGGAATATAAGTATATGCCAGGCGTGGTGCTGCAGGCCTTTAATCCCAGCACTTGGGAGGCATAGGCAGGCGGTTCTCTGAGTTCGAAGCCAGCCTGGTCTACAGAGTGATTTCCAGGACAGGCAGAGCTACATAGAGAAACCCTGTCAATAAAAAAAAAAGAATATAAGTATATAAGCCTGTGCGTGTGACATGGCTATTTGACACATGAACTCATAACAGCTGTGATTTCCTGCACAAGACCTACAGGTAGTTAAAAATTCTAGCATGAAGCAGGAGAGCCTCCCAATATCCCACATCTATTTAAGGGGCTATTGCTAGTTGATGGCTTTACAGGAGAGAAGGTCACTTTTATTTGGTGGGGCAACCACTGATAGGCTATATTTAACTCAGAGAAGGACCACACACCCATGAGATTGGGAGAAATCTGTCTTAAGTAGGTCCAATAAAAATTGAAGAAAGGGGCTAGAAAACGGATATGCCCAAAATGTGTGATATATATTCATGGAAGTTTCAAGATTGGCATGTATAATTTTTAAAACATGTAAATTCAATGGTAACACTTTTAGTTTTACCAATATTTTCATATGATGGCATTTCTTGTCAAAACTTAGAACAAACATAAATTAAAAATGATAAACTAAAAAGCAATTCCATATGTCTCAGTTGTACCAATTTATAAATGGGCAGATTATAAATAGTTGACACATAGTTTTGTTTAAGCAAAAATCTTCTTTAGAAGTTTTTTAATATTTCTAATCAACTAACTATGCACTAACATTACTTTAAATTCATTCAGGTAAAGCTTGGGACGTTACTTTTATTATTGAGGATTTTCATGTCCCAGTACTTTCCTTATATTTCTTCTGAGATATTCAACTCACATATCCATAGTACTGTCCTTGCTGCATTAATGGCTACAGATCTTAGTCAATCTTTGAGAATTTTCTATGATTTTTTTCTCATAATTTTTCTACAGAGGGAAAAGTCAACAAGCTAACAAAGAAATCTAGGAGCCTGCCAGCCAGTACTGTTGAAAAGAGAGTGCTGACAACTGGTCAGATCACTGCTCTTCTCATTGATTGTTTGAAAATAAGCAGGGCAAATTCTCAGCGTCCAATTTTCTCTTCCTTTCAAGTCCTTCAATCTTGTGTCAATGCCTTGAAAGCTTCAAGTTCATAGCAATTGTTCTGCGAGTCACTCTTTTCAAGCTGAGTGATGTTAGGTGTAAGAGGCCCTTTCTAAAAGCAAATGTTGACTGTGATTCATTTTGCTTTTGTCTGCCATTATAAGTAACAAGAAGTAAGTTATTGTATACTTATTGTTAAGAAATATAAACAGTGAAAGTGAAAAACTAAAGTTTAAAAATCCAAAAATCAATAACCTAAAATAAAGAGAAATATAGAGAGATATTCTAGTATACTAACATTTCCTACGATCTCATCCATCCAAAATACTTACAATGTTGGAATACCACTTGCTACATGTATCATTTGGGACAATAATATTTTCAAAATAATAACCAACAGATAAAGGTATTTTGAAGCAGGAGAAAATAATCTGAAGTGATTTAACATTATTCCCTATCTACCCAAGATTAAACTAGCTTTGCCACACACCCACCATAAAGAAATTGGAAAGTACGAAATGCAAGATTCACATATTTAAATGCATTAATGAGGAAATGAATGTTTGCTTTTATAGTTACCATCCACTATCCTGACAATACAAGTTTTAAACTCTCTCTCTCTCTCTCTCTCTCTCTCTCTCTCTCACACACACACACACACACACACACACACACACACACACACACACACACACACACACATGCTTTTTCTTGTTGAAGAACTGGACACTTCTTGGAAAGCCCAACGATTCTTAATTGGAACAATCAACATATCTGAAATATGTACACAATAGTAGAGTAACAGCTGAATGGATACAAATAAGATACCTAATTTAATTTGAAGGGAGACAGACACAAATTAAAATTTTCTTTCATTAGGGAATTCCATATCAGCTGTTGTGCCCTTTCACATTTCTGAAAAATTCTTTTGACGAGAAAAATTGAAATTCATTGGCTAAACTTATGTTCCATTGGGTAAGAAGACTTGCTGCTCTTCCACAGTGCCCAAGTCCTAATCCAGCACCCATGAAACTTCTGGTTACACCAGCTGCACTCTATCCATAGTCCATGTCTAGCCCCTGATGGCATCTATATACATGTTCTAGATGTGACCACACACACATATATCCATAACATTAACAATATTAACATTATGATTTCTATTGTAATATAAGGTAGGAAGTTTAGTTGTGTGCACATAACATTTTGGTCAATGGAAGATCGCAAATATACCACATATAAAAATATGCCATGTACATTTAGGTTCCCACGGAAATGCACTGAGGATGAAAATTTATAGGGCACTTGTTTGTTGTATGTGAGGTTGATCTCCAATACTAAAAAAATGAAACCATTGTTTTTGCTCTTTTTGCTGTTTATATGGACTTGAGCATTTCCTATTCTATGTATTTGTTTAACCACGCCTTTATATATTTATATGTACAAATGGCATATGTAATAAATTTGTCGACAATACTTAATATGATTCCATAGAATGGTTGTAGCCTAGGAGCATTACACTATATGATGTACCCTAAGTGGGTACCAGGATACACTGTCTAGGTTTGTGTATGTATGTTCTGTGATATTTACTTAAAGATGCAATATATATTTATAAGAAAATATTACTGTCATTTTAACAACATGATTGACATTTTACAGAATAGTTTTGAAAAATAAATAAATATTCAGTCATCATTCACATTGTGAAGGATTGTATGCTAATGCCAACTCTTGATCCTCTGAAGTATCTGGGATGGACCCAGGATTTTCAGCTACCCAGAACTTAAAATGTAACATACTGAAGAATTATTTTGCAGGTAGGCAGTTTCAAGTAACCTTATATGAGCACAACTTTAACATATCAGAGATTCTTTCTTTGATTTTTTTCTTTCCATTTTTTATTAGGTATTTAGCTCATTTACATTTCCAATGCTATACCAAAAGTCCCCCATACCCACCCACCCCCACTCCCCTACCCGCCCACTCCCCCTTTTTGGCCCTGGCGTTCCCCTGTTCTGGGGCATATAAAGTTTGCGTGTCCAATGGGCCTCTCTTTCCAGTGATGGCCGACTAGGCCATCTTTTGATACATATGCAGCTAGAGTCAAGAGCTCCGGGGTACTGGTTAGTTCATAATGTTGATCCACCTATAGGGTTGCAGATCCCTTTAGCTCCTTGGGTACTTTCTCTAGCTCCTTCATTGGGAGCCCTGTGATCCATCCATTAGCTGACTGTGAGCATCCACTTCTGTGTTTGCTAGGCCCCGGCATACTCTCACAAGAGACAGCTACATCTGGGTCCTTTTGATAAAATCTTGCTAGTGTATGCAATGGTGTCAGCGTTTGGATGCTGATTATGGGATGGATCCCTGGATATGGCATTCTCTACATGGTCCATCCTTTCATCTCAGCTCCAAACTTTGTCTCTGTAACTCCTTCCAAGGGTGTTTTGTTCCCACTTCTAAGGAGGGGCATAGTGTCCACACTTCAGTCTTCATTTTTCCTGAGTTTCATGTGTTTAGGAAATTGTATCTTATATCTTGGGTATCCTAGGTTTTGGGCTAATATCCACTTATCAGTGAGTACATATTGTGTGAGTTCCTTTGTGAATGTGTTACCTCACTCAGGATGATGTCCTCCAGGTCCATCCATTTGGCTAGGAATTTCATAAATTCATTCTTTTTAATAGCTGAGTAGTACTCCATTGTGTAGATGTACCACATTTTCTGTATCCATTCCTCTGTTGAGGGGCATCTGGGTTCCTTCCAGCTTCTGGCTATTATAAATAAGGCTGCTATGAACATACTGGAGCATGTGTCCTTCTTACCAGTTGGGGCATCTTCTGGATATATGCCCAGGAGAGGTATTGCTGGATCCTCTGGTAGTACTATGTCCAATTTTCTGAGGAACCGCCAGACGGATTTCCAGAGTGGTTGTACAAGCCTGCAATCCCACCAACAATGGAGGAGTGTTCCTCTTTCTCCACATCCTCGCCACTATCTGCTGTCACCTGAATTTTTGATCTTAGCCATTCTGACTGGTGTGAGGTGGAATCTCAGGGTTGTTTTGATTTGCATTTCCCTGATGATTAAGGATGTTGAACATTTTTTCAGGTGCTTCTCTGCCATTCGGTATTCCTCAGGTGAGAATTCTTTGTTCAGTTCTGAGGCCCATTTTTTAATGGGGTTATTTGGTTTTCTGAAGTCCACCTTCTTGAGTTCTTTATATATGTTGGATATTAGTCCCCTATCTGATTTAGGATAGGTAAAGATTCTTTCCCAATCTGTTGGTGGTCTCTTTGTCTTATTGACAGTGTCTTTTGCCTTGCAGAAACTTTGGAGTTTCATTAGGTCCCATTTGTCAATTCTCGATCTTACAGCACAAGCCATTGCTGTTCTGTTCAGGAATTTTTCCCCTGTGCCCATATCTTCAAGGCTTTTCCCCACTTTCTCCTCTATAAGTTTCAGTGTCTCTGGTTTTATGTGAAGTTCTTTGATCCATTTAGATTTGACCTTAGTACAAGGAGATAAGTATGGATCGATTCACATTCTTCTACATGATAACAACCAGTTGTGCCAGCACCAATTGTTGAAAATGCTGTCTTTCTTCCATTGGATGGTTTTAGCTCCCTTGTGGAAGATCAAGTGACCATAGGTGTGTGGGTTCATTTCTGGGTCTTCAATTCTATTCCATTGGTCTACTTGTCTGTCTCTATACAAGTACCATGCAGTTTTTACCACAATTGCTCTGTAGTAGTGCTTTAGGTCAGGCATGGTGATTCCACCAGAGGTTCTTTATCCTTGAGAAGAGTTTTTGCTATCCTAGGTTTTTTTGTTATTCCAGATGAATTTGCAAATTGCTCCTTCTAATTTGTTGAAGAATTGAGTTGGGATTTTGATGGGGATTGCATTGAATCTGTAGATTGTTTTTGGCAAGATAGCCATTTTTACAATATTGATCCTGCCAATCCATGAGCATGGGAGATCTTTCAATCTTCTGAGATCTTCTTTAATTTCTTTCTTCAGAGCCTTGAAGTTTTTATCATACAGATCTTTCACATCCTTAGTTAGAGTGACGCCGAGATATTTTATATTATTTGTGACTATTGAGAAGGGTGTTGTTTCCCTAATTTCTTTCTCAGCCTGTTTATTCTTTGTGTAGAGAAAGGCCATTGACTTGTTTGAGTTAATTTTATATCCAGCTACTTCACCGAAGCTGTTTATCAGGTTTAGGAATTCTCTGGTGGAATTTTTAGGGTCACTTATATATACTATCATATCATCTGCAAAAAGTGATATTTTGACTTCCTCCTTTCCAATTTGTATCCCCTTGATCTCCTTTTGTTGTCGAATTGCTCTGGCTAATACTTCAAGTACTATGTTGAAAAGGTAGGGAGAAAGTGGGCAGCCTTGTCTAGTCCCTGATTTTAGTGGGATTGCTTCCAGCTTCTCTCCATTTACTTTGATGTTGGCTACTGGTTTGCTGTAGATTGCTTTTATCATGTTTAGGTATGGGCCTTGAATTCCTGATCTTTCCAGAACTTTTATCATCAATGGGTGTTGGATCTTGTCAAATGCTTTTTCTGCATCTAACGAGATAATCATGTGGTTTTTGTCTTTGAGTTTGTTTTTATAATGCATTACATTGATGGATTTTCGTATATTAAACCATCCCTGCATCCCTGGAATAAAACCTACTTGGTCAGGATGGATGATTGCTTTAATGTGTTCTTGGATTCAGTTAGCGAGAATTTTATTGAGGATTTTTGCATCAATATTCATATGAGAAATTGGTCTGAAGTTTTCTATCTTTGTTGGATCTTTCTGTGGTTTAGGTATCAGAGTAATAGTTGCTTCATAAAATGAGTTGGGTAGAGTACCTTCTACTTCTATATTGTGAAAAAGTTTGTGCAGAACTGGAATTAGATCTTCTTTGAAGGTCTGATAGAACTCTGCACTAAACCCATCTGGTCTTGGGCTTTTTTTTGGCTGGGAGACTATTTATAACTGCTTCTATTTCTTTCGGGGATATGGGACTGTTTAGATGGTCAACTTGATCCTGATTCAACTTTGGTACCTGGTATCTGTCCAGAAATTTGTCCATTTCGTCCAGGTTTTCCAGTTTTGTTGAGTATAGCCTTTTGTAGAAGGATCTGATGGTGTTTTGGATTTCTTCATGATCTGTTGTTATGTCTCCCTTTTCATTTCTGATTTTGTTAATTAGGATTTTGTCCCTGTGCCCTTTAGTGAGTCTAGCTAAGGGTTTATCTATCTTGTTGATTTTCTCAAAGAACCAACTCCTCGTTTGGTTAATTCTTTGAATAGTTCTTCTTGTTTCCACTTGGTTGATTTCACCCCTGAGTTTGATTATTTCCTGCTGTCTACTCCTCTTGGGTGAATTTGCTTCCTTTTTTTCTAGGGCTTTTTGATGTGTTGTCAAGCTGCTAGTATGTGCTGTCTCCCGTTTCTTCTTGGAGGCATTCAGAGCTATGAGTTTCCCTCTTAGAAATGCTTTCATTGTGTCCCATAGGTTTGGGTACGTTCTGGCTTCATTTTCATTAAACTCTAAAAAGTCTTTAATTTCTTTCTTTATTCCTTCCTTGACCAAGGTATCATTGAGAAGAGTGTTGTTCAGTTTCCACGTGAGTGTTGGCTTTCTGTTATTTTTTTTGTTATTGAAGATCAGCCTTAGTGCATGGTGATCTGATAGGATACATGGGACAATTTCAATATTTTTGTATCTGTTGAGGCCTGTTTTGTGACCTATTATGTGGTCAATTTTGGAAAAGGTACCATGAGGTGCTGAGAAGAAGGTATATCCTTTTGTTTTAGGATAAAATGTTCTGTAGATATCTGTCAGATCCATTTGTTTCATCACTTCTGTTAGTTTCAGTGTGTCCCTGTTTAGTTTCTGTTTCCATGATCTGTCCATTGGTGAAAGTGGTGTGTTGAAGTCTCCCACTATTATTGTGTGAGGTGCAATGTGTGCTTTGAGCTTAACTAAAGTTTCTTTAATGAATGTGGCTGCCCTTGTATTTGGAGCATAGATATTCAGAATTGAGAGTTCCTTTTGGAGGATTTTACCTTTGATGAGAACGAAGTGCCTCTCCTTGTCTTTTTTGATGACTTTGGGTTGGAAGTCAATCTTATCAGATATTAGGATGGCTACTCCAGCTTGTTTCTTCATACCATTTGCTTGGAAAATTGTTTTCCAGCCTTTTATTCTGAGGTAGTGTCTATCTTTTTCTCTGAGATGTGTCTCCTGTAAACAGCAAAATGTTGGGTCTTGTTTGTGTAGCCAGTTTGTTAGTCTATGTCTTTTTATTGGGGAGTTGAGACCATTGATGTTAAGAGATATTAAGGAAAAGTAATTGTTGCTTCCTGTTATTTTTGTTGTTAAAGTTGGCATTCTGTTCTTGTGGCTGTCTTCTTTTAGGTTTGTTGAGGGATTACCTTCTTGTTTTTTCTAGGGAATTGTTCCCGTTCTTGTATTGGTTTTTTTCTGTTATTAACCTTTGAAGGGCTGGATTCGTGGAGAGATAATGTGTGAATTTGGTTTTGTCGTGGAATACTTTGATTTCTCCACCTATGGTAACTGAGAGTTTGGCTGGGTATAGTAGCCTGGGCTGGAATTTGTGTTCTCTTAGTGTCTGTATAACATCTGTCCAGTCTCTTCTGGCTTTCATAGTCTCTGGTGAAAAATTCTTTCTTTGATTTTATTCTTTCTTATTAGGTGTATTAGTTTTGGTTTTACTGCTGTGAACAGACACCATGACCAAGGCAGCTCTTATAAGGACAACATTTAATTGGGACTGCTTCATGTTCAAAGGTTCAGTCCAATATCATGAAAGCAGGAACATGTAGGTTCCTAGGCAGGCATGGTGCTGTATGAGTTAAGAGTTTTACAGCTTTATCTGAAGGTCACTAGGAGAAGACTGGCTTTCAGCAGTTAGGATGAGGGACTTAAAGCCTATGCCCACCGTGGCCTATACAGTATGTAGTGCTTACTACCCCACTTTAAGCTTCAGGCAGGCCATGCTATTAGCATCTGCCCTGGTTCCCTTGGATTAGTGGGTGAAAGACACACACAAACACACACATACACACACACACACACACACAACACACAACACACATACACACCACAGCACAAGGTGAAAATACACTATTAATTTAGGAATTCTCAAATGGTATTCACACATGCACAAATGATATAAGTCTAGTAGTGGCAAGAATTGTTTCTCAGCAAGTTGAGTTGAGTTACATGGCTCCAGTTCCAGAAATCTAGAACCAAGGAATTCAGCCACTACTAGTGAGTGCTTAAGCCAAGAGCCTGGGAAGCTGTGCTGTGCAGACAAGATGACTGGTTCCCTGAATGCTAGGAGGAAGGCAGTGAGAAACAATTGACAAATGGGACCTCATAAAATTGCAAAGCTTCTATAAGGCAAAGGACACTATCATTAGGACAAAGTGGCAAACAACAGATTGGGGAAAAGATCTTTATGAATCCTACATCCAATAGAGGGCTAATATCCAAGATATACAAAGAACTCAAGAAATTAGTTTCTTGACAATCAAATAAGCCTATTAAAAATGGGGTACAGAGCTAAACAAAGAATTCTCAACTGAGGAAACTTGACAGTCAAGGAGCAACTAAAGAAATGTTCGACATCCTTAGTCATCAGAGAAATGGAAATAAAAACAACCCTGAGATTCCACCTCACACCAGTCAGAATGGCTAAGATCAAAAATTCAGGTGACAACAGATGCTGGTGAGGAGGTAGAGAAAGAATATTCCTTCATTGTTGGTGGAATTGCAAGATGGTACAACCACTCTGGAAACCAGTCTGGCAATTCTTCAGAAAATGGGACATAGTACAACCTGAGGACCCAGCTATACCACTCCTGGGTATATACCCAGAAGATGCTCTGATATATAACAAGGGCATATGCTCCACTGTGTTCATAGCTGCCTTATTTATAATATCCAGAAGCTAGAAAGAAACCAGTTTTCCTTCAACAGAGGAATGGATACAGAAAGTGTGGCACATTCACACAATAGGGTACTACTCAGCTATTAAAAACAATGAGTTCATGAAACTCTTAGGCAAAAGGATGGAACTAGAAAATATCATCCTGAATGAGGTAACCCAGTCATAAAAGAACACACAGGCATGCACTCACTGATAATTGGATATTAGCCCAAAAGCTCAGAATACCCAAAATACAATTCATAAACCACAAGAAGCTCAAGAAGAAGGAAGACTAAAGTGTGGGTGCTTCGGTCCTTCTTAGAAGGAGAGATAAAATACTCATGAGAGGAAATACGGAGACAAAGTATGGAGCAGAGACTGAAGGAAAAAGCTATCTAGAGACAGTTCTACCTGGGGATCCATCCCATATATAGTCACCAAACCCAGACAATATTGTGAATGCCAACAATTACATGCTGACAGGAGCCAGATATACCTGTCTCCTGAGAGACTCTAGCAGCATCTGGCATATACAGAGGCAGTTTCTCACTGCCAACCATTGGACTGATCATGGAATCACCAGTGGAAGATTTAGAGAAAGAACTGAAGGAGCTGAAGAGGTTTGCAACCCCATAGGAAGAACACCAATATCAACCAATCAGAGTGCCCAGGGTCTAAGGCACCCACCAAAGAGTAAACATGGAGCAACTTATGGTTCCAGCCCTATATGTAGCAAAGGATGGCTTTGTTAGGCATCAATGGGAGAAGAGGCACTTGGTCCTGTGAAGCTTGATGCCCCAGTGTAGGGGAATGCAAGGGCAGGGAGGTAGGCATAGGTGGGTGGGGCACACCCTCATAGAAGCAGGAGTAAGGGGGATGGGACAGGGGTTTCTCAAGGGGAAATCAGGAAAGGGGGTAAAATTTGAAATGTAAATAAATAAAGTATCCAATTAAAAAGAGAGAGAGAGAGGAACAAATAATAAAGCTGCCTGTCTCTAGCCAGAAAAGTATCAAAGGAAAGATTTTTAAAATTTGATTTAACTGTGTTTAAGGACAGAAAAAAATATTATAGTAATTCTTTAAATGTACTTAAACATACAGATCTTAAGCTCCACAGAAGAGAGAATATAGGGGAGAGTGATACAGTAAGAAGGAGGGAATTTAATTAAGTTAATTATAGAGAAATAGAAATATTGAGGCATTCCATCTTAAATATTACTTTGAATTGTTTTAATTATCAAAATGAGTGTGATTATGAGTTTAGTGGTTATATTAAAATTCGTATAGAAATTCCTTAAGATAAACATTTAATTATTTGCAGTTACTGAACCAAGTACATGTTATTTTGGGAGAGAACTCTGAGTTTATGTTAACAGGAAACTAGAGAGGGCTTTGAAGCCTATCTAGAGTCATATGCATCAAAGATGACAGGGAAAGACCCTCCTGAAGGACTCGAAAAGTTTGAGAAAATCAAAGAAGACAGGTAAAAATTCGTCATATCATCCTTCACATGGCATAAATGAAGACTTATTACAATTGGTTATTGATAAAATTAACTCATTAAAAAGACAGCTATCTTTAACCTGCTCAAACAAGGAGCAAAATTTCATCCTTAACTGAAATGTGAACCCTGCCCAATTCATATTAATATCTTAATGGTACTAAATTTAGTTGTGAGATTCATATATTCAATAATGTACAGCTTTGGCAAGATTCATTCTCAGAGATGCTGAACAGATTTGCTTGGCCTCCTGCTTAGAGTTGCTGCCCAAAACACCTTGTGGGATGGCAGCTGATTTCAGGTCATCTTGCCTCATCCAACCTTTCAGAAAGAAAGAACTTCAGTCAAGCTCTGAACCTTCCAAACATGCAGAGACTGGATAACAGTCCCTAAAGTTAGCTTTCTTAAGTCTAACCAAATTTTCTAATGTTTCTACTCTTCCACTCCTCTTTAGAGAATTCCTTGTCACACCTGTTCAGCAGGAAGAAGCAATGGGGAGACATCAACCCAATTCCCTGGGTTTGGCTGTCTGGTAATAGTTATTTTACCAATTGTATATAGGTTGTCATTTTAAGGGATAATTTGGAAATAAGTCAAATTTTGAACAGGAAGGAAATAGGTGGAATGGATTACTAAATTTTATTTGTGAACAAAGCATTGTGTTACCATAGTCTTACATTGATGAAAATCTTTGTAATTGATACAAAATTGAGGATAAAATTTCTTGCATCGATACAGAAATTATATACTGATATAAAACTAAGGTTTTCATTGGTACAAATTTGTATACTGATAAAAAATTGAAATTAATATTGTTGCTCTTAGATAGGCATTGTACCTATGCAACTTATTTATGAATGCAAGGCTTCTAACTTAGTCCTTCTAATAGGTGCTTTACAAACTGTTTACTATGATTAAGTAGTATAGGTTAAAGGCCAGATAACAAATTCACAGTTGTGTTAGATTTTATTTAATTATAATAATAAAGTGTTTTCAGTTTACTCAATAGAAATGGTTAAGGGTATTTAAGGTTGAACAGTTCAGAGATAGTCTTCAAAAAATCAGATATTCAAAGAATGTGACATTTAATGTTATTTCATTATTAAGGATCTTTTGACAATGAGACATGTCTGCTATGATAGCTCCCCCACTCCCCTTTAAAGAAGAATTGAGCATCTTTACCTCTAGGCAAGGTTGCTTATTATGGCAAAGTAGCCACTAAACTGAAATTGCTTATATCATCTGCAGACTATATACTGTCCAAAAAGGACAGAGGTGGGATGGTTGAATACTAAGCTCTGCCAATACAAGGTAAACTAGTCCTTCATATTTCCTGCCCCATGAAAGGTCTGTCAGATGGTTCTGGGCCAGAAGGTTGAAGACAGATGCTCCAGTGTTATAAGAAATTAGGGGGAGAGTCTTGCCCAACACCCGCAAGGGCCCACACGGGACTCCCCACGGGATCCTAAGACCTCTGGTGAGTGGAACAGAGCGCCTGCCCCAAACCAATCGCGCGGAACCTGAGACTGCTGTACATAGGGAAGCAGGCTACCCGGGCTTGATCTGGGGCACAAACCGCTTCCTCTCCACTCGAGCCCCGGGCTACCTTGCCAGCGGAGTCGCCTGACACCCGCAAGGGCCCACACAGGATTCCACAGGAGATCCTAAGAACTCTAGTGAGTGGAACACAACTTCTGTCAGGAGTCTGGTTCGAACACCAGATATCTGGGTACCTGCCCTGCAAGAAGAGAGCTTGCCTGCAGAGAATACTCTGCCCACTGAAACTAAGGAGAGTGCTACCCTCCAGGTCTGCTTATAGAGGCTAACAGAGTCACCTGAAGAACAAGCTCTTAACAGTGACAACTAAAACAGCTAGCTTCAGAGATTACCAGATGGCGAAAGGCAAACGTAAGAATCCTACTAACAGAAATCAAGACCACTCACCATCATCAGAACGCAGCACTCCCACCCTACCTAGTCCTCGGCACCCCAACACAACCGAAAATCTAGACCCAGATTTAAAAACATTTCTCATGATGATGATAGAGGACATCAAGAAGGACTTTCATAAGTCACTTAAAGAATTACAGGAGAGCACTGTTAAAGAGTTACAGGCCCTTAAAGAAAAGCAGGAAAACACAGCCAAACAGGTAGAAATCATTAAAGAAAAACAGGAAAACACATCCAAACAGGTGATGGAAATGAACAAAACCATACTAGAACTAAAAGGGGAAGTAGACACAATAAAGAAAACCCAAAGCGAGATAGAAACCCTAGGAAAGAGATCTGGAACCATAGATGCGAGCATCAGCAACAGAATACAAGAAATGGAAGAGAGAATCTGAGGTGCAGAAGATTCCATAGAGAACATCGACACAACAGTCAAAGAAAATACAAAATGCAAAAGGATCCTAACTCAAAACATCCAGGTAATCCAGGACACAATGAGAAGACCAAACCTACGGATAATAGGAATTGATGAGAATGAAGATTTTCAACTTAAAGGGCCAGCTAATATCTTCAACAAAATAATAGAAGAAAACTTCCCAAACATAAAAAAAGAGATGCTCATGATCATACAAGAAGCCTACAGAACTCCAAATAGACTGGACCAGAAAAGAAATTCCTCCCGACACATAATAATCAGAACAACAAATGCACTAAATAAAGATAGAATATTAAAAGCAGTAAGGGAGAAAGGTCAAGTAACATATAAAGGAAGGCCTATCAGAATTACACCAGACTTTTCACCAGAGACTATGAAAGCCAGAAGAGCCTGGACAGATGTTATACAGACACTAAGAGAACACAAATGCCAGCCCAGGCTACTATACCCGGAAAAACTCTCAATTACCATAGATGGAGAAACCAAAGTATTCCACGACAAAAACAAATTCACACAATATCTTTGTACGAATCCAGCCCTTCAAAGGATAATAACAGAAAAGAAGCAATACAAGGACGGAAATCACACCCTAGAACAAGCAAGAAAGTAATCACTCAACAAACCAAAAAGAAGACAGCCACAAGAACAGAATGCCAACTCTAACAACAAAAATAAAAGGAAGCAACAATTCCTTTTCCTTAATATCTCTTAATATCAATGGACTCAATTCCCCAATAAAAAGACATAGACTAACAGACTGGCTACACAAACAGGACCCGACATTCTGCTGCTTACAGGAAACCCATCTCAGGGAAAAAGACAGACACTACCTCAGAGTGAAAGGCTGGAAAACAATTTTCCAAGCAAATGGACTGAAGAAACAAGCTGGAGTTGCCATTTTAATATCGGATAAAATCGACTTCCAACCCAAAGTTATCAAAAAAGACAATGAGGGACACTTCATACTCATCAAAGGTAAAATCCTCCAAGAGGAACTCTCAATTCTGAATATCTACGCACCAAATGCAAGGGCAGCCACATTCATTAGAGACACATTAGTAAAGCTCAAAGCATACATTGCACCTCACACAATAATAGTGGGAGACTTCAACACACCACTTTCTCCAAGGAACAGATCGTGGAAACAGAAACTCAACAGGGACACAGTGAAACTAACAGAAGTTATGAAACAAATGGACCTGACAGATATCTACAGAACATTTTATCCTAAAACAAAAGGATATACCTTCTTCTCAGCACCTCACGGGACCTTCTCCAAAATTGACCATATAATTGGTCACAAAACAGGCCTCAATAGATACAAAAATATTGAAATTGTCCCATGTATTCTATCAGACCACCATGGCCTAAGACTGATCTTCAATAACAACATAAATAATGGAAAGCCAACATTCACGTGGAAACTGAATAACACTCTTCTCAAAGATACCTTGGTCAAGGAAGGAATAAAGAAAGAAATTAAAGACTTTTTAGAGTTTAATGAAAATGAAGCCACAACGTACCCAAACCTATGGGACACAATGAAAGCATTTCTAAGAGGGAAACTCATAGCTCTGAATGCCTCCAAGAATAAACGGGAGACAGCACATACTAGCAGCTTGACAACACATCAAAAAGCCCTAGAAAAAAAGGAAGCAAATTCACCCAAGAGGAGTAGACAGCAGGAAATAATCAAACTCAGGGGTGAAATCAACCAAGTGGAAACAAGAAGAACTATTCAAAGAATTAACCAAACGAGGAGTTGGTTCTTTGAGAAAATCAACAAGATAGATAAACCCTTAGCTAGACTCACTAAAGGGCACAGGGACAAAATCCTAATTAACAAAATCAGAAATGAAAAGGGAGACATAACAACAGATCCTGAAGAAATCCAAAACACCATCAGATCCTTCTACAAAAGGCTATACAAAACAAAACTGGAAAACCTGGACGAAATGGACCAATTTCTGGACAGATACCAGGTACCAAAGTTGAATCAGGATCAAGTTGACCATCTAAACAGTCCCATATCACCTAAAGAAATAGAAGCAGTTATCAATAGTCTCCCAGCCAAAAAAAGCCCAGGACCAGACGGGTTTAGTGCAGAGTTCTATCAGACCTTCAAAGAAGATCTAATTCCAGTTCTGCACAAACTGTTTCACAAAATAGAAGTAGAAGGTACTCTACCCAACTCATTTTATGAAGCCACTATTACTCTGATACCTAAACCACAGAAAGACCCAACAAAGATAGAGAACTTCAGACCAATTTCTCTTATGAATATCGATGCAAAAATCCTCAATAAAATTCTCGCTAACCGAATCCAAGAACACATTAAAGCAATCATCCATCCTGACCAAGTAGGTTTTATTCCAGGGATGCAGGGATGGTTTAATATACGAAAATCCATCAATGTAATCCATTATATAAACAAACTCAAAGACAAAAACCACATGATTATCTCGTTAGATGCAGAAAAAGCATTTGACAAGATCCAACACCCATTCATGATAAAAGTGTTGGAAAGATCAGGAATTCAAGACCCATACCTAAACATGATAAAAGCAATATACAGCAAACCAGTAGCCAACATCAAAGTAAATGGAGAGAAGCTGGAAGCAATCCCACTAAAATCAGGGACTAGACAAGGCTGCCCACTTTCTCCCTACCTTTTCAACATAGTACTTGAAGTATTAGCCAGAGCAATTCGACAACAAAAGGAGATCAAGGGGATACAATTTGGAAAAGAGGAAGTCAAAATATCACTTTTTGCAGATGATATGATAGTATATATAAGTGACCCTAAAAATTCTACCAGAGAACTCCTAAACCTGATATACAGCTTCGGTGAAGTAGCTGGATATAAAATAAACTCAAACAATTCAATGGCATTTCTCTATACAAAGAATAAAGAGGCTGAGAAAGAAATTAGGGAAACAACACCCTTCTCAATAGTCACAAATAATATAAAATATCTTGGCGTGACTCTAACTAAGGAAGTGAAAGATCTGTATGATAAAAACTTCAAATCTCTGAAGAAAGAAATTAAGGAAGATCTCAGAAGATGGAAAGATCTCCCATGCTCATGGATTGGCAGGATCAACATTGTAAAAATGGCTATCTTGCCAAAAGCAATCTACAGATTCAATGCAATCCCCATCAAAATCCCAACTCAATTCTTCAACGAATTAGAAGGAGCAATTTGCAAATTCATCTGGAATAACAAAAAACCTAGGATAGCTAAAAGTCTTCTCAAGGATAAAAGAACTTCTGGCGGAATCACCATGCCAGACCTAAAGCTTTACTACAGAGCAATTGTGATAAAAACTGCATGGTACTGGTATAGAGACAGACAAGTAGACCAATGGAATAGAATTGAAGACCCAGAAATGAACCCACACACCTATGGTCACTTGATCTTCGACAAGGGAGCTAAAACCATCCAGTGGAAGAAAGACAGCATTTTCAACAATTGGTGCTGTCACAACTGGTTGTTATCGTGTAGAAGAATGCGAATCGATCCATACTTATCTCCTTGTACTAAGGTCAAATCTAAGTGGATCAAGGAACTTCACATAAAACCAGAGACACTGAAACTTATAGAGGAGAAAGTGGGGAAAAGCCTTGAAGATATGGGCACAGGGGAAAAATTCCTGAACAGAACAGCAATGGCTTGTGCTGTAAGATCGAGAATTGACAAATGGGACCTAATGAAACTCCAAAGTTTCTGCAAGGCAAAAGACACTGTCAATAAGACAAAAAGACCACCAACAGATTGGGAAAGGATCTTTACCTATCCTAAATCAGATAGGGGACTAATATCCAACATATATAAAGAACTCAAGAAGGTGGACTTCAGAAAATCAAATAACCCCATTAAAAAATGGGGCTCAGAACTGAACAAAGAATTCTTACCTGAGGAATACCGAATGGCAGAGAAACACCTGAAAAAATGTTCAACATCCTTAATCATCAGGGAAATGCAAATCAAAACAACCCTGAGATTCCACCTCACACCAGTCAGAATGGCTAAGATCAAAAATTCAGGTGACAGCAGATGCTGGCGTGTTTTGGAGAAAGAGGAACACTCCTCCATTTTTGGTGGGAGTGCAGGCTTGTACAACCACTCTGGAAATCAGTCTGGCGGTTCCTCAGAAAATTGGACATAGTACTACCTGAGGATCCAGCAGTACCTCTCCTGGGCATATATCCAGAAGATGCCCCAACTGGTAAGAAGGACACATGCTCCACTATGTTCATAGCAGCCTTATTTATAATAGCCAGAAGCTGGAAAGAACCTAGATGCCCCTCAACAGAGGAATGGATACAGAAAATGTGGTACATCTACACAATGGAGTACTACTCAGCTATTAAAAAGAATGAATTTATGAAATTCCTAGCCAAATGGATGGACCTGGAGGGCATCATCCTGAGTGAGTTAACACATTCACAAAGGAACTCACACAATATGTACTCACTGATAAGTGGATATTAGCCCCAAACCTAGGATACCCAAGATATAAGATATAATTTGCTAAACACATGAAACTCAAGAAGAATGAAGACTGAAGTGTGGACACTATGCCCCTCCTTAGATTTGGGAACAAAACACCCATGGAAGGAGTTACAGAGACAAAGTTTGGAGCTGAGATGAAAGGATGGACCATGTAGAGACTGCCATATCCAGGGATCCACCACATAATCAGCATCCAAACGCTGACATCATTGCATACACTAGCAAGATTTTATTGAAAGGACCCAGATGTAGCTGTCTCTTGTGAGACTATGCCGGGGCCTAGCAAACACAGAAGTGGATGCTCACAGTCAGCTAATGGATGGATCATAGGGCTCCCAATGGAGGAGCTAGAGAAAGTACCCAAGGAGCTAAAGGGATCTGCAACCCTATAGGTGGAACAACATTATGAACTAACCAGTACCCCGGAGCTCTTGACTCTAGCTGCATATATATCAAAAGATGGCCTAGTCGGCCATCACTGGAAAGAGAGGCCCATTGGACTTGCAAACTTTATATGCCCCAGTACAGGGGAACACCAGGGCCAAAAAGGGGGAGTGGGTGGGCAGGGGAGTGGGGGTGGGTGGATATGGGGGACTTTTGGTATAGCATTGGAAATGTAAATGAGCTAAATACCTAATAAAAAATGGAAAAAAATAAATAAATCCTATTTCCTAGGCGTCAAAAAAAAAAAAAAAAAAAGAAAGAAATTAGGGGCTGTCCAGGTAGTCTCTATAATTGTTTAACTTTTGGAATTGTTTGGTGGTTTCTATATACTCAGGGAATATTTAATTTATTCTCAGATTTCTGATGTGTTGAAGACTAACTATAGTCCCATAATAAAGCTCAAGTTGTTTAGCATTGAAAGAGAGGTTATAGAGTGGAAGATATGGTTTTTATATGGTATCACAGGCTAAAATCTAAACATAATCCAGGGACAGAATTATAACTCTTTAAGTTAGGAATGATGGAAAAGAACTTTATCTAATTGACAAATATGATGCACTGGATATTATTTGTATATCATACTTTGTAATTCAGATAATTGTTGTGGTTTTGTTCAATTTATGTTTGAAAGAAGAGTTTGGTTTTTTTAATTGGACAGAAAAGGTGATGTGTAAGAGATGGTTCTGATACTTTGATTGGGAATCTGAGAGTGAAAGCTGATGGTCCAGTTTCCCAATTCATTTTTATTGATCAATAAAGATGCCAGTGGCTGATGGGTGGAAGAAGTGGGACTTCAAGGTAGGCTAGCAACAGGCAGTCTAGCAGAGGCAGGAGAGAAAAGAGAATTTGCCATGCATTGGAGGGAGAGTCACCAGCCATGCGAGATCTCAGGTAGAGTGGCCTTTGGCTGCTTCCCCAGGCATGAGATTAGAAATGCAACTAAGCTGAGGGCAGATGTTGAGCAAAGAGAAGGTAACCAGGAAACTAAGATAAGGGCAGATTTTGAGTGTTGAGCAAGGAGTAAAGGAAATGTTAGCCACAGGAGGATGAGAAAAACCCAGTCATTGTCCACTAGCATCTTTATTGATTGATCGAGGACCAACTGGGGTACAGGACATTCAGCATTCACACACAGATTTCTGATCAAAGCATCAGAACTACTCCCTACAAACATACCTCCTCCAACAAGACCATACATCCAAATAGTGCTATCCCTGGGCCAAGCATATTTAACTCACAATATTGGGCAACAAATTGATTTAAAAATTCATGCTGCATTTTCAGAGTCTTGACCTCATTGTGATACCCAGTCACCCACCCATCACCCACACTTCTAGTTTTGATTTTGCTTGTTTTCTGAAACCATGCATGGCACCTCTTTAATATGAAGTGGATAATTTATTTACCCACACATAACATAACCTGCTGAAGAGCAGAGTAGTTCTACTCTGTTATTCTTGTAGCTTCTGCTGAAAATATGAACTCTTTGGGATTAGAACTGTAAAGGTAGAGAATACAAATAATAAGGAAACATAAGTTTGCTCTTGTAGACCAGAAATATGTATAGCTCGCAAACCAGAACAATTTTTGGTTAAACTTAACTAATTTCTCTTATTTTGCTATTTTTATTCAAAGAACTTTAAATGGTTGAAAAGGTGAAGGAACATTGATACAATAAGAAAAGTAATTTCCAAACTAGTCCTTTTTATCATTCATTATTGTCAATAAGGCCGTAATGTTTTAACAACACTAAAATTAATCACATTCTTTATATAAAATTCTGACTTTTGTGAACCACTGTTTCAAATACAGTTCCAATCAATGCACACTCATTGGAGTGAGTAAACTAACAACACTATAGTTTTCTTTCAGTGAGAGAATTTGTACCACGAGTTCTTCACAGCAAAACCTTATCTTGTCCTTACTATTTTAAAAATTATTTTATATGTTAACTTTCTAAGTGATTTTAATTAAAATTAGTATTGTTTAAAAGTATAAGCTAGTAACAAATTCCATATGGTATTACTTTATTAGTCTTAATTTATCTGATTCCAATATAAATATTGAGGAGCCCTAACCTGATGGTGCTGTGTTCAGAGTGCTGAGACCTGGGTGATAATTTACCATAACTCCCCCACAATGGCTAAAGAAACTTAATATGGTACCAGGCATCCCGTAAGTACTGTTGACCTTTGTTGTGAAATGCCTGTTAGGTCTCTATGGCTTGAAATGAGATAGGAATAAGATAATGGCGTTCCTAGTGTGATATATTTAACCACTTGCTTTCTGCTTTTATATACCTGCTTATTGCTATGGAACTGGGATGAAATGGTCTTTTTACTACTATCCAAAGAGAAACAACCGAGGGAAATAAAACAATTTTCTTGCTCTGCTGAAAATTCCATAGATAATTGTAATGTACACCTTTGATGTTCACCTTTATAAACCTTCCTTTAGTCCCTTCGGCACTGGCCTGCTCTCTGGTTCTAAGGCTAATAAGGTCCTTCTGCTAATAGTAAGAATAAATTTATTTAATCTAAATTGGAAATGGTCTTTCCCAGTGGATTCAAGCACCACAACATCTGGCTTTTTATTCTTTGCTCTTTTCTCTCTATCTATTCCTTCCTTTCTTTCTTTCTTTCTTTCTTTCTTTCTTTCTTTCTTTCTTTCTTTCTTTCTTTCTTTCTTTCTTTCTTTCCTTCTTTCCTTCCTTCCTTCCTTCCTTCCTTCCTTCCTTCCTTCCTTCCTTCCTTCCTCTCTCTCTTTCTCTCTTCCTTTCTTTCTAGAAAACTCAAGTTCTATATAATAATTATTTTTTAAAAATATTTCTTGAGCAAAGAGGAGGGTAATGGGATAAAAAACTCAGAGATGAGGGGGCTTGGAATGTAAATAAATAAAATAATTCAAATTTAAAAATCCCTTGAATCTTTTTAACCTGAGAATGATTATTATTATTATTTTTTTTTTTTGGTTATTATCATTTCTCTAAAGCACATTTTTTTCACAAGAATCAAGGTTACTACTTGACTCCCAAACTTGTCTCTTTCTCTCTTAGGAAGATTTTGTTTATTCATCAGTTCCTTCCTAATTGTATTCTTTGTAAAATATTATATGCCATCCCTGGGGTGCAGGTTTGGTGACATGTTTTTATTAGTGAGAGATCTTCCCAAGATTTGTGCTATGTGCTTATAAATACAAATTAATAAATATATTCAGAGAAGAAAAATTAAGCAATGATTAAAAAATAAATAAAGAGCTTCCTGGAAGATATAAATTTCCCTTCCCTTCCCTTCCCTTCCCTTCCCTTCCCTTCCCTTCCCTTCCCTTCCCTTCCCTTCCCTTCCTTTCCCTTCCTCCCTCTTCCTTCCTTTCTTCCTTCCTTCTTTCCTTCCTTCCTTCTTTCCTTCCTTCCTTCCTTCCTTCCTTTCTTTCTTTCTTTCTTTCTTTCTTTCTTTCTTTCTTTCTTTCTTTCTTTCCTTCTTTCTTTTTTCTTTCTTTCCACTTATGAAATATGATGGGAAAGAACCTCTATTTTAGACAGTAGGACCACCATTGGTACAAGCTTGGGTGTGGACATCACTAGTGTTGTAATAGGAGACTCACAAAAGGGCGTCCAGCCTGAGAAAAGCACTTTCAGATTTTATCCTTGGTCAGAATGCCCTAGAGCTTTGAGACAGAATAATGAAATGAAAATATATTTAAGGAGGAGTTAAGGAGTAGATTCAGTGGGTGTTTCTCAGTTTGAGAGATGATGATATCAAATTTCAGAAGACAGCAGAAGAGTACGTTTCATTCAACCCTCCAAAAAGGTCATAGCTCACAGGTTGAAAAATTACTGATTTATTTAGGAATATATATCCCCATATATTCCTAAATGAATATATACTTCAAAATATATGTACATATATGCATCATATGTTATATATTACTTATATCATAATCTGAAAAATATTTTTAAAACATATATTAGGATAAGATTGTGAAAATATCAGTACAGTTAGAGTAAAGGGATCCAAAAGTAGGCAAGGTAGTCAGAGGCCCCTGCTCCCACTTTAGGAGTCCCACATGAACACCCAGCTACCCAAAATGTTACATATGTGCAAAGGGCCTAGGTCTATTCCAAGAATGCTCTTTGGTAGTTAGTTCAGCCTCTATGAACCCCTTTGGGCCCAAATTAGTTGACTCTCTAGGTGTACTTATGGTGTTCTTTACCCCTCTGGCTCTTTTAATCCTTCCTCCCTCTCTTAAAAATGATTCAGCATGATTCATGTAATGTTTGACTGTGGGTCTCTGCATCAGTTTCCATCGGTTTCTGAATGAAGCCTTTCCAATGACAATTATAATAGTTCCTATTCGCAAGTATAGCAAGTATAGTGTCAGGGGTAAGCTCCCTCTCACGGCATGAGTCTCAAGAGTCAGTCATTGTTTCACCTTTCCCTTGATTTCTTCTTCTTCTTTTCCTTTTGAAGAATTTTATATTCAAAATGTGACTGTTTTAAATATTACACTTTTTTTAAAATATTTTTTATTATTATGTGTTTTCCTCAAATACATTTAGAATGCTATCCCAAAAGTCCCCCATACCCCCCCCCCACTTCCCTACCCACCCATTCCCATTTTTTAGCCCTGGCATTCCCCTTTACTGGGGCATATAAAGTTTGCATGTCCAATGGGCCTCTCTTTCCAGTGATGGCCGACTAGGTCATCTTTTGATACATATGCAACTAGAGTCAAGAGCTATGGGGTACTGGTTAGTTCATAATGTTGTTGCACCTACAGGATTGCAGATTTTTTTAGGTCCTTGGATAAGTTCTCTAGCTCCTCCATTGGGGGCCCTGTGCTCCATTCAATGACTGACTGTGAGCATCCACTTATGTGTTTGCTAGGCCCCGGCCTAGTCTCACAAGAGACAGCTTTATCAGGGTCCTTTCAGCCAACGCTTGCTAGTGTATGCAATATTACACTTTTGCTGCAAATATGTCTCATATCCATTTTATATAATACATGAACAATTTTAAAAGCTGATGATGGTGTTAGGCTCTTGTGCATCTTGAGAGAGTTTAAGAAATGGAGTACCAACATCTCCCCCTTCTCCTTTTTTTTTTCCTAGCAAAAGTGATAGCATTTGAAATGAAAATAAAGAAAATACCTAAATAAAAGAAAAGAAAAGAAAAGAGCAAATGAATAAGAACTTTCCCTTGATTTCTGCTCCATCTTTACCCCTGTGTATCTTTTAAGCAGAAATAAACTGTAGGTCTAAGGTTTTGTGGTAGGGTTGGTGTTCAAATGACATCATTCACATGCTTACAGAATATGGTCAGTTTAGAGTCCATATTCCTAATGACTAGGAGTCTTAGATACATTCACCCTCATAGATTCCTAATTTTCAATGTTCTGGGTTTCTAGCTCATCCCAGAGATGCCCACCTCTGGTATGTTCTCCCTCTGTTACTTCATTCCTCCTGATCTCATCCACATCCCCTCCCCCATCCAGTCCCCTCCAGCAACTCCCTTTCGTTGTCTAATCTGTTCCCTCTTCTCAGCAAGTGTGCCTCAAGCACCAGCTATACAACTCCTGGGCATATACCCAAAAGAAGCTCCACTATACCACAAGATCATTGCTCAATTATGTGCACAGAAGCTTCATTCATAATACCAGAAAATGGAGACAAACTATATGTCCCTCAACCAACGAATGAATAAAGAAAGTATAGTATGTTTATCCATGGAGTACTACTCAGCTACAAAAAAAAAAAAAAAAAAATGACATCATAAAATTTACAAGCAAATGATGGAACTAGAAAAGATTGTCCTGAGTGAGGAAATCTAAACCCCGAAAGACAAACACAAACACACTAAGTATTCCTCTCTAAGTGGATATTAGTCATAAGAACAGGATAACCATGATATATACCACAGTGACAGATAGGCTAAGTGATGAGGAGCACCCAGGGGGAGATGCTTGAATGTTATGCTCTCTCTGGCTGATTGTGCTTTTCACATCTTGGCTGGTTCTTAATGAATGTGTTTGGCTCCCACAAACCAGGCACTATTTTTTATTTGTTTTCTTTGTACATGTAGGTGTAAGAATGTCCAGATATGTAATCCAGAGTCAGATATTAGATATATTTGCTTGTCACTCTCTTCCGTATTTTGTGAGATAGGATCTCTCACTGAACTTAGAGCTTACCAATTTGTTGAGGCTGGCTGGCTAGTGAGTCCCAGAAAATGCTCTAGCACTGGAATTATAGAACTACAATGCTACACCCACCTTTTATATGGGTTTTAGGAAGCTGAACTCAGATCCTCATGTGTTAACACAGCAAGCACTTTATCCACTTAGGCCATCTCCCCAGTTCCCAAGCCTCCAATTATATTCATTTTTGTTTAGTACACACATCTGTGGTGTATACACATACACATGCATATACACATACATACATTTCATATATATATATAATTCACACACATAGCATACATAAACACACACACACAAACACACACACACATACATATTCTGGGATTTAAACTCAGGCTCTGCATGTTACACAAATCAATTTTACAATATTTAGCATGTTTGGTTGGTTTACAGCCTAAATATTAATATGTTCTTAATTCATTGATAAAAATATAGCATAGCATTAATATTTAATGCTATGCTATATTTTTATCAATACTGAAGGAAATGAATTAATCTTCTCTGTATCTAGGAAGCAAGTCAGCAAGTGAGTTACTGAATACGCATCTAGTAGCCCTACAGAAGAATCTGTGAAATAGCACATATACCTCATCTAATCCCAGATGCTGATGATGTAGAGACATGTCCAATATTACTTCTTGTCAGGTAGGAAGAAAAAGATATAAGAACATTCATTTCCATATTTATTACAAAGTAATAACTTAGGGGTAGTTACATCTCCTATGAGACCCTCTAGAGAGCTATTGAACTTTAAAAATTAGCTGCCTGCTATAATAAATATCCAATTTCAATGTAAATGACTCCTTCACAGACTATCATTTTGTAAATTTAGAGAGTTCTAAAGTCCTGGAACAAGAAACGTGTTAACAGCCAATGTAACGGGATCAGTTTCTACTAAAGAGATGATATATCCATGTGACCTGGACACTCCATTACCTAATAGGAGCTATTTAAGACTTAGACCACTCATGCCAAAAATGCACCAATGCTAAATTTTAACTTTGAAATTAGGATTTAGCAGTTGGGGAACTGAAAATGTAGGATGATGAGGTCATGGCTCAGTCAGTGAAGGTGAAGTGTTCTCTACATAAGGATAATTAGCTAACTTTGGATGACCAACGCAAATGTAAAAGTTAGACACTACTGTACAGGCCTGTAACTACAGCACTAGGTAAGGCAAAGAGAGACACCTAAAGCTTGCTAGACATCCTGACTAGTGAAGTAGATTAGCTCCAGGTTCAAACAGAGAGCCTGCCTCAAATCTCAAGGAAATAGCAATAGAGGAATTAATTGAAGTCCAGGTCTGTCATCCACACACATGTGCACACATATTCATACACATTCACATACACAGGTCCATATGTATGAACATGAATGCTCACATTCACACAAAAGAATATTAAAAATGATATTTAGCTTAGGAATTTATCAGTAATATTAGAATTTACATGAAGATAAAGACCAGTAGCTTAAAACATTCTCAATGTAAGATAAAAAGTTTTCATCTCAGCTTTGGACTATGAATAATTTTATTATAAATTTTTAGCAACTTGTACTTAACAATTTCAATCTATTTTATAGTATTAATGTTTATTAAATTAGGTATATCAAAATTCAGTCTATTAAATTGTTTCAATGTTCACTCACATTTGCTTAGAGTCAGTAGGAGTGATGTATGAATAGATAGCTTTTTAAAGAAAAGTATATTTATATTCTATCATATGTTCACAGATTTTTAAAGTACCTAATCTTAAAGAAAAATTTATATACAGAAAGAATATGTTGAATAAACTTCTAGGAAATGTGGCCAGCAAAGTCTATGGAGACAACCTACCCTCAAACACAAACCAATGTGAGAGACTAGATTCAATTTTTACAATTAGCTCTAAAGGAAGAATGGGTACACCTTATAAAATGAAGAGATAAACCAAAACCAGAGGATTGAGGGCCATCTCTTGCTAATACTAATAAGATATGAGAGGTAAAAATAATCATAGATAGGAGAGGTTAGTGTGTTCACCTTATCCACTAACTATACTTTTTCATGCAGAGTTAGAGCCCACACTTAGAGTGCACATATGTCATACTTATGTAAACGTGAGAAATCATCTCTTCACTGCCTTTCTTGTTTTTTTTCTGTCCAATATAACTGTGAATATATGTGTATTATATATAAATTTGTATATAAAGTGATCTTTAATCCATAGAAATAGGATTTGAATGTTACACATAAAATTCTTACAAGTGTGAAAATTAAGCAAATATCTGTGCCTTTCAAAAGAATAATATGGAGTGGAGAGATGGCTCAGCAATTAATACCAATGCCTTTTCTTGTAGAGGACCAAAGATCAGTTTCCAGTACCTACATCATGGCTCACAACTATCCGTAAGTCCAGTTTAAAAAAATCTGATGCCTCCTCTGACTTTCAATGGCACCAGTCCTGAATATAATAGACATTTATCATTCAGATAAAATACTTATGCCTGTAAAATCGAGTAAGTAAAATTTTAAAATAGGGAGTAATATAATATAATACAATTAATTGATGTATTTATAATAGTAATATTGATTATAATTAGGAGTGCATTATTTATCAAAATACATGGTTAATGTAAGACATGTAATACTGACCATTAGTTGAAATAAAGAAATAAAATATATTAAATATTTCTAAAGAACATGGACATTTAACTTGCTCAGAGGCAGAAGTAACATGGCCTAACTTTATGGGCCTCACAATTCTTGGCTTATGATACTCACTCCATATTTCACTTTTGTTAATTGATTTTGTTTTGACATAGATGGATAACAAAAAGATATAAATAATTCATGTATAATTCATAACCTGTGAAAACATTTAACTTCCTGGCTTGGAAATACAGACATTCTAATGGTGGTGAGCAAGTGTGTAGGCAGCAAAGAAGTAATATTTATACAGCAATGGGTTTCAGATATTTTCTAGTCCTTATGATTAAAAACTGTGTTTAGAAAGATGGCTTAACTATCAGGAGTTTTTACTGCTCTTCCAGAGGGCCTGAATTCCCTTCCCTGCACCCACATCAGTCTCTCGCAACTACATCTAACTCCAGCTCAAGTGGATCTAATATCCTCGTCTGGGCAGTGAAAACATTACAAACTTGTGCTCTACATACCTACAGGCACACATATACACATAAATTAAAAAACTTAAAAAAATAATCGAATGTAATTTTCCTACTTGATATGTTATTTGTTGTTTTCGAAACAAGTAAATTAAGAAATTACAATGAGCAAGGGGAGCTCAGTGCTATCTGGGAATTCTTAGCATTGAGTCCATGTTTCTATTGCCTATGACATCACTCACAAACCACTAACTCAAACATAATAAGTGGTTGAAATGCCATAGAAACATCAGCAATGAGCCTGATTCATTTGTGGAAAAGTAGTCATGTCACACAAACTTAATTATTTTCTCTATTGAATTAGATAATTCATGGCCTAAATCAATAAACTAGAGGCTATAGATTTGTATTTTATAGAGTTAAAATAATGGCTAAGGATTTTTATTTGATAAATGGATTTAATTGTGTTAGGTGAGCTAACATTTCTTAGTGAAAGTGGAATAACCAGTTGAATCTCTTGATACAGTGGATAAGATCGACAAATTAGCAATCAAAGTGACTCATAAATTTCTTCTCTTATGAACCTCCAGTAAATAATGACAGACAGAGCTCAGCTTCTGCAGGCAGAACCAAGCAATCAGCCAAATGGACATATGCCACATAAAGGAGCAAAATTATGCTAGCTCCTTGCACTCTAGAATCTCTTTTCTCTGATTACTTCTGTCCTATAATTTTGAAATAGAGTGGTACTTTATCCATGAGAGTATGTTTTCGGATCCCTACTAGTCACCAGAAACAGTTCAAGCAGCAGTAATTTATTCCTTTTCCATGTGAACTAAGAAAAAGTGTGTGTGTGTGTGTGTGTGTGTGTGTGTGTGTGTGTGTGTGTGTGTGTAATGCAGATATGCCTTCTGCAGTGTGATAGCAAATTAGCTCAACTGTCATTTTCCTAATTCACAATTCTGCATACAGGTTCATGCTTGTAGATATCAGCAAACTCAGTATAGGTCTCCATTGTCTTTCCTTAGATGAAATACTTTTACTTATTTTCTAAAAGGAAGACATTAATAGCTTCTCTTTGGCATATTCAAATTATCCTTATCAGTTTGAGGCTAGTGTTGAGTAAAATAACACAAGGATTGCAACATTAGGAAAACTGATATAATAATTAAATTAGTCATCAAGTAATATAGCATAGTATAGAATGATATAGTATATATATATATATATATGTATACACACACACACACACATATATATATATATATATATATATATATATGTATACACACACACACACACACACACACACACACACACACATATATATATATATATATATATAGTATGTGCTATAGCACACTAGACAAAGTAACGACTTACCTTCTTGGTGAGAAGCGGATGCAGTAAATTTTACCATGCTTCTCATAATAAAATTCAATTTAATTTTGTCAACGATTTCTTTGTTGTTGTTTTGTTTTGTTTTGTCTGTTTGTTTTTGTTATATAAAGACAGGTTTCTCTGAGTAGTCATGACTATAAAACAGGCTGACCTCAAACTCCACGTTTAACCTGCCTCTACCTCCATGTTTAACCTCCTGAATGGTAGACTCAAGACATTTACCACCACTGCCTGGTTATGAATTGTTTCTTTCTGGAATATACATAATAATTTTGAAACATGACTGACTGCATGCTACTGAAACCATAGATAGTAAAGACATAGAAAGACTCCTGCGTCAGGCATTACTTCCTTCTTGTTGAGGAGGTGTTAAACTCCACTGGAATGCTGCTGGTAAGTGACACTGTGTGTGTGCCACTACTGCCCCTCATTACTGGTTATTATGCAAGTAACCTTTGTGGTTCATAAGTGCTGTAGCTGGATATGGTGTAGGTTGTTTACGTTCTTTGGAAATTTATGTGCAAATTTCCAATACCATGAAAGATATCTGTCATAAAGGAACTTCTCAAATTAGCTCCAGTTCCGGGGCCTTTGGACCATGTGTCTGAAGTGCATTGTATCTTCAATGATAGGGATTTCACTTCCACCTCTGGGGAAAACCATGGACCTACAATGCTTTGGAATCTCTTGGAAAACAGTGGCAAACAACTAAAAAGCACGCTTCTCGTGAATGCTGTTGGAATTTTTGGTAGATGGTTTATGGCTCTTTGGAGAAGCATTTTACCCCAGAAGGGAAAGTTTTATTTAAACAATGTATGGATATTTATACAGTAATTTCCAAATATTAAAGGTAGTTTTAGGCATAGTTCATAGTATTATTGATTATGTCTTTTTTAGATGTCCTTACTCTTTTGGTACTGGAAACATAGAGCAATAACAAGGGAAACTGAAGTAGTGTCTCTTGGAAAAGAAACTAAAGCCACCAATTTATTAAACCAGAACAATCCATAACTACATTGTAAACCTTTGTTTTTATACCCACATATAAATTCAGTCCTTGTCTCAATTTTCAAAAGAATTTCCTTATAGCAGATTAAGGAATACACAACCAATCAAAATAAAGAACTGGAGTTGTGAAACTCAGTCCCAACAGTACAACTACAGGTAAACTACTGAACAAAAAGGTCAGGGATCATTTTGAAAGAAGATGATATTCCTCAAACTATTTCATAAAAAGAAACACAAAGAAAACTACCTAATACATTCTATGAAGCCACAATTACTCTGATATGTAAATCACATGAGGACCCAACCAAAAAAAAAAAGAGAACTTCAGAAAAATTTCACTTATGAATATTGATGCAAAAATATTCCATAAAATTCTTGAAAAACTGAATCCAAGAACACATCAAAACCATCATTCACCATGATCAAGTAGGCCTCATTCTATGGATGCAAGGTTGGCTCAATATATGAAAATCCATTAATGTAATTTACTATATAAATAAATTCAAAGGAAAAAAATCACATCATCATTACCTTAGATGCTGAAAGAGCATTTGACAAATACAATACTTCTTCATGTTAAAAGTATTAAAGAGATCAGGAATTCAAGCCCCATACCTAACCATAATAAAAGCAATGTACAGCAAACCAACAGCCAATATCAAATTAAATGTAGAGATACTTGAAGCAATCCCACTAAAATCAAGGATACCAACTCTCCGCATATCTATTCAATATAGTACCCAAAGTTCTAGCTAGAACAATAAGACAACAAAACAAATTGGCAAAGAAGTAAAGGTATCACTATTTGCAGATAATAAGATAGTATACATAAGCAACCCCCAAAATTCTGCCAGAGAACTTCTACAGCTGATAAACAACTTCACCAAAGTGGTCAGATGTAAAATTAACTCAAATAAATCAGAAGCCTTCCTTTATACAAAGGACAAACAGGCTGAGAAAGAAATTAGGGAAACAATCCCTCTCACAATAACGGCAAATAATATAAAATACCTTGTGGTAACTCTAACCTAACAAGTGAAAGATCTGTACAAACTGAAATTCAAATCTCTCAAGAAATAAATCAAAGAAGATCACAGAAAATGGAGTGATCTCCCAAGCTCATGGATCGGCAGAATAAACATAGTTAATACGGCCATTCTACCAAAGGCAATCTACAGATTCAATGAAATCCCCATCAATATCCCAATACATTTTATCAAAGATATGGAAAGAGCATTTCTCAATTTCATATGGAAAAGCAAAAAACTAGAGTAGCAAAAACAATTCTTAACAATAAAAGTATGACTCAGGGAATCACCATTCCTGACCTCAAGATATACTGCAGAGCAATAGTGATAAAAAACAAACAAAACAAAACAAAACAAAAACAGCCTGCTATTGGTACAGGGGCACACATGTGGATCAATGGAATAGATCTGAAGACTCAGAAATAAAACCACAAACTTACAGACACTTGATCTTTGACAATGAAGCCAAAAATAAACAATGGAAAAAAGACAAAAACTTCAATAAATGGTGCTGGTCTAACTGGCACTCTGTATGCAGAAAAATGAAAATAAATCCATATTTGTCACCTTTCCCAAAGCTCAAGTCCAAGTGGATCAAGAACCTCAACACAAAACCAAAGAAACTCAGTGTAATAGAAGAGAAAGTAGGAAGAGCCTTGAACTCATTGGCACAGAGGGAAATTTCCTAAATGGAACTTCAGTGGCTCATAATCTAAGATCAAGTTTTAATAAATAGGACCTCATGAAACTGGAAAGCTTCTGTGAGGCAAATGATGTAGCCAATAGGACAAATCGACAATTTACAGATTGAAAAAAAAATCTTCACTAACCCCACATCTAATAAAGAGCTAACATTCAAAATATATAAAGAATTCAAGAAGTTAACCACCAAAAAAAAATCAAACAAACCAATCAAAAATGGGGTACAGAACTAAACCGAGAGTTCACAACTGAGGAATCTCAAATGGCTGAGTATTTAAAGAAACGTTCAGTCCTTAGTAATCAGGGAAATGCAAATCAAAATGACCCTGAGATTCCACATTACACCAAACAGAATGACTAAGATCCAAACCCCAGGTGACAACACATGTAGGCAAGAAAATGGGCAAAGAGGAACACTCCTCCATTGTTGGTGGGATTGCAAACTGTTACAACCACTCTGAAAAATCAATCTGGAGGTTCCTCAGAAAATTGGAAATAGAGCTACCTGAAGATCCAGCTATACCACTCACTATTGGGCATATGCCCAAAAGATGCTCCACCATACATCATATTCCACTATGTTCATAGTAGTCTTGTTTGTGATAGCCAGAAAGCGGAAACAACCCAGATGTCCCACAACATAAGAATGGATACAGAAATTGTGGTTCATTTACAAAATGGAATAGTACACAGCTATTAAGAATAAGGACATCATGTATTTTGCAGGCAAATGGATGGAATTAGAAAATAGCATCTGAGTGAGGTAACTCAAACCCAAAACAATATGCATGGTATGTACTCAATAATAAGTGGATGTTAGAAAAAAAATGTACAGAATTCTCAAGATACAATCCACAGAACTCAAAAAGGTTAACAAGCCAAGGGGCCCAAGAAAACATGCCTCAGTCCCACTTATGAGGGAGAAGAGAGCAATCACAGGAGGGGAGAGAGAGGAAGGGTGGGGAAAGGACAGTTAGGGGAAGAAAGAGCAGAACGTGATCTTGTATTGAGTCTGGGAATAGGAATAAAGACCTCGGGGTGAGCAGAAATAATGGAAACAGGAAACCTTGGGAGGTAGGGGTTAGGGGACTCCCTCCCCCAGAATGTCCTAGAGACCTTGGAGGTAAGGACTATCAGAACAAAAAGGGAGGGACCTTAGATAAAATTCCCTACAGTGTAGAGAGGGAAGTTGTAGAGCCCACCTTCAGTAGAAAGACAGGGCATCAAGTGAGGGATGGGGTTGCCATCCCACAGTCAAAAACTCTGACCCATATTGTTCCTGTCTGAAAGAACTGCAGGGACAAAAATGGAGAAGAGCCTGAGGAAAAGGAGGTCCAGTGACAGGCCTAAATTGGGATTCAGCTCCAGGGGAGGCTATGGTGAGCTCACAAAAATGGAGCCTATCATGACTGCTTTCTGAAAGACTCAACAAGAAGCTGAGTCAGATGCAGATATTTACACACAAGCTGCTGACCCTTGTGTTTGAACTAGGAACATGCTGGTAGAAGTTGAGGAGGATAGAAACCCTGTAGGAGGACCAGCAGTCTCAAAAACCTGGACCCCTGAGATTTCTGAAAACCTGGGACAGCAGCCACAACATACACCAGATGACAAGTGACCCCCAAAACATATATTGCAGAGGACTTCAGGGTCTGGAATTAGTCAGAGAAGAGGTACCTAACCCTCAAGAGACTGGAAGCCCCAGGGAGTGGAGAGGTCTAGTGGGGTGATAGGTGTAGGTGTGGGGACATAGCTCTGGAGATGCATGGGGTTTGGGAACAGGTATGGGATGTGGAACAGTCTGAGGGTTGACTGGTAGGGGGATATAATCTGGACTATCAAAAAAGATTAAATAAAATTTAAAAAGAAAAACAGGATGAAGAGAGGATTACAGAGTTTGTTTTAGGTTTTTGATTTTTAACTGCTAGGAATGTCAAAATCTGCATCCATAAAGTCTTGTGACTCCCTGCAAATAAGCTAAGCAAGGATGACACCAATAGAAAGGCTAGCATGGACTGAAGAAAGTCCACAAAGCTTCAAACCTAATAAATTTAGAACTTGACTGACTTCATGTTACTGAGACCATAGATAGTAATTTTTCAGGAGGATTATAAGCAATCAAAAATCCTGATACTCAGAGAATAGTCTTTTCCAGGGAAGAGGACAGCAATTTATAATCCAATACTAAATAGTCAACCATGAAAATATATATACAAAAATAACGTTATGTAGAAGGATAAGTTTGTATTTATATACTTAATATCGAAGACACACATGTACACATAGCACTTTAGAATTATTAAATGGATATGGTAAAGACAACTCCAATTCTATATATTTTTCCAATTTAAATAGTTTTATTATTCCATGTTACTTGTTTTGGGTCCATGTGGAACAATGCTACATCCTCTTCTTGGACTGATTTAATCCACCTCTTCAATGGTGGGGCCTGAAGAAGCACCACCAGATGGGGAAGCTCCTCCAACTGGGAAGCCACCAGGCCCTTCCCCCAGGCATGCCACCAGCACTCTGGTACAGCTTGGTAATTATAGGGTTGCAGACTTTCTCCAGTTCTTTCTGCTGATGCTCAAATTCTTCCTTCTCTGCAGTCTGGTTCTTATCCAGCCAGCTGATGATTTCATTGCACTTGTCAAGAATCTTCTGTTTGTCTTCATCATTGATTTTGCTTTGAAGTTTCTCATCTTCAACATTTGCTTTCATGTCGAAGGCATAGGACTCCAGTGAATTATTGAAGGAAACCTTATCTCTCTGCTTCTCATCCTCAGCTTTGTACTTCTCAGCTTCTTGGACCATGCACTCAATATCTTCCTTGCTCAAGAAGCCTTTGTCATTCGTGATGGTGATCTTGTTCTCCTTTCTTGTGCTCTTATCTACAGCAGAAACTATGAGGATGCCATTGGCATCAATGTCAAAAGTAACCTCAATCTAAGGAACCCCACAGGGTGCTGGAGGGATGCCTGTGAGCTCAAACTTTCCAAGCAAGTTGTTGTCCTTGGTCATGGCCCTTTCACCTTCATACACCTGAGTGAGTACACCAGGCTGGTTGTCAGAGTAGGTGGTAAAAGTCTGTGTCTGCTTGGTGGGGATGGTGGTATTGCACTTGATGAGGACAGTCATGAATCCACCAGCAGTTTCAATACCAAGGGAAAGAGGAGTGACATCCAAGAGCAGCAAATCCTGAATGTTCTCAGACTTGTCTCCAGATAGAATGACTGCCTGGAAAACTGCACCATAGGCAACAGCTTCATTGTGGTTAATACTCTTGTTCAGGTCATTTCCATTGAAGAAGTCTTGCAGAAGTTTCTGAATCTTGGGGATTCTGGTAGAACCACCCACCAAAACAATATCATGGATCTGTGACTTGTCCAGTTTGGCATCTCAAAGAGCCTTCTCTACAGGGTCCAGTGTGTCATGGAAAAGGTCAGCATTCAATTCCTCAAATTGAGCCCGGGTAATGGAGGTATAGAAGTCAATTCCCTCATAGAGAGAATCAATCTCAATACTGGCCTGGGTGCTGGAGGAGAGGGTGCACATGGCCCACTCGCAGGTGGTACGGAGACAGCGGACAGCTCTCTTGTTCTCTCTGATGTCTTTCCTGTGCTTTTGCTTAAACTCAGCAATGAAATGATTGACCATTTGGTTGTCAAAATCTTCTCCACCCAAGTGGGTGTCTCCAGCTGTTGATTTGACTTCAAAAATTCCATCCTCAATAGTGAGGATTGACACATCAAAAGTGCCACCTCCCAAGTCAAAAATGAGCACGTTCCTTTCAGCTCCGACCTTATCTAAGCCATAAGCAATAGCAGCAGCAGTTGGTTCATTGATGGTTCGAAGTACATTGAGGCCAGCAATAGTTCCAGCATCTTTTGTTGCCTGTCGCTGAGAGTCATTGAAGTAAGCGGGCACTGTGACCACAGCATTGGTAACAGTCTTTCAGAGGTACGCTTCTGCAATTTCCTTCATCTTTGTCAGAACCATGGAGGACACTTCCTCTGGGTAGAAACTTTTTGTCTCCCTTTGTATTCCACTTGGACCTTGGGCCTGCCTGCATCATTCACCACCATGAAGGGCCAGTGCTTCATATCAGACTGAACAACAGCATCATCAAACCTATGCCCGATCAGACGTTTGGCATCAAAAACTGTGTTGGTGGGATTCATTGCAACCTGATTCTTGGCCGCATCCCCAATTAATCGCTCTGTCCCTGTGAAAGCAACGTGGCTCACCGTGGTGCGGTTACCCTGGTCATTGGCAATAATTTCCACCTTTCCATGATGGAAGACACCCACACAGGAGTAGGTGGTGCCAAGATCAATGCCAACTGCAGGTCCCTTAGACATGGTTGCTTGTGTGTAGGCCCGGCTGCACTGACAATGAGACCACACGAATGCCCGACAGCTGCCTCCAATTAAAAGTTTCATATTAAAAGTGAAGTTCAATCTAAAAACAAGTTTCGCTCATTGAACGCGGAAGCAGCAGCAGCTGATCCAATGAGCCCAATTCTATATTTTATTTTTATTTTTATTTAATATTTTTATTATTACGAATTTTCCTCAAATATATTTAGAATGCTATCCCAAAAGTCCCCCATACCCTCCCTCCCACTTCCCTACCCACCCATTCCCATTTTTTGGCCCTGGCATTCCCCTGTATAAAACCAGAGACCCTGAAACTTATAGAGGAGAAAGTGGAGAAAGGCCGTGAAGATATGGGCACAGGGGAAAAATTCCTGAATAGAACAGCAATGGCTTGTGCTGTAAGATCGAGAATTGACAAATGGGACCTCATAAAACTGCAAAGCTTCTGTAAGGCAAAAGACACCGTCAATAAGACAAAAAGGCCACCAACAGATTGGGAAAGGATCTTTACCTATCCTAAATCAGATAGGGGACTAATATCCAATATATATAAAGAACTCAATAAGGTGGACTCCAGAAAATCAAATAACCCCATTAAAAAAATGGGGCTCAGAGCTAAACAAAGAATTCTCACCTGAGGAATACTGAATGGCTGAGAAGCACCTGAAAAAAATGCTCAGCATCCTTAATCATCAGAGAAATGCAAATCAAAACAACCCTGAGATTCCATCTTACACCAGGCAGAACATCTAAGATCAAAAATTCAGGTGACAGCAGATGCTATCGAGGATGTGGAGAAAGAGGAACACTCCTCCATTGTTGGTGGGATTGCAAGTTTGTACAACCACTCTGGAAATCAGTCTGGCGGTTCCTCAGAAAATTGGACATAGTACTACCGGAGGATCCCTCAATACCTCTCCTGGGCATTTATCCAGAAGATACCCCAACCGGTAAGAAGGACACATGCTCCACTATGTTCATAGCAGCCTTATTTATAATAGCCAATTCTATATTTTAAACTGTTCTATTTTTTACAACAAACAGCAACAAAAAAGTAAGTTTGCAACAGCATTAAAATTCATAAAGTAGTTAAGAATAAAAATTAAAAGGTTGAAATAATTGTACATGAAACTACAAGACATTGTTTAAAGAAATTTTTAAAAAATCTTTCAGAATGGAAAGGTGCCCCATATATGTGTATGTACATGATAAATAAATACTCTGTCACTATGAAAATGCAAATTTCTGAGATTATGGATTTTATATAGCAAATATATCCACACTTAACTTAGAATCAGCACTGTTTGTTTTAATCTTCATATATTTTTATTAGATTTTTTTTATTTACAATTCAAATGCTATCCACAAAGCTCCCTACAACCTCCACCTGCCCTGCTCCCCAACCCACCCACTCCTGCTTCCTGGCCCTGGCTTTCCCCTGTACTGGGGCATATGATCTTCACAAGACTAAGGACTGTTCCTCCCATTGCTGGTCAACTAGGCCATCCTCTGCTACATATGCAACTAGAGACACAGCTCTTGGGGGGTACTGGTTATTTCATATTGTTGTTCCTCCTATAGGGTTGCAAACCCCTTTAGCTCCTTGGGTACTTCTGCTAGCTCCTTCATTAGGGGCCCTGTGTTCCATCCAATTGATAACTGTGACCATCCACTTCTGCATTTGCCAGGCATTGGCATAGACTCACAAGAGAGAGCTACGTCAGAATCCTGTCAGCAAAATCTTTCTGGCATATGCAGTAGTGTTTGGTGGTTTGGTGGTTTGATGGTTGCGTATGGGATGGAGACCCATGTGGGGCAGTCTCTGGATGGTCTTTCCTTCCACCTCAGCTATGAACTTTGTAACTCCTTCCTTGGGTTTTTGTTTCCCATTCTAAGAAGGAGCAAAGTATCCACACTTTGGTCTTCTTTCTTCTTGAGTTTACTGTGTTTTGTAAATTGTATCTTGGATATTCTAAGTTTCTGAGTAGTGCCCACTTATCAGTGACTGCATATGATGTGTGTTCTTTTGGGATTGGATTACCTCACTAAGGATGATATCCTCCATTCGCCTAAAATTTCATGAATTCCTTTTTTTTTAATAGCTGAGTAGTACTCCATTGTGTAAATGTATCACATTTTCTGTATCCATTCCTCTGTTGAGGGGCATCTGTGTTCTTTCCAGCTTCTGGCTATTATGAATAAGGCTGCTATGAACATAGTGGAGCATGTGTCCTTATTACCAGTTGGAACATCTTCATAGTATATGCCCAGGAGAGGAATTGCTGAATCTTCCAGTAGTACTATGTACAATTTCCTGAGGAACTGCCAGACTGATATCCAGAGTAATTGTACAAGTTTGCAATCCCACCAACAATGGAGGATTGTTCATTTTTCTCCACATCCTTGTCAGCATCTGCTGTCACCTGAATTTTTGATCTTCGCCATTCTGACTGGTGTGAGGTGGAATCTCAGGGTTGTTTTGATTTGCATTTCCCTGATGATTAATGATGCTGAACATTTTTTCAGGTGTTTCTCAGCCATTCGGTATTCCTCAGGTGAGAATTCTTTGTTTAGCTCTGTACCCCATTTTTTAATGGGGTTATTTGATTTTCTGGAGTCCACCTTCTTGAGTTCTTTATATATATTGGATATTAATCCCCTATCTGATTTAGGATTCATAAAGATCCTTTCCCAATCTGTTGGTGGCCTTTTTGTCTTATTCACAGTGTCTTTTGCCTTACAGGAGCTTTGCAATTTTATGAGGTCCCATTTGTCGATTCTCGATCTTGCAGCACAAGCCATTGCTCTTCTGTTCAGGAATTTTTCCCTTTTGCCCATATCTAAGAGGCTTTTCCATACTTCCTCCTCTATAAGTTTTAGTGTCTCTGGTTTTATGTGGAGTTCCTTGATCCACTTAAACTTGAGCTTTGTACAAGGAGATAGGAATGGATCAATTCACATTCTTCTACATGATAACCTCCAGTTGTGCCAGCACCATTTGTTGAAAATGCTATCTTTTTTTCACTGGATGGTTCTAGCTCCTTTGTCAAATATCAAGTGACCATAGGTGTGTGGGTTCAGTTGTAGGTCTTCAATTCTGTTGCTCTGGTCTACCTGTCTGTTGCTTTACCAGTACCATGTAGTTTTTTATTACAATTGCTCTGAGTACAGCTTGAAGTCGGGCATGGTGATTCCACCAGAGATTCTTTTATCTTTGAGAATAGTTTTTGCTATGCTAGGTCTTTTGTTATTCCAGATTAATTTGCAAATTGCCCTTTTCAACTCCGTGAAGAATTTAATTGGAATTTTGATGGGGATGACATTGAATCTGTAGATTGCTTTCTGCAAGATAGCCATTTTTACTATATTAACCCTGCCAATCCATGAGCTTGGGAAATCTTTCAATCTTCTGAGATCTTCTTTGATTTCGTTCTTCAGACACTTCAAGATCCTATCACACAGATCTTTCACTTCCATAGTTAGAGTCATACCAAGGTCTTTTATATTATTTGTGAATATTGTGAAGGGTGTGTTTCCCTAATTTCTTTCTCACCCTGTTTATCTTTTTTTGTAGAGAAAGGCCACTGATGTGTTTGAGTTAATTTTATATTCAGCTACTTCACTGAAGCTGTTTATCAGGATAAGGAGTTCTCTGGTGAAATTTTTAGGTTCACATATATATACCACCATATCATCTGAAAATAGTGATATTTTACTTCTTCCCTTCCAATTTGTATCTCCTTGATCTCCTTTTGTTGTCTAATTGCTCTGGCTAGGACTTTAAGTATATATTGAATAGGTAGGGAGAAAGTGGGCAGCCTTGTCTAGTGGCTGATTTTAGTGAGATTGCTTCAAGTTTCTCTCCATTTAGTTTAATGTTGGTTACTGGTTTGCTGTATATTGCTTTTATTATGTTTAGGTGTGGGCCTTGAATTCCTGTTCTTTCCATGACTTTTATCATGAATGGGTTTTGGATTTTATCAAATGTTTTCTCAGCATCTAACAAGATGATCATGATCATGTGTTGTTTTTTTTTTTTCTTTGAGTTTGTTTATATAGTGGATTATGTTGATGGATTTCCATACATTAAACCATCCCTGCATCCTTAGAAAGAAGCCTACTTTATCATGATGGATGTTTGTTTTGATGTGTTCTTGGGTTTGGTTAGTGAGAATTTTATTGAGTATTTTTGCATCGATATTCATAAGGGAAATTGGTCTGAAGTATTCTTTCTTTATTGGGTCTTTATGTGGTTTAGGTATCAGAGTCATTGTTACTTCATACAATGAATTGGGTAGAGTACTGTTTCTATTTTGTGGAATAGTTTGTAGAGAATTGGAATTAGGTCTTCTTTGAAGGTTTGATAAGACTTTGCACTAAACCCATCTGATCCTGAGCTTTTTTTGGTTGGGAGACTATTAATGACTGCTTCTATTTCTTTAGGAAATATGGGACTGTTTAGGTCATTAATCTGATCCTGATATAACTTTGGTGCCTGGTATCTGTCTAGAAATTTGTCCATGTCATTCAGGTTTTCCAGTTTTGTTGAGTAAGAACTTTTGTAGTAGGATCAGATGACGTTTTGGGTTTCCACAGGTTCTGTTGTCATGTTTCCCCTTTCATTCTGGTTTTGTTAATTAGGATGCTGTCCCTGTGCTCTTTATTTAGCCTACCTAAGGGTTATCTATTCTTTTGATTTTCTCATAGAACCAGCTCCCAGTTTGATTGATTATTTGAATAGTTCTCTTTGTTTCCACTTGGTTAATTTCCACCCTAAGTTTAATTATTTCCTGCCATCTACTCCTCTTGGGTGAGTTTGCTTCCTTTTGTTCTAGAGCTTTTAGGTGTACTGTAAAGTTACTAGTGTGTGCTCTCTCTAGGTTTTGTTTGTTTGTTTGTTTGTTTGTTTTTGAGGCACTCAGATCTATGAGTTTTCCTCTTAGGACTGCTTTCATAGTGTCCCATAAGTTTGGGTATGCTGTGGTTTCATTTTCATTAAACTCCAAAAGTCTTTAATTTCTTTATTTCTTCCTTGACCAAGGTATCATTGAGTAGATTGTTCAGCTTCCATGTGAATGTTGGCTTTGTATTAATTATGTTGTTGTTGAAGATCAGCCTTAGTCCATGGTCATCTGATAGGATGCATGGAATAATTTCAATATTTTTGTATCTGGAAGGCCTATTTTGTGACCAATTATATGGTCATTTTGGAGAAGGTGCCATGAGGTGCTGAGACGAAGGTATATCCTTTTGTTTTAGGATAAAATGTGCTGTAGATATCTGTTAAATCCATTTGTTTCATAACTTCTGTTAGTTTCAATGTGTCTCTGTTTATTTCTGTTTTCAGAATCTGTCCATTGATGAGAGTGGGGTGTTGAAGCCTCCCAGTATTACTGTGTGAGGTACAATGTGTGCTTTGAACTCTACTATACTTTACTTAATGAATGTGGCTGCCCTTGCATTTGGAGCATATATATTCAGAATTGAAAGTTCATCTTGGTAGATTTTACTTTTGATGTTTATGAAGTGCCCCTCCTTGTCTTTTTTGAAAAATTTGGGTTGGAGATCAATTTTATCCGATATTAGAATGGTTACTCCAGTTTGTTTCTTCAGATCATTTGCTTGAAAATTGTTTTCCAGCCTTTTACTCTGAGGTAGTGTCTATCTTTTCCCCTCAGGTTGGTTTCCTGTAAGCAGTAATAAGTTGGGTCCTGTTTCTGTAGTTAGTCTGTTAATCTATGTCTTATTATTTGGGAATTAAGTCTATTTATATTAAGAGATATTAAGGAAAAGTAACTGTTGCTTCCTGGTTTTTTTTTGTTGTTGTTGTTGTTGTTGTTGTTATTGTTGTTGTTGTTGTTAGAGTTGGGATTCTGTTCTTGAGCTGTCTTCTTTTAGGTTTGTTGAAGCATTACTTTCTTGCTTTTTCTAGGGTGTAATTTTTATGCTTGTGTTTGTGTTTTCACTTTATTTTCCTTTGAAGGGCTGTATTCATGGAAAGATAATGTGTGAGTTCGGTTTTGTTATGGAATACTTTGATTTCTCCATCTATGGTAATTGAAAATTTTGTTGGGTATAGTAGCCTAGGCTGGCATTTGTGTTCTCTTATAGTCTGTATAACATTTGTCCAGGGTCTTCTGGCTTTCATAGTCTCTGGTGAGAAGTCTGGTGTAATTCTAATAGGTCTGCCTTTATATCTTACTTGACCTTTTTCCCTTACTGCTTTTAATATTCTATCTTTATTTATTGCATTTGTTGTTCTGATTATAATGTGTTGGGAGGAATTTCTTTTCTAGTCCAGTCTATTTGGAGTTCTGTAGGTTCTTGCATGTTCATGGGCATCTCTCTTTAGGTTAGGGAAGTTTTCTTCTATAACTTTGTTGAAGATATTTACTGGCCCTTTAAGTTGAAATTTTTCATTCTCATCTATGCCAATTTTCCTTATGTTCGGTCTCCTTATTGTGTCCTGGATTTCCTGGATGTTTGGGGTTAGGATCTTTTTGTATTTTGCATTTTCTTTTATTGTTGTGTCCATGTTTTCTATGGAATCTTCTGTACCTGAGATTCTCTCTTCCATCTCTTGTAGTCTGTTGCTGATGTTCACATGTGTGGTTCCTTTCCTAGGGTTTCTATCTCCAGAGTTGTCTCCTTTGTGATTTCTTCATCGTTTTTACTTCCATTTTTAGATCTTGGATTGTTTTGTTCAATTTCATCACCTGTTTGGCTGTATTTTCCTGTAATTCTTTAATGGATATTTGTGTTTCCTCTTTAAGGACTTCTACCTGTTTAGCAGTGTTTTCTTGTAATTCTTTAAGGACTTCTAACTTTTAAGGAGTGTTCTCCTGTCTTTCTTTAAGTGGGTTATTAATGTACTTCTTAAAATCTTCTACCAGCATCATGAAATATGATTTTAAATCTGAATCATGGTTTTTGGGTGTGTTGGGGTATCCAGGCCTTCTGTGGTGGGCATACTCCATTCTGATGATGCCAAGTGGTCATCGCTTCTGTTAGTAAGATTCTTATGTTTGTCTTTTGGCATCTGGTAATCTCTGGTGTTGGATGTTCGAGCTGTCTCTGGCTGGAGGTTGTTCCTCCTGTGATTTTTTTTTTTAGCCTCTATGAGCACTCCTGGTAGTCCAAAACTCTCCTGAGTCCCAGTGTTCAAAGCACTTTCTGCTTTCAAGCTCTCTTCTTGCAGGGAAGGTGCACAAAATTCTGGAGCTCAGATCCACCTCTTGAGTTCTGAGGTCAGTGCCCTCCCTGGAGGCCAACTCTCTTCTGGAGGGGAAGGTGCCCAGGGGTCTTTGTCTCAGCTCTGTCTCCTGACTGAGGAGGAATACCTGAAGAGACCCTGCCCAAGAAGCTCTGTTGCTTCTGCTGCCCACTTGATCTCCTGCATAGACTGGTCTCAGTGATCCCAAGATCCTGGGTGTGCTAGTGCCTGCTGAGTTCACACCCAAGATGGCTAGGGACTGGTGCTGATTGGATAGAACCCCAGCTTCTGATTGGTTCCTTTGTCCCTGCTTCTGCTGGCTCAAGACCCTCCGGGTTTTTTGGAACAGATGTTTCATTCCACTCACCAGTGATCCCAACATCCTGGGTGTGCTTGGGCCCAGCTTAGTTCTCGTCCAAGATTAAAATCAGCACTTTTGTAACTACTTAGCTAATACTTGTTAAATGAATTAAAACCTGACCAAATACAGTAAGCACAAATATCCAAGGTTTGTTCTAAGAACTTCAATTTTTCTAAATTTCATAAATCTCTTAATAGAACTGCCATTTTCTGTCCACTTTATGTAAGGAGCTGAAATAAAAGGAATACCACCCAGTGCCATTGAGCTGACAACCTTAGTTTTAAGCAGGAGACTATGACTTGTAGCTATTCAGAAATGCTGTAAACTGCTTAGTGGTTAGCATTGTGAGTATTTATGGCAAATGTGCTGCACAAGAATTGGGGGAATTCATAGTAGGCAAACAAAAATGCCATTACTGTCTGCCTACAAGGTTGTTATGAAAAAATATAAGAGATGGGCTAGCAGGCAAGGTGATCTAGTGAATAAAGATATTAGCTTCCAAACCTGGCATCCTATTTGTCACAATCAAAAGGTAGAGAGAAAAAAATCCCTAAAACTTAGTCCTCAGATTTCTGTATAAGTACTATGCCATTGTGTGCTTACATATGTATACTGATACACACACAGTAATCAATCCATAAAATATCACCAACCAAACAAAGATACAAAGTCTGTTGTAAGGCTAGAAAAAAGTGATTGGTTACAAAAAAAAAAAAACATACATTATTAAATTTACTGGATTACTGGTTCCTATGAAATGAACTTATTCAATTAACTAAAACTTGAAGCAAGCAAAGGATGGTAGTACCTCCATTTAACTTCAGGAACCTAGAATAAAAGCAGGTAGATCACTAGTTCTAATCTATAATGTATAGTTTGATCCTACCTAAACATACCTAATGATTTGAAAAAATAGAGATATCTTTTAGACCAAATTTGAATTTTCTTTTTATATGCTTAAAAAACAATCTCCCTTTTCCCTAAATCAATAATTAGTATCCCTTGTACGTATTTTAAAACATGCTATTCCCCCCGCACACACAATGTATACCATATTTAAGGTATTCAAATAAGTCAGTGTTTGGTTCTCCAAACAAGTCTGATTTTCTTTTTTGAGTTTTAATATAAAACATGTTTAGTACTTATTTTTTTAATATTTTTTATTATTACGTATTTTCCTCAATTACATTTAGAATTCTATCCCAAAAGTCCCCCATACCCCCCCCCCACTTCCCTACCCACCCATTCCCATTTAGTACTTATTTTAAGTGAACCTGTTGAGAAATGTTAGGGCCTGCATTCCTTGGTGAGGTTTGATTGTGCATTTCAGATTGTGAGCTATTACAAAGCTTACAAATCATAACTATTGACTTGGTTGACTTCATTTATATTACTAACAATGCAATGCTCGAAAGGGACCCTGAGAAGCCATTCAAGCATCCATCTCAGCATTTAACTTCACTGTCCCTGACAAAAGTGCTACATTCTACTTTCAAAAATATACCATAAAAGAAGTTCTCAAAACAACCCTGAGATTCCACCTCACACCAGTCAGAATGGCTAAGATGAAAAATTCAGGTGACAGCAGATGCTGGCGAGGATGTAGAGAAAGAGGAACATTCCTCCATTGTTGGTGGGATTGCAAACTTGTACAACCACTCTGGAAATCAGTCTGGCGGTTCCTCAGAAAATTGGACATAGTACTACCAGAAGATCCAGCAATACCTCTTCTGGGCATATACCCAGAAGATGCCCCAACCGGTAAGAAGGAAACATGCTCCACTATGTTCATAGCATCCTTATTTATAATAGCCAGAAGCTGGAAAGAACCCAGATGCCCCTCAACAGAGGAATGGATACAGAAAATGTGGTACATTTACACAATGGAGTACTTACTACTCAGCTATTAAAAAGAATGAATTTATGAAATTCCTAGGAAAATGGATGGACCTGGAGGGCATCATCCTGAGTGAGATAACCCAATCACAAAGGAACTTTCACAATATGTACTCACTGATAAGTGGATATTAGCCCAGAAACTTAGGATACCCAAGATATAAGATACAATTCGCTAAACACATTAAACTCAAGAGAACGAAGACCAAAGTGTGGACACTTTGCCCCTTCTTAGAATAGGAAACAAAACACCCATGGAAGGAGTTACACAGACAAAATTTGGAAGTGTGACGAAAGGATGGACCATCTAGTGATTGCCATATCCAGAGCTCCATCCCATGATCAGCTTCCAAACGCTGACACCATTGCATACACTAGCAAGATTTTGCTGAAAGGACCCAGATATAGCTCTCTCTTGTGAGACTATGCCAGGGCCTACCAAACACAGAAGTGGATGCTCACAGTCAGCTATTTAATGGACCACAGGGCCCCCAATGGAGGAACTGGAGAAATCACCCAAGGAACTAAAGGGAACTGCAACCCTATAGGTGGAACAACAATGTGAACTAAGCAGTACCCCGGAGCTCTTGTCTCTAGCTGCATATGTATCAAAAGATGGCCTAGTCGGCCATCACTGCAAAGAGAGGCCCATTGGACTTGCAAACTTTATATGCCCCAGTACAGGGGAACGCCAGGGCCAAAAAGGGGGAGTGGGCGGGTAGGGGAGTGGGGGTGGGTGGGTATGGGGGACTTTTGGTATAGCATTGGAAATGTAAATGAGCTAAATACCTAATAAAAAATGGAAAAAAAAGAAGTTCTTATAAATTAATGACAAACATAGCTCTAGAAAGCAGAGCAGTAGAGATGACACTCATGACTTAACCATTCAAATCATTATTGAACCCACCTGCACCTCTTTGGCTCCAACAGCTTCTTCTTTGTAAATCAGTAGTTTCTTAAGAAATCAGAATTATCACACACTTGTGAAGATATACACATCTCTTCACAGTTTTTCCCTAACCAAAACCACTGAGGAGCCCAGGCAAACGCAGTGGCATAGAAGATAAGTGATTATTGAGTAAATAATGCCAAGTGATTCCTTAAAATAGAAATCTATAAAAGCTGCAGCATGTGGGCATATACAGATGCATTTTGCTACACGTGAGCAAACACTGATAAAGACTTTTCCTACTATAAGTTTATGTGGTCTTTCCCTGTGGCCTTCTCTTGCTGCACACATCACTCATTAGATTATAAAAACCATTAATGTCAAGGAGCAGAACAAAATGAATTCACTAAGGGACTGCGATTAGCATATCAAGCAGCTATTTCTCACTAAATATTCTTGACAGCTCTCATTACACTTGATGGATGAGCTTTTTATGTAGTAGTAGTTTTCGAGGAAAATAAAATCCTTAAGTGCACTGTCATGCGTGGCTGAGGAACTGGATAACTGGATATCTTTGTTCAGCAGTATATACTTATGTTTTTTAATGAGAAAAAGTTATTAAAAAAAACAGGTAAGTTAATGCCAGAGTCAAAATTCTGTTAAACCCTGAAAGTATAATTTATGATCTAATATCCCAAGAGTTTTAGTTAAGATATATTAGGGATAGTTTTCCAAATAATCTACAAACATTAAGAAAACACCATAAACTGGTGGTATCATTATATGGGAAACGTGAACCAAACAAGGGAAATAAAATGCAAAAATATGTTAAGTGCTTTAAATACCTTAAGAAATAAGAGATGTCAAAAGAGAAAGGAAATAATAATAATTAAAAATGTGTTGGTTCAGAGAATATAACCATATTATGAAAAATTAAATATCTTCAAAAGCACACTTCAAAACCTACAGCAAAATTTAACTTAGCCTGTAGATTTATTTTTCCTTTACAGTATATTTTCAAAAATTGAATTAATATTACCATTTGATAAGTAAAAGAAGTCTAGAGAGATATTAGTAGAAAAAGTGATTATTGTGGACACATTAGATTCTGGGTTCAGATGCCCAGAGCCCAGGAGAAAGACTAATAAGAACATTAGAATTAATTTCTCCCTTTGAGTTAAATTTATCTTCATAACTAAAAATGTAAATATAATTTGATTATTTTCTTTGGAAAATTGTCAGGAGTAAATCATTTAGGAATAGTATCTAATACTTTAGGAATTATTTTCATTTTTACTTTTTTTTATTTGGAACCATGTCACTCAGAAATTTAGTGATTTTCACTATTTCATATTATAAATCAAATAATGAATTGGTGCATTATATAATAAAATTAGCTTCTATTACCCAATATCTGAACATCTAGGATTAATTTTATTTGTGTTACCAACATAATATTAATTATTTTGATGTTTTACTCAAATTTGATGATCCTCTTTTGTGACTTCATCTTCTATTAACAATAATCTGAGATGATTACACTCCTGTCTGACATTCATAGAGTTGCTTTTTAATCTGGGTATGATTTTCTACTTAGTTTCTTTCTTTCTTTTTTTTTTTTTTTTTTTTTTTTTTTTTTTTTTTTGCTGAATCTTTCCCACAAATGCCATCCTTCATTATTCATTCACCAAGTGCAAAATGAATGACATGCAGATGACACCAGAAGAGTTAAAAACAAACCAGAGATGTTCTTCCTGCTCTCAGGAACTCATCATGTGCAGAGAAGTTACTCTTATGTAAGACCCAAATCATTAAAGCCATGAGAGGAGTCTAGGAGCTCACCCAGTGAGTAGTCAGTTCAAACAGCAGGAAGTTGGATCACAGCAGTGTGTAAAAGCAGGTGTTCTGCTTCATTTAAAGGCTCTATTCTTCTCTGACCTTACAAAGATCACTCTTCTGTGTGGGCTTCATTTTCTACCAGTGTACCTAGTTGATGTTAGAGCATATTGGATGTAAACATTTAAAATATTACCATAGTTCACCTTTTGAACAAGGTTGTACATTTTTTTTTAAATGATAAATATTGGTATGGAGTTCCTATTAATATAGAACTAGGCAAAAGTTCTGGACAAGCAATATGTTTCAGTTTCCCTATCAAATATTACATAAAATGTTTTAGTCTTTTTTTCCAACATGTACAAAATATAACCAAGAAGTGAAAATTATGTTGCAGTTGAACCTGATAAGCACTGGTCAGGCCTCCTTGCTGCTCGGGAAGGGAGACAAGTCGGATCACAAGTTTGAGGCCTGAGAATTATAGTGTGTTCAAGGCCATCTCTAGTAAAAGAGAAGAATTACAGTTATCTACTTTCTGTTTCTTTTTTCCTTCCTTGTTATTTTTTAAAAATGCTTACAGAAGCATGGCAAATTTTTACAACTGTTCTTTCCTAATAGTTCATTTCAATTAAATTCATGGATAACATCAGATGACCTCTATAAACTAGACAAGACCAGGAGAAAAGACATGAAGATGTTTGAGACCATCTGGTGTTTTTCTTGGTGCTGACAGTTAAAAAAAATTCCCATTTGTCAGGCCTTGTCCATCCTTTCCACTGTCACAGACATGTGCACACCCTTTGTGGCTTGTAGTTGACCAAGTTGTGAACATGGACAGCTCCTCGGGTGCTTCGTCATCAACATCTGCTGGAACAATTCATCGGAGTTTAAGGTCGAAAGGCTACTGTATTGAATCAAGGTTGACACTCTCCAAAACATCATCAGTTTGTGGCTCTCACCAATGCATGCCAGTTTGCTGTCATTTGATTGCCCATAAGGACTTGATGGTATTTCTTAAAAGAAAGTGAAAACAAAAGGATTGCTCAAAAGAACATGTCCTTGTGATGTGCTGATCCTAACTGTGCAGCTTGAAATCAGTAGAAATGTTATATCTGTCTTCTGGATCCTTGTAATATCTACCAACAGAACTATGTCAAGGAAAGCTAATTTAAAAATGTTATATTCTGAAAGTCCTAACAAAGGAAAAAGAGATCCCATAAAGACAGAGGAATATAGTGTGTTTGAGGCTATCTGCATAGTGAGTTTAAGTCTAAAGAAAAGAACGGGGGAGCAGTATTTTTAAGATATTGAATTAAAGTGAGCACATTTATAATTGCTATATGAAACAAAATACTTGACAAGTATTTGCTATAAAATGTTGGGTTTTCCTTGCTTTAATGGATTTTAAAGACAATTTGATGGACTCTTTCTACCTGAGAAATTTCAAATGTCCTTAGTACTTTTCAACATATTTAGAAGCATATACTTCATAATCCATTGCAAATTTATTGAGCAATCTAAATGAAGCAAGGAAAATAAACCAGAGGGACGATTTTTAACTTAAAATATTTGTGGGAGTAGGTGGGTTGGGGAGCAGGGCGAGGGGTGGGTATAGGAGGCTTTGGGGATAGCATTTGAAATGTAAATGAAGAAAATATCTAGTAAAAGCATTATATCTGCAATAGCCATGCATATGAGGTGGCTTTATTTAGCTATGCTTCAGTCTAGGAAACTGACTATACAGTCTAGGAAACTGAAAGGAAATGATATACTGCTGGTGGTTATCTATACAGAGATAAGTGAGCGCTCTCTCTCTCTCTCTCTCTCTCTCTCTCTCTCTCTCTCTCTCTCTCTCTCTCTGAAATAATCACCCTGGAACTGATGACTGGAATGTATAGTCTATAGGTAATAATTTCATTCCATGACTTACAGATACCACCAATACCTGTTTTTGTACCCTGAAACAAGTATTGCACAATACTCAGTAATAATAACAACACATGAAACCAGCTTACTCTGGCCTGTTCTTAATGTAAATCCAAAGTACTGGCAGGCAGAAACAAATCTCAAGAACCATTGTAGCAAGATTTCTACACCATTTTATTGACAAGGAAGAACACCAATCTGCTCCGTGGACTCTCTCCTACCCCTTACCCTCGTATTGTCTTTCTTCTTTTGGTGTTCACATTTACATCAATAGATTTCCACTTTATTTCCTATAGCTAGTTCAATATCAATAATTTGCATGGCAGCTGCTTGTAAAATACAGAGTAGAGTATATGTTGCCTCTGTTTAGGACACAGAATTGTGTCACACTGGCTGAAGGAATATAAATACATTTTTAAGTCCCTAAACCTCATTACCCACAAAGCTACTCTTCTCATTAAACTCGGTGATGCAATATGATTTATCTGTTACTAGATGCATTATATTCTAAACTAATATTCTTTTTCTTTAAACTTTGTTCTAATGACTGAGTCCCAATATAGAAATGTATGGTTAGAGTCATATACATACATATGAATGATCAATACTAAATTCATATATTCCCAAGTCCCCCACTATCCTTACATTGAATGTTCAACCTGCTCAAAACTCTTATCCTATGTGTCCTAACTTAGAACAGAGAAAATTCTGTGACATGTGAATAGGGGATCTCTGCCTCAGTCTAAGCCCCCTTTTCCAGCTCAACCAACTGAGTGTTCTTAATATTTCTTCCACCCTCTTATTCCTGCAACCAAACAGATAGATGCAATTTTTCTACAACACCAAAAATGATCAGTCAGACAGTGTAACCCTTGAGATAAGAAAACACTTATATTTTGTTTGTTCAGATCATCTGTAATAGCCAAGTTTATTTAATGATGATGTAGTGATTTTATATAAATGAATTCAGTATGCATGTATAATTAATGATGTTTCTATCCTAATACATACTTAAGTACAAGCTTTTTTTCTGAGTCATACTGTTTAACCATTTTTTGAACATAGAATTGTGACACTGATTTAAGAAAAGTAAAAGAGACACAAATGCATATAATAAATTCAGTAGCTATTTTTTCTTAATCAAATCATGATTTTAAATTTCACATAGGATATATATCTATAACAGAGACACAAATACACAAATGCACAGTGTATTTTCTAGTGCTTGCAGATCAAAGAGTGTATTAGGCAACCAAAGAGGTCCCAAACTTTTCAAGTTTAAATGAATTTAGTTAGATCTACTTTCTTCTGGTTCTTTATTTAAAAACCTCTCTCAATCCTGGTCCTGTATGGCAGACTTGTTTGTGGCTCATGGGGTATCAGGGTATTCGACCCAATCTTCTCTGAAGTGCCATTATAATAATTTTTAGCTCCATACCAACTCTCTCCTGTGTGTCTAAGACATCAGGTAACTATCACTGAGATATTAGAATAAAGGCTTCCCAACATTCTCCAGAACAGACCTGGCAAGAAGCCCAGAAGGCTGGAGGTCTTACCTGTCTGGCTAAGTCCTACAATCTATCAATTAAGCAGAGTGTTTTATGTCACTAATGCTCAGTGGAATCTAATTCCTCTGTCTAGCTTCTCTCTTCTGCAGTCTATATCTTCTGGTTTCTTGTTATTAAGTCTATTTGTTGCTGGGTTTTCTGTTTCTTCCCCTTGAGTAGTACTATAATTAATGGATTCTATTGTTTCCCAGAATCTCTGTGTTGGCACTTAATCATTTTTACTGTGGGTTCTAAGGATAAAAAAGATCTAGCAATGTTATTAAATTTCTATGACTCTACACTATTGAAGAGTATCGTAAGCAGGTTGAGAAGTTTAATGGCAGCAGGTGGTGCATATCTTTATAGCAACTAGAAGGCAAAGGCAAATATCTCTAGAATTAATTCATCTGAAGGCGGCATACAAAGAACACTCAGGATTTTATCAAATACATTTCAGAAATATTATTCAGATCAAATTTTGTCACAGGCAAGATCAAGAAAGAAGGCATGCAAATGCTGTTTGAATAATAGACAACTTCCCCAAGAAAATCATCATTGCATTGATGTGCAGAAGGACTTGAGACTTGGCTACAAAAAGGACTGGAAAAAATTAAATGTAAATAAGTGAATTCTGTCAAGCTAAGAAGTTTCTGTGTAATGTAGGAATCCAGTAATGCACTGAAGAGACAGCATGTGGAAAAATACTTAGAAAGAGTACATTGTAACAATGGGTTATTATCTAAAATACAACAACTCAGACAATTCAAAAGAAGAAAATAAATATTCTTATTTAAAACAGGACAAATGATTATAGTAGGTGTCTCATTAAAAAGACATGAAAGCATGATATGTGAAACACCCACTATCACTAACATGAAAATTTAAAACAAAACCCCCACAAGACAACTTTAGCACAGCTGTTACCAAAGGGAAAAAAATTAAAAGTGGGGCAGAGACATGTATAATAAACACTTTCAGAGGTTGATGCACTCCAGTGCCTGGCATTCTCAAAACCCAAAATACAGAATCAATCTAAGTATACTCTAAAAGATAAATATTTTTTTAAAAGTTGTACTCTATATATAATTTGACACTGGTAAAAGGCCTAAGTTCACAAAAGTCTATCATGAAACACTTCTATGTATACATAAAACATTTTATTCTTGAAATCATGATAAATTGAAGGTAAATTTTTCTTTTTTTTTAAATTTTTTATAGATATTTTCTTCATTTGCATTTCAAATGCTATCTCAAAAGTCCCCTACACCCTCCCCCTGCCCTGCTCCCCTACCAACCCACTCCCATTTCTTGACCCTGGTGTTACCCTGTACTGGGGCATATAAAGTTTACAAGACCAAGGGGCCTCTCTTCCCACTGATGGCCAACTAGGCCATCTTCTGCTACATATGCAGCTAGAGACATGAGCTCTGAGGATATTGATTAGCTCATATTGTTGTTCCACCTATCGGGTTACAGACCCCTTCAGCCCCAGTAAAATTTTCAAAGCACAAAATATTAACTATACAATATAATTCACATTAATTAGCTACATTTTAATATTCCACAGTGCACAAATGCACTGAAGTAAAATATATTAAATGTATTTCATCAATTAAAATTATAATTTTAAAATATCTAAATGTATGAATGCTTTGATAGTTTTATTCGTCATATGTATGTATTTATGTACGTGTGTATGTATATGGTAATTTATTAGAATATCTTACAGGCTATAGACTACATAGTGCAACAGTGGCTGTTTCACAACAGAAATGCCAAGAACTCCTGAGTTCTCCAATGCACAAGGCTGAATGTCTCAGAGTCTTGATCTGACCCTGGAATTCTGGAAGATTGCTGGAGAGCTGTTGCTATTCTATGTAAACTGGAATCCCAAAGAAATAACTTCTTTTTTTAATGTTTTTTTTTCATTAGATATTTTCTTCATTTACATTTCAAAGTAACTTCTACTACAGGCAAAATGACTATGAAGCAGGATAGATGAATGTGTTTCCCTTAAAGAACCTCCAAAAACTGTAATTTCACTAGCTCCAGGTAACTGGCTAGGTATTCAATATTAGGTTTTGAGTGGATTTTGAGTATAATTAGAGAGCTATTGGAACTGCCAAGATATACCTAACACTGCTGTACCCTTAGAAATATCATGCCATTCTGGAGAGCATTACAGAATCACAACCAATACAAATGAAGATATATGCCTTCCAGTTTCCATCTGCACCTGGCAGCTTACCCTGTGCTACAACCATCTGCACCCTCATCCCACCCAGAGAAAGCTTGTCCCCAAGGAGTATTGATACACCTAAAATTATAAATGAGACCACCTCTACTGCCCCAATACCTGGCCAAATTAGTACCCACCTGGAGCCCAGTGGACAAAGGACCACAGTGTAGCCAGGGACATAATCCTTCCAGTTTCTATCTGTGCCCTGGAGTTGACCCTGTGTCAAAGCCCTCTACAGCCCAGTCCCACAGAGTAAAAGCTTGAACCCTTACCTCCAAAGAGTAGTGAAACTCCCATGCTCACAGACTCACAGGCTCACATGAAATGCAGGGACAAAGAGTGGAGGAGCAAAGACTGAATGAAAGACTGTCCAGAAACTGCCTCACCTAGGGATTAATCTCATCTGCAGACACCAAACCCATAGACTACTGCTGATGCCAAGAAGCACTTGCTGATGGGAGCCTGGTATAGCTGTCCCCTGAGAGGCTCTGGCAAATCCTGACCAATACAGATGTGGATGTTCACAGCCAACCATTGGACTGAGCACGGAAACCCCAATGGAGGACTTAGGGAAAGGACTGAAGAAGCTGAAGTGGTTTGCAACCCCATATTAAAAATAACAATACCAATTAACTAGACCCACACACACACACACACACACACACACACACAAACACACACACACACACCACTCAGGGACTAAACCATCAACCAAACTGTACACATGGAGGAACCCATGATTCCATCTGCATATGTAGCAGAGGTTTGCCTTATCTGGCATCAAAGAGTCAGACACAGATATTTGCACCCAATGGACAGAAGCTGCTGACCCCTGTGGTTGAATTAGGGGAAAGCTGAAAGAAGCTGAGGAGGAGGCCAACCCTGTAGGAGGACCAGCAGTCTCAATAAACCTGGAGCCCCAAGATCTCTTAGATTCTAGAACACCAACCAGACAAAATACAGCAGCTGTTATGAGGCCCCCAATACATATACAGCAGAGGACTACCAGGTCTGGGTTTAGTCAGAGAAGATGTACCCTCAAGAGACTGGAGGCCCAAGTGAGTTTAGAGGTATGGTGGGGTAGGTGTTGGGGAGTGGACATCCTCATGGAGCCAGAGGGGGCAGTAAGGGAGTATGGGATGTGGTATGGGTGTGAACAGGGAGAGGAAATAAATCTGGAGTTTTAAATAAATAAATAAATAAATAAATAAATAAATAAATAAATAAATAAATAAAGCATTGATATCAATAAATGCTTAAATAAACAACCTTCATGAAAAACCATCAAAAAATTAAAGATTATGACTCCGTGAAAGTTCAGAAGCTGCATTTCTGCTAAACAAGAAAAACAACAAGATATGCTAAAATGAACAGGGGAAAGCCCACAAGATATCAGCCCTACACATAGACGTATAGGCAAGTAAGACATGCTGAGAGCAGGAGAAATAGTCTTCCCTGGGGAAGAGCACACCAATTGGTTTTCTAATTCCAACTGCTCAACCCTGAAAACATGGATACAAGTAATAGGATACGGACTGAACAGGTTGCATTTGTGTGTTTATAAATATAAATGTAATAATATACATATTTGTATGTATTAGCAATTAGTGAAAAACAAGGCCATGAATTTTAAAGATAGCAAGGAGTATATGGGAGAGTTTTGAAGGAGGAAATGAAAGAGGATAGGTATGTAATTATATTATAATCTCAAAAGGAAATATTTTTTAAATGGAAAAATTGAGGCAAGCAAGATAAACTAAAAGTTTAGTTCTTCATGTAGTTTTATGTGGGGAACTACTAGAAAGTATAATACAGATTGATTGTGGCTTTTCCCACCTAAAATAATCTAGTCAAGATAATCCTGTACATACATAGTAGTATAGGCGATTCTAGAGGTGTTCAATTTGATGAGTAAGGTTAGCTATCACAATAACTTATACATACCTAAAATATACTTTTTTTTTTTTTTTTTTTTTAAAAATATTTTTTATTAGGTATTTTCCTCATTTACATTTCCAATGCTATCCCAAAAGTCCCCCATACCCTTCCCCCCACTCCCCTACCCACCCACTCCCACTTTTTGGCCCTGGCGTTCCCCTGTACTGGGGCATATAAAGTTTACAAGTCCAATGGGCCTCTCTTTCCAGTGATGGCCGACTAGGCCATCTTTTGATACATATGCAGCTAGAGTCAAGAGCTCCGGGGTATTGGTTAGTTCATATTGTTGTTTCATCTATAGGGTTGCAGATCTTAGCTCCTTGGGTAATTTCTCTAGCTCCTCCATTGGGGGCCATGTGATCCATTCAATAGCTGACTGTGAGCATCCACTTCTGTGTTTGCTAGGCCCCGGTATAGTCTCACAAGAGACAGCTATATCAGGGTCCTTTCAGCAAAATCTTGCTAGTGTATGCAATGGTGTCAGCATTTGGAGGCTGATTATGGGATGGATCCCTGGATATGGCAGGCTTTAGATGGTCCATCCTTTTGTCACAGCTCCAAACTTTGTCTCTGTAACTCCTTCTATGGGTGTTTTGTTCTCAATTCTAAGAATGGGCAAAGTGTCCACACTTTGGTCTTCGTTCTTCTTGAGTTTCATGCATTTAGCAAAATGTATCTTATATCTTCTTGGGTATCCTAAGTTTCTGGGCTAATATCCACTTATCAGTGAGTACATATTGTGTGAGTTCCTTTGTGATTGTGTTACCTCACTCAGGATGATGCCCTCCAGGTACATCCATTTGCCTAGGAATTTCATAAATTCATTCTTTTTAATAGCTGAGTAGTACTCCATTGTGTAAATGTACCACATTTTCTGTATCCATTCCTCTGTTGAGGGGCATCTGGGTTCTTTCCAGCTTCTGGCTATTATAAGTAAGGCTGCTATGAACATAGTGGAGCATGTGTCCTTCTTACCGGTTGGGAGATCTTCTGGATAAATGCCCAGGAGAGGTATTGCGGGATCCTCCGGTAGTACTATGTCCAATTTTCTGAGGAACCGCCAGACTGATTTCCAGAGTGGTTGTACAAGCTTGCAATCCCACCAACAATGGAGGAGTGTTCCTCTTTCTCCACATCCTCACCAGCATCTGCTGTTACCTGAATTTTTGATCTTAGCCATTCTGACTGGTGTGAGATGGAATCTCAGTGTTGTTTTGATTTGCATTTCTCTGATGATTAAGGATGCTGAACATTTTTTCAGGTGCTTCTCTGCCATTTGGTATTCCTCAGGTGAGAATTCTTTGTTCAGCTCTGAGCCCCATTTTTTAATGGGGTTATTTGATTTTCTGGAGTCCACCTTCTTGAGTTTTTTTTTTTTTTTTTTCCATTTTTTATTAGGTATTTCGCTCATTTACATTTGCAATGCTATAGCAAAAGTCCCCCATAGCCACCCACCCCCTCTCCCCTACCCACCCACTCCCCTTTTATGGCCCTGGCGTTCCCCTGTACTGGGGCATATAAAGTTTGCGTGTCCAATGGGCCTCTCTTTCCAGTGATGGCCGACTAGGCCATCTTTTGATGCATATGCAGCTAGAGTCAAGAGCTCCGGGGTACTGGTTAGTTCATAATGTTGTTCCACCTATAGTGTTGCAGATCCCTTTAGCTTCTTTGGTACTTTCTCTAGCTCCTTCATTGGGGGCCATGTGATCCATCCAATAGCCGACTGTGAGCATCCACTTCTATGCTTGCTAGGCCCAAGCATACTCTGACAAGAGACAGCTATATCAGGGTCCTTTCAGCATAATCTTGCTAGTGTATGCAATGGTGTCAGCATTTGGAAGCTGATTATGGGATGGATCCCCGGATATGGTAGTGTCTACATGGTCCATCCTTTTATCTCAGCTCCAAACTTTGTCTCTGTAACTCCTTCCAAGGGTGTTTTGCTCCCACTTCTAAGGAGGGGCATAGTGTTCACACTTCAGTCTTCATTTTTCTTGAGTTTCATGTGTTTAGGAAATTGTATCTTATATCTTGGGTATCTTAGGTTTTGGGCTAATATCCACTTATCAGTGAGTACATATTGTGTGAGTTCCTTTGTGAATGTGTTACCTCACTCAGGATGATGCCCTCCAGGTCCATCCATTTGGCCAGGAATTTCATAAATTCATTCTTTTTAATAGCTGAGTAGTACTCCATTGTGTAGATGTACCACATCTTCTGTATCCATTCCTCTGTTGAGGGGCATCTGGGTTCCTTCCAGCTTCTGGCTATTATAAATAAGGCTGCTATGAACATAGTGGAGCATGTGTCCTTCTTACCAGTTGGGGCATCTTCTGGATATATGCCCAGGAGAGGTATTGCTGGATCCTCCGGTAGTACTATATCCAGTTTTCTGAGGAACCGCCAGACTGATCTCCAGAGTGGTTGTACAAGCCTGCAATCCCACCAACAATGGAGGAGTGTTCCTCTTTCTCCACATCCACGCCAGCATCTGCTGTCACCTGAATTTTTGATCTTAGCCATTCTGACTGGTGTGAGGTGGAATCTCAGGGTTGTTTTGATTTGCATTTCCCTGATGATTAAGGATGTTGAGCATTTTTTCAGGTGCTTCTCTGCCATTCGGTATTCCTCAGGTGAGAATTCTTTGTTCAGTTCTGAGCCCCATTTTTTAATGGGGTTATTTGATTTTCTGAAGTCCACCTTCTTGAGTTCTTTATATATGTTGGATATTAGTCCCCTATCTGATTTAGGATAGGTAAAGATCCTTTCCCAATCTGTTGGTGGTCTTTTTGTCCTATTGACGGTGTCTTTTGCCTTGCAGAAACTTTGGAGTTTCATTAGGTCCCATTTGTCAATTCTCGATCTTACAGAGCAAGCCATTGCTGTTCTGTTCAGGAATCTTTCCCCTGTACCCATATCTTCAAGGCTTTTCCCCACTTTCTCCTCTATAAGTTTCAGTGTCTCTGGTTTTATGTGAAGTTCCTTGATCCACTTAGATTTGACCTTAGTACAAGGAGATAAGTATGGATCGATTCGCATTCTTCTACATGATAACAACCAGTTGTGCCAGCACCAATTGTTGAAAATGCTGTCTTTCTTCCACTGGATGGTTTTAGCTCCCTTGTCGAAGATCAAGTGACCATAGGTGTGTGGGTTCATTTCTGGGTCTTCAATTCTATTCCATTGGTCTACTTGTCTGTCTCTATACCAGTACCATGCAGTTTTTATCACAATTGCCCTGTAGTAAAGCTTTAGGTCAGGCATGGTGATTCCACCAGAGGTTCTTTTATCCTTGAGAAGAGTTTTTGCTATCCTAGGTTTTTTGTTATTCCAGATGAATTTGCAAATTGCTCCTTCTAATTCGTTGAAGAATTGAGTTGGAATTTTGATGGGGATTGCATTGAATCTGTAGATTGCTTTTGGCAAGATAGCCATTTTTACAATGTTGATCCTGCCAATCCATGAGCATGGGAGATCTTTCCATCTTCTGAGATCTTCTTTAATTTCTTTCTTCAGAGACTTGAAGTTTTTATCATACAGATCTTTTACTTCCTTAGTTAGAGTCACGCCGAGATATTTTATATTATTTGTGACTATTGAGAAGGGTGTTGTTTCCCTAATTTCTTTCTCAGCCTGTTTATTCTTTGTGTAGAGAAAGGCCATTGACTTGTTTGAGTTAATTTTATATCCAGCTACTTCACCAAAGCTGTTTATCAGGTTTAGGAGTTCTCTGGTGGAATTTTTAGGGTCACTTATATATACTATCATATCATCTGCAAAAAGTGATATTTTGACTTCCTCTTTTCCAATTTGTATCCCCTTGATCTCCTTTTGTTGTCGAATTGCTCTGGCTAATACTTCAAGTACTATGTTGAAAAGGTAGGGAGAAAGTGGGCAGCCTTGTCTAGTCCCTGATTTTAGTGGGATTGCTTCCAGCTTCTCTCCATTTACTTTGATGTTGGCTACTGGTTTGCTGTAGATTGCTTTTATTATGTTTAGGTATGGGCCTTGAATTCCTGATCTTTCCAAAACTTTTATCATGAATGGGTGTTGGATCTTGTCAAATGCTTTCTCTGCATCTAACGAGATGATCATGTGGTTTTTGTCTTTGAGTTTGTTTATATAATGGATTACATTGATGGATTTTCGTATATTAAACCATCCCTGCATCCCTGGAATAAAACCTACTTGGTCAGGATGGATGATTTCTTTAATGTGTTCTTGGATTCGGTTAGCGAGAATTTTATTAAGGATTTTTGCATCGATATTCATAAGAGAAATTGGTCTGAAGTTCTCTATCTTTGTTGGATCTTTCTGTGGTTTAGGTATCAGAGTAATAGTGGCTTCATAAAATGAGTTGGGTAGAGTACCTTCTACTTCTATCTTGTGAAATAGTTTGTGCAGAACTGGAATTAGATCTTCTTTGAAGGTCTGATAGAACTCTGCACTAAACCCATCTGGTCCTGGGCTTTTTTTGGTTGGGAGACTATTAATAACTGCTTCTATTTCTTTAGGGGATATGGGACTGTTTAGAAGGTCAACTTGATCCTGATTCAACTTTGGTACCTGGTATCTGTCCAGAAATTTGTCCATTTCGTCCAGGTTTTCCAGTTTTGTTGAGTATAAGCTTTTGTAGAAGGATCTGATGGTGTTTTGGATTTCTTCAGGATCTGTTGTTATGTCTCCCTTTTCATTTCTGATTTTGTTGATTAGGATTTTGTCCCTTTGCCCTCTAGTGAGTCTAGCTAAGGGTTTATCTATCTTGTTGATTTTCTCAAAGAACCAACTCCTCGTTTGGTTAATTCTTTGAATAGTTCTTCTTGTTTCCACTTGGTTAATTTCACCCCTGAGTTTGATTATTTCCTGCCGTCTACTCCTCTTGGGTGAATTTGCTTCCTTTTTTTCTAGAGCTTTTAGATGTGTTGTCAAGTTGCTAGTATGTGCTCTCTCCCGTTTCTTCTTGGAGGTACTCAGAGCTATGAGTTTCCCTCTTAGAAATGCTTTCATTGTGTCCCAAAGGTTTGGGTACGTTGTGGCTTCATTTTCATTAAACTCTAAAAAGTCTTTAATTTCTTTCTTTATTCCTTCCTTGACCAAGGTATCATTGAGAAGAGTGTTGTTCAGTTTCCACGTGAATGTTGGCTTTCCATTCTTAATGTTGTTATTGAAGATCAGTCTTAGGCCATGGTGGTCTGATAGGATACATGGGACAATTTCAATATTTTTGTATCTGTTGAGGCTTATTTTGTGACCAATTATATGGTCAATTTTGGAGCAGGTCCCGTGAGGTGCTGAGAAGAAGGTATATCCTTTTGTTTTAGGATTAAATATTCTGTAGATATCTGTCAGGTCCATTTGTTTCATAACTTCTGTTAGTTTCACTGTGTCCCTGTTTAGTTTCTGTTTCCACGATCTGTCCATTGATGAAAGTGGTGTGTTGAGGTCTCCCACTATTATTGTGTGAGGTGCAATGTGTGCTTTGAGCTTTACTAAAGTGTCCTTAATGAATGTGGCTGCCCTTGCATTTGGAGCGTAGATATTCAGAATTGAGAGTTCCTCTTGGAGGATTTTACCTTTGATGAGTATGAAGTGTCCCTCCTTGTCTTTTTTGATAACTTTGGGTTGGAAGTCGATTTTATCCGATATTAGAATGGCTACTCCAGCCTGTTTCTTCAGACCATTTGCTTGGAAAATTGTTTTCCAGCCTTTCACTCTGAGGTAGTGTCTGTCTTTTTCCCTGAGATGGGTTTCCTGTAAGCAGCAGAATGTTGGGTCCTGTTTGTGTAGCCAGTCTGTTAGTCTATGTCTTTTTATTGGGGAATTGAGTCCATTGATATTAAGAGATATTAAGGAAAGGTAATTGTTGCTTCCTGTTATTTTTGTTGTTAAAGTTGGCATTCTGTTCTTGTGGTTGTCTTCTTTTAGGTTTGTTGAGGGATTATCTTCTTGTTTTTTCTAGGGCGTGGTTCCCGTCCTTGTATTGGTTTTTTTCTGTTATTATCCTTTGAAGGGCTGGATTCGTGGAGAGATAATGGGTGAATTTAGTTTTGTCGTGGAATACTTTGGTTTCTCCATCTATGGTAATTGAGAGTTTGGCTGGGTATAGTAGCCTGGGCTGGCATTTGTGTTCTCTTAGTGTCTGTATAACATCTGTCCAGGCTCTTCTGGCTTTCATAGTCTCTGGTGAAAAATCTGGTGTAATTCTGATAGGCTTGCCTTTATATGTTACTTGACCTTTTTCCCTTACTGCTTTTAGTATTCTATCTTTATTTAGTGCATTTGGTGTTCTGATTATTATGTGTCGGGAGGAATTTCTTTTCTGGTCCAGTCTATTTGGAGTTCTGTAGGCTTCTTGTATGTTCATGGGCATCTCTTTCTTTAGATTTGGGAAGTTTTCTTCAATAATTTTGTTGAAGATGTTTGCTGGTCCTTTGAGTTGAAAATCTTCATTCTCATCCACTCCTATTATCCGTAGGTTTGGTCTTCTCATTGTGTCCTGGATTTCCTGGATGTTTTGAGTTAGGATCTTTTTGCATTTTCCATTTTCTTTGATTGTTGTGCCGATGTTCTCTATGGAGTCTTCTGCACCTGAGATTCTCTCTTCCATCTCTTGTATTCTGTTGCTGATGCTGGCATCTATGGTTCCAGATTTCTTTCCTAGGGTTTCTATCTCCAGCGTCGCCTCACTTTGGGTTTTCTTTATTGTGTCTACTTCCCTTTTTAGGTCTAGTATGGTTTTGTTCATTTCCATCACCTGTTTGGATGTGTTTTCCTGTTTTTCTATAAGGACTTCTACCTGTTTGGTTGTGTTTTCCTGTTTTTCTTTAAGGACTTGTAACTCTTTAGCAGTGTTTTCCTGTTTTTCTTTAAGGACTTGTAACTCTTTAGCAGTGTTCTCCTGTATTTCTTTAAGTGAGTTATTGAATTCCTTCTTTATGTCCTCTACCATCATCATGAGATATGCTTTTAAATCCAGGTCTACCTTTTCAGGTGTGTTAGGGTGTCCTGGATTGGGCGAAGTGGGCGTTCTGGGTTCTGATGATGGTGAGTGGTCCTGGCTTCTGTTAGTAGGATTCTTACGTTTACCTTTCGCCATCTGGCAATCTCTGGAGTTAGTTGTTATAGTTGTCTTTGTTAAAAGATTGTTCCTCTGTTGATTTTGTTACCCTCTATCAGCAGGCGTGGGAGACAAGCTCTCTTCTCTGAGTTTCAGTGGTCAGAGCAGTCTCTGTAGGCAAGCTCTCCTCTCTCAGGGAAGGTGTACAGTTATCTGGTGTTTGGACCTCCTCCTGGCTGAAGGTGAAGGCCCAAAACAGGATCTTTCCCAGAAGCTGTGTTGCTTTGGCCAGGAAGGTGGCCAGTTGTCTGGAGTCGAAGATGTTGCCGCCTCAGAAGCTCTGTGGCTCTTGCCGGGAAGGTGGCTGGTTGTCTGGAGCTGAAGATGGTGCCGCCCCAGAATCTCTGTGACTCTCTCGCCCGTCCCAGAAACGGCTGGCACTCTGTATTCCACACGGTCACCCGTGCAGCCTGCCCTCCGCGGAGTCCCGGAGCCAAGAAGGCTCCCGCCGGCGCCTGTGCCACAAACCTCTCAGGCCAGGCAGACCCCCGTGCTCTCACCAGGAAGGTGGCCGGCTGTCTGGAGCTGAAGATGGCGCCGCCCAGAAGCTCTGCGACTCTCTCGCCCGTCCCAGAAACGGCTGGCACTCTGTATTCCACACGGTCACCCGTGCAGCCTGCCCTCCGCGGAGTCCCGGAGCCAAGAAGGCTCCCGCCGGCGCCTGTGCCACAAACCTCTCAGGCCAGGCAGACCCCCGTGCTCTCACCAGGAAGGTGGCCGGCTGTCTGGAGCTGAAGATGGCGCCGCCCAGAAGCTCTGCGACTCTCTCGCCCGTCCCAGAAACGGCTGGCACTCTGTATTCCACACGGTCACCCGTGCAGCCTGCCCTCCGCGGAGTCCCGGAGCCAAGAAGGCTCCCGCCGGCGCCTGTGCCACAAACCTCTCAGGCCAGGCAGACCCCCGTGCTCTCACCAGGAAGGTGGCCGGCTGTCTGGAGCTAAAGATGGCGCCGCCCAGAAGCTCTGCGACTCTCTCGCCCGTCCCAGAAACGGCTGGCACTCTGTATTCCACACGGTCACCCGTGCAGCCTGCCCTCCGCGGAGTCCCGGAGCCAAGAAGGCTCCCGCCGGCGCCTGTGCCACAAACCTCTCAGGCCAGGCAGACCCCCGTGCTCTCACCAGGAAGGTGGCCGGCTGTCTGGAGCTGAAGATGGCGCCGCCCAGAAGCTCTGCGACTCTCTCGCCCGTCCCAGAAACGGCTGGCACTCTGTATTCCACACGGTCACCCGTGCAGCCTGCCCTCCGCGGAGTCCCGGAGCCAAGAAGGCTCCCGCCGGCGCCTGTGCCACAAACCTCTCAGGCCAGGCAGACCCCCGTGCTCTCACCAGGAAGGTGGCCGGCTGTCTGGAGCTGAAGATGGCGCCGCCCAGAAGCTCTGCGACTCTCTCGCCCGTCCCAGAAACGGCTGGCACTCTGTATTCCACACGGTCACCCGTGCAGCCTGCCCTCCGCGGAGTCCCGGAGCCAAGAAGGCTCCCGCCGGCGCCTGTGCCACAAACCTCTCAGGCCAGGCAGACCCCCGTGCTCTCACCAGGAAGGTGGCCGGCTGTCTGGAGCTAAAGATGGCGCCGCCCAGAAGCTCTGCGACTCTCTCGCCCGTCCCAGAAACGGCTGGCACTCTGTATTCCACACGGTCACCCGTGCAGCCTGCCCTCCGCGGAGTCCCGGAGCCAAGAAGGCTCCCGCCGGCGCCTGTGCCACAAACCTCTCAGGCCAGGCAGACCCCCGTGCTCTCACCAGGAAGGTGGCCGGCTGTCTCAAAATATACTTTTTTAGAACTAAAATTAATAAAAAGAGCTGGAGAAATGGCCCAGTGCTTAAGAACACTAGCTGATCTTTCAGTGGAGCCAGGTTTGGTTCTGAGCAACCACTGGTGGCTGAAAATCAGCCATAACTCCAGTTCTATTAGTCTATTAGATCCAACACTTTCTTCTGGCATCAAAATAAATAAATATTAAAAAAAAAGATAAAGCAGGGTAGTTCTTGCACATGACTCCAATCTAATTCTGCACTTACTCAGTTTCTAAAATTTTTGGAAACTATTTGTAACAAGCTGGGATCAGCTTGCTTAGAGATATTTTTAGGTTGATATCCACTTTATAGACATTATACAGCATTCTTGCTCCATATATTATAATTTACTAGAAAATATTTCTGTGGTCTGAATAGCAAAACATAAGGTCATAACTGTATAGCTTACTTAGCAAGAAAATGTAATCATTACATGGACAAACGTTCATTTTTAAGTTACTAAAATACATATACTATTTTTTTGAAAACTTGCCCCAAAGCATTGATTATTGATTTTAGTATTAGTGTTTTACATTTATTTAGTTGTGTGCATTTATGTAGGTATAAATGCCATTGTAGATATGTGAACATCAGAGGACAATTTGTAAGTTTGTTCTCCCTTCCAGCATGTTGATCCTAGGGACTAACTCTATGTTAGTTGGCTTGGAGGTGAACAGTGTATGAAGACCTTGTGCCTACAGATAAGCATTAGGGAAACCAGAAATGTTAAAGTGGCAGGTTTTTTTTAATTGGATATTTTCTTTATTTACATTTGAAATGTTATTCCCTTTTCTGGTTTCCTTCCCTCCTGGAAACATCCTATCATATCCTCCCTCCCCCTGCTTCTATGAGGGTGTTCCTCTACTCACCCACCCACTCCCACCTCCCTGCCCTCGATTCCCCTACACTGGAGCATCTATAGAGCCTTCATAGGACCAAGGGCCTCTCCTTCCATTGATACATGACAAGGCCATCTTCTGCTACATATGCAGCTGAATCCATATCAACCAACTAGACCCCCACCCCACCCCCAGAACTCCCAGCGACTAAGCCATCAACAAAGGATTGTCTTCTTAATGGAAGAGAAGTATACCTGTTTTCCACCAGGAAACTTGGAATAGATGTTAACAGCCTGGTGGACTTTTCTGTCTTCAGGGCGAGGGCATTCTTGGATTCCCCCAGACTATTATGTTTGCATATTGCAGACTCTTCCTTCCTACATCCTCATCTTGGGCTGGGGTAAGTTTGGCATTCAAATATCAGACATAGAAATGATATTGTGAGACGGCTTTGCCAGAGCATCTGAGGGAGCCATCTTCATTCCCAGATCCCACCTTGGTCAATGAAGGAATAAAGAAAGAAATTAAGGACTATTTAGAATTTAATGAAATGAAGCCACAACATACACAAACTTATGGGACACAATGAAAGCATTCTAAGAGGAAAACTCATAGCTCTGAGTGCCACCAAAAAGAAACTAGAGAGAGCACACACTAGCAGCTTGACAACACCTAAAAGCTCTGGAACAAAAGGAAGAAAATTCACCCAAGAGGAGTAGATGGCAGGAAATAATCAAACTCAGGGGTGAAATCAACCAAGTGGAAACAAGAAGAACTATTCAAAGAATCAACCAATCGCGGAGCTCATTCTTTAAGAAAATCAAGAAGATAGATAAAACCTTAGCCAGGCTCACGAGAGGGCACAGGGACAGCATCCTAATTAACAAAATCAGAAATGAAAAGGGGGACATAACAACAGATCCTAAAGAAATCAAAAACACCATCAGATCCTTCTACAAAAGGCTATACTCAACAAAACTGGAGGACCTGGATGAAATGGATAAATATCTAGACAGATACCAGGTACCAAAGTTAAATCAGGATCAGGTTAATGATCTAAACAATCCTATACCCCCTCAAGAAATTGAAGCAGTCATTCATAGTCTCCCAACCAAAAAAAGCCCAGGACCAGATGGGTTTAGTGCAGAGTTCTATCAGACCTTCAAAGAAGATCTAAATCCAGTTCTTCACAAACTATTCCACAAAAAATGAGCAGAATGTACTCTAGCCAACTCATTCTATGAAGCCACATTTACTCTGATACCTAAAGCACAGAAAGATCCAACAAAGATAGAGAACTTCAGAAGAATTTCCCTTATGAATATTGATGCAAAAATACTCAATAAAATTTGTGCTAACTGAATGCAAGAACACATCAAAACAATCATCCTTTCTGACCAAGTAGGTTTAATTCTAGGGATGCAGGGATGGTTTAATATATGGAAATCCTTAAATGTAATCAATTATATAAACAAACTCAAAGACAAAAACCACATGATCATTTCACTAGACACAGAGAAAGCATTTGACAAAATCCAACACCCATTCATGATAAAAGTCCTGGAAAGATCAGAGATTCAAGGCCCATACATAAACATCATAAAAGCAAACTACAGCAAACCAGTAGCCAACGTCAAGGTAAATGGTGAGAAGCTGAAAGCAATCCGACTAAAATCAGGGACTAGACAAGGCTGCCCACTTTCTCCCTACCTATTCAACATTGTACTTGAAGACCTAGCCAGACCAATTCGACAACAAAAGGTGATCAAGGGGAAATAAATTGGAAAGGAAGAAGTCAAAATATCACTTTTTGCAGATGATATGATAGCATATATAAGTGACCCTAAAAATTCCACCAGAGAACACCTAAACCTGTTAAACAGGTTCAGTGAATTATCTGGATTTAAAATTAACTCAAACAAGTAAATGGCCTTTCTCTACACAATGGATAAAAAGGCTGAGAAAGAATTTAGGGAAACAACACTCTTTTCAATAGTCACAAATAATATAAAATACCTTGGTGTGACTCTAACTAAGGAAGTGAAAGATCTATATGATAAGAACTTAAAGTCTCTAAAGAAAGAAATTAAAGAAGATCTCAGAAGATGGAAATATCTCCCATGCTCATGGATTGGCAGGATCAGTATAGTAAAAATGGCTATCTTGGCAAAAGCAATGTACAGATTCAATGCAATCACCATCAAAATTCCAACTGAATTCTTCAATGAATTGGAAAGAGCAATCTTCAAATTCATCTCGAATAACAAAAAAACCTAGGACAGCAAAAACTCTTCTCAAGGATAAAAGAACCTCTGGTCGAATCACCATGCTTGACCTTAAGCTGTACTACAGAGAAACTGTGATAAAAACTGCATGGTACTGGTATAGCAACAGACAAGAAGACCAATGAAATTGAATTGAAGACCCAGAAATGAACCCACACACCTATGGTCACTTGATCTTTGACAAAGGAGCTAAAACCATCCAGTGGAAAAATGACAGCCTTTTCAACAAATGGTGCTTACACAACTGGCGGTTATCATGCAGAAGAATGCGAATTCATCCATTCGTATCTCCTTGTACTAAGGTCAAATCTAAGTGGATTAGGAACTCCACATAAAACCAAAGACACTGAAACTTATAGAGGAGAAAGGGGGGAAAGCCTCAAAGATATGGGAACAGGGGGAAAAAATCCTGAATAGAACAGAAATGATTTGTGCTGTAAGAATGGGAATCAACAAATGGGACCTCATAAAATTGCAAAGCTTCTATAAGGCAAAAGACACAGTCAGTAAGACAAAAAGACCACCAACAGATTGTGAAAGGATCTTTACCTATCCTAAATCAGATAGGGGACTAATATCCAATATATATAAAGAACTCAAGAAGGTGGACTCCAAAAAATCAAATAACCCCATTAAAAAATAGGGCTCAGAGCTAAACAAAGAATTCTCACCTGAGGAATACCGAATGGCTGAGAAGCACCTGAAAAAAATGTTCAGCATACTTAATCATCAGTGAAATGTAAGTCAAAACAACACTGAGATTCTACCTCACACCAGTCAGAATGGCTAAGATCAAAAATTCAGGTGACAGCAGATGCTGGCGTGTTTTGGAGAAAGAGGAACACTCCTCCATTGTTGGTGGGATTGCAAGCTTATACAACCACTCTGGAAAACAGTCTAGTGGTTCCTCAGCAAATTGGACATAGTACTACAGGAGGATCGTGCAATACCTCTCCTGGGCGTATATTCAGAAGATGTTCCAACAGGTAAGAAGGACACATGCTCCACTATGTTCATAGCAGCCTTATTTATAATAGCCAGAAGCTGGAAAGAACCGTGATGCCCCTCAACAGAGGAATCGATACAGAAAATATGGTACATTTACACAATGGAGTACTACTCAGCTATTAAAAAGAATGAATTTATGAAATACCTAGGCAAATGGATGTACCTGGAGGGCATCATCCTGAGTGAGGTAACCCAATCACAGAAGAACTCAATTGATATCTACTCATTGATAAGTGGATATTAGCCCAGAAACTTAGAATACCCAAGATACAAGATACAAAGCACATAAAACTCACGAAGAACAAAGACCAAAGCGAGGACACTTTGCCCCGTCTTAGAATTGGGAACAAAACACCCATGGAAGGAGTTACAAAGACAAAGTTTGGAGCTGAGACAAAACGATGGAACATCTAGAGACTACCATATCCAGGGATCCATCCCATAATCAGCCTCCAAACACTGACACTATTGAATACACTAGCAAGATTTTGCTGAAAGGACCGTGATATTGTTGTCTCTTGTGAGACTATGCAGGGGCCTAGCAAACACATAAGTGGATGCTCACAGTCAGCTATTGGATGGATCACAGGGCCCCCAATGGAGGAGCTAGAGAAAGTATCCAAGGAGCTAAAGGGATCTTCAACCCTATAGGTGGAACAACAATATGAACTAACCAGTACCCCCTGGAGCTCGTGTCTCTAGCTGCATATGTATCAGAAGATGGCCTAGCAGGCCGTCAGTGGAAAGAAAGGCCCATTGGTCGTGCAAACTTTATGTCTCAGTACAAGGGAACGCCAAGAACAAGAAGTGGGAGTGGGTTAGTAGGGGAGTGGGGGGGGAGGGTATGGGCGACTTTTGGAATAGCATTGGAAATGTAAATGAGGAAAATACCCAATAAAAATTAAAAAAAAAACTCATAAGTGTATTTTATCCAAATGTCAATATGATTGTGCCTCTGCAATTTATCAAATACTTGATAATAAACCTATCAAATAAATTATTTTCTGATATATAATGCCTATTCAATAATATGCATTTATTTTAGCATTAAAATTATCACATAACTCACCTCATCTTTATACTACTATTTAATAACACATACCCAGCTTCATGAATGCAAAAATATCTGATTTCATGATAGAAATGCTACTTAATCATAGTCTGTAAATATGAAGATCTATTTTGCAGGACTTAGTGGGATATAGTTAACATTTTTACATTGATATTCATGATGACCCATATTACAATTTAAGCACATAAAAATGTGCTGGCTACTCAAGTATTAAATAGTAATTTTAAGAAACAAAAACAGACTGCTAGGTGCCTTTAAAGTATTTCAGACTTAACTACTTAATAAGAGTGCTCCATGCTCCTATGTCTATTTAATTATGCATTTAAAGCCATACCATTTAAGCCATGGATAATAATAAAAAGGTTAGTTTAATATTATCAATAATATGACTTAATACAGGGTGCTAAATTTAATCAACACTTATTAAAATTAAGCCATTGAAAAATTTTGTATTGAGGTTTTGCAGCCACAATAGCTACTTAATGTCATTTCCTCTATATTTATACTATACAAATCTGTAAGTAGCTGTTTATGTTATATATATTTAAAACAAATGTAAATTAAACATGACTATCAGTGGTAATGCTTCCAAATATTTTCTCTGAATTATAATATACTTAAGTTCATACTTTGCCAAAAAATAAGGTATATATGTAATTTTCAGATTTATAAAATGAGTCATAGATAATTATTTAATGGAATATTTCTAAGTAAAGTAGTGTAAACTAGTAGAAATTCTTTTCTGATCTACTCTTCAAACACACTACAAACCAGGAAAAACTAACCTTACTGAACTAATGTTCTGAGATAAGGGCACTAAGATAGGTGCAGGTGGTTTAGGATTCAGGTAACTCATCAGACTAGGACTGGACACAAAATGAGCACTCCAGGTGTAGATATGACACAGTATGTAGTAACATCAACCAGACTAAAGTACCACCACCAACTCCTGTCTCCATTTCCCATACACAGAATGTGCAACTGGGACCAATCCTCAGTATATAAAAAGTTCTTAATGTGTTCTTATTACAATCTTATTAAGATAAAGAAAGTTCTAAGAGAATAATCCATTTTCATCACATATCACAAGTTGTTTTATTCTAAACATTGCAAATACATTTTTATCAATTCACTTATTTATTTTTGGGGTATGACTGCATGTTTGTGTGCACAAAGGCATGTGTATACATGTCTGTGCATGTGCCTTTGTGTGTGCGTGGGTGTGGGTATGTGTGTAAGTGTGCACATGTGTGGATGTGTGTGCAGAGATGCCAATGTGCTAGTATGGAACTCAGAGGAGAACATCATGGGAGTTGATTCTCTCCTACCATGAATGTCCCAGGGCTGGAGATCAGGTCATGAAACTGGGTGTCAAGAGTCTAGAGCCACTGACCCATCTCTACAGCCTGCTAGTACATTTTTTTTTACTGATAACAAAGTCTTCGAACTAGATGAGGTGTACATACTAGTAGTATAATATAAAATAGGGTATATCTAGAAAGATGTGGATATAAAAGGGAGATACTCTGAATCCTGACTTGTAGTGGCTATACAGCTTCAGAAAGTTGCTTACACTAATTACTTTCCTATAAATCCTCTTGAAAAAAAATTGCAAGTCTTTTGAATCAGTCATTTTAGATCTTTTGATGTCATCAATAAAATTTAACATCATACACATGGAGAAATTGCATTGGGCCTTTAAGTTTCATCCAGTACAAAATATAATCTTCATCTAAAGAAAGATAAAAGGCTGTGCACCTTCACTATCTACAAAGGACTTTTTGTTCTTATTTCTTGTTTGCTATTATTTTGGAACACTTCACAGTATTTCACAGAGAACACCTTGGGGCCCCTGTTGTCTAAAGCATAGCATTTCATTGCAAGAAGTGATCCAATTAGTTGATCACCTTACCTGCTTTCAGTAACATTTGGAGATTCTACAAAATGTCATGTCTACATCATTACCATCTTCAAACACTACACCAGATATTCACCTTTGGTTATCATGACACCTAACCTGATCCTGTGAACATCTTCTTTTAGTCAGACTCTTAGAGATTCCTATTAATCTTGTGTTGTCAGTAATTTCAATAGTTTTAGATATCCATTTCAACTTACTGAGTTCAAGTTTTAAAAAGTAAATATGGGTATATGATAACAAAATAATTAAAATGAGTACATTTGCATGTTATTCTCTGATATTTTAAGGTTTTGAATTAAATATGAATAAATAAGATACAGTGATTTAAAATATGCTCCATAACAAAGTGATTAACATTATTATAATGACATCTAAAAAATGATTTTATTGTATTAAATTAGAAGCAAACACTTCTACACTGTGACCAAACCCAATCAGTATAAGCTATCACTACATTCAAAATATAAAAACTATAAATAGGGCCATTTTACCAGTCATAGATTCTTTAATCATAAAGTAAATGTCTATTCACCACTACTGAATTGAAATATATATATATATCTAGAGAGAGAGGGAGGGAGAGTTAAAGAGCACCTCCCTACAGAGGAAAAATAATAAGCTAAAACAGCAAATTTTACAAGATCAGTCAATTTAAAAAGAATCTTCAACATCTGGGAATATAGGAATGTGGGCTGACAGGGCACAGCCTGTACAAGCTAGGAGTTTACCTACTAGAATTATTTGTGTGTGTGTGTGTGTGTGTGTGTGTGTGTGTGTGTGTGTGCACGCACACACGCTTCTGTGTCTTTCATGCATCTAAGCATAAACTTTTAATGTAATCATCACAAATTACTGAAAACAACATTTACATATTTCATTGAATACAAAGAAATATAGAGCCTAGACTGCTACTGGCTAGTGTACTTAGTATTAGAATACACTGTGCATACTATAAATGGAGAAATGTAAATAGTAACACAACTACAAAGCTTTTAGTCTAAAATGGTGACCTGCCTACATTATATACTGGTGCAATAGTGACACAAATATGGTGGGTGCAACCAACCACTATCTGTTTGGAATTAAGAGCCACTCCAGGAGATGAAACCCATATCTACATTGATTAGGTGACCACAATCCTAAGATTAGACAGGCCATGGACATAGGGAAAAACCAAATACAACTGTAGTGGTAAGGTAATATAGCAATAAAGTGACTTCTAACAACAGTCTTTGACCTGCATAGATCAGTACCTTGCTCAACAGTCATCTGAGGAGCTTCCTCTTACAGTACTAGTGAACTAAACTGACCCTCTACTTACAAACGTGCAGAAAGTGAAAAATGTTGGAACACTCAGTTCTAAATGGGATGTCTTCATCAAACTCCTCCCCAAAGGGCTCAGAAAGCTATGTGGATGGTGAGGGAGGGAAATTGTACCAGTCAGACACCAAGGAAATGGTGTCTTCCAGATATAACAGGACTAATATACATATGAATGCAGAGACTATAACAATATGCACAGGGCCTGCAGATTCAAGCTAGACAGGGCCCCAGTAGAAAGGTCGGCAAGTAGAAACAAACCCCACCCTTAACCAAGAAGATATCTACATTTGACATACACTAGCACAGGGAAAAAAATAGACTTTTTCTGCTGGAGTCTCACTGGGTATATTAATTGCACTTAAAGGTATGCCCTAGGTCTAGCAAGATGCTTGACAGAAAATAAATTCAATGGTATATTTGTAAACAAGCTATCTCATATAGCTTTGTTTAAACATTTTTTCTGTCTTTGTAGTCTGTTTTTTATTGCTAAAGAGAGAGAGGGAAAGGGTGAGGGAGAGGGAGATGGAGAAGGAGAGGGAGAGAGAGAGAGAAATGGTATGAAGTAGAATAAGTGGGGAGTTGGGTGGTATCTGCTGAGAGAAGTTGGAGGAAGGAATCCAAACCATGATCAGACTATACTATATTAAATTATTTTAAGTAATAAAGGAAAAATATAGAACACGAAGCATACCACTTAGATAATATAAAGTGAAAGGTAATATATAATCAACAGATGAACATTATTTATGCACATTTTAATATGCCATATCAGAATGAATGTTTTAAAGAAAGATTTTATGAAATATAAAATAAAAAGACATGTGTAGAAATTGAAAGAATATAATGCATTATGTAAAAAGTTCAAGATGATCAAAGAGATACAAAACAGAATGAGTGAAATGAATACCAAAAACTTAGAAAAGATCAAGTTGAGGAAGCCATTGAGGTGAACTTAAAAATAGCACCAGTAAAGAAACAAGTTTCAGGCCATATAATTGTTTTGGTGGCTTTCAAGATCATAATAGGAATCATTATATGACAGGTTAATGAAACTGAGCCATGTTTCTTAGTATTGTCTTCCCTCGAAAGGAATATGAGGTGGCTGTGAGTAATGTGTGGGAAGTAGAAGTACTAGGGCAAGACTGGGCTCACATCCTTGTCTGTACTCCTACTCTGAATCTGCCTTACTCTGACTGTAAGAACTTAGTGCAGTCAAACAAAACACTTAGACAAAACCAAGAAAAGTCTGACTCCCATGTCAGAAACATATATTGACAGGACATATGGACAGTTAACATTTATGTCCACAGTAGTCTACCCAGTACTTACATAGATGGAGTAATCCTCTGATGAGAAATTCTCTATGGGTGTAATCATTGATCAATAAATAGACAGTTATGTATGAAGAAATGAAAAATAGCCAATAGCATATCCATATAATTAATGCATGCCTTAAAATTGGTAAGGGAACAAACCCTAAATAAAATCCAGAAAAAATAAAAGCAGATTTTTTAAAAAATGGAATATTTTGAACCAAAGATTATGAGATTTTCTATTACCAAGTGATAGGTTATAATATTCCTCTGTAAATTGCCTGTAGCTTCAGACAAAGAACAGACTTGAGAATAAAGAAACACAAGCCTTGTTAGAGAGCATCAGAAAACACAACTGGAAGCTTAGGTAATAGCTAGATTTCAAAACACTCTAGGAAGTTATTCTGCCTCCAAATGCTATATGCGTCTAGATGGTACTAGTCAAGACCAAGACCAAGACCTGTCATGTGTTTCTTACTACCAGCAGCCCTTAGTAGGACACATTTAACCCAATTTAATTCTTGTTTTGTCTTCGTTGTTTTTTAGTTCTTTTTTCTAGACAGGGTTTCACTTATGTAGTTCTGGATGTTGTGGGACTCACTATATAAACCAGGTTACCCTTGAACTCAAAGAAATCTTCCTTCTTCCCTCTGAAGTTCTGGTATTAAAGGTGTGTACCACTGTTTCTAACTAATTTCACCTCTTCAATGTTTATTAGTTCACCACTAAATTCTTCATAGATAAGCAAAAATTATACACACAAATGCACATAGAATTTCTGCTCACACAGATATATGACATAAAAACAAAAGAGACTCTACTCAATGCAACAGGTTAATTTTCCCTTGCAGTATCTATATAGACAGATATAGGCAGTCTCTGGATAGGTACGGGCAGTCCTTGTAGAGAATTCACAAACTAAGGAAACTGTGGTAGTTCTTACAATGCACATTTAGTCAAGAAATAGAGAACATTTAACACATGTGTTCATCTCCTTTCTCCTTTTTATAAAGTTTAGGATCTCAGTCCAAGGAATGGTGCAACCCATACTATGCAGGTTATCACATCTTAATTGCCCTAATCAAGATATTCCCCTACTGGCTTTCCCAGAAGCTCATCTCCCAGCAGATTCTAAATCTCATTAAGCTGACAACTGAGGCTAATCATCACAGTAGGAAAGAAGTGGGGATTAGGGAAGGAAGCCAGACTAACAGAGAAGAATAAGAGGTGGTGAATATGCCAAATACCTTTTATAATAAAAAATTCTACATGAAATTTAGTACTATATAACAATAATACTATGATAACTGCAAGGGAAAAGAGAGAAAACCTTTTTGCATATCTAACTATATACATGTGTAAGTATGCACAGAAGTAAGCAAATATTTAAATATTAAAATAGATAGGTATTTAAGAGGAACTTAAAAATCTAGAATAACATAAAAGGAGATAAAATGTTATGTCGAGATAAGTTTTAGTACAATTTAAAACACACAAAGAATTGTATATACATTTATTGATTTCTGAGTAACATTGTCACTCTGAGATATTCTACTAGAACCCTGTCTTGATTTTATTTGTGATTATTCTACTCTGGAAGCATATTTTTGTATAAACTGAAAGTACAACAAGAAAGTTGGGAGTCAAATGTCAATGCCGAGGACTGGACAAGTGACTTAGGGACAGAGTCAGTTAGAGAAACTATAAAAAGGAGTCAGGTTTGTCACTAGGGAAAGCACTGTTCACAGGAGTCCCTACTGAATTCAAAATTGTCGTTTTAAGGGAAAAGTCCTATTACATTCTGTTAAATTTTCCCAGTGACAATATTTAATTATAGCGGAGTTCTCATTAGACCTCAAAAGAGTGTTAAAGCAATTAAGGGAGACTTTAAAACAAAGAAAATGGGTATGGAAAGACAGTCAAAGTCAAACGTGTACAAGGCCCCATAAGAATAAAAAAGTTTGGAAGACAAAATGAGAAATATCCAAATGCTATAACATAAATGAAAACCATGGTGGCATTTCTCGATTGGTCTAACCAAATATTTACATTCATATTTCTTGACACAGATTTCAAACTGAAATATATTGACACCCTGAGTGCTTTGAAGAAGAGTTGATGTCAAACATTCAGAAGATATCAACACTGTTGCAGAAAACTTAGTTTTGTGTGGAAAATGCTTTAGAATTAGGGATATAGGAGACAAGTAGTTTCTATTCCCATTTACCTATTTCTTTCTGTAATAAGTTTTTGTAACAGAGGTTGCACATGTTTATGCTTATTACAGGATATTTTGATATGAATATGTTATCACTATGGTGCACAGAAAAGCTCGTTTGAAACTATTCCTACCCTGTCGACATAAGATTTTCATCCTCGGCAAATATTTCCCAGTGCACCACTTCCCAGGTTCTAGGAGTCACAATTTTGTTCTAAACACTTTTATACATTGCATAAAAATATATATGTAAATACAATTAAAGAGTCTTGTCTTTTACTTCTTGCTTAATTGGTATATCATCAAACTATGTTTTGCATAAACGACACTATATCTTTCTTTTAAAATGCTTTTTTTGATACATATGCAGCTAGAGTCAAGAGCTCCGGGGTACTGGTTAGTTCATAATGTTGATCCACCTATAGGGTTGCAGATCCCTTTAGCTCCTTGGGTACTTTCTCTAGCTCCTCCATTGGGAGCCCTGTGATCCATCCATTAGCTGACTGTGAGCATCCACTTCTGTGTTTGCTAGGCCCCGGCATAGTCTCACAAGAGACAGCTACATCTGGGTCCTTTCGATAAAATCTTGCTAGTGTATGCAATGGTGTCAGCGTTTGGATGCTGATTATGGTGTGGATCCCTGGATAAGGCAGTCTCTACATGGTCCATCATTTCATCTCAGCTCCAAACTTTGTCTCTGTAACTCCTTCCAAGGGTGTTTTGTTCCCACTTCTAAGGAGGGGCATAGTGTCCACACTTCAGTCTTCATTTTTCTTGAGTTTCATGTGTTTAGGAAATTGTATCTTATATCTTGGGTATCCTAGGTTTTGGGCTAATATCCACTTATCAGTGAGTACATATTGTGTGAGTTCCTTTGTGAATGTGTTACCTCACTCAGGATGATGCCCTCCAGGTCCATCCATTTGGCTAGGAATTTCATAAATTCATTCTTTTTAATAGCTGAGTAGTACTCCATTGTGTAGATGTACCACATTTTCTGTATCCATTCCTCTGTTGAGGGGCATCTGGGTTCTTTCCAGCTTCTGGCTATTATAAATAAGGCTGCTATGAACATAGTGGAGCATGTGTCCTTCTTACCAGTTGGGACAACTTCTGGATATATGCCCAGGAGAGGTATTGCTGGATCCTCCGGTAGTACTATGTCCAATTTTCTGAGGAACCGCCAGACGGATTTCCAGAGTGGTTGTACAAGCCTGCAATCCCACCAACAATGGAGGAGTGTTCCTCTTTCTCCACATCCTCGCCAGCATCTGCTGTCACCTGAATTTTTGATCTTAGCCATTCTGACTGGTGTGAGGTGGAATCTCAGGTGTATCAAAAGATGGCCTAGTCGGCCATCACTGGAAAGAGAGGCCCATTGGACACACAAACTTTATATGCCCCAGAACAGGGGAATGCCAGGGCCAAAAAGGGGGAGTGGGCAGGTAGGGGAGTGGGGGTGGGTGGGTATGGGGGACTTTTGATATAGCATTGGAAATGTAAATGAGCTAAATACCTAATAAAAAAATGGAAAGAAAAGAAAAAAAAAAGAAAATGCAAAAAAAATAAAATAAAAATAAAATGCTTTTTTTAAAAGCTGCAACCAATCCAAGCTTTGTTATTAGTTCTCCTTTCTAAAGAATTTTAAATTGATGAATAATTACCTGATAGCATTACACACATGATATACTATAAACAGTTACTTTTCATGAATACATAAAGAGTAAGGCAGTAAATATCCATATCTGCTCATCATTTTGTTGTATGTAACATATGGTCCTTAAAGATTTCACATATATATATGAAATATATATATAATATGTATATATAATATGATATATATATACCATATTAATATTGGTATTTTACTGCCCACAGTGAAAAGCTTTTGTTAGAGCAAACAAATTACTTTTCAATATGAGATCCCATCCCCAGCCCAGGGAAAAAGCACACATGAGCTTTGAACATCGATAATTTAGCTACTAATTCACTGGTTTTGCACAATTTTCCATATAGTTGGTCCCCAAAGCATGTATTGAAACATGTAGTTTTTTTTCACATGTTTAAAACTTTAATCCATTCATTAATTTCTCCATCTTCCTTAATTCACATTATACTCAAATACATATTTTAAGTTTTTTCTTTTTCTAAATTTAGTTAAACCTATTTTAAACTGTTAAAGGCTTATGTGATGATTTTGATATTTAGATCATGCATTTCTATTTTTCCTGATTTCTGTTGTACACAAAAAGATAATATCTTTTACATACATGTATTCAAAATACTCCAAAAATATTTTGTTACAGTGGAAAAAATATCATGTTCCTTTTTTAATGGTGCTATCATTCAGTGTTCAAGTTCAGCACATATCCCATTAATCCACTTAGTATGTACACTGGCCCACTAAGTGCTATGTCACTTTCAGGTAAACAAAACTAAAACATCTCCACAAAGATCCTCTGTTTTCTAAATGTTTCTGTTACTTTGGGTTCACTTAATATATTACTATTAATGGTTTCTATATGGAAAACACTTACTATTCTGTAAAAAATATCGAAATATATTTTATGAATATCAAAATAGGATTCCAGAATAAAACATCTTATAAGGTGAAGAAAAATGTGGAGATGAACATCTATATTATTCATTTTCATTTGGATTATATTGGAGAAAAAACATCTGAAGGTAATTAATTGAATTCTCTGTGGAATGACTTTTGAGATAGCACATTGACCCAATTTTCATCTCATACTGTGAGCCAGTGAAGTGTTATTGTCAGGATTCGCAGAAACTTGAAAACTCTTTTATTCTTTATGAATTAATAGAGCTTAAAAAATAAGTCATGAATTTAAAAAAAATGAGAATCAGGAAAGTGAATAAACATTGGATGTTGTTAAAGAAAGTATTTTAGAATTAATCATGTTTGACATTGAGCAGGAGGCTTAACTACTATATAGACACAGGACAAAATACACTGTAGTGATTCAGAGACCATGGATGACATATTCATTTGCAAACACATTCAAGACCGTTTCAGAGATGACTAAAACAAATATAGTAAGGGCTAGATATGACAGGTGGACCATTCCAAACTTTACTGGTGTGATTAGCCGCCGTAACAAAAAAGAAAACTCAGATTTAAGAATGGAAAAAGCGGCATCTCAAATTGAAATTACAGACACATTCAGGAAGTCAAGAAACCAGAGATCAGTAGCTGAAGACCTATAATGAAACCTTGAAATGACCATGTGTAAGAGGTTGTAATCTCAGATGGGAAAGGTATTCTGGCAGCTGGGAGGAAAAGAATACCAGAAAGTCATGTAGGAGAATTACTAGGCACGCAGGTGTGTGTGTGTGAGGCATGGGGGGGGGGGGGGGTGAGAGGGCAGGAGGGTGGCTGCCTCTGCTAAGAATAGTCATTACAGCTGATAGGGACCAGCCTGTTGGACCATTAGAGAAGTCTGAGGTAGGGACAAGGTCTGGCATTTGGAGCTCCCCAAGGGTGGCTTGGCCACTGATGTACTTCAAGGGGTCAGGTCTGGCTGCAAGAGCAGTCTCGAGGTAGAGCCTGGTTACTGAGGTAACAACTGAGAGTAGTCTCGAGGTAGAGCCTGGTTACTGAGGTAATCCAAGAAAGAATCTTAAAGGAAAAAGGAAGGGAAAGCAAGATTCCCCTACTGCCAACTTGGCAGGAATAGTCTACACATGGGATCCTGAGTTTTTTGATTAATTGTCCCTTGAATATGGCACAGTATGGAAGGACAACAATGCTCAATCACAATCTACTGTGTAAAGTCTCCAGGACAGTTGCATGAAGGAGAATTCTCATGAAGGTCTCTGGTTGACACCTTTCCAGAAGTCATACTAAACTGCTCATGAGACTACCACAGGGCAAGACATGAACCCCAGCCCTTTCTTTATGATAAGGCTCTAAATTGTACTCGAATGCAACAAGACGAAACATGTCATTGCAGGTTTTGCCTTTGCAGATGTAGCTGACTGCATCCCACCAGTGCCTACTGCAGGCTATGTCATTGCTCCCAGCTCTTCTGATGAAATTCCAACAACCAAGGATTTCTTACCCTGCATTTTCTATCATTTGAAGCTAGCTGCCTTTTCTACTTGTCTTGAGAATGTACCTCATAATTTCTCAGAAAGTACTCTTCTAAAACTAACTTTTCTCTGAAATCTATGCTGTCTAAATAGAATATTCTTCAGCAAAAAGAAAAACTTTTGAAAACAACCTACTTCCTAAAAAAAACTTCAAGTGCTTCCTCCAAGAATAATTAAGTATAGGAAACATATTTTTGTACATTTATATAATGACACATTCTGTAGTCCAGTGCAATTTCTGCGAATAAACTTCTATTGTCATGACAATGTGAAAATAATAACCCTTTCATTAGATACTTCAGAACTAAGCTTCTGTTTCCTTAAATGAATCCTAAAATGTCTTGCTTTCCAGAAATAGTTCAGAATGAATATTCGGGAATATTTTTTCTGGCTGAACGCTCCTCTGAAATTTATCTTAATTCTAGTCACTCTCTTTCTTCCTTAACCCCTACTCCTTCCTGTCCCTAGGTCAATGCTCAAATATGTTTTATTTCATATCTACACCCAGAGTTGACCAATTGCAGCAATACTATTCTATAAAAATACAACTTCCATGTTTTCTATAAAAATCTAATTCCATGTAGGTATATATCCAGGAAAGTCTTTCTACTGTTATGCTTTAATTAAAATCTTGCCTTTTTGACAAGACCCTTCTGCATCCTCCCTTCTGTTAAGTTATCCACACTTCTATATCTTTTTTTTACACCAAATTTCTCCATACTCACAACTGAAGCTCCCAGTTATGTGATACCTGTACAAAATGAGAATATGGAATGATAATTGTAATTATAAAATTAAGGCACTGACAGCCACGCACATGGCACTAGTATAAAGTCCCTTCTGCTCTCAGTTCTCCCCATTTGACCAGAACTCAGATTCTGGCTTACAAGAATCCTTTCCTTCCTGCCCCCATATTTCCAACTCACCAAGGACTTTGTCTTAAATATCTTTGACATCTTGATACTCAACAAACTCCCTCATATTCCTTATGAGTATAGCATTTTTGTAGCTCTCTGGGACTTACCAGCTTACAGATGAGCTGGTAAAGCATTGAAAACAAGACAGATTTCGTGTCAGTAGCAGCCACAAAATTCCCACAATTTCCAGGCTATGAAAGTGACATGAATTCAACTCAAATTTCTAACCAAATTAAACACAATCTTTTCAAGTGGTTCCCCTTGAATCTGTAGGCTCTTTAGCTTTATAACTTTGACCTATATATCCTATTCCCTATTGCTCTTCTCTTACACAGTAACTCCTATCATGCTTAATTCTAAACATTTATAACTTTATAAACATTATGACATAAAAACTATTTTGATCTCACCCTACTATACTCTATAATATTAGTTTTTAGATATCTGATTTTTCCTAATCAAATATAGTATCTGCAATATATCAATTTTACCATTTTGTGATATGATTTTCTCCCTGGGGAGATGTAAAGAAATGTCTCGTCACTCCAGTAGGGTCCTGATAAACCACAGAAATAGTTTAATCTAATTCCATGTAGGTAAATGAAGAAATTTATTAGAGTCCTGTATAGGAGCGTGAGTGATTGAAAAACAATTGCACCACTAGGTGTGACAAATCACACAAGCTCAGCATAGAAGCTCCAACTTTCCATCAATCTCATATGCAATGTGTGTTCCAGTTTCCATAAGACCATGTTCAACTAGGGGCATCAAGGACTATCAAGTAACCTACCTCTCAACAAAGAAATGTTGACAGAGCCTTTATTAATACCACAGCCTACTGTACTCTTTCACTAATACCACTGCATTATTCCCTAGGCCATCACAGTGGTCTGTGTTCCATGCCAGTCAGTGATAATTTGAGACTGAGAGGGAATCAAACTTGGCTCCCCTGAGATAGCAAAAACAATTTTAGTCTCTGACCCATCTCACTAGCCTATGTACCTTCATTCTGGAACATATAATAGAACAAAAATAATGTTCTATATTTTTTTTCATGAAAGACCCCTTCTTGCCTAGCTAATTTTCACTACTCTCCAAGCAGTTTGATTACACTGAATAAGTGTAATTAGTTTCCACATATCAGTTCCCACCTGCACTTAGCACATAGTAAAGAAAAGATGCCCAAAGGATAACCCAAACACAGTGATAGGTCTGTGTTGTATTCATATCTCTACACCCTGACTCTAAAATGATGCCTTTATGTGTTTAGTAAATATTTAACTTCCGTAAGTGGATGAATGTATAAAAGGATATTTCAACAGAGCATACACAATGGCACAGAAAGGCTTTGCCTGTGGAGCTTAGTGCACATTTTCTCAGTTGCTTCTATGTATCAGTGTGCAACAGAACTAGAAGAACCCTAACAGAATCTGAATTAAAAGTAGTATCAGATTACCATATTAGTGGTTGTACTCTCTGTAGAAATCTTCAAAATGACTTGCTCCTAAAAGAAAAGAAAAAACTTAATGTAAGACTAATGAGCTTATGTCCTCGACTTACCCTGAGAGCAATTCAGGGAACACAGCAAACAGAAAACTGACTTGGCTATCAGTGCCTTTCATCCTGACAAACTCAGTAACCATCTATGTCTTCCTTTTCTTTGTAGTGAACCTAGGGATTCATGTATTATAATTGGGCAGGCATTCTATTATGTCTTGTTAGATACCAGACCTTTCAATGCCCTCATTGCCTCTCTCTGTCTCTCTCAATCAGAAAGCTGGACAAATCTCAATGTAGAATGAAACACAGGGATAAAATGATATTTTTATTTCAAAAACACAAAAATAGTAAAAATATTAGGTGAGAAATTCTGAAAACAAAAGATATTCTGTGCTGCAGACTTGCAGGATTCATGTCCCTTGAAGCTTGTTAAGGAAATGTACCTAACCCACAGTCCAATGGTGACTTTGAATTATAACCTGTCTTTTGATCAATGCCTTCTGAATTGTGGTGTGTTAAACTGGCCAAGCTATGCCACATGATGTGAAGTATTTCTCCAACCTGTGAAACCTTCTACCAATCAAAAAACTCCAGAACTAAGGGTGCTCTCTCATGTCTAACTCTCTTAACATTCTGGGACCCGAATGTCCTGGGACCTGAATGTTTGGGACCTCTTGTCCTCTCTGAGCCTCATTATGGCTGTCCATGACAATGATTCTATGCCTAATTATTGGCCACTTAATGTCCAACCATGGCAGCCTGTGGTCGTGAAGCTCTCTTTCCTAATAAGGATTGACTGAGGGGAACCTCACATCAACCTTCTTTCTACAAATGTGGCCCTTTTTCTTTCTTCCTAAAAATCGATCCTTTGATTATTAGTTCTGTGAGAGAGTTTCAGAAAGTTGCTTGCACTGACCTTGAATGCATTCTGTTATGCATAAAAGCCTCTGTCAATGGATGTCAAAACCACAGGTCTCAGTTCAAATTTACACTAGAACGTAAATGACTATGGCCCAAGAAGACAGATGAGACAATGGCAAATGCAACATTTCAATGTGGTAACAGTCTCATAAAGTTTTGAGAATAACAAGGAAATAAGAATTATAAAGCAAGGTTATGCATTGTTAGTGGACATCTCTAAACCCATAGACATATAGATCACCCTAGCTAAAACAAAAACACATGAATGTAGAAAGTAGAATTGTAAAGAAAAGCAGAGGATACTAAGGGTGAAAGGACAGGGTATTGGGGTGAGAGGTAGACCAGAGAGAGAATTATGGTTACTGTAATCGTAATATATTATATACATGTATGAATCTGTCAAGAGCAAATTTAATAAGAGTTATTTATAAAATAAAAATATCTGGTGAGAATGTCTGGGAGATCAGTAACAGCAACGCACTGGATTCCTTCCTTTAGGCCTCAAATGAACCTCTTAGCTTTTCAGTTTGTAGAAGCTAAGGGGTCTGTTTCTACATTGCAAAAATAATTTCCCCTGATAGTCTTGATAGAATGTCAGTTCAAACACACAGGTAGGACACAAAGACAGCTCAAGATAACTTGGTTTCCAACCTGTAACGTTCCAGCTTTCCATGAGCAGCATTTAAATCAACTGACCAGATTAGTGGAAGGTTTGACATAGATTCCTTTTTTCTCTTTTCTCGGAACAACAGTTCACAGGTCAAGTTTGTTGTTCTCCTTCCTCAGACCCCAGAGTAGCTGGAATTATAGGTCTTTCTTTATCTTCTTCTATGAAGTAAAGGTTTTAGTCATTCAATACTCAAAACTTTTCTTCCATGTTTAAGGGTCTACATATTTGGACCACAAAGAACCCACACAACCGTTTACTTTCTAGGAGTAGAGAAAGTAGCAATGAAATAAACAAGGAAATGTAAAAAGTAGTAAATAGTTTGAATCAATTAATTTAGAGTATGATGCAGAGAAGGGCAGGAAAGATGGTTCAATAGATAAGAGCACTATACACACAAGAATGGAGAAACCTGAGTTCAAGTCTCTCTCGTCTAAATAAAGAGCTAAGCAGATTTGCACATGCCTACAAGTGCAGCATTGGGAGACAGAGACAAGCACATCCTAGGAGCTCCCTGGCCATCAACTCAGGTCAAAAACCCACATTCCGTGGGAGACTGTACCTTAAAGGACTAAGACAGAGAGCAATAGATGAAGATACCTGACATCCTCATCTCTCTAGCCCACACAACGTGCACATATTCACATACATGAATGTAATGAAACTGCGGCTGCATTGAACACAGAATACATAAGCCCAGTCTGCATTGATAGAAAGAACTAGAAGCCTTAGGAAGATAGGCATATGTATAAAAACATTCTATGGGAATCTGAGAGCACATTGTAACGAGATTATTACAGCTTCTCTCAGACTCTGCTGTTGGAATATGACTGTGGTAGGTGTGGAATTTCACCCAAGAAGCTACCCATGAAAACTTACTCTTCTGGGAACGGTTTGCACATGTCTATGAACAGAAAGCCTTACAGTGTGAGGTGATTTGTAAGTGATATTGGTCCTACTTCCATACTCAGAGGTAGTACAATTCAAAAGACCGTCACATCTCAGTAATTGGCTCTGTAAAATGTTTTATAATCTAAAGATCAGCTAGCGTTAATTTGTGAACTAAAACTGGTTACTTAAGCAAAGAACCTTTTGAAGTTATTCATATCATACAAATCAACTTGTGGCTCAAATGCCATGAAAATGAATTTTTATCTAATTTGCTTAGCTAAAGGGTCTTAATGCTTATCAATTAGCTTTTATGTTAAACTAGCAGAGCTTACAATTTTGGTAAGCTTTATATACTCATTAACCTTCCATATTTATTTGATCTATCTTTATTCTTAGGTGGTTTTTGCACTTATTACCTGAAACAAAATAATAACTTCCAAGTTTTATGCATTCCTTTGCATTCTTTGCATAACTCACTGCACAAACACAGTAGATCTACATTTCAGACACAAAGAAAATAATGGAGAGGGGGATTGAAGATTTTAAGCAACTTCCACAGTCCCTTACTTGAGATCTGGCATTGTAGCCTGGACTTTCTCAATTAGTTAACAATGTATCCAAACCTCCTTAGTATCCTAAGACCATAGATAGTTTCAGATAAAAAGCACTGGCTGCAGAGTGAGGCCGTTCAGATATATTGATCATATTAATACCATTCAAAGATTCATAGAAACTCACTCAGAAAAGCAGCACTGAGAAGTTCAGATATGAAGTACGGTGGTAACTGAGTACTACTGGGCATAAACTGAGTTATCTGTGGTTGTTAATCACATTATAATGACTTGACATTGCAATTCCAATTAAAATTATACCTGATAGTCCCCTTGCAAACCTCCAATTCACACAAATGAAGGTTAAAGAAAAAACAAGAAGCCATTTTATTGCTTTTACATTTAAGCTAATGAGGTAGCCAGAATGTTCAACAGAATAATTTATACTCTTTTCAGGAGTCCATAATGCCAGGGAGAGCACAGTACTTGAGAAATGAGGAAAAGAAGTCCAAATCAAAAATATTCTAGCGATCATCTGGCTACTGCACTCTCTGCTGTGATTCATTTGCATGAAAGTCTGCTCAAATTAAGCAAAAGCCAACAGAAAATCGTCGGAACTAACAGAAATGAAAGATGCTCCCTGGGAATGTTTACAGCTTATAAGAACAACCTCAGTCAACATGAACAGAGTCAGTTATTCAGTGGAGGAAAAAGCGGAGCAGGTTAGCTAAGAGCTACTGCCTTTCCTCTTGACAGATGTTTCAAAGCACAATGTTAGGATTTTACAAGCACTCATATTTTAAAGGATGTGATTTTTCATATAAATTTGCAATAACGAGCACTTTCTTCTAGAGGTCCTAGCAAAATGAGGAAACAACATTACTCTAACATCCCAAGGGACAACCAGTATTTGTTTCCATGTAGTCCTTCCAAAGTCCTACTTCTCCTGGGCATCCTTCCTGCCAAGGTCTTGTCAGGAGTACTCTCACCACTCTTGCCATTCATCTGTTCTCTGTGTCGTGCAGTCTTCTTTAATTGAAGTTCAGTTTGCACACTTTGAAAGAACTCCACTAGCACCAAATCCACGCAGGGGAAATTGAAGACCAGTTTCTCCAGTAAGTGATAGGTTTCATTTCACTGGCAGCTACTGCAGCAAGTGCTCAGAAGATAAGCAAGGGCAACTGCCTAGGATTCCTGGATCCTGGAGGGAAGCAGCTTTAAATTAATTCTGAAAAACGAATAGCATTTAAGAGACTGGGGGACTATCTTAGACTCTCTACACCTACTCATCTCTCTTTATCCATACCTGTGAGCAATGACTACGCACATCAAAATCACAGAAATGGGGCACAAGCTGAGAGGGATCTAATCTATACACTATCAGTGGCAATCCTTAAGTGTCTGATTAGTTTAAGCTACACTGACAATGTATTCAGTCAATAGAATCCCCATCTCTTGCCTATTAACTGTGTTCATTCTTTCTTTTCTCTTTTTCTTGCAATTATTTTACTAGAAAACACTGAAAAAAGCTGGAGATCTATACTGCTTTGCATTTGTTTAGCTATTAAACTTCCTCTGTGCTATGCATGTTTATTTAATATATCTCCAACTGCACATTCACCATTGCATTTGTTAAATTACTGAAGAGAGTTTAATTGGGCATTGGGGATTAGTCGCACTATTCCCAAATCTCTTCACTAAATGTACATGAGAGAACAGTGGACAGTTTATTTATGACCTTGTTACTCTGGGCCTCATCTAAGCCTCTTTATATTTTTAATATGGCATATTCAAAATTCAGTTCATAGCCTGGTTTGCTAATGTTCTATCAAGTAGCCTACAGCAATTATAAGTTAAATACAGTGTATCCACCTGCTAAATTTGGAAGGGAAAAAGATAGGATAATTCCTAGAAAAGCTGCAAACAGAATGTATAATTTCTCCATTCATTTTCCCATGGAAAGAATTTACAATGTTATATTTCTCTATAAAATTAAACAGTATTGAACTATCTTGCTTAGTTATGTGATATTAAAGTTAACAACTAAAGTATTCCCAGTTGGAAAATATTTGTCACCCCTGTGAAATAGCCTTGAGTTTGTATCATTTCCATGTATACTAGGGCATTAGAGGTAGAATATAACATCTTTCCACTAAGAACATCATCTGAAAGACTTGTTGATGACCGTGTCAGGGGAATTACTTGCCATATGACAATGCTTAATGTGTGATAAAGAAATCTAACAGACAGAGTGATGCTTCTCACTCAGTAGGAAGGTGTGAGTTCAGGCTAGCCCACTCCCTGTCTTCCATTAAGCAATAGTGCTGAAGGTGACCATGAATCATCATCTCAGTTCTCAAGCACAGTACACTGTAGGATATACGTTCATATTGCCCTTTACATGCACAGGACAGTGTTTCTTAAAGTAGTGCTATTGTGAAGTACTTCTCTCTAGAGCTCATTAAAGCAAGTCTGAATCAGACAACCTTTTCTGGGAGGGGTGGGTGGAAGTATCCATCATTGTATGCATCATGGGTATTGCTGTACAACTGTGGAATTTGGAAAGTGGAAGATAGAGACTTATCAACAGTGGGACACAGAGACTTATCAACAACTGGGCTTTTTCAGTCTGAGTTGTTTCCAGACAGCTTCTTCCGGACTGGAGTCCCGAGCTCTGTTTGCATATAGCATTTAGTTGAAAAAAAAAAAACCTCCTGCTGTGAATTATTTAAATTATTTTTAACAATTTATTCAGAGTTTAAAAATTGTAAAATATTACAAGATACATAAAAAAAAGATTCTTAAAGAATTTAAGGCAAATGATGTCTCTGATTACATGGTAAGATACATAAATTCACTTACTTCATTCTACAGGGTACAGACATAGTAAATTCAAGCACAGTATGTTTTTAAGCTAAATCTCTAGCTAGTTCAACTATGTGTATCTGAGAGTCAGAATATTTGAAAATAATGACATTTTCCCCTTTCAAATGTGATTCTCCAAACCTCCTCCTAATTTCAGGGTTCATACAGGACTATAACATGCTGTCTGGGAAAAAGCAACTTAAATTCACAAGCAAGGACCAGCCAGCACAGATTACCTGATCACTTCTAGCAGCCTCTCGTGGCCTAAGGAAGGTCTCACTTAGAAGGCTCTTACCAAATAAAGCTGGTGCTTAGTGCTAGAGTCCCGCTTAGCCTGGACTGTGAGGTCCTGGGGTGCAGTCATGCTCTTCTACAGCAGCTCTCTCTCTGCAGACCTGTCTGTTGTTTCAGAGATAGAGTTCAGCCTTCCTTCCCCAAAGCCATATTCCCCAGGAAAGTCTCCATGGACTCATAAAATGATCTGGCATAATTTTTACCAGGAGGAAGCTGGATGCTGAAACCTAGACTAACTAGTGATGCCCTGTACACAGTCTCAAGAAAAATAAATAAATTCTAAAAAGAGCAGAAATAAACACCCAAGCTACTCTGCAAGTTCTTTCCTGCTAGCTAGGTTTAGAGTTCACACACCCCCTGCAATTTTATGGTTTTTAAGATAAGTAAATCTCTTCTGTATAGCTCCAACTTCTTCAAATCAAACAGATCTAATCAGGAAATACAATCCCCTCTCTTTTTCACAGGGTAAGCCTCTTCCTACTTGCCTCCAGACTCCTGTTGCTCTTCTCAGTCTCCCTCAGGACCCCTGTATCCCTCTGTGCTTAATGAATAATTCTGATTGATGCTTACTGAGGATGAGGGCACCAGTAGGAAAGAAGCCTTGAATGAAGATATGAGGAAATAATTTGTCCATTATCTCTTTAATGATTCCCAAGTGGTGCCAATTCCCTCCAGTCTTGTAAAGCCAAGCAGCACAGATAAAAGCATTTTCCTGCTGACGAGTCTGTGGTGATATGAAGAATGGATCTCATTGTGGCCGACGGCAAAAGGTTAACAAGGAAATGATTAACTCACATACAAAAGCTCCTTCCTCTTCCTGTGTCTTCAAAGTCCTCAAATATAGAAGGAAAGGAGTATGCTGGGGAAAAGGGAAGCATTTATGATTTATCTTTGTGGAAATTAGGAGAGTTTACTTTAATTTGCTAATGTCATGTTCTGTTTTAGTTTTATGAAGTTGCAAATTCAACTAAATTAGGAAAAAATGCCTGTAACTAGGTAACAGCTTATAAATCACAGTAATGCAAAGTGGTAACAATAGATTAAACAAAAGAATAAAAAATGCTCTGAAATGTTTTTCTTTTCTACAATATGAGATCCAGAATTTTGAGTTGGTATTATTTCATGCACTTTTAGCTTTCAAAGTCTGTTATAAGACTTATACCCAAGTAGTGAATGATGTGTGCATCATATACATCTGTCTAATATTTATGCATGTTATGAGCCCTGAAGCATATAATGGATTATTTTGAGTGCAAGAGAGAAATTGTACACAAGTCAAACAAACCATCCAGTATTAATGAATGTGTACTTGAGCAATTGTATGCAAAACTATTATTTCATATCATTTCAGCAAAATGTATGTACATAGTCATTACTTTTTTGTTAGTTTTGTTGTTTTTATTCTTGTTAACATTTTATTGGTTCTTTGTGAAATTCACACTGTGCACCCCAATCCCATTCATTTCTCCCTCCCCTACTATCTGCCCTCTACCCTTGCAACTTCCACCCCACAACAGATGAGGAAAACATCTTGTTGAAATTGTAGTGTATCACAGTGTGTCCCACAGTATATCCTTTTGTCCATAATTCCTTGTTTGAAAATGCTCATTGTAATGAATTACTGGTTGGGTATGAAATCTCTGGCTTCTGCAGCTCTATCAATACTAGATCCTCACTGGGACTCCTCTCACATATCCTGTTGTTGGCCTTTGTAATATAGATCCTGTAGTTTTGAATCTGTAGGACCAACCCCTTCAATGCACTCCAGCAGTTTACAGATGGGGTAGATGTTGAGGTAGACCAACACAAAATCCTAAATCTGGGCCTGAGTAACATCTGAACTGTTCAGCCTATTGGCTTTCCTGCTCTCAGTCCCTCAGTGTAGCTCACCAGAAGTAAGGCCAGCTCTACCCTTCAACCCAGGCAAGATACAGGGGTAGTTCTCCAGAATGTTGCAAGTAGTGAGGGACAGAGTGAGTTCTTCCACTCTCATGACCCTGGGTCCAGATATCCAGCCTGCCATAGAAGGAACAGGGTGAGGAATGAGAGGAGGCTGCCTCTCCCTCTTCTGAAACAACACCCAGAAGACAAAAGGCAGCACCTGCTCCTCTGAGCTTACTCCCTTGCAGATGGCTCACCTGCACCCATCATATGTGGGGCCAGCTCTCCTACCTATTGTAGGCAGCAAAAGGCAAAGGGTGAAAGACCAGCTCAACTAAGCTCATGCCCTTGGAGTCAGCTCACCTGCAATCCCCACATCCAGGGCCAGGTCAACTGCACTACCCAGATGAAGGGCAGGGACAAGAACAGATCTCCTGCTCTCATGACCCCTGTCAGGATCATCTCAAAGTTGGCATGGAAAAAGGTAGGCTAGGGGAACTCTCTCTCTTGTTGATGCCTAGAGTAATTTTTCTGTTAAAGGGACTGTCTTGATCAAAGGAACTGATAGCTCCTATCAATCAGATAGCATCAAAGGCTTTCAATGGCAGACATTAATGTTATGCATATAGTTGCAGCTACTTTATTTAATGAGATATCTAGTTCAATAAGGAGTGAAAAAAGTATCAGCTCAAGACCAAGTTCTCAGCACAAAGGAGATTTATTTGCCCCAGTGGGATGGAAGGCAGGGATAAGGGACAGACAGGATAGAGGGGAAGAGGCAGATGGGGAAAGGAACAAAGGAAAGGGGAGGAAAGAAACAAGGGAGGGTTAAGAGGTATTTGCTCTAGGGAGAATGGAAGGAACAAAGAACTGCCTATGTGTAGAGAGGAAACAGACATGGCACATAAGGAAATGGTGCTTTATAAAATTAAAACAGGAAACCCTCTCTTAGGGTGAAGTGTTTAATTTTAATTGGCCATGTTAATTAGGAGATCCAAAGGGCACTCTTGATTGCTGGACTTTAATACTTTGAGAGCTGACCTTTGAAGTCAGCTTTAGGAGGAAGAAGTGACCAAATAAGGAATAGACCTTTGGGGACAGGTACAGGAAGATAATCGATGGGTTTTGAACAGAGCAGAGATAATGGGGGAGAAGGCCCCAGACTGCCATAGCCATGTTCATCATGCTCAAGCTAGACAGAGTCCCTTCAAGGAGTATTAGTGAGATGAAAACTAAATCATTGTGTCTAATAATCGAAAGTCATTGCACAAGCCTCTCTACATTGTGTGAGCAAGTGCACACATGAGTGTGGATGTCAAATGTTAGCATTAGGTGCCTTTCTCAAGAACCATCAATCTTGATTTGGCGTGGTTTGGTTTGGTTTAGTTTGGTTTTGGTTTTAGTTTTTGCCTTTGTATCTTTATTTTTTTATTTTTATTTATTTATGCTTCTCACATATATAACATCTCAACCACAGTTTCGCCTCCCCCCTCCCTTCCCAGTGCCTTCCCCTAACACCATACTTTCTATCCCTTCTCCATTATCTTTTGAAAAGGGCAGTCATTCCATTGATTTCAATAAAACATGGCATATCAGGTAGCAGTAAGATTAGGCACCTATTCTCCTATTTAGGTTTGATAAGGCAACCCAGTAGCAGGAAAAAGTAGCCAGAAGAATCAGAGACAGCCCCTGCTCCCACTGTTAGATATCCCATAAGAAGACCAAGTCTTAAACCATAACATATATGCAGAGAGCCTAGTTCAGACTCATGCAGGCTCCTTCATTGTTGGCTTAGTCTCTGTAGCTCCTATGAGACCAGATAAGTTGATTTTGTGGATTTTCTCGTGTTGTCCTTGACTCCTAAAGCTTCTACAATTCTTCCTCCACCTCTTCTACAGTATTCCCTGAGTTCTACCTAAGGTGCAGCTGTGTGTCTTTCTATCTGTTTCCATCATTTGCTGGATGAAGCCTCGCTGATGATGACTGTGCTAGGCTCCTGTCTATGAGTATAGAACAATGTCACTAAGAATCATTCCATTGAATTTTTTTTCCTTTACTAACAGTTATGTTTTGTTCTATCCTGGGTCTCTGGGCTGTTCTGCCTCTGGTTCCTAGATATACAGGTAATATCAGGGGTTGGATCTTCTGTCTATCTTGTAGATGGGACAAATTTTAGGTCAAAGGTTTTATGACTGGGTTGGTGTCCCAATCCCTCCACTGGAAGTCTTCCATGGGTACAGAACATGGCCACCTCAGGTTCCATATCCCCCATTATTAGGAGCCATACCTAGGGATAGTCTTATAGATGACTGGAAATTTGCATTGTACTTAGGTTTCTAGCTAGTCTCCAAGATGCCCTCAATTCCAGTTGTCTCTCCTCACCTTGTTTCTTGAGATCTAGTCTCTCACTAGAAGCTGGGCTCATTGATTACTGGCTAGCAATTCTGGGTGATCTGCCTGGCTCTGTCTCCCCAGCGCTAGAATTACAGGTGGACTTCTTCATGTTCAGCTACTTAGAAGGGTGCAGCAACAACTTAACTTACCAAGGTATCTCCATTTTTAATTCCTTCTAGTTGGAATTCCTCAGTAGTGACTAAAGACACCTTTCCCCACACCCATACCAACATTTGTTGTAAGATGTCTTGATTATAGCCACTCTGACTGTGGTGAGGTAGTACCTCAAAGTTGTTTTAAATTGCATTTCCTTGAAGAACATGGATATTGAACATTTTAAAAAATAGTATTGGTCATTTGTGTTTTTTTCTGTTCTGTTTATCTGTGAACTATTTATTTCATTAAACCATTTATTATTTAACAGTTTTATTTCCTTAGTGTTGAGGTTCTGGGTTTCTTTATAAATTCTGGATACTACAACCCTGTCTGAAGCATAGTTGGTGAAGATTTTCTCTCATTCTGTAGGCTGTTTGCTTGCTGATTTTTTTTTCCTGCATTGCTACATAGGAATTTTCCAATTTCATGTAGTCCTCTCTACTGGTTCTTTGGGCCAGGTCCTGTGCTATTACTGTTCTGTTCAGAAACTTCAGAAAAATATTTACCTACATAAATACTTTCTAGTGGAGTCCCTATATTTCCCTTTAGGAATATTAACATTTTGAGTTTTCGATTATGGTCATTGGTAGTTATATGAAAATATGTATGGAAGTTACTCAAAAAATTAAAAACATAACTACTACCTATACCACTCCTGGGTATATAAGAAATGACTTAATATCCTGCCATAGAGAAATGTGTACATCATTGTTTACTGCTGCGACATTCATAGGAGCAAATATATACAAACAGACCAGTTGTCCACTAACAAAAGAACAGATAATGGAAATGCGATACACACACACACACACACACACACACACACACACACACACACATACACACACACACACATTAGGGGGTGTGTGAGAGATCAGATGCCCATTAACTGAACAGATAATGGAAATATTATATACATATCTGTGCGTGTGTATGTGAGATTATATATCTACATATTATACATACACACTAGGATATAATTCTGCTGTAAAATAAATGAAGTCAGAGAAATTAATGGAGCTGGAAAGTATGATATCAGTGAGGAATTAAACTCAGAAAGACAAAAACTATAGGTTCTCTGTCATGCACAGATCCTAGCTTGTAGTGTGTGGGTATGTGTGTGGATGTGTAAGAGAGTAAAGTGTAAAAATATGCAAAGTAGGTCAAGAGAGTAATATTAAGTGATGAGAAAGGATGCTGGTGGGCAAAAAAACTTACAGGGCATGATAGAGGAATACAATTTTGGAAAAGAAGCCAGAGGAGGGAACAAAATCTCTGAGAATAAGGTAGATGGGAAGAGGGAGAACCACAAAAACATTCTTTTACTGGCAATTCCAAAGTGGTGTCTAACACATTTATGCTAATTTTTAAAACTAAAAATATGTAACATCCATTTCATACCCTTTCAAGAATCACACTGATTATATGTACATCTGTATCCTGAAGTATGTAAACCCTGAAGCGCTGGTTATCCTTGTTTTCTGGGCATAACATGAGATTTGTATAATTTAGCATACTAGTAATATAGAAGTCCATTCAAGCTTCAAAGATCTAAGTCAAGTCAATGAAATGTATCTGAAACAATAAGTTCTCACTCTCTTCCATTCTTCTCTCTCTCTCTCTCTCTCTCTCTCTCTCTCTCTCTCTCTCTCTCTCTCTCTCTCTCTCTCTCTCTCACACACACACACACACACCTTCATGTACAACCTAATTTGCCAGTGTATTTATATTCCTCTACAGCTCCTGAGTCATTGCATTTGGATGCATTATCAGGGGTATAATTACCATATAATCTCTTGACAAATTCATGATGGATATTTTAGAAGTAGATTTTCCTTCCAGGTCCTGTCGTTGGAGATGTTTGATATTAGATGATTGGTTTGATCTCCAGTATGTTTCAGAAAACTTTTACCCAAGTTCAAATCATTATTTGCAAAAGTGCTCTAAGCGCTGGGACTTGGAAATGGAAAGGAAACAAGCCTAATGAGTCCTTTTGGGGCTTATATAAGCAATCAAAAACTTGGAAGGAACAAGAGGCAGTAAAGTGATTGATGGTCCCTGTATACTGTAGTATACAACAAACCCATGAGAGACTCACAAGTGTGCATTTATTTCAATCTGTAGATTTCCAATTACTATTTAAATTATATCCTATATGCTATAAATAAGAGTTTGTTGATTGTGATTAATATATATCAAATAATTATATGTTATTTGCATTTCTGTATAAGTAAATTCCTTTCACAGTTCCTGCAAATACTTAAGATGTAAGATCTAATTCAAGATGAAATTCTTTTCTTACTAAACCTAGTGAATTTTCTTATTAGATGAAGTTTTATATATTTTGCTGTGTGCCAGATACTCTGTCCCAAAACAGCCATCTTTACCCACCCAATCCCCCAAAAAGCTCTCCTAAACAAGAATTAAAAGTCAAGGAGTCTCTAGGTAGTGGATATCAGGGAACAGCAGCCATGTTACTATTGAGAGGAGAGCAGCTACTGTTAGTGTGCATGCTGATTAAATTTGGATTTGAGTCCCTAGAGCATGAGTTCATACCATGTGGCAACCATGAGAGACACAGACAGAATCAGATGCAGCACTGAACTCCCATTCCCATTTGGGAGCTGAGCAGTTACTCCCTGCTAATTTCTCATGCTCCTCAAGTACACACATTACCCCGTTCTGCTATCAAAACCACATAGAGCAGCAATGAAGAAAGAGAGACATGGGAGATGATAACCTCTGAAAAAGCTTAAGTAACAGATGATTTGTAAGCAAACTGGAAAGATGAAACCAAGCAGAGGATGCCTATGCCTCACCACTCTGAAGACAACGGCCTCCTTCACCTTTCTCTACATTGAAAATGCTTCAAGCAAAGATTTCTACCAGACAGCATTTAAGTCATTACTACAAGATGCCATTTACATTTCCTTAGAAGGTATAGGAAGGGTGTTAGTATAATCTTGTAGAAATCTTTCATCCACACAGTAATACTTTTTATTCTTACATATAAAATGCATTCTATTCTTTTTAGTAAACAAATATATTATTCCAATGGTTCAAGGTACAAAATTTTATTTGCAAATAAAATATCAGCTTTAATCCACATCTACAATATGAAAATATCCATTTTTGCATTTATGGTAACACAGGTAAGAAATCCATCAGTCCAGCTTTGATTTCCTACTGTAATTGATGAAACATTTCACAGCTACCTCTCCACACTCACTTTAGGATGAGGAGCATGGTGATTTCAGAAAGGAAGAACTTGAACAAAAGGAACCTTCCCTTCAATACTAAAGTAAAAGAGTTGATGCAGCATTAAAGTTTTATTTGCATGAGCTCCTATGGTAAGCAGAGTCAGGGCAACTCTAGATAATCTTCCAGTAAACACACAGGAGGAGCCAGGCACCATTCAATGACATCTCAACTGAAAATAGTTTGGACTTAAAAGTTTTGATGGTATTAAGTGGTATTTCCTTAATACCACTTGTTGTTGGTATTAAGGAAATTACAGCCTAGTCTCTAAAAAATAGCTCATTCACATGTGTTCGACTTTCTATAAGTTGCTTTTTTTTTAAGTTTTTTCATCATATTGAACTGCCTACTTCATAAATATAAAAGATCTATTACATTTATTTGTTAGGGGTGATATGCATGTCATTCCCCAAGTGCAGATATAAAAAAGGCAACATGGAGGAGTCCTCTTCTCTCCTACTATCATGTGGATTCCTGAGATTGAATACGGCTTGGTAGCAAGAGCCTTTCGACACTGAGCCATCTTGCTTGTGATACTTTATTGAAAACTGCATGTTTGATTATCTGTATATACACAGACCTGTGGAGTGTGTCACAAAGCCATGCTAGTAATAGACATGTCTGACACCTCCTAATGTGCTTTTGTGTCTCTTTGGCTACTTGCATTTTGTTAGGTTTATGTAAGGACATTAGACACAGTTTAAGTTATAATATGTATATGTATTATATTATATCTCTAAAATTAATTCATCTTATACATTTGAAATTTTATAACCATTAAAGTGCAAAATGTCCTCTGACCTAAATTCCTGGCTGCCATCACTCTACTTTAGTTTTAAGATTGAATTGTCTAAATATTCTCATAATGGTAGGATCCTATAGATTTGTTTTCTGTGTTATTGGCTTGTTTAACAAAACCCAGTGTCATACAAGTTTATGATGTCATTGAAAATGACAAGGATTCCTGAACTAAATGCCATTACATATTTGTCATGTTTTCTTGAGTTATTCTACTTGGATGGAGACTTAGAGTGTGTCAGTAACTTGTATATTGTGAGTTATGATTAGATGAATATGAGCATGCAAGCAAATCTTGGAGATTCTAGAGTTGCCATTTCTATTTATTGGGAATTAAAAAATAAGTTGTTCTCTACTTTTTAAAATTAGAACATAAAGCACTGTCTTAAATTTTTTAACACAGAATTTTCTGAAACACTTCATCTTTGCCTTTCTTTAACTTTATGTCAAAATATCTTGTATAAAAGAAAAATGAATTTAGAATTATAAAACTTTCCATATAGACATTTAATAATGGTAAAACAGATAAATGATTATGCAATGAAACAATGGGTTAAATTGACTTTTTCTATATATAAGAATAAAGCTTTAAATACAAATCACACAACCTACGGATTTGATGTACACTAAGTATACCTCTTAATTTAAATTTGAGTTAAAAATTACTTAAACGGTATCAACCACCCTGTAATCTGAAGTTGGCTTTAATGTGAATTTAACTTGTATTCTCTGAATGGTCCTTAAAGAATCCCTAAACTTTCATAGTTATTAAACTACAACTTTGAGATTTATCACTTTCAAAATTGTGGTAATAATTTTTGACATTAGTTATAAAGATGAGTTCTCTAATAAAATAGGAAATAAGTTTTCAGAATGTTATTCTCCAACACTACCTTGAAAATGAGAGATATGTCAACTCTTAAAGCAACTAATACATACTTTTTGTCAAGATGTTCGTACTAAGAAAAATGTTTTAAATAATCTGATAATTATGAGTTATAATCAGGAACATAGAAACCTTTTTAATTTTAAGCACCTCTCTGGTATGGTGATTTCTAACTACTTTTAAAAGAAATATGGCTATTTCAAATCTGTATTCTGAGTCATAGCATTGCCTGCCTTATGGAAACAATTACTGTACGACAGGGACAGTGTATCCCTCACCCAGGAATGGGGAAAAAAAAAAAAAAGAGCAACACCAAACCCAGTAAAATGCTAAAAGACTCATGGGTGCAAGACCAAGCTTAGTTACCACAATAAAGGAACTGTGAAAATAGCAAAGAGAGGAAGGAAGGAAAGAAGGAAGGAAGGAAGGAAGGGAGGGAGGGAGGGAGGGAGGGAGGGAGGGAGGAAAGGAAGGAAGGGAGGGAGGGAGGGAGGGAGGGAGGGAGGGAGGGAGGAAAGGAAGGAAGGAAGGGAGGGAGGGAGGGAGGGAGAGAGGGAGGAAAGGAAGGAAGGAAGGAAGGAAGGGAGGAAGGAAGGAAGGAAGGAAGGAAGGAAGGAAGAAAGGAAGCTGTCCCAGCACTTTAAAATGAATGGTTGACAAATGATATAAGAAGTGATCTCTAAGGAAAAACAATGGCTCCACATTTTAAAATAATTAAAGTAAGAATGAATTACTAAAACTATCAGTAAGCTTCATGAGTGTGGTGGATTGTATCCTATGTATTCTGTACTTTTTAGCTAATTTCCACTTATTAGTGAGTACATACCATGCATGTCCTTTTTGGTCTGAGTTACCTCACTCAGGATGATATTTTCAAGTTCCATCTATTTTCCTGCAATACTCATGATGTCCTCATTCTTTTTTTTTTTTTTTTTTTTTCTATTTTTTATTAGGTATTTAGCTCATTTACATTTCCAATGCTATACCAAAAGTCCCCCTTACCCACCCACCCCCCCTCCCCTACCCACCCACTCCCCCCCTTTGGCCCTGGCGTTCCCCTGTACCGGAGCACACAAAGTCTGCGTGTCCAATGGGCCTCTCTTTCCAGTGATGGCCGACTAGGCCATCTTTTGATACATATGCAGCTAGAGTCAGGAGCTCAGGGGTACTGGTTAGTTCATAATGTTGTTCCACCTATAGGGTTGAAGATCCCTTTAGCTCCTTGGGTACTTTCTCTAGCTCCTCCATTGGGAGCCCTGTGATCCATCCATTAGCTGACTGTGAGCATCCACTTCTGTGTTTGCTAGGCCCCTGCATAGTCTCACAAGAGACAGCTACATCTGGGTCCTTTCGATAAAATCTTGCTAGTATATGCAATGGTGTCAGCTTTTGGATGCTGATTATGGGGTGGATCCCTGGATATGGCAGTCTCTACATGGTCCATCCTTTCATCTCAGCTCCAAACTTTGTTTCTGTAACTCCTTCCATGGGTGTTTTGTTCCCACTTCTAAGGAGGGGCATAGTGTCCACACTTCAGTCTTCATTTTTCTTGAGTTTCATGTGTTTAGGAAATTGTATCTTATATCGTGGGTATCCTAGGTTTTGGGCTAGTATCCACTTATCAGTGAGTACATATTGTGTGAGTTCCTTTGTGATTGTGTTACCTCACTCAGGATGATGCTCTCCAGGTCCATCCATTTGGCTAGGAATTTCATAAATTCATTCTTTTTAATAGCTGAGTAGTACTCCATTGTGTAGATGTACCACATTTTCTGTATCCATTCCTCTGTTGAGGGGCATCTGGGTTCTTTCCAGTTTCTGGCTATTATAAATAAGGCTGCTATGAACATAGTGGAGCATGTGTCCTTCTTACCAGTTGGGGCTTCTTCTGGATATATGCCCAGGAGAGGTATTGCTGGATCCTCCGGTAGTACTATGTCCAATTTTCTGAGGAACCGCCAGACTGATTTCCAGAGTGGTTGTACAAGCCTGCAATCCCACCAACAATGGAGGAGTGTTCCTCTTTCTCCACATCCTCGCCAGCATCTGCTGTCACCTGAATTTTTGATCTTAGCCATTCTCACTGGTGTGAGGTGGAATCTCAGGGTTGTTTTGATTTGCATTTCCCTGATGATTAAGGATGTTGAACATTTTTTCAGGTGCTTCTCTGCCATTCGGTATTCCTCAGGTGAGAATTCTTTGTTCAGTTCTGAGCCCCATTTTTTAAGGGGGTTATTTGATTTTCTGAGGTCCACCTTCTTGAGTTCTTTATATATGTTGGATATTAGTCCCCTATCTGATTTAGGATAGGTAAAGATCCTTTCCCAGTCTGTTGGTGGTCTTTTTGTCTTATAGACAGTGTCTTTTGCCTTGCAGAAACTTTGGAGTTTCATTAGGTCCCATTTGTCAATTCTCGATCTTACAGCACAAGCCATTGCTGTTCTGTTCAGGAATTTTTCCCCTGTGCCCATATCTTCAAGGCTTTTCCCCACTTTCTCCTCTATAAGTTTCAGTGTCTCTGGTTTTATGTGAAGTTCCTTGATCCACTTAGATTTGACCTTAGTACAAGGAGATAAGTATGGATCGATTCGCATTCTTCTACATGATAACAACCAGTTGTGCCAGCACCAATTGTTGAAAATGCTGTCTTTCTTCCACTGGATGGTTTTGGCTCCCTTGTCGAAGATCAAGTGACCATAGGTGTGTGGGTTCATTTCTGGGTCTTCAATTCTATTCCATTGGTCCACTTGTCTGTCTCTATACCAGTACCATGCAGTTTTTATCACAATTGCTCTGTAGTAAAGCTTTAGGTCAGGCATGGTGATTCCACCAGAGGTTCTTTTATCCTTGAGAAGAGTTTTTGCTATCCTCGGTTTTTTGTTATTCCAGATGAATTTGCAAATTGCTCCTTCTAATTCGTTGAAGAATTGAGTTGGAATTTTAATGGGGATTGCATTGAATCTGTAGATTGCTTTTGGCAAGATAGCCATTTTTACAATGTTGGTCCTGCCAATCCATGAGCATGGGAGATCTTTCCATCTTCTGAGATCTTCTTTAATTTCTTTCTTCAGGGACTTGAAGTTTTTATCATACAGATCTTTCACTTCCTTCGTTAGAGTCACGCCGAGATATTTTATATTATTTGTGGCTATTGAGAAGGGTGTTGTTTCCCTAATTTCTTTCTCAGCCTGTTTATTCTTTGTGTAGAGAAAGGCCATTGACTTGTTTGAGTTTATTTTATATCCAGCTACTTCACCGAAGCTGTTTATCAGGTTTAGGAGTTCTCTGTTGGAATTTTTAGGGTCACTTATATATACTATCATATCATCTGCAAAAAGTGATATTTTGACTTCCTCTTTTCCAATTTGTATCCCCTTGATCTCCTTTTGTTGTCGAATTGCTCTGGCTAATACTTCAAGTACTATGTTGAAAAGGTAGGGAGAAAGTGGGCAGCCTTGTCTAGTCCCTGATTTTAGTGGGATTGCTTCCAGCTTCTCTCCATTTACTTTGATGTTGGCTACTGGTTTGCTGTAGATTGCTTTTATCATGTTTAGGTATTGGCCTTGAATTCCTGATCTTTCCAGAACTTTTATCATGAATGGGTGTTGGATCTTGTCAAATGCTTTTTCTGCATCTAACGAGATGATCATGTGGTTTTTGTCTTTGAGTTTGTTTATATAATGGATTACATTGATGGATTTTCGTATATTAAACCATCCCTGCATCCCTGGAATAAAACCTACTTGGTCAGGATGGATGATTGCTTTAATGTGTTCTTGGATTCGGTTAGCGAGAATTTTATTAAGGATTTTTGCATCGATGTTCATAAGAGAAATTGGTCTGAAGTTCTCTATCTTTGTTGGATCTTTCTGTGGTTTAGGTATCAGAGTAATAGTGGCTTCATAAAATGAGTTGGGTAGAATACCTTCTACTTCTATCTTGTGAAAAAGTTTGTGCAGAACTGGAGTTAGATCTTCTTTGAAGGTCTGATAGAACTCTGCACTAAACCCGTCTGGTCCTGGGCTTTTTTTGGCTGGGAGACTATTAATAACTGCTCCTATTTCTTTAGGGGATATGGGACTGTTTAGAAGGTCAACTTGATCCTGATTCAACTTTGGTACCTGGTATCTGTCCAGAAATTTGTCCATTTCGTCCAGGTTTTCCAGTTTTGTTGAGTATAGCCTTTTGTAGAAGGATCTGATGGTGTTTTGGATTTCTTCAGGATCTGTTGTTATGTCTCCCTTTTCATTTCTGATTTTGTTAATTAGGATTTTGTCCCTGTGCCCTTTAGTGAGTCTAGCTAAGGGTTTATCTATCTTGTTGATTTTCTCAAAGAACCAACTCCTCGTTTGGTTAATTCTTTGAATAGTTCTTCTTGTTTCCACTTGGTTGATTTCACCCCTGAGTTTGATTATTTCCTGCCGTCTACTCCTCTTGGGTGAATTTGCTTCCTTTTTTTCTAGAGCTTTTAGATGTGTTGTCAAGCTGCTAGTATGTGCTCTCTCCCGTTTTTTCTTGAAGGCACTCATAGCTATGAGTTTCCCTCTTAGAAATGCTTTCATTGTGTCCCAAAGGTTTGGGTACGTTGTGGCTTCATTTTCATTAAACTCTAAAAAGTCTTTAATTTCTTTCTTTATTCCTTCCTTGACCAAGGTATCATTGAGAAGAGTGTTGTTCAGGTTCCATGTGAATGTTGGCTTTCTGTTATTTATTTTGTTATTGAAGATCAGCCTTAGTGCATGGTGATCTGATAGGATACATGGGACAATTTCAATATTTTTGAATCTGTTGAGGCCTGATTTGTGACCTATTATGTGGTCAATTTTGGAGAAGGTACCATGAGGTGCTGAGAAGAAGGTATATCCTTTTGTTTTAGGGTAAAATGTTCTGTAGATATCTGTCAGATCCATTTGTTTCATCACTTCTGTTAGTTTCAGTGTGTCCCTGTTTAGTTTCTGTTTCCATGATCTGTCCATTGGTGAAAGTGGTGTGTTGAAGTCTCCCACTATTATTGTGTGAGGCGCAATGTGTGCTTTGAGCTTTACTAAAGTTTCTTTAGTGAATGTGGCTGCTCTTGTATTTGGAGCATAGATATTCAGAATTGAGAGTTCCTCTTGGAGGATTTTACCTTTGATGAGAATGAAGTGTCCCTCCTTGTCTTTTTTGATGACTTTGGGTTGGAAGTCAATCTTATCAGATATTAGGATGGCTACTCCTGCTTGTTTCTTCATACCATTTGCTTGGAAAATTGTTTTCCAGCCTTTCATTCTGAGGTAGTGTCTATCTTTTTCTCTGAGATGAGTTTCCTGTAAGCAGCAAAATGTTGGGTCTTGTTTGTGTAGCCAGTTTGTTAGTCTATGTCTTTTTATTGGCGAGTTGAGACCATTGATGTTAAGAGATATTAAGGAAAAGTAATTGTTGCTTCCTGTTATTTTAGTTGTTAAAGGTGGCATTCTGTTCTTGTGGCTGTCTTCTTTTAGGTTTGTTGAGGGATTACCTTCTTGTTTTTTCTAGGGCGTTGTTCCCGTTCTTGTATTGGTTTTTTTCTGTTATTATCCTTTGAAGGGCTGGATTCGTGGAGAGATAATGCGTGAATTTGGTTTTGTCGTGGAATACTTTGGTTTCTCCCTCTATGATAATTGAGAGTTTGGCTGGGTATAGTAGCCTGGGCTGCAGTTTGTGTTCTCTTAGTGTCTGTATAACATCTGTCCAGGCTCTTCTGGCTTTCATAGTCTCTGGTGAAAAATCTGGTGTAATTCTGATAGGCTTGCCTTTATATGTTACTTGACCTTTTTCCCTTACTGCTTTTAGTATTCTATCTTTATTTAGTGCATTTGATGTTCTGATTATTATGTGTCGGGAGGAATTTCTTTTCTGGTCCAGTCTATTTGGAGTTCTGTAGGCTTCTTGTATGTTCATATGCATCTCATTCTTTAGATTTGGGAAGTTTTCTTCAATAATTTTGTTGAAGATGTTTGCTGGACCTTTGAGTTGAAAATCTTCATTCTCATCCACTCCTATTATCCGTACGTTTGGTCTTCTTATTGTGTCCTGGATTTCCTGGATATTTTGAGTTAGGATCTTTTTGCATTTTCCATTTTCTTTGATTGTTGTGCCGATGTTCTCTATGGAATCTTCTGCACCTGAGATTCTCTCTTCCATCTCTTGTATTCTGTTGCTGATGCTCAAATCTATGGTTCCAGATTTCTTTCCTAGGGTTTCTATCTCTAGTGTTGCCTCGCTTTGAGTTTTCTTTATTGTGTCTACTTCCCTTTTTAGGTCTAGTATGGTTTTGTTCATTTCCATCACCTGTTTGTATGTTTTTTCCTCTTTTTCTGTAAGGACTTCTACCTGTTTGATTGTGTTTTCCTGTTTTTCTTTAAGGACTTGTAACTCTTTAGCAGTGTTCTCCTGTATTTCTTTAAGTGATTTATTAAAGTCCTTCTTGATGTCCTCTACCATCATCATGAGATATGCTTTTAAATCTAGGTCTAGGTTCTCAGGTGTGTTGGGGTTCCCTGGACTGGGCGAAGTGGGTGTGCTGGGTTCTGGTGATGGTGAGTGGACTTGGTTCCTGTTAGTAAGATTCCTCCGTTTACCTTTCGCCATCTGGTAATCTCTGGAGTTAGTAGTTATAGTTGACTCTGTTTAGAGATTGTTCTTCTGGTGATTCTGTTACCGTCTATCAGCAGACCTGGGAGACAGATTCTCTCCTCTGAGTTTCAGTGCTCAGAGCACTCTCTGCTGGCAAGCTCTCTTACAGGGAAGGTGCGCAGATATCTTGTATTTGGACCTCCTCCTGGCCGAAGAAGAAGGCCCAAAACAGGACCTTTCTCAGACACTGTGTTGCTTTGGCAGTTCCCAGGTGGTACAGACTCTCACCTAAGCAGACTAAATTCCTAAGTTCCTTGGAGTCCCGGGACCAAGATGGCGACCGCTGCTGCTGTGGCTTAGGCTGCCTCCCCAGCCGGGTGGGCACCTGACCTCCGGTCCGGAAGGTGGTCGGCTGTCCCCGGCCCACACAGGGTGCTGCCTCAGCGCCTCTGTGCTTCTGCCTGTTCCAGAAGCTGTCAGGTTCTCTGGCGCACCCTCTCACCTGTTCAGACTAATTTCCTAAGTTCGGCGGGTCCCGGACCAAGATGGCGACCGCTGCTGCTGTGATGTCCTCATTCTTAATAGCTGAATATTATTCCATTATATAAATGAACCACATTTTCTTTTTTTTTAAAGAAAGACTATTTTTTATTTTGAATATTATTTTTTTAATTTTTTTATTTATTTATTACATATTTTCCTCAATGACATTTCCAATGCTATCCCAAAAGTCCCCCATATCCCCCCCCCACTTCCCTAACCACCCATTCTCATTTTTTTTTTTTTTTTTTGGCCCTGGCGTTCCCCTGTACTGGGGCATATAAAGTTTGTGTGTCCGATGGGCCTCTCTTTCCAGTGATGGCTGACTAGACGATCTTTTGATACATTTGGATGTTGTGGAACATCTGGGTGGTTATCAGCTTCTGACTATCACAGCTAAGCCACTATAAATGTAGTGGAGCAAGTGCTCCCATGGTATGGTGAGATATCTTTTGGGAATATACAGCTGGTTCTTCAGGTAGATGTATTTCCATTTTGAGATGATCATCCAGACTGACGTCCAGAGTGGTTTTACCAGTTTACAATCCCACAAGCAATAGAGGAATGCTCCTCTTTATCCACATCCTCCCAAACATGTGCTATCACCTGAGATTTTGATCTTAGCTATTCTGATTGGTGTGAGGTGGAATATCAGGGTCCTTTTGAGTTCTATTTCTGTGATGACTATGGAATTTGAATATCACTTGAAATGCCTCTCAGCCATTCAAGATTCCTCTGTTGTGAATTTTCTCTTTAGCTCTACAACCCATTTTTTTAATTGGGTTGTTTGATTTTTCGAAGATTAGCTTATTGAGTTCTTTATACATTTTGATTATTAGCCCTCTATCAAATGTACAGTAAGTATAAACGTTTTCCCAATCTGTAGGTTGCCAATTTGTCCTATTGAACATCCTTTGCCTTACAGAAGCTTTCCAGTTTCATGTGGTCCCATTTATCAATTCTTGATATTAGAACATGAGCCACTGGAGTTGTTTAGGAAAATTTTCCCTGTCCCAATGAGTTCAAGTCTCCACTTTCTCTGCTATTACATTCAGTGTATCTGCTTTTATGTTGAGGTCCTTGATCCACTGGGACTTGAGCTTTGTGTAAGGTGATAAATATAGATCTATTTCCAATTTTTTACATACTAACTGCCAGTTAGACCAGCACCATTTATTGAGGATGTTTGCTTTTTTAAATTGTATATTTTTGGCTTCTTTGTGAAGATCAAGTATCTATAAGAGTGTGGGTTTATTTCTGGGTCTTCAATTCTATTCCATCGATAAACCTATCTGTCTCTGTACCAATATCATGCAATTTTTATCACAATGGCTCTGTGGTACAGCTTGAGATCAGGGATAGTGATTCCCCCAGAATTTCTTTTATTATTAAGAGTTTTTGCAATTTTCGGTTTTTTGTTTTTTCCATATGAAATTGAGGGTTGCTCTTTCCATGTCTCTGAAAAATTAACTTTGAAATTTGATGGAGATTGTGTTGAATCTCTAAATTGCTTTTGGTAGGATGGCCATCCTCTCCATTTTCTGAGGTCTTTTTTATTTCTTTCTTGAGAGACTTGAAGTTCTTGTCATACAAACTTGCACTTGTTTTGTTAGTGTTACTCCAAGATATCTTATTTTTGACTATTATGAAGGGTGTTATTTCCCTACTGTCTTTTCTCAGCCCATTTATCATTTGTATAAAGGATGGCTACTGATTTGTTTGAATAAATTTTATATGGGCCAATTTGCAGAAGTTATTTATCAGCTGTAGAAGTTTTCTGGTAGAATTTCTGGGGTCTCTTATTTATACTTTCATATCATTTGCAAATGGTGATACCTTGATTTCTTTCTTGCCAATATGTATCCCGTTGATCTCTTTTCATTGTCCTATTGCTCTAGCTAGAACTTTGAGTACAATATTGAGTAGCGACAGGGAGTGTGCGCATTCTTGTCTTGTCCCTGATTTTGTGGGATTGCTTCAATAATCTTTGCATTTAATTTGATATTGGCTCTTGGTTAGCTGTATATCGCCTGTATTATGTTTAAGTATGGGCTTGAATTCCTAATCTCTCCAATACTTTTAACATGAAGGGATGTTATATTTTGTCAAATGCTTTTTAATCATCTAATGAGATGAACATGTGATTTTTTTTCCTTTGAGTATGTTTATATAGTGAATGATTTTTTTTCTTTTTTTTTCTTTTTTTTTAATTAGGTATTTTCCTCCTTTACATTTTCAATGCTATCCCAAAAGTCCCCCATACCCACCCCCCCAATCCCCTACCCACCCACTCCCCCTTTTTGGCCCTGGGGTTCCCCTGTACTGGGGCATATAAAGTTTGCAAGTCCAATGGGCCTCTCTTTGCAGTGATGGCCAACTAGGCCATCTTTTGATACATATGCACCTAGAGACAAGAGCTCCAGAGTACTGGTTAGTTCATATTGTTGTTCCACCTATAGGGTTGCAGTTCCCTTTATCTCCTTGGGGAATTTCTCTAGCTCCTCCATTGGGAACCCTGTGATCCATCCAATAGCTGACTGTGATCATTCACTTCTGTGTTTGCTAGGCCCCGGCATAGTCTCACAAGAGACAGCTATATCTGGGTCCTTTCAGCAAAATCTTGCTAGTGTATGCAGTGGTGTCAGCATTTGGAAGCTGGTTATGGGATGGATCAACAATATAGACTAACCCTTAGCCAGACTCACTAGAGGGCACAGAGAAAGCATTATAATTAACAAAATCAGAAATGCAAAGGGAGACATAACAACAGATCCTGAAGAAATCCAAAACACCATCAGATCCTTCTACAAAAGGCTATACTCAACAAAACTGGAAACCTGGATTAAATGGAGAAATTTCTAGACAGATACCAGGTACCAAAGTTGAATCAAGATCAGGTTAATGATCTAAACAGCCCTATATCCCCCAAAGAAATAGAAGCAGTCATTAATAGAATCCCAACCGAAAAAAGCCCAGGACCAGATAGGTTTAGTGCAGAGTTCTATCAGACCTTCAAAGAAGATCTAATCCCAGTTCCTCACAAACTATTCCACAAAACAGAAACAGAAGTTACTCTACCCAACTTATTTTATGAAGCCACAATTACTCTGATACCTAAACCATAAAAAGACCCAACAAAGATAGAGAACTTCAGACCAATTTCCCTTATGAATATCGATGCAAAAATCCTCAATAAAGTTCTTTCTAACTGAATCCAAGAATACATCAAAACAATCATCCATCCTGACCAAGTAGGTTTCATCCCAGGGATGTAGGGATGGTTCAATATATGGAAATCCATCAACGTAATCCAGTATATAAACAAACTCAAAGACAAAAACCACATGATCATCTGGTTAGATACTGAGAAAGCTTTTAACAAAATCCAACACCCATTCATGATAAAAGTCTTGGAAAGATCAGGAATTCAAGGACCATACCTAAACATGATAAAAGCAATCTACAGCAAACCAGTAGCCACCATCAAAGTAAATGGTGAGAAGCTGGAAGCAATCCCACTAAAATCAGGGACTAGACAAGGCTGTCCACTCTTTCCATACCTATTCAACATTGTAAGTTGTAATTGGTCTGGAAGTCCTATCCAGACCAATTCGACAACAAAAGGAGATCAAGGGGATACAAATTGGAAAGGAAGAAGTCAAAATATCACTTTTTGCAGATGATATGATAGTATATAAAAGTGACCCTAAAAATTCCACCAGAGAACTCCTAAGCCTGATAAACAGCTTCAATGAAGTAGCTGGATATAAAAATAACTCAAACAAGTCAATGGCATTTCTGTACACAAAGGATAAACTGGCTGAGAAAGAAATTTGGGAAACAACACCCTTCTCAATAGTCACAAATAATATAAAATATAAAAGAACCAGCTCCTCGTTTGGTTGAATCTTTGAATGGTTCTTGTTTCCATTTGGTTGATTTCGCCCCTGAGTATGATTATTTCCTGCCATCTACTCCTCTTGGGTGAATTTGCTTCCTTTTGTTCTAGACCTTTTAGGTGTGTTGTCAAGCTGCTAATGTGTGCTCTTGCTATTTTCTTTTTGGAGGCACTCAGAGCTATGAGTTTTCCTCTTAGAAATGTTTTCATTGTGTCCCATAAGTTTGGGTATGTTGTGGCTTCATTTTCATTGAACTCTAAAAAGTCCTTAATTTCTTTCTTTATTCCTTCCTTGACCAAGGCATCATTGGGAAGAGTGTTGTTCAGCTTCCACATGAATATTGGCTTTCTATTATTTATTTTGTTATTGAAGATCAGCCTTAGTCGATGGTGATCTGATAGGACGCATGGGACAATTTCAGTATTTTTGTATCTCTTGAGGCTTGTTTTGTGACCAATTATGTGGTCAATTTTGGAGAATGTACCATGACCTGCTGAGAAGAAGGTATATCCTTTTGTTTTGGATAAAATGTTCTGTAGATATCAGTCAGATCCATTCGTTTCATAACTTCTGTTAGTTTAACCGTGGTGTCCCTGTTTAGTTTCTGTTTCCATGATCTGTCCATTGGTGAAAGTGGTGTGTTGAAGTCTCCCACTATTATTGTGTGAGTTGCAATATGTGCTTTGAGCTTTATTAAAGTTTCTTTAATGAATGTGGCTGCCCTTGTATTTGGAGCATAGATATTCAGAATTGATAGTTCCTCTTGGAGGATTTTACCTTTGATGAGTATGAAGTGCCCCTCCTTGTCTTTTTTGATGTCTTTGGGTTGGAAGTCAATTTTATTAGATATTAGAATGGCTACTCCAGCTTCTTTCTTCATACCATTTGCTTGGAAAATTGTTTTCCAGCCTTTCATTCTGAGGTAGTGTCTATCTTTTTCTCTGAGATGAGTTTCCTGTAAGCAGCAAAATGTTGTGCCTTGTTTGTGTAGCCAGTTTGTTAGTCTATGTCTTTTTATTGGGGAGTTGAGTCCATTGATATTAAGAGATATTAAGGAAAAGTAATTGTTGCTTCCTGTAATTTTTGTTGTTAAAGTTGGCATTCTGTTTATTTGTGGCTGTCTTCTTTTAGTTTTGTTGAGGTTTTACCTTCTTGCTTTTTCTAGGGCGTGGTTCCAGTCCTTGCATTGTTTTTTTTTTTTTTTGTTTTTTTTGTTTTTTGTTTTTTTTCTGTTATGATCCTTTGAAGGGCTGTTTTCGTGGGAAAGATAATGCATGAATTTGGTTTTGTCGTGGAATACTTTGGTTTCTCCATCTATGGTAATTGAGAGTTTGGCTGGGTATAGTAGCCTGAGCTGGAATTTGTGTTCTCTTAGTGTCTGTAGAACATCTGTCCAGGCTCTTCTGGCTTTCATAGTCTCTGGTGAAAAATCTGGTGTAATTCTGATAGGCTTGCCTTTATATGTTACTTGACCTTTTTCCCTTACTGCTTTTAGTATTCTATCTTTATTTAGTGCATTTGTTGTTCTGATTATTATGTGTCGGGAGGAATTTCTTTTCTGGTCCTGTCTATTTGGATTTCTGTAGGCTTCTTGTATGTTCATGGGCATCTCTTTCTTTAGATTTGGGAAGTTTTCTTCTATAAGTTTGTTGAAGATATTTGCTGGTCCTTTGAGTTGAAAGTCTTCATTCTCAACCACTCCTATTATCCGTAGGTTTGGTCTTTTCATTTTGTCCTGGATTTCCTGGATGTTTTGAGTTAGGATCTTTTTGCATTTTCCATTTTCTTTGATTGTTGTGCCGATGTTCTCTGTGGAATCTTCTGCACCTGAGATTCTCTCTTCCATCTCTTGTATTCTGTTGCTGATGTTCGCATCTATGGTTCCAGATTTCTTTCCTAGGGTTTCTGTCTCCATTGTTGCCTCACTTTGGGTTTTCTTTATTGTGTCTACTTCCCTTTTTAGGTCTAGTATGTTTTTTTTTTTTTCATTATCGTCACCTCTTTGGATGTGTTTTCCTGTTTTTCTTTAAGGACTTCTACTTGTTTGCTTGTGTTTTCCTGTTTTTCTTTAAGGACTTGTAACTCTTTAGCAGTGTTCTCCCGTATTTCTTTAAGTGAGTTATTAAATTCCTTCTTGATCTCTTCTACCATCATCATGAGATATGCTTTTAAATCTGGGTCTAGCTTTTCAGGTGTGTTGGGGTGCCCTGGACTGGACAAAGTGGGAGTGCTGGGTTCTGATGATGGTGACTGGTCTTGGTTTATGTTAGTAAGATTCTTATGATTACCTTTCACCATCTGGTAATCTCAGGAGTTAGTTGTTATAGTTGTCTCTGTTTAGAGATTGTACCTCTGGTGATTCTGTTACCCTTTATCAGGAGATCTGGGAGACTAGTTCTCTCCTCTGAGTTTCAGTGGTCAGAGCAGTCTGTGCAGGCAAGCTCACCTCTTACAGGGAAGGTGCACAGTTATCTGGCGTTTGAGTCACCTCCTGGCCGAAGATGAAGGGCCAAAACAGGACCTTTCCCAGAAGCTGTGTTGCTTTGGCCTGTCCCAGAAGCTGTTAATTTCAGTAGTCCACACTCTCACATGTGCAGACTACATTCTGTGGAGTCCTGGAACCAAAATGGCTCCCGAGGATCCTGAGGCTATGGTCTCCCGGGCCGGGTGGACACCTGTGCTCTGGCTGGGAAGGTGGCTGGATCTGTAGTTTTTTTTACAAGTAAATGAGTCAACATTTTTTTTGCTAAAGGGAAGAACAACTTAGCACCATCTATCTTTATCTCTGAGTACATGGTTTTCTGTAAAACAGCTGAAGAGGGACTCACATTTATTGAGGAGATATCTTGATGATGATGGAATATAGAAAGCTTTCTATCCTTCATACACTTTTATATAAATTCCCTCTAATCGAACATCCTTCAGATTTCTGCTAAGGCAAGAAACTTTTCATGTGTGTATGCTTGTACTATTCTAGGATATTATGTCATCTAGGATTCAATTGGTGCCATATCATAGAAAATCTTATAAGGAGTTTAAAATTTATTTGATATTTATCAAAAACATGGTTTCATTGAAATGAGGTCTTGCTATATAGTCCCAGCTGCTTTTAAAATAAAGGTCCTCCTGCCTCATCTTCCTGAGTAATGGAAATGCACTACCATGTCAAATTCACCAAAAACTTTCAAATTAAAATTAAAAGCATATTAGTGTCAAAACTCAATGAGATAGTAGGATATAAGTGCTATAGTAAATAGAAATGTGAGCCCAATAATCAATTTATGATGATTAATACTAGTGGGGATGTTAAGGTCCTAAAGTGTGATCATGGCAATGGAAAGGATTGGAGAAACACACACTTTACAGATTCGGAGAAACACATTTGTGGAAGATTTACTAAAGAAAATAGAAGAGAGTTATGTGGTATCAAAATGTATTTTAGATTGGACCTGCAGTGGAAATTTCTGGGTTAATTGGAGACTCGCTTGTGTCAAGTGATTTATGAGAGCATGTTTTGCTGAAGCAGATGTATGAGAGAATATTTTGCTGAGGCAGACACTTGAATGGACGTGACGTTTGGAAGGAGTATAAGTAGCATCCAACCGATAATGAATGGTTTTCTTGTATTAGTTTGCCTTGTAAGGCTTTGCTGAAGTTCACTGATCTTTGTCTTGACTTTGTAGAGAGAAATATGCCACAGAATTTCTTTGTGGTATTCATGACAATGCCACCAATCTGAGGAAAATCTCCTATGGGATCCTACTTCTTTAAGTCTTCAACACCTTTCAAGAGCACCAAGCCAGGACTTAAAATTTAGCACATGTGCTTTGATTGAACATTCAAAATTTGAACTTGAGAAAATTAACTGACTTGTGTGTGTGTCTTTCATTCATGAATCCAGATAACTCTTGGGTGGGTATGAACATGTGGCCCATTGGGACATTGGGAGCAAAGAACAGGATAACTACCACTCCAGATGACTCAACATGGTAGGCAAGAATTCACTTTTAAATATTATTCATAGGTTCATGAATAAAATACATATATGTCACGAGATAAGTTTAGGAGGAAGGGAGAATTGATTTCTCAGTGAGGTGAGCCAAGGCATGTGGTTCCCTGTTCCTTCAGTGATTTACCCTGGGACCTTCTTAAATAATTCTAGCAACCTCAAAACTTAGATTCAGAGATACTGGGAGCCTCTGCTGTGTAAAGAAACAGGATGGCTGCTCTGAGGTAGAGAGTCAGATGGTAGACACAGCCTGCTTCCTACAAGCAGATAATCAAAGGACAGGGATGAATAAAATTTAATTTAATTGTTTTTAAGGATCAAATGGAATATATTGGTAATTGTTTAAATATTCTTAAGTATACATGTAATAAAAAATCCAAACCTTTGGTTTCAAATGTAGGAAATAAAGACAAGAATGGAGAATTTAGGGAGATTGAATGTAAAAATACTTTAAAGAAGATACTTTCCTTCAGTCTTTGCTCCACACTTTGTCTTCATATTCCATCCTGTGAGTATTTTGTTCCCCCTTCTAAGAATCACTGAGGCATCCACACTTTGATCTTCCTTCTTCTTGAGCTTCATATGGTCTGTGAATTGTATCTTGGGTAGTCTGAAATTTTGGGCTAATATCCACTTATCAGTGACTACAAACCATGTGTGTTCTTTTGTGACTGGATTGCCTTACTCAGGATTATATTTTCTAGATCCATCCATTTTGTCTGCAAATTTCATGAAATCATTGTTGTTAATAGCTGAATAGTATTCCACTGTGTAAAGTACCACATTTTGTATATTTATTCCTCTGTTGAGGGACATCTGGGTTGCTTCCAGCTTCTGGCTATTATAAATATGGCTTCTAAGAACACAGTGGAGCATGTGTAATTATTACATGATGGAGCATCTTCTGGATATATGCCCAGGAATGGTATAGCTGGGTCCTCAGGTAATACTATGTCCAATTTTCTGAGGAACCGCCAGACTTATTTCCAGAGTGGATGTACCAGCTTGCAATCCCACAAGTAGTAGAGGAGTGTTCCTTTTTCTCTACATCCTTGCCAGCATCTGCTGTCACCTGAGTATTTGATCTTAGCCATTCTGACTGGTATGAGGTGGAATCTCAGGGTTGTTTTGATTTTTATTTCCCTGATGACTAAGGATGTAGAAGATTTCTTAAGGTGTTTCTCAGCCCTCTGAGTTTCCTCAGTTGAGAATTCTCTGTTTATCTCTGTTCCCCATTTTTTGGTAGGGTTATTTAGTTCTCTGGAGTCTAACTTCTTGAGTTTTTTTTTTTTTTTTTATGTTGGATATTATCCCTTTATTGAATGTAGGATTGGTAAAGATACAGTGGCCAAAAATGGACTCTATTGCAGATGCTGGGAAATGCTTGCTGACAGGAGACTGATAGAGCTGTCTCCTGAGAGGATGTTCCAGAGACTGGAACAAATATCTTAAAGTACTTAAATTTTTAGTTACTTAAAGTAAACAAACATCTTAATAGTACTAAAATTTTGGTTTTAAGATTCATATATTGCAGAATGTACAACTCTGAAAAGAACCAGCTACTGAGATGACCTGATGTTCCATCCCTCTGCTTCTTGATGCTGTCCAGAGACTTGTTTCCAGAACAGCTTCGGAAATTGCAGCTGATTCCACATGATCTCACTTCATCCTACCTTTCAGATGGATCCAGTCAGAACTTCAGTCAGGCTATGAGCCTTCTAAGCATACAGAGACTGGATAACAGAAGCTAAAGCTTTCTAGCTTTCTTAAGTCTAACCAGTTTTTCTAATATTCCTACTCCTTCTGACCCCTTCAAAGAATTTCTCGTCACCCCCATTCAGCATGAAGAAGCTGTGGAGAGTAGTCATCCTAACCTCCTGGGTTTGCATGTCTGATTATGGTTATATTATTAAATTATAGATAAGTTGTCATTTTAAGGGATAACTTGGTAATGGTCATAATTTTGAGTAGGAAGGAAATGGAGTGGATGGATTATTAATTTTATTTTTGTACAAAGCATGATATAGCCACAATCTTACATTGGTAGAAACCTTTATAATTGATAAAAATTGAAGTTATGATTTTACATTGGTACAGAATTTAAAGATTGATAAAGATTTAAGGTTTTCATTGGTATATATTTCTATAATGATACAAAATTTGAAATTAATATTGTTATTCTTAAGTAGGCATTATGCCTGTGCAACTCACTTTAGAATACAAGGCTTTGATCCAGTCCTTCTAAGAGCTTCTACTACTAACTGTTTAGGATGATTAAGTAATACAAGTTAAGCGCTAGATAATAAACTTATGGCTATACTATATTCTGATTTAATTATAATAAAGTGTTTTCAGTTTACTCAAATAGAAATAGCTAAGAGTAGTCAGGGTTTAACAGTTCAGATAATATATATATTATATATATTATATTATTATATTATATGTATTATATATAATATATATGTATATTATATATATCAAAAACATCAGAAAGCCATAGAATCTGACATTTAATCATTTCATTAGTACTAGAAATTTTGACTAGAGACATGTCTGCTCCTAACAGTACCATCTTCACAGTTTAATAAAGAAAGTGAGTGTCAGAAACTCCACATGGAGTTGCTACAATAATAGCAAGGTAGCCATTCGACAAAAATTGTCCTATTCATCTGCAGAACAAGGTACGTTCTAAAGAGGACAAACAGATGTTAGATAGTCAACTGCTAAGCTTTGCCAAGACAGGGTAAGCTAGTCCTTCATATTCCTGCTTCACTTCAAGGTCTGTCAGATGGTTCTGGGCCAGAAGGCTGAAGATAGATTCTCTAATATTATAAGAACTTAGGGCCTGTCCAGATAGTTAGCTGTTTCTATAATTTGTTTAAGTTTTGGAAGCTGTGTTTTTCTGCTTTCTATATATTCAGGTTATGTTTATTTTGTTCTCAGATTTCTGGCAGGGTTGAAGACTAGTTATAGTCTCATAATCAGACTCAAATTGTTTAGCATTGAGAGAAATGACATATATTTGAAAGGATGTTTTTCAGACGGTAATGCAAACTAAAATCAGAACATAATTCAGGTATAGAATTGTAAACTGTTTAAATTAGGATAGATGGTGGAATACTTTAATTGACACACATGATGGACTAGATGTTAATTGTATATCATACGTTGTAATTTACATAACTGTTATAGTTGTGCTCAATTTATGTCTTAGAGAAAAGGATCTTTTAATTGGACAAAAGGGGGGAAGTGAAGTGGATTTTTCCTAATGCTGCTTGTGTTTTAATGTAATTTTACCCTTCCCTCAACTGCTTACAAAAGTATGTGCATGTTAGAAACTGAGGGACCCTGCTCCCCGCCCCATTGGCTCCAATTGATAAATAATGATTTCAGCAGCCAATAGCTAGGCAGGACAGACAGAATCAGGACTTTTAGCATTCCAGGGCTTGGGAGAGAGAAGAGGGGAAGAAGCAAAATTGCCATGAGAGAAGTGTAGAATGAACCAGCCATGTAAGAATTCGGGTGAGGGTCCCCAATGAAGGAGCTAGAGAAAGTACCCAAGGAGTTTGCAGCTCTATAGGAGGAACAACAATATGAACTAGCCAGTAACCCCAGAGCTCCCTGGGACTAAACCACCATTCAAAGAAAACGCATGGTGGGAATCGTGTCTCTAGCTGCATATGCAGCAGAGGATGGCCTTTTCGGTCATCAATGGGAAGAGAGGCCCTTGGCCTTGTGAAGGTTCTATGCCCCCAGTATAGGGGAATGCCAGGGCCAGGAAGCAGGAGTGGGTGGGTTGAGGAGCAGGGGGAAGGGATGAGTGGATAGGGGATTTTCAGAGGGGAAACTAGGAAAAGGGGATAACATTTGAAATGTAAATAAAGAACATATCTAAATAAAAAAAAATCAGTTAAGTGGCTTTAGTGGCCACTTCCCAGTGGGGTAGCAGAGATGAGATATAGATTTTTAAAGGATGTTAACTCTGGAATACCTGAGGGAAGGGTTTGCTAGGTGGGGAGAGGATTAGAAATGCCCAACCTTTGAGCTAGTCAAGGCATATCAAAATTAACTGCTGTGTGTGTGTGTGTGTGTGTGTGTGTGTGTGTGTGTGTGTGTGTGTGTGTTTCATTCATGAATTCAGATAGGTCTTGGGGGTGTGTGTGTGCATGTGACCCACTGGGAGCACAGAGAGGGTTAACTACCACTACCTAAAAATGATAAAATAGTACTATAGTTAAGAGTTACCTTATAGCTTTGTAAAAGGGTTTGATTTATTTTTTTTTAAATTGTTTTTATTTATGTCTACATGTGTGCCACATATGGTCAGATACTGCAGAGGTCAGGAGAGGGTATCAGGTCTACTGGATTGGAGTGACAGGTGATTCTGTTTCACTCAATATAGGTACTAGAAACCAAACCATGGTCTTCTGGAAGATAAATACATATCCTAGATCATTGAGCTAACTATCCAGCTTCCAAAAGCTTGATTTCATGTTCAAAATCTTTGAAAAAATTAGATTTCTTGGCTAACTGACAATAAAACATTTAAGTGTGAATTCATCTGAGTGCTGCCCAAGTATAACCAAGAATACTAGAATAAAAGGCTTCCTGTTTAATTATAACACAAAGTAGTAAGCAATGGATATCTCTCTACTCCATCTCTTTCTCCATTTATTTCATATCCATCCATCTATCTATTATCTATCTATCTATCTATCTATCTATCTATCTATCTATCTATCTGTCAATCATATTTTACCATGCATCTATGTACCTATTTATTATTATGAATTACTCTATGCATCAATAATATGCCTATAAATTTGTCTATCTGCCTTTCTGTATATCTCTATCTGTCTGTCTATCTATCTATCTATCTATCTATCTATCTATCTATCTATCTACATATCTATCAGTTATCTCTCATCTAACAATACTTTATCTATTATGTATATATATCAGGCAAAACTACTGATTCTACTTTTAGTTGAAGTCTTATTCTGATTTATGTGACAGAGTTATGGTGATACACTTATATTTGATAAAGACACTTTTGTGGCATATTGATCATGATGGGAGACGTAGTATGTGAGAGAGAGGAAGAGGAAGGGGAGGAAGATGGAGGGAGAGGAAGTCAGATAGTGTACCTTTCCAAATATTACATTTATTTATTTATAGCTGTGTATGTACATTCTCATTGTGGGTCTGCCATAGAATGTTTGTGAAGGTCAGAGAAAGTAGATTTCTCCTCCTACTATGTGAGTTCCAGAGATCATGTTCAGGTTTGACAAATGTTGTAACATGCTTAACCATCTCACCATACCCACATTTGCTCCTTTATACTAAATTTACTACCAATGGTTATGCCAGTAACTCTCCTTGAAGCTTAGTAACTTCTTAAAGATCTCAACTCTTAATAGAGTTACAATTACAATACATATTAGTATGAATTTTTGAGATAACAAACTTTCAAATTAGATGGTGAAAACATGGTATTCCTGGTGCCAGATGCCATATTATCTTTCCTTATCTAAAAGGGGATTGAAAGTCACTTAGTTCCAGACACTGTGAGATCTTAAAATTTTCAGTTAGGTTTTGAAATTAATTACTTCAATCTTTAATATGTAAGTATTTATGTAACAAATATTAAAATGAATTCACAGATTTGAGAGAGAAAAATGATTTGCATGATATTGTTTGAGTGAAGAAAAGGGGGAAATTGTGTAATTGTATTGTAATCTCAAAAAATTTTAAATTATTATAAAATGTCATTTTTACAAGGTTAAGTAAGTATCAAGTCATATTATGTCTGAAAATATCTTCCACATTTTAAAGTGAAGAACTCATTTCTAGCATTAATATTGATTTAGAAAATTGAAATTGTCTTTTATAAGGGAAATAGGTCATTTTAAAGAAGTTGAGTCGTCAAGTGGTTGTAATGACAATGCCCTCTGATACCAGGCTCATATTTAAATTCTTGGTATGCAGTTGGTGAAACTATTTAGAAAGGATTAGGAAGCATGGCTTCATTGAGGAGGTGTGTCACTAGGGATGGGGCTTGGAGGTTTCAGACGCCCATGCCAGTTCCATTTAGACTTCCTCTGTCTAGTGCCTGTAAATCAATTTTAAGCACTGAACTACTGACTCAGCCTCATAACTGCCATGCTTCCTATCATGATGGTCATGGATTCTAACTTTCTGGAACTGAGCTGCAAGAACTGTTTTCTTCATAAGTTGCCTTGGTTGAGTCCATACCTGCCTTGAAAAGCAGGTAGGTTACTTGAAGAACTTTTATTCTCCCCTAAATTCCTCAGGTCAAAATCCCAATCTCACCCTCAGCTCTGCAGCAGAACACCTGTGGCAACCCACCCTATCTACCTCTTTCCATCACCTGTGCATCCCACAGATATTCCAGTAGTAACCTTTCTCCTCCAACTCAGTCCTCAACTCTAAACTCAACTAAGGGGGACTTTTGCCAGGACAACAAATATGCTGGTGGCAGATTCACACCTCTACTTGTCAAGATCCAATCCCCCAGTTGAATCCCAGGCATGTAGCAGAAAACTTGCTGCCCTCTATCTCTCTTTCCTCTATGACCCTATACCGAGAGGATCACAAAGATTTTTCTCCCCAAAACTTCTTTTTCCCAACTTATTATTATTTTAGCCTCCAATACCAGAAGGTATACTTGGGCACACATCAGCTGAGAAGCCAGAAGAACAGGTCCTCAGAAAGTTTCCTACCAGGCAGCACACAGCTACAATCTTTTCCTGAAGTCCAAGGTGTAAGAAGAAACCAAGGAACAAAGCTGTCATTTGACAGAGAAGAAACCATATATCATCACCCAGACCTATAATTACCCCCATCACAGATGTCAAAGCATTACTGTAAAAACATCCAATAATATCAGGACAAGCCCTTAGGCTCCTACAATACATCTCCCTCTCTTTTGAAGGAATCCCTTGGCTCTGCCTACTAATTGGCTGTGGGTCTCTGCATTTGCTTCTGTTGGTTGGTGGATGACACCTCTGATAATAATTGCTTAGGCAACTATTTGTGAGCATAGCAGAACATCATTAGGAATCATTTCATTAACTTTATTTTTGCCAGTCATGTTTAGTTTGATCCTAGGTCTTTGGATTGTCCTCCCTCTAGCTCCTGGCCATCCAGACAGTGTTAGGCATGTGCTCTGTCTTACATGAGCCACATATTGAACCAGTCATGGGTTGGCCACTCCCACAGGTTCCTCACCACCATTGCCCAAGCACATCTTGCAGTAGGGTATATTGTATATCAAAGGTATTGTGATTGGGTTGATGTCCCAATCTCAATGCTAGGAGACTTGTGTGGCTATAGAAGTTGGCACTTTGGGCTACATATGTTCCAATAATAGAAACCTTTGCTAGGGTCACTCTTGTAGTTTCCAGGAAGTTTTTCACTGTACTAGCTTTCTACATCACCTCCTTAAAATGCCACCTGCCAGCTCTATTTGTGTCTTCTAATACTCTCTCCCTCCATTTCTGCTAACCTGTGTCTGATTTCTCCTGTTCCAGCCCCATATGCCTATGTCCACCTGCAAAATCTATACTATTTCCCCTTCCCAGAGGGATACATCTTTTACCCCTTGAGTACTCCTTGTTACTTAGCTTCTCTGGGTCTGTGGATTGTGGTATGATTGTCCATTGTGTAGCTGCTAATGTTAACTTCTAAATGAGTACATACCATGTTTGTCTTTCTACGTCTGGATTACCTTACTCAGGATGATCTTTTATAGTTCCATCCATTTGCCTGCAAATTTCATGATGTCATTGTTTTTAACAGGTAATGTTCCATTGTGTCAATGTACCACATTTTCTTTATCCATTCTTTGGCTGAAGGTTCTATGAGCATAGTTGATCAAGTGTTATTTTGGTGTGACGGAGATCCCTTAGGGTATATACACAAGAATGGTTTTGCTGGGTCTTAAGGTATATTCCCAATTTTGTGAGAAAACCCCAAATTGATTTCCAAAGTGGCTATATTACTTTTTATCCCCATCAACAATGGAAAAATGTTCCTCTTGTTCCATATTATCACCAGCATGATGAGCTGTCATTTTTCTTATTGACCTTAGTCTTTCTGATAGTTATAAGAAAAAAAATCTCAAAGGAGTTTTGATTTGCATTTCTCTGCTGGCTAAGAATATTGAACATTTGTTTCTCAGCCATTGAAATTCTACTATTGAGAATTCTCTGTTTAGCTTTGTACCCATTTTCTAAACTGGATTATTTGTTTTATTATGTCTAGTTTCTTGAGTTTTTTCAAAAATATTTTGTATATTATCCCTCTGTTAGGTGTGGGTTTGATGAGAATCCTTTCTCATTGTGTAGGCTGTTGACTTCATGAACAGAACACTGATAGCACAATCAGTAAGAAAAAGAATCAATAAACAGGACCTCCAAAAACAAACAAACAAACAAAACAAAACAACAACAAAAACAGAAACCTAACGAACCACTGAACCAACCAACCAAACAAACAAACAAATAAGAAACTTCCATAAGGCAAAGGACTCCTTCAATAGGACAAAATGAAGTTGAGATATTTTATGATAAAATAAAACTAAACAATATTCATCTATAAATGTAGATCTACAAAGGTTTCTCAGTGGCAAACTCCAACCTAAGGAGGCTAATTATAACCATGAAAACATGGGGAAAGATAATCGCAGACCACCAAAGTCAAAACAAGAGAAACAAACACATACCCTTTCACACACACATACATACACATTTATGCTCTCTTTCTCTCTCTCCCTCTCTCTCCCTCTCTCTCCCTCTCCCCCCACCCTCTCTCTCTCACACACACACACCACCACCACCACCAAAATACTAGGAATCAACAGTATTTGATTATTGATATTTTTGAATATTAATGATCTCAATTTATGAATAAGAAGAGACAGATTAAAATTATGCAAAAGGAGGAACCATCTTTTTTTTTTCTTTTGCTACATCCAAGAAACACCTCAACACCAAAGAGAGACCACAGGGTAAAGGGTTGGAAAAAGATATTCCAGGTAAGAGACAAGCTAATGTAGACATTTTAATATAAAGAAACAAAAGATTTCAAACCAAAACTAATAAGAGATAGGAAATGATGCTACATATGCATTAAGGAAAAAAAAAAAAAACATCAAGATGACATTTTAATTCTTTTTTTTTTTTTTTGGTTTTTTGGTTTTTTGAGACAGGGCTTTTCTTTGTAGCCCTGGCTGTCCTGGAACTCACTTTGTAGACCAGGCTGTCCTCAAACTCAGAAATCTGCCTGCCTCTGCCTCCCAAGTGCTGGGATTAAAGGTGTGTATCACCACCACCTGGCTGACATTTCAATTCTTATTATCTATGGCAGAACCACAAGCTTACACATGTTTGTAAAAGAAACATTCCTACAGGTTAAATAATATTGACTCTAATAAACTGATACCGGGAGTCTTCAATACCCACTCTCACTAATAGAGAAATCATCTAGACAAAATCTAAATGAAGAAATCCAAGAGTTAACAGAGATTGTAAACCAAATGGACCTAACAGATATTTATAAAACGTGTCACCCAAACACAAATGAATATACATTTTTCTGCATTTCTTGTCAGTTTCTCTAAACTTGACAACATTCTTGAACAAAAGCGAGTCACAACAGATGTAAGAATATTGAAATAACTTCCTGCATCCTTTCAGACCACAATAGATTACATTGGAATAGCATCATCAATAACAAAAACAATAAAATATAAAAGGAAAAGAAAAATAATGTACAGAGTCAATTAAACAAAAATTTGGTACACTGAGAAAATCAGTAAGATTGAAAAATCAAAATCAAAGTTACCTAAAAGGTACAGAGGGAATCCTAATGAACAAAATTAGAAACAAAGCAGGGGACATAACAACAGACACCCACGAAATCTAGAGAATCATAAAGGCATGGTTTCAAAAGCTATGTTTTATCAAAGTGGAAAATCTGAAGGCCATGGACAATTTTCTTGATAGATACCATTTACTAAGTTAAATAAGAGCAAAACTACAGACAAATTTCCATTGCAAACATACATACAAAAGTAATCAGTAAAATAGTTGCAAAGTGAATCTGAGGACATATCAAAAGTGTTATATTCCAAGACCAAATAAGCTTTATCCTAATGATGCAAAGGTGGTTCTATGTATGAAAAAAATCAATAAACGTGCTTCACCATATAAACACACTGAAAGAAAACAACTAAATGATTATGTCATTAGAACCAGAAAAGGCCTTTGACAAAATCCAATACACCTTCATGATAAACCATCCTGTAGAGATTAGGGATATAGGGGACATACCTCAGTGTAATAATAGTTGACTGCAAGCCTATAGTCAACATCAGCCAGCTTAAGTGGCGAGTAACTCAAGACAATTCCACTAAAATCTAGAACAAGACAAGGTTGCCCATTTCCTCCACAACTACTCAATATAGTAATTGAGATTTTACCTAGAGCAGTGAGACAATTATAGGAATTGAAGTGGTGCAAATTAAGAAAGGAATTAAGTCAAGGTATCTTTACTTGAAGATGATAATAATTAAATACAAGTGATCCTAAAAATTCCACCAGGGAACTATAGCTGATACATAATTTCAGACAAGTAGCTGAATACTAAAGTAACTCATAAGCACCAATAACCCTCATCTGTACAAATAACTAACAGCCTGAAAAAATAAGTCAGGAAATAAGGTCTCTCTCAATAGCCTCAAATATTATAAAATATCCTGAGGTAACTTTAATGAAGCAAGTGAAAGACTCATATGATAAAAACTTTAAGACTTTGAAGAAGGAAACTGAAGAAGATATTAGAAGATAGATTTTCCATGCTCATGGAACAGTAATATTAATGTAGTAAAAATGACCATCTTGTTAAAAGTAAGCTATCAAGTCAATGAAATTACCCTAAGAGTTCCAAAACAATTCTTCACAAATCTTGAAAGTTCTCAACTTCATATGGAAACACAGCAATCCCAGGACAGCTAAAACAATCATGAATAGTAAATGAACTTTATGAGGTATAGCCATTGCCAATCTTGTCACATTACGAAGCTATAGTAATAAAAAGAGTATGGTATTGACATAAAAGCAGACATATTACTCCATGGAAGTCTCAGTTATATCCACATACCTGTGAACTTCTGAATATTGATAAAGAATCTAGCAATACAAACTGGAAAAAAGACGACATCTTCAACAAATGTTTTTGGTCAGACTAGAGGTTTACATGTAGAAGGATGCAAAGAAAATACCTACTATCTCATACAAATTAAGTCTAAATGTGTTAAAGACCTCATCATAAAGCCAAATACACTGAATCTGAAAGAAGAGAAGGTGGGGAATAGTCTTGAATACATTAGCACAAGAGAAGACTTTTTGAACAGAAGTCAAACAGTGTACTAAGATCAACAATTAATAAAATGCCTCTCATAAAATTGAAGAGGTTCTGTAAGCTAAAGGGCAGTGGTCATTCAAATTAAATGGCAGACTGTAGAATGTGATAGGAGTTTTACCAACTGCACAACTGGTACAAGTCTAATATTCAAATACAAAAAGATCTCAAGAAAGTAGATATGAAAAAAAAAAAACAAACAATCCAATTGAAAAAAAAATGAGGTACAGATCTAAACAGAAAACTCAATGAAGGGAATTAAAACAATTGCCAAAGACTTAAAGAAATGTTAAACCTCTTAGACTATGAGGGAAGTGCAAATCATACTTCTTTGAGATTCCATCTACAAGAGTGGCTAAGACCAATAACATAAGTGACAGCTCATGCTGGCTAGGATGTGGAATAAGGAGAAAATCCCTCTGTTGTGGTGGGAGTGCAAACTTGAATAGCCAGTATGTGAATCAGTATATCAGTTCCTCAAAAAGATGGGGTCCATCTGCTCACAATCCAGCTATATCATTCCTGGGGATGCACACAATGGATGCTTCATCCTACTACTGGAACACTTGATCATACATGTTAATTGCATATTTATCCATAATAAAAAGATACTTGAAATAACCTATTTATTCCTCAACAGATGAATGGGTAAAGAAAGTGTGGTATATTTACACAATGGTGTAGCAGTTGTCTCTTTAAAATGTAATCATAATTCGCAGGAAAGTGGATGGAAGTAGAAAAAAATAATCTTGATTGAGGTAACCCAGACCCAGAGAGATTAATACAGTGTGTATTTACTTATATCTGGATATTATCCATTATATAAATGAAAATCAAGCTATAGTCCATACACCTGAAGAGGTTAGTCATAGAGGAAAGGACTAGGAAGGACACATTGATCTCCATGGGAGGGCAAAATAGAATAGATTTTATGAGTGGACTGGACTGGGGGCTCTTGATTGGGGGAGATAAGGACAGGAAGATTATGTGGGAAGTGGGATTAGAAGTATGATTAAAGGAGGGAATGCGGAGGAGAAGCAACTAAAAGTAAAGAGCATCTGAGGAGAATTTAAGGGATGACTTGTAAATCAAGTGCAGTGTGATGCAGTCTTATAACATAAGACATACATCTTAATGAAGTCTACAAATTATAAGGAAGATGAAACCCCCTGCTTTCTGTCTCTTGTTACCAAATGAAGTTTCCGATGCTCAGATTAGATTTTATCCAATTGGATTATTGTCCAAAGAGGTGCAATGGAAATTCCCAAACAATTGATCCTGTGGCCAAGGCAATAGGTTACCCTCTAAAAATTGACAGCAATGCCCCATTGCAGAAGACTGGACACCCAAACAACTCACTGAACAAAGGGAGATCAAGCTGGTGTCTATATAGAAGCATTACCACCATGTTCTAGTGTGTAAGACATGTAAAGGTACGCTGCTAGCTACCAAAAAAGAAAATTAAATGTCAACCCAGCCACAAAACTTTCTTGATTGATAATGTGGCTTGATTGATAAGATTTGAGCCAGTTAACAGTTGTACATAATTGTTGTAATTCTACAAGGGAGTAGGATTCTTTTGCCATGATAGAGAAGGCCAGAGGGTTAATCTTGTTGGAAATAGAAAAACCGAGGAAGGCATAATGGGTGTACTGGATGGTTTTATGTGTCAACTTGACACAGGCTGGGGTTATCTCAGAGAAAGGAGCTTCAGTTGGGAAAGTGCCTCCATGAGATCCAGCTGTGGGATATTTTCTCAATTAGTGATCAAGGGGAAAAGGCCCCTTGTGGGTGGGACCATCTCTGGCCTGGCAGTCTTGGGTTCTATAAGAGAGCAGGCTGAACAAGCCAGGAGAAGCAAGCCAGTAAAGAACATCCCTCCATGTCTTCTGCATCAGCTCCTGATTTCTGACCTGCTTGAGTTCCAGTCCTGACTTTCTTGGTGATTAACAGCAGTATGGAAGTGTAAGCCGAATAAACCCTTTCCTCCCTAACTGCTTCTTGGTCATGATGTTTGTGCAGGAACAGAAACCCTGACTAAGACAAATTGGTACCAGCATAGTGGGGTATTCCTGTGACAACCTGACCATGTTTTGGGGAGGACTATGGAAGGATTTTGGAACTTTGGGCTTGAAGATCCATTCGTTGTTAAGAGCTCTGTCAGATGTTGTGTAGGAGCTTGGAAGATAATGTTGAAAACAGTGAAGAAGATGGAGGTCTGGCTTGTGAAATTTCAGAGGGAAAATTAAAGACTCTTTTCAGGGCCATTGCTATTTTGATTGGGAAGATTCTGTGGCTCTGGTTAGCCGGGCTGCAGAGTCAGCTGTGATTAACAAGATACCAGAACAACTAAAGCAAAACCTTTGCATTACTGGGACTATTGATGCTGGTTAGCTGGAGCTAAGAAATTAGCTGTGATTAAGAAGAGACCAGCATCATTGAGGTGACATCTTCTGGGAAGTGTTTTCTGAGAGCACAGAGGCTGTGTTCCAGAGATAGCCAAGGTTGTACCTTGTGCTGTGGCTGGACTTGGTAATGTGTAAGAGTCACCCAGTTGGTACTGGTTTTGAAGGCATGTCATGCAGAGTAGCTGAGGCTTGGCACTGCGAGGGGCCATGGAAGGCCATTGGTGAAGGTGCACCCTCAGTTGCAATTGAGGGCCCAGGACTGAAGGGGTCATGCAAAGGAGTTGAGGCTTGGCACCATGAAGAGAGCCTATGAGAGGCTATTGGTGAAGCCTAGTTACAGTGGAAGACAGCAGCTTTTAGGAGATACCAGTAGCATGAGATGACCACCAAGAACAGCAGCAGCAGCAGTGGAGTACTGGCAGTTGGAGCCTAGAAGACAACGTGTATGCTACAAAGGGCATGGCTGGAGAAGTGACCCAAGCCCTTGGAGGAGCCCAGAAGATCTTAAGTTGGATCACAGACATTGGACAGTTGGAGTTTAATTTTTGCTTTTGATCGTGACTGTGCCCTGATATTTTTCCCTCTTGAAGGAAGAAAATATTATAGTGGATCCCACAGTTAAAAGAGACTTTTAATTGTAAAAAAGGCTTTGGATTTTAAAAGATATTGGATATTTTAAAAGGATTGAACTTTTAATATGTAAAGATTGTGGGACTTTTAAAGTTGTTTAGATCTTGGGGATGAATAAGAACTAAGGGTTGAGGCTTATTAATGATGTGTTTGTGTGTCAAGTTGACAAGGGGTCAGTTGTACTGGCTGGTTTTATGTGTCAACTTGACACAGGCTGGGGTTATCTCAGAGAAAGGAGCTTCAGTTGGGGAAGTACCTCCATGAGATCCAGCTGTGGGGTATTTTCTCAATTAGTGATCAAGGGGAAAAGGCCCCTTGTGGGTGGGACCATCTCTGGCCTGGCAGTCTTGGGTTCTATAAGAGAGCAGGCTGAACAAGCCAGGAGAAGCAAGGCAGTAAAGAACATCCCTCCATGTCTTCTGCATCAGCTCCTGATTTCTGACCTGCTTGAGTTCCAGTCCTGACTTTCTTGGTGATGAACAGCAGTATGGAAGTATAAGCCAAATAAACCCTTTCCTCCCCAACTGCTTCTTGATCATGATGTTTGTGAGGAATAGAAACCCTGACTAAGACAAGGGGGAACTCTGAATCTTTTCTGGAGCAACCTTTAAGTTAAGTTTTTCCAAGTTAAGTAACAATTGAGAGGACACCCTTTCACGATTGGGCAGGCTATGATATAATACCATAATGATAAGCATAACCTCATCCATGTAGTAGACTACAGGGACATCCATGAGGGCTCCCTGTATGGCTTCAGAAATATATAGCTGACAAATGGTTGGGTTATTTTATGCTCTTTTATGCACTGATATATTTTAGTTAATTTATATTAGGCTCCCATACTGTCAAGGCAAATGACACCTATCTTGGGGAGCCAGAGGGATCAGAAAAAGCAATCTTTAATGTCTAGGATCATTACATGGTACTTGAGTGGGGTAGCACTAGTGTGAGGCAGTCCCACTTGAATAGTTTCAATATTTTCTATATGTTCATTAATGACTCTCAGATATTGCAGAAGCCTTTATTTCCCAGACTTCCTTTTAATGACAAGAATGAGAGTATTATGTCTGTTGGTTATACATGATCTCAAGGTTCCTTGATAGAGGAAGGGAGGTGACCTATAATGATAAGATCAAAGGAAACAAACTATGAATAGATATGACAGATATGATAGACTAGGCAATGAAAGTCGTGAATTAAGCAGGAGACTCCCTCAGGTGGAGCTCAAAGGCCATATACCTGTATAGTGTCCCTGGAATGGAAAAGGCTTTCGGAAGCTGATCTCCAGTACCATCACCTGGGAGACTAGCCCCTATGACAGGTATGAGGATGAATCCAAGCTGAAAGTAAAAGTGATTGCAGTTCACCCTTGAACCAAGACCAAAAGCAAAATTATGTCAGTTGCCAGGGCAAGGAACTAAAACAAACAAAGAAGGAATAAAAGATGGCTGCCACAAGCTCAAACCAAAACCGAAAGTAAAAGTAGGATGGTCACCTGGGACAAAGACAGAAATGAGGACCTGTGCTCACCTTCGAGGGATCCACAACATAAAACTCTAAGGGGCCAACTCAGCGAATAAGCAACGGAAGAGGGCCATGACAGCAGCACCATGACGAGAAGAGCAGATCAGGTTGAACAGCTTAGCAAATAGCCACAAAATGAGGACAATGAAGTGGTCTATAGTCTAGGATTGGAGCCAGATATTGCCTGTGCCCTGGACTGTTTGCTGCCTGATCCTACTTGCCCTTGGGAGTTGGAGGTGAGATGGCACAAAATCAACGGCACAGACTCAGGGAGCAGGTGAGAAATGCTGCAGCAAGCTTGTCTGCACACTGTTGTAAGCTCCCTTAATACTCTCCACCTACTCTCCACTGCTCCTAAGAAAGCATCTCTTCTAAACAGCGGTTTCTGATTGGCTGGCATTGTTTTAGCAATCCTTGGTCTGTCAGACAGTCCTCTATTAGGTTCTCCTATAGGAGAATCGTTTGTGGTTGCACAGCCCCTGGCGTTTATGCAGAGGCAGAACTGTTCCTCTTTCAATTAAGCCCATGAGTATTTCAGGTGAAGTAGGTGAAAATATTTAAACAAGGAACTAAATCTAAATAAATGGATTCTGGGAAAATAATGCATTTTACAGGAAAACAGGTTGTATAGTATGCAGCAGAAGTGGAGCAAAGCAACTTTTCTTATAATTTTTACAGAGATAATCTTGTTGAAGCTAACATAAATCTAAAGCCTGATAGTAAATTCTGAAAATAATTGGGTTAATATAACAACAAGGATGAAATAGTAAGAGGATGCATCAGATACCTGCAAAAAGAAATTGAATTTTGCTTCTCATTTTTTTCTAGTACTTTTTCAGTGTGTTACCTCATTGAAATTCTTCAAAAAAAACACACACACACACACACAGTGCTACACCATGCTACACTGTGCTAGTTCTGCTTTTTCAGCAGTCTATTTTTTTTCTAATCTTACCTTGGGTATTACACAATGATGTGTCAGGGCTCAGTTTAGTGGTAGCCAGTACCTTTTTAGAACCCAAATGGGATAAGAAAGCTCCACATTCATTCTATATGCACTCTGTGCAAACTTTTACCATTGCATTAACTCTATTCCATAGCATCAGTTAACAATTTATATAGTATCTGCACATATCTGTATTTCTCTGATTTGTACTGGGGACTATAAGACTACATTTTCATTGAATATATCACAACATCTACTATATTAAAAAATATCCCACAAAACCTCCAGAGTCAACTGAATAGAAATTTCTAGAAACTAAAGAATGCCAATACACTACCTTGAGGAAAATTTGAAAGACTCTGATGGAGTAGGAGGAATGGCATCCAGAAAAGAGACTACAGATTTGGAAGCATCAAGTGTGCTCTCAATTTATATGCTAATGGATCGTGGGTCTTTCTCATGTCTGCTTTCATTTGAGATTCATGAGTTCTTTTACTTCTTCACTCAGGAAAATACTCAACCTTTGTTGTGCTCCAGATACTGAAAAAGGCAGGAGATAAATCTGATATGGGATATATCTTCAAGACCTTTGAAAGTATTACTAAAGAAAACATGAAGTACAAATTCCAATGAAAAGAAAAAGGAGAAGAAAAACAAATGTGCAGAATCACATGGTACTTTAATGGAGAATGTGTGCTTTCAACCTAGCCTAACTGGCTATGGTGACTGTCTTCCAGCGTAGAAACAGGTTGAAGGAGTAAACACATGTAACCTCTCTTGAACCTCAGTTTGCTTCTCAGGATGATGGAGCTACTTGTAGTACACTTGTTTTATTTTGACTCAGGTGTTATGTAAATTTGTCTCCAATAAAGTTATCTTGGTCATCTCTTCTTGGGGATTTCTAAATTATTTTTCTCCATCAGTGGAATTATTTTCCCAGTGATCATCAAAGTATTCCTAGACTTTTAATATGTGTAGTTATACTGCTTTTGTATTTTTAAAAATTATTGTCCCAATTTAGTTTGCTTGCAACCTTGCCAATATTTGCCTTTTGCTCATTTGAATGAAAAACATAGCATTTCATCGTGTTTCATATTTGTTTAGACACAGTGCGTATGGTTCAGCCCTGCTTCCTACAGCCTGGCTTTATGCATTCAGTCCTCTTTTGTGAGTCTTTTACAAGGTTTTATTTTCTCCTTTGGCAGAATGTGGGCAGAACCTGAAGAGCTGATTCCAATAGCCTATTTGGCTTTCCATAATAAATGGTGAACATTTTTTTTCCTTTCAAACAATTTCTTTTGTGGGTCTCAAAACTATAAATGCTTTTATGTGTCTTCTTCAGTCTCTGTAGGCTGCTTGCTCTAAGCATTCTTTGCTGGCTTCAGAGTGGCTACTGAGTATTGATGCTTTATTTCCTCTGCAGAGATCAGCAAACCTTGTCCAGGCTGCTGACTCTTTATGTCTCCAGATCAGACTTACTTTATTCCAGATGTATTTATTCCCAATCTGGCCACTCACAAAGGCAGCCAATCATAGCATTGCCTAAAATAAATTCTTGATCCCCTTTCCTCTTCCATCTTTTTAATTTTTAAAATTTCAAGTGACTGGTCCTGATGTGGTTGAAGGGACCCTCTGTTGAAAAGAAAGATCTGTTCTAAACCCTTGCTCATTGCAGAAGAATCACTGCAGTTTGCAATGTTTTGTTGTTGTTGTTTTCCTGCATGGAAAATCTTCTACTTCTTTCTTAGACTTCACTCAGTTGAGACACTTATCTGAACTTCTGCAATTGATGTTTGAGGGTCTCTTTTCACCCAATATAGTAACTACAGTGCTTCATTTAACTTGTACATGTAGCATACAGGTTTTTCTTTTGATAATTGCCATAAATCTGCTGCTGGCATAAAAATAGAGACCACATTCTTGAATAGCATTAGCAAAGCTTGGCATATGTGCCTTACCTGCTCCATATACTCACAATGAATCCCCTTCCATGTTATTGGCTATTTTAACCATGGCTACACAGTGGGCCTTTTCAGATTCTAGCCCCAGCACTTTACTAGACTGTATCCCTTTAATCAACTAATCCTCTCAGCCAATCATATTCATGTAAGAAAGCCTTTCTTAAAGCCTTGACTAGACCCTGATAATTCCACTCACTGTGGCTTGGCTATCTTCTTCAAAATAGTATTATAATCATAATTAGTGTTTGAGTAATTAAATGACTGACTCTGGTAATAGATCATAAACTTAACAAAGAAAAGACTAGGATGATAAAAGAACAAATGATTGGTGATTTAGAAAAATAGTGGGTTCTTAGCCATTTTGTATATCATATTCTTCCTTTTTAAAATGGAAATTCTTATTCTGAGTAAGTACTAGTTTTATTACAAATATAACTTATCACTTCATACAATTAAATATATGTATAATTTACAGACTACACAGTACAAATATTTCAAGTTTATTTAAATAGTGTATTTCCAAAAGAAGCCTATAGAATTTGAAACATGTACTTGACTAATGTTTAAAGGCTTAAGTAAAACTTGAAGTAGGAGATATGTGAGTCCAACTTGTAAAATAGACTGCTGGATTTTCTCTTTCTACTTTTTTCTAGCAGGCTACAGTAATATAACTATCAAAGCAAAGATTTGAGTATCTGTTTTGTTTAGATTGGATATAACCATGAAGCTTCAGAGAATGGATACATAAAGCATATTTGTTTTCATATTTGTATAAAATATTGGAACTCTAGACTTGCTCTGGGCACTGTGTTGATAACGTTTCTCAAAGTAATCAAATGTGTTTCTAATAATGTCTTAAATAAGCAGATTTTTATTATGTATGTGTGTATATATAATTTACATGATGCCTGTATTAATCTGTCTTTAGCATAATAGAACTTAGGAAGACACTCAACTCATTAGTCCACTAGTTCATTATATAAATCTAAAGTTGTTAAATGCTACAGAGAATGCTAATTATAAGGATACTTGCAGAAGGAAAAAAAATCCAATTTGATTTCAATTACTCTTGGCTTTTGATAATTTAAAACTGAATATATAGACTGTAATTTCCAAACACTAAATTGAAAGTCTGTTAGATTTTAACCAGTAATTGTTCAACATTATTGGATGGTTTTCTTATATATAATTATGTTACTTTATTTCTTAGCAAAACAAAATGTATAAAGTTGTATAAAGTGTTGATGTTTGACATCACATGTATATCATAATTCTATATTATAAAATATAACTATAATATAAAAATAACTAACACAAAAATGTTCAAAAAGTTTGAGATTTTTCTATGTGGAAAATATGTTGTCACAAGATACAGAGTAAATAAATGTAGACACTATTTCATTGGATACAACTGAATAACATGTCTACTATAACTAAGAGGCTCAAATAATGGTTAGTTTTAAAAATATTGATATTTACAAAACTTGCTCTACTTACTAAATATTTTTATTATTACTTTTATTATTATTATTATTATTATTATTATTATTATTATTATTTTACAGTCCAGTCATTATTCCTCTCCTGGTCTGCCCTTCCAGAGTTTCTCATTCCATTTCTCTTCCCCTCTGTTTCCAAGAGTTTGTCCTCCTACTCCCTGCCAGGCCTTCGCATTCCTTGGGGCTTCAAGTCTCTTGAAGGTTAGGCACATCTTGTCCCACTGGCCAGGCCAAGAAGTCCTCTGATATGAAGGGGGCCTTAGACCAGCTAGATTTGCTGCCTAAGTGTCTGAGAGATCTCAGGGGTCTGAATTAGTTGAGACTGCTGGTCCTCCTCCTCAGCTTCTTCCGGACTTTCCCTAATTCAACAACAGGGGTTTTCAGTCCAATGGTTGGGTATAAGTATCTGCAACTGTCTCAGTCAGATGCTTATTCAGCCCCTCAGAGGACAGCCATGCTAGGCTCCTATCTGTAAGCACACCATAGCATCACTAATATTGTAAGCCCTTGGAACATCCCCTTGAGCAGGATCACAAGTTGGGTCAGTCCCTGGACCTTCTTTCCCTTAGGTTTTTCTCTATTTTGTCCCTACAGTTCTTTTAGACAGGAACAATCCTGGATCAGAGTTTTGACTGGGATGATAACCCCATCCTTCCACTTGATGCCTTGTCTTTCTACTGGAGGTGGACTCTACTAGTTCCCTTTCCCCACTGCCAGGCATTTCATCTAAGGTCCCTCCTTTTGAGTCCTGAGAGTCTCTCATCTTCCAGGTCTCTGGTACATTCTAGAGAGTCCCCTACATTGTACTACTGGAGGTTGCATATTTCTATTCATTCTGTTGGTCCTCAGGGTTTCTCTCCTGCCCCCCACCCAAACAATTCCATTTCCCCTTCACCTCCCCTCTTCTTCGCCGGTCCCTCCATCCCTCTGCCTCCTGAGATTGCTTTCTTCTCCCACCTATGTGGAATTGAAGCATACTCACTTGCACCCTTCTGCTTGTTAACCATCTTGAGTTCTGTGGATTGAATCCATTAAAGTCATTCACTATGGAGCCGAGCACCAAGAATAAATAGAAAGCTCTGAGGCAGCACCATTTTCGGCTCCAGACAACCGGCCACCTTCCTGGTCAGAGCACAGGTGTCCGCCCGGCCCTAGAGGCTTCTGCCTCAGGTTCCGCAGTAGCCACCTTGGTTCCGGGACTCCGGAGAAAGTAGTCTACACAAGAGAGAGTGTGGACTACGGAAACAATGGCTTCTGTGACAGGCCAAAGCAACACAGCTTCTGGGAAAGATCCTGTTTTGGGCATTCATCTTCGGCCAGGAGGAAGTCCAAACACCAAATAACTGTGCACCTTCCCTGAAAGAGGAGACCTTGCCTGCAGAGACTGCTCTGACCACTTAAACTCAGAGGAGAGATCTAGTCTCCAAGGTCTGCTGATAGAGGGTAACACAATCACCAGAGGAACAATCTCTAAAGAGAGACAAATATAACAACTAACTCCAGAGATTACCAGATGGCAAAAGGTAAACGTAAGAATCTTACTAACAGAAACCAGGACCACTCACCATCATCAAAACCCAGCACTCCCACGTCGCCCAGTCCAGGGCACCCCAACACACCTGAAAAGCTAGACCTGGATTTAAAAGCATATCTCATGATGATGGTAAAGGACATCAAGAAGGACTTAAATAACTCACTTAAAGAAATACAGGAGAACACTGCTAAACAAGTAGAAGACATTAAAGAGGAAACACAAAAATCCCTTAAAGAATTGAAGGAAAACATAACCAAATAGGTAGAAGACATTAAAGAAGAAACACAAAAATCCCTTAAAGAATTGCAAGAAAACACAACCAAACAGGTGATGGAATTGAATAAAACCATCCAAGACCTAAAAAGGGAAGTAGACACAATAAAGAAAACCCAAAGTGAGGCAACGCTGGAGATAGAAACCCTAGGAAATAAATCTGGAAACATAGATGCAAGCATCAGCAACAGAATACAAGAGATGGAAGAGAGAATCTCAGGTGCAGAAGATTACATAGAGAACATCGGCACAACAATAAAAGAAAACGCGAAATGCAAAAAGATCCTAACTCAAAACATCCAGGAAATACAGGACACAATGAGAAGACCAAACCTACAGATAATAGGAGTGGATGAGAATGAAGATTTTCAACTCAAAGGACCAGCAAACATCTTCAACAAAATTATTGAAGAAAACTTACCAAATCTAAAGAAAGAGATGCCCATGAACATACAAGAAGCCTACAGAACTCCAATTAGACTGGACCAGAAAAGAAATTCCTCTCAACACATAATAATCAGAACAACAAATGCACTAAATAAAGATAGAATACTAAAAGCAGTAAGGGAAAAAGGTCAAGTAACTTATAAAGGCAAGCCTATCAGAATTACACCAGATTTTTCACCAGAGACTATGAAGCCAGAAGAGCCTGGACAGATGTTATACAGACACTAAGAGAACACAAATTCCAGCTCAGGCTACTATACCCAGCCAAACTCTCAATTATCATAGATGGAGAAACCAAAGTATTCCACGACAAAACCAAATTCACCCATTATCTCTCCACGAATCTAGCCCTTCAAATGATAATAAACAGAAAAAAACCAATACAAGGACAGGAACTACGCCCTAGAGAAAACAAGAAGGTAATCCCTCAACAAACCTAAAAGAAGACAGCCACAAGAACAGAATACCAACTTTAACAACAAAAATAAAAGGAAGCAACAATTACTTTTCCTTAATATCTCTTAATATCAATAGACTCAACTCCCCAATAAAAAGACATAGACTAACAACTGGCTACACAAACAAGACACAACGTTTTGCTGATTATAGGAAACTCATCTCGGAGAAAAAGATAGACACTACCTCAGAATGAAAGGCTGGAAAACAATTTTCCAAGCAAATGGTATGAAGAAACAAGCTGGAGTAGCCATTCTAATATCTAACAAAATCGACTTCCATCCCAAAATAATCAAAAAAGACAAGGAGGGGCACTTCATACTCATCAAAGGTAAAATCCTCCAAGAGGAACTCTCAATTCTGAATATCTATGCTCCAAATACAAGGGCAGCCACATTCATTAAAGAAACTTTAGTAAAGCTCAAAGCACACATTGCACCTCACACAATAATAGTGGGAGACTTCAACACACCACTTTCACCAATGGACAGATCATGGAAACAGAAACTAAACAGGGACACAGTGAAACTAACAGAAGTGATTAAACAAATGAACTTAACAGATATCTACAGAACATTTTATCCTAAAACAAAAGGATATACCTTCTTCTCAGCACCCCATGGCACCTTCTCCAAAATTGAACACATAATTGGTCACAAAACAAGCCTCAACATATACAAAAATATTGAAATTGTCCCATGCATCCTATCAGATCATCATGGTCTAAGGCTGATCTTCAATAACAAAATAACTAATAGAAAGCCAACATTCACGTGGAAACTGAACAACACTCTTCTCAATGATAACTTGGTCAAGGAAGGGATAAAGAAAGAAATTAAGGACTTTTTGGAGTTTAATGAAAACGAAGCCACAACATACCCAAACTTATGGGACACCAATGAAAGCATTTCTAAGAGGAAAACTCATAGCTATGAGTGCCTCCAAAAAGAAATTAGAGAGAGCACACATTAGCAGCTTGACAACACACCTAAAAGGTCTAGAACAAAAGGAAGCAAATTCACCCAAGAGGAGTAGAAGGCAGGAAAAAATCAAACTCAGGGGTGAAATCAACCAAGTGGAAAAAAGAAGAACTATTCATAGAATCAACCAATCAAGGAGCTGGTTCTTTGAGAAAATCAACAGGATAGATAAACTCTTAGCCACACTCACTACAGGGCACAGGGAAAGCATCCTAATTAACAAAATCAGAAATGAAAAGGGAAACATAACAACAGATTCTGAAGAAATCTAAAACACCATCAGATTCTTCTACAAAAGTCTATACTCAACAAAACTGGAAAACCTGGATAAAATGGGCAAGTTTCTAGACAGATACCAGGAACCAAAGCTAAATCAAGATCAGGTTAATGATTTAAACAGTCCTATATCCCCTAAAGAAATAGAAGCAGTCATTAATAGTCTCCCAACCAAAAAAAGCCCAGGACCAGATGGGTTTAGTGCAGAGTTCTATCAGACCTTCAAAGAAGACCTAAATCCAGTTCTTCACAAACTATTCCACAAAATAGAAACAGAAGGTACTCTACCCAACTCATTCTATGAAGCCACAATTACTCTGATACCTAAACCACAAAAAGACCCAACAAAGATAGAGAACTTCAGACCAATTTCCCTTATAAATATTGGTATGGGAGACTTTGGGGATAGCATTGGAAATGTAAATGAGGAAAATACCTAATTAAAAAAAATAATAATAAAATAAAATAAAAATAAAATAAAATATAAAGGAAGAAAATATCTAATAAAAAATAAAAAGTAGAAAAAAAACTACAAAACTCATTTCCTACTTCACTGGCAGAAACTTTTATATGTTAACTTATACTTTGACACTCCAAGGAGAGGATTTTGAATACTTGTTAATACTTTTTTTTTTTTGTCAATACTTTTTTCGGTATAGAATATCATGTGCTCAAACCATTCTTTGATATCTCCCAGACAAATCCATAAAAGAATTTGGCAAGAGTTTGGTAAGAATTTTGTTTACATATACCTCATTCACATTAAAATTTAAATTATTCTCCTGAAAATATGACTGAATAATAGATAGGGGAATAAATAGATACAATAAACCAGATAATAAAAAACCTAGAGCCCCTGAAGCATATGAGTTCCACACAGACACAGGTATTAGCATTGAAAGGTGGTGTAGCTCATGACTCCAAGACTAGTAAACAGGGAAGATGTCTTTTCCCCCCAACCAGGGGAAGATGTCTTAAACACTTCATTTCAAGTGTCATCTACTTCTTGTGTACTACTCCCTTTGAATCCTTACAAGACTGATATAAAATTCAATATCAGTCAGATGTTTTTAGGATAGAAGAATAACTACAGATATATGTGTTAAGACAAAGTCCTATCTGATCGCAGGAGGTAGACCAAGGAGAAACTCGGGAGGGAGCGGCTAGGAAATAAGGGGGGGGGGGGGGGCGGAAGTATCATGTACTGGAGGGTATGGCAGAGGGTCAGGAAATCGAATAAAAATATGTAGCACTGGGGGATGGGGAATTGGGGATAGCTACTGGAAGGTCCCAGATGCCGGGGAAGCGAGAGGCTCCCAGGACCCAACGGAAATGAATTTAGCTGAAATACACGGTAAAGGTGAGATAGAATCTGTAGAGATCCCCTGCAGAAGATAGGCATATCCCTGGTTGAGGGATGGTGCCACCCACCCATCTTAAAGTTTTTAACCCAGAAATGTTCCTGTCCAAAGGAAATAGAGGGACAAAAATGGAGCTGAGACTGAAGGAAGGTCCATCCAGGGACTGGGGATCCGTCCTGTCTGCATGCATTTTTGCCGTTGCTAAGAGGTGCTTGCTGACAGGAACCTGGTATAGCTGTTCCTTGGGAAGTTCTGCCAGCAACTGGTCAATGCAGATGTGGATGCTTGGAGCCAACCAACAGACTGAGCTTGGGGAACTTGGGAGAGCTGGCGGTTGGACTAGAGGAACTAATGGTGATTGCATTCCCATTGGAAGAACAATGTAGTCTGGCCAGACCACCCATTGCTCCCAGAGACTAGACCACAACTAAAGGGGAATCCATGGCTCCAGATACATTGGTAGCAGAGAATGGCCTTGTCTGACATCAGTAGAAATGGACGGAAATCAAGAGAAGGTCCTGTGGAGGTTTGATACCCCAGGGTAAAGGAATGCTGGAGCGGTGAGGCAAGAGAGGATGGGTGAGTTGGGGAGAACTTACAATGAGGCAAAGGGCAAGAGGGAGAGGGAAGATGTGAGATGGTGGGGGTGTGGAGGAGTGACTGGGAAATAACAGATCATTTGAGATGTAAACAAAGGAAATGCTTAACAAAAAAAAAAAAAAAAAAAAAAAAAAGAGGAAGTCCTATCAATACTAGATTATATAGAGCACTTTGACACTATAAATAGTAGATCCAATATGCATGAATGAAAGAACTGCAGCTCTAAAGTACATTTTCCCCTCATATAATTACAGTGGTTCTTATAAGACTTAAAATATTAATATTGTGAGGAAAATGTAAATTTACTCCGGATAATTTCTGTCAGTTGTATGTCATATTTATTTTGAATATTTTGCTTATTAGTGTGCATATCATTTACACTAATACCTATGCTTGTAATTTTGAAAATAGCATATCAATAAATTATATATAATCATTACTGAAACCAGTCTTGTGGCATTCTAAACTTTAACATTTGCATATTAAACCTGAATAGAAAAAAAAAAGGATGGATATAGCATTGATGGTCACTTGTTTTCTTTATTAATGATCTAAAAATAAATACTAACACAAACATTTGGAGCATATATTTCAATAATGTGACCACAAATAATTTCAAGTTTAATGCTACAACAAAACTAATGCCCACTCTTAGGAAAAAGTTTAATATGAAATATTCTAAACTACTCTGAACTTTTTACTTTAGAAGAATCTGAATAAGCTCAGGCAATTCCATGTGTTGCATTTCAGAAATACATCAGTCCTCATTGTCTTAGCCTTCTTTGCTCTAAAATGGAAATACTTTGGTTAGGGTTGAGAGTGAGTTAGCCATGGTAAGTGTTAACATATATTTACTGACCTATATTTCATTTTTTTATAAAAATAAATGATTGTGGGAAAAGAAAATTGACTATCTCATAGAAACAAGGATCCCTAAGCAACTGTATTTGCATTTGAAAATTACTTGATAGAACCTATAACAGAGTTTCTACATTCTTCCTAAGTCATTATAGATGACATTACACTATGGACAATTTGCTTTTTTTCTGAGCCTATCCATGACTCTGCACATTTCTTTTTTGATTCCATAACAAGAGTTGACATCATCTCTGTGATTCTATAGTTGGAAATGGTTCTAATTAAGCACCACTCTGGAAATGATGGCGTAAGCTTTGCATTGTCATCGGTTGTTAAAAATATTTGCTTAAAAAACATCCTGCAAATACAAGACCTGGGAGTTTGTATTGATATCAATGCAGCATTGCAGCTGCTGTCTGAAATAATGCTTCATTTTCTGCTCCTATTGACTTTACTTCTCTTTATGTGGTTTACGAAAGTTTCCTTTGTTTGGTTCCAATCACATTATTTGTATCAGAGAAAATCTTTGAAAGACTAAAAAAAAAAAAAAAAAACAGTTCTGTGAAAACTGTAGGTTCTCCTGTGACAGTGCTATAGATTTTTGGGCATCAAAGACTCTATTTGTCTCAGGTTCTTTCAGGGATCTACATCTTGTAGCAGTGTAGGGAAAAAGAAAATCTGTGAAGAATGGAAGTATGATGCCAGGGTTGCAGACAAGCATAGTGGGTAAGAGCACTTAAGGAGTAAGCATGATAACCTTAGTTAAGATGTCTATCACCCAAAGGGGGAAAATATCTATGGCTATACAGCAGATTTGTAACCTCAGTGCTGGGGGACAGGAACAGGAGGATCATTTGGGTTTGCTGGCCCCCATCCTGGTTCCAGGCTCACTGAAAACCTTGTCTCAAGAGAATAAAGCAGAGAGTGATAGATCCAAACAAGTGAAGTTTTCTTTGGCTTCCACACATACAAGCTGATCACCACACACAGCACATACCCCACATTATGCAGGCACAGTGTCCAGCACACACATGCCTATAGAGAGCACATACAACACATATCACAGGCACTGTGTCAGGCACACACAGCACATACAGCACACATCAAGACACAGTGTCCAGCACACACATGCCCATAAAGGGCACATACAACACACACCACAGGCACTGTGTCAGGCATATACATCAATACACATAGCACATACAACACATACTACAGTCACAATGTCCAGTACACACATGCCCATTTAGAGCATATACAACTCACGTCACAGGCATTGTGTCACACACATACATCCTGACACACAACACATACAACACACATCACAGAAAAAGTGTCACATACACACATCCTTTCACACAGTACATACAATACACACCATAAGCATATTATTTGATGGTGAAGAGATCTTTACTGAAAGAAATGAGGAAAGGCAATTATCAATGATAATAGGTGCTATTTCATTTTCGATGGTTTTTAAAACTAGCTTGTCTTGTGACAAGATAAAAAAATCTTTTAAAAACAGAAGCATAATAAAATTGAAAACTCATTATAGCAAGATCTAGACATACAGGCTTTTTTTTTTTCAAAGAGAAGCCATATCATCTTTGAAAGCATAATGTAAGTATGGAATATATTTTATTAATTAGAATAAGATAAGACACACAGAGAAAAAGAAAGACAATACAATACTTCTACATAAGAGAGGTTAAGTCCAGAAAAGAGAGTAGAAAGGTGGTTGGGTGAAACATAGAAGGGAGCTAAGGACCAAAATTTCCATCAGACAGGAAGATATTTAAGACATCTATTGTATAGCTTTTTTTATTAGATATTTTCTTCATTCCCATTTTAAATGTTATCCCCAAAGCCCCCTACACCCTCCCCCCCGCCCTGTTCCCCAACCCACCCACTCTTGCTTTCTGGCCCTGGCATTCCCCTGTACTGGGGCATATGATCTTTCCAATACCAAGGGCCTCTCCTCCCATTGATGGCTGACTAGGCCATCCTGTGCTACATATGCAACTAGAGACACAGCTCTAGAGGGTACTAATTAGTTCATATTGTTGTTCCTCCTATAGGGTTGCAGACCCCTTCAGCTCCTTGGATACTTTCTTTAGCTCCTTCATTAGGGGCCCTATGATCCATCCAGTAGATCACTGTGGGCATTCACTTCTGTATTTGCCAGACATTGGCATAGACTCACGTGGGAGAGCTATGTCAGGGTCCTGTCAGCAAAATCTTTCTGGCATATGCAATAGTGTCTGGGTTTAGTGGTTGTATATGGGATGGATCTCTGGGTGGGGCAGTCTCTGGATGGTTTTTCCTTCCATCTTAGTTCCAAACTTTGTCTCTGTGACTCCTTCCATGGGTATTTTTTCACCATTCTAAGAAGGAATGAAGTATCCACACTTTGGTCTTCCTTCTTGAGTTTCATGTGTTTTTGCAAATTGTATCTAGGATATTCTAAGTTTGGGGGCTAATATCCACTTATCAGTGAGTGCATACCATGTGTGTTCTTTTGTGATTGGGTTACCTCACTCAGGATGATATCCTCCAGATGAATCCATTTGCCTAAGAGTTTCATGAATTCATTGTTTTTAATTGCTGAGTAGTACTCCATTGTGTAAATGTACCACATTTTCTGTACCTATTCTTCTCTTGAGTGAGATCTGGGCTCTTTCCAGCTTCTGGCTATTATAAATATGGCTGCTATGAACATAGTGGAGCATGTGTTCTTATTACAAGTTGGAACATTCTGGGTATATGCCCAGGAGAGGAATTGCTGGATCTTCCGGTAGTCTATTGTATATCTTAATGACTACAGTTAACAATATGCTGTATTCTTGAAAATATTTAAAAAATATTTGTTATAATTTTTTTCTAGATAGATCTCCTTTCTATGATATCATAATGTTAAATTTGTATAACTATATAGTTTAGAATTAATTTTAACACAAATATTTGCACTTCTTGAGAGAATAGATATCCCAAGCCCTTGGGAATAGCTAAGTAACTTTCTGTGATACTTCTCCTGACATACAAATGGTGACTATGTGATACATGGCATGAGTCAATTGATTCAATTGGGCACTACACAATACATAAATATTGTAGAAAAAATATTGTACATAGGTATAAATATGTGTTGGTTGCCATTAAACATGTCTAAAATACCTTGAGGCTAAAAAAAAAAAGAAATATACATGAAAAGACAGAGATACACAGAGAAGAGAGTTATGTGACAATTAAAGTGAATTTTGGAGTAATGCCTTTTCAGTTTACTTCTGAATGATCAGAAAAATCATAAATGTGAAAGTCAAGGAAGGCTCTTTACCACCATCTGAAGAAGCAGGGCTCTAGTGGTACCTTGTTAGTGTATGTGTGAGTCTGTGTATGTTTGTGTGTGTGTGTGTTTGAATGTGTATAACTATGAGTGTGTGTGCTGAGTGTGTGTAAGTATATGTGTGTGTTTGAATGTTTTTGAATATGTGTGCATGTGTGTTTGAGTGTGTATATGTCTTCAAGCATGTGTGTGAGAATGTGTGTATGTGTGAGTAAATGAGTATGTGTAATGTGTGGGTGTTTATGTGTGGTGTGTGTGTGAATGTGTATGTTTGTGCTTGTGGAGGAGTGCTTATACCCAGAAGTCAGTGAGTATCTTCACCTTATTTTTTAAAACTGGAACTCTTACTGAACTGGGTACTCACCAGGAATCCTCCTGTCTTGAACTTCCCATGACTGCAATCACAGATGTTTACCACTCATCCAACAAAGGGCCTAGGGATCTAATCTGAGGTCTTTCTGCTTATGCAATTTCTCTGTTGACATCTTAACATTAGAGTTAATTCCTACAAACCTGACAGAACACAAGTTGTTTTCAGTCATCTAGTTTGTGATATTTTATTATAACACCTCTAGCAAACAAATAGAAGGACATTTTGGTTAAGACATTCCTACAGATAAAGAAAACAAAGAAACCATATCCAAGTACTTTTAGAGCCAGATCAGATCATCATATGAGATAGCACATGAGCAGTGAATAGACACAACTCATCATATGAGAGCAGGATAGACATATCTCATAACATGTGAGTGTAGGATAGACATATCTCATAACACATTAGTGCAGGATAGACACATATAACACATGAGCACATGATAGTTATAACACGTGTCACATGAGCACAGGATAGATGTGTCTCATACCTTTTAGAGTTTTATGGATTCTTCATGAACACTGTCACAATGACCATGTGGAGAATTCACTCGACGATTACAGGAAACTAACAAACCAAAAATAAAGGTGGGATGAAAAAGCTGTTGAAGGCAAGATTCCATTTTGAGTTGCCATATGAACACGGTAGGAAATACCTCCACATTTCATTTTAAATGCCACTTTTAATTACTGTATGACTGAAATGATGTTAACAGACATTTTCTTTATAAAATTAATTTTTCACAGTGAACCAGTACCAGTCAGAGCTCAAATAGCTAGTTCATATTTTTCGAAGAGTTCCGTCATAAGATGGTAGATAATTACCAATTGCAGTGCCTGGTATCAACAGTGACACTTGAAGCGTGAAAGGTACATGTGATAATCTATGTAAGATGAATCAAAAACACAAGCTCTACTCTAAAAATGTGAAATTCATACGATTGTAATAAATGATTTATGTTCAATTGAATATAGTAAATGAACACATTGTCGGCTCCCACATATTTAAAGCACATGAGAATTGCTGTGGTATAATCTATTTATCCCATGAATATATCATAATGGAAAATATAAGAAGCTTATTATCTAACTTTTGGATATTTCTCATTGTCAGTACTTGACTATCCAAGAACTTGTAACGTCTTTTCCCTTGAGGCAAAACAAACATTTGTGTTTAGATATTAGATTTCAAACTATATAGTACTATGAATTTGGTATCAAAATATCATAGAAGTATGAGACCTATAAAGTAGTTTTTTCACATTTCTAGGCAAAGCGTCTCTAGACTTTTCAGCAATATTTTAACAAAGCAAACAGAAATAGTTCATGTGGCAGTGTAACGTTTACTAAAGGAAATCAAGCACTATCCTGTTGAGAAGCCAGAATTTAACATCAAATTTCACACTAGTTAATTTTGAGAACACATGTGTTGACGAGATTCTATTTCTTATGAAAACAAAATAGTTCTTATTTTCAAGTGTTTATTTTTTTCCTGAACCTATTAATTTGGTTCAACTTCTAACAAATTAACATGGGGTTTTTTAATTACAAGTTTTCTAAATTTAAGGGATAATTGAATAATCAATTGAATTTATTAAATGTATTAATAATAAAAATATATTAAAAGATTATGAATGTTTTATTTATAAAGCAGCCTTATACTTTGGAATTTTCACTTCCAAACATGTTATTCTCAGGTGCTATTCTGTATTTGTACTGAGCTAAATTCAAGAAGAAAAATTCATCTGCCCATGTGTCTACAAATATCTGTAGGTGTGAAAATGTCATAAATATAAAAGGTTTCTATATTAAGCCCACACCTTACTGTAAAATGAATTTTATCAGAAGATGAAAATGAAATTTTCTATCAAGTATTTTTGGAACCAAGCTATTTAAAGCACTTATTGCTTTGAAGTAAAAAAAAAAAAAAAATCAAAAATTAAACAAAACTCTGGAATTATTGGGTTCTCGGGTTGCTGATTTCTTTTTCTTTTCAGCAAAAACCACAGAGCGTTATTTTCTTTTTAATTTTTTTCAGAATTAAAATCATCATACTTCTGAAAGCAACTCCCTCACAGCCATCACATTGAAAATTAAAATAACCGATGAAGCAGAATCAGGGCATGTTCGCTTTCCTTACAAAGCTCGGCTGTATACATCTACAGAGATTGAGGGGTGCAAGACTGAAGCTGGTTGTTCATAGCAAAGGAGATGTTGGAACCAAGGAAATCAGTGAGATTCTTTTCTTATTTTCCAATTTATCATCTTAAAAATATTATAAAATGACTTTTGATCACAGCAGGTAAAACTAAACTCATTTTTGAATATTTATTCCCTCTAAGAAATAGACTGAATGAAACTATTAAGACTAAAGTCTTGAAAGCAACAAATCACTATCCCGATTTACAATTGAATGAACAACAATCACTTGAATCAGATGAACTTGATTTCAAGTTACAGCAAGAAGAAAACAAAAGTTCCTCAGATTCATAGCACACAAGACTTAAATTCCTTTCATGTAACTTGCCACATTAAGTGGCAATTTATATGTTCTGTAGTTGTTAATTTCATATTGAAACATTCCTTCAGAGGGAGTTTCTGAAGGGTTTGTAAAGCTGATTTAACTCACATGAAACTAACAGGATTCAGGAAACATTTCCATAAGATAAAAGAAATATTGAACAATTGCTGAGGAAGAGGAGAATCTTCTACGAAGGAGCTTTGCTCCACCCAGCTTGGAGTGAACTTTACCATCCTGTAGCTGCCCAAATCACTCTTGCTCCATAAATAATCACAATAAACTCATTAGGTAGCCAAGCTAGCATCCATTATGATCATTTCACTGACTTACCAATCTTCTGCCTGGAGTGAACAGAAATAGAGTTCTCAGAAAAAGTGAAGCAACATTCTTAGAGCCTAATGTGGATTGACAGAAATAAGATTTATTGAGGAGGAGCAGTTCCATGGCTCCAATGCTACAGTGGATTACTTCCCTGTGAATTATTGACCAGGAGGCTCTAGAGAACCAAGAAAACAAAGAGGTTATTGTTGCTGCTATTGGCTGCATGACTCAACGAGATAAGTTCCTGTGCCAATGACACAGCATGCTTTTGTTTAAGTATCAGATGTGGGCAGGGACAGAAGGGAAGACCAGATGGCCAAGGGAATGAATGGAAATCTGCAAATGACAGGGGTGGAAAAGTTAGGGGCATCCCCAGGACCTGACCTGGGTGAGATAAGGGAGGTACCCAAGAATCAATAGGGGTGACCTTAGCTGTGGCTCATAGCACTGGGGATATAGAACCTGAAGAGGCCACATCCAGTAGCCAGGCAGGAACCCTAATGGAGCAACAGGAATACAAACCCACCCACAAGTTTTTCAATCCAGAATTTATCCTGTCTACAAGAAATGCAGGAACGAGGAATGGAGGATAGACTGATGAAATGGTTCAGTAACTGACTGAACTTCAAACTCATTCCATGGGCAAGCACCAATCCATGGTACTATTAATGATACTCTGTTATGCCTGTAGACAAGAGTCTAGCATGGCTGTCCTCTGAGAGGCACCACCCAGCAGCTGACTCAGATAGATGCATATACCCAAGGCAAAACAGTGGATGCAGCTTGGGGACTCTTATGAAAGAAAATGGGGGTAAAGATTGTGGGATCAAAGGGGATAGGAACTCTACAGAAAGATGGACAGAGTCAACTAACCTGGACCCTTGGGGCTCTCAGGAAGAATCAACTAGAGAACATAAGCAGGCTGGCCAATGCTGCACATATGTAGATGTGCAACATGATCTCCACATAGGTCCTGAATAACTGGAGTGGGAGCTATCTCAAAATCTGTTGCCTGTCCATGAAATATGTTCTATCTGGGCTGCCTTGTCTGGCCTTAGTAGGAGAGGATGAAACTAGCCCCTCAGAGACTTGATGCATCAGGATTGGGGGATACCTGGGGGGGGGGTTCAACTGCTCAAAGAAGGGGAGAGGGTTAGGGGAAAGGATTGTGGAAGTGGTAGCTGGGAGTGAGGCAGTATTAGGATGTAAAGTTAATTGATTTTTTGATTTTTTAAAAAGCAGCAATCCAGCTGAAATTGAACAGGAAGCTCCTTCATTTAAAGACAGGCTTTCACATAACCAAATAGTCTACTTAGCCTCCAGATGGGGAGTTGCTATGAATAGTACTACTCAGTTAAGAACCCAAGGTGGCAAATTGTCACTGTGAGAGACAAAGCTAGATTTTAAATTTTAATTACTATGCATATATATACATATATATGCAAAAACACCTCTTACCTGTAAGCCCCTTGCTCAAGGACAGATGTTTCCTGAGATACTGGAAGCTAGTCATATAAGGTAATACAAATTTGCAAAATTATGGAAACTTGCTACAAATCCTACTTGTATATAGGAGGCTGGACTTAAATTAAGTATTTCTGGTACCAAAGCTTAAGGCTACCACCAGCTTTATGATGAATTTATTTTTATTCCTCGAAGAAAAATATTTACAACAAAATTAAACCTCACCTCCTTGGCTGATAAAGAATATAGATAAACCTCAGTTACATTTTCTACTAAATTTACATATTTAATATTTGCAGCAAGATAATACAGTGTGAGTGGAGTTATAATACCTCTAGCAAATGCATACATTTCTTGGTATTAAGTTTTCTCCAAGCAGCACACATGTATATACTGTGTGCTCAGTTCTCATTGCAGAAATAGATAATTGACCTTAATTATTACTTAACTCATGACCAATACCTGCATTCTGTCTTCCCTCCTCCCGTAATATTGTGTCTTTCTTTCTCTCTTTTCTACATGTTATACTGTACCACATGTACATTTTTATGTATATACATAGCTTATTGACTAGATTCAGTATTCAAAGAGAAACGTGGAAGTTCTTTCATTGATTTTGTGACCTTACATAATATTATACATAATTTCATCCATTTTCTTTCATGTTCGGTGATTTAATAATATTCAACATGTATGTACATATTACATATTCTTATAAATGTATGTGGCAGTTTTCCTTTGTAAATTCCCAAACTCAGCAATAGTTAAAAAAAAAAGATGTTTTTCTGTAGCAAAAATAGCATTTGACACTGAAACAACGACAGTCATTCCTCAAAGTTTTATAATAGCTGAAAATATAAAATTTCCCACCTATATTATGTGTCATATTCTCCATTTAACCAAGAGAATCACTCTATAAATGCAAGAACCAGGAGATCCAATGCCACAGATCTGTTGTAAGGGAAGATTTATAAGTATAATCAGACTAGCATATGAAATGAAGTGATCAATTGTTACTGGGCAAAGAATTTTGCACAGTATAGTCAAGTAACAACATATATCCATAGTTAAACAGATATGCTTGAAATAAGCCCCTATAAAATATTTTCAACAAGTCACTTATAGGGAAAAAATGAAAAATGTCTTGTGTCTGACTAGTGTTAATATAAAACAGAGATGGGTGATGGTGGCTTTATTATTTGGCATCAAAATATATGTCATTAGCTAGTTTGAGGCTCTGGTAAAAAACAATCAACTAACCATGTAGCTATTACCTCCCCAAGCCATTTCTGGGAACTGTTTGTTGCCTGAGTGATTTTACAATGCTGATGAAATTATTTTATCAATATTTGCACTTCCATGCTATCAACAAGGGTTGCTGCCACTGGAGTGTTATTGGTCATGTGTTCTTTTATGTACTAAAAAAAAGAAGATTCTATAAAACAAAACCTTTAACTTGAAATTTTTACCATGCTCAAGAACTATATATGGCTAAAACAAGTTTTGTTATCTTTTTACACAGTATTGGAAAAATAGAACATAAATCACCAGAAAACAGCAACACCATTCTCAAATTGATCATAAGGTTCACAGTCCTTGGCTCTTTCAGTCAGTCATTGCTTTAATTGCCCCTAAAGAGACCGATTCTTCCTTCTGAGTTCCAGCAGGAGGGACAACAAGTATTTACTAAGTGACTCTAATTTCAGAGGTGGTAGAGGGTTATAGGGTTTGCTCCTAGAGAAGGCAGACTGGTCCTCATGATTTGCATCACAGATGCATCTTTCATGAAGATACAATCTGCAGTACACACACACACACACACACACACACACACACACACACACACACACATACACACACACATCACTTGTACTGTGATAGCATGGTTTACTCTAGAATAACAATGTCTAGACAGGTAGGAACTTTCTCATTTGAGTTTAAGGCAGCAATGAAGTGTTTAAGTAGAATCATTAGAAGGCAGTGTTGTGGTTTATCAAGCAGAGTAGATTCAAAGAGATAGAACAGAATACAGATGTGAAGATATGTATGTATGTATATATGTGTGTTTGTGTGTGTGTGTTATTCTACTTGATTCAGTAATTTTTGAAGCCATACTGTTCAAATGATGCAATCTATATTCTGTAAGTGTAAGGATTTTAAAAGTTGAAATTAAATTTAAAATGAGCTTGCTATATATTCCTCCTATCTCAAAGTATTTCTTTCATAAATAAAACTGTGAAATGTTTTATGAGGTACACCCTAACATTTTCTAAGTGAGGAAGGAGTGATGATAAGATTGGTCACAAACTCTTGAGATACATGCTTGATCTAACACATAAGTGGTTTTGTTTTTCTTTGGGTCTGTTTGTTTTGTGTGCGTTTTGTTTTATTTTGTTGTGCTGCTTGAAGTAGAGATTTCTGGAGACACCGTTGTGTCGTGTGTTGTTTTTTTCTGTAAAAAGTCTTCTGAGAGGATGTTTTGCTGAAGCAGACAGGTGGGAGGATATTTTGCTAAGAACAGACATGTGTTTGGGTTTTTTGTTTGTTTATTTGTTTGTTTGTTTTTCTGGAATTAGCCTGGGAAAAGGCATGTGAGGTTTTGCACAGCAGATGCTTGAGAGAACACATGATGTTTGGAAGTGATATAAATATAACCAAACATACAGAGGATGATGCTGTGTGGTATTAGTATGCCTTACCATTCTTTGCTGGTCGTCATTTGTTGTTACTTCATAAAGGGAAACTACACCAAATAACTTCTGATGGTGTTCTGGTAGCTTCTTGCCATTTCTGTGTACTCAGGCCGATTGGTCTGGATCAACCTGTTATTGTTGATTCATGAATGGTTTTTTGTGGGTAGATCAAGCTGCTGCTGCTGATTCCTATGAACTGAACTGCTGGTATCCTGACAACACATACTGGATTTGCTACAAAAACATGTTTATAAACAGGTCCACATCCTTCTTTGCTCTCTTAGCCTTTCCTTTCCACTACCTCTGATGGGTGGTGGGCTAGAAGGGAGGGTAAAGCACATGAGAACCCTGAGTCAAAGGAGGTTTTCAAAAATCTAAGCCTATATCCGCTTTAACACTTTTGTTGCCCTATTTCTCAGAAAATAAGTGTAGTTCTACTGCAGCCTGCTTTGATGTGACTTGATCAGTTAGTTCTGTGAAATTCTTGTCTCTTGTTAGAGCTTGTTAGAGAAAAATATAAAATGGAAATCATGAAGTTCTCCTTTTTTTGTCCTTGCTTTTGCAAAAACATAAGTAGACATACACTGACCTATAATCTGAAATAAGTGTTTATAGCGTTTGTGTAAGTACACAGAAGTTTAGTTTCACTTTAACTCAAGAAAAATGAAGACTGAAGTGTGGACACTATGCCCCTCCTTAGAAGTGGGAACAAAACACCCATGGAAGGAGTTACAGAGACAAAGTTTGGAGCTGAGACGAAAGGATGGACCATGTAGAGACTGCCATATCTAGGGATCCACCCCATAATCAGCATCCAAACGCTGACACCATTGCATACACTAGCAAGATTTTATCGAAAGGACCCAGATGTAGCTGTCTCTTGTGAGACTATGCCGGGGCCTAGCAAACACAGAAGTGGATGCTCACAGTCAGCTAATGGATGGATCACAGGGCTCCCAATGGAGGAGCTAGAGAAAGTACCCAAGGAACTAAAAGGATCTGCAACCCTAGGTTGCAGATAGGTGGAACAACATTATGAACTAACCAGTACCCCGGAGCTCTTGACTCTAGCTGCATATGTATCAAAAGATGGCCTAGTCGGCCATCACTGGAAAGAGAGGCCCGTTGGACACGCAAACTTTATATGCCCCAGTACAGGGGAACGCCAGGGCCAAAAAGGGGGAGTGGGTGGGTAGGGGAGTGGGGGTGGGTGGGTATGGGGGACTTTTGGTATAGCATTGGAAATGTAAATGAGCTAAATACCTAATAAAAAAATGGAAAAAAATGTTAAAAAAAATAAAGAGCTAATGGGACTTTTTGTAAGAATTATGATTCATCCTGGATTCTTCTTCCAGGTTTCTAAAAATTTGACACTTGGAATAATTGCTGTTTTTATAATGCATCATTTCTTCCAAGAGTGGTTGTCTTCTTATTTTAAGGATCTTAAACTATTTGCAGAAGTCTTACTTTATACATCATTTACTAAAGCTCATTGCATATATAAACTTTACAGAAGGATTGCATTAAGACTTTGATTATCTTTAATATACTTTACATAACATGAACTGTCTTCCTTTTGTATCCTCCATTGAAATATTGAATCCTTAAAATCCCTATGATGATGGCACTTAATAATATAGCATTATTAGTTCAATCATTATTTGCTGTTAGAAAAGCAATGCCCTACCTGGAAATAGCAGGTGTTAGCCTAACTACATCCACATTAAAAACATACCACCTTCTTTATCAGCAACAGCCCTTCTTGCATTACTTTAATGATCATCTCTGGACCAAAGTGCATCACAAAGAAATTCAGTGGCATTCCACCTTAGTCACTTCAGACCTTCTAATGTGTGTTACACTGACACAGGGATAATTTTAATTTTCAAAAGAATAAAAGAACTCTGTTTTAGAACCAACACAAATGTGTTACAGCATAGAGCTACTCTTCTCTGATACTTAATTATCAACTAAGGAGCTGTGCCACGTACTTTAAAATAGTTTAATTACAAATTCATTGTAAATCAAGGCATTTTATTTTAGGGAATATGTGTTCAGAAACATCAGGAGAAAGCTGGCCTATACCTGCAGGTAAAGTGTAGGGGAAGGATGAGGGAAAGAAACCTAATTTCCATCAAAAGCATCTGGGGTAACAATGTATGCCTAACACAGAAGTGTAATTTAAACAGGCAGTTGTATAGCTAGATTTCTACCCACCTGCTACCACAAGAAAGCAACAGCTGCCAGAGCTTTCCCTCAACAGCTAGTCTAGTCTGAATCAATGTTCCATGGAAGATCTGAGGAGGGCTTCAAAGGACATTCTGAAGCCAGGAAGAGTAATTAGGGTTTGCACACTGAGCATAGCATCCCCTCCTATTCCTAGACCCATTCTATGCCTATGATGTTAGTCAGGTTTATGCCATCGATGGCAAGAGTAACAGAAATATTTTGCAGAAAGACCTGAAGATAAAATGGTTGACAACATTTTACTCAATGCACCTCTCTTGGAATTCCCAAAGGAAATGTCTGGTTGTGCTTCAGCAAAAGGCAGACACAAATGTCACACCAGACAAGAATTCATGGGGGCCCTTATGTAGCTCCAGAAAGGTCTCTTTATCCAAAGCATACCAGCCTCTGTCACCCTGGATAAGGAAGGCAGATCTAGGAAAGAGGATATATATTGACACATAACATATGGATGTAGAAGAAATAAACATGGTGCAAATTTGCACCCTGTTCCTTCAGTGGTTTTGCTCTGACAGAAATCTTATGAAAGCTATTTGTATACCTACAATGTAGACAGCAAGGAAAAACAGAAAACAAAATAATTCCCTGAAATTTTGTAATATAAATCATCAAGGAGAAAAGAGAATAATTCTTAAAGAGAATGGATTGCTGCAACAGAGAAATTTTGAAATAACAAAAATGAAATTGATGATATGATAAACATAAATTAACATATCACCTTTTAAAAACTTAATAAAAATATGGAATAGGCAAAATTAACCAACCAAAAAATCTCAATTTCAACTTACCAGTTTGTAAATTGAATTTTTAGTTATATACAATTAAATTTAACGATATTAAAAGCCAAATATCAATGATATTCAAATATAAACAAAGCTCCTTAAAATGTATTCATCTTGCCATTATTAAAATGAACCAGTTTTTTTTTTCTTAAGATTCTGTTAGTTGTACACAATCATGGCTTTATCTGTTTTCATACCTGTGTATAACATACTTAGATCACATTTGTTCCCAATATCCTCTCTCCTCTTCCTCTCTCTTCTTCTTGGCCAATCAATCCCCTTTCTACTTTCATGGCCTGTTTTCAAACAACACATTTAATTTTTATAATGTTAAAATATTGTAATATGCAGGAAATTCACACTTACCCCAAATGTTTTAAGTATTTCTGTTTACAGCATACAAATGAATCTCTCTACCTGCATCAATCAGGAAGGCAGTCTATAAATAGTGAGTAGACACCCTAAGAGGCTTCTATATTCTTGGTCTTCAGCAGGCACTGGGGATAAAGACAGCTTGGCTGCATCTGAAAAAAATGCTTTTAATCATAAGTGGACATTGACTTTGAAGAAATCAGTATTACAGAAATCATCTTTTGTGTCTTGGTTAAAATCTTATAGATGACTATGAATAAGTGAATTTTCTAAGTTTTCATGCACCAAACAGTGAACAGAAGCATGGCAGTCTTTTGGGCAAATTTCATAGGTGAAAAAAAAAAAAGTTCAACAGAAACAAAAGAATGGGTCGATCTACAAGCAGATGTCAGATCTTGGCAAGAACCAAACAATAACCTGTAAATTCTGTTGCTGCTGCAGTGTTGGGAACTAACTGGGGTAAGACATATACCACTGATGTTAGTCTTGTTTATTGTCTTGCTTGGGTCTGAAACCATCAACGCATAAAGGTCTGAGTAGATCTGTAAGAGTATTATTTCCATGAATAATTAACCGAGGGAAGACCCTCCCTCAGTGTGGAAGACTTGTAGACACAGTCCAAAGTTGAGACATTCCAAGGGAAGAGCGTAGAACAGCACTGCTTCTTGCCTGACTGCCTACTCCCCTTGGTGGAAAGTGCATCAGTTTGGCTACTGCCACTGCCCTTCCCTGATATCATAGTTCATCATCATCAGCCTTCTAATATGAGCTGAAAAACCATGGCTCAGCACCAGATTAGGACTGTAGAGGTATCTTGATAGTGCACAAAATGTTTGTAGACTAAGGGTTCACAGCCTGTCCAAAGTACAGACAGCCAAATAAGCCAATCTAATTAATGCCCTTTGTATGATACATTAGTTCTATCAGTTCTGACCCTCTAAACAACCTCGACTAATACAACCTATGAACCCAAACAACCTACTTATTACTTGAAGTGATACAGATTTATTCTGAGCTTCAAAAACTTTGAGCACAGTAAGGCACAAAAACTTACTATGAAGGATAAAAAGAGAAATTGAAAGTCATTGTCTATATACATTCAAATAATAACACACAGTATTGTATCTTTATGTTTGTAATAAATTTAAGATGTTTTCAATTACAGAAACACAAATGTATTCATTTCAATTGTTTAGGGAATTCTGGATTATAATATATATATATATATATATATATATATATATATATATTCACAGGAATAGTGAATAGAAGTGTTTCCATAGAAACCAACAGTGAAATATAATTATCTGAATCACAAGGTGATCAAGTTTAAGAGCTTTATTTACACTTTTATCTGACCAAAGTCATATAGAAAGTTCATTGCAATCAAGTATATCCTATATAAAGACATCATATTGTAACATAAATATGTGTCAATAAGAAATTTCAATGTCTAGAGAGAAGAGGGTCTGTTTGGAAAAAATGCAGAAGTAAATATTTACTAGCTCATTTATTATTATTTTACAGTATTTATTATTATTATTATTATTATTATTATTATTATTATTATTATTATTAATTACCAACATGCAATAGCACAATCTTTTATTAATATTATTTCAGGTATTTTTACAAGGAAATTTTTGTGCATAATTTAAATGTGAATAGCTCTTAATAGAGAGACATAATCACCCAGTAATTTCCAATTTGTATTTTCTGTTACGAGAAATTATCAACTCATCAGTTAACACAATCTCATTTCAATTAGAATATACTGAGCATCAATTTATTATTATAGTTATGCACTGCTTACAGCTGGGGAAACTTTTTGAGAACTGGGTCATTAGATTTTCATCATTACTCAAACATCACACAATGAATTTAGACAGTGTCTCAATGTACAAGATGTATAAAGGGTGCTATTCTCATCCTATACTGCAGAGAGAGAGAGAGAGAGAGAGAGAGAGAGAGAGAGAGAGAGAGAGAGAGAGAGAGAGAGAGAGAGAGAGAGATTGAAGTAATTACAGAAAACAGAGTTCAGTAAATACATTAACATGAGCCATATCCTTAGCCAAGTGCACTTTTTGTTATTATAAAGTCTTAAGGGATGAGCAAGGTGGTGAACAACTGTAATTCCAGTGCTCAGACTGAGATGAGAGGACTTTAGATTTGAGTTTTGGGTAAGTCCAGATAACATGAAAACTGCCAAACCAGTCTGAACTACATATTTAATTCAAGACTAGAAAGAATAGATTATACATAACAAGATGTATTTTAAAAATAAAATAAAATAAAGTATATGAGCAATGGAGGTACATCATTAATTGAAATAACAGTATATGACATACTGTTTGTTCTCTTAAATTTAGACCAGAAGTTTTAGTAGTATATATTTCTACATTTTATATTTTGCCACATAATCCTTGATCTTCTTTGATATTAGAGCTAGAATCTTTAACTATATTTATCATTCATTACATTTATTGCCAGAGATAGAGAATTGGATATATGCTATCAGACCCAAAAAGCAGTAGCCTTGAATCTCTCATTTAGACTGTTTTTCTGTACCTGAATATAAGATGCCCTAGTAACAAGATTTTTTCTGTTTGATTAATTCTCTAGGGAAAATGGAAGCCTGAAAACCTTTCTTTGAATTTGTGTAAAAGGAAAAAATAATGGCTTCTTAAAATAATGAACATAATTTACTATAAAAGAACAACTGAAATTATTCATTAAAAGAATATGATAAGGTTCTTTTATAAACCTCCCTTCCAGCTGAATATTTCCATCTACTTATTCAACCATGTGCAGAGGACAAAGCAGTGTTTTATTCCTACATCCCTTCCTTAAAGAAACAAGGGCTCTTATGCCTTATCACTTGCAGTCTCTCTCTGAGCCTTTAGAGCAACCTGCAAAGCAGAGTGGTTTGAATTGAGTAGCTAATATGTAAATGTGTTTACTCTCATCTCTTCATCCTGCCTAGTGAGTTATCATCTGCCAGAATTTGAATACAGAATATTACATTGCACAATTATTATTTGACAAAGAATATTAAGACATTTGGGATATCCTGCAAAAGAAAAGATATTAAACTTAACATAATGAAAACAATAATTAAAAAGAGAAATATATCTGTAAAGGGAAAAGATGGGAGTAAACATTTGCCAATAGAGATGTCTTATGATTGAATGCATTTCTTGAAGTATTTCCTATTTTGTGTGTGCATGTCTGTGTTGCTACATGTTGATATAATTTCATGCAAGAAAATGGAAAAAATAGTACAAAATGTTCCTCACAGCTTGTATCAATATTCAACAGTATTTTTTAACAATATATTCATGTTACTATCACTCTTCATTTCTTCTTGTTCTTCATTCATATCTTTCATTTATCCAGGCTGCACAAGTAGGCACCAAAATTCCACGGACACACATGGTTCCTTCCAAACTTCAGAGAGTATTATTGAGACACCATATCTACATTCTCCTCAGTGTTTTAGTGAACATGTTATAAAGACAAGAACATTCACTTAAGCATAATTCAATTAAAATGCAACTTTGATTTATTATCATTATTTAACTCATAGTCCATAATCAAATTTCACTAACTGATCCTATACTAACTTTGTTGCTTGTCATTCGTCTTTTCTCTTTTTTTTTAATTTTTTGCTTATTCATTTTATATCCTGCTCACTGCCACCCTGAAAATAGTCAGATCACCATTCCCTGATCCTTCCACTGTCCCCTTCTCCTCTGAGCATGTGGGGATCCCCCCCCAGGAGTCCCCCATCCCTGCACTTCAAGGCTCTGTGAGGCTAGGCACTTCCTCTGTCATTGAGGTGAAACAAGGCAGCCCAGCTAGAAGAGTATAATCCCATACATAGACATTTTTGAGAAGCTGTGGTACTAATTATTAGAAATTAGTTTTGATTACCTAATACTTCTTTCTTGCAAAAATCAGGTAATATATTCTTGACAGGACATCATTATGACAAACAGAAAATGTGATTCAAATATAAAAGTGGGTGATAACTTGTGTTTTATAAGATTAGAGACTTCCCAAGATAATTTTGTTCTTTTGCTGGCAACATTCCTATTCTACATGATCAGGAAGTTCTATTCAGTTAGTCTACACAATTTTCAGAATAGGTGGAGCATTTCTTGAGTCCAGAGAAAGTACCAATAGGCAGTTAGTGTAAATTACACATTTACATACTCATGAATTAATACTGTTACTTTAAATTTTCATTGTACTTGACCTCTTTACTAATTGATTTAAGTATGGGGCATAATAAGTAGCAAAGCAATTTATGTAACTATGGCACATGCCACTGGATGAAGCAACCCCTTACTTATGTTACAAAAAGGTCTCTTTGGAAAATAAAATTTATACAAACACACAAATCTTTATTCTGAACTCACCATTGCAGATGCATGTATGTACCCATAGCCCATGCCTTTGTCAGATGTAGGGAATATTCATTTTTTAAAAAAACCTATTTTCAGTCTGCTTGAAGAGGACAAATATTTTTCTGATTTTTTTTTTTAGTCCAAGTTCATAAAAGTGTGTTCTGATGGTATATAGTATTTTTGCCTGGCTTAATCAGCCTAAGACAAATATCTCAGGTTAATCAATGTTGTCGCTTTTTCAGCCTCCTTTTAAAAAACTGGTAATATTGCTGAGTTTGTCAAAGTTATATAAACAACAAATCACATGATAACAAACCAGATGGGTAATGCTAGTAATATCAGTGGAATAATCTTAAAATGATTTTGAATTTTCTCCTATCTTAAGGATAGTAGAAGATTAATGCAAATAAATATTATCAGAGTAAAATGATTCAAACTCAAGGAATTTGTTTAGTTAAAAAAAATAGAGCTTCTGTAATGACTCTAGAAAAATCGCTGTCATTTGTTACATTATAACATGAAAATCTAACTTCCAGTGAATATGTTTAATTCTAAATGTCATGCCTACCAACCAAGTGATTTTGAAAAGGTAACTTCATCTCTATCAGTTGCTATTTAACTATATGTAAAGGAAGTGAAATGTAATTTTATTAACCAGAAAAATAAGTTTAGTAAGTCGCAAGAAGCTATAGTACTATAAAGATGATGATGTTCAAATAGAGTTGTAATAGCAGTTCTGTAAACTGGGCAACAACAATTACTGTGTTTTATATTCTATTTTCTTTCATTTGCTTTCAGATTTAAAGAACAACAGTTTTGGCATTTAGACTGCTGTGGACTTGCAAATCCGGCCTGGCCTTCAGGAAGTATAGTAGGAGCCTGGGAAATCCAAACACCCTTAACGTGGCTGTCTTCATGTTTCCTAGCGTAACTATAGGGACACAAGTTTTGCTCCAGGATTCAAATATCTCCCAGAGTTCTCAGGTAAGTTCTCCAGATGTCTTCTTGCATAAGTTCAGCATTAGATTTTATGTTCTTGTATCAATTTTAGTAAGGATCTACATCTTCTTAGCTCATCTAATATGCTAAACAAATTAATGCAAATTTACTTTCCAGAGGTTCTATACAGTGTTTAGTTTTAGTCTATATCCAAATCACTTTGAGTAAGCTGTAATGCTATATCTCAGTTAATTTGAGTGATTGCAAATTGTGTGAAGATGGTCTTATAGCTGTCTGTGAAATACAAGACAATCTAACAACACAATTTGAGTAATGAAAATTGATCTAAAGAACGTATGAAATGGAATTCACGAAAATTGCAAAGCAAGCCTGACTTGATCCCATTGCCAGAGCTGTTTTGGAAAACATATTGAACAGAAAAGTTTCAGTAGCCTATCTCCTTAAATGCCCTGCTCTGCCAACTCTAGAAAAGTAAAAGCTACTTCAAGTTACCTGCTTATGGTCACTCCTTATTGTCAATGTTACAAATGTTACCTTAGATCACATGTGTGTTAGTTTTAGCCCTACAGAACTTCATTTGTAACTAACTGCCCTTTTCAAGCCCCCCTGTTTGTTTGGGGATTTTTTGTAATGACTATTAATAAAACCCATTTAATTTGGGTGAGTTTCCCTAGTGATCTTTATGGAGAACCAGTTGTGACCTACTCATAATCCTTACTTTCATGAGTGATTTCTTTACATTTGGACTATCTCTTGTATTTCAAAACCATCTTTTGCCCCACTATTATCTGGGGCTTTTCTGAGGGCCTGTGTTGAAAAGCTTCCCAGAAAGAAAAATATGAGCTACAATTTTTATGTAGTAATGCCTGTACCTCCATTCATCTAGCATCCAACACATTGATTCTTCAAGAATATTGCAGGATTTAATTGAAAGTCGATTCGATTTCTTTGATGAAATCTACCTATTTATGGTCATTTCCCCCTAATCATGCCTAAGAAATGTCATTTTCAGTTCCATATTTATATATATTAGGAGGTCTGACCTTGTTGGGACAGGTGTGGCCTTGTTGGAGAAAGTCTGTCACTGTGTAGGGGGTCTTTGAGGGTTCCTAATGCTTAAGAACTGCCCAGTTTGGAGGAGTTTCCTCACTGCTTTGGATCAAGATGTAGAAATAGCAGATCCTTCTTCAGGACCATAACTTCCTGGACACTGCCATGTTTCCTACCATAAACATAATGGACTGAACCTCTGAAACTGTAAGCTAGCCACAATTAAATATTGTCCCCTATAAAACTTGTGATAGTCATGGAGTCTCAGCTGCTATTTGTAAAAACCAGAGCTATAAGTTGGCTGATTTATTTACATAAATATTCAAAGTCCTTACAAATGTTTTAAAATGTCAAGGAAGAAATTGAAACAAAAGTATGTTATACAATCTATGGCCTTAGCTGTAAACTAAAATCGTTATGCAACCTGGTATTCATACTGGCACAAAGATAAACATATAAATCAGTGAAAGCAAGTGTAGTGGCATGAAAATAAACCAACATGTACACATAAAACAAACAGACATACACACACACACACACAGACACACACGCACATACACACATATACACACATGCATGCACTACAAATTAATTCTGTTACCAAAAAAATGCAGAAAGGAATTTCCTCACAGTAATGATAATGCAACTCTATATAAGGATATGGAGGATAATAGAAAATGAGCAATGTCTAAAAGAGGGGATCTCACTCAAAATTAAAATAAAATCACGGAACAACAAATAAAAGAAAAACTATAAAACACATCCACTTAAAGGTAACTTAAAAGATCATATAAACTCTCAGACACTGAAGCAATAAGAACAGCCTACACAATTCTGTACCAGGCCCTCTGCTTGTATATTACAACTTTGAGCTTAGTATTTCCATGGGACTTCTTGGGGTGTGAACAAGTGGGTCTCTGGTTTTTATGCCTATTCTGGGGCGCTTTTCCTTCTGTTGGTTTTCCTTGTCCAGACTCAGTGTGATGTTTTTTTTTTTATTATATTTATTTTGCCATGTTTGTTTATTATCTCCTAGAAGTCTATTCCTTACGAATGAGAGATAGAAAAGGGGTGGTTAAGGATAAAACGGAAGATGGGGAACAGAGAGATTGTAATCAAAACATTTTATGAGAAATGAATATATTTCAATAAAAAATTAAAAGTAAAAGTAACTGGAATTCCAATGTAATCATGAGTACACAAAAATATCCTTCAATCTGACACAGTATTACAAATAATGAACAAAAATATTGATAGCCTATACCTTATCAAAATCAAAACTTTAATTGCTTATAAAATACTAATAAAAGTTTTTTTTAAAAAAGGTAAGCTATAGACTAGGTGAAATTTTCTTAAATGCATCTCAGATAAAATATTTGATCCAGAAAGTATTTTTTAAAAAATAAGACCATCTCCCATCTCTACACAACTCACAATCTAATGCCTAGTCATGGTGGTACATAGCTGTAATCTCAGCATTGGTCATGGTGGCAACAGAGAATCCACAGACTGATAGCATCTCTGGCCACATAAGGTTGGGTCAGATAAGTGGTTCACAAGAACCTACCTCAAAAGCATAAAACTGAAATGCAATAAGAAAATATCCATGCAGTAAAAAAGATCAAAAGAATTAAATGACAACTTCAGAAAGTCAAATTAATGAGAAGGATCCAGAAATAAATCATATTATGAGTTTTTAAGAATATCCTAGTTAAAACCACCCCTCCATCCCAATATAATAATAAAAATATAAAGACAGAAAATCTTAATGTCCGTATTGGAGCAGAAATTAAATTAATTGGAACTTCTTCTATTCATTTACTGTAACACTGATAATAAACCTATAATGTCCTACAATTAAAAAAAAAAAGTTTTAGCAATTAATTATTTTTAAAAAATGTATTTATACTATGAACATATACTCTCACACTAGGCTATTTTCCCATTAAATATAAAAGCATGAGTATAATGCCTTATGTCAATCTTTATAGACACAATAACTAAAATTCCTAACTTAACACTTAAATAAAAATAAAACAATACTGATGAAGTATTTTAAATTATTTTTTCTTTTCAAACCCAAGACTCTGGGCTGGAGAGATGGCTCAGTAGTTAAGAGTACTGACTGCTTTTCCAGAGGTCCTGCATTCAATTCCCAGCAACCACCTGGTGGCTCACCTGTAATGGAATCCAATGCCCTATTCTGGTGTATCTGAAGACAGTTACATTAAAAAAATAAATAAATAATTCTTTTTAGAGGAGCCAAATGCCAATGTTCAATGGATATATATGATTAGTGACTAGTGTATAAGACACTAAGGTTCCTAGAAATGCCTTGGATAATCATTAGTATAATCCAGTTCCCCTCACATAGGTAACCATAAAGCTGTCACTCACAAATGATTGATAGAGCTATGTAATAGTAGAGAATATATTATAAAGGCTTACAATTCAGCTTCAATTTCTAAGCAATTCATTGCAAATGGTCTTATTCTATAAGCTCTATGGTTAGTGATGCTCAAATACTTAACTACTGAAATAGAAAAGATATAGCTAACATATAAACTTATTCTTGGAAATTCCAGTCAAGAAAAGAAAATACTATTATCATGAAAAGAATTCTAGAAAATCTGTGAATCAAATGAGAATAACCTCATATATCATGGTCATGAAACCTCTTCATATGTACTTGGGCAATAAAATAAAATAAAAGGCTAATTTATCATATAATGTGTGTCTTTCCCTGTCCTCATGGATTGTCAGCCAATATTGGTCTATGTCGACAAAGGGAGCAGAGATGACAACCTGGGGGGGGGGGGTTTAAGAATCCCTGTAAGGTGAAGAAGACGTACTAGAACCAGCTGCACAAAGGTAGATCAACTTTACTTGGAGTGATTCACGGCTTATATAATTTCAGGGGACTTGGGATAGAAACATCCAAGATGGGCCAAGGCTGAAGACTTAGGGTATTGACAATGCCTCATTAGAATGGGGAAGCATTTCAGGAATCTCAGGTGCTGGCTCAATGGGTTCTTATCAGGTAAAGGAAGTTGAACCTGTATTCTAATGCTAAGTGATATTGTGCAGGTAGACACCTGTGGAGGGGGGACTGAATTCCCCAGATAAAATCAGAGAAGGAGAAGCTTGTCCATGACCAGACTCCTACATATTGCACCAAGCCCCAGAAGGCTATCTGGGAAATGATAGACTTCAAACTTAATTAGCAAAGTTTTCCACAATAATGTTTTCCATAAGTTAAAGCTATGATCTCACAAGCTTTACTGTATGTTACTATCTAATCTTGAACCTAAACGTTTAGTGGTTTTAGAACATTAACATAGACAGACTTCATGGGACCTTACTAAAAAAGATCTTTTCAAATGCTGGAAATGAAATACATAGTCACCAAGCAATCAACACATTTTACTTTGACCTAGTCACTACAATCTCAACAGTCCGATTCCTTTAAGTAGTTGTAGATGACTTCAAGATAAGGATCACCAGTCATTTCCCAGAAGGAAATAACATCCCAAGTCAGACAATTTACTCCAGAATTTATATATACATACAAATGGCTACATGATTTCATTTTTTGATCAAAAATCAAGAGACTTCAACAATCTCTACCCACAAGTTTTATAATATAATATAGAGGGTATGGAATGCAAGTAATCTTCCTTACACTGACTAATAACTCAGTCAGTCCTAGACATTTATTTGTTTACCCTTTTGATTTAAGGTTCTAGATGGCTAAGATGCTACATCTCCTTCACTATTGCTCCACTAATATACCAGCCATTCATCTCATCATAGCTCAGCCAATAGCTGGTTTTCATGTATTTATTAGCCATAATTCGGTCAAAACATACAATGAAATTAAATTAAATATGAACTATTTCTATTTTCCAGGAATATTATCACTTAGTTACTTATGTATTTGTATTTAGACACTAAGTGACAAATGCTGCAGTAGACCAAAGACCTAACTAAATTCCCTATCACCTGATATCTAACATTGGTACTTTCATTCTCAACAAAACAAAACATACAAAACACACATTAAAAAAAAATTAAAAGCCTGGGGTATTTGCCAGAGTTTGACATTGTAAGAGAGAATTCACTAGAATAATTTTGTGGAGAAATGCTGAAATGCATTAGTCAAGGTGCCTAATTTTCATAAACTCTATTAGAGCCATCCTACCACATGTTCTTCTACCCTACATCCACTTCATGCTCCTTATTATCATTCTCTCTTCCCATACCAAACAACTCTTTTTCCTGCCTACCTCTGCCTCCCAAGTGCTGGGATTAAAGGCGTGCACCACCACATCTGGCTGCCAGACAACTCTTGTTGAGGCAATCCAATATTTAAGGTAAAGTGATCCATATATGCTGCCAAGATCGAGACATATATTTTCATCTCAAAACCTATGCAGTGTAATTAACTTGAAGAGAGATATGTTATCTTGCTTGACAGATAATTTCTGTCCAGACAACTTTTGATGCCTTTTTATTCTTCCATTTCCTTCTTGTGCAGAAAATTAGACATTCAAATAATTAAAATATGTAAATAGCTGATATTTATATTCAGATTTTATCTACAAATGTACAATTCTTCGTGTATATTTTAATATATTATTAATTATTTTAATACTTTCCAAGAGCCACTCACTTAAAGCAGGAATGCTGCATTTTCCATAGTTGAGAGATAGAAAAGGAACTATAATTATATCACTTAAGCATTTGTTTTCTATTCAGTAAGTTTACAAGACTTACAAGTTTACAAGTCATCCAAAACATAGCAGTGTCCTTTCAAGTAGAACACTATGACATGTCCATGAAACTATTGTCACTACAACTCTTTCTGGGCTCTTAATGGTGGCTTCTGGCTTAAAGTCAATCTTAAGTCTCCTTAAATCTTTCCAGTATCCTTCTTCATTTCTGAAATGGTGTTTTCCAAGATTCTAAATTACACAAGATGATACAACAAATACTCAGCAGAAGAAAATAATATATGTGTGTGTGTGTGTGTGTGTGTGTGTGTGTGTGTGTGTGTGTGTGTATGTGTGTGTATGTGTGTATGTCTTGTGTTGAAATCTAAATGTCTATGTCTATCAATATGACAAAGGCCAACTACACTATAGACCTGGGTTGAGCACTCAACAGCTGGATCTGTTTCGCAGCACTCACTGAAAAATGACTGAATAGGAGGTAGGGCATATGATGTCAACCTAAGTATCTAATAAGACAAAGGGTGCCACGGCTTCAAAAGTCAAATGGCAATCCTCACATCCAGTGCTCTGAGAAAAAAAAAAAAAAGCCATAAACTACTCTAAGCTTGTTGGTCAACTACAGGTATTCCTACCTGCTCACTTACTGGTATGACTCATCCCTGGTTTGTAAAGCCTACCTACTAATTACTTAATACTAACCCTGGAGATTCCCCTTTATGGCAACATTTTACACCCTCTAATGGGTACCAAAATATTAACTGGATGGAGAAGAAACATCAGGACCCCTAAGAACTGAACACTCCAAAGGAAATTCTAAACTTGACTGAACAGAATCCTTGAATCCTTGAACACACACACACACACACACACACACACACACACACACACACACACAAAATACAGTCCGTGATAAAGATGGGGAGAAGTCATGTTTAAGAGGGAATCTCATTTCTGAATCATTTGTTAAGCAAATCCTTCTTTGCTTTCTGAAAAGATGGAAAGTACCTAATTTCACAACCAAAGCCATTTATAAATAAATCAAGCAGCAGCCATAAAGAGTCTAAATAATCCATGCATTCAGGGGTGTAAGCTACCTGAAAACAAACATTTAATATCAGATTACCATAGCAGAGAGTGGAAATAACACTGAGTCCTCTTGAGCCTGGCACTGCCACCTGACATTCATATTTGGAGCCAAGGTGCTGAGTGGCTTCTCTATCTGCACTGGATAACCATCTTCATCATTCATTTTAAATGAACAATGACACGTCATTAATTAGCATTAACCAGGAAAATTACCACATGAGCACAGAGAGAATGGGTGCCTATACATGACTCAATAGACTGCTGTATCTTTAGACACAAACTAGAAATTTAGATGCACAATTTTGAGAATTTTAGAAAAAAATGCTCTTCATTTAAAAAATATTTCTGATATAATCTGAAGAAAATAGTTAAATCTTGAAATAAATCCTCTTAAGGTAAATAAAATATTAATTCTGCCCATAACGTTGAATATTTTTAAAACCTAAGGTATTTTTGCAGCCAAAAAAGTACAAGACTGTATCACATATTTAAAAAAATCAATAAATCAATACCTCATGTACTATTTTAAGTGTTTATGTAGCAAAGAAAGAAAATACTGATATATAATATTAATTAAAATGACAGTTTATCCATTAATTTTCTCTTGAGAAAAGATAATGAAAGAAAATCTACATAAATAAAAAAAGTAATATTTTGGAAATTTTATTCCACCTGCCACTATTTATATGACAAAGAGAAGTCTGTTACTTAACATCTTTTTAAATGACACCCTTGGTAAAATGAACAAATGTTTGTGCTGTATGAAGAAATACTTGAATGTCTGGAATATTTATATAACTTGAAAATTCTCAGATAAAATGTCTGTTCCAAGAACAAGAATGTATTAATTTCAGTGTAAAATTTATTCCATCATTTATTTTATGTATTTTAGTTGAATATTGCTATTACCTTTTAAGAAATAATTAAGTTGAAGTAATCATTGTAACATTAAGAAATGATATTGTAAACAATTCTGTTGTCTTCAAATAGTCAATATTTCACATACTTCAGTTAAAATAAGCCAACAGTCTAAGTAGGATAGCTCTTATATAATCTCCATTTTCTTCAGACACTAAAGACATTGGATAAACTATAAACTAACAGCAATCTTTTGTGGTATGTCATTTTCTCACATAGCTCCTAAGAGCATCAGCATCCATAGCTTACTCTCATTTCCTAGAGTGAAGTTTAGACCAATTAATATGACAGAAACACACTCTTCATTAAATTCTTTGATCTAACAAGTTTGGTGGGATAGTCATTGCATTGTCCCGGTTACACAGGTAGCTCAGCCATACCAAATTGGAGCCAGCTTTAGATGTGACATTTGGTGTTTGTTATAGGAGGATGTTCTGACCATTAGATTTTCCTTCTATAAACTACTAAGTAGTCAAGATAATCTATGCTGTTAGAAATCACAATAATATTTTCAGGGAGTCATGTCATGGTGGCTCTGTGGTCCCTAGGGAAACACCAGAAAATTTACAATACATCTTTGGACTACTCATTAGATAAACCTTAATAATTCATAAAATCCATAAAATTTTATATGTGTCCTTTAGTGTACATGTGTCTAATATATTCTTTTCTTTAAGCTCTATATGTTACATACACCCTGTGTATTAACTCTACATTGTTGTGCAAAAAAAAAAAAATTCTACAACTTTGGGAACTTAAAATAACACATTTTTTTTTTTCTTTTTTAAAGAACTGTATGTTGTCTGCCAATCAAAAGTAGAAAAAGGACTCGAGCCCCGGGCTTCCTTGCCAGCGGAGTTGCCTGACACCTGCAAGGGCCCACACAGGATTCCCCACGGGATCCTAAGACCTCTGGTGAGTGGAACACAGCACCGGCCCCAATCCAATCGCGCGGAACCTGAGACTGCGGTACATAGGGAAGCAGACTACCCGGGCCTGACCTGGGGCACAAGCCCCTTCTGCTCCACTCGAGCCCCAGGCTACCTTGCCAGCAGAGTCGCCTGACACCCGCAAGGGCCCACACAGGATTCCACAAGGGATCCTAAGACCTCTAGTGAGTGGAACACAACTTCTGCCAGGAGTCCGGTTCGAACACCAGATATCTGGGTACCTTCCCTACAAGAAGAGAGCTTTCCAGCAGAGAATACTCTACACACTGAAACTAAGGAGAGTGCTACCCTCCCAGGTCTGCTTATAGAGGCTAACAGAATCACCTGAAGAACAAGCTCTTAACAGAGACAACTATAACAGCTAGCTTCAGAGATTACCAGATGGCGAAAGGCAAACGTAAGAATCCTACTAACAGAAATCTAGACCACTCACCATAATCAGAACGCAGCACTCCCACCCCACCTAGTCCTGGGCACCCCAACACAACCGAAAATCTAGACCCAGATTTAAAAACATTTCTCATGATGATGATGATAGAGGACATCAAGAAGGACTTTCATAAGTCACTTAAAGAATTACAAGAGAGCACTGCTAAAGAGTTACAGGCCCTTAAAGAAAAGCAGGAAAACACAGCCAAACAGGTAGAAGTCCTTAAAGAAAAACAGGAAAACATATCCAAACAGGTAATGGAAATGAACAAAACCATACTAGAACTAAAAAGGGAAGTAGACACAGTAAAGAAAACACAAAGCGAGGCAACGCTGGAGATAGAAACCCTAGGAAAGAGATCTGGAACCATAGATGCGAGCATCAGCAACAGAATACAAGAAATGGAAGAGAGAATCTGAGGTGCAGAAGATTCCATAGAGAACATCGACACAACAGTCAAAGAAAATACAAAATGCAAAAGGATCCTAACTCAAAACATACAGGAAATCCAGGACACAATGAGAAGACCAAACCTACGGATAATAGGAATTGATGAGAATGAAGATTTTCAACTTAAAGGGCCAGCTAGTATCTTCAACAAAATAATTGAAGAAAACTTCCCAAACATAAAGAAAGAGATGCCCATGATCATACAAGAAGCCTACAGAACTCCAAATAGACTGGACCAGAAAAGAAATTCCTCCCGACACATAATAATCAGAACAACAAATGCACTAAATAAAGACAGAATATTAAAAGCAGTAAGGGAGAAAGGTCAAGTAACATATAAAGGAAGGCCTATCAGAATAACACCAGACTTTTCACCAGAGACTATGAAAGCCAGAAGAGCCTGGACAGATGTTATACAGACACTAAGAGAACACAAATGCCAGCCCAGGCTAATATACCCGGCCACACTCTCAATTACCATAGATGAAGAAACCAAAGTATTCCACGACAAATCCAAATTCACACAATATCTTTCCACGAATCCAGCCCTTCAAAGGATAATAACAGAAAAGAAGCAATACAAGGACTGAAATCACGCCCTAGAACAAGCAAGAAAGTAATCCCTCAACAAACCAAAAAGAAGACAGACACAGAACAGAATGCCAACTCTAACAACAAAAATAAAAGGAAGCAACAATTACTTTTCCTTAATATCTCTTAATATCAATGGACTCAATTCCCCAATAAAAAGATATAGACTAACAGACTGGCTACACAAACAGGACCCAACATTCTGCTGGTTACAGGAAACCCATCTCAGGGAAAAAGACAGACACTACCTCAGAGTGAAAGGCTGGAAAACAATTTTTCAAGCAAATGGTCTGAAGAAACAAGCTGGAGTAGCCATTCTAATATCGGATAAAATCGACTTCCAACCCAAAGTTATCAAAAAAGACAAGGAGGGACACTTCATACTCATCAAAGTTAAAATCCTCCAAGAGGAACTCTCAATTCTGAATATCTACGCTCCAAATGCAAGGGCAGCCACATTCATTAAAGACACTTTAGTAAAGCTCAAAGCACACATTGCACCTCACACAATAATAGTGGGAGACTTCAATACACCACTTTCATCAATGGACAGATCGTGGAAACAGAAACTAAACAGGGACACAGTGAAACTTACAGAAGTTATGAAACAAATGGACCTGACGGATATCTACAGAACATTTTATCCTAAAACAAAAGGATATACCTTCTTCTCAGCACCTCACGGGACCTTCTCCAAAATTGACCATATAATTGGTCACAAAACAGGCCTCAACAGATACAAAGTTATTGAAATTGTCCCATGCATCCTATCAGACCACCATGGCCTAAGACTGATCTTCAATAACAACATAAATAATGGAAATTCACGTGGAAACTGAACAACACTCTTCTCAATGATACCTTGGTCAAGGAAGGAATAAAGAAAGAAATTAAAGACTTTTTAGAGTTTAATGAAAATGAAGCCACAACGTACCCAAACCTTTGGGACACAATGAAAGCATTTCTAAGAGGGAAACTCATAGCTCTGAGTGCCTCCAAGAAGAAACGGGAGAGAGCACATACTAGCAGCTTGACAACACATCTAAAAGCTCTAGAAAAAAAGGAAGCAAATTCACCCAAGAGGAGTAGACGGCAGGAAATAATAAAACTCAGGGGTGAAATCAACCAAGTGGAAACAAGAAGAACTATTCAAAGAATTAACCAAACGAGAAGTTGGTTCTTTGAGAAAATCAACAAGATAGATAAACTTTTAGCTAGACTCACTAAAGGGCACAGGGACAAAATCCTAATTAACAAAATCAGAAATGAAAAGGGAGACATAACAACAGATCCTGAAGAAATCCAAAACACCATCAGATCCTTCTACAAAAGGTTATACTCAACAAAACTGGAAAACCTGGACGAAATGGACAAATTTCTGGACAGATACCAGGTACCAAAGTTGAATCAGGATCAAGTTGATCATCTAAACAGTCCCATATCCCCTAAAGAAATAGAAGCAGTTATTAATAATCTCCCAGCCAAAAGAAGCCCAGGACCAGACGGGTTTAGTGCAGAGTTCTATCAGACCTTCAAAGAAGATCTAATTCCAGTTCTGCACAAACTACTCCACAAAATAGAAGTAGAAGGTACTCTACCCAACTCATTTTATGAAGCCACTATTATTCTGATACCTAAACCACAGAAAGACTCAACAAAGATAGAGAACTTCAGACCAATTTCTCTTATGAATATCGATGCAAAAATCCTCAATAAAATTCTTGCTAACCGAATCCAAGAACACATTAAAGCAATCATCCATCCTGACCAAATAGGTTTTATTCCATGGATGCAGGGATGGTTTAATATACGAAAATCCATCAATGTAATCCATTATATAAACAAACTCAAAGACAAAAACCACATGATCATATTTTAGATGCAGAAAAAGCATTTGACAAGATTCAACACCCATTCATGATAAAAGTTTTGGAAAGATCAGGAATTCAAGGCCCATACCTAAACATGATAAAAGCAATCTACAGCAAACCAGTAGCCAACATCAAAGTAAATGGAGAGAAGCTGGAAGCAATCCCACTAAAATCAGGGACTAGACAAGGCTGCCCACTTTCTCCCTACCTTTTCAACATAGTACTTGAAGTATTAGCCAGAGCAATTCGACAACAAAAGGAGATCAAGGGGATACAAATTGGAAAAGAGGAAGTCAAAATATCACTTTTTGCAGATGATATGATAGTATATATAAGTGACCCTAAAAATTCTACCAGAGAACTCCTAAACCTGATAAACAGCTTCAGGGAAGTAGCTGGATATAAAATAAACTCAAACAAGTCAATGGCCTTTCTCTATACAAAGAATAAACAGGCTGAGAAAGAAATTAGGGAAACAACACCCTTCTCAATAGTCACAAATAGTATAAAATATCTTGGCGTGACTCTAACTAAGGAGATGAAAGATCTGTATGATAAAAACTTCAAATCTCTGAAGAAAGAAATTAAAGAAGATCTCAGAAGATGGAAAGATCTCCCATGCTCATGGATTGGCAGAATAAACATTGTAAAAATGGCTATCTTGCCAAAAGCAAGATACAGATTCAATGCAATCCGGTCAAAATTCGAACTCAATTCTTCAACGAATTAGAAGGAGCAATTTGCAAATTCATCTGGAATAACAAAAAACCTAGGATAGCAAAAACTCTTCTCAAGGATAAAAAAACCTCTGGTGGAATCACCATGCCTGACCTAAAGCTTTACTACAGAGCAATTGTGATAAAAACTGCATGGTACTGGTATAGAGACAGACAAGTAGATCAATGGAATAGAATTGAAGACCCAGAAATGAACCCACACACCTATGGTCACTTGATCTTCGACAAGGGAGCTAAAACCATCCAGTCGAAGAAAGACAGCATTTTCAACAATTGGTGCTGGCACAACTGGTTGTTATCATGTAGAAGAATGCAAATCGATCCATACTTATCTCCTTGTACTAAGGTCAAATCTAAGTGGATCAAGGAACTTCACATAAAACCAGAGACACTGAAACTTATAGAGGAGAAAGTGGGTAAAAGCCTTGAAGATATGTGCACAGGGGAAAAATTCCTGAACAGAACAGCAATGGCATGTGCTGTAAGATCGAGAATTGACAAATGGGACCTAATGAAACTCCAAAGTTTCTGCATGGCAAAAGACACCGTCAATAAGACAAAAAGACCACCAACAGATTGGGAAACGATCTTTACCTATCCTAAATCAGATAGGGGACTAATATCCAACATACATAAAGAACTCAAGAAGGTGGACTTCAGAAAATCAAAAAACCCCATTAAAAAACGGGGCTCAGAACTGAACAAAGAATTCTCACCTGAGGAATACCGAATGGCAGAGAAGCACCTGAAAAAATGTTCAACATCCTTAATCATCAGGGAAATGCAAATCAAAACAACCCTGAGACTCCACCTCACACCAGTCAGAATGGCTAAGATCAAAAATTCAGGTGACAGCAGATGCTGGCAAGGATGTGGAGAAAGAGGAACACTCCTCCATTGTTGGTGGGATTGCAGGCTTGTACAACCACTCTGGAAATCAGTCTGGCGGTTCCTCAGAAAATTGGACATAGTACTACCGGAGGATCCAGCAATACCTCTCCTGGGCATATATCCAGAAGATGCCCCAACTGGTAAGAAGGACACATGCTCCACTATGTTCATAGCAGCCTTATTTATAATAGCCAGAAGCTGGAAAGAACCCAGATACCCCTCAACAGAGGAATGGATACAGAAAATGTGGTACATCTACACAATGGAGTACTACTCAGCTATTAAAAAGAATGAATTTATGAAATTCCTAGCCAAATGGATGGACCTGGAGGGCATCATCCTGAGTGAGGTAACACATTCACCAAGGAACTCACACAATATGTACTCACTGATAAGTGGATATTAGCCCCAAACCTAGGATTCCCAAGATATACAATTTGCTAAACACATGAAACTCAAGAAGAATGAAGACTGAAGTGTGGACACTATGCCCCTCTTTAGAATTGGGAACAAAACACCCATGGAAGGAGTTACAGAGACAAAGTTTGGAGCTGAGATGAAAGGATGGACCATGTAGAGACTGCCATATCCAGGGATCCACCCCATAATCAGCATTCAAACGCTGACACCATTGCATACACTAGCAAGATTTTATCGAAAGGACCCAGATGTAGCTGTCTCTTGTGAGACTATGCCGGGGCCTAGCAAACACAGAAGTGGATGCTCACAGTCAGCTAATGGATGGATCACAGGGCTCCCAATGGAGGAGCTAGAGAAAGTACCCAAGGAGCTAAAGGGATCTGCAACCCTATAGGTGGAACAACATTATGAACTAACCAGTACCCCGGAGCTCTTGACTCTAGCTGCATATGTATCAAAAGATGGCCTTGTCGGCCATCACTGGAAAGAGAGGCCCATTGGACACGCAAACTTTATATGCCCCAGTACAGGGGAACGCCAGGGCCAAAAAGGGGGAGTGGGTGGATAGGGGAGTGGGGGTGAGTGGGTATGGGGGACTTTTGGTATAGCATTGGAAATGTAAATGAGCTAAATACCTAATAAAAATGGAAAAAAAAAGTAGAAAAAGGAATTAGTCCTAAATTCCCTGAGTTTAGAAAAATTTGAATGATTTTAAATCCTTGAGAATGTTGTACTATAAGTAACAATGGAAAAATAACATCTTAACAAGTACTAAGTAATTGATTTTATAGCAAAAATTTTATTTTCTGTGTCAGGGTGGCAGTGGATCGTGATTCTAAGCACGGTTGCACAATATTTACTAGCTACATTACAGGGTCACCTGGAAAGTAATGGCTAGGATATTCTTCTTTAAGGGTCAGACTTCCAAATTCACGAAAGTATTGTTGGGATTATTTTTCTTTGTTTTTGAGGCTGTGACAGCTGCTTCTTCTAAAACCACATTCAATTCCCTGCACATTATTCTGAGAAGGTTTAAATGGTACAGACTTGTTGGAGAAAGTATGTTACTGGGGGTGGTTTTAGATTTCAGAAGCCCAAGGTAGACCCATTAGCTCTCTCTCTCTCTTCCTCTGGCTGCAGATCCAGGTTTAAAACTCCCAGCTTTATACAGCATCATGTCTGCCTGCATGCTGTCATGTTTCCCACCATGTTGAGAATGAAACCTCTGAAACATTAAGCAATTCCCAATTAAGTGTGTTCTATGGTCATGGTGTCTCTTCAAAGTAATAGAACACTAAGACAGAAGTTGATACCAGGAGTGAGGTACTGCTGTGACAAGTCAGACCATTCTACTTATTGGCAGAATGTAAAATTTGGGACTTTAGATTAGAAAAACAGCTGAATGCATTAAGCTGAGTTTAATGGGCCATCCTAGTAAGAGCATGAAAGACAGTGCTGAGGGCTATTAGAAGGGCTAAGGGGAACCTAGCTCAAGAAGTTTCAAAGGGAAAGAGTACCAGTAAGTAGCCTAGAGACCATTTTTGTGATATTTTGGTGAAGAGTGGCTGTGTTTGCCCATGTCCAAAAAAATCTTCCTGAGGCTTACTTAAAAAGTTTTTGATTAATGGCATTGGCAGAGGAGATTTCCAGACAGCTGTGTATTGACTGAATTGTGTGGTTATTAGTAAGCACTTTTATGCAGATATATAATGAAAAGGAGCAAGCTGAGCAAGAAATAAAAGAGAAAGTGTGCAATTTAAGAAGAAAAGGAACACCAAGAAGTATAATGGAAGTAAGACCAGTGTTCAAGGAGATAAAAAATTTAGAGAAAAGCATGATGCTAAAGGGAGTGGTGACCTCAGGGCAAGATCTCACCCAGCTAAGCTTGCAAGTTTTGTAAAGCAATTAAAGAAAAGTTTAATAAGTGAAGAAAAGTATCCACAACAGAAAGCTGATAAAATCTTTCTGCTGGCCCTCAGGAATTCAGTCATATCTCCCCTCACCCCCCATACCTGGTCATCTTCCCCTCTTTCCCTCCCTGACCTGTTTCCCACCCATGTCGTTCCCTTTCTCTCCCCACCCCCAACACTTGTTTGCTTTCTTCTCCTTCCCAAGTGGGATTGAGGCATCCTCATTTGTGCCCTTCAGCTTGTTAGCCTTTTTGAGTTCTGTGGATTGTATCCTGGGTATTCTGTACTATTTTGGCTAATAGCCACTTATTAGTGAGTACATACTATGCATGTCCTTTTGGGTCTGAGTTATCTCATTCAGGATGATATTATCGAGTTCCATCTATTTGCCTGCAAAATGCATGATGTCCTGGTTCCCGGCAACCTCAGGATGTAGGAGGTCGGGGGACCCTCTAGAATGTACCAGAGACCTGCTTGTGAGAGTCTCTCAGTACCCAAAGGGAGGGACATTAGATGAAATGCTCTAAAATGGGGAGAGGAAACATGTAGAGTCTACCTTCAGGAGAAAGACAGGACATCAACTGGAGGGATGGGGTTGCCATCCCATAGTCAACACTCTGACCACGAATGGTTCCTGTCTGAAAGAACTGCAGTGACAAAAATGGAAAAAGCCTGGGGTCCAGTGACTGGCCCAACTTGAGATCAGCTCAAGGGGAGGCCCCAGTGCCTGACACTATTACTGATACTATGGTGTGCTTATAATAAGCAGCCCAGCATGACTGCCCTCCAAAAGGGCCAACAATCAGCTGAAAGAGTCAGATGCAGATACTTACACCCAACCAATCAATAGAAGCTGGTGACACCTGTGGTTGAATTAGGAAAAAGCTGGAAGAAGCTGAAGAGGAGGGCAATCCCATAGGAAGACTAGCAGTTTCAACTAACCCTGAGATCTCTTAGACACTATCCTACCAACCAGGCAGCAAACACCAGCAAATATGAGGCTCCTAAAACATACACAGCAGAGGGCTGCCGAGTCTGGACTCAGTCAGAGAAGATGGGATGCAACTAACCCTCAAGAGACTTGAGTCCCCAAGGAGTGAGGAGGTCTGGTGTGGTGGAGGTGAGGACATCCTGTTGGAGACTGAGGGAGGAGGTATGGGATGTGGAACAGTCAGAGGGCAGACCAGAAGGAGGGATAAAGACTGAAAAAAAAAAAAAGATTGAAGAATTAAAAAAAAAAAAAAAAGAAAGCTGATGCAAATTTAATTGAATGATGCAGTCATTTTCGACCCACAGCAAACAGCAATTGACAACTTAAATCATGTGGTAGAGTCAAGATTAAAAGAAAAGGGTTGTGGAATCTCCCATCACAGCTAAAGAAAGTTGTAGTGGCAAGACATGTGTCAGGGAGGTACCTGCATGGAGGTCAACAAAGGCCACTTTGTGTGTAAAGTTGAAACCTGGATTGCTTTGGAAACCCCAAGATGTTGGAGATACCAGAGTCATGAGATACTTGCTAAGGAAAGATGCATACTGAGTGTAGAATCAGCCCAAGAAACAGAAGTGTATTGTAGGAGCTAGAAATCTGCGAGGTAGTTTCATACCAGACATGGAGCTGTATGGTTTAAAGTTTGCACAGCTGGCTTATGGTCTTGCTTTGGTCCAGTATTTCCCCCCTTTCTTCCTTCCCTTCCATTTGTAATGTATTTTTTTTTTGCCACTCTATGTTGAAACTGTATGATTTACTTGTTTATTTGGATTACAGGATTTAAGGTTAAGAGATCACCATGAGCCTCAGAAGAGATTTTGAACTTTGCTCTTTTAAAGAGTGTAGAAGATACTTCAGACTTTTATTAAACAATCTTGAGATTGAAAAGACTATGTGAAAATTTTAGTTCCCTAAGAACAATAGAAATATGGTAAATGAAAAATCTTTCAGAGAACTATTCATGAAGACAAAATAGTAGCAATACCTCCAAAATTAAGATAAATTAAGATGCTTAATTATCAGAGAGTAGGACTACTTAGGAATAGAAAGAGGAATGGCCTTGTTAAAGGAAGTATGTCACTGGGGTTAGCTTTAAGATTTCAAGTCAGGCCCATTGTCTCTCTCTTCCTGCTGCTTGTAGATCCCGTATAAAACTCTCAGCTTTTACTTCAGCAACATGTCTGTCTGCATACTCTCATGGTTTCTGCCACAAGAATGGATTAAACCTCTGAACTGTAAGCAAGCCCAAACTAAATGCTTTCTTTGATGAGAATTTCTGTGACCACAGTGCCTTTTCCCATATCAATAGAACACTAAGACAGTGGTCTTTCCATGGCAACTTTCTTCTTGACCACCAGCAAAGAATCTCTCTCTATCCTTTTATCGTAACAACTGACACAATGCATCAACACAGAATCACAACATGACACATAATGCAATACAACACGATACAGTGCAATGTAGTAAAACATATCACAACAGCATACGTGTCACAAAACACAATAAAGCAAGTCATCTCTCCACTTTTCCCATTCTGTTGAAAAAAAACAAGTTCTGTCTGTACTCAAGGAAAGACGACTGTCTTTTCACCATAAAAACACTAAATGGCTGCTATGGAAAAGAACAAAATAAAAACAATCTGGTATTTTTCATTCAACATTTCTTCAAGATGAGGAAATTCTACTTCAGAGATTTTTTTTTTTTTTTTTTTACAGTTAATTCTGTCTTCAGAAACTCCCTTGGAAAAGTTTGATATAGCTGGGGATGAGTCACACAGTGACTAGTTTTTGCAATAATAAATATTAAAATCAGTATGCCCCTGCTGTGGTAATCAGAGTCTTCTGGATTGTTAAATTAGCATTCATTATAAGAGTAAGTACATTCTCCACTCATTCTGATTCTCCACCTCGGGGATCCCATAAGTCATTCTGAAGCAGGAATTTACTGTATAGCAGAGTATGACAGATAACTTCATATCATAGAAAAGATAATAGCAGTGAGATTGAATGATTTCTCACTAGCTCCCATTGCTAGGAAAGTAATCTCAAAATAAATACCTTTTAATTTCTGATCAGTTAATTGAATGATGAAATCAGTCTGATTTCAAATGTTAAATGCATTTAAAGCAATCACATTGGGAAATAAATTAATATTCAATCCATGTTTCCATTTTTTTTCTCAACTTCTGAAATGTAAGTCAGGCATTCTGACCAGATATCCCCACCTTCAAAGTCTGAAGAATGACAATGAAGAGGGAAAAAGGCCACCTGCTTTGCACAGACCAGCTGCCATATAAACTGTTCTTTATATCTTCTCAGAAACCACTCAAAGAATATAAAGGAGAGCTTTGGTTCAATCTTATCCCTCAAAAGTTGAATCCCAAACATGTAATTGGTTGGTAATGATTTAAAAGACTATTTACTAAAGATCACTTATCCTAAAACAAAGGCTTTACTTCAAAATTTGATGATAAATTGTAAGAATGAAACATAAGGTGTCATCCATCAGCCTAGCTATGCTATTTTATGGTTATTAGAAGATCCCTTTTCAAATCCCCATGTTTATAGATGATATAATTGCTTTAGTATTAATTAAATGTTGTTTCTCCTCACTCAATATTTTTGAGTATGTGATTGAGTGATCGGTATGAGGGTTGAAATATTTATTTGTCAGAATGTTTTAAGTTTTTTTAATCATCTGACTTAGCAAATATTTACCATGATTATTACTTTTGTTTCGACTACATAGTTTACATGGATATGAGTTCAGGAGGATGTTTATAAAGGAAAATGTCCTCTCTTGATTTAACATTATAAGAAATAGCTAAAACTAGAATGCAAGAGAGACAAAGTGGCTCACCAGGTAAAGGTAATTTCCACACAAGCATGATGCTTGGGATTTGAACCCTCAAATCCATGTAGGAGAGAATCAATCACACAAACTTGTCCTCCTGCCTGGTCTTCACAAATGTGACAATGACATGCATACAGTTACAAATATAATAGTAGTAACAATAATAGTAGATTTTATCTTGAGTGAAAATTAATAGTAAAGAAACAAGATAAAATATCAGTGCTGAAAAAAAGGAAAATGTCATTAACATCACTACTTTGACAGTTTTTGACTATAATGCCGAGAAAGGGTATTCATGGTACCTGGCAGACAAAGCTGCCTAACTCTGCCTGTTGGGGTCTGTCTGCTCAAAGCTACCACTACAAATACCCCCAAATGACCCAGATGTACTTCAAGTCTTCAGAACTGTATGTAAATTTAGCAAACAGATTTTTCTGTTGACTTTTGTTTGCATTCATAAGCCATTGTGAGAAACAGAGCTTTGACCTAACGGTGCTGTTTCATTAATCATCAGCATTCCTTAGAGAATGTTTGTTGAGCATTCAGTGGGACCCAGAACTGCAAATTTGAATTGATAGCCCCTGAAATTTCCTAGCAGCTGGAAATAAAATAATCAGTATTTGAAGCAAAAACAGGTGGAATATTAACACACACACACAGAAAAGGAGGATTTTGAATAAAAATATCAAAGAACAAAGAGAAAGTTCCTTAGTGTGAGGTGGCAGGCAGTAGGACAAACAGAAAGTATCTGGATAGGAAAACATGAAAATCTCAAGTCCTTGATGCCTTGAAGGAGTCAAAATACAGAGTCCTGCTTGTATATGTATACCGTGGCACTGTTCACATAGCTGTGAAATGAAATTAGCCTAAGTGCCTATCATCAGATGAAGAGCTAAGGAAAATTTGGTGTACACACACAATGGAGCATCATGCAACCAGAAAGAGAAAAATTCAGAACATTTTCAAGAATGGTGTAAAAACTGGAGATCATCATGCTAAGTGAAATAACTTACCACAGATTTCTCTCATATAGAATGTAGGAGGAAACAATTAGAATAGTAGGATTAGGAAAGAATGAGGGAACTGGGGGCTTATGCGGGATTGAATATGGCCCAAGTAGACTATAGGCATCTAATGAAAATTTATACATGCTCATATGGATATATAAAATCTCACAGGAAACCTCATATATTGTATAATTTATGTACAGTAATATAAGTGTCCATAAAATAATTAGTTTTGCAAAAAAAACAAGAAATATGAGAAGGAATAAATACAAGCTCTGAATAAATAATATTTTATTAAGGGGTATAGGAATAGACAGAAATTCTAATCTCTCACAAGATGATTTGTGGGTAACAATTATTAAACTATGTTCTTCCTGCTGCTCCATTGAGCTTGCAGGGAACTGGATTGGAAATATTTGCATTTGGACAAGACTTAAGAGAGGAGCATTCTCATCATGTGTTCACGGGACATTCACAAACATGAACCTCATGGGCCACGGAACATGATAGCTCTGATGTCATTCAAAAACACTGCATGATCACTCCTCTCTCTTCCAAATGTCTTTGCTAGAGACTGAAATTCACTCCAGCAAGGCAGCCCAGCTTCTGTATATGAACAGATGAATAGCAACATTTGCTGATGAGGGCCATGGGGAGAGAGAACATGCAAGCTGTTCTGGATTTCGATTAGATACATCGTAAGTCTCTTAAAAATTTTGTGATTTTCTGAAACACTTACGTGAGCATAGTTAGAGCCAGAATTCTCTAGTAGTTTGAAGCAGAAATTTTAATAAATTTTTGTTCATTTTCTTTATCATGTATTTCTTCATACCTTCCTCAAATATTTTGTAAAGCTGTGCTCAGGTCTTTTCCCCTTCACTTATGACATTGCCTTTACTCATTCTCTCAGCCACCTCACAATAAAACCTAGTGTGCTGCGACCACTGCTACTTTAACCAGATATCCTTTATATCAATCAAAAGCGAGACAAACAATGTTATCCTAATTTGTCTTCATTCATCCTTTCTCAGACATTTTTCTTTCTATCATGTAGATTAAATTTTGACCTATACAATTTTTTCTCTCTGAAAAATTATTTTATATTCCTTACAAGGCAAATATGCTGCTGATAATCCATAACACTTCATGATTTCAGGAAATTTAATACATAAAAATATATATGTCATTTTGGCTGCTAAATTCTAGGTGTGGTCCTTACAGTATTTATTTCACTATACCTTATTACCTGCATGGTGTTTGACATGGCTTCCACTGTAATTTTTTTTCCTTCTGGAGACTTTATTCTTCAAAAACTATTATCAAGATTTTTCTTTTTATCTTTTATTTCCTAACTTTTGTATAAGTTATATTTAAGTCTGACTCTTAGCATACTTGAGTTCTCTGGACCGTTCCAAATCTGTGTCTTATCACACATCCCCAGTCTTAGCAAGCTCTCAACCATTCCTGCATAAAGTATTTCACCTGTGATTTGCCCTCTTTTACTTCAGAATGTCTAATAATTGTTATGCTCTTCAGATTGTCCTAAGGTTCCTAGATGATCTGCTTTCCTATGCCTATCTAAACACCATGAATTATTTTCCCCTGTGCTACAGTGAGAGCTGTCTATGGGACATATCTTCACATTTACTACATCTAAAATGTCCTACAGGTTGGTCTATCAGAGTCATCCCACACTCCTCTAATGGTTTTTGTTTTGTTTTGTTTTGTTTTGTTGTTTTGTTTTGTTGTTTTGTTTCTAGCACTTACTTTTGAATCTCTCTCTTTCTCTCTCTGCATTCATTTATTTAATTCATAGGGTGGGGAGGTCAAGGGACAGCATGAGGATTTCATTAGTTCTTCTAGCAAATATGTTCTGTGAACTGAACAGTGATCTTTCTTTCTGTCCTGATTCTTTCTGGTTTCCACCCTTTTTAACTTTTCAAATCTAGGAACCTCACAGCCAAGATCAACTAAAATACCAAGTATTAACACAAAATTAATCTTATGTTCTTCTATGTCCCTTGGGTAGGATCTTCATAAGGATTAATTAGCTCTCTCTGACTTTAAGTAAGCCAGGAGGAATCTAGGATTTAGATCCCTAAGAAAAACAAGATTTGGGGAAAGCACTTTCTCCTGGATGATGGGCCTTTGTTATTGTTCAGAGTACATGCTATCAGAAACTGGGAAGTACCTTTTTGTTAAATATTCTGGCTTATTGCAGTAGCCCTGATCAACTACACAGTCACTTATTCCAATTTTACTTATTGATGTTACCTATAAAGTCACACACTAAACATCACATCATTAGTCTACATTTATTTATGTGTGTATGTTACAGAATAGCTACAAAGGGTTGTCAAGGATACATGTTGGTTCAAGGAGCTTCAACTGAAATGCTGACATTGAGGCATGACACGATTGTAAAGGTCTCTGTACTGATAAGATAATGAGCAATGCAGAGAAGAAGGTGGAGATTGGCAGTGATGCTAACTGCTGGCCTTTGTTACAATAAAATGCATACTTAGAGTTGAGCCATAGGAGCAAGACGGAAAATGGGACCAGGTCCAGATAAATGGAAGAAAGAAGGATGGCCGATCCAGACAGTTAAACAGGAGAATTGACCACCAGCAATATGAATAGATGATTTCAACAAAGCTGAATTGAAGTCCTGAGATGGGGAGAAATTTTGTGTCTGTTGGTTCTTGGTGCATTTTTACTAAGATAATGGTTCACAGTGCTAGGAGGTCATCAGTGAGGTACAAGTGACGAAGCTGTACACTGTCCATTACAGGTGTGAAGGAAAAGTTCCTGGATTTAATTTTACTGATATGATTTTAAAAGTCCTGTGTCCTTACAGTCTCCATTTACCTTAATAACTTTAGGGTGGTACCCCTTGTACTTCAAGGAATAAGTGATTCATCATCGGGGTGTGGTGAACAGATGGTACCCTATCTTCCACTCAGGTTTTACAGAATGGAGTCTCAGGGCAAAGAACAGCCTTTACAAAATCAGTTTTATATAAGATGGCATAACACAACCCAGCTTTAAAAGTTAACAAGAACTCTTATTCTTGGCTGTTCCCTTCTCCCATGCTCCACCCTAGTGACAAGTATAGTTACTTAATATTTACCATGATAAATCAGCAGGTGTTTGGAGAGATAATCTGCAAAGCCATGGAGAACATTTCTAGCATTTTCAATTGAATGCACACTGCTCCCTGGTTTCGCTCATCCTCCATGTAAGATGCAGAAAACCTGGGAAAAAAAAAGAATGTGCTTCCTACCAATTACTAGTCCACTGGCACCCTGCACCAAAGACTGATGTTAGCTCTGGCCATCTGAATTGCCTCTAGACACCTGAGTTGCTTAAGACATCAGTGCTCTGACATGTTCAAGAAATGTAGTTTTCAGTATGCTCAACTTTTCTCTTATTGTCAGGATGAGGATGATGGTGTCAACCAAAGCCTATAAGACAGAGCAAAATCTGAATGGATTTAAGAATAGATACAAACTCGAATACTTAAAAAAAAATGTAAGAATCCTTTAAAATTAATAAAGAATACATAAAAGGAAATTATTTTTCTCCCTTATTATGGTCAGGAAGTTTCTGAATATTTAAAACATAATAATATACTACTTTCACAAATCTTTCATCTGCTTTAGAAAACCAAAAAAGAACAAAATCATTCTAATATAGCTAGCACTAGCTATGCCTTCTTACTTTAATCAAGTGCACCAAACTGAAGCTAAACTAATCTCCAAAACTATCACCTGTAGCTTGTTCTCACTAATCCATAAAATACCTAGCAGAAATGCTATTTTAATGTTTATGTTCTGTTGACTTGGTCTGACATTCTTTTATCCTTTGATTATGTTATACAATAATTGCTTCAACCCTGGTCTTGCAGTTGTAATTCTTTATGTTATTGTCTGGAGCCAGTGTCAATTAGGAAGATATGTAGCACCCAGATACATCGAACCTAAATCTTTTAGGGTGATTATAAAGGTGTAAGTCTCATTTTTTTAATGATTCTGAGCAATGCAATTGTTCCATATTCACAATTTCCTTGTGAGCCAGCTTGTTTAGTCAATGCACCACAGAATTGATGTTCACAATGAAGTCTGTGAATCATTACATTATCCCTGCCTTCAGAGATGACCTTCATATGCTTGGAAAGCTTGAAGTACAGTGGATTATGATGGCATGAGTGTGACAAGTCCTTCACAGATTCCTGTGTTTGAGCACTTGATCCACAGCAGGTGGTAACACTTTGGACAATTTTATACTAATTAGGAGGTGGATCCTTGCTGAAGGAAGTGGGTCACTAGGGCAGGTTTTGAGGTTTTCCTGTCTGCTTCCAACTCCTAGGGAGGCAGGGAATTCCAACAGCACACTCCTGCCACCCTGGAATAACCACTTTAATTTCCTCTCATAAATGAATTGGATCTTCTAAAACTATAAGTTGAAACAATACTATAATCTCCATAATTTTAGCCCAGTGTCTCAATATTTGGTGAATAACAAAAAAAGTAAGTAATGCATGGATTGTGGTCATTGGTCGTTATTTTCTGTCTGTCATTCTTCTTTCCTTCCTTCCTTCCTTCCTTCCTTCCTTCCTTCCTTCCTTCCTTCCTTCCTTCCTTCTTTCCCTCTGTGTGTGTTTTGTGTGTGTGTGTGTGTGTGAATGAGTGTGTGTGTGTGTGAATGAGTGTGTGTGTGTGTGTGTGTGCGTGAATGAGTGTGTGTGTGTGTGTGTGTGTGTGTGTGTGTGTGTGTGCGTGTGTGCACGCATACAAACACACATTACTGCATTTCTCAGAGAGGCCAGAGAGAGTGTTAGATCCCCCATAGCTGGAGTCACAAGCAATTCTGCTCAGCACTGCACTCACTTCCTCTGCAAGAGCAGCAAACTGCTAATCCAACTTTCCAGGCTCTGTCTTCATTGGTTTCAAAAAATCATTTTGAATAATCAATGCATCCAATAAACTTGAAATTAATAGTTAGTAATGGGATCAACATGAGGCTGGATTATATTTTCCCACAGACCTGAAAGACTGTTTCTGTTCAGTGATGTATCTCAGCATTTACAGTCGATAATGTTACTGTGTTTATATGCAATTTGTGGAATGTTAGTTTCTTTTCTTATTTAAAAAAAAATTTTATTGGGTATTTTTCTCATTTACATTACCAATGCAATCCCAAAAGTCCCCATATCCTCTGCCCCACTGCCCTACCCATCCACTCCCACTTTTTGGCCCTGGCTTTCCTCTGTACTGGGGCATATAAAGTTTGCAAGTCCAATGGGCCTATCTTTCCAGTGATGGCCGGCTAGGCCATCTTTTGATACACATGCAGCTAGAGTCAAGAGCTCCGGGATACTGGTTAGTTCATAATGTTGTTCCACCCATAGGGTTGCAAATCCCTTCAGCTCCTTGGGTATTTTCTCTAGCTCCTCCATTGGGGGCCCCATGATCCATCCAATAGCTGACTGTGAGCATCTACTTCTGTGTTTGCTAAGCCCCGGCATAGTCTCAGAAGAGTCAGCTATATCTGGGTCCTTTCAGCAAAATCATGCTAGTGTATGCAATGGTGTCAGCTTTTGGAGGCTGATTATGGGATGGATCCCTGGATATGGAAGTCTCTAGATGGTCTATCCTTTTGTCTCAGCTGCAAACTTTGTCTCTGTAACTTCTTCCATGGGTGTTTTGTTCCCAATTCTAAGAAGGGGCAGTGTCCACACTTTGGTCTTTGTTCTTCTTGAGTTTCATGTGTTTTGCAAATTGTAACTTATATCTTGGGTATTCTAAGTTTCTGGGCTAATGTCCACTTATCAGTGAGTACATATCATTTGAGTTCTTTTGTGATTGTGTTACCTCACTCAGGATGATGCCCTCCAGGTCCAACCATTTGCCTAGGAATTTCATAAATTCATTCTTTTTAATAGCTGAGTAGTACTCCATTGTGTAAATGTACCAGATTTTTTGTATCCATTCCTCTGTTGAGGGGCATCAGGGTTCTTTCCAGCTTCTGGCTATTATAAATAAGGCTGCTATGAACATAGTGGAGCATGTTTCTTTCTTACTAGTTGGAACATCTTCTGGATATATGCCCAGGAGAGGTATTGTGGGATCCTCTGGTAGTACCATGTCCAATTTTCTGAGTAACCGCCAGACTGATTTCCAGAGTGGTTGTACAAACTTGCAATCCCACCAACAATAGAGGAGTGTTCCTCTTTCTCCACATCCTCCCCAGCATCTGCTGTCACCTGAATTCTTGATCTTAGCCATTCTGACTGGTGTGAGATAGAATCTCAGGGTTGTTTTGATTTGCATTTCCCTGATGATTAAGGATGCTGAACAATTTTTCAGGTGTTTCTCAGCCATTCCCTATTCCTCAGGTGAGAATTATTTGTTTAGCTCTGAGCCCCATTTTTAATGGGGTTTTTTGATTTTCTGGAGTAAACCTTCTTGAGTTCTTTGTATATATTGAATATTAGTTCTCTATCTGATTTAGAATAGGTAAAGATCTTTTCCCAATCTGTTGGTGTCCTTTTTGTCTTATTGATGGTGTCTTTTGCCTTACAGAAGCTTTGCAGTTTCATGAGGTCCCATTTGTCAATTCTGGATCTTACAGCACAAGCCATTGCTGTTCTATTCAGGAATTTTTCCCCTGTGCCAATATCTTCGAAGCTTTTCCCCACTTTTTCCTCTGTATGTTTCACTGTCTCTCCTTTTATGTGGAGCTCCTTGATCCACTTAGATTTGACCTTAGTACAAGGAGATAGGAATGGATCAGTTCACATTCTTCTACATGATAACTACCAGTTGTGCCAGCACCATTTGTTGAAAATGCTGTCTTTTTTCCACTGGATGGTTTTAGCTCCCTTGTCGAAGATCAAGTGACCATAGGTGTGTGGGTTCATTTCTGGGTCTTCAATTCTATTCCATTCATCTACTTTTCTGTCGCTATATCAGTACCATGCCGTTTTTATCACAATTGCTCTGTAGTAAAGCTTTAGGTCCGGCATGGTGATTCCACCAGAGGTTCTTTTATCCTTGAGAAGAGTTTTTGCTATCCTAGGTATTTTGTTATTCCAGATGAATCTGCCAATTGCTCTTTCTAATTCGTTGAAGAATTGAGCTGGAATTTTGATGGGGATTGCATTGAACCTGTAGATTGCTTTTGGCAAGATAGCCATTTTTACAATGTTGATCCTGCCAATGCATGAGCATGGAAGATCTTTCCATCTTCTGAGATCTTCTTTAATTTCTTTCTTCAGAGATTGAAGTTCTTATCATACAGATGTTTCACTTCCTTAGTTAGAGTCACACCAAGGTATTTTTTGTACTATTTGTGACTATTGAGAAGGGTGTTGTTTCCCAAATTTCTTTCTCAGCCTGTTTATTCTTTGTGTAGAGAAAGGCCATTGACTTGTTTGAGTTAATTTTATATCCAGCTACTTCACCGAAGCTGTTTACCAGGTTTAGGCATTCTCTGGTGGAATTTTTAGGGTCACTTATATATACTATCATATCATCTGCAAAACATGATATTTTGACTGATTCCTTTCCAATTTGTATCCCCTTGATCTCCTTTTGTTGTCGAATTGCTCTGGCTAAGACTTCAAGTACAATGTTGAATAGGTAGGGAGAAAGTCTAGTCCCTGATTTTAGTGAGATTGCTTCCAGCTTCTCCCCATTTACTTTGATGTTGGCTACTTGTTTGCTGTAGATTGCTTTTATCATGTTTAGGTATGGGCCTTGAATTCCTGATCTTTCCAAGGCTTTTATCATGAATGGGTGTTGGATCTTGTCAAATGCTTTCTCCGCATCTAACGAGATGATCATGTGGTTTTTGTCTTTGAGTTTGTTTATATACTGGATTACATTGATGGATATTCGTATATTAAACCATCCCTGCATCCCTGGAATAAAACCTACTTGGTCAGGATGGATGATTGTTTTAATGTGTTCTTGGATTCAGATAGCGAGAATTTTATTATTTTTGCATTGATATTCATAAGGAAAATTGGTCTGAAGTTCTCTATCTTTGTTGGATCTTTCTTTTGTTTAGGTATCAGAGTAATTGTGGCTTCACAGAATGAGTTGGGTAGAGTACCTTCTACTTCTATTTTGTGGAATAGTTTGTGCAGAACTGGAATTAGATCTTCTTTGAAGGTCTTATAGAACTCTGCACTAAACCTATCTGGACCTGGTCTTTTTTTGGTTGGGAGACTATTAATGACTGCTTCTATCTTTTTAGGGGATATGAGACTGTTTAGATCATTAACTTGATCCTTGTTTAACTTTGGTACCTGGTATCTGTCTAGAAATTTGTCCATTTGGTCCAGGTTTCCCAGTTTTGTTGAGTATAGCCTTTTGTAGAAGGATCTGATGGTGTTTTGGATTTGTTCAGGATCTGTTGTTATGTCTCCCTTTTTATTTCTGATTTTGTCAATTAGGATGCTGTCCCTGTGCCCTCTAGTGAATCTGGCTAAGGGTTTATCTATCTTGTTGATTTCTCAAAGAACCAGCTTCTCGTTTGGTTGATTCTTTGAATAGTTCTTGTTTCCACTTGGTTGATTTCACCCCTGAGTTTGATTATTTCCTGTAGTCTCTTGGGTGAATTTTGTTCCTTTTTTCTAGAGCTTTTAGGTGTGTTGTCAGCTGCTAGTGTTTTCACTCTCTAGTTTCTTTTTGGAGGCACTCAGAGCTATGAGTTTCCCTCTTAGAAATGTTTTCACAGTGTCCCATAAGTTTGGGTATGTGGTAGCTTCATTTTCATTAAACTCTAAAAAGTCTTTAATTTCTTTCTTTATTCCTTCCTTGACCAAGGTATCATTGAGAAGAGTATTGTTTAGTTTCCACGTGAATGTTGGCTTTCCATTATTTATGTTGTTATTGAAGATCAGCCTTAGTCCATGGTGGTCTGATAGGATGCATGGGATGATTTAATATTTTTGTATCTGTTGAGGCCTGTTTTTTGACCAATTATATGGTCAATTTTGGAGAAGGTTCCGTGAGGTGCTGAGAAGAAGGTATATCCTTTTGTTTTAGGATAAAATGTTCTGTAGATATCTGTTAAGTCCATTTGTTTCATCACTTCTGTTAGTTTCACTGTGTCCCTGTTTAGTTTCTGTTTCCATGATCTGTCCATTGATGAAAGTGGCGTGTTGAAGTCTCCCACTATTATTGTGTGAGGTGCAATATGTGCTTTGAGCTTTAATAAAGTTTCTTTAATGAATGTGGCTGCCCTTGCATTTGGAGCATAGATATTCAGAATTGAGAGTTCCTCTTGGAGGATTTTATCTTTGATGAGTATGAAGTGTCCCTCCTTGTCTTTTTTGATAAATTTGGGTTGGAAGCTGATTTTATTCGATATTAGAATGGCTACTCCAGCTTGTTTCTTCATACCATTTGCTTGGAAAATTGTTTTCCAGCCTTTCACTCTAAGGTAGTGTCTGTCTTTTTCCCTGAGATGGGTTTCCTTTAAGCAGCAGAATTTTGGGTCCTGTTTGTGTAGCCAGTATGTTAGTCTATGTCTTTTTATTGGGGAATTGAGGGAATGTTAGTTTCTTAACAACATACAGAAACAAGTTTTTCCAAAAAATAACATATATATTATCTTTGCCAGAGAAAAATTAAAGATGAAGTCAATTAATGTTCTTTCTTTAATTTTCTAGATAAACTATTTTCTCAGTTTTCAAGATTTTCAGAAAAATTGTAGATTGGAAATATGTTTTGTACTTTTTTCACTGTACATTAATGGCTTTAAAGTTTTGAAAGGCTAAATATATCTTAATTATAATAAACTAAATATTCTCTTAAATGAGAATATAAATACAAATGAAGTATGGAAGGATATATAGTAGGAGTTGTAATTTGTATGTGATTTGATAATTTACAATAATTTTACTAAATTCCAATTTCAATTTTTCATGAATGAGTAAAGAAATTACACAGCAAGATTAATGTAAATCTTTGACACACATGGAGACACATTAAATTGACAAGGGTCTAAAGTCTGATTCCTGAGAACAGTTTCCATAACAATAATAATCCAAGTAAAAGAGGCAATTAATTTGAGGTTGCGTGGTAGAGGAAAGAAGCAGCTGAAGTAATTCTATTTTAATTTAAAATAAATTTTAAAATTTTTTTAAAACAAAATAAAATAGGTGTCAATAAGAAAAATAATCTAAAATAAAATAAACAACATATAGTATATAATCTATATTTAAGTCATCTGATTTTATACATGTGTGTATGTGTGTGTGTGTGTGTGTGTGTGTGTGTGTGTGTGTGTGTGTGTGTGTATGTGTGTGTGTAAGACTGGGTCTCACTTGTACAGTCTAAGCTGGCCTTGGTCTTACCTTCTGATCATTCTTTTTCATCTTCTGGAATGTGAGAATACAAACATAAGCCATAATACTCAGTCTTTTTTTTTTCAACACAACAATGTATGCATGTGCTCTGTGTGTGTGTGTGTGTGTGTGTGTGTGTGTGTGTATAACATTGTTCTCAGGGCACTGTGTAGGCAAAAACATTTCTACTAAGATACATTGTTAGCTAACTTTGGGTCATTTGTTAGGAGAATTGATTTTATTTTAACTATACACTTTTAATTCTATGCCTAAATGTGTACTCTTCCTTTTTAAGATGGATGGTATTAGAAGCAGGAAAAAAAAAGATGAGTTATGTTTTCAATATTGTTTCTTCTTTGACCACATTACGGTTTCACCATGGGTTGATGTTCAATGAAATTGTCTCCATGTCAAAGTCATCAAAAAAAACACACAGAGCACTATATCAGTTAAATAATTATTTCAAGTAGAAACATTGGCTAAAGAGCTTGTAGGAAAGAAGCCAAATACTATAGGAGATAAAATCACTGAAATCTTAAACTATCTTATCTATAATAAAATGATGGAGGGAGGGCTCAGACCCCAGGACTCAGGTGAGATCGCTATCTTGTATCCAGGGTCTCTCAGAGACCAGTCCATGCAGGATAGCGCTCAGGCACCAGAAGCAACAGAGCTTCTTGGACAGGGTCCCTTCAGGACTTCATCTTCAGACAGGAGACAGAGTTGAACTCCAGACCTCTGTGCACCTTTCCTACCAGAGGAAAGCTTGCCTGCAAAGAATGCTCTGACCACTGGGACTCATGAGAGAGTTGGAATCCCAGGAGTACTAACAGAGGCTAACAGAATCACATGAGGAAAAAGCTCCAGCCAGATAAAGCTAGAACATCTAATACCAGAGATTACCAGATGGCTAAAGGCAAACATAAGAATCTTACTAACAACAACCAAGATCACTCGGTATCATTGGAACCCAGTACTCCCACCACAGCGAGTCCTGGATACTCCAACACATCCAAAAAGCTTGATTCAGATTTAAGATCATATCTCATGATGCTGGTAGAGGATTTTAAGAAGGGTATTAATATTCACTTAGAGAAATAAAGGAGAACATTGCTAAACAGGTAGAAGATCTTAAAGAGGAAACACAAAACTCCCTTAATATCTACAGGAAAACACAAGCAAACAGGTGATGAAATTGAACAAAACCATCCAAGATCTAAAAGTGGAAGTAGAAACAATAAAGAAAATCCAAAGGGAGACAACTCTGGAGATAGGAATCCTAGAAAAGAAATCAGGAACCATATATGTGAGCAACAGCAACAGAATACGATGGAAGAAAGAATCTCAGGTGCAGAAGATTCCATAGAAAACATGGACACAATAATCAAAGAACATGCAAAATGCAAAAAGATCCTAACTCAAAACATCCAGGAAATCCAGGACACAATGAGAAGATCAAACCTAAGGATAATAGGTATAGATGAGAATGAAGACTTTCAACTTAAAGGGCCAGTAAATATCTTCAACAAAATTATAGAAGAAACTTTCCCTATCCTAAAAAAGTGATGTCCATTAACATACAGGAAGCCTACAGATCTCCAAATAGACTGGACCAGAAAAGAAATTCTTCCCAGCACATAGTAATCAGAGAACAACAAATGCACTAAATAAAGATAGAATATTAAAAGCAGTAAGGGAAAATGGTCAAGTAATATATAAAGGCAGACCTATTAGAATTACACCAGATTTCTCATCAGAGACTATGAAAGCCAGAAGACCTGGACAGATGTTCCACAGACCCTAAGAGAACACAAATGCCAGCATACTACTATAGCCAGCAAAACTCTTAATTACCATTGATGGAGAAACCAAAGTATTCCATGACACAACAAAATTCACACAATATCTTTCCACGAATCCAGCCCTTCAAAGGATATTAAAGGGAAAACTCCAACACAAGTAGGGAAATTATGCCCTAAAAGAAGCAAGAAAATAATCCTAAAACAAACCTAAAAGAAGATAGTTGCAAGAACAGAATCCCAATTCTAACAACAAAAATAACAAGAAGCAACAATTACTTTTCCTTAGTACAAAGAACTCAAGAAGCTGGACTCCAGAAAATCAAATAACCCTATTAAAAAATGTGGTACAGAGTTAAACAAAGAATTCTCAACTGAGGGATACGAAATGGCTGAGAAGCACCTGAAAAAATGTTGAAAATCCTTAATCATCAGGGAAATGCACATCAAAACAACCCTGAGATTCCACCTCACACCAATCAGAATGGCTAAGATCAAAATTCAGGTGACAGCAGATGCTAGAGAGGATGTGGGGAAAGAGGAACACTCCTCCATTGCTGATGGGATTGAAGATGGTACAACCAGTCTGGAAATCAGTCTGGTGGTTCCTCAGAAAATTGGAGATAGTACTACCAGAAGATCTAGCAATACCTCTCCTGGGCATATACCCAGAAGATGTTCCAACTTGTAATAAGGACACATGCTCCACTATGTTCATATCATGCTTATTTATAATAGCCAGAAACTGGAAAGAACCCAGATGTCCCTCAACAGAGGAATGGATACAAAATATGTGGTACATTTACACAATGGAGTACTACTTAGCTATTAAAAACAATGAATTTATGAAATTCTTAGACAAACAGATATATCTGGAGGATATCATCCTGACTGAAGTAACCCAATCACGAAAGACTACATATGATATGCACTCACTGATAAGTGGATATTAGCCCAGAAACTTAAAATACCCAAGGTACAATTTTCAAAACACATGAAACTCAAGATGAAGGAAGACCAAAGTGTGGATACTTTGTTCCTTTTTAGAATGGGGAACAAAATACCCATGGAAGGAGTTACAGAGACGAAGTTTGGAGCTGAGACAGAAGGAAGGAACATCCAGAGATTGCCCCACCTAGGGATCCATCCCATAAACTACCACTAAACCCAGACACTATTGCATATGCAAGCAAGATTTTGCTGACAGGTCGCTGATATAGCTATTCCTTGTGAGGCTATGCCAGTGTCTGGCAAATACAGAAGTGGATACTCACAGTCATCTATTGGATGGAATACAGGGCTCCCAATGAAGAAGCTAGAGAAAGAATCCAAGGAGTTAAAGGGGTCTGCAACCCTATAGGAGGAACAACAATATGAACTAACCACTACACCCCAGAGCTTGTGTCTCTAGTTGCATATGTAGCAGAGGATGACCTAGTCAGCCATCAATAGGATGAGAGGCCCTTGGTCTTGTGAAGATTATATGCCCCAGTACCTGGAAATGCCAGGGACAGGAAGTGGGAGTGGGTGGTTTGGGGAGCAGGGCATGTGGAGTGTATAGGGCACTTTCAGGATAGCATTTAAAATGTAAATGAAGAAAATATCTAATAAAATAAAATGATGGTTATTATTTCACTTATAAATGAATGTTGATTATTATTAAGTTTGAGTGAAAGATATATTCAAGATAAATTTTAAATATTGTTTGCTATTTTTTAAAAGTAAGCAACTAATATAAGTGGTGTGGAAATAAAACATTAATTTCAATGTTTAGTCTATGTCCCTTATTCTAAAAGTTCTTTTTCTATCAAATTACCTATGGCAGCAATTTTCATATGTCTAAAGCAATCTTCCCTCAACTTTTATCTCTTTATTCCTGCTAAATGTGTCTTTATACTAATGTCAACATAGTCAAAAATAGGTTATTTTGCCCATATCAGCTTTATAGTCTTAATTCTCTACTTCATTCCCATACTATGCTCAAGGATGCCTCACTCCCTCTTCTGTGCTGATGAAAATAAAACTTAATTATTCCTCTTAATTTAGAAATGCATAATCAAAATTTTAGGAGCCCTACTACCAACTTTGAACCTTGTCCAAATGTAATCTGTCTTTCTCCCAATAGCTCATCAGGCAATTTTTGGCAAACTGGTTGAATTAGCTTCTCTGACTTTTCACACATCCCATATCCAAATTCACACCATGTGTTAATGACCTTCACATTAATTCTGTATCTGGTTGTTTGATTTGCTTTGACCAATAGGTCCATGGTAAGCTTAATTTCAATACCAAGTAGAAACTGGAGAATGTCTTTATTTATGCCCTAATTGTTTCGGAAGTTGTGATATTTTATATTTTTGCAAAAAAAAAAAAAAGGAATTTGGGGAAAATGGGTTTATTTGGTTTACAGTACAGGTTATAATCCATTGTTGTGGGGCAGTCACAGCCACAGGAGTCTAATTTGTGTTGCCCATATATTCACTGGACCAGGGTCAAAGTCCCAGTAACCAGTTCCTTAACGTTAACTGAGTCATTCCCCTAGCTCCTATCAGAGGCCATCAGTGCACTTCAGCAATTTTATCACAATTTTACAAAATGGTCTTCGATGGCTTCCTGTCTGGAAGCTATCTTTGTTTGAAAGGGAGGGGTTGACACAGAAGGTTTTGCTTCTAGTTATAATGTCTGCTAACTTTACCTACATATGTCTCAGTATAGGTACTTTCAATTGCTAGCTAAAATTCCATTATAAAATATTATATGTATTATGTATCACTTTAATTTTATAATAATTAAACATTTTGGTAGATTTATATTTTTATGAAAATTAATATGAATTGGGAAATGGCACATTTGAATTCTCATCTAATTTTCCACACTATCCTCTCACAATAGACTGATATTTTCAAAGACTATCATTAACATAGATAACTAATCACAGATAGTTATTGCCAGACTTAGAGGCTCATCTTTGTAGTCCCAGCACTTAAGTGTCTGAGGCAAAAAGATTATTAAGAATTTGAACCTACTTTGGTCTATACAGTCAATTCCAGGCCAGCTAAAGATATAGATTAGGCCCTATCTTTAAAGACATGAAGCAAAAATATAATGACTTTATATTACTTGTATATATTAATGCGGTTCAATAGGCACCACACATTTGTCTGCATGAAGAGGGTGTCCATTTATCAGCCTTCATCTTCTCGATTTTCCTTTCCAACATCCATTCTGATCCATAGTCATCATGACTGTACTTACACTTTGGCTTTCCTTTAAGTCTAACATTTAGGGGAAATATGCAATTCATTTTTGTGTGTCTTCCTTATTTCACTTAATACAGTTTCCTCCATTTCTTTCCCAATTCCAGTATTTTATTCTTATTTATTATCTAATGTATATGAATATATATTATATATGTATATATAATATATATATCATATATCGCATTTTCTTTAACCACGCTTATATTGATGATAGCTGATGATAGCTACATGGTAGCTGAACAGTGACAGTAAATGCAGATATGCAAGTATTTTTAGTTTTTTTATGTACACATTCAGAAGTTGTATGGGTGGATCATATGGTGATCAATTCTAACTTTGGAGAACATGCCCAAGATATCACACAAAACATCTTATAAGACCCTGTCTACTGACAGGCTGTGCCTGTGGAATATACACTTCTAGGAAACAGTTAATAAAGCAGATCAGGTACTGAACTCATACCTTCTACTTGTGACATTTCTCATTCTTACTAACCACTTTCCTATCCTAACAGCTTTTCATTCCCAAGAAGCACCACGTCCTTCACTTATATTGAACACACTAGCCAATGGCTGAAATACCACTCTAAAGTGACCGATTTTAACCATCTTAATTTTTATTTAAAACAAGTATAAAATTATGGATTAATGCTACCATATTATATGAGGTTTCAATCTTACAATTGATCCTCAGTTCTTATGTAAGGCGAGCTTCCGTAGAAGAAATCCTGATAGCTGTGAGAACGAGGAGAAACATGCTATGTTCTTTATTATCTTTCATATGAGGCTAGGTCTCCTCCACAGTAGTGTGGGAGGGCAGGAAGGGGTGAATGGAGTTCTTAAGTTGATGCTAATGTAGCAAGAGACTAAGCAATCTACAAGTCTTTTCACAAAGTTTTATTTCTCAATGAATCCCATTTGCCACTTTTTCCTACAAAGTCCTAATAGAGTGAATTTTCATTTTAGGACTAGGGATTAGTGTTTCTCAATAAGCAAAGTACATATAGCAAAGAAAATATGGAAAACAAAGAAACAAACAAGAAAGAATAGAATCTTAGCCTCAGTCTGAAACAGGAAAAAAAATACCTTATGCTATGAACTCTAAAAACTTTCTAAAGACACAGCCCCCCTCCTCCTCCAGCACACAATTTTTCAAGGACCTTTTTCCACTGTTAGCTTACAAAGGGGACAAGAAGACTTCTTTAAAGGCATGAATGTTCCAGCCACTACCTGAAGCAGCTATTTGTCCTTAGATGAAGTTGGTAATATCTCAGTCCCTTTTAGTGTGAAGTATCTGTCGACTCTTTAGAATTAGTCTTTAGCCACCACAAAGCTTTTAGCAAGTACAATTTGAACAACTGATTAAAAAAAAAAAAAAAAAAAAAAAAAAACTCAAGCCGCATATTCTTTCTATTAAAACCATAGGGAGCAGAAGGGCTCAGAGAACCAAATAAAATGAAACAGTTGCGGGAAAATGTGAATGGTAACAAATAAATAGTTTCAAAGCATTCAAAAAGGTTTTTCTATTCTGTGACTGACATTAAATTACAAAACATTCCTGAGATTTTTCAGTAGAGCATGTGAGGTTTTTTTTTTTTTTTTTTACAATCATTGCTTTGCATCAGGGAGGCAAGAGGGGTCTTTTGGCTAAGAGGAAGCTTGTTTGAAAAAGCAAGCTTTATGAAATTTGAGTTTTCATTTAGCATGTTCTAATTTCTACTGTTCTTTGGGAACTAAAACTTTCACAACCTATTGTGTTATAAGACAGTATCTACTACCTGGGTATTCTGCATTGGTATGCTTGAAGAAAGGGAAACCTGCATGTGTTGGATAAAAGAACATTCGTGTAGAGCAGGATGTTGTGGCAATCGCCTTTAATTCCAGTACTTTGTAGGCAGAAGTAGGCAGATCTGTGAAAGGCTAAGGCCAGTGTGGTCTACAGAGTAAGTTCATGGGAAGCCAGAACTACAGGGAAATCCTACCTCCAAAACACAAAACCTTGTCTTTCTCTTGGTCTGAGGAGAGGACACAGGAAGTAAGTCTGCTAGAAAAGAATCTGAATGTTACTTACAAGTTTGCAGAACAACTTATCCAGAATACGGAATACCATTCTAGAAAATAGGTAGCATATTCTAAACTAGTATTAAAGAAGAACATCATCCAAAGAACATTCCGGAAAAGGTGTCCACCAGAAGTGTAGCAAACACAGATTCCTTCTGAATTTTGAAGGTATTACTTCGAGATATTTTGTCTTCATGAATATTTTTTTCTGAAAGATTTTTCTAATTTTCCACCCAATATGCTGCCCTCATGTTTTTGTAAAATTAAGACAGAATATATTTGCTACTCGAGTTTAATTGTGCTGTATCAGGTGGGATTATTACATAATTCAATTTGTACTTTTAATTAGTAATCAGGGAAATATCAACTAACAAGACTATCTGTAAGTTGTATAGGTCAAATAGTAATTCAGAAAAAATAGACAAAATTGAGAAAAAATATACACTGGAATTAAGTATTTTGTTTTACATATATTTAAACTATACTTTATTGCTACTTACTTTGGGTCAGAGAAGCGTTTATATTGGAAAGGAAAATTCACAAAAATTATATTGGAAATGAAAATTCACAAAAAATTAACAAATTGGAGAATTTGTTAATTGGGCTGAAATGTATCTGAGCTCTCTTCTTGTAGCCTCATGCATTCACTCTACCTCTAAGTGACTGAGGACTGAAACACTTCCTCTACATTTCATTTTCATAATTTTCCTCCTGAATGGCCCTACTGAGGGAGTTTATCTACCCTCGTTTCCTCAGTTATAACATGTATCATGCTGGTTGGCCCCTTAAATGCACTAGGCACTTCACTCCTTTATGTGTTTCTACCTTTAAACAAAAGGGAGCCACAAATCCTCAGGGGAGACAATTTATGATGTTGTAACAGACAGGGTTGTTACACAATTCAGTTTGTATTTTTAATTACTAAAAGGTGAAATATTGTTTGTGATCTGTTTATAAAAAGATAAAGAGAGAGGGGATATGTTTTGGTGGATATGTGTTGAGGTGTGCAGGAAAGGCGTGCCTCAGCAGGCCCTTGCTGAGGCATCCCTTCCCCTGAGGGACCAGCCACAGGAAGGTACAGTATGGGAAGGGGAGTTAAGAGGGTAATAGAGGCAGAGAAAAGCAGAGAAAGAGAAAGAGAGAGAGAACGAATAGAGGAATAGAAGAGTAGAGGCTGAGCATGAGCATGTGTGTTTGGGGGAGGGGGACGAGAGGACAGAGCAGGAGCAGGAAGGCAAGAGCAAGAGAGGGCAGAGGGGCCCAACAGCCCCTTTTATGGTGAGTCAGGCATACCTGGCTGTTGCCAGGTAACTGTGGGGCAGAGCTTAGACAAAATGCTAAGAGTCTGGGTTCTTGAATCACAGAAGAATGATAGCCCAACTTAAACAGTATGCAAAGGCAAAGAGCGTTTATTGAACAAATTCCAGTATCCAGTGGCCCAATTCCATAAGGATGGAAGGACCCAAACTGATTTTGGAGATTCAGATTTAAAGTCCAAAAGAGAAATATTAGGGAGGGGTAGAAGATCCACAGCTTGATTGGTGGGTTCTATCTCTGGGGGTCTGAGTGATGTTATCATTGGTTAGGGTCTTGTTTCAAGCATTCTTGACTATTCTTGCTTCATGCCAAGGAGGGGTAGCTCTTGACGACTCGGCCACAAGTTTGGCCTTTTACAATCTGGGGAGAGGTCCATTTTAAATAAGTCTGAAGTTGTTCCGGTAACTGACTTGCCCAATTCTGGAAAGTAGAAGCTCAGGCCTGGTCTCCTGAACTTCTCCTAATTAGCAGCCTGTCATGGAATTAGCCTGGCTCAGGCCAATTCACTTCTCTCACTATCAAATCACAGGACTATCTGAGTTGTAATAGTTAAATAGTAGTTTAAAAATAAACAAAAAATTAGGGAAAAAAAGAAGTATACATTGAAATTAAGAATTCTTTGATTCAAATATTTAAGGTAAAATATATCACTACTTACTTTGGGTCTGAGGAGTGTTCAGGTTGGAAATTCAAGTTCACTACAATTTATTAATTAGGATATGGTCATCTTTTAGCCAGCCACAATGTCTCATTTAGAGATCATTGCTCATGGCTGTTACTAATTACAGTGGACAAAACTGATGACGATAATAACTTAATGAACCAATCCATTCTTCACCTGACATAGTGTGGCCCTTACATTTCAAGTCAGCGCAAAATCATTTCCAGAGCTTAGGTCAATTTACAAAGAATGTAACCCTGCCCAATTTGCCAATGTAAAATATCTGCCTGGGATCTTTAAACTGAGTATAGCTATATTACCTTTCCCACTTGCTGATAGTCCGAAGAAAAAACATAGTACCTTTTGCAAATTGCCTACTTGTAATTCCTCCTTTGACTGAGCTTCTAGTTCCTTCTCAGACATGATTAACACTTGCTCATGTATCCACCAACTTCTCTGACTAAATACATTCCCATTCTGCTGATAATGAGCAGTTTCAAGCTAGCTTGTTAGACAATGTGCAAAATTATAACATAGGGGTTAAGACAAAAATAATTTGGGACTGTAGTTGTAGTGAGTTAATCCACTCTAAACTCCCCACCAGATGTGTGTGCTCCCTCTACACCCACCCAAATGTTTTGGATTCACAAATGAAACATTCTCTCTGTCTCTCTCTCTGTCTCTCTCTGTCTCTCTGTCTCTCTCTCTCTCTCTCTTTCTCTTACACACACACACACACACACACACACACAGCCTTAAACAATGCAATGGCTAGGCATTTCCAAACCTCCCCATGGCTAGAACACTCTCCTTTCCGATATTCCTGAATTATTACTTTCTAAAATCCATATTCCATCTCTACTACGCCAGACCTAATTGAGGGAACTCTGATTCTTACATATTATATGCTTTCTTTCCCCATCATGCTGATTCTAAAACCTCCTTCTTCCCGTGGTGCCTTGCCTGGGAAATCTAAAGTCTCACCTCTGTCTCCCTGCTAAACCATTAGCTGCCAGCAACTTTATTTACTAATTAGAGCCAACTGGGGCAGAGCGGTTTGGGAAGCCTAATTAACACATTAATAGCATTAGAACCAATCCACAACATGGGATTCCTACGTCTTCCCTATAAATTGTACAAAATTCTGATAATTCTACAATTCAAAACTTTTTGAGATCTAGATGGTATTTTCTATTTTTCATTCAAAACTCTTCAGTGTGTCCAATCATGAGTCCATAGTTCCAAGGAAAAGTTGCTCTCTTATCCTCATGCTCACCTGAGGATATTACAAAAAGTCCCCAGTCACAAAACAATGTTTCATGTATTAGGTGAAGGCAATAGTCTATATCATAGTCTCGGTAACATCCTCTAAAACTCCTTCTAGGTCTCCTTTCAACTAGGTTATTGTCACTGTGTTTCTAAAAATAATAAATACTTATCAAATTGATAAATGTAACAAATGAAGAACCATAGAAAATTTTAATATTCAGAGGCAAAAATAATGTATTTCCTTTGGTTAAAAGATTATATTTAACTGTGATAAAAACAAAAAACAATATAAATAGTAAGTTGAAAACATATCTGAATTAGAACATGTGAAAGCATAGTATTATATTTAGTGCAACTTTTTAAAAACTGCTTGCTATTTTTGAAGTGAAAATCCAGACATAAGGTACAAGTAGCATACACAGAAAACAAGGTTATATGTTATACACACATGTACAACATGTACACATGTACTGCATACACACATACACAGAGCATAAAATACATCCATGATGCAGCCAGAATTTGAGGCTCTTTCACAGCCTTTTCATGAAGAAAAATAGTTTTTTCAAATTTTCTTAATGAAGTTGCATTTATCACTTTCCCATTCGTTTTTCTTTCTATTCTCAATACACTACTGCCATCTTTGGAGTTGATGTCAATGAACTTGACTTTTTTTCCTTAAGTCAGACTCCCAACTAAGTGAGACGAATGAAATCAATATTCTTCTCTTCACAGGTGAAATGAGTTTTGTAATACGTGTAGTCTTAGACCTTCCTCTCCTTACCCCTTCATGCTGCAATTCATCAAGGCCTGGCTCTTGACACCTCAATGAACATCTTAATATGAGATTCCAAGCGACAATTCTTCCTAAATGTAATGAAATAGTTCACTCTTTGTTCTTAAAGCCCACACCTAGATCTATGTGCCTTCTTCCTTCATAAGAATTTATTTTTGCAGAATCTTTAGCATTCACAAGTGATTAGTCAGGTCCAGGAGTTCACAAAATATTTGATCTCTCTACACAAAAACCTGAATGACATTCAGTTCTGAGATACTGCTTTGAAAAAATGTTCAGATAGGGAATTTTGTATTCAAGGCCACCAGGGTTCACAGTTTTACTCTGTGTCACAGAGTCCCCACTTGCCATTATTCATGAGGCTTCTTCATTGAATTCAAGAATTCCTTGTTCAGTAGTCATTCTCAGAGATAAGGGTGCCTTGATCAGATCGGCTTGTAATGAACTTGAGCATTAAAATTTTGTGTATTTTCAAGTGTTTTTCAATCATATAAATCATTACTAAGCTATTCTCTCTGGGCAATCATAGTTTATTGTGTGTTAAAATATAAAAGAATGTAAACAGAAAGTAAAATATAGAATCCCACAGAGGAAATACTACTTTATGCTGGCTGGTGAAATGCTATTTCATTTTAGTTTCATATATATCTTCCACATTTTAAATATTGGTAAAATAAGTTTCATTTAGTGTTTTTCAGAGGGAAGAGAGAGTCATAAAATCGAGATTTACACACAGACTAATACAGACATATTTTCAGGGATGGGGATCAAACCCAGAATCTTAATCATCAAGGTTGACCAGTACTCTATCATTGAGCTACAGTCACAGCATTAATACAAGTGTTTGGACTGTGAATTTGAAAATATTGTGTTAAATTAACAAATGCAAGCAAATGTAAAACATCACATTCCAGACTACTTAAATATCTGCTACAGAACTAGAGGACTGGGGAAGAGCACAGGTCGGTCTATCCAAGTACAGAAGATAACCAAATAGAGACGAAATTCATGGATGCTGTTAGTTATGATCCTTCCAACAAATGTTGTCTTCGTACTTAATGTATGTTACTTGGAGAAAGCAAAAAACTATTGAAAGAAAAAGTAATTATCATGTAGTTGGTGAAATCCACAATCAACCTACTTTAGATAAAAAGCCAAATAAGTTTAAAAGAATTGTAAAATGGACACAAGGGGGCAGAAATGGAATGAAAGTGGTTTTGTTTGTTTGTTTGTTTTGTTTTTCATGATTGTTGGTTTGACTCATGTTTCAGACTCTAGTATTTCTTGGTAAGGTCAGTATTTTTAGACACTTCCTTACCTGTTCCCATTGCAAACTGGGAAATAAGGGGAATGCAAGATATCAGAGCCCATTTTCAAGGTATGGTGTGGAATATATTTTGACAGATATTTAGAAAAAATAACTACTAAAAGGATGACTTTTTTTTTGTTGTTGTTGATCATGGTTTTATACATTTGGCCTCATGATCAACTGATATTATCCATCTTTAACCTGAGGTGAGGTACAGGGAAAGGGGCAAAAGTGAACCTGCTCATGTCACATTAACCAGGATGCAGAAAAGACAGAAAAGATATGGTGGAGCATGAGGAAGAAGGAGAATACAAACTTTAGCTTCTGAAAAGTTGTTCTCCAAGGATCATAAATAGTCTCAAACAGTCTAAACTAATCTCAACTGTGACCGCCCACGGCCACAGGAACCGGGCTCCTCCTGGAAGGCAGACTGGGGCTATAGAGAGAATAGACAGTGAGAAAAGAAAAGAGACCAAGACAAATTCTGATCCAAGTCCAATGTTTACTAAGTAAGAGTCTGTGCTTATAAAGGGGGAAAGCCTATCCCCCAGTGATCCACTCTTGATGCCTGCCACCGGCCTGTAAGCGATTAGTCTGACAGCACTAGTTATCTCAGGAATTTCCCAGGAACGCAGATTCTGCAGTAGCAGTGTCTGGGAGAGGAACAGCAGTGCTGATGACAGAACAATAGAACCATCTAGGTCGGAAGGCTCCACCCTAGGTGTTCTCATTCACAGGGACAACATAAGTCTAATTTAGGTTACTCAAGGCTGAAAAAGGCTACACTCAACCAGTCTCAAAACCTAATATTTCTACCATTTCCCAAAATTGCTAGCAGCTTAAGTCTAAGCTTTGAAGACATGAATCCTTGGGGCTACTCCAGTCCAATCGATGAGAGATAACCCCTGCAAACTGATCAGGGAAGACAGTGATGTCTGTTGTTTGTTCTATTCTTCCTCCCACTTGCCACTACTGATCAAGGCAGAATGCAACAGGAAATACAACAGGCCAGCAGGGAAATATTATGAAATTGCAACACTTCCCTCCAAAAACCTTATTTGAAAGGTCCACAATGTAATCAGTGATGACAAAACAGAGAATCCATCAATGCACGTGTTTGTGCATTAAACCCAAAAATTATATGAGAGAGAGAGAAAGAGAGAGAGAGAGAGAGGATATATCACTCACAGAATGAATTTAATTTTAAAACCTGGCTTAAATTGGTTACTTTAAAAGAGATGTGAGCCAGGCGTGATTGCGCACACCTTTAATCCCAGCACTCAGGAAGCAGAGGCAGGGGGATTTCTGAGTTCGAGGCCAGCCTGGTCTACAAAGTGAGTTCCAGGACAGCCAGGTCTATACAGAGAAATCCTGTCTCGATAAACAAAAAAACAGAAAAACAAAAAAACAAAAAATAAAATAAAATAAAATAAAAGAGATGTGAAGCATAAACCTTGGCAACTGCTTATAAAGATTCACATACCCATTGCAACAGCAACAGAGAGGTGGCTTTTGTCTCTTTTCTGTCTTTTACTCTCTCACAAGTAAGTTGAACTTTAAAAAAAATACTGAAATCTAGAGTTACAGTTACAATGAAATTCTGAAAAATAATGCAAGGCTTTCAAATTTCTCTATGCAGAAAACAAATAGGAGCTAATTAATGTGATCCCAAGAACCACTCCCCCTCTTTTGAACTGCTTATATTTATGGTATTTTTATTTTTCACCATACAGTCTCAGTAATTTTAATTAGTTTCTACACTAATTTTTAAATATGTTGAAGTTTTGAAATAACATATAATTAATATCTATTAATTTTCTTTCATATAATAATGGTAGAAATAGGCATGTAATAAAATTTTTTATAGATATGCCTTGATTTTATTTTTATTATACATGGGCATTATGCAGGGCCATTTTTTATGAAAGTGTATAATGTAGTTTGAGAAATACAACGAATAATTTCATAATTATTAACTAATAATATTTTGGCTCTCCACGATGTAAGATAACTGGTCTCAAATTCAGTATATTAGAGCCTGGCTTTGAACCTGTGATCATTTGTGGCTTTATTTATACAACTTCACTAAAGGTATACGTTTTAATGTATATAAATTTCATAGTCCTTACATAATCTTTTTATCATTAATCAAAGTTAAGGAGAATAATAAAATTTTAAAATAAAATTACTTTGGAAACTAAAATGATTTATTTAAAACTGAGAATGTAGTTGCATTGACCTGTACCACAATTTTTAGAGGACTTAAAAGCAATACTTTAATTAGATTATTATAGAGAAATCCAACTTTTATTAAAATAGGAGAACAAAAGGTAGTACACTAATTTCATGACTAATTTCACTTAGCAATTTTACAATGTTTTTTTTTTTTTTTTTTTTTTTTTTTTTTTTTTTAGATTTCTTTATTATTATATGTAAGTACACTGTAGCTGTCTTCAGACCCTCCAGAAGAGGGAGTCAGATCTCGTTACGGATGGTTGTGAGCCACCATGTGGTTGCTGGGATTTGAACTCTGGACCTTCGGAAGAGCAGTCGGGTGCTCTTACCCACTGAGCCATCTCACCAGCCCTTTACAATGTTTTAATGTATTGTTTTGCCCACCTTAATTTCACTTTTATCTTTTGCTGTCTTTCTGCATCCATCCCAACTTTCTCATCATAACTTGATTTCAATTTCTGCTCTGGTCTTTCCTCTCTACCTCAGGTATAAATTATGATGGATGATGTCATAGCACTTGCTACATGCATTTTAGCAACTCTCCTTTAGGCACTTAGCAATCCAATAATTGGGTATTTGGGGGGCTGTTCTTATATATTTGGCTGGTTTGTTTGTTTTGCTTTGTTTTGTTCATCCCTAGTTACCAGCCTGGAGCAATAACAACTGATTTGGGGTGAGCAGGTGAGAATCCATGTTAATTTCCTGAAGGAAGCCATCCAACATTCTTTAGTATGAAAGTAGAAAAAAATGGAAATGTAAATTTTTTCCCAACTACTAACTTCAGTCTACTGCTATATGACATTAATGCCTCTCTTTGGATGACTGCCAAATTTCATCTAAAAAGTATTGTAGCACTTGGACAACTTGTTCACATTTCTGCTGTTACCAACTATATATATATAACTACTCCCACCTATAGTTACTCATACCTAAAAGTCTTCTCTTCTCTGTAGGAAGAGAAGTGCCACATGAAAGCCATGGATAGCTCCTGCACAGGAGGCCCACACATCACTGCTGTTGCTATATTTCTAGTGACCCCCTTTGAAATTCCAGCATATAGTGTAAATTATCAAGAGCAAGATTAATATGCAGCAGGAAGAAGCCTTTGTCATGACTGACAAAAACATTTGAGGACAAAGAAAACAAACATTGCTCTTATTGAGAATGTAGCAAAGACATGATTATCAATATGAAAACCCACATAGGTACAAGGTTGCACTATACTCCTTAAACATACAATAGACCGGAAAGAATGGAAAACGCACACAAACACTGCCCAGTGCTATACACCATAAGCTCCATGAAGGCCTGGAGTAACAGAATGATTACAGATCATGTGGGAACTATACCACTTACAGGGCCTTTGTGTCATTGACCAACACACCAAGACCATGGTTCCAAAGATATATATAGCCAAGGAGGGAAAATCACATCAGTGTTTTCTACTAATGTACACCTTACATGCTTTTTAAAATTCACAGGTGATAGCAAAGAGATTTGGAGTAAGGTAGGTACAGAATGGGAAATAGGTGTTTATGCTAAAGGGCACATGTATGCTTTCTTTTGTTGTATGTCTCTGGATGCCAACAGAACAGGCTGGAAACTGAAACACTCACTAGAATATCTCAGTAAGCAATTTCCCCACATAAATGAATGAGAGAACACTTGTCAACTTCTGAGTTGCCTTGATTCATTCCCTAAATGAGATGTAGACTGGAAATGTTAGTGTTTGGGGAAGATTAATTACATTATGTGATGGGTCATTTATCTTGTAGCACTTATTGACCTTCATACACCAAATAATTGCTAAAAATATTCAATAGCTTCTATAACAGCCATCAGACAACACACATACACATTTGTCAATGGAGTTTATACTTAAAAATTATGACCCCACACATTATTTTCTCAGCTTTTATAAGTCTAACTAAACTGATAAATATATATTGGACAATCCAGGTTTGTTAATTCTTTCTTCTCTGAACCACCGCTATTCTTTTCAGTCCATACTGCTCTGTACAGAGTATTTGGTGTATATTACCCTAGATATTTCCCTCTTTTTAACACACACTAGTCCACTTTCTACCCCCAATTATCCTGTCCCTGGTATCTGTAACATTCATTCTACCAGAAAATACAAATTATCATTTTATTTAACTTTTCCACAGCATTTAACACCATTCTCCCATTCTATGTCCTTAAAGCTTAATTTTTTTGTCCATGTCCATAACAACTCATTCTTGGAACAAGCCATCATATCTCCTACTATCTAAATTCAAAATCTGTCTGGATCTGAAGTGCTTTTATATTCTTTATCTAATGGTTTTTGTTTGGGCACCTTAATCTATGATTTTTGTTAATATCACACTCATAGTCATATTACACAAATCAGTTAAATGGAAAAACCTTTTCATATGTTTGGCCTACTAAAATAATACTTAATTTTCAATTATTCCTATAACCCTTGTAATAGTTGTAAACCTTGTTTAGACAAATGGCCTGTATTTAATAAAACATGAAGAAATACAAATTCAAAACAATTTTTCTACTTGGAGTAGAAAAATGAAGATATTTTCATCTATATGGTTTCACATTGAACTAAAACTGTTATATCATTTCTCAGTTCAGGTCCATCTGTGGTTTTGAGACAGGGTCTCTCACTGGCCTAGACCTCACCAAGCAAGCTCTGGGAATTCACTTGTTTTTCCCTTCTCAGTGCTAGGATTGCAGTGCTATGCCAACACACCCAGCTTCTGTCCATGAGTTCTGGGGACTGAAAGCAGGTCCTTATGCCTACATGGCAAGCACTTTACCCATTAAGCTACCACCCACCAATAAAAACAACAGAAGCAAAAGGATAATGATTGGAAAGGAAAAAAGAATTGGTATCATTCAGTAGTCATATGTAGTAAGACATACACACAGAAAACTATACTCTATCTAGAATTCAGTTTCAAAGTTTTTATTCAGTCTTCTTACTTTACAAAGCAAAATTTTGCTGCTTTTATGCCTGTGAGCTCATATGAGCCCTACTTAGTTGATTCTCCTGGTGTCCTCCATTCTCTCTGACTCTTACAATCTTTCTGACCACTCCTCATCTGTGGAAGTCCCACAACAATGAGGAATTTGTCTGAAGCAGCAAGTGCAGGGCCTTCTTGGGTCAGTACCAGGTCCTCTGCACATATATTACAACTTTTAACTTAGTATTTTCATGGGACTCCTGACTGAGAGAACAAATGGGTCCCTAGTTCTTGGGCACAAGATTCTTGGGACTCTTTTCCTCTTCTTGGGTTGCTATGTCCAACTTCAATATAAAAGTTTTTGCTTTGTCTTATTATATTTAATTTGTCTTGTTTGACTATTATCTTCTAGAAGTCTGTTCTTTTCTAATAAGAGATAAGAAAAGTGTGAATCTGGATGGGAGGGGAGGCAGTGAAGGACTAGGATGAGTGGAGGACTGGGAAAATATGATCAGGATATATTGTATTCGAAAACAATCTATTTCAATTTTAAGAAAATTTTTTCATGGCTATAATATAAATTAGTATCTAAACCTTTAAAAAAAATAGTCAGAACTCATGACAAAATGACTATGACAGTTTTAAAGTACTATCGTTACTTGATGCTACAGGTTTTAAAATAACCCCCAAAAGAGTATTACTTGGTGTTAAGAGGTATACCAAAGAGCATGCAGATAAGATGGCATCAGGGGAATGGTTCCGGAAACAGCAAGTACAGTCAATATGAGATGGGCAAAATGGTCAGGATTAGTAAGAAAAATATGTGTTTATTAATATAGATACTAAATGAAAAACTCAGATGTAGGGAAGTAATGTCTCCATTAAGTCTAGAATGAGGAAAATGTGTAACAACTTAAGGAAACAATGCTTCCACCTGTATAATGGGAAACATTTGTGCATAGAAACTGTTTAGAAGATGTTTAGAAGATGACAGAAGAAACTACAGGATAAAATTGAACAGACATTCCTTGATAGTGAGATCATAAGTCATTTTCTCTTTTCATTTTGTCTTAAGTGTGTTGATTTATCTGGTCTCAAGGGAAAAGAATATATCTAGTTGGGCAGTGACTTGAAGGTACCCTGATGGGATGATACCCAGGAGGGACCTCTCCCTTCTCCTAGATGAAGGAGAGGGAGAATGGTGGAGATGACATGTAAAGGGGATACTGGGAGAAGGGGAGGGGCTGTGATGAGGACAAAAAATGAATAATAAATAAATAAATAAATAAATAAATAAAGAAAACTATAAACAATGGAGTCCTATAACAAACTACAAAATAAGCAGTCTCCCATAGTATAAAGAAATTATTATTTTACTCAATATGTAATTTAATGTAAAACTTGTAAACAAGTTTTCATGTTAAGTTTGATTTAAATTCTCTAACATCAAATATTTATTTCTTCATTATGTGAGCTCTCCATTTTCATGTCAACAGTACTAAGACATTTCTTCAATTAAGCTAAAACCCAAAAGTCTTATAATAGTATTCACACTTGTTCACCTTGTTTTTTTGTTTTTTTGTTTTTTCTGAAAATACAGATTATTAACCCACAGCGTTTAATTTTAGAATGAACAGATGGGGCTGAATTGTGTGGAAATGTTTCTCTAAATACCCTCCCCACACTATGAGAGACATATTGTGCATTCTTTTGGGGAATATTTTTAACCAGCAAGAGTTATAATATTGAATGAGAATCATCTCCGTGCAATGATTGCCACAAATGGGCAGAAAAAAAGAATAGGGTTGATCTATGCTTCCCTTTCAGTGTATATCATCTTTTTAAAGAAACACCTTTTTTGTGTGTTTATTGGGATTTAACAAATCATCTACCTTAGTTTTTATAGTTAAAACATATTACAAAATACATAATAATCAAAAGCATGCAATAACCACACGTTCTGTTAATATGGGTAGAGAGTTCCCTCTAATAACTATGCTCTTGATAAGTATAAGAATGAAATAAAAAGTTGAAAGATATTTAAAAGTTTATTGCAGTTCTACAAAATCTAAGTGTGCCTTAAAAAATAATATACAGTTGAATTCATCACTATTCAGCAATGTTTGTAAATTATCATTAATAAATATTCATAGTATGTAACCTGGAGAACATTACAGTGAATGCATTTGTAAAAGTTCCAGGAAACCAGAAGGAATCTTAAAGCGTTCATCTCTGAAGTATTTATCATAATAATCTGTGCATTTGGAAAATGTCCCTTCATTTCCCATTGCAGTGATGATGCTGGATTTTCTGAGGCTCCTTCTTTATATGCCTAAAAAAAATGGCCTCATTAAAAAAAAAAAAAAACAACAACAACAACAAAAACAAAATAAACAAAAAAACAGCTCCCATGTGGTTCAGTATCAGGGGCAGTTCACTAAGCAAGTGTCAGAATGTTTGTGTACTAACAAATCCTACTCAGAAAAAAACAAACAAACAAACAAATATGTGAGTAGAGAGGTGGAGAGAGAAATTTGGGGGTTGATCAGAAAGATTACATACAGAAATTGAGAATTTACAATGGTAAACATCTAGGCATAGATGATCCAAGTGTGTAACAATACAACATAGCAGAATTTCAAATAAGAAAAGAATCTCCATCATGTAGATAATTTGAAGGATTTTGTAGGAAGAAAGGACTAACAGGATTGTAGAAGACACAGATCTGATAATGAAAATTTTCCTTAGAGATTTCTGAAACAATATCAGGGTCCACTATGAAAATGAACTCTAGAGATTGATAGAGAATACCCTGTTTTATTTGACAAAAAGGCCACACGAACTCCAACAAGGTCATGCCTCCTAATTCCTCTAAATTAGTGACACTCCCTATAACCAAATATTCAAATATGTAGGCTATAGTACATGAATACATGCTATAGTATTTATAGCCTTTTCAACAGCTACTAACAACCTTAGTCAGCCATAGTAAAAGGGAAGAGATAGCCAGAACTGTGTAGAATTGAGAAATAATTATCTGGAGTGAGTGGTATTCCTGTGAATGGGGAACTCAGGCCTGTGGATGATTCTCTTATACTAGTCTGTCAGTATTTAAGATTACCCTACAATTGCAGTCTTTCAGGTGGAAGTCTCCTGGTTGCTTAGCAACTGAAAGTATGTCTTCTTGTCAAAGAACTGTGTTGGAAAGGTGGTCCACCACTTTGCAAATGGAAGGGCTGACTCATAAGAGCTGAGAAAATGGCAGTCTTTGGGCAGAGGTAAGAAAGTACCTTTTTTTTTTTTTTCAGTGTTTTGAGAATGTAAGCTGGTATACTTTATGTAGGTTTTCTTTCATTCTTCCATTGAGCTTAAATTTATCCTGGATCCAAGAGGGAAATTCATTCTCTCTCTCTCTCTCTCTCTCTCTCTCTCTCTCTCTCTCTCTCTCTCTCTCTCTCTCTTTCTCTCTCTCTCTCTCTCTTTCTTTTTTTCTTCCCTATTACTATTGACTTTAATCATCAAACCAAATACCTCTTAGCTTGAGAACCACTGTTCTTGAGGTGTTGCTGGCAACACCTCATCTCTGACTGAAAAACCAGCCCTGAGGCCACTTCCATCTTAATGAAGTTGCTTCCTCTTAACTCAGCCTCACTCACTGGCCAGCCATGGTGGACATGGACCATAAAGACATACTTTGTCTCCTTGTCCTAATGAAGCACTAGAGAAGGATGAGTAAACTCTTCAAGCACCTGCTTACTGATTCTGTTCTCTAGGCTAGACTTTGCTCAGCAAACCCATCTTCTACAATGCCCTGAAAATTGTCCTTACTTCTGACTACAAAGCATACCAACCTCTCTATAAGGCTCTCTGCTTATTATGAGTTGTATTAACAATTCTTTTCCGTTCAAAATATCATTCTGAAGCAATGGCCAACCCTTCCTTGTCAATTAGCCTCTAAGCTGCTAAGAGGGTAAACTGAGGATACAACCAGTTCACAATAGGGATTCTGGTAACTGGATTCCCACTTCATCATAACTTTCAACCCTGAGCCCTTTTTGAATGTTTCAATGTCCTTCTCTAGAAGAAACGTACGTATGACTAAGGGATTACCATTAAAAGATTTGAATGTCAGCATTGAAATTGCTATTAGCTATGTGCTGCAGTATTGAAATATGACTTTGATGTATACTGTCTAAACAGCTGATCGAACAAAGGATATGATGGCTATCTCAGAGCCCAGCCCCACAGGAGAAGTATCCCACCAGCGTCAGTATCATAGCTGCCTGACTGTATAGATGGTTCTGACATGGATTCAACGACTATATCTATCCTGTTCTCTGATTCACCTTTCACTTTACTGGAAATTTTCAGAGGGTTCTCATTGGCTATCTGTTGAATAAAATTAGCTCCAATCTCTTAATTTTGGCTAATGGAGAGGAAGATACACTTGTCACTACCATTTGAGTTTCTCCCGTTGCCTCAGTCACAGATTAATACAGCTGATAGAGCCCCAAACATGAAGACCTTGTCTCTCAGAGAAATTCCAACCTGACAGCAGTCATAGATCCCACAGAAAGTGACTACATCAGGGCACCTTCCCCAAATGTGAAGCTTTTAGCAGAAATCAGCATGACATTTGCAGGACCAACAGAGATTCCCATCATCTAAGGCTGGGTAAAGAAGATGGGTGGCTACAGATTGTATTGGATTGAAAGGACAGCCTAAATCCCATTTGATCCAGTTAAGGATCAGACCTGGTTTCAAAATAGACCCTAAGACACCAACAGGAATAGTTCATAAGTCGCAGAAACTAGTTTATAAGATACCAGCTTTAGGACAGACCATAAATTCCAGAACAAGATCATAAAACCCCCTCACAAAGAACAGCCTGGGAATAACCACAAAAGTGGGGAAATATATTATCTCAGAGTGGCCCATCTGCTCTGAGCAGCCCTATTTCATCACATGGTTGAACATTTATGACATAGGAATGCAGACCACTTATCATCTGTGACCTTTAGCACCCATCAATAAAATTTTAAATTACCTAATCCTTCTAGAGTATTTCCCTGGTTCTCTATAAGAAGGCCTGCCTGCCTTCATCTGGGTCACCATTTTGGAGAATGGTTGACCCCCACATGCTGGATGTTTCTGCAGAGTAAACGCTCTTTGTTTCTGCATACTATCTGAGTCTGGGGTCTTCCTTCAGCAATTTCCAACCCTTACAGAATGATCATACAGAATTATTCTGTTTCTTAGAGAAGATTGGTCTCTACTTGAGCCTGCTACAGGGATTGTGTAGTTCTCCAGGTGAATGGCCATGGCCATGTGCACCACAGGAGACATGTTCTAGAGTCTAGCTGAGTCTACCTTTTTTTTTTCTCCTATTTTAATGTGTTGGCTAGAGTTGGTAGGGGTTCTATGGCTGATTATGATTTAATTAGCATATTTTAATCATTATTTAAAAACTAAATATCAATTTGATCATTTAAGCTAGGAAAGATCCTCCTTCCCCACTTTATTTAAAAAATAAATAAATAAACCACAGTCTGCTTTTGTGTACAAGAATGAAAGCATAGAAGTTAGTGGTGGTAAACTGAAAGTATGTGAACAATTTACAGGTGACTTGATTGTGCAAGCCTCTGGCAAGCCTTAACTTACTGGAGACCCTCTGAGTGAAAAAAGTGGAGCCAGGGATCGATGCAAAAGCGAGAGGAATTTTATTGTTCCAACATGCTGGGGTTGCCCTGCACACAAAAGAGACAGAGAACAACCCTGGAGCAGCACATTCGGCAAGTTTTTGTACAGTTTTCAGAGCAGCAGCCATAAGGCACAATGCGATTGGCAGAACAGAGTGAGTTTTAAACTGATTGGTCTTTAGGGAATGAGGTAGCAAGGACTTATTTTGTCTGTAGGTGGCCAACAGGTACAGATGTGTCTGCATGCTGTGGGTCTCCTCCACCTGCAGGTAGGTCCTCCCCACCTCCAGTGGTCTGAGCAATGTAGTTAGCCCCTCCCCTCCCGTGAGGGGAGGGGTGCCTAAGTGCTCCATGACCTTTCTAATATGTTTGCATTATAATACTGTAAGCCGTAGTACTATAATACTACAATACTGTAATACTATAATACTGACAGGACCCTGACATAGCTCTCTCTTGTGAGGCTATGCCAATACAGAAGTGGATGCTCACAGTCATCTATTGGATGGAACACAGGGCCCCTAATGAAGGAGCTACAGAAAGTACCCAAGGAGCTAAAGGGATCTGCAACGCTATAGGAGGAACAGCAATATGAACTAACCAGTATCCCCCAGAGCTGTGTCTCTAATTGCATAAGTAGCAGAGAATGGCCTAGTCGGCCATCAATGGGAGGAGAGGCCCTTGGTATTGGGAGGCTCATATGCCCCAGTACAGGGGAATGCCAGGGCCAGGAAGCAGGAGTGAGTGGGTTGGGGAACAGGGCAGGGGTAGGGTATAGGGGACTTTTAGGATAGCATTTGAAATGTAAATGAAGAAAATATCTAATAAAAATGCCTTAAAAATACTGTAAGCATTGAATGCAAGAATCAAGTTCAAAGTGGTGGATGATGAATGATGGAAGTGAGGGAAACATTGTAAACAGACTGTGCAGTCTTAAGTGGGTGACTCAGGAGTGTCTTATAGGTCAAAAAGCATCCTCTGTGAAGAAATGTGAGAGGATGAAGACCAGCTGGTCTCATCTTCCAAAAACATTGCTACTGGTGTATACCGAAGGGGCAGAGAAAATGAAACCATAGACTATGCTGCTGGAGTGATGAAGATGCCTGCCCATTGCGGGGGTACTGCATGACCTTGATGAGGACAGAAGGACAGAGTTCTTGCCCCTGGGACAGGGCCAGCAGAAGTGGGCCTCCATATTGTTGAGAGATGCCATGGGCATAAGGCTTGTTTGTGTAATAATGTACATATTTCACATTCCTCCTCTAAGGAATGCCCTCCCTGCTAACATTCATGACTCCATGATAATAAGACAGCAGAGTCCAGGAGGTGAGGATATGTCTAATATCTTAACAAAATCGTAAATGCTAGGACCTTCAGAACAGTCTGTAAAAATGTGGAAAAGAACTCTGGAAACATGAGCTCAAAAATATATAATTTCTTAATTATGCAAAAAATAAGTGTGTAATATGAATTATATGAGCTTCACAAATCTAAAGGAACAAAGACAACTGCATTGAACCAACTTGTCAGAAAGATACTAAGAAAGGAGATAAAGAGATTTAGTGAGATTTAGCTAATTTTTTTTTTGTTTATGCTTACAAAGCAAGACAAATTCCTGAGTTCAGGATCAGCAAAGGACAGAGCAAAGTTGGGCCTTGATGTGATAGAAATGGTAATTTAAGGATTGAGTCCCACCTAGCTAGCCTAGCTGCTTAATAGAGTCCAGCAGATCTCTGAATACTGTTGAAATGTTAGACAAAAATATATGCTTGCTGTTTCCAAAGAATTAATGGACTGATTCACAAGATTAAAAAAAAAAGGGGGGGGGGAATCTAAAGGAAATGACTGGATTGATACGTAAAATAAAGGACTGGGTTTAGGATCTTCAGGATATGAAGTACCCAGAGAATTTTTTAGAATAGCAAGAGAGAACTTCTTGGAGAACTATCTTAAGCATAACACACAGAGAGAACTGCCTAGACATCTCTGAAGAAAGCAGAACAGAGAAAGCAGGCTGGACAGCTTTCTCTAGCAGAATATAGGCTACAGGTGAGTCGTTTGTTTCACTGCTCCCAGACACCATTTCCTCAAAACCCCTCCAAGGCAAGGCTGGTCCTTAGCAGTACAACCTCAAATAGTGAGTTTTGTAATGTATAATATAACGAAAACACGAAGAAAAAAATCTAGGGGATGGTTGATATGATACTATCTAAGATTTGGTTGTGTGGAGAGATTTAGGCAATCTAGAAAATTCTTACACAGAAGAAATATTTCAAAAGGAAAATGATAAGAGTTTTAGACAGGAGAGAGTAGGAAAGAGAGAAGAGAGAAACCTCATAAAAAAGAAAAGAGAAAAATGGCTGCAATTTTGCAATAATCTTTGAGGTAGTGACTAAAAGAAGCATATATCTGAAGTATAAAATTTGATCTCAACAAACTTCTCCAAAATGAAAGCCTCAGCAGTGCCCTGGAATGTGGGCAGAACTTCATTTTAAGAGGAGAAAGAATAGTCCTCTCAGATTGATTGAACAGCCTAGCCAAGAGGCAGGAGTCAGTAAGCACTCAGCAGGGCTGTCCCCAGGGGTCCTTCAGCAGTGTGCCCATGGTTCAGGGCTGCGGTCATACAAGAGTTGTTCTCCAAAGTGTCTCTCTATCATCATGAACCTGAATTGGAGCAGTTCCAAAAATGGTAGGATTACAATAAAGTAATTTTTTATTTGGAATTACACTTTATCTTTTTAAAAAGTTATTTGAAGAAAAGAAAGAAAAATATATCTGAATATGAAAATCCTACTAGATCATGTGGAGAAACTGCATATTTCTGAACTTAAAATAGTTAATTTCTCGTTTTGTAAAGTCAAATTTGAATAACCCCAAAGTCAGCAAATTATATTTATCTCTAATAAGAGTAAAGAGTGTTCTTAATATTACTTTAAATAATAAACTTATGTCAATCCTAAAATATTAAAGGAGATATACATGTATATAATGCATATGTATAATCTTATTAAATATCACAATTAAAAGTGTATGGATCATGAAGGCCATTTAAACTTACTAGCTCCGCAGAGAGGCATGGGGATCATCTCTATTATAAAAGCCACACAGTGGATGTCAATTTAAATTAAGGATGGGATGAATTTATGTATTATTCCAAAAGTGTGAAGAATTCTGGTGAAAAGTAATTACATTCTAAGTGCATTTGAATTAACCCTCTAAATTTAACTTGGAACAAAAATAATGAAAGCTTATTATATGCTCTAATGAATACAGTTTTACTCCCTGCTGTTTGGAAACGGATCTTAGTTCATGCCAAAAAAGTAGATTTTCTGCTGTCCTGCCTCAAGAAGAGAAGAATAAATGCCCTGTGTTCTCTTGAAGATAACAGAGATTCCCCTACTGTAAACAATTCTCTACCTGTGCTGAGTGGCAGTTAATCGTGTGTTAGTAAATAAGTATACCCATCCCAATATTCCCCTCTGTCCCTTCTCTTGCTTCAGTCATGTTGAGAAATGATGAATTTCTCAGCTAGTTATATTATTGATCTTGAACAATGTTATGCAAAAGCTCTATAATCTAAGCAATTTTACATGGTTCCTAAAAGAAAAGTAACCTTTTTCTGAGTTCGAGGCCAGCCTGGTCTACAAAGTGTGTTCCAGGATAGCCAGTGCTGCACAGAGAAACCCTGTCTCAAAAAAAAAAAAAAAAAAGCAAACCTCTGTATTTGTTCTATACTTTTTTCCTGTGGACTGAAACATTCCTTCCTCAAAGAAAGGGAGGATTTTCTGAGACTTAGAAAGCTAAGGAAACAGGTTAGGAAGTTCACAAAACTTAAAAGACTGAGGAAGTCCAGTAGTTACAAGACACAATGAAAGTATGTATAATTAACAAACAATTTTAAGGGGGTGGAATTATGATAGAAATTTTGTCTGGGAGCTGTAAGCATTCAGATGCCATGATTCATTCCAAATGCTGGGGTGGGCCTTTCTGTGATGAGCAGATTTGAGTCAAACATGTTCCAGTAAGCCCTCACCATGCTCTATAATTCCAGTAAAAGCCAAGCTCCACATGGGTCAGACAGTTGTTTCCAGCTGCCATGGGTGTTCTATCCAGAATGAATAGACATTTGTTCACAACTGCCAAAGGAAAATCACATACCGCAATTATTCTACCATTCCCAAACTTGCTCTACATCTTTAAATTCACTGTTTTATGATATTAATGATGTGTGCTTGGTATAATTAGTAATTTAATAACAAAAGATATTTATATTTTGCTTTTCTAGATGATAATAAAACCTTTTTTTGAAATTGATAACAGAGAAATCATGTATACATAATACATTCACTCATCATCTTACACAGAGCATCTAGAATTGAAAAAAAAAATTCCAAAGAAATCGCTCTATATGCAACCAAATTCTGGACAGTTTTACTCACTTAATAAATATAAATTTTCACAAAACCAAGTTCTCTCTGGTATCAGAAATTACTCTCAAGTAGCACACCAGAGACTACTAATGTTCTGGGAATACATATGTGTTTTTCTTTCACCCAGTAGTCATACTAAAATCATGACAATAGATGTTAGCAAAAGGAATTCCCCTTTCCTCAGTCTCAGCAGGTTTGAGAACTCAAATGCCCCATAGTCCATCTGTGAAATGGAGAACAATCATAGTGACCACTGTGGTATACCATTACAATTTCTTGTAACTACTGGTAATAGTGCTTAGCAGAGCAAGCTTTAAGCATTTGACTTGTTCTTCCTCAGGAATAGCTTGCACCTAATAATGGTTTAGGGCAAATGTGTAAAACCCCAGCCCTCCTTTCTCAATATAAGAAAACCAACACCAGGCAGAAGGGAAGGACTTAGCCCTCACCTGTGTCACAGTGGCAATACATGCATTCTCCACAGTGCTCTTGAGCAGAACCACATCAGCACTGAAGATGCTAAATGCATCAACAATTCTGTATTTGATCTCTAATATCACACATATCCCAAAGAGAATTCTTTGAAACTGGTGGAGAATTGTCAGGTCTTCCAATAATATCTATTTCAAATTGGCATACAAATATAAGAAACTTTATAACTCTCCATTGATGATCTCTACCCACAATTCTACTGTTTCTATGGCAATTGTTACTGTAGTCATAATTTTTGAGTTATTATGAAGAAAATGTTAATGCTTTCTCTGCATATATTTTTAAAAAGTTAGTTTCCTTATACATTGCAACATCGTTTTCTCTCTCTAAGAGGTTGGACCAGAGATTGAGAAGAGACGTGAACCCAGAGCATTTTAGGAAAACACAGACTGCACAGAAATGTGCTAGAAGCCAGTGCTTGAGAAAATTGAAAAATGGGTTTCCTAGCAGGTAAATACATCTCCATGAGAACTTCTTATAGAGCCAAAATAAATTGCAAATCATTAGCATTAAACATCATTCAGGATTATAGTGGCCATCAGTCATCATTGATGGCTTCCTGCAGTCAGCATCCTTGCCAGCTATATAAAGCTCTTTTGTTGTTTGTTATTAGAATAGCTCGCATGCATTCCCTCAGTTGAAATGAGGGTGTTTATGTTGAAATAATCAAGGTGTCTTTAACTTTTGTTCTGTTTCGGTTTTTGCTTGTTTTCAATTCTCTGTTCTTATCTTGTATTCCATGTTTAAATTTTTTATTTCATATTTCTTAAAATATGGAACAAAGATTATGAAAGGCAACTGGTGAACTTTATGACAATCCATGTTCCTGCAGTACCTGACAATGTCATTTTGCACACAGTGTAGTAGTGTGTGAATTTTGCACCAGTCCTTTTTTCGTCAAAAGTATATAATTGTTTCTTCTGAGAATAGCAATGTAACTTATATTTTGATGCTAATGCAGTGAATATCTGAAATGACTGAAACAAATGTTACAGGGAAAGAAACAAGTTAAAGTCATTCATTTATTCAATCATAACAAAACAGTTTGAGGGATGACTAAGATATGGAAGGATTGGCACTTTTGTATGCTGTGCATGTTTGATTCAGTGATTCTGACACCCAGGACTCTGGGTGAATTGCAAGTCCCACGGGAGCAGCCTCAGTTGTTTAAACTGGGTGCTTAAGTGTTTATAACCCCATAAATTTCTTTTTGATGGAATGGCTGTAGTAGGGCTTACTCAAAGCAATCATATTTCATGTGGAACAATAGAGAGCACTAGAAATGAGTCGAGACCAAAAACAAGCCAAAGTACTTTCTTCTGAATTTTCACTTGTGAAAGGACAAGGATGAAAAACTGGAAAAATAAAACGAAAATAAAAATGAGAGAGAGAGGAAGAGAACAAAGGGGGAAATTGTTCTATGTCTAAGAGTAATTTGATAACTCTTAAGGAGACTAAGAGCTGAGCAAACAGGGGATCTCTCTCACAGTTTGCATGAAGCCAGTGGATAAAACGATCTCTCTCAGCTCAGGAAACCATACTCATCATCCTCCCTGTGTGTGAATATTTAATTATATTGGTTTGGCATTACCCAAATATTTATATTTGATTTATATTTCTTGAATACGTCCCTTCTAAAGCTTACATCTGATTCTAGAACACCACAGAGTTCAAAACATAAAGCAGTATCAAAATTCTATTTTCATGAATGGAATCATACAATGGGGACTTTGCAGTATTTTTTTTCTGCCAACATTGTAATTTCTGTTTAATCAATACATGAGACCTGACAGTGCTCCAACATTTAACAATCTTCCCCACTTTCTATTGCACTGGCTGCTAACAACTGTTCTTTATGTAGAAGCTTGTTCACTTGGGAATACATGAAACCAGTATTTGGCTTATACCAAATATTGAGGGCACACTTTTGGACTTAACTAGGGAGTGACTCTGTGATGAGATATCACCATGACTGAAACCTGGAGTAGATTTTATTCTGGATCACTCTTTCACTGTTGCTTTTTTGTAATCTTATACCTTACTGTTTGCTTTAGTAAAACATCCTCTCTGAAAAATCACAATGGAATTGCCCTTTCATGTTCAGATTCTAAAATCAAATTGCTAAAGGGGTCATTTTTAGATTCTGCACATATCCCAGGTAATGTTATAACATAAATATCTGTAGCATGCCATGGAAGTAAGAGCATCCATACTTGCCCCTGAGCACAAGACATATGTTGGAGCTGATGTAGGGGCTTACATCACATCTCTGGTCTCTGGATCATAGATTGTTCTTATAAGAATTATGGAAAAATCTTGCTATTGCTGAATATCACAGAGGCCTTGAAGGAAGGAAATGACAGACCCAGGGAAATTCAGTACCAATTTAAGTCAAGAAGAAAAGTCAGAGAAAGGTTTTAAAGAATCTCCTATCCTCTGTAGCTGGACGGCTGATGGTACTTTAACAAAAATTAGGACCTCATCTAAACAGCAGCAGAATTTCAGGAAAGGTTGAATTAGTGGCTTTACAAAGTGTTAGGCTATATTCAAAGTTGTAATAAAGATTAAGTGAGTACCAAAAACCTGAGTCCAGCTTACTGGGACAGATAAATGAGGGTAGATGTTTTTAATGATTAAAGAGAGAGGAAAAGAAATGACCAACCTGCTTTTCCAGCTTTGAGAAACATCTTGATGAAGTTGAAGAACATGTCCTTGTAATAGCCACAATCATTTCACCTGGTCTAGAACATAAGGATTAAGAAAAGGATAATTGGATTGTGACAGGTCAGGAGTATTGCTAGGTTGATGAACATATTTGGGTACAATAAGCCATAGGTCTAAAGCATCAGAAGAAAAAGAAGATGGCAGGGAAGAAATGGATACCAGATTTAGTTATATTCATGATAATCAGAAGGATTACTTGAATTTAACAATAAATATAAAAATTTTAAGATGAATATCTAAAAAATAGCCCATTACCATGGTAACTGAAACTCTATCTGGCACACAAAATTGGCTATCGAAATATTCTCAAGGTTAAGACAACATAATCTCCAGATGAAAAATAGCACCATGACTATTTAATTCCCCCTTCTATGTGAGATTCATGTATCCTCTCTTGTGCCTTCATTCTTGTTTAGTTTCTTTGAGTATGTGGAGTATACCATGGGTATTCTAAATAGTCAAAAGAGGCAGATGAAGAAAGGAAACTGAATGGAAGAAGTGATGGGGGAATGGAGAGGTTCAGGATCAGAGATGGGAGGGACAGTAGGAATGGCCAGATGGCTATGAGAATGACTGGCCATGAAAATGAGCTAACACTGTCAGGGTTGTGAAGGGGAGGGCATCTCCAGGAAAAGACATGGGATAAGGAAGGCAACCTGGGGATATGGAACCTGAAGAAGCCGCCTCCTGTAGACAAGCAGGAACCCCGATGGAACAAGAAGGACATCAACCCACCCACAAAACCTTCTACCCCAAATTTATCTTGTCTATAATAAATTAAGACATGGTAGAAGGAGCAGAGACTGAGGGAAGGGCCAACCAAAAACCGGCCCAACTTGAGACCCATCTCATGGGCAAACACCAATCCCTAACATTATTAATAGCACTCTATTACACTTGCAGACATGAGTCTAACATGCTGTCCTCTGAGAGGCTCAACTCAGCAGATGACTCAGACAGATGCAGATACCCACAGACAAACAGTGGATGGGGTTGGGGACTCTTGTGGAAGAATAGAAGGAAGAATTGTGGGCTAGAAGGGAATAGGAATTTCACAAGAAGACAAACAGAACCAATTAACCTGGAACCTTGGGGCTCTCAGAGACTGAGCCACCAACCAAAAAGCATACACCAGCTGGACCTAGGCCCACTCACACACATGTAACAGCTTGGTCTTCATGTGGGTCCTGAAACAATTGGAGCAAGAGGATATCCCAAAAGCTGTTGCCTATATGTGTGATATGTTTTTCTACTTAGGCTGCCTTGTCTGTCCTCAGCCTATCTGTGGATCAGATGTTGAATTCTCAGCTCCTCCAGTACTACATATGCCTGAGTACTGCCATGCTTCCCACCATAACAATAATAGACTGAACCTCTGAAACTGTAAGCCAGGCCCAATTAAATGCTTTTCTTTAAAAGAGTTGATGAGGTCATGGTGTCTCTTCACAGCATTAAAACCCTAAGACAATGACATAGAGCTCCAAATTTTTCTAACTCTACTTCCAGATTGCTGAAAAAAGGAATTGCAGGTGTGTATCACCCCACCCAGGTTATTATACACTAGGGTATACAGTATTATATACTAGGGTTAAAACCCAAGGCTTTGGGTTTACTAGGCAAGCACTCTACAACTTAATTACATTCCCATCCCACAACTGGTGTATTTATCTTCAGTGTAAGCCAGTTTATAAATCTGCATATATATTTACAAATCAAAAGCAAAAATTTCTGTAAATTTATTCAGAAACACTTCAGATTTAAACAAAGACAACAATAATTTAAGAATCAGTACATATTGTTCAAAGGTAAGTGTGGGTTTTATTTTCAAAGTTTTCTGAAAGTTTGAAATTATATCTAAGTGATTATTTTAAGAATAAATCTAAAATACCACTTATAGTTTTGTAAAGTACAAGATGTACTTTATAGCATCATTATGTGGCATACATGCACTCAATAAGATTTCATCTGTAAATGATTCATTTATAGCACTAACCCAAGAAAGAGTTTAATTATATTTTTCTGCTACCTTACAAACAAAGTCTAAAGACCACTTGCTTCAACTACAACAGTCAAATCTACTCCCTGAATGAAGCAGAATGTGTGTCGTTATGATTGTGCTTCATAATTGATGTAATCAACTTTAAGAAGATAGATAGATAGATAGATAGATAGATAGATAGATAGATAGATAGATAGATAGATAGATAGATAGATAGATCAGACAGGCAGGCAGACAGACAGACAGACAGACAGACAGACAGACAGACAGACAGATAGATAGATAGATAGATGATAGACATAGTGTGTATGTCTGTGTTTGTCTTTGTGTATGTGTGTGTGCCTGTGTTTCTTGAGACAGGGTGTAACTGCATATCTAAAAATAGCCTTGAACTTACTCTAATGACCTAATCATGAAACTCACAATCTTCCTTCCTTCTTTGGTTCTGACATTACCATTATGTTACATCATGTTGTGCTACCATGCCTAGACAGCTCCTAAAAATATTCAATGTAAATTAAGCTGCTTATTTCCTCTGGTGCCACTGTATTTTTGAATAGTATAACCATTATTTCCCTTTAATTATATATTTGATATATTTCCTCAACTTGATATCCTGAGAAATGTTTTTTAAATTGTGTCACTGACTTTGATCAAGCAATTTTCTTTTAGTATAGATAGATTTAATTCTAGACATTCTCAGAATATGTTATGTAAATTAAACAAATCCCCATCTATTTTGAACTTGAATTTTCCATTTCTAAACTGAGGACAGTAATCAATCTTCCATGGTTATTGGTGAAACGTACAACTATTACATTAAAAATGAATCTTCTATTTAATATTCTTCCAGACTATGAAAAAATAATTCATTATAATGATTGCAGCTTACATAAGTATACACAGTTGTTCCTCAATAACATGCTAAAAAGTAGTTAAAACATATCTGATGATCAATAAACAGAACATTATGGTGAATCATATATTTTTTGAGTTACAAAATATTATAACATTGCATTACATACTGTCTTAGTTAGGGTTTTACTGCTGTAAACAGATACCATGACCAAGGCAAGTCTTATAAAAAACAACATTTAATTGGGGCTGGCTTGCAGGTTCAGAGGTTCAGTCCATTATCATCAGGGTGGGAGCATGGCAGTATCCAGGCAGGCATGGCACAGGAGGATCTGAGAGTTCTATGTCTTCATCCAAAGGCTGCTAGTGGAAGCCTGACTTCCAGGCAACTAGGGTGAGGATCTTATACCCACACCCACAGTAACATACCCATTCCAACTAGGTCACACCTATTCCAACAAGACCACACCTTCAGATGGTGCCACTCCCTGGTCCAAGGATATACAAACCATCACACATACTTAGATGTTTTCAAATAATAAGCACAATATGCTTTAAATAATCAATCTTCTGAAGGGACTTTTAGCAAGTCATCCCAGGAAAGGAGTATTTACTAACTTTTTTGTTCACAGGTAAAGTCGGTATGTGTCAGTTTCATATATATATACATATATATATACACACACACCACACAATTAACCAACCTTTATTGTCACTATGGAAACAGGGACCATACTATCTTCAAATAAAACTTTTAAGTAAATAAACAACTTACAATTGAAAACGTTAAATTCAGGAGAGAAGTTGAAGATGTTCTGCAAACATATGCTAATATAGCTACAGCTCCTCTGGCACCTGAGTTTGCCTCTCTAGTTCACTGCTTACAGCCATACCAATGTATAGCAGGTGCATTATAAATATTGGTTGAGCATGTGATTGATACACAGTGTATACTACCATATACTTATCATATTTTCATGCCTTGAGCACACGTTGCCTAAGACTAACCTATGCTAAATACATTCTCGCAAGTCTTGGCTGTCGGTATACTCGTCAGTGAATGAAGAACACAGCTTGTTTTCTAGCATGCTTTGTATTTATGTATGTTTATATGAGTTACAATCATTATTATTATCACAAATTACTTATTGTCTCACAGACTGGAACAGTATGAGATGGAAGATGATCTGTTTTACAAATGTCTGGCTGTGGTCCAAGAAAATGCTTAGAAAATTACAGCAGACAAATTATCAGGCTCAGAGTGGGAAGCGATGCCGATCGCCCCCATCACATTCCTCTTCATCACAACAGAATGACAATGAAATACCTACCATCTTCAAAACAGTCAGCCTCGAGAGATTGCCATCTTGAGGTAATTAGCCAAACCCACTTTTTCAGTACACCACACTGACAGGCTGTAGGCAGGCCTTGCTCTTCATCCTAGTAGTGTAGAGCAGTTACAGAGAAGAAATCTGTACCCCAGTTAGCAGAACCACTTCACCTGCAGGGCTTAGATTTGGATAATATACATCCTTATATAGAAATATCACAAATCTATTATATCGTAATTTTTAGATGACATACTATCATAATTTTTAGATGACATACTGAGTCTGAGAAGTAAATAAATTCTATAACAACACACAGCTAGCACAGCAGAGTAGTAATGCTTAGTGGATCTGCTCCCTCTGAATGCATGAACTTGTTATAAGACAGAGTTAAAAATCTAGGTTTTCAGATCATAATTTTTTATTATTATTTTAGTGATGAACAACAGTTCAAATGGAAAATAATTCTGCTCATTCCATTCACTTTCACGGGTACATATATTTATATTCACAGAAAATTGGGATGTAATTTTTAAAATGTAGCCTACTTGGCTAGTGTTAGAATTTTCTTGAATGGCTGATTTCATTTGGCAAAAATTCACTCTCTGATTATCTAATTGTTTAATTAGCTTAGCTAAGTCTCAGTTGGTTAGTATTAGTAGTTTAGGATAGAGGCACGTTACACCTCATAGTGGCTTATAGTTCACAAGGCATGCTGAATGCCCAGTCACAGCGATGGCTTTAATGTCAAGCTGCATATAAAAATAACAACAACAAAAAAACCCAATTTAATCTACATTAGACTAAATTTATCACCTAATACTATATACATCTGCTTTCTGTTTCAGCAAGAAACAGAAACTATAATTTTTTTTCTTTTGCAATAAAATTGTGTATTACATGCTAGTGCAAGTCCCTTCTCTTAGTAATTTCAGGAGAGCAGTGGTCTTCCCATTCCCTATGGAAGTCTAGCCTCCAATCCACCATGCATTTTAAGAGAACATCCACTTATCTAGCTACTGAGCCATAGAGAACATAGAGCATACACACTCAGCCACACTCTCTCCTTTAAAGTATCATGTCTCCAGCATTGCTGTACTGTCACTCATTTTTGTGGACTAGTTGTTGGGATAGACTCGGTGGCTGAAAAAAGAAAAATGTACAATTGTCCATCTAAGCCAGTGATAGAGTGAGTAGTGTTCAATTTAGGACATATACACTTAAATGCTTATTTTCATAAAAAAATCAGTCAAAGTTCACCAATTGAACATTTTTATGACAGCCAATGTTAAACAATATTAATTTCTAGGGTTGCATCCCAGTGAACACTGTTCTAGCTCAAACTTCAAGTACTGCCTTATGTAACCAATTATGCTAAATAACTGCTACCACTTTTGTGATAGTACATAAACCATTTAAGTATCATTAAAATTTTAAATATTCAAAAATAAGACAGTATTTTCAAACTTTACTTACTGATTTTCTTGAAAGGACTACAATCAAGTTTTCTCTAACAATAATTACGTACAGGCATTTTTTCCCCCTGGAAATTGAAAATGCAAAGATAAATAAGACAGAGTTACTATGATCTTATGAGAGAGACAGCTAAAACAAACACACACACACACACACACACACACACACACACAAACTCAATAACAGAGTTTCCAGCAAAGTCAAAAACTATAGTTTGTTCCAAGGGCAATGGAATACAGAAGATAAATTAGTTGTCTCTGCTTGGAAAGTCAGGAGGGAAAACAGCATTAAGTGATTTGAGCTGAGCCTTGAAGGCTGATCAGGACTGTGCCCAACAGACACATGACAAGGCATCTCAGATGACAGTGAAAAGAATCCACCAGTCCTGTATACTTTTGCTCCTGTAGTATTCTTCTATTGTTGTATTCTCCTGCTGGATTCTCTTTAACCGAGTGGCTTCCAATTCCATCTCTACTCTCCAGAGATTTATGGCATTAACCGTCCTAGGGAGATATGAACAAGTACTTGTTCCTGCTAGACAACAACCAAAAGACATTAAAAAAAAAAAATTCCACCTAAATCTAACTTGAGTTTAACAGGGGTTGCTTAGCATGACAATGGTTAAGTAGCTACATCAGCAATGAAGTGTCCCAGCAATTGTTGATGATTTACACAGCTTCAGGGAGGAAATAACTTCTTGGCATTACATTTTTGACGAATATATTTTACAGGATACATTCGTGGGCCCAAAGAGAGTTCCCATAGGTAATTAGGTACCCTAATTTTAACATGGCATGGCCAGACCAGGCCCAGAAAACATCATTCTACAATTCACCTCTTCCTTTTATTGTCTCTGACCATCTGCTGTTTAAATGCTCTTTGAGCCTTATTATTATCATTATCATTTAGGGATGCAAACACCATAGTCATTTATTTCAGCACTTTGACCAGTTGTGAATCTCTACAACTTAAAGCATCAATGATCTGTAAGAATATGTTTATATGTTTAGAGTACTGTATGACAGGCATATAAATCAAGCAAACAAAAGAAAAGGACTAGACTCCTCATTAAATCCTATGCCCTTACCTTTCAAAGAGCTACTGGCCTAGTTTGTAGTACCAGACATGAGTTCTAATCCATGAAGCAGGCCTTAAGTTCAATGGGAAATGAGTTGGCTAAACATGTAACAGTTGTTTCACTATTACATTCCTCATGACACAACTTACCTAGCATATGGTTTACCTACATGCCCCAGCAGCAGGCTGGAACACATCAAGCAGGACTGTTGGTCACAAGTGTCTACCAGCAGCCTGAGTAACATCTCCCAGCATGGCAAAAGCTTCCCAGCAGGAAAGAAGCTTCTAGCTCAGTTCCAGGCTGATTTTCCGTGTCTTGCTAAAGCACACAGTGTCTTTAGCAATAGTGTCTCACTCATAGAAATATTCTGTGTTATATGTGGGGCTTCAGCGGATCCTTCACCAAAAAAAAAAAAAAAAAATCATAAGAACATAACCACATTTGCCACTAGGATTTTAATTCAATCACATACTAACCTAATATATATATAAAAGTATAAATCATGAAGATTTATAAATCCTGTGCGTATCAAGGGCTCCCACAAGCTACTAAAATCCCACATTAGTCTCCAGTTCTATATTGAATTTACTTTTACCTAAAATTTCTGTAAATATCAGGTACAATGAACTGGGCATCAAACACCACTCTTGCATTCCTGATTCTCTTAGAGTGCCTATCCCCCATCTAATGTTTTTTTCTTTCAGTAATTTTCATGGTTACATCAACCAGTGGTAATCAAGGGTCTCCAATGGCTCATATAAGACAAACTATCAGGGATTGATTTCCTTCAAATTGGCTCAGATTATGAGCTTTTGTCTGAAGAGGGATCAGTAGTTAGTTATACTGTTTCTCCACTTTGCAGATCCCAGATTGAACCCATCTACCCTGTGTCCCTGAGCCTAAGAACCAGACTAAGAACCTCCTTCATTTCTTGGGTTAAAGCTTTTCCACAATCAGGCTATTCAGAAGAAAGCACTTTCTAGTTATCACAGTTTCCAACTGGTGCCATCTGCATGCTGAATCATGGATTCTATATTAAAGTGAAACTTGAAGTGCATCACTTCTACCTTTTTTCTGGTTTTCTTGGTGTTCAGTTCTAAGCTTTTATATCCCAGGAGAAACTATTTAGCACATATCAAATTTGGATCATTTCTCCCTACTAATAGCCATAAGAAATAGTCCATAAGAAATGGACAGTCAACATTTCCATCTCATTCTCCCTTTCTTTCCTATCTTTACTGACAATTTAGAGGTTCCTAGAGAGACTAGCTTCCTCATGTATTTTTCTTACTGTGAATCCTTCCTTGTGTGGGCAAGTTCTTTTAGGGACTAAGCAATAGGTCTTATTATCCACATCAAAGACTTATTTCATAGCCTGCTTATGACTGTCACATACAGGATGTTCTTATAACCATTTGCTGGACTCCACTCATTCAGGAGTAATGACACTTCATACCACACAGAAGAAGATGGTTACCCTGGAATTCTCCTCAAAAAAAACATTTCATGGTCATCCAAATTAGTTTTATTTGCTTGCTGTGTCCATAGTAGTGACAGTGCCACAGTGCCAGTGCCATCACAGCAAGCAGGCATTCCAAAGTACACAGAGAAGTATAGCATGTTGAGATGGCCACCATGATTGCTCCATGGACAGATGGTTTATCTTTGGTTATATATCTTGTTGGCCATAACAGGGCTATGCAAAACACATGGAGAAGGATGGCCATGTTGAGATGGCCATCAGGATTGTTCTACGGTGAGATGGCTTGTCTTTACTTCACATCCCTAACAGGTCTGATGAATGTTCTTATAAAGCTTTGATTCTGTTGTATCCTTGCTGCAATGCCAACATTTACATAAACTTTTCATAGATAGACATGCAAAGAATGTGAATTGATCCCACATAGGGTACCAATAAGAGACCAAAGGAATGAATCCTCTTACTTAGTTTGGTGAACCAATGTGTTTATTGAGATTCCATGCTGTGGTGGGGTTAGGAATTACTTACAGGAGCACAACTAACTTACAGACAACTAAGAGTCTCCTACCTTCTTGGCATTCGATAACCACTTATATATCCACAGGGATGAGAGATGCTTCTGAGTCTCTTTTGCTGTTGTCCCATCACTATCATGAATATTATTGCGGATTTCCTACAAGAATTAATATTTCTAGTATAATATATCTTTGTAGTTCTTATTTCTGCTCTTATTTAGGACTAAGCTTAAACTCTTTCTACAACTGACTTTAGCTAGCCCTGACTTCAAAATTAATCAGATAGAATTGTCCTTAATTAAAGAGTATCTAATATGTAATTATCCCAAAATAATATATTTTCAATTTAATATTTATATCAATGTAAATCTTTTCTAATTTATCTTAAACAAGCCAAGAGATACATAAATCAAATATTTAGTATTTTATCTAAATTAAAATACTAGTTTTCTTCATTCCATGATAATCTTTATTGTTTTCATGAAGACAGAGGTGAGGAAAAACATATTTTGGTGAAAACTGAACTTCTGCTTCAGTAATACAATATTTAGTAACCAACAAAACATAAGTACTAACCAATGGCTATGACCTTGACTACTGCAGAAAGCCATATCGTTAGAATCTATGTTGTTCTTCAACCTGAAAGGCAGGTGCAGTAGTCATCTGTCTGCTAGGAGTAAAAGTATGTACAAAATAATCAGTTGGGCTATCCCAACAGTCTGGGGATGGCTTTTGGTTTTAAATAATTTATCATTATTTTCTTCTATTAGATTTTAGGAACTGAAGCCTTAGGCATTTATGTATAATTTTTAAAGTATCCTTTGTCTTAAGACTTAAGATGGTCTTAAAAGTAAATAAAATATATAGCAATATTTTCAGTAATTTATTTTTTAATTAATTAATTAATCAGATTCCAAATGCTGCCCCCCCCATTTTCACCCCCCCCACACACACACACAGAATTCCTCCCTCACCCTGGTTAGTTGATACTGTTGGTCATCCTGTGGGGTTGCCATCTGTTTGAGGGCATTCAGTCCTTCCACTAAGTATTCCATAGCTGTCTTCGACCTCTGTCCAATGCTTGTGGATATTTGTATCTGTCTCAGTGAGTTGCTGGGTAGAGCCTCTCAGAGAGAACTGCTATGCTGCACTCCTGTCTGCAAGTACAACATAGCATCAGTAATAGTGTTAGGGATTGTTGCTTGCCCCTGGAATGAACCTCAAAATGGGCCATTGCTGACCTGACATTCCTTCAATCTCTGAACCACTTTTATCCTTGCATTTCTTTTTGACAAGACCAATTTTGGTTCAAAAGTTTTGTAAGTGGTTTAGTCTACTCATCCCTCCACTGGGTATCCTATCTGGATACTTCAGGCTTCATATCCCCACTGTTGGGCATTTTGGTTAAGGTCACCTGCATTGACTCCTGGAAACTTTCCTCATCCTGGGTCTCTGGGACTTCCTAGAGAATCCTCCCAACACCCTACCTTTGGCAACTGCATATTTCTATTCATTCTCCTGGCCCTCTGGGATTCTCTCCTGTCTCTCCCTATGCCAGTTAAACCCCCAACCCCAATCCCATTTCTCTTGCTATCTTCTCTCCCAACCAGATCCCTCCCTCTCTCTGCCTCCCATAACTATTTGTTCTCCCTTCTAATTGGGATTCAAGCATCCTCACTTGGAACTTCCTTCTTGTTTAACTTCGTATGATCTGTGGGGTATATCATGGGTATTCTGTACTTTTTGGCTAACATCTCCTAATTACTGAGCACATACTGTCCATGTCCTTTTGGGTCAGGGTTACCTCACTCAGGATGATTATTTTCTAGTCCCATCCATTTGCCTGCAAAATTAATCATATCCTTGTTTTTATAGATGAATAATATTCTATTATGTAAATGAACCATGTTTCATGTATCCATTCTTTGGTTGAGGGACATCAAGGTTGCTTCCAGTTTCTGGTTATTATGAATAAAGCTGCTATGAGCATAGTGGAGTACATGTCCTTGATATGGTTTAGCAACTTTTGAGTATATGCCCGGGAACAGTATTGTTAGGTCTTCAGGTAAAACTATTTCCAATTTTCTGAGAAACTGCCAGATTGATTTCCAGAGTAGTTATACAAGTTTGCAATCCCACCAGCAATGGAGGAGTGTTACCCTTTAACCACATCCTTTCCAGCATGTACTGGAAAGGATTTCTTTGTTATATCCTGACAATATTGTTAATGTTAACTGTTACAGAGTTGTTTTTTCTGGTAGATATTTATTAAGAAAAATCAATTATAGATTAAGACTCCAACATGCATCTCATGGACTTATGTTACTAGTTTTTCTAGTACTCTGATCTTGGCTTTTGTTTTCTTTTTCTTTTTTTTTTCCATATTAGGAAGAAAAAGTAAAAATATTCCAATGTAAAAGTTACTTACAAAATATATTACTTAACTAGGAGATATGATTTTGTACTTCACATATACACATTAGTATCATAGATTAGTAGTATGAATCAATATTTGTCAAAAAGTAAATTTAATTTTCTGGGTAAAAAATATGTTTGAACATTAGCCCTCTCCAATAAGGAAATTTCTCATGATGGAATTATAGTGTGATTGACTTTACAGCTCTAAGCTCAAAGCATTCTTCTCATCAATAATTTATCCATCTTTTAAAAATACTTCCCTACTTTTAAAATAATCAAAGCTGAGTATTATACCAGTAAATTAATATTCCATGATATAATAGATGAATTGAAAGCATTTATTTTTTGATTCCAGTGTCAATCAAAGATGTCAAGATAAATGTAACATAGATAGATAAGTAGATAGGTAATAGGTAGAATTCCATCAGAATAAAATTAATGGTAATTGAGACAAAAATAACAACACATTAAAATCATAGCTATTATAAAAAGTACTTACAGTTAAGATAATTTCATTCTTTCTTGAGAACTGATGTCTATAACATCTACTTATTATATACATAAATATATGTGTATATTCATTTATGAATTTTTCAGGATATTTATAAATAATTATTGGGGTTCAAAAAGTAAAGTGACTCCAACTCATGCATAGCATCTTAAGTTTGATACCTGAGGTCCTCATAAGGGTAGAAGAGAACTGATTCCACAGAGCTGTCCTCTATCCTCCACATATACACTGCCTCCACATACACATAAATAATAATAATAGTTATTTTTTGTGCTATTTATAGAGAGTATAAGGACTTACATGAGTACCTTCCAGAAATTAAATTCTGTTTATTTTCTGTTTTTAAATGTTTATAAATATTTTATTATTAGAACTTTAATTTTTAATTTTTAAAAGGTGTGTTTGCATGTTTTATCTGGAAAGATGTATGTGCTCCATTTGTTTGCCCATTGCCTGTGGCATCCAGGAGGCATTATTTAACCCCTGAAACTGAAGGTACAGATAGTGGTGAGCATCTATGTGGGTGATGGGTGTTGAACACAAATCTTCTTGATGAGCACAAAGTGCTTTCACCCTTGGAGCCTGTTCTCAATCCCAAAGAACATATAAATAAAAATATCTGAAATTATCCAGATCCAAAGTCTATACATGAAAGTTAACTTAATTGGATTAGAATAGCCATTGTGAAGTTGTGGGACTTCATATTGCAAATATATTGTTGCACCTTGATCTACAACCAAAAAAAAAATCTGCAAGAATTAAAATGAGAATAATAATTAGCTTTATGTCCTTTTTTATGACTCAGGTCCATTATCCTTACTTAGACTTTCTTCATCACATAATGTTTATTATTTCCTTTTCTTTTTCTTCATTATGCATTATTCTACAATACGTGATTATTTTTTAAACAGAGACACAGACCACATACAGCATAAATACCTACACACACACACACACACACACACACACACACACAGAAACATACACACAGGCTAGTTACTACATGTGACAGAGAGCATGCAGGGTTTTCTTTCTGAGATTGTATGGCCTTGCATAATTTTATGCATTATCAGTCCATTTGTTTTCCATCTGAAGACTATTCTACTTTACATATGTATTAAATTTTCATTATCCATTCATCTATTGTTAGACAGCAAGATTGGTTTCATTTTCTTGCTATAGTAAATGAAGGTACAATAAACACCAATGTGTAAATATCTCTATCTCCATGGAAGGGTGCTTTACAAATAGAACCTTAGAATACTGTGAACTGTATACCCTTGCCTTCCCCACAGTACTGTATTGAGATCTTCTCCTAAAAAGAAAACATTAAAATGTAGGACCTTTAAGAACAAATTAAGCCATGAGGACAGAATCCTCATAAGTTAGAGTCATGATTTTACTAAAAGCTCTGGAATTAGTCACAACTTCCATCATGTAATGGTACAGCCTGAACCTTGATCTTAGAATTCAGAGTCTCCAAACTGTGACAGATAAAGGTCTTTTGTTTGTTAGGGTTTGTGTGTGTGTGTGTGTGTGTGTGTGTGTGTGGTTTTTTTTTTTTTTTTTTTTTTTTTTTGTCTATAATCTGCTTGGTCTTGTTTTTTTTTTTATTAGAGAATCACAAATAAGCAAAGATATCAGGCTCCACAAATGAATGAAATGAAAGAGATGTCAGATCCAACATTAACATGAAGTCAATAGGGACACAAACAGATGTATACTCTCAATCACAATTCTGAGACCAATCTATGAAGAAGACACCAGACAATAGACATTGCAGTCAATAAAGGATGACAGTCTCACTCAAGCAAATTGAGGGGAAAGTCATTTCTAATCATGAGACCTCTGGTTTGTTTAATAATTATGAAGGGAAATAAGCAAACATACCAAAAGATGCAATAAAGAAAAATATTATCATATAAGAGAACATGGAAAAATGTATATGCATGAGCAGGGCAGACAGTTTAAAGAAGAACCATTGAAGATGTGAAACATGAGTAACGTAGTAGACATAGTCCAGAAGCTTGCATTGCTTTGGTCAGCATATGATGAAACCTCACAGAACAGGCATACTCACTGAAATACCTCATGGTTAGTCTGTGATTGTACAAAATGAAATATATCAAAAACTAATATCACCTTTTTTCTTCCAAGCAAGAATGATCTCCCAGCTTCTATGTTACTATGTCAGGCCATTTTCCCTCCCCCACACCCAGCACCCAAGGTTTGGTGGCTTGAGTTCACTAACATCAGTTATGGTTTTAATTATATTGAAAGCTCTTTGGGAAAATGTATATTTCTTTTGCATGTCCTACACATGACAACAGCATATCGTTCATGCTTTATAAATTATTTTCATAATTGATGCCAAGTTCACATCACACTGAGCTATGATGAACAAATGCTCCAGACTAGAGTACCTCTATTGCGTCCCGCTCGACCGGCAAGAAAGACGCAACAAACCAGAATCTTCCGCGACAAAAGCTTTATTGCTTGCTTCTCAGGAAGATCCCAAACCGGGAAAATGGCGCTGCTTTTATAGCCCACAGCGTGACGTTTCAGCACCTGATATGGCGTGACAGCTCCTGGTTCGTTGCTTGCCCATCACCCCACTATTACACCCCGAGAATGGGAGTGACTAGGAGTGAATTCACTCTCGCACCTGCGTACAAGGCTTGTTTACTAGTTAGGCACAGCGGAGGCCCGCGCCATCTTATAATGGCAATTGCTCGCGGCACACACGGCTCTCCTCAGAGATTACTGGCGGCACACATGCGATTGCTCGCAGCACGTACCGGCTTTCCACATACCTCTTAAGAGTTACCTATAGTAACAGTATTGTGTGATATATCCTTAGAAACCTGTTTGTAATTTAAGAAGGCTAAGTTATATCCAACCCGAGTTCTCTATAAAGCAATTTTTGTGTAGATGAAATAAAGCTGACAAGTATGTCTCACATTTATGTTATTGTCTGATGTTACTTCTGATTCTGCAGTTCCGAGTGGGCATAAACAATCAACTAGACATCGGTAGTTCATTATGGTTGTGTGTGCCAAATGCTTATTTCTCAGCACTACACACACACACACACACACACACACACACACACACACACACACACATACAAGTGATTATTGTTTGTTTTCGGTTACTCTGTTATCTTTGTCCTCTATGTTAGTGTCAGCTCAAAGTGCATGAGAGAGCTCAGAAAGAACACACTTTCCCTTGCTATTATTGAAGTGAAACTGCAGCGGTTTCATTTCTGTTGCTATGTAACATCTTCTCCACTGAGTTCCTACTAAACCTGCCTGTTTACAGCATTGAACTTGTATTCAGAAACTATGTAAGCATTACATACACACTATTCTGAAGAGTCAGTTGTATTTTATGTCATTTTTTTTTCATGAGACATCACACTGAAGTTAATATATGAGTTGTTTGGACTGATGAAGTTACTCATCACTATTTTAATGATAATATGGAACTCTTAAAACATGGCAGCATACAGTTACTTCACAAATACACAAACTGAAGGTTTTGAAGGACAAATCAGGGGCTGGTGATCAATGAGGTTCAATGGTTACGAGTTCTCACTTATCTGGCAAGAGAGCCTCATGCAGTTTCCAGAAACCTTGTTGGGTTGCTTATAACCGACTGCAACTCCAGCCCCAGGTAGGGTAGGAACCTCTTCTGGCTTTGGTTAGAACTTGTTCTCATCTGCACATACCACACATGCATGCATATATTTTAAAAATAAAATAATCTTTAAGAAAACTACATTCACGTTACAAGGCATGTTTTTTTTTTTCTTTTAAATTGAATATATTACTTATTTGCATTTCAAATGTTATCCTCTTTCCTGGTTTCCCCTCTGCAAATCCTTTATCCCACCCCCCATTACCCTGCTTCTATGAGGATGCTCCCCAACCGACCCACACACACCTGCCTCACTACCCTAGCTTTCCTCTACTGGAGAGTCAAGCCTTCACAGGACCAGGGGCCTCCCCTCCCATTGATACCAGATAAGACCCCTTCAGCTCCTTCAGTCCTTCCCCTAACTCCTCCACTGGGGTCCTGTGCTCAGTCCAATAGTTGGCTAGGAGCATCCACATCTGTATTGGTCACAATATGGAAGAGCCTCTCAGAAGACAGCTGAACCAGGCTCCTGTCAGCAAGCATTTCTTGGCATCAGCAATAGTGTCTGAGTTTGGTGTCTTCAGGTAGGTGGGGCAGACTCTGGATGGCCTGTCCTTCAGTCTCTGCTCCACTCTTTGTCCCTATATTTTCTTTAGACAGGAACAATTCTGGGTTAAGATTTTGTCCCATCATCCCACAACCAGGGGGCCATGCTTAACCTCTGGATATGGTCTCGACAGGTTCTCCCTCCCCTTTGTGGGGAATTTCAGCTAATATCATCATCCCCATGGGGTCCTGGGAGGATCTTGCTTTCCTGTCATCTGGGACTTTCTGGATACTATCACCAGTTCCCCATCCCGTATTGCTACACACCCCTGTTCAATTTCTTGATACTCTGTACATCTCCCCCATCTCCTCCCATACCTGATTCTTCCCATCTTTTCCTCCTCCCTCTCTTTTCTTCCTCCCAAGTCCTTCCCACCCTCTACTTCCCTTGATTATTTTATTCCTTCTGCTAAGTAGGACAAAACTATCCATTCTTTGCTCTTCTTTCTCTTTAGCTTCATGAGGTCCATGCATTGTATCGTGGGTATTCCATGCTTTTTTCCTAAAATCCACTTATCAGTGAGTACATACCATGTGTGGGTTTTTTTTTCTTTTTGTGACTGAGTTAACTCACTCAGGATGATATTTTCTAGATCCATTTATTTGCCTAAGAATATCATGAAGTCATTGTTTTTAATAGTTGAGTTGTACTCCATTGTGTAAATGTACCACATTTTCTGTATCCATTCCTCTGTTGAGGGACATCTGTGTTCTTTCCTGATTCTGACTATTATAAATTAGGCTGCTATGAATATAGTGGGGCATGTGTCCTTATTACATGTTAGAGCATCTTCTGGGTATATGCCCAGGAGTGGTATAGCTGGGTCCTCAGGTAGTACTAAGCCTAGTTTTTCGAGAAACTGCCAGAATGATTTCAGAGTGATTGTACCAACTTGCAATCCCACCAGCAATAGAGGAGTGTTCCTCTTTCTCCACATCCTCCCCAGAATCTGCTCTCACCTGAGTTTTGGATCTTAGCCATTCTGACTGGTGGGAGATGGAATTTCAGGGTCATTTTGGTTTGCATTTTCCTGATGACTAAGGATTTTGAACATTTCTTTATGTGCTTCTGGGCCATTAGAGAATCCTCAGCTGAGAATTCTTTGTTTAGCTCTGTTCCCCATTTTTAATAGGGTTATTTGGTTCTCTGGAATCTAACTTCTTGAGTTATTTGTATATATTGGATATTAGCACTCTATCAGATGTAGGATTGGTAAAGATCTTTTCCCAATCTCTTGGTTGCTGTTTTGTCTTATTGACAATGTCCTTTGCGTTACAGAAGCTCACACAGTAATAGTGGGAGAATTCAACACCCCACTCTCAACAATGGACAGATCATGGAAAGAGAAACTAATCAGGGAAACTAACAGAAGTTATGAACCAAATGGACTTAACAGATATCTATAGGACATTTCATCCTAAAACAAAAGACCTTCTTCTCAGCACCTCATGGTACCGTCTCCAAAATTGACTATGTAATCGGTCACAAAACTGGCCTCAACAGATAAAAGAAAATTGAAAGGATCCCATGCGTCCTATCAGATCACCACAGACTAAGGCCGGTCTTCAATAACAACAAAAATAACAGAAAGCCCACATGCACATGGAAGCTGAACAATGCTCTACTCGATGATAACTTGGTCAAGGAAGAAAGAAAGAAAGAAATTAAAACTTTTTTAGAATTTAATGAAAATGTGTTTAGCAAATTGTATCTTATATCTTGGGATATTAGCCCTAGGTTTGGGGCTAATATCCACTTATCAGTGAGTACATATTGTGTGAGTTCCTTTGTAAATGTGTTACCTCACTCAGGATGATGCCCTCCAGGTCCATCCATTTGGCTAGGAATTTCATAAATTCATTCTTTTTAATAGCTGAGTAGTACTCCATTGTGTAGATGTACCACATTTTCTGTATCCATTCCTCTGTTGAGGGGCATCTGGGTTCTTTCCAGCTTCTGGCTATTATAAATAAGGCTGCTATGAAGATAGTGGAGCATGTGTCCTTCTTACCAGTTGGGGCATCTTCTGGATATATGCCCAGGAGAGGTATTGCTGGATCCTCCGGTAGTACTATGTCCAATTTTCTGAGGAACCGCCAGACTGATTTCCAGAGTGGTTGTACAAGCCTGCAATCCATGAAACTCAAGAAGAATGAAGACTGAAGTGTGGACACTATGCCCCTCCTTAGAATTGGGAACAAAACACCCATGGAAGGAGTTACAGAGACAAAGTTTGGAGCTGAGATGAAAGGATGGACCATGTAGAGACTGCCATATCCAGGGATCCACCCCATAATCAGCATCCAAACGCTGACACCATTGCATACACTAGCAAGATTTTATTGAAAGGACCCAGATGTAGCTGTCTCTTGTGAGACTATGCAGGGGCCTAGCAAACACAGAAGTGGATGCTCACAGTCAGCTAATGGATGGATCACAGGGCTCCCAATGGAGGAACTAGAGAAAGTAGCCAAGGAGCTAAAGGGATCTGCAACCCTATAGGTCAAACAACATTATGAACTAACCAGTACCCCGGAGCTCTTGACTCTAGCTGCATATGTATCAAAAGATGGCCTAGTCGGCCATCACTGGAAAGAGAGGCCCATTGGACTTGCAAACTTTATATGCCCCAGTACAGGGGAACGCCAGGGCCAAAAAGGGGGAGTGGGTGGGTAGGGGAGTGGGGGTGGGTGGGTATGGGGGACTTTTGGTATAGCATTGGAAATGTAAATGAGCTAAATACCTAATAAAAAATGGAAAAAAAAGAATTTAATGAAAATGAAGGCACAACATACCCAAACTTATAGAACACAATGAAAACAGTACTAAGAAGAAAATTCATAGCTCTGAGTGCCTCCAATAAGAAACTGGAGAGAGCATACACTAGCAGCTTGAAGCTTGACAGCACACCTGAAAGCCCTAGAACAAGAAGAAGCAAATACACTCAAGAGGAGTAGACAGCAGGAAATAATCATACTGAGGGCTGAAATCAATCAAGTGGAAACAAAGGGAACTATACAAAGAATCTACAATGGCATGCTTTTAATTGCTGTTACTTTGCAGGACTCTATAAGAACAGATGACTATGGACTATGTTACTTGATACAAGACAGACATATGTAAGTTTGCTTTGAGTTACAAAACATAGAGTTAAGTAAATGTATGCTATCTTTCACAGCTAGACTATAATATAGCAATTTTTTTTAATTGCAAGGATACTCCATTGATAGGAAATGAGATATAATATAAAATTTTGTTTAGAATTATCAGTTTCTCACCAATATAAATCAAGCAGTTTCTTAGTTAAATTTTTTGTCATCTTCAAAGTCATTTTAATTGCACTTAGTAGGACTGCTTAATAAATTCTATCTTGTACTAAATACAAACAGATATAGTTTAGGGATTGTGAGTTTGGAAGTCAGTTTCAATTGGTGTCATTTTGATTTTCTTAGAGGAAGAATTACCCAACAGAGATGCTAAAAAACCCTACCTGCAATTCCATTCTAAGAGATAAATCTAGTTAGAAGTTCACAAAATCCATAAAGGACGTATGCAAAACAGAAAAATCTCTCAAGCTATGACATCACATTTAAAAATGCTTTTAAGTAAAACCTAATTATCTCAACACACAGAATTTCAAACACAGTAAGCGATATTTTGTGCAGTGGGTCTTTTTTCCTCCACCAGGTACTATAAGGCATTCCTAAGTGGACTAATGTGTTCCATCTTCAGATTACAATTTACAGATGCAAAGCACAACATAGCTACTGACTCACCCAGGGAGGGAATCAGTTCACTGTGATTATGAGCGAGAGGAAAAAAGCTTTTTCTATGCCAGCCCTTCTTTCCACTATACATACCAGACACTAAGTGATTTTACAGATGAAACAAAGACTCTTCCAAGTGACCTAGCCAAGGCTACAGTGCCTTCTAAGTGAAAGAATGTGAATGAAGGCACAGGTAGTCTGATTTTAGGACTGAAGTTATTATCCTCTATATTAAATTTGAGCAACATCTTCTCGCTTAAATAAGAAATGTTCCCAGAATTAGGTTGTATGGACAAAACTGTTTCCTAAGGTATTCATCCTTTGGAAGTTATAGCTGACAATAATAGATTACTGCGCTCCAAACAGCTTAAACTCTTATTTTTAATAAGAAAAAATATTGAAAATAAATTCCAGCGTTTGAATTTGGATTTTCTGATACACATTTTCTTGTTTTGTTTTGTTTTGTTTTGTTTTGTTTGAGACAGGGTTTCTCTGTATACTCCTGGCTGTCCTGGAATTCACTCTGTAGACCAGGCTGGCCTCGAACTCAGAAATTCGCCTGCCTCTGCCTCCCAAGTGCTGGGATTAAAGGCGAGCGCCACCATGCCAGGACTGAAACACATTTTTATTTCATAATAAGCACCATGTTTCAAATTATATGAAATGTTTACAATGTTCTCGATAATGTTGAACTACGATCATGAAACCTGTTCAGTCTACTCACATTTCAAAAGAGGAAGGAGAATTAGTAAGGACAGAGTACTCAACTTCTCTGGAAGCTCTAAACCCTAGAGCTTTGTTTAAATTCAACTTGATGTGAGTTCAAAAATGTCTTGAGTTGTGCTGTTGACCTTTTGGTTTCTCAGTAATCTGCATGTGGTGGCTCATCCTTAACTAGCTGCGCCTTAATGTTCTATGGTGATCCCACAATTAAAGTCAGGTAATATAAACTAGAAACTAGAAAGTTGCCCCAACTACGGTGAAATAATTTAAATGACAGAACAAAATCATTTTAAAAGGATGAATAACTTCATCTGATGTCTTAAAAGATTTTTGCCAAAACAGGCCTATGATATCTGTGAATTAACTTACTTTGCTTAAAAGTAAATGGCAGAAGCAAAAGAGAGCTTGCCACTTTCTCCTGCTGCTGAGTCAGCTCTTCAAGATGTCATTATAGATCAGAGTACCACAGAGTTAATAAAATTCTACATTTGCAATTCATTTCATATTTCATTGTTCTCTAGTTAGTATCTAAGTATACTATTAATAATAAAGGAATATTCTCACATTGTTGTAAGAGTAAATAAACTTGGTGGAAGATGCCCTGAAGTCTCATGGTTGTGACCAATAGGTCTCAATGTTTCCAATAAATCATTTTCATGAAAATATTATAATTAAAATTCTTTAATTTTGGTCAAATTAGTTAAAGACTTTGTACAGTTACAAAATAATTCAATGACCCTTGATTATTTTTAAAGAAAAGTGATTAGCCCTCTAAAACATAACAATAGCACAAAATTTTCAAGAGGGAAGGAGAGAAAATTGAAGGGATAAAAATGTTTGAAAATTTTTATTTAATTATCAAGAAATTAGTAAAAGCTTTTCAAAATTGAGTCTCATTCTAGTTAATATAATTGTTTGGGAAAATATTTAAGATTATTAGTACAAGCTGCTTAGAATATGCTATGATGAAAATTACCTTGCCTCATCATTGCCTTGTTGAGTCAGAAACTGCCTTTATATTTTTTTTAAAAGCTCTTAACCCTTTCACTGATTTAGAAAATATAACATATTTGATTCCCTGTTACACGGGTTTAATCCATTCTCCACAGTGAAGTGCACAGATTTCAGCCATAACACATTCTGTTCCACTGCTGTCCATATAAAATACTGTTTACACTCCAGGACTATTGCTTCAGGGAACGATTGATAGGGAACTACTTCTGCTGCGGCTTTGGTAGAGAAGTAGAAAGTCTTTTCTGTCCAGCCAGGGGCACTTTCAGCTCCTTGCTTTATCTCTATGGCACAGAAGCATGCAAGATTGGATTTTAGACTTTGAATATAGAAAATAATAAAAATGAAATAAAAATCTTTGAAAGGGACCCTTTAAAAGTTCACTTGGGAACTTTTGTCAGGCTCTGAGCCATCTTTTTTTCCTGAGAATTCTTTGTTAAAAACGAAATGAAAAGGAGAGTCTAAGCTACATAGTGTAATCGGCACATAACTTCAAATATGACTCGGTGCTACTGAACTGAACACTGTGATTGCAATTATAACTCCACATTGCTTCATGCATAAATTATTCAAATTCAGCCAATAGATTATTCAAACATTATCTCCAAGAAGCACTTCTGAAGGCTCACTAACAATTATGCTGCAACCCTTCACTAACAAAGGCCATACAATTAAAAGCTTAATGTATTTTACAGACCCTAAATTGGTCAACAACATTGTTTTTAACACAAGCCAATTTTTAACTATAATTTAACACTTAAGATTTCCTCCCTTTTTTCCACATCTTAAGAAGTTAAGACTATTTCTATAAAGAAAAGGCTGAAAATAAGTCTACACTATCCAAATTGGACATATATACTTCAAAGACTCACTTCTTTCATAAGAATATGGAAATGTGAATTTTTTTGGAAAAGAGACTTTCAATTATCATTAAAATTCTAGTAAAATGTCAGGTTCATATGATGTTCCTTGCCATGCTGCATAAAAGTGTATTTTCTCACAAGAAGCTAAATTAAACATTAGAATAACTTCCCATGAATTCTCTAGTCAATCATTTGGACCTGACTTCTATGCCTGTCGTAAGATTCATGATTCCGGATCATTGCTCAGGTTGTGGATTTGTGAATTGGTCTTTTAAGGATTGTTTAATTCATGACTTGTCTGACATACTCACTCCCTCTCATGCCTCCAGGGAGCACTGCCTCAGTCAGTCATACTGTATGCTTTGTTCAATGATTCTCTGATCCACCACGAGTGTCATACTCACTCTGATTTCATACTTAACTTTTTTTTTTTTTTATTTTTAAAGACAGGTTCATCATCTGCCTGCTGTTTGACCTCTGACTGAAGAGTTTATTCTTCCACTTTTGATGTATCTGTGGGCTGGTGTTTCTTCCATCATGGCAATATTTCTTATTCTGACTGTTGTTCAGAGTGTGTTATGTACTGAGGCAACTAAAATGCCATGCTTTGATTATGGGTAAGTTTCATGGCCTGAGATAAAACACAGGATCCACAAAGACAATACAATCTTCTAGGATAAGAAAATGATACAGTAGCCTATTGTCTTTATGCTCATCATCTACATTGTTGCCCTAAAGATGAAGTGGAATTTTCAATATTCTGTAGTTATTAAGAAGAGTAGATGCTAGAGGCTTTTATTATTATTATTATTATTTTATTTTATTTTCACCTTTCACTTTCCCCTACTCCCAGCTTGAACGTACAAGCAACCTTAGATCACTGTGCTTTAGCCAGCATAGGAGCAAAACATGGTGTATATTATATTAGTGTCTTCCTCAGAACTTCTAAATTATTCATTAATGCAAATCCACATTCTAATCACTTTATTCTACAACGAAGTTGAAAGGAAGAAAATTAATGCTATTTATGTCTTTAAAGTATGTCTTTAATTCCTTTGCACTTAGTGGGGTTGTCTTTTTGTCTGCAAGTGTGATCCTATACTCATATCATTCCACAAAGACTTGGAACATGGTTTATAAAGAATGCTGACAAGTTTGTTTTTGGTTTTGGGTTTTTTTGGAAAAAAGAAAAAAAATTATTTATACACACACACACACACACACACACACACACACACACATACACACACCTTTGGACCAGGAAGACGAGGGGAAGATAATCACCTTCCTAAATTCTCCGTGGTTCTACAGGATTTGTAAAGAAAAACAAAGTTATACAAGAGACACAAAGCTGGACAACCACAACAAAAGGATAAGTACTTGTGACATTAAGTCTGTAAAGTAACAAATTAGAAAAATTCCTTCTATTAGCCTCTGCAAAGTGACCCTGTGTTACACAGAACTAACCATGTGCATTCTTTTTCCCCATTAAAGGGAGCCAGGAGCTCATGTGTGTGAGATGGGGGCACAATCTTAGAGAGGGGAAAAACAACCCAAAATTTGGCAGCCTTGACTGCATAGCTAATAGTATAGAGCTATACCCTTATTTTATTCTGCTATAATCCTCTGTCTCAAAGGAGGGAGATTAATCCTGAAGATGTACTATAAACTAGTCAATTCACAAGTAGTGGTGGAGATGAAATGACTGGCAGGATTTTTGTTGCCAGCAAACAGAAATTCATGTCTCTATGACTTTCTGAGAGTTAAAGGGAGCCAACAAAAATTTTTCCATCTTCCCTTTGTTACTAAAATAATCAAATCACTACTGAAACCTTTCAAGTCAAAATTATATATTTATCCAAAAATCACATGTGTTCTTCTTCAACCCCACTAAGTCCAAAGGAACTTACACTGTACTTTAAGGACATAAATAGCATTAATTTTCTTTCTTTCAACTTCGTTGTAGAATAAAGTGATTAGAATGTGGATTTGCATTAATGAATAATTTAGAAGTTCTGAGGAAGACACTAATTGTTGATGGAGCAAGCTCATTTAAATACAGGGAGTGCCACGGGTGCTGCTGCAGCCTGGAAAAGAGAGTTGATTTTTCACTCCAGAAGTTCTACAATTCAATGTTGCCTTCATTTAAAGAAACAATTATAGGCAATAGAATTGCTTTATTTACCAAAGGGCCATCTTCTGAGAAGTGCTAGGCTTTCAGCTGTGTGTTAAGGGCGTAGCAAACTACACTGGGTACAAACATAAAAAGAAAAGCTAATGGAGGGCTAACAGAGGGGGTCACGGAAGAGCGGTGACTGCAGCTTGTACAGGTGCTACATACCAAACGGAACTGTGTGACACACTCCCTTGTGACACTCAGTACTAAACCCGTGACCTGTAAAGGACAGCAATGATTGCTCTCCTAATAAACAAGGAGATCTGGTCAGTTCCTGTTTACTGAATGTCAACTGTGACGGAAGATCAGCATAGGAAAGTCTCTAGGTTTTCAGGAATGATGAGAGTACACCTAAGCTGTATAGTCAAAGAGTTATGTGTCAGACCAAAGAGGAAGGAACATGGCAATAAATCTTCTATGGTCTGTGTCTGGAAATGCAACTAAAAAGCTGCTGATTCTCACAGACCTGTTATGAGGGGATGCTGGGTGACAATCTTTTGAAAATGATATTATCTTGTAAGCAAAAGTAATCTATGATAACAGCATCTGTCATATATGTAAGGAAGCCTGTCATTAATTAGATATTTTCACATGTAACTAGCATGAATGATTTCCTAATTAAAAGAATAATTTAAAGCTTAGAAAAAATGCAATAAAACTGTCTCAGCTATATAATAAAAAATATGTGGCATGCTACTAAAATATATATTAACTAAGCAACAAAATATTTGGATCATGGACTATGGCAGTTTGCATTTTACACATTTTCAGTTGTTTTTCAGTATAAGCCAGTTGATTTTAAAATCAGAAAAAAAGTCTTCTATACCTACACATAATATAAAGCTAAGTAGATTAATGTACTATCACTAGCTTTAACATGACCCAGAGTAAATTTAATTTTATTTCTTATTTATATAATGCATGTATCTCATTTATACATCCATTTGAATGTACATATAAATAGATTTTGCCCATGTTATTCTCTTAGTACAGTTACTGATCTATGAGTCAAAGTTATTAACGTGTGAGTTCCTTGGATGAGTCAAAAACCCACTAGCGTGGGCTCATGATCCAAAAATTACAAGTGATCAATGATGAGGACAACATTTTTTTTATGTCTGGTCAATATTATAGAATGTGTAACATAGTCAAATATTTAAAATCTAAGGTTGACATGTGCATATAAACTACACACATCTCTAAAGGATAGTTCATTTCAAATATAAGATCACAGGAAAAACATTAATATGGTCCAAATCATGATAAGAAAATAAAGAAAAGCTTTTAACCTTGTAAATAGAAAAAAAAAACTATTTTCTGTATTGATGAGACCAGAAATAACTGAAAATTTTCAATGTAATAAAAATTCCAGGAGGAAATATGTGACATATTGGACTGGTTTAATAAAAATTTAAAGTAATTGCCACCATTCAGAGGTAAAGGAAACAACACTCTCTGTTAGAGATATGGATTTCATATCATCATGCTATATTTTTAAAAGAAGCCTAAAGAGAGACACAGGACATAAGGCTACATCTAATCCATTTGTCAGTAATTCAGCTACTGACATTCACAGCCAATTAGCTGTCACCAATAGGATGCCAAGATTCACAATCAAATGAGCTGTCGTCTCAGGATATAAATCTTAAGCACTTTTATTTTACAGCAAAGCTACCTATACATTAAATAAATTCTCAGTCCTCAGTGACTAATGAGCTGGCTTCATACCATTCCACTCCTTACATCTGTCTGACATGTACATCTATATACATATTTACCGCATTTGCATACAAATTGTAGAGACTACAAGTAAATCAAGAGGTCAGAGCTTAGGAGTCTGTATCAAGTTTTTAATTATCATTTGTGTTTATAACCACCAAACTTCATCCCATGTGGCTTTTGATGATTAGTATTCTCCTGCTGTTTCTACCTCATTTATTTCCCAATTCAAACCTCCCTTGCAGGCTCTGGAGCCCTGTATGGGGTTCCTCAACATTTATGTAGGAGTGCATTCTTTCACTTCAGACTGCTAAGATCAAGGTTAGGAAAGTAGGAAATGTAGAGGAAGTTAAAACTGCCACCTTCCAGGACAATATAAGGTCTTCCTTCTTTACCTCTGCATTATTTAAAGGTCTATGCCAAGAATTGAAGCCACGGGAATGTTGTAGTTTTCTATCCCAGAATATTTTAGCGTTCCTTTCACTGCTATGAAACTGTGGCTGAAGATAATGGGTAGAGTTCCTACCATAACATAATTCTTTGAAGTTACATTTAATTTAAATTCCTTCCAATTTTCCCTCTGTCATATCTTTAGCAACATTTTTGTGTCTTAAGACAACTTGATCCTATTCACTTTATGTTATTTTTATATATATGTGCATGTTTGTGATCCCGTCTGAAATATCTCATACTTCCAATGGCTTAGGCAGTATCTTGGCAGATTATTTTACTTTAAATAAATATTCAGGCACATTAAATAGTTTTTTTTTCAAAGAAGTTTATCTTCTGTATTTTGCTGCCTCAAAAAAAAAAAAAAGAAAAAGAAAAAGAAAGAAAGAAAGAAATCTTGATGAGACTTAAAATCAAAAAACCTTCTAAGTTAGAAATAAGTTAGAGCAGGAGGCAACTGATTGGGTGGGAAATGCCCGAGAATGTCTGAAATTTGTTTTTATTCTTGGTTGGTCTTTAAACAGACAGTGTGGAGTAGATGGAGCTGTATGTACTTATGTAAGGAGAGACACCCATATGCAACAATAGAGGCAGGCAAGAGTTGAGGCATGACTACCAGCAGTTTATAGAAAAATTCCACCAGCCAAACCTCAGACTCTGAATGAACCCTGAATGTGTGTCGGGGCAGGGGGGGAGGGTGGAGGGTGGCTTCCACTCTGTCTTGGACCTCTGTCCAGGTTAACCCAAAGGGCCACACATTTTTTCTGCACTGGAAGCATATAGCTATGGCTGTTGTTCACAGAGTCTGGGTACAAGGACTTTTTGCTTGACAGCCTCTAGAGACTTCCTAACTCAAAACATATCTGGAGTAAAGGGTGTCTTAGATGCCATGGAGTCTGAGGACAGATCTGAGAGGTAGAAACTCTCTGTTCTACTTTACAGAGCATAACCAGAATTCAGAAAAGAGTCTGGATCAAGAAACCACATACCCGCAAAGTTTTGTGAGAAGAAATTTGCCAAAAGTGTAGGTAGGTAACTAAAGTGCCTATGAAATGCTGACAAGGGTTAATTTGTTATCTGACGATGACCATAGCAACTACAATGTATTCAACAGACACAAGGAAAAACAAAGAAATATGAATTCATTGTTACTTTTCTTTCATAATCTGTTATAGATGTACAATAGCAATCCACTGACAGTGGTTACATTATTCCTCCCAATACGCATCACCCCAGCATTAATCTTTTTAATTTTATCATATTTCATATATAACTAATTATCCTTCAGACTACTTTGAGATATGAAGTTTAGATATCTGCCCTTCCTTCACGAAACTCATCCTGATGATTTGCCTCCCTAGATTACTCTTGGTCAAGAAACTATAGTTTCTAGTCTTTATTAGGCACTGTATTTGCTCGTGTCATGAATTTGAGGCTTTTTATACCCAGAAAAATCATAGACCAATTCAAAATGAATCACTTACCTGCATGGAGTCCTAAAACGGGATAAAAAATAGTTTAAAAGGTAAGGCTATTTCAAATGTGTCTATTTTATTACAATCCAAATTAATATAGAATAACTCAGTAAATAAATATTGAATTTAATTTCTCCTCCTAAGTACCATCTTAGCAAATTGTATTAGTAAAGGTTCACTAAAGCAACCGGCAAAATGCATATGTAGTTCAACACAAATGTGTCAGATTGGCATACATGATATAGGCCACATCATCTAACAGTGGCTGTCTGTATGTTGGAGAGGTTGAGAACTGGTAGTGGCTAGGTCCAGAAGATACCTGAGCAGTACCAATCTAGCACTGTAGGCTTGGGGGATTCCTGGAAACCCAATGTTCTTCACTCCAGGTCGTTGGACCAAAAAATTGGGATCTAGTGAAGGATGGCTGCAGCAGAAACAGCAACAGAAGAGATGCACTTGCCTGTCAAGGGTGAAGGCAAGCATGGATAGCAATACTACCTGTCCCTCAGACTGCTTCCTATCTGGACCTCTGGAAGATCCTGCCCATCATAGGAGAGTAAGAGAGCACTACTTACATAGCCCTTCCAGGAAATACCCTCTCATACCCATAGAGAAGCTGTTTCTTACTCAGTATGTCTAGGAAATACCACTAAGCATATCCCTTACTCTTTTCTAATCTAACCAAGTTGACAACTAAGAGTAACTATAATAAGAATTGAATACTATAAAACTGTTAACACACATGTAGTTCAACACATATATGTCAGATTGGCATACATAATATATGCCACATCATCTAACAGTGGCTGTCTGTATGTTGGGGAAGTTGAGAACTGGTAGTGGCTGGGTAACACAAAATACATGTGCTGGCTAAATAATTCCAATTTTTAATGTACTTCTAATTCCTGATCAAATCTAACTTTCCAACTTAATATTTTATCAAGACTTACTTATAGAAGCATTAGAAATTACCATAGATTCTTTTTCATACATACTCTTTATGAGACGAGGTTATTGAAAGTGAAAACATGTTTGAGCCTATTTGTCTTGAACATTTTATGTTCTGTTTATTTACAGAGAGAAAAACATAAACACAATGGTTTTCATGTGTTTAAATAATTCACATTGTCAAAAATACTTCAGGTTCACTAAGACAGAAGTGGCTTCCACCAACTGAAGACATTATGTCAACTATGGATCTCTGGGCACAATTTCTTCCCTCAATTTTATTACCTTTATTCTGATATTGGATATTTAGGGCATCGTTGACAGGAACCAGCAGACTTGTACTATTTTATTTGGAAGTCTTTATTTCCCATGGGATAATAGATTTTAGGAAACAAATTAGAGAGCATTTCTAAATTTTGTTTTCATTCCTCACCTGGGGAGATCTCTGTTACCTGCAAGGCTCCTGGGACATTTTTTCGTTAGATTCATGCTGAATCTACAGTGCAAGGAAGAATCCTTGACATTTAATAAATACCGTGGAAATAGGTGTCTGGATAAGAAAGAGATTATTTTCTTTCTGTGCTTTCTCATTTCATGCTATACCTTTTGTTAAAGCACCTAAAGTATTAGGCTAGTCCCCCACAGCCTGCACATCGCAATGATCATCTGCCCAAGGAGCTAACTGATAGAAACCCTTTAAAGTGCTCTGAAGGTAGCAGAATATTAGTGTGTGTGGTCTAAAATGAAAAGGAGTAAGGGGGTGGGGGGGGGGGTCATGGAGGAAAACAAGCCAAATATTTGCTGCATTAAAATACACAATTAACTGAAAAGAAAATCAATCAGCGGATTGGTTCATACAGATTTGTAAAGCTAATGAGAATATAATTAGAAACATTTCACTTTCAGACAAAGTTTTGTTATCAGAATAAACATGAGTCTCATATGGATTGTCATGACATACAGCCAGTGTCTGAGTGAACTCCTCCCACACTTCCTTAAATGTACTCTACATTCCAGAATTTTCTTATTGGCAATTGAGATCGTAATATTTAAGAAGAGAGCCTGATTCATATGTAATTTCTGTCACAGGTGCTGTGTCACAGCAATTCCTATGTAACAACACGGGTGTTACACACCTCCAGTGGTGATAGAAACAAGATTGGAGATGATGCCATTGGCTACCCCAAGGATTCCCTTGGCTACCCCAAGGATTCCATTGGCTAGTTCACTTTCTCCTTGCCAGCCTGGCATTTGCTAAAAGTCAACTTCTGAAGGCCTTATAGAGTCAATGCTGATTATCATACATGACCTTCAAGTTCACACAGATGCTATATATGGATATAAACTTTGTATTTTATTTCATGCTTTATGTTTGTGTTTTAATGCTGAACCACAGAACTTAAATATTGTCTCCTGATATTAAAATGATTCACAATTTTAATCCATAGAATTGCAAACATAAAATACTGTCTTAGTTTCTTTTCTGTTTGGTGTAATAAAATATTCTAACAGCAGCACTTTAAGGAAGGAAGGATTTATTTTGGCTCACAGTATCAAGTGATAGTCCATCATGACAGGGAACTCACAGAGGGCAGGAGTCTGAAGGATCAGGACACATTACATCTGCTGTTAGAAAACAGAAAGTGACAAATCCCGTGCTCAGCTCAGTTTGTCCTGGGCCCAGGCCATGAAATGGTGCTGCTCACTTTCAGGATGGGTCACTCTGATCCTCCAAATGATCCTGCACCAAGATTCCTTCCCAGCTGATTTCAGGTTGATAACTGCAATGAAGCATCACAAATTGTAACCCATTTTTTTTGTTCTATTTTACTATCAAATATTCACTATTCTACAATGGCCATAATCATTTATTTTTAAGTTTTCGATGTTACTATTTTATATTTTGTAGTTTTTTCTTTATTGTGGTCATAATAACATAGAGTTTACACCCCTGTAGCTTTAAGCATAGAATGCAGCATTGCAGACTGTCATACAACTGCTGCACATCTGTAAAACTTCTCATCATGCTTCCATGACTCTTTATGTTCACTTCATGGTAGCTTTCTTTTTATTACTCTAGACCTTCCCACTTTACTCTGATTATGTGCATCTATATTAAACACAATATCTCAGTGAAGGCATGAATGTTCTACGGCAGACACTCACTCTCGTCAGTGTCTTCCACATCCCCCCATATTATTGTACTGATAGCACTTCTTTTTATGTTGGTTCTGATTGTACTTTGTGTGCCTTTTCTGTTGGTTTGGTTTTTTTTAAGGTAATATAGATGTGTAATTTATATTAATATATATGTCAGACAATTTCAAATGAATCACTGAGCTCTGTATCTGTAGGAAAGCATTCTATTAGGATCTCTAAAAATGTGTCATTCACAGAAGAAAACTATTGCATATTAGATCATGTACTATTTAAAAGATGAACAGTATGTAGGACACTATAAGTTAATACCTTTACTTAAATTATCATTGAATTTTTAGGAGGTAAGATCAAATCCTTAGCTTTTTTATTTTGTCACATTCAAACATGCATCATGGAAACCTCTCTAACTTAACTGGTAGAGTTCTAGTTTATTATTTTTAATATCGACATAATATCCTTATAATTTGTATAGCCATTCCTCTATGCTTTTTCTTTCCAACATTTTCTTTCCTCCTCTTTTACTGGAGAACTTTCTGGGATTTTATTAAGCAATTATATATCTTTTATTTTCATTTGGTTTGATTTTTGAAACAGGTTCTCACTTTGTCACTAGAAGATCCACTAGAATTGTCAATGTTATCTGACCTGGAACTCATTATGGCCTCCATAAACCAAAATTATTCTATTTGAGGGATAGACAAATTTTAGTTATGAAATGTTCAAAGATGAACTAATAAAAACATTTTATTAAGGAAAAATATTCCATAAATATGCAAAAGCCAATGTATTCTAATATCCCATATTCATAAATTTAAAGGAGGTATTAATCTTTTTGACAGTGACAAACCTAAAATACATTTAATGATAAAAATATAAAAAAGAAATAAAATTTAAAATCATGCATGATATTAAAAGAAATATGACCAGAGGCTAGAGAGATAGCTTAGCAGTTAAAACCATGTTCCTGATCTTTCAAAGGGCCCAAGTTAGATTCCCAGTTCCCACATCAGTCAGTGCACACAACTACTCATATCTCCAAGTTCAAGAGAATTGGCACTTTTGGCCTTTGTGAGCACATGCATTCATATGCACATACCTACACATAGACACATATACTTATAGATGTAATTACAAATAGTAACAAATTTTCATAGAGAAAATAAGATCTAAGTCTTACCGCTGTCCTGGTGCACAAGCTCTATGTTCCCTGAAACCAGGGCTGTCCTGGTCCTCACACACTCTCTTGTTAAAAGCAAACAACTTAAAACCACCATTGCACAAGGTTTTGTTGTCATGATAGATAAATGTACAATAAGTACTGCCCCATGGCCAAACTTGAACACAGACAAAACACAAACACAGCAAAAATAATAAAACCACCCAGTAGCTCTCCACCTGCTAACGTGTGACAGCCGCTGCCTCCTCTCCAGTGGCAGGTCTAGTCTTACTTTGCTGCTTGTGCCTTGTGACTATTAGAGAGAATAAATCTTCTCGTTGAGAATTTGCTCTGCTGCCTTAGAGCATATAACCTAGGTTCCTTCGATCCTCTAAACTGTATAAGCTTGATACTACAACAGTTCCATTGGAATATTCTGGTAATATCTGGATCCCTGTGACACATGTTCTTCTTTGCTTCAAATGGCCATATATCAAATGAATAAAACTGCAGGCAGCTTCTTGTGGTCAATATCTAGTAATTACATAAGATATAGTATCCTAGTTATAAAATTGCAATTTCCTTTATGCTGAAAAGGAGAAAGCCCTCCTTTTATGTCTGTTACAGATTAGAGTTTGGTCAAAATGATTGTGAACTTCATATGTGAATAAAATCACATACCTGAAAATAGTACTGTAGAAAATAATATATGAACAAAAAGTAAAATGTACATGAAAGAGTTTCTGTGGTGACAAACTTGAGTATCTTTATTACAGTGGTCAGTATATGAGACTTCATCTATGGTGATGTTGCATAGAGCTAAATACACATGTACATTCACAAGTAAAGTAAAAGAAGGAAAATCTGACTGAAATGTATTCACTGCACCAATATCAATATCCTGAATGTGATATTATACTGCAATTAAACGGAATTCCACTATTTGTGAAATGCTGATAAACTGTATAAGGATGTCTCTGTATTATTTCTTGTACTGCTGTATGAACATTAAACTATATTCAAGCTTCTAATTAAAAATATTAAAGAATATCAAGGTCTATAAGGAAATTTATATTATTTGGGCACATATTTTACTGTGAATATAAGCAATAGAATTGTTGTGAAAATAAACATATCAATTGACTAAGCTATAATATTTAGAACTATATTAATACATTCATTATTAGCCAAATACATTCATAAAGATTTCTAATTCAAATGTCCTTGCTTAGATCACTGGATAGTACTGACAACTTCCAGCAAATGATATATAACATGCGACCTAGTCTTGTCTTTTAACTACTTAAGTATTCTTAGATGGTATATTCAAAGAGTAGTAAGCAGCATTTGTTCCATCAAAGTAATTTGATTATATTATTAAAATCCACACATATATCTAAATTATTCTCTTTTGAATGAGAAATACATTTTATGTGTGTTTGGTAGAAGTACAATCCATGCTTTTAGTTTAACATTGGAAAACCATGTCTAATTATAAAACAAACTAACAAATAAAGAACATTTCCTGATATTGTAACAAAGCAAAGGATGATTTCTCAAAGTACCATATACCTTCCCATGAGGACAAAAGATAGTTCACTATAAGGACAAATTATTGGTCTTCTAATTGCCACTGTAGGTTTTTGGATAAATTCCATATCTAATGTCCTTTTCCAAAGACTGTCTTAGCTCCAGGAAGTAAGTTTCTTGTTCTGCTCTGTTACCATTAATCTTGATTTCGTTAATTATTTTTCAGTTGGTCTCCTTAATCCTCTTAATTACAGCTTCTTCAAACTTTACCCCTATTGTACTCTATTTGCACTATTATCAGATCATTTCATTATCAATTATCTGTAAAATTAGTTCTTAAATTATTCTTGGTTTTTAATAACTTACTGTTCTCACCCATCAACCTTTCTAAATCAAAGGTAGTATTTTTAGGTACATTTCTTATTCTCTTTCCCAGGGCTATTAATCAAAGGCCACAGTGAGTCTTTACTCCCAAATTCTGTGAAATACACCATCTCCTCACAGTCCAAGCCTTCTTTTCTTTTTTCTTTTCCTTCTTTTATCCATCCTGTTTTATCTTCCTTCCTCCCTTCCTTCCTTTCTTCTTTTTTCTTTCCATTCTTTTTTCCTTGCTTACTTTCTTGTCCTCTTACCACAAAAAAAAAAAAAAAAAAACCTCTTTTTTAGCTATGCTCCCTGTGTATATACTATGGCTAACTTTGCCTGGGTATGATTATGAAATATTGTATAGCCCTAGTATTTGTACCTCAGTTTTATTAATGTCTTTTTAATGTTAACAAGTATCAAGAGCGTGAAATGTTTTAAGTTGTTGGAGACTTCCAGTATGTCCAAATATGTTGTCCATACAATCATATACTCTATGTCCTTCTGCCCAACTTTGAATAATTTGTTCATTGAGCAAACAGAAAATTAAATGTCTAACACTTTCTAGGCAATGTTTTAGATTTTGCACAAAGTGTTTTCCAATAAATGTTTGCCCATCACATACACTACCTCACAACTGTAAGCAATGGTACAGTGAAACCCCCAAACTGGGCCACTTTGTAAGTAGAGAGAGTTTATTTGAGCCTGAGAACTTCTGGGCTGTCTCTCAAGGGTGTGGAAAGAAAATGGCGGCTGGCAGGAAAAGCCTTGTCAGTTAGCTGAGTGAGGCAATACAAGCCAGAACAGCCTGGAATTTAGCACAGGGGCTTTGATCTCTTGCAGGCTGCTTGAGTTAATCAGGAACTAGATGTCTGTTGCCTCAGGTAGCTGACAATTAGTGGAAGACAGGGAATTAATGGCTTACCCTGACTCCTGACAAACAAAACCTCCTTCATAAGAATTCCGGGGAATGCTGAGGTTAGTGGGTTATTTTGTTTGTTGGTTTTGTTTTGCTTTGTTTTTTTTTTATACCTAACAGCAGCTACTTGGGGTGGGGATGGGTGTCTGCTTTGGAACTAACACCAATCAGCTGTTTGAGTAAACAACTTTCCTCTATTTATAGAGACAAGTTGAGCAAGGAACAGTTACAATGTACTTGCTGAAGTCACATACCAAGTACACATTACAACAACCACAGAAATCTGGGTATCTTGATGCTTGGTCCTGCATACCTTGGTTTTGGAAACCTGACTGGGGCAGTGAGGACATGAAAGAACAGATGCACATTTCAAAAAGATAGGATCAGTTGGGATATACCTCCTCTAATGGAGCACACCTACAATTCAACAACCCAGAACCTCAGTGTGCTTATTAGGTACAACACAGGGGGAAGATAGTCACAGTAAGAGTTCTCTGTAGGTAAGCAATCTCAGGCTTTCCTGAAGGGGAAAGTTGCATGATTCACAAACACTTGTACTCACACACATGGTCAACATTCACACTTGGACCTGATGGAGGATTTGTCATTCCTCTGAACCACTCTTATATGGAAGCGGAAAGTTGTACCATCTGTATGGGTCTGAGGCACGGATGCTTAATGTGGTTGTGCCCACATCAAACAATTCAGTACCTTATCCACTCTTACATGATCATTCAATCTTCCTTGGCTCTTCATATCTTTGCTCCATCCTGACATTGTATCTCATCACCTTAAGACCTATTCCATAAAATCCAGAGCTCTCAATCTTTGGAAAAAATAGTTGAAGAAAGACCCAATAATAAATAAACCTCTAAACTAAAAGGCTGATGCAGCCTGAAGGCTCTAAATCCTGTGATGTCTCAGCTGTCAACCTTCTTCAAAATTACCTCTATTGAAAGAGTCACCCTGCACAAGTTCATCTTCATTGTTAGGGTCTCACAGCCAGTGGCTGATTCACAGAAAGGATTATTCTGAGTGTCATTCAAGGTTTGTGGCCTTTTGTGGAATTTCTTGGAAACTGCATTATCTTCCTCTACTTGATTGTGACTTCTTCCCTGTCATCTGACAGGTGTTTGTCCCTAAAGCAACATTTAATACACATCTGGAAGTTAAGACTTTCTCTCATATGGAGCAGTCTGACCCACATAATAGATGCTAAACTCTATTTCAGATCCCGCTTCCTTGGAATTTTAACCTAAGGCATGCTACAATTTAAGCAAAAATTTAGTCTGCCAAGTGCTAACATCAGAAAATCAATAAGAGGTAAATTCTATTGTAATACAGAGGGTAATGGAAGCATTTTTTTTTTTTTACTGTTTAAGTTATAAACAAGAAATCAAAGTCTTGCTAGTTTCCATTCCAACAAGATGATTATATAAAAGCTAGAAAATTAAAAAACAAACAAAACCAAACAAACAAACACTTCTAATAGACTTGTAAGTACAGTCTGGAATGATGCATAGAGATATAACACCATTCAGAATGTGTATGATGGTTAGTGTTAATTGTCAATTTGACTGGATTTAGTATTATTGGAAAATGGGCCTTTAGAGATAATCTTGATTGTGTTAATTGAGATGGATAAATTTAGACCCTGTGTGTGCCACTATTTGCTAGCTGACATCCTGGACTGCACCAATGGAAAAGGACAACTGATCAGAAATGTGCAGTCTGTTTCATGACTGTGGATAGGACGAGCTTGACACCTCAAATTTCAAGTATCATTTTTACTTTTCTGACGTGATAGGCTATAACCTTAAATTGTGAACCCAAATAAATCTATTCTCTTACAGCCATTTCTGCCAGAGCATTTTATTATAAGAACAAAAAAGAAACTAAAACCAATAGCTCTACAAAAAATATCACTCACCTGGTCACTCAGATATCCCAAGAGCTGAGACTGGAACGGAAAACATTTGTTCAGACAGCCATGAACTTCAGCATCATGGCTGTGAGCATCGCATGAGCCCATGTTTTATCTACAGAAAATCCATCAGGTACCCAAACCCAAGAATTTGAGTTGTCTTTCTAGCATCTGTTGGGTGCCAAAGCAATTCAACAAAAAGCAGCATCAGATGTATACTTATCATGTTGTAAAGACATTTTGCACTTCTTAAACTTTTTGCTAATCAATTTTTAATGGTTTTCATTCATCTTTATATCTTAGGCTCATTGAAAATTTTGTCCTTCATAACAACATGGACCAAAGTCAAGTAGCAAATAAAGTAACACCATTGTAAAACACAACATTCCAAATGGGTCCAGCTCACTGAGAAAACTAAAATATGGCATTGTGTACATATTTACATATTTTGCTCATAATCACTGCATAATTCCCTAAGAGATTAGGTCAATTATTTTTTACTTAAATCAAACTTCCTAAGTTGAAAGGAACATTTGTCAAAATTACTTTTCCAGTCAGTATAAAACCAACCAAGTTCAGCTGCCATTTTATGAGCAAACTTCTGATCTAATCTTCTACTCTCACAGTACTCCTGTGAACATAACTAAAACAGTTCTAATTCTGGCACTCTTGCAATTTACAGTGGGTTAGTGACACCAAAGCTCATTTGTGAAGTTGTGACCTCAAGTGCAGGATTAATATGGGGCACAGCTGCACAAAGGTCTTAATGTCAGTAAACTGTTGACAGGCAAACAAAAGGTCGATTCATGATGGAGAACCTGGATTAATCATTCTATTCTGTACTTTTATGTTTGATGGGTATTTTGTTTTGTTTCTGTTTTGTTTTACAGACACAACTAAAACATATGTGTGGCCCAGTTTAAAACTCCTTTGATGGAACATTTATGAGCTGTTGATAGCTTGACACTTTCTCATACGCTAGGTTTGGATCAATGTAGCACCTTATAATCAGTTGATCAGATTTGGTTTGGGGGGGGGGTCTACTCAAAAGAAAACAATATGCTGTTATAAGATAGCATTGATATTAATTCTACTAATAATAATAATTAAAAGAAAAACAATTCCATGACTTTCCAAAACTCAACCTATAAGGCAATTTTAATGTGTAGGACATTTGCCTAAATGTACCAGAAAAAACAAACAAACAAACAAAACAACAACAACAACAACAAACAAAACAAAACAAAAAACTGGAGCTGTCTCCAGGGTCTGAACTTCTCCTTAGATGTAAAATACTGATGTGTTTGTTAATACTCAAAGGGATTGAATATAATTTGCATCTGAGAGCTTTGTTTTTTCATGGTAATTATGAGTCTAGGAAAATAAAAGAATGCAGTCTCCCACAACCTAGGTATTGGATTCAAAAAGAAAGAATCTTTTTTTAATTAATAAGAGATATGAAAAGGAAAATAATGTTTGACTATTGAACTGCCTATACAAAGAAAAATCAACAAACAGATTAATTGAAAAAGTTATTCAAACCACTTTGGGGACTTAGTATTGGATAAAGAAGAAAGGCATGATTGACATTTTGCCTTTTAGCTAATTGCTTTGAAACTCTATTCATACAACACAGATACATTGTATCTTTCTGGGGATCAGAAGGAATTCTTCACAATCTTACCCAGGTGGGAAGCAGCATAGGATAAGCTAAACTATAATGAAGTATCTGTTTAGATCATTATAATAACTCTGTAAGTAGATTTGATATCAAGACTGTTGATATGCTAATATTTTATAACACTGATGAAGATTTAGAAATTGTAACAAACAAGATGGAAACTCCAAAGCCTGTGAGAAATGGGGCAAGATGCCAACAAGTTCTGATAACAACAAAGATTAAATACAAAGCAAAGATTTGCTGTGTTTACTAAGTGTGCTAGAGAAAAAAATTAATAACTAATGCTTTATTTGAAACAAGAATCAAGAAAATTAATAAATGCAATTGCTAGTAAGCAACATAATGAAGTCCCATTAAGACTTGCAACTTATCTTTTCTCCTTCCTAATGAGGGGACTTTGCGAATGTAACATTCATTTACCTTCAGTTTCTTTTTCAAGAAAACAATGCAAACACTGGGATAAGTGTTTTATCCCAGTATAAGTTGGGATTAAAAGTTTAATAAAACATATATGGTATATGTAATTCTAAAACAAAGAAAATTCACTCTAATATAAAATTTCTTATAATAAAACTTATAATAATAGTATAATGTAGACTAAGTAGAACATGAGTGGATGCTCAACAGCATGTAAGATTCCAAGAGAAGGAACTTAACAGACCTTTGTGAGGTCCTGATTCTCTAATTGATTGACTGGGTATAAAAACACTGTACTTTTCAAAACATGCCACCAAATCCAGATGCTGATAAATATATTTTATAAAACCTAAGAGGGTTTTTACAGAGATAAACATTTGGGTGGTATATTCCTTTATTTGTTGTTGCTTCCTTGCTGCTGCCGTTGTATTGTTGCTTTGGAGATTATGAATAACTGAGTAGCTGTAATAGTAAGTACATATATTTTATTGAGTATTGAACTAGCATGTGTCTAAGACTACCAAAGCTACAGAGAATTGTATCCACAACTATGTATAACTTTAATGTTCCTCAGTCATCTAGAGTTAAGGCATAATTTAGCAGAGACACGACCTGTGTCCTCATCATCCCATCACCAGTCATTTTCATAGTTACAAGTTGGAGCAATCTATCAGTGATTCCTATCATTTTATTTCTCTTTGAGGGCTCACGTTTCAAAGTCATTAGAAACCAGGACAGACGAGATCGGGCGCGTTCAGGGTGGTATGGCTGTCACAGATCAAATGGACTCCAGATAAGTACACCTGTCTTTTCTTGAAAATGAAGTTTTTCCTTGGTATTAGGATTTTTTACATTTGACAAATTGTTAGACAATTTTAATTTCTGTTCCTAGTCTATACTTGTCTCAGCAGATTACCCCCCACACACAACAGACTCCGCCCAGGGGTCCCCTGTGCCGATGCTCAACCCTGGACTTGCTGAAAGCTGATGTTGCCGATGTGATTGCTCCTGGTCTCTCATCTAGATTAGCCAATTAGATGTCTTTGATAAGTGCTCCATTGCCCAGCCTTTGCCTAGCATTTAGGCCTTCCTGAGACATTTTGCAGCGTCCTAATGTCAGCAGGAAGCAGAAACAGAAGAGAGATTCGACGTCCATTATCCAGCTTTGAGAGCTGAAGTGCTAAGTCAAAAAGGAATCCCCCTGGGCATACGTTCTAAAAACAACCCTGTGTCTCTTGTAAAATTTTGTAATGGCTCATGTATCCTTGCTTCATATGTTGATGACTGGGCAAATGAATGTTTCTATGCCTTGGATCAATAGGGTGTTCATTTAACTTTTTAATATTCTATAGATGGAGTCTATAAAAATTCTATGGAAAGTACTCCCACGATGAATGATGAATTCCTATATTAAATGTCAAATTCATGTAGATAAGGCTTTGCATCTTATTTGATATCACACCAAAGGGTTGGACTGCAGACAGACTTTTCAGTCTGCAAGGAGGTTTGGGTCACTTGAACCAAGACGAGCTATTGATCGGTAAACAGCACTGGTGGGAACAAGAAACCCTGGGAACTCTTTATTCTGCTTTCTGTATAAAAGATGCTGAAACTTTAAATAAAGTGCACAGTGGCTGACAAAAAAAAAAAAAAAAGAAACCAGGACAGAAGTGTGTTGTCATAGTATTTACTGGTAATACTTTTAAGCATTATCTTCTGTGACATAACTCTAGGATCTGTTTCAGTGTTCCAAAACCAAAAGGAAACAGACTTTACAAATACAGTGGGAGGTAATAGTGTTTTTATTTAAATAAAAAATTCTTAATATTCCTCACTCCTAAAAAATAAGTATTTTCTTTGCTGATGCATCTGTTTATCATAGTATCTACAATATTATTATAAATATAGACATACATGATAATAACAAACTATAATTATTTTAGAGTTTTTTTTTTTAAAGAATAAACCTATTTTCCACAAATTAAATTTAGGTTCTAATACTTAGACTTGATATCCTTTAATTATTTCAGATAACTCAACATACCTAAAAATCTCATGCAAGGAAGCCCACTACTGTAGTGACCGAGTGAAAAATATTCTCTATAGCTTTGGGTTTTTGAAGAATTGTTCCCCAGTTGCTGCCACATTTGGGAAGGTTTGGAAGATATGGCCTTGCCATGGGAAGTATTTCACTGAGAACAGATTTCGAGATTAAAAGCTTCAACCTTTTCAAACTTGCTCTTTCTTTCCTGTGCTCATGGGTCAATATGTACTCTCAGCTTTGATATGTGCTCCTGTCACCCCATGCCTGCCACTGTGACTTTGCCACTCTTGCCATGCTGCCCTTGATATTATGGAATCTCACACTCCCCATGACCATAAGCCAAAATAATCCCTTCTTCTGCATGTTGCCTTGATCATGCTGTCCTATGACAACAGTGAGGGAATAATTAGAACAACTTTCAGGTCGGTGTAGATAATTCTATAGTAGCTATGCACCAGCCTTCTCTACTGAACTCTGCACTTCAAGCTCTTACTGAAAATGTTACGGTAAAGCCACAAACTGACACCTTAAAGTTATGTCCAAAACTGTATCACCTCCTCCACAAAATCTGTTCCTTCTCGTATTTCCCCAGACCTTACTTATCTTTCTTGCTCAAAATAATACGCTATTTGACACACACTTTTCTGGATATATTGAAAGGACAGTCAAGCTCTATATACTACTCCTTATCAATATCTCTTACTTCAGCTCTCTTTGTATGCCAATCTTAACACCAATAGCTTCATAAAACCTTATTATTTCATGTCTAGAATACATAAAGTACTAAATAGGCCCTTGTTTTTATTTTCCTCCCCTTTCTAATCTTTTCTGAACACAACTGCTTCATTCATCTTCCTAAAGAGGCTGACATATCACTCTACTCAAAACTGCCTCATACCTTCCCATTGCTCATTAAATATCGATCATATACCTCTCCCTGTTTATCATGTCTCTTTAATCAAACCATAATCCTTCTCCAATCTCCTCATACCAACTTATCAAACCCACTTATTGAAATTCTGCTTCATGTTTTAGCTGTAGGAACCTTCTTGAGGACATAATTTGAACCCCTTAAGAAAGAACTTTATGTAAAGGATTTTTGTTAGAGTTTGTTTTAAGCTAGCACTCATCCTGGTGAGTTTCCTTTATTAGAATTAAGCAACCTATTATACCTTCAAATCTAATATATTGGTTGTTATACAAACTCACAGCTAAAGTACATTGATATCAGTAGATACTGGCAAGGGTAACTCCAAGCATATTTCAGGTTCTTTGGTCCTATGACAAGAAATTGGACAGAGATTCCTGCAATAATGGCAGGAGTACTGGCAACTTGTTAGTAGATCACATACATTGAATGGTACGGAAGCTGGCCTAAGTAAAAGGAAGCTTTCGGGAATTCAAACAGCAATGTCTGCAGACTTTGTTACATTGAACATTCATTGTGCAGATTTTTGGAGTCATGTCCATACTATTAGATTATTTCCATGTGCTCTCTTACATGTAGTTGTTCAACATATAACTTCGAACATGGTACATCTCATTAGCATCTTAAATATCCAGATTCAATTGGCATAAATTATAGTAGGATTGTTAAAAATTTTTCACCAGTACCATGCAGTTTTAATCACAATTGCTCTGTAGTACAGCTTTAGGTCAGGCATGGTGATTCCACCAGAGGTTCTTTTATCCTTGAGAAGACTTTTTGCTATCCTAGGTTTTTTGTTATTCCAGATGAATCTGCAGATTGCCCTTTCTAATTCGTTGAAGAATTGAGTTGGAATTTTGATGGGGATTGCATTGAATCTGTAGATTGCTTTTGGCAAGATAGCCATTTTTACTATATTGATCCTGCCGATCCATGAGCATGGGAGATCTTTCCATCTCCTGAGATCTTCTTTAATTTCTTTCTTCAGGGACTTGAAGTTCTTATCATACAGATCTTTCACTTACTTAGAGTCATGCCAAGGTATTTTATATTATTTGTGACTATTGAGAAGGGTGTTGTTTCCCTAATTTCTTTCTCAGCCTGTTTATCCTTTGTGTACAGAAAGGCCATTGACCTGTTTGGGTTAATTTTATAACCCGCTACTTCACTGAAGCTGTTTACCAGGTTTAAGAATTCTCTGGTGGAATTTTTAGGGTCACTCATATATAATATCATATCATCTGCAAAAAATGATATTTTGACTTCTTCCTTTCCAATTTGTATCCCCTTGGTCTCCTTTTGTTGCCTAATTGCTCTGGCTAGGACTTCAAGTACAATGTTGAATAGGTAGGGAGAGAGTGGACAGTCTTGTCTAGTCCCTGATTTTAGTGGGATTGCTTCAAGCTTCTCACCATTTACTTTGATGTTGGCTACTGGTTTGCTGTAGATTGCTTTTATCATGGTTAGGTATGGACCTTGAATTCCTGATCTTTCCAAGATTTTTATCATGAATAGGTGTTCCAGAGATGAACCCACACACCTATGGTCACTTGATCTTTGACAAGGGAGCTAAAACCATCCAGTGGAAAAAACACAGCATTTTCAACAAATGGTGCTGGCACAACTGGCGGTTATCATGTAGAAGAATGAGAATTGATCCATTCCTATCTCCTTGTACTAAGGTCAAATCTAAGTGGATTAAGGAACTCCACATAAAACCAGAGACACTGAAACTTATAGAGGAGAAAGTAGGGAAAAGCCGTGAAAATATGGGTACAGGGGAAAAATTCCTGAATAGAACAGCAATGGCTTGTGCTGTAAGATCGAGAATCGATAAATGGGACCTCATAAAGTTGCAAAGCTTCTGCAAGGCAAAAGACACTGTGAATAAGACAAAAAGGCCACCAATAGATTGGGATGTGCTCACAGTCACCTATTGGATGGATCACAGGGCCCCCAATGGAGGAGCTAGAGAAAGTACCCAAGGAGCTAATGGGATCTGCAACCCTATAGGTGGAACAACATTATGAACTAACCCGTACCCCGGAGCTCTTGACTCTAGCTGCATACGTATCAAAAGATGGCCTAGTCGGCCATCACTGGAAAGACAGGCCCTTTGGACTTGCATACTGTATATGCCCCAGTACAGGGAACGCCAGGCCCAAAAAGTGGGAGTGGGTGGGTAGGGGATGGGGGGAGGGTTGGGATAGCATTGGAAATGTAAATGAGGAAAATACCTAATAAAAAACATTAAAGAAAAAAGTTTTCACCTTCTAATGTGCCTCTGAAGCTAGAAAGGATATCTGATAGAGTTAACATCAGCTAAGCACTGACTAACGTTCCTTTTCCAATTGGTTTCTTTCCTGTGCTAGTTTTGAAGGCTCTCACACAGCTCTCCCATATCTCATTTTCTGCCCTTCTCTGCTAACCCCTTATCAACAGCCATTTGTCCTGTGCTCTCTGTTATTAATAAGTTTTAAATAGTTACATGACACATGGTTTCCTTCGTTATCTACAATCCATCCATTTCCAACTATATAAAAACATTTTAAAATGTGTTTCTTTAATGAAGTGATGCAAACTAGCTTCCCCATAAACTATCCACATTATTCTATTCAAATTAAGTTTAATTTCTCAGCCCCAAAGAACAAACTGTATTCTATTCTGATTAAGCTTTCAGTTTATCTTGGTAATTTCAAACACACCTGGTTACTAAGGGTTGGCTTGGCTCCTGTCCATGCCAAAGCATAACTCTCACCTCAAAGTAGGAAAAAGATATTTTATTCTAGAGCCAAATATGAGTTGCCATGGTCCAGTTATAGAGACTCAGTTTAACCCAAATTCCATGTTCCAATGTGGTAGCTGTGTCATGGTGTTTTACAATGATGTGAAAGTAACACTAGTAATACCAATGACCCATGAGAGAAATTCTGATCAGGAGAAGAGAATCTCCGGGATGGGTGGAGAACTCATATTCTAGTTGGGCTGATTTAATCATCTGGCTAAGGGTCAACCCTAGGAAGGTGGGCTGACATTAAGCCATGCTATAGAAATAGGCTGAATGAATTTTCTTTAACTAGATGCTGTATTTTTCCTTCTAAGAATTCCTGTGCCCTAGCATCTCCCTGCTAGCTGAAGAGCTATGGTATTCAACTGGGCTTGAACAATGTTCTGAGTCTTGATTTAGAAAGTGGCAACATTTTTCACCCTGTCTCTTTCTTTTAGATATGGTCCGGAATGAAGTAAGTTATTACTGCTACCATGGCCTCCCTTGCTTTCTTCAAAGCTCTTCCTGCCATGTGGCTGCTGGTTACCACATGTCTGACCTCTATGGCGAGGCTATATTTGTCCTTCTCCTGTCCATTTTCTGTTAGGTCCAAAGTGCCTCCTCCCAAAATGACAGTGCTGGTGACAATGTTCCAAGCAGAAGGACTCTGATCACCTACACAGAAGGATCTTTATCAGGTAAAGAGAAGCATAAATTCAGTGTTCCTAATGTCTAAGATGGATTCCATTATACCAGGATCTCCTTAGCTCTGCCCCACAAGCTCAACTACCACAGGCAGGGACATCTAGTTCTAGGCCAATTCAAACAGCTTGTATTAGTTCAAAGTTCCCACCCTAATGACTGTCTAAAAATCTCTGTTTGTTTATCCACCATTTTGCTTCTCTCTGCCACTTCTCTTAGTAACCTGGCAAGCTAATTCCCAGTAAACCTCTTTTCTACCCAAGAATAGTCTGATTCAGTGATATCTCTGTGTTTCTCTTAGGTACTCTTCCTCTGGGCAACTGCCTGTCCCCATGGTTTTTTGTTTTGTTTTGTTTTGTTTTTTCTTTTGGACTCAAATAAACTTGTCCTCAAGTTTCTGTTTAAATCTCTTTTGAAAAATGTCATTAATGAGACAAGGAACCCCAAGAGAGAACAGCAATTTCTGCTACATCAGTAACAGAGCAGAGAAAGCCACAAATCAAGACACCTTTTCAAAAAGATGGCGGAAACATGAGGTGGGTGGGTCAGAGAAAAGTGGGGAAACCTATTTATGTTCCACAGATGCTTTCTGAGTGCATTCTTGTCTTTGGGTTGGTAGAAACTAGAGGTCAACCTTTAATCCCAGCACTTGGGAGGCAGAGGCATGCGATTTCTGAGTTCGAGGCCAGCCTGCTCTACAAAGTGAGTTCCAGGACAGCCAGGGCTATACAGAGAAACCCCATCGTGAAAAAAAACAAAAAAAGAAAAAGAAAGTAGAGGTAAATTTATACATTCCAAAGGATTTACTTAATGCTCACAAAGACATTAAGAGATATAATTAGTGGCTATTGCCGGGGGGGGGGGGGGGGCTAAAATAACCCAATAAAATTTGGCTTTGGAATTGAAAGATTCCATCCTCTCAATGCCACTGAAGTTCGAGTTAGTCAGCTAGTCTTGCAGAAGGTTGAATTTAAGGGTGACTTTCCTGGAACTTTCCTGCATACTCTACAACATCTCTAAGCTCAAATCTCTTATTCAAGCATCTGTACTTGCTAGTCCCTGTTAGTATCTTTCAAACAGAAATACATCAAACTCAGTTTGAATTGTGAAGTTTCTCCCCCTTAGTCTCCATGCATTTTTACAAGCTTGAAAACTTCAACTCTTTGCAAGGTAGCCCAGCTACAAGTTAGAGCATGAAGAATCTGAGTCACAACAACAGTTTTCTCCCAAAAGGAAGACAGCTGTTTTCATTGTTTCCCAAAAGAACTTTGCTCTGAAAGACATTTCTAAATCCTAATCATTGTTCAAACTCTTTTATGCCCCTTGCCCCTATGGTATTTCAGATCTGCCACTCCTAACACCAAATAGTCATTTTCTAAAATAAAAATCATATAACAGATTTTTTTAAAAAAAAAAAGATTTGATTCATTACTTTTGGAAAGAAAGATACATTAAAAAAATAAAAACTTAATTATCACTATGGAAAATGAATATAGAAAATTTTGCTCTCTCCCATTTTTCAGCATTTGCTTTGCATACCTGGTCATTTTGTGACCTTTCACTTCTCATTGACATTTATTTAAATAATCTTGAGGAGTAAAATTGGCAACTTCATGGCCTGGGAATGGCTTTCTCAAAGGCCTAGGATGTATATCTCCAAAGTTTACATAACAGAATCATGTAAGTTAAGACAATACTTGCCTTGAAGCTGCAAATTTCAGGGCTGCAGATGTGACTTGGGGATTAATAATGCTCCCTGCTCTTCCAGAGGAATTGAGTTCGGTTCCCAGCATTAACCTTAGGCAACCCACAACACCTGTAACTCCATCTGCAGACCATTTACTACCCATTCTTGCTTCCCCCTACTTCCCACACACATAGCACATCTGTCTGTCTATCTTTCTCTCTCTCTCTCTCTTTCTTTCTTCCTTCCTTCCTTCCTTCCTTTCTATTATCTATCTATCTATCTATCTATCTATCTATCTATCTATCTATCATCTATCTATATGTAAATATATAAAAGTAAATCTTTAAAAAGAAAATGTATAAATTTTGGCAGAATTTAGATTTAGATAAAGAGATTTTTCTGAAGATTGATGGTCCAATTTTGTCAGCCACCTTTGCTGAATATGATGCCTTTTTTTCCCCAAGGTATGTTTTAAATACCTTTGTCAGAAAATATGTAGCCACAGCTGGGTGGGTCTATTTCTAGGTCCTCTATTCTGTTACAGCTGTTTATATTTCTGTTTTGGTGCCAGTAATCAAGTTGATGTGGTCTTTATGGTTCCGTAGTATTGAGGCAGGATTGCAAGACAGATAAATTATAAGGATATATTAAACCAAATGAGAGCTTTGTCTCGCTGAAACAACTATCCAGAAAGGAAGCAAGAATTAAAATGCAATTGGTAGCTGTTGATAGCCATTTTCCCTTCCTAGATATAAACCTATAAATTGCTGACTCTCGGCAGACGTGTCATTTTGAGAGACAGGATGTACACTTTAGTGAAACTCCTCAAGCAAACCTATGGCCTCTCATTTGACCTCATCAAATTGTAATTTGATCCAAGGCACCTTCAGAACCATGTCACTTATCTCAGTTATCAAAAATAATTTCAAAATATTTCTTAGATACTTTTTATGTATAATTTCAGAGCAAATAAACATGCATGCATGCATACATACGTACATACATATATACATACATTTCTAAAGCTTAGACAATTAACTATGATTCCCCTTTGAGGAGCAGCACATATACATATTTGTGTATGTCTTACTTCTTGGTCACTGATGTTTTCTTTAACTTTCTCCTAAGTTACATCAAAATGCCTGTAGTAAAATCTCCAACTCTGCTTCAAGTTGCTTTGCCTGGAATTTCCTGCTTCATGGAAGCTAAGAATATCATAGCTTTGAACTAGAATGGGGTCCTTAAAAGATTGAAGGCCACCTGGTTCCTGATGGGTCAGCATGGCTGTTACTCTGCCCGCTACCTAACTATTAATAGTATATTTGAATTTAGGTATTGTAATACTTCCACCAGTTTTTTTTTCATTATTTTATTTAATTAGGTATTTTCTTCATTTACATTTCCAATGCTACCCCAAAAGTCCCCCAAGCCCTCCCCCCATGTCCCCTCCCCCCCACTCCCACTTCTTGGCCCTGGCATTCCCCTGTACTGAGGCATATAAAGTTTGCAAGACCAATGGGTCTCTCTTTCCACTGATGGCCAACTAGGTCATCTCCTGATACATATGCAGCTAGAGACACAAGCTCTGGGGGGGGGGGGGTACTGGTTAGTTCATATTGTTGTTCCACCTATAGGGTTGCAGATCCCCCCCCCCCCAGCTCCTTGGGTACTTTCTCTAGCTCCTCCATTGGGGGCCCTGTGATCCATCCAATAGCTGACTGTGAGCATCTGTGTTTGCTAAGCCTCGCAAGAGACAGCTATATCAGGGTCCTTTCAGCAGAATCTTGCTAGTGTGTGCAATAGTGTCAGCGTTTGGAGGCTGATTATGGGATGGATCCCCACCCATAATCAGTTTTATTTTTTTACTGTTTGTCTTAGTCAGGGTTTCTATTCCTGCACAAACAACATGACCAAGAAGCAAGTTGGGGAGGTTTATTGGTTTACACTTCCTTTGGTTTATTTGGCTTACACTTCCATGTTGCTGTTCATCACCAAAGGAAGTCAGGACTGGAACTCAAGCAGGTCAGGAAGCAGGACCTGACGCAAAAGCCATGGAGCGATGTTCTTTACTGGCTTGCTCAGCCTGCTGTCTTACAGAACCAAGACTACCAGCCCACACCCACAAGGGGCCTTTCCCCCTTGATCACTGAGAAAATGACTTACAGCTGGATCTCGTGGAGGCATTTCCCCAACTGAAGCTCCTTCCTCTGTGATAACTCCAGTCTGTGTCAAGTTGACACACAAAACCAGACAGTACACTGTTCAAGATTACTTTGGCTATATTTTTGAAGGATTTGAAGAGCTACGAGGTGTGGCCTTGTTTGAATATGTGTAGCCTTGTTAGAGGAAGTGAGTTTTGAGGTTTTAAAATCCCTTGCCAGGCCTAGATATTCTCTCTCTCCCTCCCTCTCTCTCTCTCTCTCTCTCTCTCTCTCTCTCTCTCTCCCTCCCTCCCTCCCTCCTCCTGCTCCTCTTTCTTTTTCTTCTTGTTCTTCTTGTTATTGTTGTTGTTGTTGTTGTTGTTGTTGTTGTTCTTCTTCTTCTTCTTCTTCTTCTTCTCCTCCTCCTCCTCCTCCTCTCTGTCTCTCTCTCTCTCTGTCTCTCTCTCTCTGTCTCTCTCTCTGTCTCTCTGTCTCTCTGTCTCTCTCTCTGTCTTTCTCTCTCTCTCTCTCTGTCTCTCTCTGTCTCTCTCTCTGTCTGTCTGTCTCTCTCTCTGTCTCTCTCTCTCTCTCTTTCTCCTTACAAATCAGGATGTAACTACTGCTCCAGCCGGCAAGGTACTTTGCTCCCTGCCAGGATGTCAGGTGGATAATGGACTAAACCTCTGAAACTATAAGTAAACCTAATTAAATGCTTTCCTTTGTAATAGTTACCTAATCATGGTGTGTCTTCACAGTGATGGAACATTGACTATGGCAGCTACCATGGTCTTTTGTATTTCCATATGAATTTTAGTAGTGTCTTTCTTTAGTGAAGAATAACTTTGGAAATTGGATGAATATTGTGTTGAACCTACAGGTTACTTTGGTAATATTACCTTATTTGACAGCATTAATTCTTCCAATCCAGGAATATGGAAGTTTTTCAACTACTTAAGATCTTATTCAATAATTTTTTCAGAGTCTTAACATTTTCATTGTAGAAGCCTTTCAGATCCTTTCCCAGTTTTATTCTTTGTTATTTTTAAGCTATTATAGAAGAACTATTTCTCCTAATTTCTTTTTTAAATGTTCATCAGCTGCTGATTCTCATATGTTATTTTCTATCATTCTATTATGTTGAGGTTTATTTTATCTGTTCTTGGTTTCTTCAGGGGTGTGTGTGTGTGTGTGTGTGTGTGTGTGTGTGTGTGCATGTGGACATGCACACACACATGCACGCACACATCATTTATATTCTTTCATAGATACTTGACTAATGAAATTTTTATTTTATATTTCTAGTTTATAGTCCTAGTTTATTTTTTACCATCTCCTATCTCTTCCACTGACAAGCACTCTGAACATGGGCAAAAACTATGCAAGTATCCTGTGCGAATAACTACTGGTGCTAAACAAATGCTAGCCTCTCTGGTGTGCATTGCACTGGATCAGGAAATCCTATAGCATGAATTGGCTGGGAAAATAGAAAGGACTGTCATTCTTTGCTGGTTTTATTCGTTTGTTTGTTTTGAGGTAAGGTCTCTTATAGTTCTAGCTATCCTTAACCTTGAAGTTTTCTATCCTTGCTGTGCATGAATGCTAGGATTGGATTACATGTCTGCACCAGCAAACCCACTTTACTAGGTGCTGGCGTCACTGGATTCACGGTTTTACCCATACTAAACTGACATTCTCCCAACTGAGTTACATCCCTAGCCCCTATTCTGTCAAGCATTGAAACATATTGATGTATGGAGGCCAAACATGTACAAAATGCAATACTACTTGACTATACAAACAAAAAGTATTTGTCTCATAGCTAAATGCCTGTAATAGGCACTGAATTTTGGATTAATATTTATTCAATAACAGAATATGTGTTATTTGTAAATCTTAAATATTATGGGGACATTTTTGAATGACATTGGTTTTTGCACTTATTTGATTATTTCATCTGATTCATAAGGGTTAGAAGTCCATATCTCTGCTGGACTCATATATTTCAATACTGCTCATTTAACTAAAGAAGCAGCATGTTGGCAGAAAGGCTCAGTACACTAATACTCATAAGACACACGCTGTGGAAATGAGAAAATTCAGATAGCCAAATCATTTCTACAAATGATCCTTTCAAATGCTAAGTGCTCATAAAATTTGTTTTCCTGGCAATTTCAGCTCAAAGGTAGCTATCCCCTGAATGATGTAGATAAAAAAGATTTTTAAAAAATCTACAATGTGCCAACTTGAAAACTTTAAATAAAAATAAAATTCTAAGCAGGTTGTTTTTATGTATGTACATATATGTATGTAACAATAGTTTAATGAAAAGGAGAGGTCATGAATTTGAAAGACATCAAGGAAGGGTATATGGCAGGGTTTAGTGGAAATAACTGAAAAGGAATAGTTATATAATTATAATCTCATGAAATAAAAGAAATGTTTTTAATGGAATGGGTACATACTTTACATACTAGCCTAAGTGTTTTAATGTAAATTCAAGTTATCTGTGCTTTGAATTTAACTAGAGCTTAAATAGAATTTAACTTAGTATGACTTGTCCTCTGAAGTCATCAAGGGATCTTTAAATCCAGAGCACTATCATAGGGGCTATTCCCAGTCAGTCTAGGCCCCTTGATAAGCTCAACAGGTCCCGAGACTTTGAGTTATCCTCTGTCTTCAGGGCTTGCATGTCTACCTGTGCATCTGATGTCTCCATATGGACTCCATAGTTGAGAAAAAGCACTACACAATGAAAGTCACTTAGACAAGTTCTGGCACTTATGGCCCTGAATAGATGCTACTGGTATCTTCTATATCACTCTGAAGTGTCCTATTAAGATAATTCATTAAATAATCAATCAAGGTCCTGGTCATCTGCAATTTTAAGTGGAAATGTTAAATGTTTCATAGATGCCATAAATATACAGTGTTAGTAATTGAGTCCAGGTGTTAGTAATCATTTTTGTCCCAGAAGGTTTTAGGTCAGTGTCTAACAGGAAATAATTAGACATATAACTTTTTATACTGATTCAGCTTGTATTTTCTAACTTGAAATTAAACCAGACATTTCAGAAAAAAATACTATTTCAATTCATTAAGGGACAATTATCAATGAGCATAAGTTCTGAGAATATAAGTAAAATGGTTAGTAATTGCGCTGATGTATTTGACTGAAGTCATTTTATCTCTGACAGAAGTATAAAAAACTACTTGGCAATAATTTCACTCACAACACGTTGCCACATACCATGGCAAAATATCTGTCAACATCAAAATCTCCATTATATTTTCACAAACCAGGTAATGATCTGGAGTTAAAGGAAGTGCTTATGGAATTAATTTTCTCCCAAGCATTTAAGCAGCAAAGAATAATATGCCACGTAACTTAATACGTTCAGGTCTTTCAGTGCTCTATGGTGATATTCTCTTTTTCTTCTCTCTTGATTCCCCTACGAAGGGAGAAGAAGAAAAGTGATAAGACCATTATTTGAATATGCAAAGAGAGTTCACTCTAGTGATCCTAAGTGAGCTCTTGCCTGTATCACCAAGGTTATACTATTTGAGAAATCAAGGCACAAGAAAATCCATAAGCAAGCCAGGCACTGGTGGTGCACGCCTTTAATCCCAGCACTTGGGAGGCAGAGGCAGGCAAATTTCTGAGTTGGAGGCCAGCCTGGTCTACAAAGTGAGTTCCAGGACAGCCAGGGCTATACAGAGAAATCCTGTCTTGAAAAACAAAACAAAGAGAGAGAGAGAGAGAGAGAGAGAGAGAGAGAGAGAGAGAGGGAGAGGGAGAGGGAGAGGGAGAGGGAGAGGGAGAGGGAGAGGGAGAGGGAGAGGAGGGAAGGAGGGAGGGAAGGAAGAAAGGTAGAAAGCCCATAAGCATCAATATAATGATAATAAGCATGGAAGGGGTATGTGGTATATTCAGTGTGAGATCAGAGGATCTGATTTAAAAAAAAAAAAAAAAAAAAAAAAAAACAAGCTAAACAACAACAAATAAAAGCCAAGCATCTTTATAGAAAGAACATCCTAAGAGGATTCCGGACAGGAGTAAAAGAATAGGCAAGGTGAAAAGAACTGGTTAGAGCCACTGTTCTCATTTTGATTATGAGTATCCTACATATCAGATGTTACTTAAAGAACTCTACATGCATCAGCTACAAGTCTCCTTCAAAATCTATATTGTCTACCTTCTGGTTTCATGGACAAAAGTTAAGAAATTTACCTGGAGTTAGAGTTCAGTTTCTTTACATATAGCTTATGCATATGGTCTTGTCAAGTCACATCTTCCTTGAACTCAAACTTGTCAACAGATTTGTATAAACAGAACAGAAAATAAGAGAAAGTGCATACATGTAAAGGACACAAAATGTGGTCAGCTGAGTAAAATACCAAAATGGGACATCAATAACATTTTTTAAAGGAGAAATGAAATGTAAGCTTCTTTCTAGCTAGGAATAAAACACATGAGTACACTGTGTGAATGTTGCTCTAGCCCTGCAAGTGCAATTGACCTCAGTTCACACAGGGAAGTTCGTGCTCCTTGTCTCTAATGGTCAAATGAGACCAAGTGTGTGTGTGTGTGTGTGTGTGTGTGTGTGTGTGTGTGTGTGTGTGTGCACGTGTGTGTGTGTGTGTGCAAGGCAGGGTTGCCATCTCTTGCCATCACTCTTCACTAACTTAAAGTTGTACAGATACACACGGCACTTAGAACCAGATTATGCAAAGTACTAAGAAGAGAATTCATCTCCATATTAAGCCTTTGTTCTTAGCTTTATGCAAGGAACTATTTCAGCAATGAGTTAAGAGAAACCCTGCTAATGACCTAGATGTTGATTGTAAGAAGGAATATTTAGCAATATAAACACTATTTTCTTCTAATTATTGCTCTCTGCCAGGTTCTTTCAGGAAAAGAGGTTTGGCACAAAAAAAGGAAGGACAAACCAAATTATATGTATACATGTATGCACATGTTCATGTGCAAACACACACACACACAGAAACATAATATTATTGAGCACAATGTGTACCAATCATAGAATCAGATATTAAAATCCACAATCTGGATTTTATTTTTCATGACAGGAGAATAAGTAATAGTTATATTTTTAAAAGTAACACCCCTACCAGTCCAATATTGCCTTTAAAAGTTCAAGAACCACAATAAATAACACATTGGTTTGTAAAGTTTTAATGAAAATGTAACATAAAAATAATTTTTAAAATACATAAATACACCATTAAGCATAAACATACAAATGTATGAAAATTTAAGAGATAGTGAAAGTATGGCAACATTTGCAGGTTTGTGCAATGCACGGATCAAATATGTCTAACTATTAAACCTGTCATATTTAAGGTTAATGTGTTTTGCTAAAGCAATATCTGAACTGTGGACAATTTTCAGCGACCACAAGAAATAGACAATTTAAAATCATACCCAAAAGCATATGCACTTAATGTGTTATTTTGAGGGTGTCAGATTCAATTGTAAGCATCTGCATTGGAATTTCTCATATTTCAGTTAACTTTACTAAGATGCCATATGGTTTAATATTACAAATAATTGCACATTTTATTTACAAATTTCTGGAAAGGTAGGAGCCCAGACGACTACATAAATTTGATTTCTAAGTCACCTTGTGTCTGAGACTGTGTTGTCCTGTATCTCTGTTCACCTTTCTGTCATGTCCTACCTCATAGTAAGTTAAGCGAGATATCATTTTTACCTTACTTTTTATGGTTCTTCACTAAGCATCAATGGTTTGGCAAAACACAACTGTAGGCAATTTCAACCATCATAATGTTTTTTTCTCCAATGTCTATGTTCCTGGAAAAATCTGAGTCTCTTTGAGGTTTGTACTCATAAGGACAAAATTCAGAAATTTTGAAATCTTGGAAACAATTTCATCAGAACTTGAAAGAAAAATATCAGGAAAAGAAAGCTGTATAAATCAGGGCAGCTGCCAGGGAAAGGAAAGGAAAGAAATAAAGAGAAAACCATGAATGTGGAGTTAAGGTCCAAGAAAGCAGGCATGATCAGCAATGGGGGTAGGCTACCTGCTACATGTAGAAGGGGTGTAGGGGTTTCAAAGAATGAGGGAGAAGGCCCCGAGTGTCAAGGAGGGCATGTCAAGGAGGCCATATTGTTGAACCATATCCGAAGAGAAGGAGAATGTTTTGAGATAGAACTGAGAAAAAGGTTGGAATTAGTAATGTTGCTTGAAGGAAAGGGACTGTGAAGGATATAAGTACATTGGTTCACAAGGAAATAAATATTCTTTGCACCTACTTAGTATGTCTCCAGGTTAATCAGCTTACTGAAGGAGTGGCCTCCTGGTGAGGTAACTGACTATCTCAAATACCATAGTGTTCTAAGTTTTGGTTCAGTTCAGGATACTATGTCTCCATGAGGGCCAAAGTTAAAACTCAGATACTATTCTTAGACAAGAAGGAAGTAACTTTTTCTTAATATAACTCAATGAAACCCATTTATGTATGATATTTTAAATGCTAAGGAGGGGCATTTTTGTGGTTTATCTGTTTTTTTTTTCCTGGTGTTATTGAGGAATTAGGAGGTCGAGGTCGGTGGGATACAAGGACGACAATGAGGAAAGTGTTCATGCACCTTCAGTGGCCTCTTAGGTTTTTATTTTGTAACATTCTTGTTTCCAGAGAGCCTAAAATAGTTAGGAAATGGGCTGAAATAGAAGAATAGAAAGGCTTAGTATTTCTTCTCTTGATTACTTTCAATCCTTGTGGGAAAAGATGTGGTTAAGAGAACCCAGATAGAGGAACTTGAATTTTAGCGACACACACACACACACACACACACACACACACACACACACACACACACACACACATGCAGCACTGGTAGAAATCAAAGGTTATAAAGGTTAGGTTATATTTAGACAACATGAGGCCGATATAAGTGTCCCGGGATTAGTCAGCTAATACATGGCTGACACTGGATATACATGGGCTATAAGTACAAAATTGCTGACAATAAATGTCTGGGGATCCCCAAAAGGAAATAGTGATACATTTTGTTAAATGTCTATTTTGGTACCATGACACTTTTGTGTGAATATGTCTGTGAAGTCAGCAGTTTGAGGTCTTCCACGTCACCTTCCTCAGTCTACCGGTGTGTCTGTCTGTAGGCCTGTATACCTACCTCCATGTAGCCTGTGTGCTAGTCTTTATGTGTGTCTATGCCAGCTTGTATGCCCACAAGTACCTGGCTGCCTCCTAACATTTGCTTTTAGCAAATTGGCAATTAGTGTGATAGTTTTTCCCAGTTCCTACCCTTTTCTAACCCTCCCCATCTCCTAGCATCGGAACACAGACCACACATGCACGCACAGACAACACACACACACACACACACACACACACACACACACACAGAGGTGCTTACGTTTTCCCCTTCCCTCCTTTATGCATAGTGTCTCCCCCCTATAGAGTAAGATTAGTCTGTCAATCACTCATCCTATGAAACGCAAATAACAGCTCACAGTGACATTTGTCCATGATGTCCTAGTCCACATAGCTAAAATAAAATACATTCTCTGAAAAATCAAACGAGCTTCATATGAATAAATTGTTTTCTTTACCATTTTCATTTTTCCAGGAGAGCTGCTTTTACCTGGCCAGGCCTTTCATTGACTGAGTTGGTATCATGCCGACTGACCTTTCCGTTATTGTTCCACCAGCTCTCTGGCATTTTGATGTTTGGGTCCATAATAATAGCCTAGAAGCATGGAATGGACTTTCTCGGGCAATTTTCTCCCTGAGAACTTAAAACTCGGTCTTTATTTTTTTTTCCTACATACTCAAAACAAAAAGTCATTTTAAAAATAAAATGGAAATACAATTAGTGGGCCTATATACATGTTGAATCCACAAGTGTTGAACGGAAAGGAACACTGCTCTGGACTCTTTTAGTGGTTCTTTTTAACCTTGAGTGATTTTATGTTCAGGACCAAATACCACGCATTTCAGAATGATGATCTTTCACACGTAGCCCTTCCTGGGATAGAGAAAGTGGGGTCAACTCTGTCCATGCATGGAGCGTGCTTGACTCACTGGAAATGTCCCTGCACCATGCTCACTTCTGACTGCATCTTCCACTGTCTTTAAAAACTTGACTTTCTCTGATTCAACAATCTTCTATAGTAGAGGCTTTCAGCTGCTTCCAAATATAAAAAATAAAAAATCGAATATAAAAGAAATCAAAGTCTTTTTCAAGTTACAAAACAGTCTCCTGCTGAGCTTTGAGATTTCACTCACTTTTTTTCTCAAAAGGCGAAAGAATAGACCCCTCCTAATATTTGCAGTTGTCCTAGGCTCATGACTTAAAAAAAAATGTAACTTTTAATATTTGCAAATATATATTAATTTTAGTGATAATTTAAAAGAAAATGATTATTTAAAGTAAATATGATTACAAAACTGTTTGACATTTTAGTTTGTCAATATGTACAAATTAATGAATTATCTGAAAAAGTTTTATTTAATTCATATCAGTGATTAAAAAAACTTTCTGAATCTGTTATGCAAAAATGTTTGTCACCTTAAGTGCTCTTTTCACCATAGGTTCTATGTCATTTTGTAAATATTCAAGAAAAAATTCTCTCAAAGATAAGATTGCTGTTAACTTTTTTGGTGGGATAAACATTTAATGTAGTACTTAATTATATCTAAGATACCCTGATCTTACAGGAGTTTCCATTTTTCAGGAGATAGCAAGCCACACAAGATTTTAATATAAAGCAATTATCATTTTGCATTTGTGAGATGGAATGCTAAGTACATATGAAAGGAATAGCATTGGGCACAGCTGCCAGTGAGGCTGTGTAAGTCCTGCACATGGCAGAATGTGCATCAATAGCGGTGATCCAAAAAAGGGACCCAGGCATGGACACAAAACTGAGGCTGGATAGAAATAGACAGGACCATAACAATGCTTTCACCCCAATCCAAGTCTTCTTTCCATCTGCATTTCTTGGCAAGTTTCTGAATTCTGACTCTTTAATTGTTTCATGCATGCTTTTCTACTAACCAAAGTTTAATGATTTTCTGAAATTCTGAAAGGCTTCATCTTCCATGAATTTCACATTGAAGCTCACAATCAAAAGCATTTTCAAACATTTCAAATTAAAACTCATTCTCTTAATTTTTATTAAATCCCTTAGTAGCCATAGATTCATATCCCCTCTTAAGACTGCTTTCCAATAAATATATAAACTTTGACCACCTTTCTCTCTTCCATGGTATTTCATATACATACATTACTAATTGCATGCAGTCTTTGGTTACATCCAAATTAGTCCTTTTTCTCCTAAGATGGTCAGAACCCCATGAGGTTAACTACTTTTCCAAACAACATATTGTCTTTGTCCATATATTCTCTGTTGATTACCATTTCTACCTTTATCGATCAAGTACTTAGGAATTAGTATAATTAGTTATATTAGATAACCAGGAATTAGTATAGAGAATTCCAATATTCTCTATAATCCTACACATTCTTAATTCTTTGAATAGTATTTAATTATCAAGGGTGTCTATTAAGAAGAGGCATGAGAGCTGTTTGTTTTTTCAAGGGATTGGATGTATACTGGTTACAGTCACAAGCCATACTTTAAAGAAGCTCTTGGCAGAACATATTTGATAGAAGTATTATTAGTAAGCAAAAACTGATAGTAGGTTCAGTGAGCTTATAATTCTTGAACTAATAATCAATGGGAGTTGAAGGACAGCTTGGACTATATAACGATTTACAGACTAGCTTAGGCTATAGAGTAAGACCCTATCTGAAATGAACAATAACAAAATCAGAACGATACATTTGAAGTGAAACACGGGAATTAATAAATATATTTCTAATACAATTGAATATAGAAAAAAATCGAAAGTTAGAGACAGGCTCAAGGAATGCTCTTTTTAACAAGAATGATAATTAAACCAAACAAATAAGGCAAGGCCAATAAAATGATATATGCTGACAACACAGTGAAAAATCACTGATGACTAGATCAGGATATCAGGAAAGGAGCCATCAATGAAGGCAGGGAGTGAGTGAAAGTGGCTATGACAGATATCTCTGTCATGAGAGGAACAGAATTGGAACATAATAAGAGGAAATACTGATATTTTTTAAAAGAAAATACTCATACATATTTCCTCTTATATATATATTATTATTACGTATTTTCCTCAATTACATTTCCAATGATATCCCAAAAGTCCCCCACACCCTCCCCCCCCACTCCCCTACCCACCCATCCCCATTTTTTGGCCCTAGCATTCCGCTGTACTGGGGCATATAAAGTTTGCCTGTCCAATGGGCCTCTCTTTCCAGTGATGGCCGACTAGGCCATCTTTTGATACATATGCAGATAGAGACAAGAGCTCTGGGATACTGGCTAGTTCATAATGTTGTACCTACAGGGTTCCAGATCTCTTTAGCTCCTTGGATACTTTCTCTAGCTCCTCCATTGGGGGCCCTGTGATCCATCCAATAGTTGACTGTGAGCATCCACTTCTGTGTTTGCTAGGCCCCGGCCTAGTCTCACAAGAGATAGCTATATCATGGTCCTTGCATCAAACGCTTGCTAGTGTATGCAATGGTGTCATCATTTGGAGGCTAATTATGGGATGGATCCCTGGATATGGCAGTCTCTAGATGGTCCATCCTTTTGTCTCACTACTCAGCTATTAAAAAGAATGAATTTATGAAATTCCTAGGTAAATGGTTGGACCTGGGGGGCATCATCCTGAGTGAGGTAACACAATCACAAAAGAACTCAAATGATATGTACTTACTGATAAGTGGATATTAGCACAGAAACTTAGTATAGCGAGATATAAGGTACAATTTGCAAAACACATGAAACTGAAGAAGAACGAAGACCAAAGTGTGGACACTTTGCCCCTTCTTAGAGTTGGAAACAATCACCCATGGAAGGAGTTACATATTTCCTCTTAAATTGACTGTTGGCTTGGTTCTCATGTGTCCTGTGAACCTCCTGTTTTTACTGAGTCTTGATAACTCCCAATCTGTAATATTTCGGTTAGTTTACTTCTGTGTTATATAAACTCATCTGATTCTCCATGCACCCATGATAGTCTCTGAGGTTTGTTTGATTTGGTTCTTAGTGCCATTTGATGCTCTAATATTTTCTTTTCTTAGATTTCATCTATTGTAGCCCATTCTTAGAGCTGGAGATTCCAGACCCATATAAACTAAGTTTCTATCATAGTCTCTGAAAGATCTGGCTTGTCATATGTGTGACATCAAAGGACTGAGTCCCACTGGTAAAAGGAAAGGATGCACACTGTAGGTGTGAGACCCTTGTAGGAAGCAAACTATAGAAAAGGTAAGCCAAAAAGAATTAATTCACACTGATGCCACCGAATGGAAAACAAACAGAAAAATGATAGGCCCGGCAAGACAGTTCAGTGTTTAAGGACACTTGTTGCTCTTCCAAACAACCCCAGATGAATTTCCAGCAGCCACATGGCAGCTTGCAACCATATGTAATGATGTAGATCCAATGCCCTGTTCTGCCCTCAGTGGGCATCAGATACATGGTGCATAGACTTACATGCAGACAAAATACCCATACACATACAATAAAAATAAATACATTTCATAAATCCTAAAAATGATAGAAATAAATACATCAGTTTTCCACACTTAGACACCATATTCATGGACTTAACTGTAAATAAAACTTTCAATATGCTAATAAAATAATTTTAACTTAAAAATCACTAAATAATTATCTCATTGATATTTATTTATAAAATACAAACAATTACAACTCCAAAATAGTTTCTACTTATGCAAAGATTTAAAATTTATTTCACAAAAACAATTAACAGAAATAAGCAAAGAAGTTTGTGTAGGACGTCTTCAAGTTACAAACAGAAGTCCAAAAACATAGATAAAACTTTAGACATAGTCAAAGAAAACGAAAAAAGACCACAATATGAATAATTTCACTGACTGCTGGCTTCCTAACAAGAAATGTCTGAAGCAAATGCTTTTCTATTTTCAAACCTGCATGCCTACCATTGAAAACCTTAAATGTAAAATCCTCCAGTGATGAAGGTATAATATAAACTTTTTCAGAGAAAATGAGACAGATAAAATTCATGGCTAGTAGATTTACAGAATAAGGAATATTATGGATTCTGACTCAGGATAAAAATATTCAAGCTGACAACTAAAGGAATGCTGAAGGCAACCATATGGATACACTTAAATTAATAGTAACTACTTAATAATGGTTCATAGATTCAAATATGTAAAAAATGGTATATGTAATTTTATTAGACAATAACAGTGATTTCCTCCATCTATATTTTCTAGTCTGACTGCATATAATGTAGTAATAAATTAAAAGATATACCAGGTAGTAATTGAACCAGCAAGATGGTTCAGTTGATAAAAGTTGTTTGCCACACAGCCCTGACAAGATGAGTTTAATTCTTGGAAGGCACTAAAGGTGGAAGGAGAGAACCAACTTTAGAAAGTTGTCCTCTGATCTCCAAAGATGCAACAGAGCACATGTACACCCCTCTAAGCACAGAAACACACACATTGATGATAAATAATTACTTTTAAAAGTTCAGAATACCCAGGATACAATTCATAGAACTCAAGAAAGTTAACAAGCCAAAGGGCCCAAGTTAGGATGATTCAGTCCCACATGGGAGAGGGAAGAAACAATGGCAGTAGGGAGGGACCTTGGTAGAAGAGGTGACAGGGGAAAAGGGGAACATGATCAGGTATTCAGTCGGGGAACAGAAGTGAAACCCTAAGGACCAGCAGAATTAATGGAAACAGGCAACCTCAGGAGGTACGGGGACCCTCTAGAATGTACCAGAGGCCTGGAAGGTAAAAGACTCTCAAGACTCAAAGGAAGGGATCTTAGATGAAATATGCAACAGTGGTGAGAGGAATCTTGCAGAGTCCACCTCCAGTAGAAAGACAGAGCAGCAAGTGGAGGAATAGGGTTGCCAGCCTACAGTCAAAAACTCTGACCCAGAAATGTTCCTCTCTAAAAGAAGTGCAGGAACAAAAATGGAGAAGAGACTGAGGGAAAGGAGATCCAGTGATCAAATTGGGATCCGTCTCAAGGGGAGGCTCTAAGGCCTGACACTATTACTGATGCTATGGTGTGCTTACAGACATGGCTGCCTTCCAAGAAGTTCAACAAGGAGCTGACCAAGACAGATGGAGATACTCACACCCAACTAATGGACAGAAGCCATGAACCTCTGTGGTTTAAATCAGGGAAAAGCTGGAAGAAGTTGTGGAGGAGAGTGACAACATAGGAAGACCAGCAGTCTCAACTAACCTGGACCCCCGAGACCTCTCAGACACTGAGCCACCAACCAGACAGCATACACTAGCTAGTCTGAGGCTCTGGACACATATACAGCAGAATACTGACTGGTTTGGCCTCAGTGAGAGAAGATGTACCTAACCCTTGGGAGACTTGAGACCCTGGGAGTGGAGAGAGACCTGGTGGGGTGGGAAGGAGGAATGGGATGAGCAACTGTGGGAGGGAAGACAGGGAGGGGTATAATGACTGGACTGTAAAAAAAAATGATTAAAGGCAATTTTTAAATTGATTTTAAAGTAATATCTAATAAAAGTACCTCAAGATAATATAAAATTACTAGTAGTTTAGAAATAAATACACAAAAATATAGAAAGAAAAAACATGGGTAAATATAGAAATGAAGTAAATATGAGTGCCTGTAATAGAATCAGCAAAGTAAAGTTAAAAGCTAATGATAATCACAATCATAATCCAATACACATATAAATATTTCTAAGTAAATGTTAAGAAACCAAATTGTCCTAATGTAATCAAGTATAATAAATCATGATCAATGTGTATTTGGAATGAAAAATTCATTGATCCTACAAACTTTATTTGGAAAATATAGACAACTTGTTCAACTTAATGTATAACCATATCAATATTTGCCAAAAGATTAAATAAACATTGACAAACACTCAAAATAAAATCTCAAAAGTAGTAAAAACACTTATATGATGATATTAAATATAATAGATAGTGTTAGCATCTTTATTATTTTCAGTGATAAAAGGGTGACATCCATGTCTCAAAGATTGCAAATGGGGTAAAAATGTCTTGTGATACTAGGAGTTCCTTAAATCTAGGAATAGACCTAACCAATGCCATAAATAGGAAATTAGTCAAATTTTATATATTAAAAATAAAGTATTAAATGTTCATTATTTGCCAATAATTTTATTTAAAATGAAACCTTTTTAATTTTTAAACTTATTCAACATGTACTCACATGCATGCAGGTGTATACATTTATTTGTGTGTGTCTATGTGTATTTGTCTGTGTGTGTGTGTCTCTGTGTGTCTGTGTGTCTGTCTGTGTGTGTGTGTGTGTGTGTGTGTGTGTTAATACGCATACAAGCCACAGCACATGTATGGAAGTTAGAGAACAACTTCTGTTAATCAATTTTCTCTTTCCATCATTGGGAAACAGGAATCAGCCCATTCAAGTAAGCTTCTTTACCATAGAGAGAGCTCAAGGACACCGGGCTTTTCTTTTTAAAATAGTAGAGTAAATTAGAATTAATAATTAGTGAAGTCAGTATTTGAAATCAAGGTTATTTCTATAACCCACAACAAAAAATATTACTTTTGATTACATCGAAAAACAAAACCCTATGAAATATTCTAATTTTAGCATGTTCAAGTTCTGAATTAAAAGTATAGAGTACTATATTTAAAAATTTTAAGAAGCCTATATAAAGGCCAGTAGGCTTGATCCAACAGTTCATAAAATAAGATTTCTAAATAATTAATAAGTATTGGAATGCTTGACAAAAATATCTACTGATGTAGATTAGTAAATGAAAATCTTCCTAGCTAACTAGAAAAAGTAGTCATCAAAGTAAAACATATCAAGGGTTACAAAATACAGAAAATAGTCTACTTCTGGTGGGATGTAAACTGGTACCACACTCTGGAAAATGCTCCAATGTAATTTACATAAACACATTGATGAAATAATATTCCTGATTATACTCCAACATAAATGTGAAAACATGAACATTGATAAAATAGCTTCAGAAGTGTTTTTTTTCATGAAATTCTAGAACTCAAAACAATGTGAATATATGCTAGAATGCTTAAGCTATATGTTGAACAATAAAATGATGGGTAAATGAAAATAGATGGGCTGTATGGACCATAGTTCCAATGAGACCATGTGTGACTATCCTGGGAGCTGTGAAGAGAGTGACTGTCTTTGGGGAAGAGGGAGAGATGGTCGAGAGGGAAGGATATTGGTAGGAGTTGACTGCTGTGAGTTCTTCCTTCAAATGAGAAACAGTAGCACAGGTGTTTCCGGACAATATTCAGTGAGCTATTTCTTTGTAGTTTTGCTTACTTTTTGTATTTTTGGCACTTCAATAAAACAGTGAGTTTTTAAATCTCAAAAGCATACTGAAAAGAGTCATGCAGTTTATTTTTATATGAAATATGCATTTACAAGCATACTATTTCAATTTTAAGTTTATATACCTAGTAGTAATAAGGACACAACACACCATCAAAACACCTTGGTGCCATAAAAAGTTTATGGTTAGTGTCTTGTAATTCTAAGTCTACTAAAATATTAAGGCATGGAGAATTTAGAGATGGGGCAATGAGCAAGATTACAGAAAATGCATGTTTCATGTGAACTGAAAGCTATTTCTTGGTTTGTATTTAAATTTTTTTTAAAAAGTACCTAATTAGTAACCAAATCTGTGTGGGAGCTTCTAATTTCAATTCCTCCACCAAAGAGAAAAGTTAGCAACTTCAATTATAAAAGAAATTTTTCAGTAAATCGGGGAGTGGTCTTGGAAAATTGCTGAGCCATTAGTTTGTCATTAACCCTCTCTGCATCTTTGGTGCCATGCAGAGAAAGGGCAATTTCTGGGCTGATTGTGAAGGCCATACTTGAGAGCTACAAGGCAAAGCCTGTCATTAACCACAGAGAAGATATTATGTTCCATGAGGTGCTTGTCAGAAAAAACTATCAGCCTAATTCTGCCTGAGCCCCACTTTCATTACTGATTAGCTCTTACTAATGACTGTCTTTGTTGTAGTGGCAGTTGTGGTAGAATGCTTTGTTTTTGTTTTGTTTTGTCTTGCTTGCTTTTTTTCTTTATCATCATAGAGTTTGCATCCAAATAACATAGGAACTACTGTTAGTTAGATCATGTGTATTGGTTCAAATAGCTTAGTTTCTTCCAAACAGAAACAGAATTATTCTGTCTGATTTGTAAAATACTATTTTGTTTAGCAACCTTTTGAATTAGGATCAGAGAACTCTAACAGAATTAGATGTGTACAAAATTAGTAAAATTATACCTTTTCTAGGAATATTATTCACTGGCTTGATCTTGTACAGGCAACCACTACTGCTATTAGTTCATAGTGCTGTTGCCCTGTCATTTCCACAGGACACTGTTTTGAGGCAATCTTCAACCTTCGGCTACCACATTTTTTTTTGCCTCCCCTTGCATGATAGTTATTCGCTTCACAGATTTTTTTTACTCTTTGAATTTTAATCAGGTGTCAGTCTTTGTAAGTAATATATGAAAGAGGATGGAGGAGAAGGAAGATGGAGGAGGAGGAGGAGGATGGAGGAGGAGAAGTAGAAGCATTGAGGAGGCTTAAGAACTGTAAGAATCTAGGGATGCATGGATGTGGGGACTAGTTTTATGGCCACTTGAGACAAGCTACAGTCACCCCATAGAAAAGATGACTTGTCTCAGTCATCACTTGAGAAATTCATTCATAAAGTTAGGCTTTAGACAGGCAGGACTGTGGGACATTTTCTTAATTAATGAGTTACAGGGGAGGGTTATATGGGTGGAGCCACCCCTGGGATGATGGTTCTGGATTCTGTTAGAGAGCAGATTGGGAATATCAGAGAGAACAAGCCAGTAAGTACAACACTCCATTTCCTTTGCACCAGCTTTTGCCTCCATTTTTTTCTGCCCAAATTGAGTTCCTGCCTTGGCTTCCATCAGGGAACTATAATTCAGGATGTGTAAGCCAAGTAAACCATTCCTCACCTAGGTGCTCTTGGGCACGGTGTTTTATCACAGCAATAGTTAACTCAAATGAATACTTATTGTATGCATGTAAGAAACAACACCAACAAGTTCTCCTCTAAGATCTGGGTGTATGCATGCCATAGGTTCTTGTTCAGACTGGGAATCTTATTATGATGTCTTACATTCAAGGAAGAAATTAAAGAACACAAAATACCGTCCATGCTCATGCATTATTATGATTAATATTATGAAAGAGGATATTCACCAGATTTAATTCAACCAATACAAAAATTCCAATGCAATTGCACACTCCTACAACCACCTGACCTTTTACAAATGAAAAAAATACACATTAGACATAAATATCATCATCAACAAATGGTGCTGGAAAAACTAAATGTTTATATGCAGAAAACTGAAGTTGCATCTTTATTGCTTATCCTGCATAAAACTCAACACTAAATGGATCAAGGAACTTAAGCTCAGGGGTTCAGAAATCTGGAAATAGACCTTCCATATGATATAACTCTACAATTCCTGAGCACATGCCCAAAGATCTCTTGTTGCAAAGACAGTGCACATATGTGATGACACAGACTGACAATGGCCAGGTATTAGAAACAGCCCAGACATTCATCAAATAGTAAATGAATAATAGTGCAAATGTGGTACATGTAGATTCAGCTGTAAGATAAAATGAAATGATGAATTTTGAAGTTAAATTTCAAACCATATTGAATGAGATTATCCAGACTCAGAAAGATAAATGCTACATGGTCTCTCTCCAATGTGGGTCCTTGCTTCAAAATTTTATATTTGCATTTACTTAGAGTACTTATAGAAGGCATAAAATTAGAAAAGACATCATGACAGCAATATGAGCTTAAGGAAGGAAAAGTAAGAAAATACAGGTCTTATAAAGCAGGAAATGGGAGTAATGACAGAAGGCTTAGTTAGGGAGGGATAGTGAAAGTGGGAAGGGGATTGGGGAGGCTAACTAAGATGAAGGCATTTGAAAGGAGCATGAGAAAAGCTACATTATGTAAAGAGAAAAAAACTCTACATTTACAAACTGTTTAAATGGAGTTGCTCTACACAGGGAATATTTCTCAACCAACCACTATTCAAATCAAAAGCTTGTTGCTGAGTGTGGGACACAAAATTTAGAGTTTTAAAGCCAGGTTATTCCCACAGACCCTCAAAGCAATACAGGTTATTTCCCTTGCTCTTGTTTGCACATCCAAACCTTATGGTGACTCTTGCTAAAGACATCATTATTTAGATCACAGAACATTAAAAATCAAGCTGTTACTAGCCCACAAGCTTCCCCTTTACCATCTAGTCCTGGAAGGCGCTATATAAGATTATGGGCAAGAAAAATGACCTACAGTCTTATCTTATGCAGATGTGAACCTTGTGAACTGCAATTATCAGCCTTTCAAGATAAATAAATGGATACAATGGTGGTATGAATGTTATGAAAATAATTACTTCCTAATTAAATCAAAGTATGCAGATCTTTCCTTTCTCTTGGTAATGAAGAAACACAGACAATATAAAATTATACTGTGGTGCTTTGATTGAAAGTTGTCCCCATAGGCTAATTGGGAGTGGAATTCTTTGAAAGGATTAGAACATGTAGACTTGTTAGAGTAGATGTAGCCTTGTTGAAGCAGGTATGTCACTGGAGGGTGAACCTTGATGTTTCAGAAGATCAAGGTAGACCCTCTCTTTGCCTGCTGCCTGCAGATCCAGATGTAAAACTCTCTGGATTCTTCTCCATCACCATCTCTTCCTGTGTGCAACCATACTTACCTACCATGACAATAGTAAACCTCTGAACTGTAAGCCGGAAAATTCAATGCTTCCCTTCATAAGAGTTGTTGTGGTCATGGTGTCTCTTCACAGAAATAAAACCCAAACTAAGGCAAATATAATATGAAAACTATGCAGCTTATTTTAAGGTTTCCTGAACTCCAGATTTATTTTAAAATCTAACTACTCAATAACATGACAATTTTTAGTAAATTTTGGGACCTTCATTATACTGATAAGTTGACTTTTTACTACATATGTGTGTTTGTATTTGAGTACATATAGGAAAGTGATATCTTATTAATGTGTTGTCCACATTTGTTCTTGTACATGTAATTCTCCATATATTCGTATCCAAAGGCAAAAAAAAAAAAAAAATCAACTCAGTGTGTAAAGAGAACTTGCAGTAAATTCATTTCATCCAGCCTATTTTGAGTTTTAATATTCTCTCTAAAGGTCTTTGGTCCATTACTTTTATGTTTGTTACCTAATTTTTCCCTACATTTTAGTGTCCCAGTGAAGGCATATGGCTATAATCTTTCTTTAAAGACCCTTGGAGAGAAGTAATAGGAGATCGGAGTTCAGAAGGAAGGAAGGAAGGCTTCTATAACATAACTGTCTTTGGAGAATGCTTTGTTTCTTTACTGTTTCAGCACCTGCCAGCCATCTACCCAAGAATCTAACTTCCACCCAAATATTCAACAGCCTTTTTGTGATAGTAACACTACTGACTTATATCCTCTCGAGAGCAGACCTGATAGCTTTTTGTTGGCTAATTGTCTTGTTTTTTTTTGTTTTTTGTTTTTTTTTTTTTTGTTGATGCTTGGATAGCTGTCTCACCCTTGCTTAAAATCTTAGTTTCTCTTGCTAACAAAAATAACTACTTTCTGTATTCAACTACGTTGTCTTAAATACATGGACTAGCTTCTTTATTGGCCTTTAACTAATAGTGCATAATTTATTTTAACACTGATCAGCGTATCTGACTCTCCTGGCATATTACCTAACACAATCGTTTAACAAATTTATGGAATTATATATGTGAAGGAATTTGGTGAAGTTTAATATTTAATAGAAAGTTAGAGCACAATCAAGAACCTTAATTAGAAATGTGATCATGCACAATAAACTTAAAAGTAGCCATTAAATGCTACCCAGCTGGAATTTATTTCAACATGACATTGATTGAGGATAAAACCACAGTACAACTAACCCACTCCCACACCAAACTACCCCAAATCCTCTTGGAATAAGTAGCAGTCATAACCTTTGCCATAGGTGAAAATTCAGTACTCTGAACAGAACAGTAACGTAACAATTGTAATAGCCTCTAATTTATACCACAATTTGTAAAATGCAGACATTCTGTGATGGTTTCTATGGCAACATGCATACAGAGAAAAGTAAGATTACAGATGAAAATCAGCCATGACTGAAATGTCGAAAGCATAAAGAGTAATTCTGAAAATTGAGAGAGGTTTTCTTTTTCAAAAGCAAGTATTATAATTGAAACCCCAGATTAAAATATGTGGTTGTTATTATAATCTGCCAAAAATGAAATTAACAAGAAATATTCTTGGATGAAGCAAAAAATATTATTCAACACAATTAAAATATGTCTATAATATGTGAAATTTTATGAGAATACAATTTCTAGTCTCACATCCAAGTGAAGTAAAAATTTTCTGGGATGTCAAAATTCCACCTGAGTCCCAGACACTAGTCCTCCTCAGTTCTCCCAGAGACACGAGGCAGCAAAGGTCAACTCTGGCCTTTCTGCAGTTATTACTGTAAGCCTTGGAAAACTAAAGGTTAATTTTCCGGAGTGAATGATCTAGAATTTAGTGCTTTCATATATCATCTTCCTGTTAAAAAGCCTAGCCTTCAATGATGCCATAATTCTCCTATGGCATAAAATAAAGGACAAATTGGAAGATAAAATAAAGCACACACATTAATCTAAATTAATTAACACTTTTTAAGGTTCTGTTTACTCGCTTTAGTAGATTAGCACTAAAACAAGTTAGCAATAAATAATGCTAACCACCCCATATGAATATCTATGAAATAAAATTTAGAATGAGGAAAGGAAGTAAACAAAGAAACTGACATATAATTTGGTGATTGGTATGAAGCTACTTAAGATTTGAAACTGAGGCTGTAACCAAGCACTTACCAATTATTTAGGCTCTGTAAACATTAGACAGGCCCAGGGATTCAGAAGAAAAAATACAAAAAATAAGGAAAAATATAAACTTGACCCCTCATCACAAAACTTTAATTCCAACGTACAGTTTTCCTTACCAGAAAATAACTGAACCCATATACCAAGAGAGTCTCGGTGTACTACAAAGGCAGGAATTGATCTTGCTGAAGGAGATGTAAGAAAAAGGTTGCCCAGCTAAGGAACTTTATAAATAAGTGTAGTCTGTTGAGATGAAAGGCAAAGACAACTGCACACAGCACTGCACTCAAGTTGCTAAGGCTGTTTCCCAGGTGAAAGTTAGAAATGGATGCAGCCGTACTCTGTAGGTCAACCCCAGTCCATTCAGCACATAGCCATTTGAAGTTTTTGATGCTAAAGCAATAAAGGAAGTAAAAACTAAACTTCAGTTACACAGTGTAGCATGACAGTCCTTTTTGCTGATGAGCAGTATCAGTGAGCTATGGTATTTAGTCATCCTCGTGGTCAGGATGGTGAGCAAGCCACCTTCCATGGTAAACTGCGTTGTATTTAGGAGGACTCGTGCTAAATTAATCTTCTTCTTATACTAGCACTTCATGAGAGTTTAGTAGTTATAGATCATATTATATGTACACTAGAACTACACAATTCAATGCATGTAGGTTAAGCCACAAGAGCCAATCTCTAATTACTGCAGTGGGTATTTAAAACAAGTGCATGAAGGAGGCAAGAATGAAACCTGTCATAATGACATATTCTTACATCAACATGAGCCGTATTTAAACTAATACAGATACACATAAATATTTACACTTACTGTCTCCTTTCCAATTTATTTCTGTATTTTGTGATACTGAAGATTAAACCTAGGTGTGGTGATTTGTCCTCCATAGTCTCTTGTATTTGAATGCTTGGTCATTATGGAAACTGTATGCAGTGGTCCACCATACTTTGGGATGGAAGGCAGGAGTGTGGTGTTTGCAGGGTCAATTTCAAGCCTGTTAAGGTGTGAATGGCGACTTTTACTTTTCTTTCTCTTGATTGGTTGGTTGTATTTCCAGGTGCCTTTGTGATTGGTTAAGGCGCTGGGAGATTTTGGGGACATTTGCTGATTAACTCTACTTGGCTCAAGCTAAGTGGTGGAGCAACTTCTAAAGATCCCTGATTGGCAGCTCAGGAGGTTGGCTCAGGTTAGGTGGTAGAGCAAGTTCTATGGCTCCTGATTGGGTGCCTGTGAGGTTGTTCCTGGAATTGACTCATTTTAGACTTTTCCAGTTCTGGGAAATAGAAACTTGGACCTAGTCTCCCAAACTGCCAGTTTGCAGCCTGTCCTAGACTCAGCAGATGATGGCTGACTGACTCAGTCCTCTGAACACAAATTTTTATCAAGTGAAATATACAGAAAGAAGGCTGACTCATGATAAGTGTCCAGATCTTTGTTTCTATTACTAAGGCGTATGGAAGGACTCTCCTTATATAGAGAGCTCTGAAACAGGAGCTAAGCTCTATTAAGCACTGTTAAATACAACTAAGTACTAATGAGTGCTATTAGAATTGTAGCTCTGTGCTAAGTTTCCACTGAGTCTTTACTGTTTAGATTTCCTGCAAACCATTAAAACTGTTAAGCTGGGCCATTAGATAGGGATTGACTTCTTTTTTTCCCTAACCACAAGAAATTTGAAACATTTTATTTATATCTTCAAAAATAAGTCAACCTGACTATTTTCTCTTTCATTGTACAATGACTATTCCACAGTGACAGTATAAATTAATGGGTTTCATTACATTCCCATAAACACATATGTTACTCATTGATCAAATTCCCCATGTTTATATTTCCTGCCTCTTCAAACCCCTTCCCAGTCCTCAATTTTCCCTCTTCTATTTTCACCTCATTTCTTTTATTCCTTTTATTGAAAAAATGATTCTATTCCCATACAATATATCCTGATTACAGTTTTCTCTCCCTCTATTCCTTCCAGATACACTCCCTGTCTCTCATTCGAAAAGAGGCTGGCCAGACCTGGTGGCACACATCCTTAATCTCAGCATATGGGAGACAGAGGCAGATATATCTCTGTGAGTTCAAGGCCAACCATGTTTATATAGTGAATTACTATAGAAAGAGACCCTATCATAAAAAAAGAAAAGAAAAAGAAAAAAGTAAAGAAGAGGCTTCTTAGAGATAATAACTAAGCATAAAAAAATAATAAGATAAACAAAAAACATCACACCAAGTCACCAAGTCTATAAAAAGCATCAATACAGAAAGAAATGAGCCTCAAGAGCAGGCACAAGAACCAGAGATGCACTCCATCACATTCAGGACTCCCATAAAAATACTGATCAGAAAGCTATAATATACACACAGAAGACCTGGTGTGGACCAGAGTAAGCTTTGTGCTTGCTGCTTCAGTCTCTGTAAATTCATATGATCCTTGCACAATTGATTTAGGGGCCCTTGCTTTACCTATGTTTTCTATCCCTCGCTGGTTCCTTTTCTGTGGGGTTCCCTGGGCTGTGAGAGGAAGGTATCTGATACAGACATCCCATTTCAAGCTGTGTATTCCAGGGACTAAGTCTCTCTCTCTCTCTCTCTCTCTCTCTCTCTCTCTCTCTCTCTCTCTCTCTCTCTCTCTCTCTCTGATGTCTCACTGTTGGTCTCTGTATTTGTTGTGATTTGATCGTTACAACAGCTTCAGAAAGACCACACCAGGCCAAACAGTTCCATGTGAGGTTTATTGAGAGAGAAAGGGGCAAGGTGGCTTTGGAAAGAGAAGTGGGGGGGGGGAGATCTGGGGGGGGGCTTTCTTTATATATGGATGGTGACATAGTTACAGGTAACGGTGGGAAGTGAGCCAAGTTGATTCTGGGAATATGGTAGCTGTTTCCTTGGCAACAGGTGTGCAGGTCCAGCCTATGTGACATCATGGGTTTCAGAGGTCCTGATACCAGCAATATTTGTTCTCATCTGCTCCAAAAGGACACTTCTCTAATGATGACTGACTTAAGCACACTGTTCTCTATGTATAGCAAAATATCATATATAGGACTTTTTTTTTTTTTAGACAAGTAGAATTTGGTTTTACTCTGGATCTTGGGGCTATCTAGTCTCTGTTTCTTGGTTACTCACACAGTGTCATGTATTTGTTCCATCTTGTGAAGTGGGCTTGAAGTAAAATCGGACTTGGTTGACCACTCTGTGCCACCAATGCTGTTGCATACCTTGTAGCAGGACTGATTGCAGATGAAGGGTTTTGTGGCTGGGTTGGTGTTTATGTCTCTCTTTTGCAGAGTACCTTTCCATACCAAATACTAGAATGTAGGAATGAGTTGTTTTAGTGTTTTCTGTGACATTAAAACTTAAACTGATTCGTTAGATACACCTCTTCTTATACGTGTCAGCCTAATGCATGACATTGTTAGCGAAACAGAACTTTTACTGAGAACCAACTAAACAGTCCTTATATAGCAGGATACACACATGTCTGGAGGCACATTTCTGTCAGTATGTACTGGCCATGAAGAGTAGCACTTTTAGCAAGACAAAGCACTTTACCTCCAAAGGAAGGTAATACTTCATCTGATAGCCCAACAAAAGCAGGAGATTAGTGCAAACAAAGTCCTTCATTTGCCTTGGGACTATGCTGTAATCTGTGGACTATATTGTGATGTGTATGAATATAAGCTTTCATTTGCACAAGGTCTGCTGTGATTGGTACAAACATTCCTGCTGTACAACGGTTTTTGGCTAGATAAGCTAGAAGCTCAGATCTTTGTGAGAAAGCCTCCTGTGTCACCTCTAACAGTGTAATATTAGGCACAATACTTGGTTCTCTTCCAGTCTTCTCTTGCCTAGTTGTTTTAATTTTTTTAGATAATAGTATAATTGTATTTCTCCCTACAAAAGTCCCTCATATGCCTTCTCTATTCTTCAAATCCATAGCCTCTTTTTCATTAGTTATTATTAAGTACATGTATGCATATGTTTATATGAGTTCATTCCTAAATACAACCCGACTTGTCTGTATAGTGTAAAAGAAAGATTGTGAAGACAGCAGAAAGCAGTAGCAGCTTGGCAGGGTATCCATAGCTGATTGCCCTGGAAGTAGCAGAGGTAACAGCAGTAAATAGTCATGAAATGAAGGTTTACTGGGGCTAAAAAGAGACAAAGGCAGTAGCAAGATACAGAGAAGAAATCATGAACCTTAGTCCTCTGATGAGATCTAGAAAACAGTCAATGATAAGGGCCATGATTCTCAGAAACCCTAGAATCAAGAAATGTGATCCTGACTACAATCAAAGGCTGTGGGCCCCCTATTTCTTGGTCTAAAAGCTATAATATTTGTCCTTACAGGGCTAGGAGTCTGTTCAACTGTCAACAAAAACTTTCATAGTCTACTGTTGCCAGTTATAGCTTACTGCCTCTGGAAGCCAAGAATTATCATAGCTTCTAAGGGCCAGGACTCTGATGATTAAAACCCAGAATTATAAGTCTCCAACCTAGTAGGAACCTGAAACAGAAAGCCTATACCTCTCAGAGATTATCTATATCTATATCTATGTCTATATCTATTTCTGTATCCATATATATATATGTATATATATATACATATATATACATATATATATGCTTCTGGGTAAGCTATGCCAGTGACTAGATTTTGGGCAGTCAAAGCCTGTGATTGCCAGCACTGGAAGAGCTTAGTCTTCTTGTCCACAGTATCAATCTTGGTAGGGGAAAAGGACCCACTCAGCTGATTGGACCTCCACAAAATGATACAAGGTTTCTTAGAGAAATGGATAGTTCTAGAATAAGAAAATAGAGTATAAAATATACCAGATGAATACTGAGCCAGGAAGTAAGAAACTGTTTAGATAAATAGGAGAGAGAGAGAGAGAGAGAGAGAGAGAGAGAGAGAGAGAGAGAGAAGATAGACTACAAATTATGCACAAGCAAATAGAAAATAGAGATAGATGACAGATAGGAGTATAAGTAGATAGATGATAGATAGATAGATAGATAGATAGATAGATAGATAGATAGATGACAGATAGATAGATGACAGATGATAGATAGATAGATAGATGACATAGATAGATGACAGATAGATAGATGACAAATAGATGATAGATGATAGATAGATAGATAGATAGATAGATAGATAGATAGATAGATAGATAGATGACAGATAGATAGATGATAGATGATAAAGAGATAGATAGATAGATAGATAGATAGATAGATAGATAGATAGATAGATAGACAGGTAGATAGATAGATAGATAGATAGATAGATAGATAGATAGATAGATAGATAGATAGACAGATGATAACAGTCAGCTAGGTATAACAGTCAGCTAGGTAATAGATTGTAATAGATTGATAAAGATATGATAGATGAGTAAAGCATGGGATCCAACGTAAGAATTCCCAGTAGACAAAGCTGTAGTAATTGAAGCAAAAGAAATAGTGTTCGATTATATAACAAATTAATCATAAAATAAATATGCATGAGTCCACTCTGATACATATAATTATTGAATAATTAGATAGAAAATGGATTAATGTCTTCAAAAGAATTTTAAACAACTTAAGAATTTTGAACAACAACTTAAAGACACCAGTGTTCCATCCTCCTTAATCCCTATTTCTTAAGGGAAGACTGTTCCTGGTAATTTCTTTTCATGCAGAAAACTATGGAAAGCTGAAAGAATCAGAAAGTGTACTAAGGAGACCAGTGACAACATTATTTCAGTTAGATCTTGAAGGCCCATTTTAACAACAATAAATCATGTATGTAATAGGAACCCTTGGCATAAGTCAAAAACAAGGTCAATTTACATATTTGCTTTCTTCACACAACTTTTACCTCTGCTCTCACCATGATAGAAAAAAAAAAGAAAAAGAAAAGAAAAGAAAAAAACATCCCACAGGTCAAGTGAGAAACTTTCAGAGTGAAGAGAAACATGCTCTCTAAATAACAGTATGGTGTTGTGGGTTTGGTCTAATGCTATTTATATTATGGTCATTGGGTCCCCAAAATTGTCTGAAAATCTGCATGTCCACATGTAAGATGCTGAGAATCCCTGTCCTCGCTTTGTTTTGATAGGCAAATAAAGTTGCCAGCAGCCAATGGCTGGGCAGGGAGATGGAGGCATGACTTTTAGGGTTCCTAGTCAAGGGATTGTGAAGGACTATTAGGGTTTTTGAGCAAGGAATGGTAGGGCAGGGGGCCGAACAGCCACCATGCCAGGAGAGGAGTGGAAGCCACTCTTGGACATAGGAACATAATGACAATGTAGGTGCTGGAGAACTCAGCACAAGAGGACTGTGTGTCTGGATCTAGGACAGCCAAGATGGAATACACGGTTTAGTAAGTGATAAGTTGGGATTATTGAAAAGTACATTAGCCACACAGAGGTTTGGAAGTGGCCCAGACATTGAGCTACGGAAGGCATAATAAAATACAGAGACTGTGTGTGTCTTTCATTCAGGAACCCAGAACACTAGGGCTGGAGTGAGGAACATGCTGCCCACAGTCAGGACCATTTAAGTGGTAATAACTCATTTTTGCAACAGTATGGTAACATTGGTAGGACCCTAGAGCCATCAACACCACCCTCCAATAAACATAATATGCTAGAATAAAATACAAACTGAATCAGTAAAGGACTTTTATTGGTAAGAATGTATAATTCAGTTCATTAATGGGCAATAAGTAAACTGAACTCACGTTAGAAATTAAACAGAAAAACATGTATGGGTTAGTAAGTGTGAATTTTCTATACTCTTAACAAATTTTCTGTAAATCTAAACCTTTGTGAAGAAAAAAATACACAGTCATACGTGTGTGTGTGTGTGTGTGTGTGTGTAACTATGTATTTCAAACCTGACTCATTTAAGAAATGTTTTACAACATAAATTTTCTTTTCTGTCCTTCCTTCCTTCCTTCCTTCCTTCCTTCCTTCCTTCCTTCCTTCCTTCCTTCCTTCCTTTCTTCCTTTCTTTCTTTCCTTCCTTTCTTTCTTTCTTCTTGGTTTTTCAAGACAGGGTTTCTCTGTGTAGCCCTGGCAGTCCTGGAACTCATTTGTAGACCAGGCTGGCCTCAAACCCTCTGCCTCCCAAATGCTGGGATTAAAGGTATGCGCCACCACTGCCCAGCACAGCATAATTTTTAAATACTAATACATATACCATTATTATGACACTAAATATTTAAGTAGATATAAAATACAGCAATTAAACTTAAACTTTTAATGTTCTCAATAATTCCTTCATTCAGACTAGGAAAGTATGTCAGGCTGTGATCATGGAGAAGTTTTCTATTTATATGTGAATTTCTTGCAAAGCATCATTAAAATAATAATTTTAGTATTGCTATGCTCACACAGCAGTGTTTTAAAGGAACTCTGAAAGACCCTAAAACTAAAAACTCTGACTCCACAATGATCAGACAATGTAGCCCCCATGCTAGCCTTCCCTCACATGAAATTGCCCATTGATAGATGGGTAAAGACTGTAGCATAGATACACTACTTTGCACGATGCCTTGCATATATCAAACTCTCAGATTGTTAGTCTCCTATTTATGACATTTATTGAAGGAGGTAAGTCATCTGGAGACAGGCTGTTAGAGTTCATAACCTGTCCTCACTTCCTATTCACTCTCAGCTTCCTGAGTTCCAATGTGTGATCATTATATTGCTGCTTTTTCCTTCAAGGTACACCGTATCCTCTTGAACTGTAAGCCAAAATAAACCCTTCCTCCATTAAGTTGCTTTTTGTCAGATATTATGTTACAACAATGAGAACAGTAAGAATTATAACTTCTGCTAAAAAAGAAGTGATTTAATAATAAAAGGTAAACCTTATGAATTCTTGTGAAATTTCCACTTCCTAGTTTCAGATGCATTCAGAAAATGAACCTGTAGAAAATAAAACCATGGATAAAGCTTATTCTGTTTTACTGGATTTTCAGATAAGCATCTGAAAATATCCATTCTCTCTCTCTCTCTCTCCCTCTCTCTCTCTCTCTCTCTCTCTCTCTGTATCTCCTCTCTGTATATATTTATATGTATGTATTATATATAATCATTATCTATCCTTTATTACCATATGACAAATTATGAGTAATCATGAAAGATTATGTTGGCTATGTGTGTGTGTGAGCATGTGTGTATGTGTGTAATAGCTGCTTATACTTCACCATGTAACTCATGGAAAAAATAAAATCTATCTTTTATTTTTCACAAAAATATCTTTATTAATAAATGTCTCTTGTCACCACTTAAAAAACTCTTCTGTTTCCAGCTGTCAGAGTCAAATACATAGAACTTTTTCAAAAAAAAATAAAGTTCAAAAATAGACTCCTTCCTCCACAGATGTATCTTTGCCCTTCATATTAAGTATAAAATGTGATGTGTTGATAGTCTGAGCTTCTAAAACTTGTTTTACTGAAAAGAAACTCTTGGGTCTTATTTGCTAAAATAGCAGCTTCTCCATCCCTGGCCTGGAGCATCTGACACAGAGCTACAGTGTTAGGGTCATCGATCTGTATTTTAAGAAATCCTTCAACTGCTTTGTTATCAGGGAAATTGTGTAAACATTGATGGGAATAAAAAGCCAATGTTTTCTAAAAAGACAATATTGGAGTGCTAATCACAGTTTGGAGTTACAAGTCTACCTTCCTTGGACTCTCACATTTTTCATTAGCAAAATAGAAATAACTTCAACTTCTTTAATTGCAAACTCTGTTAGTACCAAGCACAGTTCTAAGCAACAAATAGCACGAGGCAAGCATCCCTATGATTCTCTGTTATCCTCTCTCAGGTTCACATGTTTGACACTCTACTCTCGATAGAGGAAGCTGAAGTTAAGTTTGCTGGTGCCTCAGGGATGAGAACTTCATCTTTGCCCGAGTACTTTTGCTGTCACAACACCATATCTGGTGCACAGTTGGAGAATAAAAATTATCTATGGGATGCATTGGTTCAGGATAAGCTCCTGACTACTGTTCTGGTTTTGTCTACAGATTTACTATTTTGACAAATCTCTTTCATTTTTCATTTCCAACAAGTTGAACACAGTAAAGTGCATTTCACATAATGAAAAGAGTGGAAATTAGATTTAAAATTACCCTTGATCTACAAATAAAAATTAAATGGTCAGTAGAAATAAATGGAAGTTAGACTAAAATGTAAAGGAACTAAGAAGTTTGAAAGAATTTTGCAAAATTGCCCTTTTGGGTCTATATATGTTGATGACATTGTTCCAATCTTCTATATTTCTGAGTAACACAGAACTCTTAGGTAGGCATTGAGACTTTCCCTAGAATAGAAACCATCATTAGTTTGAGTCTAAATTAGTTCCTTGCTGAAGGTGATAAAGGCAGCTCATTTATTCCTCATAGTATAGGAGTTCTTTTTAGTACTTCAGCATCTTTCCATGATCCTGAAAGTGCAGCTGAACAATGGGACCTGGAGGATGGCATCAGGGCAGGCAGAAATAGACAGTCTTTTTCAAGTAACACACAACCCACTCTTTGGAAGAAATATTACTTCAGTGAATTAAAGTAAACTAGTTTTCTCCTTATTAGTAAATGACGGATGTAGGAGGATTGCTTGACAACTTGATTTTTGCACCTAAAAATGAGAATAAATATTTTTCTGTTAATGATGCACTCACACATGCACTAACTACTTTCCATTGAAAGTATTATCATCCCTGAAAGTTACTGAACAGAATAATCAGACACCAGGATGGTGCCTCCTGCTCTCAGAAAAGCAGCAAACAAGTGCTTTTCAAACTGTTTTCAAACTCTTTTGCCCATTATCATTCTATAGATCCTCACCAATAATTCATTTCACCTTGGTATTCTTGGATTTTGGAGGTTTTGAACTGTCAAACATTTGAATGGCTGAATACAAACTCAGTTTTGCATTTAATACAAATTTTGAATGAATATTTAATATTGTTCCAATTTTCTGTAATTTAATTGACATATATAGATCCTAAAAATCATGGATTGGTTTAAGAACTAAATCAGATAATGAATTAATAGAACTGCTATCTCCTGGTGGTTGTAATTTATTATGCTACTATTGGCATAACTAAGAACTTTAGAATTATATTTTAAAATTACATTAGATTGAAAATTTTACTAACCATATTTAGACTTTTCAATATGTATATCTATTTCTTTTCTGAGTTTGATATACATAATTTCATGGACTTATTTTTCCAAATAGTATAATCTACTCTATTAGGGTTTTTAATCTAATCCAGGTGATAGATCAGCTATATGGAGAAAAAGAATAGAGAGGGAAAGTAACTTACCCAGTGGTGGCATGTCCTAATGAGCCAGCCGCAGTGTGAACTAAACAATCCTCCACAGAGGGTACCTCTAAATTGCAGCATTCATGTCCCAGGCCGGATTAGTATATCGCGACCAAGAGTCACTCACATGAAACAAATTTATCCCAATTTAGAATTAGATGGGAAAAGCCAAAGTGAAATAAAATCACTCCCATTAAGATTCTAAGAACAACAACATGGAAGACTGGCCTAACTCTATTGGACCAGCACCTTGAGGCTTCACACTTCCTTGCCAGCTAGCTCTTGGTTTGCAATTAAAGCATGAGAACTAACTACTCCAAAGTCCCTCATGACCAGTCACTGGCTGACTTAGGGAGATTTCTTCATTTGCTTTAGCTTCTTCTGAAAATACATGTGCCAGAAGGAAGATTCAGTCCATAATTTTCTACATAGACATTTAGCATTACCAAAGAATGTTATAACTTAGAATTTTGCCTCAAAAGTTGTTAGTCTAATTAAAATTATGACAGAATGTCATCACATTGCAAAAGTATTTTCTTTTAAAATTCTTATGTTTCATTAAGTTTGTTCTTAAATAATTTCACACATATACATGTTTAGTGATGAGTCTCACTAGAACCATCCCTGTAAACTACCCTCCTCCTCTCAAATTTCTCATGTACATGAGAGTTAACTTTTAGTAAGCCCTAAAAGGCTTACTCAGCAGTGGGTATACAACTAACATGGGTAAACACAACATGCTACACAATGCTCGATTATTATTCATAGAAAACCTAATTGTTAGCAAAACATGAAAGCCTAGATAAATAATCAGATGTGGTTTGGTGTCCTGAAAAGAAAGAGTTTGGGTATCCCTCTAAAACCTCCATAGATAAGAATGTCAAATAAATAAATAAATAAATAAATAAATAAATAAATAAATAGGAAAGTTCCTGCCTTTTTAAAAGCAAGCTGCATGGGAAAAATCTTGTAGATCTGTATTTGTCACCTTGCACAAAGCTCAAGTCCTTGATCTATTGATCAGGGCCTCAGCATAAAACCAGACACACTGAACCTATAGAAGAGAAAGTGGGAAAACGCCTTGAACTCATTGGCACAAGGGGAAATTTCATGAACAGAACTCCAGTGGCTCAGGCTCTAAGATCAAGAATTGATAAATGGGACCTCATGAAACTGAAAAGCTTCTGTAAGGCAAAGGACATGGTCAATTAAAAAAAAAAACAAAAAACAAAAAAACAAAAAAAAACAAAACTGGCAACCTACAGATTGGGAAAAAAGTCTTCACTAACCCCACATCTGAAAAGGGCTAATATTCAAAATATATGCAGAACTCAAGAAACTAACCACCAAAAATACCAAACAACCCAATCAAAAAATGGGGTATAGAAATAAAGAGAGAATTCACAACAGAGAAATCTCGAATGTCTAAGAAGCATTTAAAGAAATGCTCAAAGTCTTTACTGATCAGGGAAATGCAAATCAAAACAACCCTGAGATTCTACCTTACATCAATCAGAATGGCTAAGCCCAAAACCTCAGGTGATAACACAAGTTGACAAGGATGTAGAGAAAGAAAAACACTCCTCAGTTGCTGATGGGATTGCAAATTGGTACAATAACTCTGAAGATCAATCTGGAGGTTTCTCAGAAAATTGGAAATAGATCTACCTGAAGACCCAGAAATACTACTCTTGGGAATATACTTAAAAGATGTCCCAACATGCCACAGGAGTACATGATCTATTATGTTCCTAGTGGCCTTGTTTGTGATAGCCAGAAGCTGGAAGCAACCTAGATGTTCTTTGCTAAAAGAGTGAATACAGAAAATGTGGTTTATTTACACAATGAAATACTACTCAGCTATTAAGAATGAGGACATCCTGAGTTTTACAGGCAAATGGATGGAACTAGAAAACATCACCCTGAGTGAGGTAACTCAGACCCCCCAAAAAAACATGCATAGTTTATAGTTTGTACTCACTAATATCTGGATATTAGCAAAAAAAAAAAAAAAAAAAAAAGGTCAATAAGCTGAAGGGCCCAAGTAAGGATGCCTCAGTCACACATCAGAGGGAAAAGAAAGTAATCACAAGTGGGGAGGGAGGGACCTGGGAGGGAAAGTTTATGGGGGATGTGGGGAAGGAACCTGATCTGGTATTTAGTGAGGGAAAAGGACAGAAGCCCTGAGGGCCAGCAGAAAGAATGGAAACAGGCAACCTCAGGAGGTAGGAGGTTGGGGGGACCCTCTAGAATGCACCAGAGTCCTGGGAGGTGAGAGACTCTCAGGGCTCAAAGGGAGGGACCTTAGATGAAATTCCTGACAGTAGGGAGAGGGAACTTATAGAGCCCACCTCCGGCAGGAAGAAAGGGCATCATATAAAGGAGGGGGTTGCCATCCACAGTCAAAATTCTGACCCATAATTGTTCCCATCTCAAACTACTGCAAGGATGGAAATGGAGAGGAGTCTGAGGAAAGGGTCCAGTGACAGGCCCAAAGTGGGATCCAGCTCAAGGGGAGCTCCCAAGTCCTGGCACTATTACTGAGACTTTGAAGTACTCACAAAAATGGGCCTATCATGACTGTATTATTAAGACAGGTGATACAGAGATCACGTGTTTCAGAGCTCAAGTATTGTAAGGAAGACTTCACTTTAGCATGTCTTATATAAAACAAAGGAAGAATATTAACATAGTAGTTTATCTATTCTCCCAACATGTGTGGATGTCATTTTAAGATACATGTATGGATCCTTTTATCTTATTTGGTTTTGTATATTATAACTAATTGCTATTTTTCTGATTTTGTATTATTTAATGAGTGTCATATATAATGGCTTTTCTTATTAACTATATCTTAAATTGTATTTATTATGTCTAACAACATCAAACAGATGTCCCCTCTTACACACGTCAAACAAATTGTATTTATAACATGTTACAATGCCTTACAGTTGTCCCTCCTTTCACATGGCATACAAGCATACCAAAGGAAGAGTGTCATTTGCAGAGAAATATAATAATGCCACCTTCTCATTTTGAAGAATTTTATTTTTTTTAAATGAAGGCAATAACAGGCTGGTGCATTTAAAGTATTTCATTAGATTCTAATTGTGATTAAGGAGTGTATTTGCAGTTCACCTTATGGGCATAGATTAAAGATGTGGAGTAGCCCACAAGGGACCTCATTAGCATGGTGATTACAAGTTAATCAGTACTACAAAGATCAGAGAAATAATGAAACAGAAAAACAAATTTTTTGATGCATTCATTATTAGATTTTCTTGGCTTTTAAAGGTTTAAAAACTATCAGGCTAATGATTGCAACTTTCATCTCTCTGCATTATGCTACCCTAAGGGAACAGTTTTGTGCTTTGGGGTAAAACCACTGAGGGAGAGGCATCATTGGGTCATTTATTTTATTGTAGGTTTTTTTTTTCAAACCAATAAACATTTAGGAAATGAGTACCAGGATCAAGAAGTACTATCAGGCACTGTGGTGAACATACATGCAAACAGGACTGCAAGTTGAACATAAGAAAACACATTAAACCAAGCAAATATGCTATGTGAAAGAGAGAAACTTTAGATGGGGATCTGAGAGAACAACTGAAAAAATGGTAAAACTCAGTGTAGATCTTAGGAGACAGCATAAAATGGCATTTGAAAAAAAAGTTGTAACGGTAAAACTATTTGTGTGTGAAAAGAAAGTGGAATCTGAGAGGAAAGGAGGGTGGGAGGAGAGAGAGAGAGAGAGAGAGAGAGAGAGAGAGAGAGAGAGAGAACTAGTGCAGACTAGAGACATAGCTCCTCTATCAGTGGTTGAGACTGAGTATGGATCTTGAGGACCTAAGTTCAGTTCCAAGCATCTTTGTCAAGCAGTTCACATCCTGTAACTCCTGGGGACACAACCCCTCTGGTCTTTTTGGGTACCCACACATGCATAGCATCCATTCCCATAGACCCACTAACATACACATAATTAAAATGTGAATCAGTAAAAGTAAATAAGTTTTAAAAATCTGGCTCAGATGATAGGAAGCAACAATACCATGCCAATATGTCGTCCAATAGAAAGTGGTTTTAAGTAAGCAAAACTTTTTGTCATAACAAACAAACAAACAAACAAACAAAACAAGCTAGAAAGTAGAAGGAAATAAAGCTACTTGCTCTTTGTACTGTCTAGAATGATTTAAGTCTTTTTACTCCTAGTAAAATGAAAAGAGATGTTAGTGAGGAGATAGGGAGCATCTCCAAGAAGAGACAGAGACCTGCAATGGAGAGGTGCATATGAATCAATGAGGTGTCCTCAGCTGTGACTTACAGCATTGGGAGTATGGAGGATATGTCTCCTGTGTCCAGGCAGAAACCCTGATTCACTAATGGAATACAAGCCTGTCCTCAAAACTTTCAACCCAAAACTTGTCCTGTCTACAAGAAATGCAGGTATTGGAAATGGAACAGAGACTGGAGTATTAAGTGGCCCAACTTGAGACCCATTACATAAGAAAGCACTAATCCCTGACAATTTTGATGATATTTTGTTAGGCTTGCAAACAGGAGTATGTTGTCATCTGCGAGGCTCCACCCAGAAGCTGACTCAGACAGATACACAGACATCTATAGTCAAACAGAGGATAGAACTTGGGGACTCTTAGGGAAGAATAGGAGGAAGAATTGCAGCTCCTAAGGGAATAATAGATAAGAACTCCACAGGAAGACCAACAGAATCAATTAACCTGGACCCTTGGGGCTCTCAGAGATTGGACCACTAACCAAAGAACATATACAGGCTGGTCATAGGCCTACCCACACATATGTAAGAGATGTGCAACGTGCTCTTCATGTAGGTCCAGAACAACAGGAGCAGGGGCCATCCCAAAAGCCATTGACTGTATGTTCTTCTAGCTGTCCTGCCTTGTCTGTCCTCAGTGGGAGAGGAAATACCTAGCCTTGCAGACACTTGAAGTGCCAGGATGAGGATATATCTTGGGGGATCCTCTACCTCTGCTCAGAGGAGAAGAGGAGGGAGAGGGGGAAGGATTATGGGAGAGGGTGATTGGGAAAGGGGGGGGGTCAGTGAGCATGATGTAAAGTGAATACGAAAAAAATTAATTAAAAATAAATAAATAAAAATAAGTGTGAAGATGTATCCACTGGGACTGGATTCCAGAAGTCTGCATACTGAAAAACTGTAGTTTTCTTCAGTGGTCTCTATCTGCTATATTAAGTTTGCTTGATGAGGGTGAAAGCTATACTTATCTGTGGGTATAAAGAAAACAGTCCCATACCTAAAACTAGGGAAATGTTGTGGAAAAGAAAGTAGAGAGAGATTGGGTTACCTCACTAAGGATGATATTCTCCAGATACATCCATTTGCCCAAGAATTTCATAAATTCATTGTTTTTAATAGCTGAGCAGTACTCCATTGTGTAAATGTATCACATTTTCTGTATCCATTCCTCTGTTGAGGGACATCTGGGTTCTTTCCAGCTTCTGGCTATTATAAATAAGCCTGATATGAACATAGTGGAGCACGTGTCCTTATTACCAGTTGGAACATCTTGTGGGTATATGCCCAGGAGTGGTATTGCTGGATCTTCCAGTAGTAGTACTATGTTCAGTTTTCTGAGGAACCACCAGACTGATTTCCAGAATGGTTGTACAAGCTTGCAATCCCACCAGCAATGGAGTAGTGTTCCTCTTTCTCCACATCCTTACCAACATCTGCTGTCACCTGAATTTTTGATCTTAGCCATTCTGACTGGTGTGAGGTGGAGTCTCAGGGTTGTTTTGATTTGCATTTCCCTGATGATTAAGGATGTTGAACATTTTTTTTTCAGATGCTTCTCAGCCCTCCGGTATTCCTCACTTGAAAATTCTTTGTTTAGCTCTGTACTTTGATATGCACTCACTGATTAGTGAATATTAGCCCAGAAACATAGAATACCCAAGATCCGATTTGCAAAACACAAGAAAATCAAGAAGAAGGAAGACCAAAGTGTGGATACTTTATTCCTCCTTAGAATAGGGAACAAAATACCCATGGAAGGAGTTACAGAGACAAAGTTTGGAGTTAAGACAAAAGGATGGACTATACAGAGACTACCCTACCCGGGGATCCATCTCATAATCACCCACCAAACCCAGACACTATTCCATATGCCAGCAAGGTTTTGCTGAAAGGACCCTAATATAGCTGTCTCATATAAGGCTATGCCAGTGCCTGGCAAATTCAGAAGTGGATGCTCACAGTCATCTATAGGATGGAACACAGGGCCTCCAATGGAAGAGCTAGAGAAAGTACCCAAGGAGCTGAAGGGGTCTGCAACCCTATAGGTACAACAACAATATGAACTAACCAGTACCCCCAGAGCTCATGTTTCTAGCTGCATATGTAGCAGAAGATGGCCTAGTTGGCCATCATTCAGAAGAGAGGCCCCTTGGTCTTGCAAACTTTATATGCCCCAGTACAGGGGAATGCCAGGGCCAAGAAGTGGGAGTCAGTGGGTAGGGAAGCAGGGTGGGGGAGGGTATAGGGAACTTTCGGGATAGCATTTAAAATGTAAATAAAGAAAATATTTAATTTAAAAAGAAGAAGAAGAAGGTAGAGCGATTCTAAGAGCCGTAGGATTCAGTAGTCTGCTATGAGACTGTATCTCTACTAACATCAGAAGCTACACCCATACAGTCTCATGAACATGACTGCCTAAACAAGGACATCACCAACAAACATGCCAAACTTCATGAGGAAAAGCTCATGAAATGTCAACCTTAGTCAAAGAACTACAGAAAACTGAGTAAAGCTGGGAGAAACAATGGAGCGCTTCCCCAGGGAAGAGCACACCAATGGGTTTTCCACTGCCAAATAATCATCCCTGAAAACATACATACAAGCAACATTATATAGACTCAACTGTTTTTAAGAGTGGGGTTTATATGCATATATATAAATACATATCTGTATGCAGTAACAATTGATGGAAGGGGAAAAGCCATGAATTTGAATGGGAAGCATGGCATGGTATATGGGAGAGTTTGGAGGGAGGAAAAACAGAAATGTTGTCATTAAAATACAATCTCAAAAACAGACAACAAGCAAACAAAAACAAATGTAGCATGAAGAATGCAGGCATGATGTACCTGGCCCTGTTCTAACACTTGCAATCTACCTTTTACAGATTTTTCAAAGGATGTTCATATCCACAGTTCTGTCTCATTAATGTAAAACATGTAGTGATATTATTAGCATCCTACCTTAATGACACACATTAAATGACTATCCCAACTTAATAGCCATCTTGCACAGAGTCATACTGCAAGTCAGGCTCTCCATAAATCTGAGTACTCTCTACTTTTTACGAAGGAAGTGTAAGAAGGAAATCTGAATCCCAATCATGTTTCCAATGTTCAAACACCTGAATTTATCCAAATGATCAGAACAAAGGAATAGAGATCAAGTGTCCTACACAGTAGTCCTTACATATCCCCAAACATCTGTCAGTGACATCAAAGCCTCCGTAGGGAAAATAGGAAAGTTAGATATAAACTTGATCTCTTGGTCCTTAGACAAAGAATATTTGAAGTAAAATTAGAAGTAAACATCCAACAGAAAATTTCTCTGGGGTGCATGGTACTGAACACAGAAAACAACTTCCTTTCTTCTGAAGAGATGGCAATCAGAGCAGATTACAACTTCTGAGCCCTTTTTACATGGCACATTCATACTAAACTATGTGAGTTTGGAAAAAATGTGGCTGGAATCTGCAGACATTTGTATAACCTTGGTATGCTCAGTGGATGTGTATAATCAGGATGGCCCTTGCCATATAAGAATGTTCCTGAAGTAGGCATTCTTTGGAGTGGACATTCAGTAGACTATTTTGGAGGAATCACTTTGTGAGACAGCAAAGCTAGAAAGACTTGTTCATGAGTAAAGTACTTATAAAGAATACTTTACTACCTAATTAAACCATTTGGAAGTAACAGTCTCAACAATGCACTGAGTGTCTATACTCTTTGTATCTGATCGGGACTATCTCTGTTTGCTCTATATTTCATGTGAGAAAAAAATCATTCTTTAATATGTATCTAGATATTCTAGAAATGAGGATTCTTTAATATGTATCTATAATTTCTGAGCCTATTATCTCCATATTAACAGCCACAGAGATGGGATAGCATTTTTAAAAATCAATTACCCAATGAGGAAATTGGGTGGTGCTAATTATGTATAATGTATGTGTGTATATATATATATTTAAATGGCTAGATAGTAACAAAGCAAGGACAGATCCAGAAAATGTGGTACACAATGGAGTACTACTCAGCTATTAAAAACATTGAATTTAGGAAATTCTTAGGCAAATGGATGGAACTAGAAAATATCCTGAGTAAGGTAACCCAATCACAAAAAGACACACATAGTATGCACTCACTGATAAGTGGATATTATCCCAAAAACTCGGACTACCCAAGATACAATTCACAAACCACATGAAGCTCAAGAAGAAGGAAGATCAATGTGTGGGAAGGGGAGCAAAATGCACACAGGAGCAAATATGGAGATAAAGTGTAGAATAGAAACTGAAAAAAAAGGCCATCCAGGAACTGTCCCTCCTGGGAATTCATCCCATATACAATTACCAAACTCAGACACTATTGTGGATGCCAAGAAGTACATGTTGAAAGGAGACTGATATGGCTCCTGAGTGGCCCTGCCAGAGCTTTACAGCCAACCATTGGACTGAGTGGATTCCCTAATAGAGGAGTTAGAGAAAGGACTAAAGAAGTTGAAGGAATTTACAACCCCATAGAAAGAACAACAATATTAACCAACCAGACCCTACAGAGCTCCCAAGAACTAAGCCATCAACCAAGGAGTACACATGGCTCCAGCTGCACATGTAGCAGATGATGGCCTTGTCAGGCATCAATGGGAGGGGAAGTCCTTGGTCCTATGAAGGCTCATAGATGCCCCAGTGTAGGAGAATCAAGGTCAGGGAGGTGGGAGTAGGTGGGTTGATGGTGGAACACTCATAGAAGAGGAGGGGGGGAAGATGGGATAGGGGATTTCCGGGATGGAGGGAAACCGGGAAAGGGGATAACATTTGAAATGTAAATAAAGAAAATATCCAATAAAAATGTATGTTGCTGAAAAACAAAAACAAACAAAAAAAACCAAAACAAACAAACAAACAAAACAAGGACAGGAGCTAATTCTCTACTTGATCATTCTCCAAGTATGCTACAAGGTGAGTGAACAGTAGCAAACACCTGTTGGAGTGGTGATTTTTGTACACTGTGGGAAAATGTGTCTCTGTTCTTCCTTGCCTCCCTAAAGCACATTCTGACTGGTTAAAATAAAAAGGCAGTGGCCTATTACAAAAGGCAGAATTGTAAGGTGGGACTTCAGACAGACAGAGGAACTCTGGGAGGAGTTGAGTGCTGGGAGATTCACCACTTGGACTTAGGAGTCTGAGGTATGAGACTGAGGACAGGTGACTAGCAAACCATGTGACAAAAGTTATATTAGAATAAACAGGTTAATTAACTTATATGAGCTAGTCGGGAACAAACCTAGTTATACGTCTTAGGCATTCATAAATAAATATTAGTCTCCATTTCATTATTCAGGAGCTGACAGTCACAAAAAGTCCCATTATAAACAGCTGAAGACATAAATAATGTCTTCAACTTTGTAAATAAAGTTAATACTCTGTTTCCTGCCCGTAGAAAGTCTCAAAGGGAACAGGATCTCTTTAGGAAATGACAAAATTAATGTTTTTCTCAAGCAATTTTTTAAGACATGAAAAATCTCCTCATCTTAGTCATGGGTCCAATGCAATAATAGACCCAGTTCTGTGCCTAGTCACATGAATTCCAGTTCCTAATATGCGTTTTACTACATAGCACCAAATAAAAACCACAATTACTTTTCTGTGAGCCCCCAGTAGGCCCAGTTAGCTGACTCTGTAGGCCATGCTTTGGTGTCCTTAATTCCTCTGGATCCCTCAGTCTTTCCCCCCAATCTTCCAGAGTGCTTCCCAAGCTCTGCATAATGTTTGGCCGTGGGTCTCTGTATGTTCCTACCCGTTACTGGATGAAACCTCTTAAAAACAGTTATCCTAGGCTGCTGTCTACAAGCATAGCAGAGTATTAATCGTATCATTAATAATATCAGTGTTTGTCTTTCCCTACTGGGATGGGTCTCAAGTTAGCTCAGTTATTGGTTGACTATCCCCTCAATCCGTACTCCATCTTTAACCCTGCACATCTTGGGACTCCCTACACTTTTGTAGCAGATGTGCAGCTTGGTCTATGTGGACCAACAATTGGAGCAGTAGCTCTGACTCTCTTGCCTGCCTTTGGATTCCCTTCTCCTAGCTGGGCTGTCTTGTCAAGCCTCGATGGGAGAGGATGCACTTAGTCCTGCTGGAACTTGATGTACCATGATGTGTTAGTACCCATGGGTGGTTTTCTCTTTCCTGAGGAAAAAATAAATGGGTAATGGGGGAATAGTGGTGAGGCTGGGACTGTGAGGAGGAGGGACTGTGATCAGGATGTAAAGTGAATAAATAAATAAATTGATGAAAAAACTACAGTTACAGAAACTACGGACTATTATTTATTTTGGGTTGTCACCAACACCTAAATTATCCCCACAAAATTCCAATTCCTTAACCTAATCAAGGATTCAGCCTATTGAGACACTAAGGGTTTTGTACTTCATCTGGAATCTAATTACATTTGGAAATTCTGTGTGTGATCAGTAAAGTATAACAGAACCATGGGGAATTACACTCTAAAGTCACATCACATTGTATCCTATAAGTTGGTCATCATAGAGTTAAAATGACTTCATGAATATCCTTACTCTACAATTAAGCTTCTGTGTCATAGAATCAGCAAGACTCTGCGGGTTTAATCACTTACCAGGACTCCAGGGGACCTAGCACACAATAGTGCACAGAGTTTATGGTTTATTACAGCAAAAGGATACAAAGAAAGATGAAAAGCCACACAAGTAAAGTCCAGGGAGAATCAGCTACATGCTTCCTCAAAAACTCTCCCCAGAGTAAAACCAGATGCTACTAATTCTCAATTCTCCAGAAAACATTTTGTGACAATGTATCTGGAGTGTTTCCAATCAGAGAAACTCATTAGAAACCAAAGACCCAGGATGGTTATTCCCCATGGGTTATAGGCAGCCTGCACCTGGCAAGTATCAAAATCCCAGATTCTGAAAAAATAAGCAACTATTTTGTACAAGCCATTTGCTGAGATTTAAGGAAATCTGCTGTTAGATTTAAGCAGAACAATTTAGCAGTGAACTAGTCTTACCAGTAAATGACATGAAATCGAAATTTCCAGATGTCACACAAGGGCCAGTCTTGTAAACAAGACTAAAGATAATCAGCCTCACACCTGTTATATTAAAAATGTTGACAATACTCTCCAGGGAGAAAAGTACAATGATATATAGTCAAACCATAGAGAACCAAGAATCATAGAGAATAACATTAGGCTTTTCTTTTTGATTAAAGAAAAAAAAAGCCTAATAAAGTTCCCTTTCTTCTGAACTCAACTTACATGCAAGATATTATGTTTAGTTACATTTTTTATGGATAAAGGTTCAAAATTGTTCTAATGAATGGGCTGGTCATCAATATTGGAGAGGGAAGATGGTGCTGGAGAGATGGCTCAGCTGTTAAGAGCACTGACTGCACTCCCAGAGGTCCTGAGTTCACGATGCCTCACAATCATCTGTAATGGGGTCTGCTGTGTCTGATGAGAGCAACAGTGTACTCACATATATAAAAATAAATAAAAAATAAGCAAGTAAATAAATCTTAAAATTGTAATGAGAAAGGTGTAGCTTTGTAAGACTATTTTGAACAATAAATGATGCACTTGGTTTGTAACCATATAAAGAATGTACCTCTATTGAAAAATGAGAAAAAAGTTCACAAACCTTTTAATCATGCATGCTCTTTTCAGTATGGCCCTTTATCAAGAATGTAGCAGAACTTTCAAAATGCTTATATCCATCATTTGTGTCTTTACAAATAGAAACCATACTTTAAAAGAGATTTTAATTTTAATTTTAATTTGGGAATTTCACATACACACACACACACACACACACACACACACATATACAGGCACTGTTAAGAATTTAATTTTAATTTGAACTTGGGAATTACACAGACACACACACAGGTACTGTTTTCTGATCAAACTCACTTATTATTCTCTCTTGTCCCCTTGTCCCCTACCAAAATCACACTTTCTCAAATATGTCTACCTCTCACATGAATGTCTTCTTTCTTTTGTGACCTATTAGTTCCAAGAAGGTTCATCCTGAGGAACCCTAAGAGCTTTTGCCAGACCCACACCCTCCTTACAGCTTCCCCCTCCTACCTGGGGTCAAGGCTAAGCCAAGTTTCATTCCCCACCCACAGGAACATTCCTTTTTTTTTTTTTTTTTTTTTGGTTTTTCGAGAAAGGGTTTTTCTGTATAGCTCTAGCTGTCCTGGAACTCACTTTGTAGACCAGGCTGGCCTCGAACTCAGAAATCCGCCTGCCTCAATCTCCCGAGTGCTGAGATTAAAGGCATCGCCACCATGCCAAGCACACAGGGACATTCTTGAGTAAAATATTCTCAGAAAACCCACAGAATGTACTGACTGGTAGTCACCTGACCATCTGAAAAGTTCTAGGTAGAGTTCAAATGCATGTCATGATCTGCCCATGCTTCCTAGGCAATAGATTTAAAGGTCAATAAGTTAAAGCAATTTAACCTATGCTTAACCAATAAATTTGAACTGTAATCTTGCTGATGTAACCTGTGCCCCTAAAAAGTATAAAAACTGCTTATATTAATCATTCAGGGCTGCCTTCTAGTGACTCACTTTGAGGGACTAATTGAAGGTCGATCCTTTCACACCTGAAAAATAAGCCTCTTGCTATTTGCGTCTCCATGTCTCACTCAGGGGTGTCTCGAAGTGAGTACCACTGACCAAGGGCTGGGATCTTAAAATCCATGTGGGCATGGGCATGAATTTATCCACTGGAGCATAGGCAAGACTCCAGTGGCTAAATCACCGAAGAAAATGACTATACCTATCCCAGTTGTTATTAACTGTCAATTGTTCTTTAGGGAGGGTCAGAGCCTCATGACCACCACCATCCACCACCATCCACTACTAAACACTGAAAAACATATCTTGTGAATATTCTGTGTAGTTAATTTTAGCTTCTATGAGGACAAGATTTCTGGGAGGGTTTGAATAAGATTGTTCCCATGGCCTCCTATATTTGAATGTTTAGAGAATACTTTAGGATATGTGGCCTTGTTAGAGTAGGTGTGGCCTTATGGTAGAAAGTATGTCACTGGGGGTAGGCTTTGGGACTGCAAATGTTGGGTCTTCAGGTAGAACTACTTCCAATTTTCTGAGGAACTGCCAGATTGTTTTCCAAAGTAGTTTTACCAGCATGCAATCTCACCAGCAATGGACGAGTATTCCTCTTTCTCCACATCCTTGGAAGCATCTGTTGTCACCCAAGTGACTGATTTTAGCCATTTTGATTGGAGTGAGGTGGAATCTCAGGATCATTTTGATTTGCATTTCCCTGACTACTAAGAACTTTGAACATTTCTTTAAGTGCTTCTTGGCCAGTCGAGATTTCTCAGTTGGGAATTCTTTGATTAGCTCTATGACCAATTTTTTAAATAGGGTTACTTGGTTCTCTGGAATATAACTTCTTGAGTTCTTTGTATACTTTAGATATTAGCCCTCTATCAGATATCTGGTTGTTAAAGATGTTTTCCCAATCTATAGGTTTCCATTTTGTCCTGTTGTCAGTGTCTTTTGCCTTACAAACGTGTTTCACTTTTATGAGATCCCATGTGTCTATAGTTGATATTAGAGCCTGAGCCACTGGTGTTGTGTTGAGGAAAATTTCTCCAATTCCAATGTGTTCAATTTTTCACTGGATGGTTTTAGCTTCTTTTTCAAAAATCAAGTGACCATGAATGTATGGATTCAGTTCTGGGTCTTCAGTTCTATTCCTTTGATCTGCCTGTCTGTCATTGTATCAATACCAAGTGGTTTGCTTTTATCACTGTTGCTCTGTAGCAGAGGTCAGGGATGATGATTCCCCCAGAAGTTCTTTTATTGTTGAGAATAGTTTTTGCTATCCTGGGTTTTTTTTTTTTTTTTTTTTTTTTTTTTTTTTTTTTTTTTGGTCCAAATGAATCTGAGAATTTGTCTTTCTGTCTGTGTGAAGAAATGAGTTGAAATTTTGATGGGGATTACATTTAATCTGTAGACTCATTATGATAAGATGGCCATTTTGACTATGTTAATCCTGCCAATCCATGAATATGAGAGACCTTTCCATCTCATGAAGTCTTCTTCAATTTCTTTCTTCAGAGACTTGAAGTTCTTGTTGTAAAAATCTTTCACTTGCTTGGTTAGAGTCACACCAAGATATTTTATATTATGTGTGACTATTGTGAAGGATGTGGTTTTCCTAGTTTCTTTCCCAGCCCATTAATCCCTTGAGTAGAGCAAGGCTACTGACTTGTTTGAGTTAATTTTATACCCAGCCACTTTGCTGGAGTTGTTTATCAGGTTTAGTGGCTCTTAGGTGGAATTTTGGGGTCACTTAAGTACACTATCATATCATCTTCAAATAGTGATATTTTCACTTCTTTTTTTCCAATTTGTATCCCTTTGACCTCCTTTTGTTGTCTAATTACTCTACCTAGAACTTCAAGTACTGTGTTGAATAGATAAGGAGAAAGAGGAGAGACGTGTCTAGTTCCTGGTTTCAGTAGGATTTCTTCAGGGTTATTTGGCTTGGCTTGATGTTGACCTCTGGTTTGCTATATATGGCTTTTACTATGTTTAGGTATAGACCCTGAGTTCCTGCTCTTTCCAAGACTTTTAACATGAAGGGGTATTGAATTTTGTCAAATGCTTTTTCAGGATCTAATGAGATGATCATGTGCTTTTTCCCTTCGAGTTTGTTTATATACCGGATTATGTTGATGGCTTTCCATATATTGAAACATCCCTGTATCCCCAGGATGAAGCCTACTTAATCATAGTGAATGATCATTTTGATGTGTTCTTGGATTTAGTTGGCAAGAATTTTATTGAGCATTTTCACATTAGTATCATAAGAAAATTAGTCTGAAATTTTCTTTCTCTGTTGGGTCTTTGTGTGGATTTGGTATCAGCATAACTGTGACTTTATAGAACAAACTAGGTAGTGTTCCTTCTGTTTCTATTTTCTGGAATAGTTTGACGAGTTTTGGTATTAGGTGTTCTTTGAGGGTCTGATAGAATTCTGCACTAAAACCATCTGGTTGTGGGCTTCTTTGGTTGGGAGACTTTTAATGACTGCTGCTATTTCATAATGGGTTAGGGGACAGTTTAGATGGTTTATTTGATCCTGATTTAACTTTAGTACACAGTATCTGTCTAGATAATTATCCATTTCCTCCATATTTTCCAGATTTGTTGAGTATAGGCTTTTGTAGTAGGATCTGATTTTTTTTTTTAAATTTCTTCAATTGCTGTTGTTATGCCTCCCTTATCATTCTGATTTTGTTAATTTGGATACTGTCTCTGTGCACTCTGATTAGTCTTGTTAAGGGTTTATATATCTTCTTAATTTTCTCAAAGAATCAGCTCCTGATTTTGTTGGTTCTTTGTATGGTTCTCTTTGTTTCTACTCGGTTGATTTCAGCCCTGAGTTTGATTATTTCCTGCCATCGATTCCACTTGGATGTGTTTTCTTCTTCTTGTTCTAGAGCTTTCAGATGTTCTGTTAAACTTCTAGTGTATTCTGTCTCTAATTTACTTATGGAAGCATTCAGAGCTATGAGTGTTCCTTTAGTACTGCTTTCATTATGTTCCATAAGTTTGGGCATGTTGTGGCTTCCTTTTCAATGAATTCTAAAAAGTCTTTAATTTCTTTCTTTACTTCTTCCCTGACCCAGTTATAATTGAGCAGATAGTTGTTCAGCATCCATGTGTATGTGGGCTTTCTGTTTCTTTTGTTGTTATTAAAGACCAGCCTTAGTCTGTGGTGACCTGATAGGATACATGAGATTATTTCATTCTTCTTGTATCTGTTGAGGCCTGTTTTGTGACCAATTGATTATATGGTCAGTTTTGGAGAAGGTACAATGAGGTTCTGAGAAGAAGTTATATTCTCTTCTTTTAGAATGAAATGTCCTATAAATATCTATTAAATCCATTTGGGTCATAACTTCTTTTAGTTTCACTGTGTCTCTGCTTAGTTTCTGTTTGCATGATCTGTCCATTGATGAGAGTGGGGTGTTGAAGTCTCCCACTCTTATTGTGTGAGGTTCAATGTGCACTTTGAGCTTTAGCAAAGTTTCTTTTATGAATATGGGTGCCCTAGCATTTGGGGCATAGATGATCAGAGTTGAGAGTTCATCTTGGTAGATTTTTTCTTTGATGTGTATGAAATGTCCTTCCTCATATTTTTTATAACTTTTGGATGAAATTCATTTTATTCAATATTAAAAAGGCTACTCCAGCTTGTTTCTTTGGACCGTTTCTTGGAATTTTTTTTCCAGTCTTTTACTCTGAGGTACTGTCTGTCTTTGTCACGCAGGTGTATTTCCTGTATTCAGTAAAATGCTGGGTCTGGTTTTCATAGTCTCTGTTGAGAAGTCTGGTGCAATTCTGATAGGTCTGTCTTAATATGTTACTACACCTTTATCCCTTATGTTTTTTAATATTCTCTCAATGAGGTTCCTGGGTCCACTGGGTCCATGGCAGGTCCCACTTGGGCCAGGTATTGGGGCAGTAATGGTTATCTCTCCTGTGAGCTTGGGTTTGTCAGCTTTCCTGGGAGACAAGTTTTCTCTGGGTAGGATTAGGGTGCAAAGGACTGTGGTACAGGGTCATTTCCTAGGAGCAGATGGAAACTCGCAGAATCCTGTCTCTGACTTCATTGAGGTTCCTAAGTCCACTGGGTCAAAATCAGCACTTGTTTTCCCTTGTTACTATTCATGGTATTCTGTGTGTACATTCTTTTGTGTTGATAAACTGTGACTTATTTATCCAAACATCAATTTTTATATGTCAGACTGTCCTAGATAAAATGGGACAAGAACCACCCAACTGTCAGTTAACTAACATTTTATTTTTTAAAAAAAGTAAGTAATTATAAGTTTGGGGGACTTTGGGGGTAGCATTGGAAATATAAATAAAGAAAATACCTAATTTAAAAAAAAGTAGCAAGTGATTCAGAAAAAAATACTCGGTGTTACAGCAGAACAGAGACTGTTTTAGTCAACGGGAATAGTGATCACAGAAAAGGATATTTTGTGTATTTGTATCCTTTAAAAACATTTTAAAGATGTTGAGTCCAGAGAATGATAAGTTAAACTTTTAAAAGATCACTTTGGGAACAAATCACCAGTAATCCTATGAAAAGAAGTTTGCATCTGAAATTTTTCCTCACTTTAACCTATAAAAATGTGAGTGAGAAAAAACGTACTGTAATATAACACAAGAGGTGCAGTAAGCTGCTCACATGGAAAATATGTGGAGAAAGAAATGAGAGTGTCGATATTGGTCAAAGTAGTCAAGGTATAAAATGCAACTCATAGATTCAGAAACATTTCTATAAATATGTCATTTGTAATAAAATTTATTTTTCTTTTCATGTATTTTATCATATATATATATTTTATATATTTTTGTATTGCATGCAAGTATTTGATCTTCCACTTTCTGTCTCTATGTGTTTGACTAATAAGCTTATAAAGTAATTTTTTACTTCCAAAATTCATCATATTTTTCTACTGAATTTGTGGCTTTACTTTTATGTTGGTATTACATTTGAAATCTGTTTTTGAATAAATTATGAATAATGAATATCTTTTTTCCAAATTCCTAATTACTGCCTAGTTCCACCAACACCATTAATCAGTTAATTTGTCTTTTATCCACTGATTTTGATATCCTTTCATTTGATTAGTATCATTTTATTTTGGCATATTTCTTGAATTTGAATTTCCATTTATCTACCCAATCACAGACAGTAAGAAATTATTTTCTCAGAAATTGGACTTTTATACATTAATACTAAATATGGAAATTATGTATTCATCTTTAGAGTTTTTATTTTGAGAATTATTTCTTTGACTATTTCATAGCCCTTATTCCAAATGAAGTAGAAATCATGCTATCACAATTAAGACAAAAATAGAATAGCTTCATACCTGGAAAATTCCCAAGATAATATCTAGAGTTGTTTTGGGGATCCGGTATTTGATTTTGAAAATTAACGAAGAAAAAAAAAAGAAGGAAGGAAGGGGGAAGAGAGGAAGAGAGAAAAAGAGAGAGAAAGAAAGACATGGTGCTTAAGTATTAGCTGAGAGTCCTACATTTATATCCACAATCAGCCGGAAGAGAGAGTAACACTAGACCTAGGTTGATATCACAAAGCCCACCCCTAGTGAAACACTTCCTCCAAAATGCAATGCCTCCTAATCCTTCTCAAATAGTGCTACTCCATTATGACTAAGCAATCAAATATATAAGCCCATGGAAGCCATTCTTATTCATACTGCCAGATGAAGGAAGCTCCATGCACTACAGGTTTGCTGGGTTTCTTGGCACATGACTGAGCCTCATCACCACCGAAAGCCAGGGTTGGCAGGACACACTGTGCAGGGAGCTGCAACAGAGAGGCTGCAGGACTTGGTAGACTCACTGTAGCCATACAGTTTTTGTTTGTTTTGTTTTGTATTACTTTTTTTTTCTTTTTCATTTTTTTCTCTTTTTCTTCATTTTTGCCTAGTGATCAACACAGTTAGGTGCAAGTAGAGCAAACAAGAACAAGACAACCAAGGTCTCATGCCATTCTGGGTGAATATCTGACTGACTCCTCTGTGGGTAAAGCCAAGCTCAACAGGAAGGGCTGGCATTTTGGAAGTATCATTGTGTGGTAAAAAGAGCTGAATAATGAATATAGCCTTAAAGGTGCTTATCACAGTAAAGACTGTAACTCCCTACTCAAATCTATGTTATGATTACTGTTTCATCTTGTTATTTCTGTTGTTTTCTTGGAGATTTGGACCAGACATTGCCTTTAGCTTCCAGGAACACATTTTTTTTAATTAATTAATTTTTTTTTTACGTTCCATATTCCATTCCCTGTCCCCCCATTAACCTCCTGACTAATCCACATCCCATATCTCCTCCCCAACCCCCTATCTCCATGAGGATGTCCCTCCCACCCCCTACCCCCCCACACCCAACACCCACCCAACCAAACATTTAAACTCCTTGTGGCCTCCATTCTCTTGAAGTTAGGTGCATCATCTCTGAATGAACACAGACCCAGAAGTCCTCTACTGTATGTGTGTTGGGGGCCTTATATAAGCTCTTGTATGATGTTTGTTTAGTGGTCCAGTGTTTGAAAGATCTCAGGGGATCTAGATTAATTGAGACTGCTGGTCCTCCTACAGGATCACCCTTCTCCTCAGCTTCTTTCAACGTTCCCTAATTCAACAACAGGGGTCAGCTGCTTCTGTCCATTGGTTGGCTGAAATTATCTGCATCTGACTCTCCCAACTGCTTGTTGGGTCTGTTGGAGGGCAGTCATGATAGGTCCCTTTTTGTTAGTGTTCCATAACCTCAGTAATAGTATCAGGCCTTGGGACCTCCCCTTGAGCTGGATTCCACTTTAGGCCTGATGCTGGACCTTCTTTTCCTCAGACTCCTCTCCATTTCCTTACCTGTGATTCTTTCAGACAGGAATCATTATGGGCCAGAGATATGATGGCAACCCCACCCCTCACTTGGTGCCCTGTCTTCCTGCTGGAGGTGGGCTCTATAAGTTCCCTCTTCCTACTGTTGGACATTTCATCTAAGGTCCTTCCTTTTGATTCTTGAGAGTCTCTTACCATTTTTAATGTACAATGTGTATAAGAGTAACAGTACAAAGAAGTGCTAGCAAAAAAGCTAGTTCTTTCAAAAGAGGAAACTGTCCCTTGACAGAACTTGAATTTTCATAAAGGGTGATAATTTTTCAATTACGTATTTATATATTCACTCACTCATTCATTCATTCATTCATTCACTTTACATCCCTATTGCAACCAGATTCTTTTCTTTCTTCCTAGTCCCATCCTCCCACACCCTTCTTCCCAGGGATGGAAGTAGCCCCAGAAGTTCTTTTATTGTACAGGATTGTTTTAGCTATCTTGGGATTTTCACTTTTCTATATAAAGTTAATTATTGTTCTTTTAAAATCTGTAAAGGATGGTATTGGAATTTTGAGGAGAATTGCATTGGATATGTAGATTGCTTTTGGTAACACAGACATTTTTTACTATGTTAGTCCTTCTGAGATTCATGAGATGGGAAATCTTTCCATTCACCGGCCCAACTATGTTCATAGCAACTTTATTTGTAATAGCCAAAGGAGGAACAACCTAGATGTCCCTCACCCAAAGAATGGTTAAAGAAAATGTGGTATTTTTACACAATGGAATATTATCCATTAATTTAAAACAATCACATCACGAAATTTGCAGACAAATAGATGGTCTAGATCATTCTGAGTGAGGTAAAGCAGACCCAAAGAGATAAACACAGTATGATTTCACTTATAAGTGATTATTAGCTACATCATGATGAACATGATATAATCCATAGACCCAAAGAAGCTAAGTAACAAGGAGAGCCCAAGGGAAGACTCGTGCATCTCAGTGAGAAGGGGAAATAAAAAAGACATCTGAGGTAGATGGAGGGAGTAGTACTGGGTGGGAGAGGGTTTGGGGAGGAGAACATGGTGTGTTGGGGGGTCAGGTGTCAGGCAGGAGAGAGGGAGAGAGTACTGAAATCAGTGCAGGGACATCACTGGGATGATCTAGGAATCTGGAACAATGGAAACTCTCAATAGTCTATGAGGGTGATTTAGATAAGACTCCAAGCAATGGGGAATATGAAACCTGAAACACCTATCTCCTGTAAAGCTTTGCAATGGAGAGACTGGGATACAAACCAAACCACAAAACTGTTGACACACAATTTGTCCTGCCTACAAGATGTACAGAGGTAAAGATGGAGCAGAAATTGAGGGAATGACCAACCAATGATTGGCCCAGGTTGAGACTCATGCCATGAGAGAGAGAGCCAACCCCTGACACTGTTAATGATAATCTGCTATAGTTGCCAACAGGCAGCTATAGTAACTGTTCTGAGACTTCACCCAGCAACTGATGAAAGCGAACACAGAAATCCATAGCCAAACATTAGGTGGAGTGGAGGAATCCCGTTAAAGAAAGGGAAGGAAGAATTGAAAAAGTCAGAGAGGTCAAGGACACTACAGAGAACCTATTGAATGAACTAGCCTGGGCTCATAGGGGCTCACAGAGATTGAATAACCAACTAAAAGGCATGGGTGAACTGGACCTAGGTCCTCTGCATATATGTAATAGTTGTGCAGCTTGGTCTTCCTGTGGGATTCCTAAGAGCAGGAACAGGTGATGTCTCTGACTCTGTTGCCTGCCTTTGGATTCCCTTCCCTAACTGGGCTGCCCTCTCTAGACTCAATAAGAAAAGGTAAGCCTAGTCCTATTGCAACTTGCTATACCAAGGCGGGGTTGATATCTATAGGAGGACTCTGTGTTTTTTGTTTTTTTTGGTTTTTTTTTGTTTTTTTTTTTTTTTTTTGTTTTGTTTTTTAGGAGAAAGGGAGGAGGGGAGATGGAGATAGGAAAGGTGAGAGGGAGGGACTATGAGGAGAGGAGGGAGAAGAACTTCAATTAAGATATAAAGCAAATAAATTAATTAATTTTAAAAGAACCTTCTGGTTATTTCAATGTTCAAATAAACAGTTGATCCTATAAGTAATCCAACTCTGTACCCTCTTTGCTCAACAGTGAGAATGTTAGTAATATGAGACCCGATATGAATGTTTTTGCATAATTATTGTCAGTTTGTCATTTTACTTTTTCAGAAAGTAAACCAGATTTGCAAAATTACCAAGTTCCCTTTCCTTAATTATCAAACGACTATATTACATCCCATCAACTGCATCAATGGGGAACTCAAACCAACCATCAGTACAGATTTCAACTATTGGCCAGTTATGTACTTAGAAGAGTTCTCTTGTGCTTCATCTGTTACTACTGATATTTTCTCATTGCTAGCCACATAGTGAGCCACCCAGTTCTAAACTTTGTCTTATAACTTAGTTCTTAATTCTAGGCCTAGATAAAAGTGATGTCATTTGGGTTTCTAATAACAGATACCCAGATAAAGATTAAAGTGCAAGACATCAAGCAATAACCTCAAATTCAACATTATGGAATAAAAGAGAAGGATCTGAAGCCAACCTCTAGGAAAATATTAGTGGTAGCGATAGGTAACTCCAAGGTATTACTGGAGTTAGAGCTTACCTTCGAATCATGCTTAGCTGGTTTGAGATAATGGCTTTTGTGTTCCTGTATCAACCAAGTGTTGAAAATGGGTCATCCAAGAAATATGTAACCTTGAGCACAACTGTTCTCTATAACAAAGACAAACTATTTGGTCCTCAGAGAAGAGATATAGGTCCTCTATTGGTCCTGTATGTGTCCTGTATGGGTCCTCACTAAAATGTTTGAACAATGGCATCAGTGTATACTTTTCCTCCTACCTTCTTCCTCCCCTCCTTATTTCTTCCTCCTCTCCCTTTCTTCCACAACACATTGCATTAGAATTATTTTAGTGAATTCCAATGATTTACTGAATGAAGATGTATATGTGAGAAGAGTATGGAAAGACAATTACAAACTGATGTAAACAGGAGAATTTGAAAGTTATACATTCTCTATAAATTGCATTCATTGTACATAATATTGGTAATATTTCCAACTGGACAAACTGAAGAGTTCAAATAAGTTTTAAATATTGTCCTATATATTGGCTGAAAGCAAAGCAGTCACTTATAAAATGTAATATTTGCATACTGATGATACACTTTACAAATGTAGATGTGGCTTAAAGATTATCCAGAAGTTAGGGGGAAATGCTATTGTTTATCATAGTTTGTTCACTATTAAATCTCTCAATGTATGAACAAAAAAATTAACAAAGTACATGACAACAAGGAAAAATCATTATTTTCATTTTACTCTTTATGTATTCAAGATAAGTTCATTGATTGTGGTTTTCAGACAAAAATTTAATAACAGAAATTGTACTGCAGTAATGTATTTTATAAACACTCCTATTTTGCAATGCCTAATCACTCATGATGGAGAACGTTTCCATAATTACTGGTAACATAAGCTTCAAATCATATTTGTTTTCTTCAAATGAAAGAAATAATTTCAAGTTGCTTTGTTCTCACATACTTTAGGCCCACTTCAGAAATCAACACTTAAATGTTATTTCATTAACAGGTATCAAAATATGGCTTTTGGCCGCCACCAGCGCAGCTGTGCCACAGCTGCGAGGAGACTGGCCGCCTGACTTCCCTCCTCGCTGGCCGCGGTGTCCTCAGATTTATTCCAACAGTCAGTTAAAACATGGTGGATTACTATGAAGTGCTGGGCGTGCGGAGACATGCCTCACCTGAGGACATTAAAAAGGCGTATCGAAAACAGTCACTTAAATGGCACCCGGACAAAAATCCTGAAAATAAAGAAGAAGCAGAGCGGAAGTTCAAACAAGTAGCTGAGGCATATGAAGTGTTATCGGATGCTAAAAAGCGGGACATCTACGACAAATATGGCAAAGAAGGATTAAATGGTGGTGGAGGAGGAGGTGGAATTCATTTTGACAGTCCATTTGAGTTTGGCTTCACATTCCGGAACCCAGATGATGTCTTCAGGGAAATTTTTGGTGGAAGGGACCCATTTTCATTTGACTTCTTTGAAGACCCATTTGATGACTTTTTTGGAAACCGAAGGGGTCCCCGAGGAAGTAGAAGCCAAGGTGCCGGCTCATTTTTCTCTACCTTCAGTGGATTTCCTTCTTTTGGAAGTGGATTTCCTGCTTTTGATACAGGCTTTACTCCATTTGGGTCACTAGGTCATGGGGGTCTCACTTCATTTTCTTCAACGTCATTTGGCAGCAGTGGAATGGGCAACTTCAAATCAATATCAACTTCAACTAAGATAGTTAATGGCAAAAAAATCACGACAAAGAGAATTGTGGAGAACGGTCAAGAAAGAGTAGAAGTTGAAGAAGATGGGCAGTTAAAGTCCTTGACAATAAATGGTAAGGAGCACCTGCTACGCATGGATAACAAGTAACTCAACGCACGCATTTAACAGAAATGTTAAACCATAACAAGCACCATTTGAGGAATAACAGGAACTTTTTTTTTGAAGATTTGAAACGAACTCGACTTTCTGTATAACTGTACCTAAACTAAAGTATTTATAAAAAAGCTCGTTGGAGCCTCCATCTATCAGATTTTGAGTTTGTTGTTGGGACCACAAAAAAGGACCTTACTTTCTATTTCTTTTGTCCTTAAAATTGTTGTAATCTCTGTATGCACTTTGCTTTAAACAAATCGTAATCTGAGGTGAGCCCTGTGACTTTTGAGTAGTGCTAGGAAGAGATTGTCTGTAACACCAGTATGGATCTGTTTCCCATTGTGGTGAATTGTGAGTGAGTAGTGTCAGCCTGCTGTGAAGTTAACAGAAATACTTCAATTTTATTTTCAGTATTTAGTGATGAAAGCTATTACTGCATCAATGGTAATACATTTCTGGTTTAGTGTACACTAAGGATGTTTTCTAGTTGTGCATGGATGCCGGCAACCTCGTCAGTTTGACTATTGTTTAAATATGTAATGTTAAGCTTGGGTTTAAAAAAGCTGGTAATTTGGGTTTTTGTCATTTGCTTTAAAAAAAAATAAATGCGAATGTGTTTGGTGCATTCTTTCATGAAAAAAAAATGGCTTTTGAGTTTTGAAGCAAGAAATATTATAATATTGCTATTATATGATATTGATTTTCACAGTTAAATCTTTATTTGCTAATGTAGAGTCTCTTCTTCCCATGAAAAAGATTAACTGGCTTGTTCCTTTTCATGAGTCACAGGGATAAAACATTTTTAAAAGCATACAAAAGTAATAACTTTAAAATAACTTTGATTCAATATGAGAATTGCAGCATGGTGTTTATATACGGAGCTGTCTTTGGAGCAAGTCTTTGTCTTTGACAAGTCTGGGGTAAAAGAGACTATGTCCAAACAGCTTTGTCAAGAAACAGGTGAAACCAGGGTTCAGTTCATGCTCAAGAAAATTTATGGAATTGAAATGTTGTTAATGTTTGAGTTACACGTTATATTTGTGGATCTGGCCACTTATATAAGAAGTTTTTACCCCCATGAAAAAAATCCACACATCCCACCCTAGCCCAGCCATTCACATAAGACAAAAGGATGAAATTTGTAACAATTGTTGAAGATTTTTGTCCTGTTGTGTTGTAAGCTGAGGGAGGCTACACTGTTGTCTTGGCTTGTGTCTATGGTTTTCTTCTAATGAACCCTAACTTGTTTTATATTTCTCTGTTTCTCCTTCTTAGTTTTAGCTTTATCACTTAGTTCCTCTTATTTCTAAGGGTCCCCACCACTTTTTAGGGGTCACTTTGTTTTTAGCAGATGTCTGCCTTTCTACTCACTTCACACAGACTAAAATGAGAACACCTCACTCTGATTGCTTAGAACTATAGCTGAGAATCACTGTGACAATTAAACAGTGCATTGCTGATAGCCATGAGTGATTTACTGCTCCAGAAAGAATATGGAAAACATTCATTGACAAAAATTAGTAGTTGTCTGCTAAGGGAAGAGCCAGGAGGGGGGCAGGAATTGGGATGAGAATGAATGAATGAATGAATGAATGAATTAAAAATTAGTAGACATGCATTCATGATCCAGTGGTAAAGTCACATCAGATCAATTCAAATATTCACTTCAACAATTTGACTGTACTTTTGCTAGAATTTATTATTGTTTTAATTGACAACATTTCTAATAAAATTGAATCAATATAGGAGTATGACAGCTACTAGTGGCTGCTATGTTTGTTTTGTTTTTAACGTAGAAATATTAACTGTACACATTCTTGCAGAGTTTTTAATTCCATGCATGTTTTATCATCTCTTCCCCACTCTGGTTCAAATATCCAGTCACCTCACATGCTGCTCCCTGTGTCCCCAGCTAATTAGCATGCTACTGGTAAGGAGGGAAAGTGACCTTTTCTATAATTTCCCTTCTTCTATTCAACAAGAGCTGTGAAGTACTATACAATTAATAGGAATGTGGTGAGAACGAAAGGTTTCATTTGATGGGTTAAGAATGAAACGAATTCATTTCATGAAGATGAACTGAGTTATACCCTGGTACAGTTAGTATGCACTCCATAGTGCAATGTCTAATTGAGCCATTTCTGTGTTTTACATGAATGGCAGAACAAGTGACTGTTTAATTTTGTTCATTTTTTGCATTGTGTTAGAATGTAGCTTTTCATCAGGTCATAGTTAGGAGTGACATAGAGACAGAATAAATTAGCTAAGCATTTACTGACATTCTACATGTGACTGGTTTAAATTTGTTCCTATTTAAGGGCAAATAGAATTACTTTGTTTCAGATATTAAAAGCTGTTTTAAACATTTCCAGAGACTGAGGCTTCTCTATTTTGATTAAAATTTATTTCCTTTTAGCTAAACACTTATAGAAATTTAAGATAGTGTATATTCTGCTTTTATGAACATCCTATGAGAATTAAGGTTATATCTTTAGTATTCCTTTTAGAAAATATTTTATAGCAGAGGGGAAAAACTTTTTGTGTTTGTCTTTTTTCCTTTTCTAAAGGTCTAGACAGGCTAACAAAATAACATTGCTTTCAGTGTCTCTTGTAAAAAAAAATAATAATAAAAATACTGGGCCCCAAAACCACACAGCTGGTCTTTTCAATTTTCTTAACTACTGAATTGGATTAACTGCATGATCCGAGTCAATTGATTGTGCAGAAATCAATGGCTGAGAAGGCCAGATTGTCTCTCCTGGTTGGCCTCTTTCCTAAGCCTCTGAGCTTGTGATATTCATTCAGTGCACCATCAACTTTTAAAATAAATGACTTTCTAAGTGCCCAAGTTATAAACTTTGATTGATGGTATTTGTCTCAGTAATACTCAGTAAATGAGGAACAAATACAATTTTGAAGTTTGCATCCAAAATAGCATTTATTTTGATTAGGCTGATTATAACATGTCGGGATAATCAAGATGTAAAGAAATCTGCCTAATTTGTTCACCACCCCCCATCAATCCTGTAGTGATATCTTTTAAAATTTCTCCACACACATAGGGTACAGAGACACACAGAGAGAAAGTATATGTATGTCTGTGTGTGTATCTGTGTGTGTCTCTGTGTGGATATGCATGTGCATGTGACAACAATGCCTTCCCAAATTATTTTCTCATACCCATCTCTAGATTCTAAAATCAGAATACAAAATCTGTAGGTGGAATCACATTCCTGATTCTAGGTTACCTGTCATGTCCAGAGTCCTAAAAGTTACATTGAACTAACAGCAAAGGAAAGAGGAGTTATGGTAAGAGAGAAGTAATTCTGATTGCTTTACAACTGTAGAGTGAGAGACACAAGTCAAACATTGGGGCTGGCTTCTACAGTCTAAAGAAGGAAAATGAATTCTTCCATGGAAATTCCAGAAATAAAAACAAAACAACTGATTTATAGATTGCAGTGTAGTATGAAGGTGTTAGACTTCCAAGTTACAGACCTGCAAGACAATATATGTTTGCTATGTGTAGAAACCACAATATATTATTCTCTAGCTTTAGAAAGTTAATATGGGATATGTATGCATATGTATGTATCTGTTAAACAATAGCTTTTTGTATACATACAGATATCTATCTATCTATCTATCTATCTATCTATCTATCTATCTATCTATCCTGAAATGAAAGTATCATCTATGTGCTACTTAACCATTCTCATTCTTTTAAAACTATTATGAGACATTTTATAATTGTTAGATAAAATGAGAAAAGTGTTATTACCAAATTAAAATCACATTTTCAAATGATAATGTACTGAATATAACATGAAGACCCAATTGTACCTAATGAATCAAAACAGTCATTTGGATAGAAAAACAGAAATCATGACTCCCTGGTCTTTGTACTCATCTGAAGGATTCTGTGTAAAATGCTACAACTGAACAACATTCAAGGAGCAAGTCTTTCTCTCCCTACTTCATCCATTAATCCTCTATACCACTTGGGAAGAGTGACTAACTGACCTGATTGAAAAGATGAAAAGAGGCTTCATCCTACTATCCACATTATCTAGGGACAAATAAAAAACAATGCATTTTGGGTTTCTTCAGGATCTGTTGTTATGTCTCCCTTTTCATTTCTGATTTTGTTAATTAGGATGCTTTCCCTGTGCCCTCTAGTGAGTCTGGCTAAGGGTTTGTCTATCTTGTTGATTTTCTCAAAGAACCAGCTCCTCGTTTGGTTGATTCTTTGAATAGTTCTTGTTTCCACTTGGTTGATTTCGCCCCTGAGTTTGATTATTTCCTGCCATCTACTCCTTTTGGGTGAATTTGCTTCCTTTTTTCTAGAGCTTTTAGGTGTGTTGTCAAGCTGCTAATGTGTGCTCTCTCTAGGTGGGGGAGCGTGTGGGGGACTTTTGGGATAGCATTGGGAATGTAAATGAAATAAATACCCAATAAAAAAAGAAAAACAAACAAACAAAAAACAATGCAATATAACTGTTGTTTCTTTTTTCCTTCTGAACCTTCCTCTGCCATTCAGACAGCACAGTGGGTCAGACAATCCCAAGTGGGTGTCAACCTGACATGCTGTCTTGTGTGCTTACTCATGGTAGTTTCTCTAGCAGATCAACTGAATGAGAAAAGCAGGCTGTGTCTAGAAGAGCACAATGCATTAAAAACAAATTGCCATGCTTTCATATTGTAAAGAATATTCTGTAGTATTCTAAGATTTCTTAGAAGTCCAAAGGATTTGGGAGATGGTTTGATTTTTAAAAATCTGCTTATTTTTGGCATGTATGTGCTTTGTGTGTGTTTGTGTGTCTGTGTGATGTGCAGATGAGGCTCAGAGGACACGGTGCAGGAAAGAGCTGATGCTCTCTTTCATAACATAAATGGTGGGAACTGAACCCAGATCATCAGATTTAACTGCAAGCACCTTCACCTGCTTAGCATCTTGCCACACGTACCCCTTCTTCAATGTTTCTTGAAGCTAGATATGTCATAATTTGTAGGACTTCTAAAATTAGTCACATCACTTGGTTATTCTAATTATATTGCTGTCAGGTATTCTGTATTCACTTCTTGAAAACATCAACAACAGTTCTAGGGTAGATCTACTCTAAAATATTAGTATTAATTAGCCACTTATTAAAAGCCTAGAAATAAGAAATTATATAACATGCTACAGCTAACAACTCTTAGTGAATTTATTTAAAGTCTTTGCAAGGTAATCTTCCACTGTGGAAGCATTAAACAGTTGTAATTTCCAATGTGTGGCTTTCCTTGCATAGTATTATTGTGGTGCCATCTTGAATAGTCAAGTCATGTATTAAAATTGTTCACTGAAGAAGAGATGGCATATCTCAGAATCATCTCTTCTTCAGAGGACATGACAGTCAATGGCTAATTCTACTGCTATTCAAAAATTACCTCACTGTGTTGGTTTGAATTAGTCCCCATAGGCTTATATATTTGAAAGCTTGCTTCTCAATTGGTAGAACTGCTTTGAGGAAAAAATTAGAAGATATGGTTTGGAGAAAGTGTGTCAATAGAGGTGGATTTTGAGATTTTAAAAGCTCACTCTATTCCTGTAAGCTGTTTGTCTGGCTCTTTCTGCCTTTTGTGGATTATATTTGACCTCTCAACTGCTGGTCAAATGCCATACCTGCCTTCATGTTGCCATGCTCCATGACATAATGGTTATGGGCTCACTCTCTAAAACTGTGAGATTCAATAAACTCTTTCTCCTACAAGTTGCTTTGGTCATGGTGCTTTGTCACAGCAATAGAAAAGTAACTGAGACACATATCTTATTGCTGCTTGTGAGAATACAGATGGGAAAGTTATAAATGTTGGCATTGATCACAGTTGAAGCACTAGATATATTTTAGCATAATACATCTGTCCTTTGTCTACCACTTATTCATCCTTTTCTATTTTAGTCTTTTTCTCATACAACTTATTCATTTAATTTCCCTTTGCTGAGATTCTGGAGGAAAATGAGAAGACTCCAGATATGAGATAAATGACCCATTAGTCAGCTTTCATCACTGTAGCAAAATGCTTAAGCTAATTAACTTATAAAGAGAAGAACTTTGCTATATATAAAACAATAGAAAAAGAGCTCTTGAATTCATAATGTCTAGAAAGAGTTGGAAAGCATACGAGGAAAAAGAAGGATAGAAATAGCACAAATATTATTCACATATGAAATTCTCAAAAATATTAAATTAATCTTTCAGTGAGTTGAATAACATTGATTTATTTTTTCTTTTCTTTCTTATTAATATTGTAGAACCATCATTAATATACTCTAAAACAAAGCAAACTTGAGTTCTTAGAATAAGACCAACTTTTTCATTATAAATTATTAAGTTAATCTTTGGTCTCAACAATTTGAAGAAAGACTTTTCCATGGCTGGCACTAGGTTATTGTTAGCAAATCTTTGGCCATTGGGAGAACCACTATTACTCTATGTGGTTTAGTTCCATTTAAATTATATGAATATATATATACATATATGCATATATACATGTTTGATATATTTGTATGTGTGTGTGTCAGTGTATATGCCTATGTGTGCTTACAAAATAATGTTTTCATGTTATGTGTTCCACTGATTGCAGACAATCAATAACTACTTCTATTTTTACTAAAAGAAATTTAAAAATCAAATTTTACACAAGAAAATGTCACATTCAGGAATAAAGTTGTATGTATTTTCCTTGCAATTCCTCTTTGTATACATGAGGATAGATGTGTATAGGTGAGAGAAACAGACTCAGAGAGACCAAGATGTTCTCTATTAAAGGACTCTGCTCCATTGACATCTAGTTAGATTTTTAAAAATAAATTATTCTCTGCTGAAGGTACTAAAGTAACCATATAATCTTTCTACCGTGTAGTTTTATCAATTGTTAATCTGGTCTTAATTTACAGTGAAACTACAGAGACAAAATGGCCAGTATCAACTGTTAGTTAGTGACTATGTCATAGCTAAGATTTTGATGGCTTTCATGTCTTTCTTCACAAGATGCTAAGGAATGAAATGAAGTTAAATGTGAGGGGGCTGCTTTGAAACATTTATAAGAAAGAATCCTAATTTTAGCAGTTCCAAGCATGCAAAGAGCTCAGGAATGTAATGTGATTATTTGATCTTCTGTGTGAATAGAGCCATTGATTGCCAAGTTTCTGAGATCAGTAAAACCATGAGAAACATGTTCCTTTGCCAAAGCAGCCCTGCTGATTGGAGAAGTGAATGAGACACTGTCTGAAACCCACATCTTATAGAAGCAGTTATTCAAATGTTATCAATTAGTTATTAATACCTTAGTGACAATCTGATTATTCAGTTAAATAAACATTCTTTCTTCGTTGAGCCAATAGTAGATAAATGTATACTTGTAAAATGTATATGATCTTTAATTTCATAAAAATAACATTTTGTATATTCAGTCAATAAATAAATATGTTGTTACCTGCACATGGAGCTAAAATGCCAGAGAACAAGGTTGACAGTCATAGTTTTTCCAATCATTGTTATGCCACACTATGTCAGCTAATACTTTTGCTACTTAAGCATATAAAATGCACAGGAGTTTATCATTATTATTGTTATCATCATGATTATTATTTTTTTTTAGTTCGTGCTTTCATGCATACAAGTGTGTACAAGCAAGTGTGTACCATGGTGAATCTGTGGAGGTCAGAAAACAACTTACAGGAGTATCTTCTTTCTGTCCATTATGTAGGCTCTATGAGTCTATGAATCAAACTCGAGACTTGGTGGCAAGCACCACTTGACTGCCAGAGCTAGAAATATACTTTTCCGTAAGCAGAAGAGTATAAAGCAATATATAGGCCTTAAGCATATAAATATAAATATATAAATGTGTTTTATATGAAAAAAGACAATGCATGTATAATAAAATAGTCATATGATAATTTGTCAATGAAAATTGTAATCTGATATTGCCGTTTGTAAGATTCAAAAGAGATTTTAGTTTATTGTTGCTAATGTGCTTTTCCCATAACTATCCAAGACTTTTTTTTAATATCAAATGGTCAAAGGCTAAATCTTTCATGATTTAATATGCCATTGTGTCTTGAGTAATGAAGGAGACATGTGTGATTAGTTTCAAAGTTAAGTGTGAATTTCTGTGAGACTATTTAGCAGGCTGTTGCTTATGTGTGTGAAATGTCAGGGTTTTTAAGTTTGATGGGAAGTCTGTGCCTGGGGATCAATTAATTTAAAATTTATTGAGCAAAGAAGAAATCTATCATGAAGAGATATTTTTGGAAAGTACAAGGGATCTCCAGGAAGGCTGACATCGTACTCACCTCGGTGGATGCCCTTCTAGAGATTCTACAGCTCTAAACTATGCACTGCTTCCCAGCTCCTGTAGCCATTTCTACTAGCTTAGGAGATCACTTCTTTACTACATCATGGCAACCCAGTAGCTGTGTTCTGATTGCCTTGACATTTAATGTACTTTTATTTTAGGGCATTTGCCAAATTATACTAAGAACCATGCTATGGGTTTAAAGAAGCACTATCTTTTATTTTATTAAAGAAGGTTTCTCATCTTCTTCCTTTATATTTTCCATATCCAGGAAAGAAAATATTGCTGTCACTTTCAGTGGAGTTTGCCTTTCATCTCTCAGTGGCATTTCAGGTCGCTAAGTGGTACCCAATTTATTTGTACTCTGGTGCCACTCCTGCAAAGCACACCTCTGTCAGCTGAGTTCCGGCTTCAGGTGATTGGCACTTGGAAGCCATGCCATGAACAAATCGACAATATCAGCTGCAGCCAGTCATCCTGCTGGCAATTTCCACATAGCTGCTGGAGGTGTGTTCTTAAAATTATTTAGCAGCCCTATCTGCAGTTTCTCCTGGGGAAATCTGAGATTGCTTTCTTTGATTTTCTTAAACTGTCCTATTTTACTCCAACTCTCTTTTATCCTATCTCATGTGTATTTGGCATTTTATTTACATAAGTAGTTCCTTTATCCTATTAAGGATAAAATTTAATAGACTCATTCCCATAAATAGTTACCTTAATTCTATTGATGATTTATTTCAGTATAATTTTATTTCCAAGAAATGTGCTGTTTGAATGTTTAATTTTAATCTAATTTTTACCACTTTTTATTAAAATAAACTTTAGTTATTCCTAAGACTTAACATGTATGCTTAGATGACTACTGCTTTTGGTTTACAATGCCCAAGGTCTATATAATAAATCATTATTACGACATACAGAGGACAGCATAATAAAACTATCAACCTAATACCAATTTCACTTTTTACAATATTTGTTACTTATTCACTCATTTTTAAGAGATTCAAATTTATAGATTATCACGTGACTAATAAATCATGAAAATTTTGGCCTAATTTTATGGAAATTCGAAGAGAAACTTGAGAAAGAGAATAGCCATGGTTCTCAAGAAGCTGTCAACTCTCTGGAGATGGTGAAAATCCATCCCTAGGTGTGTTTTCATACTGTTGTTAATCTGAGAGCAGCCAAAAGATGGGTATAGATGAGAGAGATGGTTAGACTCCTTTGAGTGAGAACAGAAAAAAAAAAAAAAGGGCAAGTAGAGACATTGAAATTCACTCAGCCCTCTTTGGAAGACAAACTTTACTCAATCTATGAGGCTGCAGTGAGTCAAGCATAATGCTGATGTTTAAGAGAAAGCTTGAAAATGCAAGGCCAATTTTCCAATTCCATACAATTTCATTTCAGTACAGTGGAAATACACTTTTTTTTATTCAAAACATGCGATATTGGACTCACTTATATTAGTTCTACTTAAGTACTAAATTCAATTTTTCTACTTTACATATTTTATCGCAATAGCTCCTTTAGTGAGCATTTATAATTATAATCAACATAAAACATGGTTTTTTTTTTCTGTTAATAAGGGACTACTCTATTTATTTTTCTCAAGCTAAGCTAAATGTCATGCATAGGTCAACAAAATAAATCTGTAAATCTCAACAGACACAAATGTTTATTTTATTAATGCCAACTCTAACTCCAAATTAAAATCATATGAGGTTGACACTGTGTACATATTTCAGATAAAATAATTTTGAATTTTAATATCAAATACATAAGGAGAATTAAAGCATTTTCTGCCCTTTTCTCCTGGTTTTATATGCATGGACTCAGAAGATAATGATTAAAATCAATTTACTCCGTACAAACACAGACATCATAAAAATATGAAGGTAGATAGACAGATGGACAGTGAATAGATAAACAGATGGCCATATTACATAGAAAAATACAGTAAAAACTGCTTGTCATTAAAATTAACACTCCAACAACATTTTTTAAACTTTTATTTTGAATCAGAGATAACAATACAAGCTCTGACATTTCAAACCTTAAAACTACAATGAACTCAAAGTCTACTTCAAGATTTTTACTTTAGACGATCAGTAATAAAACATAAGTGAAAAGAAAACCAAAATATTGATTTGATAATCTGGACACAAGCTGCACAGTCAACAGGAGCATGCTGAGAGGCACACTAAGGAAAACATGACTAGTTTGACTACCCTCAGAAGACACCCAGCAAAAGCAACACTGAAGTTTAACAGTGGGTCTGTTACACATATATAGATATCTTAGACCTATATAACATAGATACACTTCAAGCTGAGGGCATAAATATATCCATCTTGAAATCCATCAGGACTAGTTTATAAACTATGCTGGGCCTAAGACACAGGTAGAGCAAAAGTAGGCATATAAGAAAGAAAGAAAAACCTGAAGCAAAAGAAATTAATCTAATGTGTAGTAAAAGCAAAAGGACTAAAGACTGATGGGCCTAATACTTAGATTTAAGAACAGATTTTACAATAAATAAAAATATAATACTGAAAAGACAACCATTGATGGAGATGCACTACCCTGCCTGTGTACTCTTGCTGAAAAAGAAAGGTCTCTCATGACTTTTGGCAATGACTAACAAAGTCAGCATTTGACTACCAGCAGCAATTCACAGTCCTCTAAATCCAGGCACAGAGAGGAGAAACCATGTGGACCAATAGCAGATATTGCACAATTGTACTCATAGTCCAGTCAGGGGACTGTAGAATCTGGGACACAGTGGTTGCTTACTTAGTATAAGTCAGCAAGCATGAATGCATTGGAACAAGATATAAGTTTAATTTTAGTTTAAATATTTTGTTATATAGCCATACTAAGAATATTGACAAATGTTTTGATGAATGGATGTGGTATAAAAAGAAATACCTAAGAAACCTATTAAGAGCTAATAAGAACATAATGACAGAAAAATACTATAGCTTAAAAACATAAATGAAATGTTTACAAAATACTAAAAGAATCTTCATGGCCTTCCAAGTTATGAGGCATTAAAATACTTGTGAATTGGATTTCCCTGGGAAATAAAATAAGGTTTTACCGCTGAAGTCGGGATGAGCTTGGTAGGAAGGAAAGGATCAGAAGAAGACAGGAAGGGGAGATGAGGTTGAAGGAGGAAATGCAGAGAGAGATAATAAAACTGAGGGGCATTTGAGGGGTGATATGGAAATCTAATGCAACGGAAACTTTCTGAACAACCCAATGAAGTCTCCAAATAAGAAGGGAGACAGAGTCCCAGCTGACAACCACTTGTCAGCAAAGCTTCCAGTTCTAGGACTAGATCACCTTCAATTGAGTTGTTTGCCAAAATGGGTCCCATGAAAATCCCCAAACAACTTAGGTTATTTCCAAGATTTCTTTCCACAAACTGACAGCAAGGCCCCTTTGCTAAAGACAGCACCCACACAATTTATTGCACATGGAGAAGTCAAGATGATGCCTACATATAATCTCAACCCCTATGTTCTAGAGTCATTGGTACAAAAAGATACTCTGAGGACTGCCAAAAAAGAAACAAACACCAACCCAGTCACAAAATCTTTGTTCTATATTTGGTCCTACCTGCAAAATATGGTAAGCAATGGTGGTACAGAACTTGTAGGAATAGCCAACTTATGTCTTATTTAACCTAAATCCCACTACATGGAATGGAACCCATGCTAGACACTTCTTGAATGACCAAGAATCAAACAAAGATCATGCAGCATAGAGACCAAGGGTAAAACCAAATACTACTGATCTTAGGGAGAAAAAAGTAGCAATAAAATGATTCCTAATGTCTGCACTGGGAGCTGATCCTGTGCCACAGCTCTCTATACCCAATTACTGCCAGGAGAGAGCTGGTCTCCCAGGAGTACTGACACACAGGCTTGCAGGAGGAACAAGCCACAGTCAGAGACAACAAGACCGGATAACACCAGAGATAACCAGATGGCGAGAGGCTATGGTAAGAACATAAGCAACAGAAACCAAGGCTACTTAGCATCATCAGAATCCAGTACTCCAAACTCAGCAAGCCCTGGATACTCCAACACATCAGAAAAGCAAGACTCTGATGTAAAATCACCTCTCATGATGATGAAAGAGGACTATAAGAAGGACATAAATAGCTCCCTTAAAGAAATACAGGAGAACACAGGTAAACTGCTAGAAGCCCTTAAAAAGGAAACACAAAAATACCTTAAAGAAGTACAGCAAAACACAAACAAACAGGTAAAGGAATTGAACAAAACCACCCAGGATCTAAAAATGGAAATAAAAACAATAAAGAAATCACAAAGAGGAACAACCCTGAAGATAGAAAACCTAAGAAAGAGATCAGGAGTCATAGATGCAAGCATCACCCACAGAATACAAGAGATAGAAGAGAGAATCTCAGGGGCAGAAGATACCATAGAAAACATTGACACAACAAAGAAAATGTAAAAGGCAAAAAGCCCCTAACTCAAAACACCCAGGAAAAATGCAGGATAATAGGTATAGAAGACAGTGAAGATCCCCAACTCAACAGGCCAGTAAACTTCTTCAACAAAATTGTAGAAGAAAACTTCCCTAACCTAAGGAAAGAGATGACCATGAACATAAAAGAAGCCATTAGAACACAAAATAGATTAGATCAGAAAAGAAGTTCCTCCCATTACATAATAGTCAAAATACCAAATGCAGAAAACAAAGAAAAAATATTAAAAGCAGTAAGGGAAAAAATGTCAAGTAACATATAAAGGCAGACCTATCAGAATTGCACCGGACTTCTCACCAGAGACTATGAAATCCAAAAGATCCTGGGCAGATGTTATACAGACCCTAAGAGAACACAAATGCCAGCCCAGGCTACTATATGCAGCAAAATTCTCAATTACCATAATGGAGAAACCAAGATATTCCATGATAAAACCAAATGTACACAATATCTTTCCACAAATCCAGCCTTACAAAGGATAATAGATGGAAAATGCCAACACAAGGAGGGAAACTACACCCTAGAAAAAAGAAGAAAGAAATCTTCTTTCAACAAACCCAAAAGAAGATAGCCACACAAACATAAAAATAACATCAAAAATAACAGGAAGTAAAAATCACGGACCCTTAAAAATCTGTTAATATCAATGGACTCAATTCCCCAATAAAAAGAAATAGAATAACAGAATGGATAAATCAACAGGTCCAACATTTTTCTGCATATAAGAAAAGCACCTTGGTGTCAAAGGCAGACACTACCTCAGAGTAAATGACTGGAAAACAATTTCCAAGCAAATGGTCCCAAGGAACAAGCTAGAAAAGTCATTCTAATATCGACCAAAATCAACTTTCAACCAAAAAGTATCAAAAAGATAAGGAAGAACACTTCATACTCATCAAAGGAAAAAATCTACCAAGAACTCTCGATTCTGAACATCGATGCTCCAAAGGCATGAACCCCCCACATTCATAAAACAAACCCCCCACATTCATAAAACAAAGTAAATCTCAAAACACATTGCACCTCACACAATAATAGTGGAAGACTTAAACATCCCAGTCTCATCAATGGACTGACCATGGAAACACAAACTAAACAAAGACACATTAAAACTAACAGAAGTTATTGACCGAGTTGATTTAACAGATATCTATTGAACACTTCTTCCTAAAATGAAAGAAAATAACTTCTCAGCACCTCATGTTACCTTCTCCAAAATTGCCATATAACTGGTCAAAAAAGAGGCCTCAACAGATACGAGAATATTGAAATGCAATTATTTTTATGTATGGAAATTTGCCATGGATACTTCTTGAAGTGCAATATGGCTTATGGATGGAAATAGTTTATTACAAATTTAAAATAAATATGGAATTTCATTTCAAAAATATCTTCATTTTAAAAAAAAAACTATTAAATTACAGAGAATTATGGAGACAATTACAACACAGGATACAACTTGTTTATCATTTTCCCTTCAAGACATTATTTAATTAAAAAAAAATTCCAAATATAACTTGTACACTGCCCTGTTGCTCTCTCCCACTACAAAGATTGCTGAACCACTCCTATTCCTGGTCTGTACTGATACAGAATCCATCTAGCCATCACAAACTGTACATTTTCTACAGACTTTTAAAAGCTTAAATCCAAACGACATTTTCTTGAAAACATCTGTCAGATCATTTTGTTCATTCCCAAATCACCCAGCAGCACCTTTATGAGGTGTGAAAAAGCAAGAAATGGTACCTGAATTCATCACAATGGAAGCACGTTCCCAAGTCGTGTGCTCTGCACTTTTAGTGTCCTTTATTCTCACATAGAAAAAGTTTTATGGCTATACTAATCCCACAACCAGAACGGATCATAAATACTATGACTTTAAGACCTTGACCTTTTTAGAATATTTCATTTGAAACATTTGCCTTCTCAACTCTAGTTCACACTTCAGAGACTTATTAAAAGCTTGCTAATTTCATTGCCATTACCGGTACTTGTTACACTTAACCATCACCTTTTTTATACTAACGTGAAGGTGTTATTTGAATAAGAGAAAAATCATTGCATCTGAATACTACCTTGACTATATACTTTTATTTCCCTTTCCATAAATGACCTCACAAGAATTATTGACAGGTGTCATTTTAAAGGCTATTTAATAGTTATTTTTTTCATAACAGTAAACTAATCTTCAGTCTCACGTTTCTTTGGCATATATATATATATATATATATATATATGTGTGTGTGTGTGTGTGTGTGTGTATTATATATATATATATATATATATATATATATATTATACACACACAGACATAGACACACATGAATACTTACTGTCAGTTTTCTCACTACCTAAACTTTTAAATACATGGGTTATTTTCACTGTTTTGAATCAGTTTGGGGTACACAGTAAAATTGAGAGGAGCCAAAAAAGTTACACAACACACTCCTGTGTTATACACAAATCCCACCAGACTGGTGAATTTTGTCTAGGTAATCAACCTGTATGAATACTTCATTACTGCCAGTATATTACTTGAAGGCTCATGCTTGGTGCCTTCTGTTCTGTGGATCTGGACAAGTGTGCCCTATAAATATTCACCAGCCATGTTCTATTCTTTGGCTATTCATCTTTTTCCTATAACTCCTAGGAAATATTGCTCACTTTAATATCTCTAGTTTTGCTATTTCAAGCATGTCATGAATTTGGTCGTTATGGGATAGTCTTTTTGACTGAGTTTCTTGTGCTTCATAATTGTGCATTATTTTTCATGACTTCATAGCACATTCTTTTCTGGTGTCTGAGTATATCACACTTTATCTATTTACTCACTTACTGAAGGAAATTTTCATTGCTTCCAAAGTTTAATAATTAGAAAAACAGCTGTTGTAAACAGTCAGAGCAATTATCTTTGGGAACCTAAGTTTTGAACTCTACTGGGCAAATATCAAGGAGTATAGTACTAGACTGAAAGAGGAATATGTTTAATGTTGTTAGGAGCTGATAAATTGTCTTTCAAAGTTCCTATTCCATTGTGTTTTTCTACCAGCATTGAAAACTCTTATTTTATATCCTCAGAAACATTTACATTATAAATGCTCTGGTCAAAAAAATAAAATAAAATAAATGCTCTGGTCTTGAGCAATTCTAATAAACTTATAGTGGTATATTTTGGTTATTATACTTTGTAGTTTTATGGTGGCATGTGATGTGGTAAAATGATGCACATGTAGAAATGGAATTATGAGTGAGGCAGGTTAGAAGGAGGTTATATCTTCATATACCATGCGCATTTGTGATAGTTACTTTGCCTCTGCACTGAGTGTGAAATCTGAAGCCATGAATCTAAAGGACTGTAACAGACACTTATCTGTGATATAAGGAAGACAACCTAAGCAGGAAGTGCACAGCTATACCAACAAACATGGTACAGAGTATGGTTCAGTTATCTCAGTGTGATACAAGCTTCATTTCAAAGGTTGTACTCTATAATCTTCTCATGCATCAACACTAAAAAAAAAAAAAAAAAAAAAAAATTAAAAAAAAAAACTGCCATTGTAACATCTAACTCAATAACCCTAAGATTATATACTTCAATGAAAATTGAATAATTTGATTACATGAGTGTTTTAGAAGGATTTTACTTTTAAAATTATTGATTGGTAGCATTGTAACTACAATGATATAGCATGTGTAGCTTTTATAAATGCTGATATCTACACCATGACATTTGAGCAAAGTACAAATGTTTCAATAAACAATCTAGATAGTGCTTCTTTGGATATGCCCCTTCTTCAAGAAGCATGCCAGTTTTTTTCTTAGCTAACAAACACTAAACTGTCAACTTTTATAGGTGTCTTTCTCTGGTATCTGCATATGAGCTACAGTGCTATTTAGCTCTCCACTTTATTTTAACTACTATGCACTCTGTAATCATCTACTTCATCTTGCTTTAACAGAAACTTAATAGTAATTCACTCCAAACTCCCTCACTACACAACACCACCATTTATAGTACATATTTATCTAACTAGATTTTTATTCTTTTTAACCTTTCTTTCATCTTGCCCAATTCATTTTGAAAACCACCGCTATGACATTATATCTGAAGAGCTGAAGTTAAGAAGTTCTTTTAAGATGATCTTTGCATCTACTGGAAGTGATAGTCAGCCCAAATATGATCAATCAGCAAAGCAAACAGGGAAAACTCCTGCATTGTAAAGTGGGACAATAATTTGATGGAGGAAAAATTCTCCTAATAATTCCAAAATTTTTAGCACATTTCAAGACCATAATTACCAAATATTTTAATTTACATTATAACATTAAATAGAAAGAGTGAAATTACTAGCATTAGCAATGCCAAATAATTAAATATGTTAAATGTGCAAAATTAAAATGATAAAGTGTCATTAAACTGTGAATTTTAAGTATAAGTTGAGACTGTGATCCTATCAAATTGATAAATATAATCCACGTCTATCTGACTTCAAAGTGTTGAGTTGAGTTTTGGCTTCATGTAAGTACTAGATGGCTACTAATGATGGACACCTTGGATTTTTTAAGTCACAATTCACTATACTAATGTAAAATAAAGGTGCAACATCATCTTTGAGTCCTTAAATTACATTTAGATAAAAATATATAATTATATTTAACATAATTTGATGAATCTTACTTCTGTTCATAAGTTAAAGACCATCAAGTATTTTTCCAGTTTTACATATTTGATCTTTCAGATACTTGATATAAGATCTCAATGCGATCTGAAATGTTTGTTTGGTTGGTTTGCTTTGTTTTTTTGAGACAGGGTTTCTATGTGTAGCCCTGGCTGTCCTGGAACTCACTCTGTAGATGAGGCTGCCCTCAAACTCAGAAAACTGCCTGTCTCTGCCTTCCAAGTGCTGGGATTAACTCTTCCCAGAGCTTCTCCATTTTCTTATCTACCCAACTTTATGTTCTCTCTCTCTCTCTCTCTCTCTCTCTCTCTCTCTCTCTCTCTCTCTCTCCCTCCCTCCCTCCCTCCCTCCCTCCCTCCCTCCCTCCCTCCCTCCCTCCCTCTCAAAATCAGACAAAAGTTTGTAAAACAATAAATGCCAAGATAAAGCAAAAATCCTTGTATTTATATCAGCAACAATTTCTCTGTGTTGACCAACTACCTCTGTGAATGAGGCCAGTCCTGGACTGTGGTTGATATACCCATTGATAAAGCAGTGGAGAAAACAGATTTTTCAATTTTTCCCTTCACCAGCAGGTATCTATTGCAAACAGCTTCTTAGTTAAGGGTGTGACCCCATTGCTACTTCCACTAACACAGTGTGTTAGCATAAGAGATTCCAATTTGCAATAATAAATCAACTGCTGAACTTTGAAACGGAAACGATCTTTTAAGTGCCCTGCCCCCCCATTAATGATGTAATTGTCTTGAATACATTAAAAAGTACTAAATATGTATTGACAGCTTCCTAATAGTTTAAGTGCATTATAAATACTCTAGTTATAGACCTTCTATCATTAATTTGAGTTCTTCTCATGGGTTGACTGTGGCTGATAAAAAAAAAAAAAAAGAAATGCAACACTTTCAATTGCTTCATTTGTTTTCTTAAATAAAAAGAGTAAAGAGTAAAAGAAACAAATGTTACAAAAGATGAAATGTCTGGAACACTGGGAACTGTAGTCATTTAAAAAGAGTTGTACTTTCAAGTGTTGACAATCTGCTTCAATAGTGTCAAAAGCATAAGTATGAATGTAATTATTTTCAACCTAAAAAGGAAATTTCCAATCTAACTATGTATAATTACTCTCAAGTGTCTGTTTTTCTGTCTGCCATCTCTTTGAGAAACTTTATAATCTTGAAATTAACATTTTACAAGAATACATAAATCTGCTTTCAGAAGCAATGGGAATTTCAACACAATGGGGTTGATTTTACTCCAATTATGCCTCACTTAGCTTCATGAAAAGATGACTCTAAGAGAAAGTATGATAAGTATAATTCAAATTATTTGATTCATCCAGCATAAGATTGTGTTACCCAGCTTCAATTTTCAAAGGCGCAATAATACAAATGACCATATAAATGATTTTGCAATTCAAAAACTTTTTAAGTTTTTGCTTTCAGTAACTTTTAGCAGAACTTAGATGAGTTGCTAGTTAGTCAAGTTTAAAATATTATGATATGACAAAGTTCCGAATAATATTACCTCAGCACATCTTCCTTTTTCATCTTATTTATTTACCATTCCTCAGAGCTGAAAGATATATACACAAACCTCCTGTTATTATAACAATAAGTAAACTATTCATGAATGTCTACATTAATTAAAAATAAACAGTCTCATCTCCTTAATTAAGAGAAACATTCTGAAAAAATGTATCTTCAGTCAAATTATAAAATTAATAATATGCCATTTAAATTACATTTGCTATTAAAATTATAGCAATAATTAAACTCAGAAGAAATGGCTTTAACATGTGAAACCTTGTAACACTTGGAAACTGTGGGCTGGATTTTTTAGTTTGTAGCCAAAAAAACCTGAGGAAATATAAAAACTTTTAATTCCAAAATAAATTGTATTATACATAGATTCTGCTGAAATACTAGAGCAAAATATAAAATGAAGAAAAATAATTCCCTGTTCTAAGATCTTAAGAGGAGAAACCATGTGATACCTATCAAATTTAAACTGCCCTCATGAATGGATTAGCCCTTCTGTGTAATTTATTAGTCAATAGACTGATAATAAGTTGTTTTGAGAGCTGGTCTCTACAAAATCCTTTGATCTAAACCCTTAAAAGAACCTGCATCATTTATTACTTTGAGTACCCTCATGCCTCTAGAGCAAAAAGGTTCACCGCATTCAGCTCCCATACCCTGGACCAGAATCATAAACAAAATATGGATGTTTTCCGGATAATTTACCTAGTGGGTGCTATTGCATTAGCAAGAGAAAATTAGCTGTGAGATCATCATGGTACCACACTTCATATCATACTATAGAGGACATCTTTGAGGCTAAGGATTTATATAACAAATTTGGCTAATAAGCTGATCTACTATGTAATTTCAGTTGAACTCTAGGAACATTAGCACTTGGTAGGAGGTACATCATTTTCCCTTTAGCCTTGACAGTATCTTCTACTTTGTCACCTTTTAAAATTCCTACTTCTAAAGATTTATAAAATAATATGAACATTTGTTTGTGTGACTATTTATGCCCTTAAATTATTTTGTTGATATGCATTTCATGTACCTAAGAACTATGCTATACTCCTCTATGTAAAATATATTAGATATGTAAATTGATAATGAATGGAAAACTTCATAGTATAAACAAATGTGATATACTTTAACTGTAATATTACATATATTCAATTTTATCAAATAAAGCACAAATGTATGACAAATATTTTAAATTATTTAAATAATCGCATAGCCTTATTTTGATGGAATCATTTATGAAAAGAAATTCTTCACACCTGAAAGCTCTTGAGCATCAACTATTCAGCTATATATTAATATTCATTCCAGAATTTATTTCAATAATTACCAAGTAACACTATGTTTGATAAGTCCGTTATATATTGCTTGGTGGTTGAAGAAAAACTTTTCTGGCTTGAGCTTATTAACTGATATCAGTGTCAGTAAAATAATGAGTATAAACTGGGCATCAAAGAGCTATCAGAAATACTCTGACTTTGTTTTCCTCAAAATGACAGTTTTAAATTCTGCTCTTTATAATGTAATCAGTCAGATTATTTGGTCCATAATTCTGTATTAATATGGAAAGCATAACATTGAGAAAAGAACCTCAAAAGCAATTTTACATACTACAAAGAAGGGCAGTTACACCTTACAAAGAGAGGGATACAAACAGTTCCTAAGGGAGGTGGTCCCTTGTATCTCTAGCATAAAATTCCTAGTCCAGAGCAAGTGGCTTAATCCCAAATTGCTTTCTTTCTTTTTTTTTTTTTTCCATTTTTATTAGGTATTTAGCTCATTTACATTTCCAATGCTATACCAAAAGTCCCCCATACCCACCCACCCCCACTCCCCTACCCACCCACTCCCCCTTTTTGGCCCTGGCGTTCCCCTGTACTGGGGCATATAAAGTTTGCAAGTCCAATGGCCTCTCTTTCCAGTGATGGCCGACTAGGCCATCTTTTGATACATATGCAGCTAGAGTCAAGAGCTCCGGGGTACTGGTTAGTTCATAATGTTGTTCCACCTATAGGGTTGCAGATCCCTTTAGCTCCTTGGCTACTTTCTCTAGCTCCTCCATTGGGAGCCCTGTGATCCATTCATTAGCTGACTGTGAGCATCCACTTCTGTGTTTGCTAGGCCCCGGCATAGTCTCACAAGAGACAGCTACATCTGGGTCCTTTCGATAAACTCTTGCTAGTGTATGCAATGGTGTCAGCGTTTGGATGCTGAATATGGGGTGGATCCCTGGATATGGCAGTCTCTACATGGTCCATCCTTTCATCTCAGCTCCAAACCAAATTGCTTTCTTAGAAATAAAAACTTTCCTATCTGCAATCACAATGGTGAACAAGTGCCAATAATATTTCAATGATAAAAATGCTGAATAATTTCTTATCAAGTACGCAAATCTTGCTGAATGCAGACAATTTTCTCTAAATCCCTTTTGTGGAGGATTATTGTCACCTCTGAAAGAAATGTGGAATGTTGATACCCAGAAACATCACTCTCTCTCTCTCTCTCTCTCTCTCTCTCTCTCTCTCTCTCTCTCTCTCTAATTGTCCGATTTTGATGGTCTCATTCTTTAAATTGTGAATGTATTGTTAAATTAAACCTAACCAGTAGCTCTTGACTCTAGCTGCATATGTATCAAAAGATGGCCTAGTCGGCCATCACTGGAAAGACAGGCCCATTGGACTTGCAAACTTTATATGCCCCAGTACAGGGGAACGCCAGGGCCAAAAAGGGGGAGTGGGTGGGTAGGGGAGTGGGGGTGGGTGGGTATGGGGGACTTTTGGAATAGCATTGGAAATGTAAATGAGCTAAATACCTAATAAAAAATGGGGAAAAAAAACATGTCATACTATATTTATGAGATCAAAGTTCCATCTGTTGCTTTAGTTTAAGGAAAAATTAGTTGGAGAAACTTCCTGATGACCAATGAGAATATTTGAAATATTAAGGAGTGAGCTTACTGTTCTCACTGTCCCTCCGACTAGCTATCTTGTGCTGCTGTAGCAGAATTTCATTATGCACCACTGGGCACTTTTATGTACCACTGGTGATATGAACAACATTTATTTTTCACAGTTTTAGGACAAGAAAGTCAAAGATAAAGTTGCCAGCTGATTTTGTGCCTACTGAGGCACTCTTCTTGCCTACTGACAAACACCTTTTAATTACACTTACAGCAGAGCAGACAACCAACAACATGACAGAAAGGAAAACACAAGGAAGGAAGCTTTGGAATACTCTTCCAGAGATTCTCTGTGTACCATGAAGATGGTACCCTCAAGGCTACACCTAGCCCACATTCAGTCCCAAATGTTCCTGTACTGGTTGGTTTCTGTTAACTTGACACATTCTGGAGTTATCACAGAGAAAGGAGCTTCAGTTGAGGAAATGCCTCCATGAGATCCAGCTGTAAGGCATTTTCTCAATTAGTGATCAAGGGGGAAAGGCCCCTTGTGGGTGGGACCATCCCTGGGCTGGTAGTCTTGGGTTCTATAAGAGAGCAGGCTGAGCAAGCCAGTAAGTAACAGCTCTACATGGCCTCTGCATCAGCTTCTGCTTCCAAACATGCTTGAGTTCCAGTCCTGACATCCTTTGGTGATCAACAGCAATATGGAAAGTGTAAGCTGAATAAACCTTTTCCTCCCCAACTTGCTTCTTGGTCATGATGTTTGTGCAGGAATAGAAACCCTGACTAGGACAGTTCCATATTCTAATATATTCATAATGAAGTTAGAATATTAGTAATATAAAATGTGTGTGTAGGGGGTATATTTGTAAGTTTCCTATGAAACAAATTATAAATATATAGTACATAAATAACTAAATAATTTTCAAATCCGAAATCTCTTCAATCCTCAATTTTCTGTTTATATCTGAAGGAAACAAACTTTTTAAAAAGGTTACTTCACAGTTTTTTTCTGAGAAAAAGTGATGCTCACTAATGTTTGTGTAGGAGCATGTAATATTCTAAGACCTTTCATGTTTTAAGCTAATTTATTACTCATAAAACTCCAGAAGGCCAGAAGTGTTACCAAAAACAAAGTTGATCCTCAGCAGATATGGTAGTGGCGGGTATCTACAATCCCAGAACTCAGGATTGCCAATTCAAGATCAGTGTGAGCTATATATCAAAGCCTACCAAAAAACAATGACATAAAACCTAATTATATAAAAGGATACATATCAAAGCCTACCAAAAAACATTGGTACAACAGCTAATTATTTTGGAAAACTGAATAACTCACTTCAGAAAGAAAATGTAAACATTTTAAAGTACCAGGTTTCAAAGATAAAACCTGAACCAGATCTCAATTTCTTCTCAAATACTAGCAATATCCTTACACTATTTAGAGTGTTAAATATTAACAAATTTACTAAGGTCACAGATCTAAATAGTAGTTAGAAAAACAAAAACAATGTTCTGGCCTAGAGAAAAAAGTTGTAAGACATTTCACAGCTATGTATTGCATTACCTTAAATATTCATATCTCCATTAACCAGAATCAATGTGAATTGCTTATGTTTCAAAATACATATGAAGACACATGTCTCCTCTAACATCCTATAATAGAAAAAAAAAGTAATGTACATTTAATGGAAGCATTTGCATGCATGGTAAGAGAATTAATATTTAAAATTATCTGTTATGATTCATTACATCTCATTAAAAATAATTGGAGGGAGTTTGCATGTATTGTACAATTGATTAAACATAGTGCCTTGAAAAATCTATAGTAAATCATTTTTATTTACAGCTGTCAGACACTGGTGACATTTAGGAAAGTAATGTGCATAGCCTCTGATTGTATCTGCACCCTTAATAGAAGACTTTAATCTGTACACTGAGACAAATTAGAGACTCAGATTGTCATGGGCGTTTTGGTCACTTTCATTTGCTGTATGTAGCTCAAATACTTATTCAAAGAGATCCTCCTTATGTGAATATAGTCTTTTTGATGACACAACACAACCAACCATAAGCATGCGGACTAAATAGGCCATACCAGGCACTGCAAGCCTTTGTACATGGGTTTCTCTGTGTTTTTGTAGAGAACACCGTAACACATAATGTCACAACTCTTCATTTTCCCCAGGTGCAGACATTGCTATTAATCCATCAAGCTGCTGAACCTACCATTAGAATCTGCATTATTCCCTTTGGATTGCTAACTCACAATTTCTTTGGTATTCTGTCATGGTCTTCAGGATTTGACCAAAAGTATCCCTCAATGTTATCATTTAATTTTTTTTTTCCTTTGGCCAAAAGCAAGTTACTAAAGAAGCCTGGAATCATAGGCAGGCTAGACAGAGGTAGACTCTGCTGCCCTCATTCATCACAAACTGATGATACTTTATGACTCTTCTAGCCAAATAATAAAAACAGTCCTCACATCACTGGTTCCAGACGTGGGGAGAGGGGTTTCTGAGCTACATGTGACAGCAACAATAAATGTTATTTTAAAATCTGATATTCAAAAGATGGTTATGAGCTGCACTAAGATAGTGTGCTATGTCTCCATCAAATCGACAATGACAAATCCTAGCATGTGTATAGAGGAAAAAGTAAGCGAGACACACAACCAGAGTCAACCACACTCAGGGTGCGTATTTTACGGAAACTGAATTTGCATTCATAGACATAAAGAGTGTTTGCAGAAAGCACACTCCGAAAATTAAATTTGCATACCTAAATTCTGGTTGTTGAATCACACAACATAGCCATTTTAATGGGTCAGAGCTACCAAATAGTTCTTAATATTCCTGACTAATACTAAAGATGTAAGTGTATAACCCTTAATTTTTATTTATTAATAATGAAGACATCATTGTAAACAAATGGTGAAAAATTGTTCCTTTGCCTGAATAAAATGTTAGATATTACCTTAATTCTTTGTTCTTCCTTACATCTCGCAGTCTCCAGAAGGCTGTCAGAGAGAAAATTAAAAACTGGCACTATGAATCACAGCTTCTTTAATGCCTTGTTTTCTAAACACTGTACTGACAAATGATGAGAGCATTATGAACTCCTCAGTTCAATAATCCAATATTCCACTAGTTGTTAGCAACAGTAGTGTGAAACAAAACACATTCTGAAGCAAATGCCAAGGTTAAAAATACTGTCTCTAAGTCTATAAACTTATTACATGCTATTACAAAGTGCCAACAGTTTTCTGTTCCCAGCACTTTCAGTTTTCTTTAAATCGATTGAAATTACCACATTATCCTGTGTCTCTGAGAGTGCAGCATGGAAATAAGCAGTCAGATTAAACACAGGAAGGTTGGCAAACTCCCACAACAGAGTTACTGTTCTTATCATCCCAAGTGCTTCATCATAATCTACATGTACTTAAGGGGCAGACAAATCTCAGTGCACTCCCTCTTGCTTGGGGAAGGAAAGTCATTATCAAAGTTTTTCCCTCCACGAATCTATAATTCTGATATTAAATGCAATGAACATATGTATGTTTTTTTAGAATAAATTTGCCTTTAAAATGGTGTTAAGATGGAAAAGAAAGATTTCACAAGCAGTACAAGATTGCCACATATATAGTACAAATGACAATGTTGAAATTTCAAGAGGGAGAGACTTCATTAGAATCATTCCAGAAAATTCCTGGCACAAAGTGTGATCTGTGCTTCTTTTAAGTGATAATTCTTACTTACATGAAGAACAGAGTTGGGGGAAGATGGCTTCCATATTGCATGCCATGGGCTTGGCACTGGGTGAATGTTAGAACTGACAGTTTATGGAAATAGTCGTTGCAAGGCTAGATTGCTGGCTTATCAGTTAAGGTTTCATGCTGCTCTTGCAGAGGATACAAGAATTCAAGAAAGCCTTTTCATGTCTATCATATGACATTCATGTATGGAATCTGAAAAAGTTTATCTTACAACAGTCCAGAGTAGAAGACAGTTGCTCAAAGTGGGGCCCATACAACGCAGGAGAGGGAAGAGTGGGCAAAATTGATCTACAGATACTGAGTTAGAGCGCAAGAGCTGCAAGAGTTCCATTGTGCAGACAATGATCATGTACATTTCATACAGCTCAAGGAAGGGCTTTGCACATTTCCTCACAAAGAAGTTATAAATAAGGGGACATATATGTCTAACCAGATTTAAACATTACATAATTCATGCATGTATCAAAGTATCATAAGGCACCCAATAATATATACATTGTCTATGTTTTCAAGTCAGCTAAAAAGAAACTAAGAAGGAAAGATTTGCAAGTGGACTTATCATTACATGGCAACATGACTTTTAATTTCACCAGTGTTTCTTATAACATCCAAGCTACTTAAGAATTTCATTACTTATGATTGACATCCACTTACAGCCAAAAGTTCTTTGGTATTCCCTCAAAATTACAGACAGGATATAGAAAAGAAGAGTCAATTAAGAAATACTCTTTTTAGACAAAGTTCAGAGCAGAACCTGAAGGAAGGACCATCCAGAGACTGCCCTACCTGGGGATCCACCCCTTAAACAACCACCAAACCCAGACACTAGGCAGATGCAACAAAGGCCTGCTCACAGGAGCCAGAAATAGCTGTCTCCTGCAAAGCTCTGCCAGTGCCTGGCAAATACAGAAGTGGATGCTCACAGTCATCCATTGGATGGGGCACAAGGTCCCCAATGAAGAAGCCAGAGAAATACCCAAGGAGCTGAAGGGGGCTGAAGGAACATCAATATGAACTAATCAGTACCCTCAGAGCTCCTTGGAACTATACCACCAATCACAGAAAACACATGGTAGAACTTGTGGCTCTACCTATATTTGTAGCAGAGGATGGCCTAGTTGGTCATCAATGGGAGGAGAGGCCCTTGGTCCTGTGAAGGCTCTATGCTCCAGTACAATGGAATGCCAGACCAGGAATTGGAGTGGGTGGTTTGGAGGGGGGGGGGCAGGGGAGGGAATTAGGGAATTTTTGGAGGGGAAAACTAGGAAAGGGGATAACATTTGAAATGTAAATAAAGAAAATATCTAATAAAAAAAAGAGAAAAGGAAACTCAATAAAATTGCACAAACTTTGTAATATCATGAAAGAAGAAAAAAACAGAAATGCTCTTTTTCTGTTTTCAATTCTCTCATGGATTAACATATAACATTATTTTAGGTTTTATTTCCAAATTCATACAAAAACATGGAAAATTATTTTAAATGAAAAAATTGTAGATATTATTTTCATTTTCTGTATTTTCACTCACTGCCTCCAGTCGTGGCTGGCAATTTTATAGTCAAGAATCAATCTTAATCAAAGGCAAGGCAATTTCAGGTGATTTTTATGCTTTGTTGCTTTCTATTCAAAATGAGTCTAGATCCTCTCATTCAGTATACATGAAATTAAACATCCAAACATTTTTCCAAATCATTACATTTTGTCTTATGTGGAAATAACAAGGAACAGTAATTTTCACTTTTAAATATAAAGATCTTATCCACAATCGTAAATACATATCCACTTCCTACCTGAGGTGACAGCCATGACTTGTTACCCTGATTCTGCCCTAATTTGGGCCCGCTGACACTGCACTGTTGCAGGAGTTTGAGAAGGGAAAGAGCATGCTTTGCTGGGGAAGAAAGCAAAGGCTTCAAGTGCACAGACCCTCCTGGGATTACTGATACCTCAAATAAATTCAGAGGCTTCTCACATATAAAAAAAAATGTAATTTAGAAAGAAGACATTTTCTGCTATTCATTGTAGACAAAACCAAACTTCCCACTGCAAATGTAATTTTCACCAACTGATTATCCAGAAAGAAAACAAAATGTTCTCCGATTTGAAGCTTAAAACCATGTCAACTCCACATCTCTGTCCTAGAGTATCTTTCCTGGTAACTTTCATGATAGGTTTTTCAGTCTGAAATCTGGCATGTTCCTCCAGATGATCCAAGAATCTAAATCCTAGTCAAATCTGTCATGCCCAAAGTGTAATCCTTTGTAACTGATGAGATCATACTTGTAAGACAATTCACCGATACACTTTATGGTCATTTGCTCACCCATCTTGGGCATTAAATAGTTCCTTTGAATGATCTTCAATTTATCAAAATAACCAACCTGAACTACCCCTGCCTTATTGCTAATCTGTTTAACAGGTAGCTGCTGATGACTGATTTAGTTTACATACCAGAGAAATGGCATGGAATTACAATGAAGCCAGGCCATTGGTTTACAATGCATCATCCAAATTTTTTTTATGTAATCGAATCCTGACAACCTGACTTGAATGGTTTCTTGGTAGATCTCTAGCACCTGGTGGGAGATATGGCTGTTCCAGGTCTGGTCCTAGGCTGCAAAGTTCTATTTTGAGAATCACTTTCTCTTTAAGAGCAAGATTCGACTTAGGTGACCCTACCTGTCACCACTTTGTTTGATTTTTTTTCTAAATATTTTATACTAATAGCATTGCATATTTCTCTTTTTCATTTAAAATTTGGACCTTATACACACACACACACACACACACACACACACACACACACACACACACACACACACAAACACACATACACACACACACACTCTAATGAGATAATGTAAGAACACATAGCATATTCAGTTCATCATCTTGCTAAGGTACTGTCATTTATCCAACATTCAGTTGTCCACTTTGGTATTGAATCTTTTCAATATTAAAGCTTTTCAATGTTGTAAAGTTTGTTATGCTTCATTCAGCCCTTGACCATCAAGTTCTGGTCTTCTTTTCTCTGCACACCCATGTGCAGTTGTCTGATTTGTGACTTCACCTCTCTAAAATATTTCTTTTCTCAAGGTGCATGTGTGCATCTACAAGTTTTTATGCATGTTTTCCCTCATGCTTATGTATGTACCTACAAGTCTAGGCATGAGTATACACACTTCCATTGAGGCAGGCTCTCTATTTGATGTGGGTTTTTTGTTGTTGTTGTTTTTTGCTTTGTTTGTTTGTTTTGTATTGTTTTGTTTTTTGGCTGACCCAAAGTATGGCTTGTCAAATTTCTAATATGCTTTGAAGAAAAATTTACTTTGAAATATTCAGAATTTAAAGATTTTTGAGCCCTAGATTGAATAAAATGTTTAGAGATGACAGACAAAATAAACCAAATGATATTCACTAACATGGTCAGTATATCTAAGAAGCTATCAGTAATATATATTCTCAAATTTAAAAAGAAGTCTTACCTATATAGGTTAGTGATTAGGAGAGTAATATTCTCAGCACACAAATAAATCAAAACAAATTGTTTAAGTCTACTAAACTTGGCAAATGTCACAATAACCTCATGATGGTGACTGCTCCCTTTTGCAGAAGAAGAAGAAGAAGAAGAAGAAGAAGAAGAAGAAGAAGAAGAAGAAGAAGAAGAAGAAGAAGAGGAGGAGGAGGAGGAGGAGGAGGAGGAGGAGGAGGAGGAGGAGGAGGAGGAGGAGGAGGAAGAAGAAGAAGAAGAAGAAGAAGAAGAAGAAGAAGAAGAAGAAGAAGAAGACGAAGGGCAATTAGTCAAGACAGAAATTTCATCTGTATGCCTCATGCTTCCATAAAGAGATGGAGTTTATACTGGGTAACAAAGATAAGACAAATATCTTTCTTACGTGTTTGGAGGTTGGAATTCCCAGGACAGGATGCCAGTATGGTGAGTTTCTGGGAGGATTCATTCCTGGACTGTACTACCTCTTCTCATGAAGAAAAAAAGAAGGAGAGTCTCTCTGTTCCTTTGTAAAGACACTAATCCCATTTATGAATATTTGTGAGTGCCCAAGAGAAATGAAAACATATGTCAAAGAAAAGGCTAGAATTGAATAATTACAACAGCATTATTCATTATAGCCCCAGTCTGGAAACAAACCAAATGTCCTCAAAAAATAGAAAAGATGTACCATCATAGAATGAAATAATTGTTCATAATACAACACAAGGAGTTACTGATACAACAATGAGGATTAATCTCAAATGCAGCCTACTTAGTGTGGGTGAGAGGAGATCAAATCATGTATATACAATATGATCAAAATATACACAGGAGGCTATGATGGGAGAACTCTAGACTAACCTGGGCTACATGTGAGACTATATTTCAAAAATAAAAGGAAAGAAGAAAAGGAGGGAGGGAGGCAAGGAGGGGAGAAGGGTGAGAGAAAAAGAGAGACAGAGACAGACAGAGAGAGACAGAGAAACAAAACAATAGAAAATGGCTGTGGAATTGGATGAAGGGAGTATGTATTTCTGAAACATGATTGATATGTCACTCAAAAGATTGTTAATTATAACAGTATACATGGTGCTTAATATACAGAAAATGCTATAGTAGATTTCTACCATTTAATATTGTGGACTTGATCTCAAGGTTACAAATTAAAGCTCAGAAATATCTTCTTCAGCTTGTGGAATTAGAGGAAAAAGTCTAGATTGTGACTTCTGAATCAGTTCTTTAACTCTTCTACTGAACAAATATATTCAACCACAAGGGTCAAACAGAAGAGATTTGAAACTGCAGGTAAGCACACACATACTTTCTAAAAGTCATTTTATTGTTTAGATAGGACTGACATAAAAAGGGCTGCCCATACTTAATGTGCACAACTTGATGTGTAGGATTGGAGATAAATTTGTACCTATGAAACTGTAACCTCTCTATCACCTTCAAAACTTTCTTCCTCAGACTGCACAGATGGTCAGTGGTAAAATACTTATCATACATATGTGAGGATGAGAGTTCTGATCCAGAAAAATCATGAAAATGCAGCATAGATATGGTGGCCACCTATAATTTCAGCCTCAGAAATCAGAAAAAGGACCCAATACCCAGGCTCCTCCCTAGCACTGCAACAGAAAACAATGTCTTGTAGATCTCACAGACCATCCCCACCTGACCTCCTTGTCCCTATTCTTCTGTGTTTCCTAGACACCAGTTCAAACAGACTCCTTCTCTTCTCTTCTCTTCTCTTCTCTTCTCTTCTCTTCTCTTCTCTTCTCTTCTCTTCTCTTCTCTTCTCTTCTCTTCTCTTTCTCTCTCTCTCTCTCTCTCTCTTTCTCTCTCTCTCTCTCTCTCTCTCTCTCTCGCTCTCTCTCTCTCTGTGTGTTTCCTAGACCCAATCCCCGTCTCTTCCTTAGCCCTGCAACAAAACACTAGCTGCAGCCTTCCTCCCCAATCCCCTTTTTCACATCTTCTGTGGATCCTAAACCCCATCCCATCCTTGGCTTCCTCCCCTGCATCCTTGACTTCCTCCCTTTGCCTCTTCCTTCACTGCACCACAGTCTCCAACACAAGCAGGTAGTCATAGAAAACACACCAGCCAAGCAGGCCAGGAAAACAGGCAATATGCAGCCATCATGCATTCTGAAAATCTAGTGAGGAAACAGGAAACAGACAAAACACCCACCTAAGAAAAATAAAGCAAAAAATAGCACTTAGACCTAGATGCCTAGGTGCCTAGCCAGTAACATGAGAACACAATAACAACCAGGACAATATGTCTCCACTACAGCCCAGACTACCTACCACAGCACTTTCTGAATATTCCAGCATAGTTGAAGCATAAGAAAAGATGATGAAGACCACTTATATAAAGATGATAAATATCCTTAGAAAGGAAATGAACATAAATACCTTAACAAAAGCCAAAGGATAAAAACAGTTGAAGGAAATTGTTTAAGACCTAAATATGGAAATATATGTATGTATAGAAAATACATACTGAAGAAATTGTGGGAATAAAAAATTTAGGAATTTGAACAGAAACTGCAAAGGCAAGCTTTACCAACAAATTATAAATTATGTAAAAAAGAATCTCAAGTATCAAAGAAATGATAGAAGAAATGGACACATTGGTCAGAGAGAACTTTAAATCTAAAAAATTCTGAACACAGAACATCCAGGAAATCTGAGACACTATGAAGTGACCAAACATAAGATTAATAAGAATAAAGGAAGGAAGAGAATCCCAGCTTAAAGACCCAGAAAAACACTTTCAACAAAGTCATAGAAGAAAATTCTCCTAAACAAGGAAATGCCTATAAGTGTACAAGAAACTTACATAATACAAAACAGATTGTATCAGAAAATAAGGTCCCCTTGCCATATAATCAGAAAATAAAACATAAAGAACAAAGAATGTTAAAAAGATGCAAAGGGAAAGGCTAAGTAACAAATAAAGGCAAATCTTTTAGAATTATACATGACTTCTCTATAGTGACTCTAAAAGACATAGGGCCTGGGCAGATGAACTGTAAACACAAAGAGATCACAGATGCCAACACAGATATCTATACCCTGCAAAAAACCTCAATCACCATAAATGGAGAAAGTCATATATGTCATGATAATGTCAAATTTAAACAATATTTATCTACAAATCCAGGCCAGAACAAGGTGTTAGAATTAAAACTCCAATATAAAGATGTTAAGTACAACCATGGAAATACTGGAAATAAATAAATTTATACCAGCAAAACCAAAAGAAGAGAAGCACACAAAGTGTGTACATGTGAGTGTGTAAACGTGCCCCCACACACACACACACACACACACACACACACACACACACACTATGACCACTACCAACAACAACAACAATAATAACAACAACAACATAACAGGAATTAACAATCACTAGTCAATGGTATATCTCAATATCAAGAACTTAACCCACCCAATGAAAAGGCACAGGTGACAGAATGGGAGTGGAAACATCCTTCTGCTGCATATAAGAAACACACATCTCAACTTCAACAACAGACATTGTCTCAGAGTAATGCTGGAAAAAGTTTTCCTAAAAAGCAAGCTGGTAGAACCATTCAAGTATCTAACAAAATAGATTTCAAAGCAAAAGTAATAAAAAGAGACTCAAAGGGCACTTCATACTCATCAAAGGGGAAAAAAAAACACCCACCAAGGTAATCTTTTAATTCTTGTCATCTATGCTCCAAACACAAGGGCACACATATTTGTAAAAGAAACATTCCTGAAGCTTAAAATATACATGGAGACACAACTCTGCCTGCATCCCTGGATGTCTGCTGCCACCTGGGACAGCCAAGTGAGATACACACACACCAATACCCTAATGGATATCAATACAACTGGATCCTCCCCTCAACCCAAGTCCAGAAGCTGTAGGGTCTGTCCTGTACCATTTGTGCTCAATCTTTGGTTCCATAACTCTATCTGCCTGCAGCCACCAAGGACTAGAAACTCTGCCTGCTTCCCTGGAAACCTACTGTCACACAGGAGAACTAGGGATCTGAAGCCACTAGGGACTACCAGCTTTTTCGATATCCCTGGATAACTGCTGTCACTATGACAACCAGCTCTACCTGCAATCCCAGAGGCCTTCTACCATCAGTGACTATCCTCTCAGTATGCAATCCCAGAGGCCTACTGCCATCAGGAACTACCAGGCCTGATAACACCATGGACAATCACATGGCCTGATAACACCATGGACAATCACATTAGAAGAATAGAACCAACAAAATCCAGGGCAATATGACACCACCAGAAGCCAGCTATTCTACTACAGCAAGCCCTGGTTACCTAAACACACTTGAAGCAAAGAAAATGATCTAAAAACTAATCTTATAAATATGATAGCGTCCTTTAAAGTAGAAACAAATATACCCTTTAAAGAAATATAGGAAAATATAATTAAATATCTAGAGGCCTTTAAAGAGGAAATAAATAAAGCCCTTAAAGAAATAAAAATTACAATTAAACAGGTGACAGAAATGAATAAAATTGTTTAAGACCTGGAAATGAAAATACGTCCAATAAAGAAAACATAAACTGAGTCAATCTTGTAGATGGATAATGTAAAGAGAAGAACTATACACGCAAGCATCATCAACAGAAGAGAAGAGATGGAAGAGAGAATTTCAGGTGATATGACAGAAGAAATTGAAACATCAGTCAAACAAAATGCTAAATCTAAAAAGATTCTGACATAAAACATCCATGATATTTGGGACAGTGTGAGAAAAACAAACCTAAGAATAATAAAAATGCAAGAAAAGAGAACATCCCAAGCTCAAAGGTCCAAGAAATACCTTTAAAACAAATCATAGAATAAAAATTTCTTAACATGAAGAAAGAGATGCCTATAATCATACAAAAAGCTTACCAAAGAGATTTGACCAGAAAAAAAAAATCCCCCCACCACACGGTAATCAAAATACTAAATGCACAGAACAAAGACAGAATATTAAAAGCTGTGTAGTAGTACTCAATTAAATACTTAAATTGATCCTGGTCGCAGTGTGTTCCTTGCTACCTGCCCCAATGTTTGGGTTTCTGAATGAAAGACACATACACAGCCTTTATATTTTGATATGCCTGAAACACTCAATTGCTACCCTAACCTTCATGTGGCTAATCCACCTCCCTTCCGTATTCCCAAGTTATTACTTACAGCAGCTGGCTCATACATGGTAGCTATGCTCTATATCCTGTATCTTCTCAGGTGCAGTGTCTTCTCTCCTCTTCTTCTTCCCTCCAACACCCCCCCACCCCCCCACCCCCGTGGATCTCCTTTTTCTGTCTCTTGGTCCCTTGCCCAGGAATCCTAAAAACCTGCATCTGTCTGTCCTGCCCCACCATTAGCTGGTGGCAACTTTATTTACAAGTCAGAATCAACTGTCAGCAGGGTGCCTTAGTGTCTTATATGTGAACATTCCAATTCTTATGCAAGTGATTTTGGGGACCCAAATTAACATAATACTAGCATCCATGGGCTGCAAGGGCAAAATGCCTTGGATCATATAAAGGCAGACCTATCAGAATTATACTTGACTTCTCAACAAAGACTCTAAAAACAAAAGAGAAGAGGCCTTCACATTTGTCTTGCAGATCCAAAGAGACTATAGATATCATCCCAGAGTACTATAACCAGCAAAATATTCAATCACCATAGAGAAAACAAAATATTTTATAATTAAACCAAATTTAAGCAATATCTTTCCAATAATACAGCTGTACAGAGGATACTAGAAGGAAAGCTCCAACCCAAGGAGATTAACTACACCCAAGAAAACACAAGAGAGAAATAATTTCACACCAGCAAAAGCAGAGAGAGAAGAGAGAGACCCACTCATACACATGCACCCATACACACATGCACACAAACACACACTCTACAACTACCACTAACATCAAAATAGCAGAAAGTAACAATGATTGGTTATTAATATCTCTCAACATCAATAAAGTCAAGCCCCTGATAAAAAGACAAAGAGTTAATATATAAACAGGACCATCATTCTGCTGAGTACAAGAAACACACCTCAACAAAGAAGATAGACATGACCTCAGAGTAAAGAGCTAGAAAAGAAAGCTTTCCAAGCAACAAGCTGTAGTGGCCATCTAACACCTAATAAAATAAACTTTCAACTAAAAAGTAATCAAAAGAGATGGAGAAGGATGCTTTATAATCATCATCAAAGGAAAAGTCACAAAGACGATATCTCAATTCTGAGTATCTATGCTTCAAATGTAAGGACATTACAGTTTTTAAAAGAAATATTACTAAAGCTTAAATCTCACATGGAATCGTACATTAAAAGTGGGAAACTTCAACAGCTCACAAATGAGCAGATCATTGTAAAAGAAACTAACCAGAAAAATAATGAAACTAATAGATGATATAAATCAAATGGATATAACATATATCTATAGCAAACTTCATCAAAACACAAAAGTATATACTTACTTCTCAGCACTTCAATGCAACCTTCTCCAAAATTACCACATACTCAGTCACAAAGCAGCTTCAACAGATAAAGGAAGATTGAAATAACCTCTTATATTTTATCAGATCACCATGGATTAAATCTGGACTTGAACAACAAAAGAAACAACAGAAAGCCCACAAACTTATCAACACTGAACAACTCTCTATAGTAAGGAAAATAAAAACCTTTCTAGAATTCAATTAAAATGAAGACACAGCATACCCAAATTTGCGGGACACAATAAAAGTCATGCTAAGAAGAAAGTTCATTGCACTAATTGCCTTCATAAAGAAATTTGAGAAATTTCATAAACCAACTTAACAGCATGCCTGAAAATTCTAGAACAAAAAGAAATAAACACACACAAGAGGAATAGAGGACAGAAAATAATGAAAGTAAGAGCTAAAATCAATAATTTAGAAACAAATAGAAACAAAAAGGAATCAAAAAAAGCCAAGAGCTTGTTCTTTGGGAAAATCAACAAGACAGACAAACTGTTAACCCAACTAACTAAAAGGCAGAGAGATAATATCAAAATTAACAAAATTAGAAAGTAAAAGAGGGGCATAACAACAGACACTGAGGAAATAAATAAATCATTTGATCTTACTTCAAAAGTCTGTGTTGGCATCAGGGCATTCCAAATCTATGAGTTAACAGCGCAACCTGCCACCTGCAGACCGGTGGCCAAGCCAATGACCACCATATCCCAGAACCCATTTGGCTTACTTGTGTTACGTCATTTTCCATATAAATAAGGAGAACACCTCCTCCTCACACTCTCTCTTCTCTCTCTCTCTCTCTCTCTCTCTCTCTCTCTCTCTCTCTCTCTCTCTCTTTTCTTTCTCTTCTCTCCCCTTCTCTCTCTGCCACTCCTTTGTCATTCCCTTTGTCCCTTCACGTGGAACCTCCTTGACCTAGTGTTCTGCTTGGTGCTACCTGCTACTCTAACACATTAGTCTATACTCCACAAAATTGGAAAATGTAAAAGAAATGGTCAATTTTCTGGATATATTCCACTTACCATAGTTTAATCAAGACTAGGTAAACTATTTATATAGTCTTATAACCTCTAAGGAAATAGAAGTAGTCATTTAACCCCCCCCCAAAAAAAACAAAAACAACAACAAAAAAACAAACAAACAAACAAACAAAAAACAGGGCCAGAGGGCTTTAGTATAGAATTTGACCATGTATTAAAAGAAGAACTAATACCAATATGTCTCAAACAATTCCAAAATCAAACAAACAAAAGGAATATTGGCAAACTCATTCTATAAGGCCACAGTCACCCTGGCACCTAAATCACACAAAGAATTAACAAGGAAAGAGAACTTCAGACCAATTTCCATTATGAACTTTAATGCAAAAATACTTAATAAAATACTTGCCAATAAAATCCAAGAAAACATCAAAAACAGGATCTACCATAATCGTGTAGGCTTCATCCTATGAATGCAAGAGTAACTCAATGTACAAAAATCCATCAGCATAATCTACCACATAAAGAAACTGAAGAAAAAAAAGATCATGTCTTTAGATACTGAAAAAGCATTTGACAAAATCCAACACCCTTTCATGTTAAAAGTCTTGTAAAGATTAGGGATACAAGATACACACACCTAAACACTATAAATACAATGTAAATTGCACCAGTCCTGTTGGTACAAGGTCAAACTGTCCTCTGAAGGGCAAGTGAATGATTATAAGAAAGACAGAAAAGAAGACAGAGACAAAAGTTAGAAATCAGGAGGGCTATCCAGTGAATCCTGTGGCAGCACTGAATGTGTTTATCATAGCCTTTGTATACTTACAGTATTGTGGGAAACAAAGCTAGGAGAGACAATGGCTGGTATACTTTAGATATTTGTACCCATTGGGAAGTCTCCTATTTCCTTCCTCGTAGATTAAAGAAACATTTAGCCCTTAGCCTTGAGCTTCAAGTGAATCCCCTCTTATCCCTCCTTGTGTCAGCAGGCCAGGAAATCTACGGTAGACCCTAGCCTGCCTTGATTCTGCCAGACAAGCAGGCGTTCACAAAAACAGGCAAAATGTCTCCCAACAATAAAGCAAGACAGTAGCCAACACCAAATTAAATAAAGAGAAACAAAGCAATTCTACTAAAATCAAGAACAAGAAAATGTTGTCCACTCGTCCCATACCTCCTTAATACAGTACCTGAAGTCCTTACCTAGAGCAATAAGGCAACTAAAGGAGATCAAGTGTATACAAATAGGAAAAGAAGTCAAAGAATCACTATTCAGAGATGATAAATGACCCCAAAAAAATTTTACCAAAGACCTCCTCCAGCAGATAAACACCTTCAGCAAAGGGACTGGATACAAACTTAACTAAAAAAAAAAAAAAAAAAAAAAGCAAAAAAACAAACAAACAAACAAACAAAAAAACACCCTTTATATAGATGATAAATGAGCTGAGAAAGAAATCAGGGAAACCCCCCATCAGCACCAGCCCTGGACCATCTTGGGCTCAAACTCAGCAGACCCTAGCAGACCCATGATCTTGAGATCACTGGTAAGTAGAATGAAACATTTGTTCCAAAAAGTCCTGGACGGTTTTGTGCCAGCAGGAACAGGGACAAAGGAAACCTGCCCAACCAGCTGCTGGGGTTCTTTTTGATCTGCGCCAGTGGTGCACCATCTTAGGCACAAACTCGGCAGGCCCTGGCACACCCAGGATCTTGGGATCACTAAGACCAGTCTACAACAGGAGAGCACATGGGTGGCAGAAGTAACAGAGCTTCTTGGACAGGGTCCCTTCGGGCCTTCATCCTCAGCCAGGAGGCAGAGCTGAGATCCAGACCTCTGGGCACCTTCCGCACCAGAGGAGAGTAGGCTTCCAGTGAGGGTTCTGACTCCAGGACTTAGGAGGTGGATTTGAGCTCCAGACTTCTGTGCACCTTCCCTGCAAAGAGGAGAGCTTGCCTAAAGAGAGTGTTCTGACCACTGGGAACCAGGAGAGAGTTGGTCTCCCAGGAGTGCTGACAGAGGCTAAAGAATCACAGGAGGAACAAGCTCCAGCCAGAGACAGCTAGAACATCTAACACCAGAGATTACCAGATGGCAAAAGGCAAATGAAAGCATCTTACAAACAGAAACCAAGACCACTCAGCATCATCAGAACCCAGTACACCCACCACAGCGAGTTCTGGACACCCCAACACACCTGAAAAGCAAGACTCATGTTTAAAATCATATCCCATGATGCTGGTAGAGTATTTAAGAAGGGCATTAATAACTCACTTAAAGAAATACAGGAGAACACTGCTAAACAGGAAGAAGACCTTTAAAAATTACAGGAAAACACTGCTTAACATATAGAAGTCATTAAAGAGGAAACACAAAAATCCCTTAAAGAATTACAGGAAAACAGAACCAAACAGGTGATGGAATTGAACAAAACCATCCAAGATCTAAAAATGGAAGTAGAAAAAAAAAAAAAAAAAAGAAGAAGAAGAAGAAAACCCAAAGGGAGAAAACTCTGGAGACAGAAACCCTAGGATTCTTTCAGAAACAATAGATGTGAATATCAACAAAAGAATACAAGAGATGGAAGAGAAAATCTCAGGTGCAGAAGATTCCAGAGAACATGGACACAACAATGAAAGAAAATGCAAAATGCAAAAAGATCCTAACCCAAACGATTCAGGAAATCCAGGACACAATAAGAAAACCAAACCTAAGGATACTAGGTATAGATAATGAAGATTTTTCAACTTAAGGGCCAGTAAAAATTTTCAACAAAATTATAGGAGAAAACTTCCCTAGCCTAAAGAAAGAGATGCCCATGAACATACAAGAAACTTACAGGACTCCAAATAGACTGGGCCAGAAAAGAAATTCCTCCCAACACATAATAATGAGAATAACAAATGCACTAAATAAAGATAGAATATTAAAAGCAGTAAGGGAAAAGGTCAAGTAACATATAAAGGCAGGGCTATTAGAATTACTCCAGACATTTCACCAGAGACTGTGAAAGCCAGAAGATCCTGAACAGATGTTATACAGACCCTAAGAGAATACAAATGCCAGCACAGGCTACTATATCGAGCAAAACTCTCAATTAACATGAATGGAGAAACCAAAGTATTCCATGATAAAACCAAATTCACACAATGTCTTTCCATGAATCCAGCCTTTCAAAAAATAATAAAGGGAAACCACCAAAACAAGGATGAAAATTACGCCCTAGAAAAAGCAAGAAAGTAATCCTCCAACAAACCTAGAAGAAGAGAGCTGCAAGAACAGAATCCCAACTCTAACAACAAAAATAACAGGAAGCAACAATTGCTTTTTTTAAATATCTCTTAACATCAATGGACTCAATTCCCCAATAAAAAGACATAGACTAACAGACTGGCTACATAAACAGGACCCAACTTTTTGCTGCTTACAGGAAACCCATCTCAGGGAAAAAGACAGACACTACCTCAGGGTAAAAGGCTGGAAAACAATTTCCCAAGCAAATGGTTCAAAGAAACAAGCTGGAGTAGCCATTCTAATATCCAATAAAATTGACTTCTGACCCAAAGCTATCAAAAAAGAAAAGGAGGGATGATTCATACACATCAAAGTTAAAATCTTCATAGATGAACTCTCAATTCTGAATATCTATGCTTCAAAAGCAAGGGCAGCCACATTCATTAAAGAAACTATAGTAAATCTCAAAGCACACATTACACCTCACACAATAATAGTGGGAGACTTCAACACCACGCTCTCATCAATGGACAGATCCTGGAAAGAGAAATGAACAGAGACATATTGAAACTATCAGAAGTTATGAAACAAATGGATTTAACAGATATCTACAGAACAATTTATCCTAAAATATAATAATATACATTCTTCTCAGCACCTCATGGCACCTATTCCAATACTGATCATATAATTAGTCACAAAACAGGCCTCAACAGATACAAAAATATTGAAATTATCCAATGCATCCTATCAGATCACCACAGACTAAGGCTGATCTTCAATAAAAACATAAATAATAGAAAGCCAACATTCACTTGGAAGCTGAAAAACACTCTACTCAGTAATACCTTGGTCAAGGAAGAAATAAAGAAAGAGGGTAAAGACTTTTTAGAGTTTAATGAAAATGAAGCCATAACAAACCCAAACTTATGAAACACAATGAAAGCAGTCCTAAGAGGAAAACTCATAGCTCTGAGTGCCTCCAAAAAGAAACCAGAGAGAGCATACACTAGCAGCTTGACAGCACACCTAAAAGCTTTAGAACAAAAGAAAACAAATTCACCTAAGAGCAGCAGACAGCAAGAAGTAATCAAACTCAGGGCTGAAATCAACTAAGTGGAAACAAAAAGAACTATTCAAAGAATCAACCAAAGGAGGAGCTGGTTCTTTGAGAAAAACAACAAGATAGATAAGCACTTAGCCAGACTAACTAGAGGGCACAGGGACAGTGTCCTGATTAACAAAATCAGAAATGAAAAGGGAGACATAACAACAGAACATGGGGAAATCCAAAACACCAGATCCTACTACAAAAGGCTATACTCAACAAAACTGGAAAACCTAGAAGAAATGGACAAATTTCTAGACAGATACCAGGTACCAAAGTTAAATCAGGATCAGATTAATGACCTAAACAGCCCCATAACCCCTAAAGAAATAGAAGCAGCCATTACTAGTCTCCCAACCAAAAAAAGCCCAAGACCAGATGGGTTTAGTTTAAACTTCTTCAACTATGTTCATAGCAGCATTATTCGTAATAGCCAGAAACTGGAAACAGCCCAGATGTCCCTCAACAGAAAAAAAGGAAAAGGAAAATGTGGTTCATGTACAAAATGGAATACTACTCAGATATTAAAACAAAAAAATCATGAAATTTGTAGGCAAATGGATGGAACTAGAAAATATACTGAGTGAGGTAACCTAGACCAAAAAGGACATTCATGGTAACTTATAAGTAAATGTTAGCCATAAAGCATAGGATAACCATATTACAATTCACAGGACCAACAAAGCCAAATAACAAGGAAAGTCGAAAGGAGAATGTTTGAATCTTTCTCAGAAGGGGGAAATAAAATGTATATCGGAGGCAAATGGAGGGAGGACATGAGTGTGAGGAGGGAGGGGGAGAATATCAGGCTGGATCATGTGTAGGGAGTGCAGAGGAGTGAGAACATATATTGGCAATGAGCAGGGGATAGGCGTGTCTAGAAAGTTCCCCAATACTTGGGGTGGGTGAGGCTCCAAGGAATCTATGAAGATGACTCTAGCTGAGACTCTTAGCAGTGGGGGATCCCAAAGTGGCAACCTATAGCTGGGCAAGACTCCCAGTGAAGGGATAAGGAACCAAACTACCCACAAAACCTTTCATCCAAAACGTGTCCTGTCTACAAGAAGTACAGGAACAAAGATGGACCAAAGACTGAGGGAATAGCCAACAAATGACTGTCCCATCCCATGAACAAGAACCAATCCATGAGATTATTAATTATACTCTGTTATACTTGCAGGCAGGAGTCTATAACTGTCCTCTGAATGACTCCACCCAGTAGCCAATGGAAACAGATACAGAGATCCCCAGCCAAGCATTAGAAGGAGATCAAAGAGTTTTGTGAAAGAGGTGGAGGAAAGACTGAGGGATTCAGAAGGGATAGCTATCAACAGAGTCAGCTAAATTGAACCATTGGTGGATCCCAGAGACTAAACCATCAACCAAAAACACAAAAAACAAACACAGAAAACAAACAAACAAAACCAAACCAAAACAAAACAAAAACATGCATAGGCTAGAGCTAGGCCCTCTGCAGTTATGTTGTAGATCCTGTTCCCCTAACTAGGCTGCCTTGTCTACACTCAGTGGGAGAGGATGTGCCTAGTCCTGCAGTAACTTGATGCACCAGGATAGATTGGTACCCAGGTGAGGGTCAAAGGGGAGTAGGAATGGGGAGGTACCATTTGAGGGAAATGGCAGAATTAATATAGTGCTGGTTCAACTGGAGGTCAGCATGTAGAAAAATGCAAATAGACCCATTCTTATCTCCTTATACAAAGCTCAAGTCCAAATGAACCAAGGACCTCCACATAAAGCCAGATACACTGAAACTAATAGAGGAGAATGTGTGGAATAGCCTCAAAAAGATGGGCACAGGAGAAAATTTCCTGAACAGAACACCAATGGCTTATGCTCTGAGATCAAGAATAAACAAATGGGACCTCATAAAATTGAAAAGCTTCTGTTTGGCAAAGGACACTGTCAATAGGACAAAATGGCAACAACTGGGAAAAGATATTTACCAATCCTACATTCGATATAGGACTAATATCCAGTATATTCAAAGAACTCAAGAAGTTAGACTCCAGAGAATCAAATAACCATATTTTAAAAATGGAGTATGAAGCTAAACAGAGAATTTTGAACTGAGAAATATCAAATGGCCAAGAAGCACCTAAAGAAATGTTCAACAACCTTAGTCATCAGGGAAATGCAAATAAAAATGGCTCTGAGATTCCATCTCACACCAGTCAGAATGGCTAAGATCAAAACTCAGTTTACAGCAGATGCTGGCATGGATGTGGAAAAAGAGTAACACTCCTCCATTGCTGGTAGGATTGCAGGCTGATACAATCTCTCTGGAAATCAGTTTGGTGGTTCTTCAGAAAATTTGACATAACACTACCTTAGGACCCAGCTATACAACTCCTGGGCATATACCCAGAAGATGTTCCAACATGTAATGAGGGCACATGTTCCACTATGTTCATAGCAGCCATATTTATAATAGCCAGAAGCTGGAAAGAACCCAGATGTCCCTCAACAGAAGGATGAATATAGAAAATGTGGTATATTTACACAATGGAATACTATTCAGCTATTAAAAACAATGACTTCATGAAATTCACAGACAAATGGATATATCTAGAAAAATACCATCCTGAGTGAGGTAACTCAATAACAAAAGAAAAGACATGTTATGTACTCACTGATAAGTGGATTTTAGACAAAGAACGTGGAATACCCATAAAGTTCAAGAAGGATGACCAAAGAGTGGATACTTAAGTCCTACTTAGAAGGGGGAATAAAATAATCAAGTGAAGTAGAGGGTAGGAGGGTATTAGGAGAAAGAGAAAAGGCAGAGACGAAAAAGAGAAGAATCGGGTAAGGGAGGAAATACAGAAGATATACGGAGGGTCAGGAAATTCTCAGAGGTTTGTAACAATGGAGATGGGGAACTGGGAGTAGTAACCAGAAAGTTCCAGATGCCAGGAAAGCAAGGGCCTCCCAGGACCTCACAGGGATGACATTAGCTGAAATACCCTACAAAGGGAAGGGGCAAGCTGTAGAGACCATATCCAGGGGTTAGGCATGGCCCCCTGGTTGAGGGACGTGACACCCATCTCCAAAAATTTTACCAAGAATTGCTCCTGTTTAAAGGAAATACAGGGACACAGAGTATAGCAGAGACTGAAGGAAAGGCCATCCAGAGACTGCCCCCCCCCCATTTCATCCCACATGCTGACACCAAACCCAGACACTATTGCTGATGCCAAGAAGTGCTTGCTGACATGAGCCTGACACAGCTTCTCCAGAGATGCTTTGCCAGATTCTGGCCAATACAAATGTGTATGCTGACAACCAACCATCAGACTGAGCACAGGGATCCCAATGGAGGAGTTAGGGGAAGGACTGAAGGAGCTTAAGGGGCCTTATCTGGCATCTATGGGAGGGAGTCACTTGGTCCTGTGAAATCTTGATGCCTCAGGGTAGAGGGGCTAGAGGAATGCTAGGGCAGTGAGGCAGGAGTGGGTGGGTGGGTGAGGAAGCACCCTCATAGAAACAGGGTAAGGGGGTATGAAATAGGGGGCTTGCATAGGGGAAACAGGGAAACATTTGAAATATAAATAAATAAATATCCAATTAAAAAGAAAACAGGAAAAACAGCTGGATAAACTTCAAACTCTGCATCTCCATGTCTGATGTCAAAGCAGTTTTCAGATCCCCAACTCCTTTTTCATCTATGTTGACTGCAACAAACTTCTTTTCCTGAGCTGGTTCCACTCCCTGTTAGTAGAATTCCTCAGTAGATATCTTATGGCTCCAGCATCTCAAAACTTGGAGTCTCTAAGGCAACTTCAAAGTTACAACTTCAATGTTTTGATGTCTAGATTCCACACCTGATCTTCTAGGCCCCTACAAAGGACTAGTGCTACTTCTCCAGCTCTGCCCTCTGTAGTACTTTAAGCTCAGGTTGATCCACTCCACTGCCATTCCAGTTCTTGGTGATCATCCCATGGTACTGACATCTCCAAATCACTGGGGTCTTCCATTCCAACTAGGCTTCACCAATAGCCTCTCATATGCTCTCTTCATGGTGCCAAGCCTCAAATTCTTTACATGACTTCTTCAGTCCTGGGCCATGAACTGAAAGTGAGGCTGAATCTTCACCAATAGCCTTCCATGGCCTCTCACAGTACCAAGCCTCAGCTTTCTTCATGACCTCTTCAGGCCTTCAAAACTAGTACCACCTGTGAGACTCTTACACATTATCAAGTACAGCAGCAGCATGAGGTACAACCTTGGCTAGAATACCGCACCTTTGTGCTCTCAGAAAATACTTCCCAGATTTCACCTCAGTGATGCTGGTCTCTTCTAAACACTAATTTCTTAGCTCCAGCTAACCAGAATCAATTGTCCCAGTAGCCCACTCTGTTTTTCACTCTAAAGCCAGAGCCACATGGCTGAAGCTGCCCTTTTCTGCTGCTTGCTGGGGCTGGAACATCCTCCGCGCCCCCCCCCCCCCATTCTATTACCAACTTTCTGTTTTCCAAATCCCTTACTGCCCAAGATAGGCTTTCCTGGAACTTGCTCTGTAGATTGACCTTGAACTCAGAAATCTGCATGCCTGTCTCCTGAGATTAAAGGTGTTTGCCACCATGCCTAGATTTCTTCACCTAGAACTTGCTCTGTCTCAGGCTGGCCTTGAACTCAGTGATCTGTTTGTCTTCTGGATCAAAGGTGTGTGACACCATGCCTGGATCTAAATTTAGCTGTATGGGATCTTGCCGACAAATCCCTTAATCTGCTATCTCTTTCAACACAGGATTCAGCTCCACTTCACGTCCTGGGGCCCCTTTAGTACTTGAACCATATATTTTATATTTTTCCTTTTTAAGCTTGCTACACTCGTTTAACTGCTCTTCATGTGACTTAACCAGAGAACAAAGTCTATGATGTGTGTTTCTGAGACTTCCTTTGTCATTGCAATTAATCAGGGAATCTTTAGCTTCAGGAAGACTCTTTACACAAGGGCAGAAAGCAGCCACATTCTTCACCAAAATACCACAAAAACAGACACTAGGCCACATATTGAAATATTCCACTTAAACCTTTTGGGCCACACAATTCAAATCATTCTTAGTAACAAAGTTTTCCAAATTCTTAATAGGATAGCCCATTAAGCCCCATTTAAAGCATTCTACTGCATTCCATATCGAAAGTTCCAAAATCCACATTCTTCCAAACAAATACATGGTCTGGCCTGTCAAAGCAATACCCTAGTCCCTGGTACCAACTTCTGTCTTAGAGTTTTACTGCTATGAACAGACACCATGACAAAGACAACTCTTATAGGGACAACATTTTAATTGGGGCTGCCTTAAAGGTTCAGAGAAACTCAGTTCATTATCACCAAGGCAGGAACATGGCAGCATCCAGGCAGGCATGGTGAAAAAAGGAGCTAAGAGTTCTTCATGTTCATCTGAAGGCTGTTAGAAGAATACTGACTCCCAGGCAGCTAGGATGAGGGTCTAATATAACCCACACCCACATTGACACACCTACTCCAACAAGGTCACACCTTCTAATCATGCCACACTCTGGGCAATAATGCTTAGGCACTCACCTAATTCAACCAATGCTACAGGAAGACTTTTTATGGTGCATGCCACCATTATTATAGGTGGAGTCTGATCACTTCCCATGGCCTCATCCTGCTGAGCTGCACAGCAGACCTAAGTCCCTGGTATGAAAGAAATGTGGTTCCTGAATTACCCAAGGCCCCAGTAAACAGAAGGTCACTCTGTATAGTGGTTTATTTGTTGTTGTTACTATTGTTACTATTGCTTCTCATGTTACCTGTCCTCTATGAACTACCATAGTTTGGGCTAAAACTATGAAATAAATCAAGGTCTAGCATTTTTCTACTTCTAACTGTTCTGATTGCCTCCACGAACTCCTTTCACATAGTTTTCTTCTGTGCCTTATAAACAGTCATTTTAGTCCATTAAATTGCTATAATATTCCTTTAGGAGACTCCCAAATATTAGTTCAGAATCCTAATATCCTTTAAAGCAGTATAAGCCTTTCAGTATAAATAGATTCTAATCTCTGGGGCACACAGTTTTATTTGATTTCTGTAGAGCTGTCTTTCAAATACTTTTTTAGCCTGTGATTAATTTCTAAATTCATATGACCATTATTTTTAACACTCATCTATAACACATGCCTATAATGGCATGAGCTACTTAAGTGGATAATCATTATTATACCCACCATACAACCACCACCATCCTCATCATCATAAAAAACAATTCTAAAACAAAAATTAAAGAGTCTTCTTTTTTAGACATGCATGATGCAAAATCGTAACTGGATGATAGATATTGACTCCTTCCTGTTGAGGAAATGTAGCAGGAATTTGGTATCACCCACCAAGGTTTCCTGAGAAAGTCAATTCTTGGCATTTTCCAACAGGATGGATTCCTTCCTTTCATGAAAGAATGGGTAATGATACTTTTGAGTTTACTAATGTATTACAAATACTTTTCTCCATTGGTTTTCTGTTTTGTTTTGTTTTGCTTTGTTTTGTTTATTTCACTAACACTCTGTTTATTCTTGCTAAACAAAATGCTTGGATCCGAACAGAGAAGCCTTTTGAGACCCATATAACCATTGTCTTTAATGCTAAGAAAAGGACCCCAAAAGGGCAAACTGCCTGGCATCCATAAAAAAAGCCAGCTGCCAATGAAACACTTGGTAGTATTTAGGCATTAATTAAGCAGTTCAGAAGAGGAAATTAGTGTTCTGGCTCTACCCTCTTCAGGTCTTTTCAATAAGGCTTCATTAGCCTATAATGAAAATAGAAAAGCTGCTTCTATTAAAAATAAATGGAGTAAATCATTGAAGAGCTTATTTACTTATTTGTCTGTTTATTTAATTTTGGTGCTTTCTATTTATGGGGAAAGACATGATGGACTGTGACAGAATTGTATTAAGATGTCAAGAGCTCAGTGTCAGAAGCATGCTGTTGTGGGAACAAATACAGTCTACAACTGTAGGTGTAGACACAACAAGTGTGCACTCAGTACAAGTTCTAATCTGAGTGTAAAATACCTGCAGGTTGCTAGGTGCAAAGCTGGTTTCAAGTTAGTGGTGACTCTGAGGGACATAGTGGAAACATTAGGTAATAGGAACTCATTGTCAGCACTAGGTCACTGAAGACGTGACTTTGAAGGTTGCCCCTAGCTCTGGGTTACTATCTTTCTGTTTTCTGTAACGCATGATATAAAGAAATTCTTCATGGCATATTCATGTCACCATGAAATTCTTCCCAAGAACATGAAAGTAAGCAACCATGGACAGAAACTGTGAGCTGAAATTAATCTTTGGTGCCTTAAGCTGTTCTCTCAACTGTTTGTGGTAGTAATGTTAAAATAACTACTGCACTGAAGCAGATTCTCCTATCTGGAATCTTCTGATACCACCAAAATATGTACTCTGGATACACAATAAAGTCCTTTACAAATTTCTTTAGCCAAGAGAAATAAATCTATTTTACAGTCGATAAACACATCCAGTGTTGTCTGTCCTATTCTCAAGTTTACTGCCATTAAATTAAAAAGAAAACATGAATGTTTTTATGTTGTTACTTATTTGTGTAATCCCTTCAGGAGGAAACTACATTTTCCCTCTGTACATTTGCATTGAAAAATATTTTCCTCTCTCACTCTGGACACTGCCTAAGTCCATTTGGACCTCATCTTCTCCTTAGATCTGAAATAGATTGGGCTTTGTGCTGTCAAACAGGATTATGCCAATACTCTTCTGCCAATGAGGACTGTCTCCAGTCAGGTGACAAACCTTTGGACAATGAGAAGCAATAGTATTAGCTACAAACTTCACTCACTGATAATCTTACAACTGGGTTAAAAATAAAGAAACAAATAAGCAAAAATAAGAATGTTTTCAACATTTAGACACTCTTGAACCTTAACTCCAATTTGGTACCAAGAGGCATACCATAATTATGAAGAAAGTCATCACTTAGTGGGACTATCTGGTCATTATTTTTGCCTCCAACTTTCTATTAATATAGAAAACATTTTCTACTGAAAATATTACACTAGCATGCAAAATAGGCAGTTTAAAAGACTAAGAAGAGTTTAGTAAAATATGTGTGCTAAAATTTACTGAAAAGAGAATCTCAGGTGTGCAGCTACGTAGATACAGGTAAGTTTCTAGGTGCAATTAGTGGTGAGACTAAGTGAGTATATATATATATATATATATATATATATGTGTGTGTGTTTGTGTGTGTGTGTGTGTGTATTACTATAAATTATATATTGCTTAATATAAAATGCACAGATGTATAGAAAAGAACGTAATAAATGGAGATGCCTCTGAAATTTCAATGAATCACTATGTTATGTGATCAGACTACTTTGTTCACTTCATTTTAATCAGTTTTGATCAATTAAATATCTAATGATGCCATAAAAGGAAAATCCCCATTCTTGTCCAACTCTGTATTGTTTACGGGAGTAAGAGCTTGCACTGAATGGCAAAATGCCAAGGACTGTGGGACAATTTCCACTGAGTTCAGAGTGTAGCATAAGCTGGTATATACTGCACAGTAGACAGATAATGAGCAGATATTTATTTCATACAACTATGGATCTGGATGACAAAAAAGAAGAGGCTGGATAATCTTGTAATAAGAATTCATCATGAGTTTTTGACTACTATTTCTTCCTATAGCCATACATAGTAAATATATAAAGGACCCAGATCGCTTCCACTTCTCAAAAAGAAGAGACCAGTACCAGTATAGGGGAACTGAGAGCGGACAGGGCAGTCAGGCACCTATAAAACCTTAAGGCTCTAATGTCATTATCCAACTGTCTCCAGCTACATCCCATACTCTAGAAATTCAACAATCTCCAAATACAGGAGTACCAACTGATCGAGTGCCTGGACACAAGTTTCTGAATCCCATTTCATATCCAGACCATAGTTAAACCCAGCCCCTTTCAATCATCTGTTAAGCTCAATATCAGTTTTAAGTCTAAAACCCTGTTCTAAATGTCATCTGAACCAGACATAAGAATTAAGGTTTGATTCATGCGGAATCAAAAGCCCTGTCTCAAGCTTTGAAACTTAGTAAACACCATACCTCTAAAATGTGATGATCTGACAAACATGAGGCAGACATTCCCATTCCAAAGAGAAAAACATCACAAGCTAGAAAGAGGTAGAAAAAGGAGGTGAGTTCCAAGTAAAGAAAACCTAGCCAGTCAATTCCCTTTATGTCTTTGATGCGTGGATACCTCTCTTTGGTATGATGCCCTGCTTCCTGAATCACTTTGGATTGTGATGCTGCCTTTTAGGTCACTGGGATGGTGGTCCTGCTCCTGCAGTTCTGCCAAGCAAGGTTATAGTTGAGAGACTTTATCAGGTACAGAACGACACACAAGGCTCTTCTGTGGAGAGATCTTGCCTTCTTGATCACAGTCACACTTAACCTTACCCAATACTGCCACTCTAATATTGATCAGTTTATTGAAACAGACATGAGCACTGATATATGAAACACCTCTGGAATTATTAATTCCCTTTCTTGAAATGAGTGCATTCTCCCTGCCAGTTTCCTAGTCCTGTCCTATAGAATCATGATAATCCAGAAGTCTCTCTTTATCTGATCCTATCTCATTATTCTTTAAACTGACAGAGTGTCTTCTCACACAATATGATCTCATATTGAATTAGACAACCACACCCTACTACTCGCTTCTGAAGTCTTCTCAAACTTTATAATATATACAGGCTGAGAACTTTCTAAGCCTTTATGTTCTGATTCCTTTTTGTTCAACAACACTCTCTTAAAAATGCATACCACTTATTCATATTAATAGTTGGCAATTAAATTAAGGCTTTCACTTGTGCAACTGAATGAATATAGCGTGCAAGGTATAAATACTTAGGCAATATACTGTGTAGGCAAGGATGCTTGTGAGTCTTATTATACAACTGCAAGGTAACTGATTCAAATGTGTCACATACCTAAAAATATAGCTGACAATGTAAACAGTTTCAAAGGAGGTTAGAAAATTGGAGAGAATTCTAGAAAAATCAATGTTAAGATGCATTGGTTCTTTTAGTTTTCTCACTACAGTTGATCTGACACAAGAAAAACAGTCTGAAGGTTGTTACTACCCTTGAGTTAAACAGGAAAGAAAATATAAACATGTCTGCTTCTGGCATACAAATCGAGTTGACCTAAAGACATTTAGAAAATGACCAGGTGGAAAATCTGAGCAGAGGTAAAGAAGGGACATTTAGGAACAGAGAAAAACACAAAGAGCTCTTGCTCTCAGCTCAGCCAAGAGGCAATGGGAAACCAGGATCAAATTCAGAGCAGGAGACTGGCACAACCAAAAAAGTAAGTCACTAGCCCCAAACCTAACTTTGAGATGTGCAAGATCTGAGTCATTTACTACTCAACATCCCATGAAGAAAATGCAGAGTAATGACAAAAGTTTTCAAACTCTAAAATACTTCAGTCACTTGCTATTTGATATGTATAAGAATCAAACTTATTTGCTCTTTTTTCAGGGCTTTCAAATGTCTAATACATGAGAAAGGGAGCAAGCTATGGAAGATACAGCTGAAAGATCATGGCACAGCGTGATCAAGAGACTTGTCAGAGGAGTCAGGTCCAGTTCCAGGCCATGTGTGACCATCACACAGTGGTGTCTCTACTTTTCATGAGGTTCATTTCCCAAATATTTATACTGGAACTATGTCCTAGAATTTATATCAAAATTAAATAGTGTGAGACTTAGAAACTACATTGCATATTCCATATTACTACACTGCACTCAGGAATCACTGAGAAACTATTATTTTGGATTCTTACTAAAAAATATTTATGTGAAACATAAATCCTATATTAAGAATAATAAATATAGGAATATAATCATTTGAAAGTTGGAAAGTTTTCTGTAATTAAAAGATTATATCATTAAAATTATTTTTGCCATGACTAATAATAGAACATTCACAGTAACACTTATAATTTAATATTAAGATTTTCATTACTTAAATAACAAAGAAATGAACCTTAAATACATCAAAAGTAGCAATGGGCCGGGCATGGTGGCACACACCTTTAATTCCAGCACTTGGGAGGCAGAGCAGGTGAATTTCTGAGTTTGGGGACATCTTGGTCTACAGAGTGAGTTCCAAGACAGCCAGATCTACACAGCTACACAGAGAAACCCTGTCTCAAACAAAACAAAACAAAACAAAAGAAAAGAAAAATAGCAATGGTAATCAGGAACATGACAGAGATGCATTTAGCATCTCCTTTTCTCAAACTAGATGAAAGCCATCACTCATTCACAATGTATTGGGGTGGGGAAAGGCCTTCGAGGGTAAAGACTCTGGCTTAGATTAAGCCTAAGAACCTAAGTGTAATCTCCACATGATGGAAAAAGAGAAACAACTCCCAAAAGTTGTCCTCTGATCTCCATATACATACTATGGCATGGTGCATGCACACACACACACACACACACACACACACACACACACACACACAAAATCAAGTAACAAAACAGTCTCCTTCAATATAATCCCCCAGACTCCTTAATTCCCCTTCATTGAAAACAGAACAAAGATAAGGCTTCACTTGTTGGAAAGAATTAAGAAAAGCCATCAAATACACAAGGCCCCTTTCTTTACTTCATATTCTCAGTAAAACAAGACAGGCAGTCAAGGTCTGAACTAGGGGTCCTCATGCTGGGAAAAGCAGATAGAGAAGAAAAATGGTCCTAATTAGTTAGCAATAAGCTGTGACCTAAATGAGCTGACAGAAATAAAGGTTCTTAGAAAAAGAACTGGGTAAGCAAATTGAGATGTAAAACAATGAAATAAATTCTGCTTGTATCCAGTGACACAGAGCCATCTTACAAACATACTCCTGGACTCAATGAAAATCATTAAGAACGCACACAATTGAATCTGATGTTCAGTCAGGCAGAATATCACATGCACATTAAATCATTTTTTACCTGAGTGCTAACAAGGGCATGCTCACCTGCCTCTATTTTGATATAAGGTGGTAAACTTTTTCTTCTAGTTCACAAATTAGTTCCTCCACCATTTTATCCTCATTAAACATTTCCACTGAGGAAAACCAAAAGCTTCAAAAGTTTGATGAGGCCACCAGTATCTTAATCTGACAAGTGGAGTCACAGTCAGTCAAGGGAAATACATGAAGTAAAGTTTAGATTATTCTATATAAGTGCAGATGGCAATGACCAAGAGATGAATGCAGAGGCTGAAAATATCATCAGCTGGGTAGGAGGCACCACTGATGGGTTCATAAAAGAAGACATACCCTTCCTGTAGTACTGATGACAAATGGAGCATTAAAAACATGTAAAAAGGTAATTTCCTTAAATAAAAGGAAATTTGCTAGTAGAAATGAACAACAGACTATCCCAAGAAAATCAACTAATCAGCCATGATACAAAAAAAGAAGAAGGAGGAGAAGAAGAGGTAGGAGGAGGAAGAGGAGAAAGAGGAGTGAAGAAGGAAAGAAGGAAAGGAGGAAAGAAGGAAAGAAGGAAAGAAGGAAAGGAGGAAAGAAGGAAAGAAGGAAAGGAGGAAAGAAGGAAAGGCTATACTAGAATTTTAAATTCCAAGACAAGAAATATTCCTTGACAAGCTGAGGTACAAGGTGAAAACTAAGTAACTTAGAGAGTGAACATTTGAGAGGGTGTTGACTCCTATCTTTAAGCCACATCCAATGCCAGGAAACAACACAACAGTGCTCATATATGTCTCCAAATGTGAGCCAAAATTCTTAGATTATTTCAAGCTGCCTTTCAGAAAGATACATATGTAGTCAGAAAGAAACTGACTAAATTAATATGTACTGCATCTGAGCATTGAGCTGAAGTGGATAAGTGAGTTACACTTCAGAATTGATCATTGACTCTAACTGGGTGATTCAGGAAGACAATCTAATTGTCTCCCTGATCTTTGTCTCTTTATTGAAATGAGATCTTTAAAAACTAATAAAATAATAAAAAGTAGATATCCCTACAGTTTGCATGCTTTTCTTCTGCTAAAGTCAAGTAAATTCAAATTAATGTATCATATTGTTAGATAATATTTATCACTTTTTATTATTTCTGGCTAGATTTCCTTTATTATGATATATACAAAGAAATTTGAATTATATTTTCTTAAAATTACTTCAATGTTAATTTAGTGGTGAAATTTGAGATTTTTTTTGTAATTCTGATTCTTTTTAATTCATATTAATATATTTTAATGTGTCCTATAAAGTCAATAATGCCATTAAAAAAAAGTTAGAATAATACACCTGAAATTAAAGGTGTAATTGAGATAAAATTTGCCTGGCCATCTTGACCTTTACTTTAACAAAATTCTTCATTTCCAGTATTTCTTAGTTGATCAAAAACTTAACATCTAACTGGATAGCAAACATGCCATTAACTTAAACATAATAATAAATTAACAGAAAATCAGAATGGCATGCTGCCAGCTAACATGGCAAAAGAATTGTAGAAATTTCCCTCAACCCCTTGTCAAGCAAAGTACTAATTGCCTCTAGAAGAAAAATTGGTGAGGGAAGAAAGGAAATGATTTGAAAGAATTTGTGCTCTCTCGCAAATCACACAAATGATTATTATTCTGTGAGCTGCAGACTGAATGACTATAATATGCTCTGCTTAGAAAGCTATTGTGTTTCTCTAGTGGATGCAGGTTTTCCTAGTATACCCAAGGTTATAAGGCTCCATGGGAGCCTTCTAGTTCCAAGGCATTATGCAAATGTAATATATTAACAACTGATCCTCCATTTGGAATGTTAAAGGGGAATTTGCTCTAAGAAAAACTAAATGGTTCCTTTTATAGATTAGAAAAATAATGAAGAAAGCCATTTTAAATGACCAAAAATCTTACCGTTTTTGGCATTATCAAACAAAAGATATGGTAGTTCCAAGACTAGGGATAGAAGAACACTTTTTTAGGGAAGGTAATTATTACCTTCTGCAAATGAAAAACAAGGCTTCCCTTTTGATGGATTTCTGGTGCTGAACTAAATTTTAAATTGTGTTATGTGTGAATGTGATCAAATAATAGCTAATCCTTACCACGAGTTTCTGCAGAAAGTGGGTAAAACCCCATAGGGGGGAAAAAATCCTTTCAAAGAACATGTACCCATATCCAGGCTCTTTGCAAATATCTACAAATCTAGTTAACAGTAGACCTTTGTGCTGCTGATTCCTCCAATTCTATGACTTTAAATGTAATCATATTTTTAACTCTGTAAGAATATACAGCACTATTTTCATCTTGTTTTGGTTTGCATTTGGTTTTTCAAGACAGGGTTTCTCTGTGTAGCTCTGGCTGTCCTGGAACTTGCCCTGTAGACCAGGCTGGCCTCAAACTCTGCCTACCAAGTGTTGAGTCTAAAGGTGTGAGCAACAACCAGCTCTCTAATACACATAGCACTGTTTTCCTGGACTCCTGTGAGGCTCTATCAATGTGCTAAGAGGACCTAGAGATGACACCTCCAACAGTGCTTTAGGAAGCTCAGCATTAAAGTGAAGGACATTAAGTCTCTGAGGGTCTCTCTGTGCTCCTCCCTTCATGTGTTTTCCACCCCTTCTTCTGCCACAGAGTGCTTTACAAAACTGAAAACGGGTCACAGAAACTAATGTTCTTTGTAGGGGCTACATATATAGAAGTTCTCTGATAGTGTATCACTCAACCTTACACCAAATGAGTCCTGTCTGATGAGAAAGACATGATGTTCAGAATAACCATGAAGAATTATTTTTGTCCTAAACTATGTCACTTTAAATTATATGTTTCAGTCATTTCTACATTTATTACATTGTATCTAAGCTTAAATACACAAGTGAGGTTTTTATTAAAAAGTTTCCTGGGTCATATAAAATTTGTATGCCTTCTCCTTAAAACTATTCTTTCAAGATATTTCTGTGTGCCATCACTTCATGACACACCAGTAAAGTCATTGTATTAGGTTTCTGTTACTATGACAAAATACTGATGTAATCAACTTTAAAAGGTAAGGCTTATTTTGGTTCACAACTTTAGATATTAATGAATAGTCATCCGGCCTTTTTTTTTTAAAGCCTACAGAACACACGATAAAGGAAATTGCTTATATTATAGCAGCCAGGAATCAAAAAGGAAAGAGGAGAGGCTAGAGTCCCAAAACCTCCATCAAAAACATGTCTGTAATAACCTAACTAATGTTTTTAGTCTAGGTCTGTCGCTAGAAGCTTCCACAACAGGTATTGCACATTAAATACACAATAATTGGTATGGCAGGTGATTGAACAAAAATTTCTACTTAATAGCACCAAATGCCCTCAAAGTAAGTCATTTCTGTCTTCATAATGATTGGACAAATGTGAAGACACAGAAGCAACACAGTCTAAATGATGTTGCCCATATCCACATCCCAAAGCGAATACTATTTATTATCTATGGCTGAGGTGTGTGCATGTGAAACGCATCCAGGGGTTTGTGTATGGGAACCCTAAATCTGTTTAAGCTGACAAAACTCTCAAGCTGACAAGCCTCTTTCAGCATGTTTATAAGGAATCCGACCAAATTATTTCTCCCTTTTTCTTGAGAGGGATGCATACTCCAAGTCAGTCTGCTAAGTTAACAGTGTAATTTAGTCTGTGTGATACAGTGTCCTCCTTCTAGGTTTCTTGTCTCCCCAAATATACTTATGATTTAAAAACTGTCATGATCTGTGAACTTTTATAAAAATAGGAATATTTCCACAAACTTTTTACCAAACAAAAATCATGTGCTTCTGTGGGTAGATAGCACAGCTTCTCTATAACCAAATTATCCACTTTCAAGAATTCAAAATAAATAAAAAAAAAAAAAAAAAACACTTTCTGTATATGGAGACATGGAAAGGAAAGAAACAAAGCCTTCTTGTGACTTCTTGAAGCTGAGCCACAACCTGCAAACCAGGAGTTCTAAAATCTCATTGCAACAGTATGTCCAAGCAAAGCTAATCACAGCTAAGGTTTTATGGGAAGAGACCTTGAGGTGCAGACAGTACTACTGAGCAAATGAAAATGGGATGAAGGAAAATATAGGGTTTTTCAAATCACTTTCTTTTCCGGCCTCTAGATTCATTTGATGAGGTCTCAAGGCTCTCATACAAATCACCTCTCCTCATTGGCCATCACAGGGAGTTTAAGAACCTACAGAGGATTAAAATGCTCTGAACTGAGACTGCATAAAGTCTACAGCTTCATTTCATCCAGCCATGAGAGCCACTGCTGCTGTATTCCAGAAAATTAATTTTCCACCTAGTGATTTCCTTTAGTTTTCCCATAATGGAACACTGAATAACCTACAAATCCAAGAATTTAAAGAGCTGTAGGCAGTGTTGAGCCAAATATTTCTATACAGCCTAACTTACCGTGGAATTAGGGTACAACATTGGGGGTAACTTTAAGAAGGGGAAGATGAAGGGAACTGTTAAAGAAGGACATGTAAAGAAAAGAACCAACAGGTTTAATAAGTTTTCACTATTGCTTACATTTATGGGACAAGACCAGTAAAAGCGTCTGAAATACAGTCACTATTTTCAATATGGACATTCAAAAGCTTAGCTGAGCCAGGGAAGGAGAAAAAAATGATTATGTTCAACAGTGGCATAGAAAAGTGAGGGCAGACACAGACTGGTGGGGAACACTAATTGGACAATAGAAAGACATCAAATCACAGGAAATTTAAATCAAAGTTTCCAAAGGTATGCAACTATAGCAAAGCATGACAACTGGTTTTGGAAAACATTGCAACAGAAAGGAAGAAACTATGTTTATCCTACTTCTCTGTCACTTCTAATATCCCGTCAAAAGTATCTAATGGCAAATAGTAGTCTCCAATTTTCAAATGTTTAATTTTTAAAAACCAATGCTTTAACATAAAGGAGAACTTAAAGAAGGCAGTTCTTCAAGACGATAGAAGGGGTCCTATGGGTTGTACACATTTGAAGATGTTAGGCCTAGTCTCAGCCCAATTGAAGGTTATATTTATTCTGCACCCAGAAGAATTTTCTCATTCTTTTAAACTAACTGCCATGAACTCCAATGACAGCTAAAGGTATTCTATATTCTTTTTCTTTAAAAGGTCTTTCATTCTTTCTCTTCTTTTGTTTTGTTTTGAATTTTTTCTACAAGGGGGAAAAATGTAGTCACTTAATCTGCTAATTTAAAATTCAAACAAACTGCATTGTTATGGATAGCCCTGAGGCTAATTTTATTTGATGTTAATTCCATTCCATTCTCTTGGTGGTTGAGAACAGGAAATGAATCAGCACCAGGTGATTTCCTGTAAACCTTCCTCCCACCTTAATTTGTAAAATAAAGAAGACCTGATTGGACAGATAAAAGGGAAGGTGGAGCAGAAGGTGAGGAGAGAGAAGGAGGAGAAAATGGAAGAGGGAGAGGACTATGAGGGGGAGGAAGAAGAAAAGCAGAGTAAAAGCACATGGCCTGGAGAAAACACAAGTTCTAAGGGGTCTCATAGATGTGGTATATCTGCCTAATCTAGGTGCACAGCATATATTCATATTAATTGAGTTGTGTTTTCATTGCCAGGACATATTTGGGTTGGAGAGATTTACCACAACAAATTTATATTTTAATCAGTTCAAGAAATAGATTTAAGCATGGGATCTATTACTATAAAAGCAATGGACCAGGCGGATTGTAATTATATATTTAGAAGTGTATGTGTATGTGTGAGAGAGACAGAGAGAGAAAGAGAGACAGAGACAGAGACAGAGAGGAGAAACCACAATTTAAAAAGAGATTGTGGATTTGAGAGAGAGTAAGGGAAGGAACATGGGAGGTTAGAAGGTAAAAAGAAAGGGAGAAATGAGGTAACTATATTGTAATCCCCAAATTATATTTTAACATTTTTCAGCACTTCATAGGCATGTCATCAAATATGACTGAGAGATACTTTCGGCTTCCTTATGTCTCCAACATGTCGATGCTTCCCTTAGTACTTCTTCATCCCTATAATCATTTGTCAGTCCCTAATACATTCATTCTCTTTATCTATTTAATTATCCTTCCCTTTCTCTCTGTGAAATACTCTGACCAGTATACCAGAATATAATATATATGTTTGGAACTTAAAAAAAAAAAAAGGTATAGAGTTCAAAAAAATATGTACTACTTGAAATAGGCAAAGATTTTTAAAGTGAAATAAATATCTTAATAACTGAAATAGGAAATGCTATAGGTTTACAAAATAAGAGCTAAAAGATATCAAAAAACATGAAAGGAACAATAAATAAATTTAAATAATTTATTGATATTGATAATAAAATTCCAATAGCTAAATGTCAAGATTAATAAATTTAAATGTAAAAATTTAAAATAAATCAAAATGAAAAAATTAGACTAAAAATGAATGAGGACAAGATGTTGGGTAATTATACTTAAAAGCATAATAAAGTACTTTGAAATGTCAAATCAATAAAATACCATTAACTCAAGGCCTAAATGAATAGAAGAAAGAATTCAAGATAAGAGGAAACCCAAATGGCCAAGAAACAAGGAATCGTGTTTGACTTTCACAAAATATAGACTAAAGTAAAATTACTTCACAATAAAAATTAAGAGGAAAATCGTCACTGACATTTAAGAGCATTTACAACTTGTCTTAGTCACTTTTCAATTGCTTGATGTCATACTAATGACCAAAGGAGCTTTAGAAGAAAGAGTTTTTTGGAATTTGCACAAGGCAAAGAGAGAGATGGGGAGGGAGGGAGGGAAGGAGAGAGGGAGGGAAGTAGGGAGGGAGGGAGGGAGGGAAGGGAGGGAGGGAGGGAGGGAAGGGGAGGAAGAAAGAGAGAGAGAGAGAGACTGGAAGTGACTTAGCTTTTTAAAATCTCATAGCCTAGTACCAATGACACACCTTCTCAAATGAAACAACACCTCCTAATCCTTCCCAAATATTTCTTTCAACTGGGGACCAAGTTTCCAAATATATAGAAATCTATGGGAGCCATTTTCATTCAAACCATCACACAATTCTTACAGAGAGTTCAGGTCTCAGGATCAACATCATATGGCTCAGAGTCACCTCTATTTCAGCTCTAGAGGATATGACACCCTCTTGTTGTTTCTGGGATATCTGCACACGTATACACATATTTCTTTTTAAGAATATAAATTAGGGCTCAGTTGGAGAAGTGCTTGCCACACAAACATGATCACCTAAATTCAGAGTTCCAACAACCACAGAAAACAGACAGTGTAAAAAGGACATATTTATAATCCCAACACAGGGGAGGCAGAATCAGGAGAGTCCCTGTTCTCACTGGCCAGCCAAACTCTCTCGTCCACGAGATACAGATTCACTGAAGAGACACTGTTTCAAAAAATAAAATGGAGAGTAGTTAAATTCAACACCCAGCACTGACCTCTGGCCACAACATGCATACTCACAGACATACATACTCCACATGTAGAACATGAATATATATACACAACAAACAAAAAAAAAAAACAGGAAGCTTGACAATATTTATCAGGACAATGGGAAATTTATGTTCTTTTGTGGGACTATAAACTACTGCAAATTAATCTACTTATATTTGTGAGGTTAAAAAAAAGCACAAACTCTATAGAACAGAAAATATAGTAGTTGGTAGCAGATATTCAAATCTCTAAAACATGTATCATATAGACATGATTTTGTGCACTGTGTAAAGATTTCCTTGTGCTATTCAAATGCTGATTTCTTTTGTCCTCATATCTTGTTGAAATCTGGACATTGCATTGTAAGGCTTATTACAAATATCTTCTGTTTTTGGTTTGTGTAAACTATGCTTACCATTTATTCTCTGACTTGTCAATAAAAGCTGCTCAGCCAATGGCTGGGCAAAAGAGAGAATGAGGTGGAATGTCTGCCAGCCAGGGGCAGGAGAGAGAGAGAAAAGCAAGGGGGATTCAGCCATGAGAAGGGCTAGAGGAGACATCATGGGAAAACACATCTGATCCAGACCAATGTTATAGTGCAAGTATCTTTGTGATTTTGACAGGGAAGTAGGCAGATTCACTTAGAAGATGAAAATAGATGAATGACTACCCAAGTATTGGCTAATAAAGCTTGATTTAATGAATCTAGTAGTTTCAGTCTCATTCGTTTGAGATCTAGGCAGGAGTAGAGAAAAACTAGGCACTTTTAAAAATTGCTGTTATAGTATAAAATGTTCTAACAAAAGTACTACTACCATATGTGAGAATCTCTCAACAATATATAAAATGTTCAGCGACAATTACCAGTCAATCACTACAAAATGATTGAAGACCAACTTTCAAATAGTTCTTCCCAAAAATAATGGATAAATTGGGGCCTGTATATATAACATTGTACAGGGAAAATTATTTCACTGAACACCATTGTTGGACCATACAGAAACAGTCTGACTGAAAGCATATTTTAAAACATTACTTATATCCCATTTGAATTGAAATCTGGACACAGAGGATTTAGTCAATAAATTTCTGACAGCAAGTAACAACTTATACCTAGTCAACTGAAGAATTGAGAGAAAGAAAGAAAGAAAGAAAGAAAGAAAGAAAGAAAGAAAGGAAGGAAGGAAGGAAGGAAGGAAGGAAGGAAGGAAGGAAGGAAGGAAGGAAGGAAGGAAGGAAGGAAGAAAAACTTTTATGACAACAGCCTTATATTTAGTTAGCTAAATCATTAGAAACACAGAGGAGTCCCTAAAATAAGAATAGTGAAAGCAGGAAGCATCTACCTCCACAGGGCCCTGTAGCAACAGAGCTGAAACTCAAGACCTCCAAGGAAGGGGCCTAATTAACTACTGACCTAGCCTGTTATCCAAGAAGGATCCAATGAAGCTGAGTCCAGGCCCAGAATGTAAGAGGCATGGAAAGCCAGAGCATTGTGTCTGAGGATGCAGCAGTTAAAACTGGTTCTAGAACTAGACTCTAAGAGCTAGAGGATATGAAGTAAAACAAAAAAACAAGGCCCTCCAAGTCAACATGAGCTAAGCATCTGTGATCTCACAGAGATTGAAGTAGCATGCAAGGACACTGGGCCAGCGTGCACCAGGTCCTCTGTGTATACATTATGGCTTCTAGTTTACTATTTTTATGGTATTCCTGAGTGTGTACAACAAGTGGTTCTCTGAATCTTGTGCCATCTCTTAGGCTTATTTTCTTCTCTTTGTCCTGTACAACTTTGGTGCAATAGCTTTTTACTGTTACAATATTTTATTTTGTTATATATTAATATTATCACTTAGAAGCTTGCTCTTGTCTAATGAAAGAGAGAAAAGGGGTGGGCATGAGTGGGAAGGAAGGTAAACTGGGATGAGTAGAAAGAGAGGAAACAGTGATCAGGAAATATTGTGTGAAAAGAATCTATTTTCAGTCAGTTAATAATAATAGTAATAGTCGGAACAATAAAAGACTGGTTCTAGAAGGAAAACCTGCAAAAACAATTCAGCCACTAGTAAATGACAAAGGTTGAGGTGTCAAGGCCAGGGTATGCAAGCAAGGAGCAGAACAAGCCAGGAAGAGGATCCAATGGAAAGTGAATCCTCTTTCAGTTGCCCCTGGGTCTCTTGGCATAACGCACAAAGAGTGATCTGGTAACACAGAAATGGATCTCAGAGAATCCCAGACCCAGCATCAGCCACACAGCCTCATATGATAGGAACCCTAAAGTGAATACAAAGTCAAGAAAATAATGTTGAATAACTAAGATATTAGTCAAACTTTAAAATCTGACAGGCAATATTTTGTACTTGTACATGTGCTTTGGGTAAACTAAGAGGGGACACACATAGTGACAGGAAACACAAAATTTTGAACAGAGATGACATCTGAGGGATGTAGAAGGGTTCATGTGCCTCAATGTTGGCATTCGAATTTTATTCCCAAGCTGCATGGTGCATTCTAAATTACTGGTTGTTATCTGCTAGGTATTTCAAAAGTGTGAAATACTTCATGAAAAATATAGCCAAGTAGTGCAGTCCTTTACAGAGAGAGAAAGGGGGAAAAAAGAGCATCTTCTTGTCTTGGAGTGGGTGTTATTTACAGTCAGTCAGGGATAACTTACTGGATACAGACTCAGAACAAGAAAGTGTTCTGACCTTGTACCAAATGGCTGCGCTTCAGATTTCCTGCAGATTAACACTCCTTCCTGGGAAGAAAACATTCAAATCGTCCATGAAGTCCCCATCTGTTTGTGTGAGAACATCTGCTGGGACGTGGCCTCTTCTAAATTAAGTGCCAGTAATGCACCTACAATAGTGTAAAATTATCTTCTCCCGTGTGCCACAAAGCTCAACTTTGAAATGGCAATTGTATTCAGATGTTCAAATACACCCACATTGAAACCACACCACTAGTTCAGCATTAGTAACACTTACCTGAAGTTGAAAATACTTCTACAGCATATTTAATTGCTAACAAGTCTGTTTGGGTTTCTTATGATTATATTTTAAAGCTTAAGTTGATCATATTTTATATACATTTTATGATACGCAAACAAATGTCAAGATACTGAATATGCTGTCATGAAGCAGTTTGTATCATAAGCATTATCATAATTTTTAAATAGTTTTGTTGAGCAACTACAGCATTCACTTTTTTCTGGCCAGGCATCATAATTGAGAGAGATAACTCCTAACACATATGAACTTCTGAAAAAGGTAATTACACGATCCAAACATCTCAGTGATGCCTACCACTTGATTTTGCTAATGCAACACGTACTGAAGTATAGGAAGATCATCAATAGGGACGTGTGTAGATAGGAGACAACATGAGCTTTGGAAAAGCAGAGGTGACACAGAAGTAGCAACAGAACTTCCCCCATTAAACTCTTTTCAAAAAGTCTTTGGTATCTTACTAAGCAGAACCAAAAGTAATATTTTAGGAATGATTACAGTAATGTTCCCTTCTATTAGTCCAAATTCTAAAAATGTTTCATATCAGCTGGAAATGTTGTTGAGTTCCTAAAGGCATGTCTAGCATGCACAGAGACCTTCATTCAATCACAGCATCATGTGATTGAATGAATGTAAGCCAGACATGAGGGTACATAAATATCATCCCAGGAATCAGGAGGTACAGGCAAAATGGTCAGAAATTCAAGGCCATCTTCAACTACATAATGAATTTGAGGCCAGCCCAGAATACATACATAAGAATACATACAGATCCAGACACAAAATGTGTGTCAAATACTATGTCAGGTTTTGTAGAAAAATGATAAAAACTTGAATATGATTTTGAAATGCACTGTTTGGAAAATCAAAATACCAAAGTTCTTAAGGGAAACTTTATGACATTTTATTCTTATTTATCTTATTCATTTGTTTTTAATTTTTCACATATGCAATATCATGTCAGTCGAGTAGCAGATAGTTAATAAACACTGCTGATTCAAATGTCATTTGCTAACATTTGCACAGACACTGACTCAGATGTTGTTTCTCAAAAAATTATTTGATGATTTGTCATCATGAAAACCACTTAAATATTTGGGTGGAAAAGGGACTTTTATATTTGTGAATTCAATCTTCTTTCAAGGAAATAGTATTTGAGTGAGTAATCATGCCTGTAATCTAAGTATTTCTGGGGGTTAAGGGATTTTAATACTTAGTATCTGGGTAGAAAGTATAAAGTAACAATCAAAGGAAGAATGATAGTGACAAAGGGGTGAGTATTTAATATTTAAAAGTCTAGCTTATTAATGATGTCTGAACTTACAACACCAGGCTTTGAACTACCTCTCATTTACTTCTCAATAAATCTAAATAATATTGAGAACAATATTTTTCTGTTCAGAAAATGGTGGCTTAAAAAAGTTGAGAGACATTTTCAACATCATAAAATCACTTAGGGACAGTTAAAATGGGACATTGAAGAAACATTTTAAAAATAAAAACTAGAGCATGTGCATGTATATAAAGATTATCTTTGGGAATATGAGACAATGCAGTCAAATATATTAGTGAATTTCACTAAATGTAGCTACAAGCCACCTTGTCACCAGAAACAAGAATAGATTGGAAATTACTCTTGTTTTCTCCTTTAAAATGCTTAGCAATAACAAGCCTAATAAGTTTTTTAATAAGGCAAAGATAGTTTCTCATACCAAAATGATAGAATCTATTTCATCCATTTTCCAAATAGTTTGGAGACAGGTCTACAGACTTGTTTGTGTGTTGTTTGAGACTTTTCCTGAGAAGAAAGGAACCAACAACAGGAATTGTTGATTCCAGATAGAGAGTCAAAGATAGACCAAATTAACAAGTCAACAATGACCAACTTAGCAAACCAACAAGTTCATGGATGTTACTTACAGAGCAGAGATGACTTAAAAGCTTCATTATCACTGTCCCCCAGGCTAGGTGACAGCTCAAGGAGGCTGAGGTCCTAGGGTTCTCTATGGCTGGTAAGCAGCTTTGCTAACAGGAGACTCTCCTAACTCCAGAGTTGTTTATTCCTCCATACCCTTGGGGAGGGACCTATGTTCTTCTTTCTTTCTGGTACTTCTTAAGACTTGTAACGTGTTTACTTCCTGAATTTCATGAGAACTACTTGAGCCTTAAAAGAGCATCCCTCCATGATGGCCATGAGCTTCCCTCCAGCATGGCCATTTCAACTCAGAAGAAATTGCTTTACAACAGTACAAAATGTTTTGATCACATTTACTTTTTTCCCCAACTCCTCTCAAATCCACCTCTCCTTCTTTACCAGTTCAATAGTAGGTTTTCCTCTAGAGCCTAGAGCCTGTCTAGACATAAGTTCTGGACCTCAACACTGATGTCAGTATGGATTTTGTTGTGTGTAGCAGGCCTTAAATTCAAAGAGAAATATTTTTAATATCTTATGTGAGATGTTGTCTGACTGAGTTGTCTCATGCAATCTGTTGCCTAGGCTGAGCCAAGTTTAGTTGTACGTGACAGTTGCTGCCAGACTGTCCACCCTGGAGATAACCACAAAACCATGGAGAAGTGACTCTGGCAGTCAGACAAGAAGGCTTCTCTTTGGACCACTGATAAGATTGAAGACAAACAGGAATTAAAACTTAACTTTAATAAAGGAGTTAATAGGCTTCAATGTCACAACATAGAGTAACAGAAAGCAAGCTTTGAATTTTTTTTTTTTTAGATTTTATTTATTTGTTTTATATATAATGAGTACACTGTAGCTGTCTACAGACACACCAGAAGAGGGCAACAGATCCCATTACAGATGGTTGTGAGCCACCATGTGGTTGCTGGGAATTGAACTCAGGACCTCTGGAAGAACAGTCAGTGCTCTTAACCTCTGAGCCATCTCACCCGTACAAGTTTTGAATTTTCAAGAAGAAATTTCTTGTATAAGGAGGCTTACAATCAATGGGAGAAAAGAAACAATGATAATAATGATGCATTTCCTTAATTCTGAGACACTAGTTAATTAATTCTTCCTAAATTTTAGTGACTAAGGAAAATGACAATTAGAACCTCACCCTCCTGCTTATAGGTATAACGTTAATCTTTCTTCTACTAGACTTACAATTATGGAGAATGGTGAAAATTCAGTACTGTAGCTAGCTGTGCAAATATACTCCTGATACACTTGTTTGGAAGCCATATAAACATAGATGTGTGCACTGGAGACCATGGAGAGACACACATGGCAAGCAAGCCATATTTATTCATCACCACAGGAATTTCTATGGATTAATTCTATAATACAAGTCAGGAACTTCAAAGTCTTGGCTCAATTTAAGCACAGTTCTCCAGAGGAATGTATTGTAAGAGGAAGAAATAGCATTTTAAAGCAGTTTCTGAAGACAGGATTAGCAGCTAATGTTAATATGCTACCGCCGTCCTCTGGGACTCTGCATAGATGAATCATTGATTTCTACATTTATCTTTCTTAGGACTTCTGTAGTCACTTCAGGGTGTCTTCATGTAATCCACTCATACCAGGGAATGTTTTCAGGGATATTCTAAATAATTAACCTTCTCACACTGGAGTTCAAGTGTCTCTCTGTGATAAAGTACTTGAGCACCTCAAAAGCATAATTATAGGCATGCCCTTGAGAGTTGGGTTATATCAAGTTCTCAAAATGAGTGTGGATATTAAAACCGATATAGCAGCAATTAGCTATGAATTTTCTCTATTACCTAGACTGCTGGATTGTGTCCATGAAATATAATTCTTTTGAAAGAGTCCGCAGAATTTCTGATTTCAGTCTCAAACCCGAGTCTAGAATTTATCACCATAGTTCTTTAATTTTATAATTTGTTAATGCACACACACATCCATATACACATGCATGTATGGATCTAGTTGGTGTGTAGTATACAGGCACATGCATGAGTCATAGCACACAAATGGATCTCTGAGAACAACTTTGGGGGACCAGTTGTCTCCTTTCATTATTAATGTCAAGCATCAAACTCTGGTCATCAAGTTTGTACAACAAAAAACCCTCCCTCTTTACTGAGCAATCTTGCCTGCCCTACTGTCGTTTCTCAAAAACAAAGACATCAAAACCACTCTAAATTTCTTTTTCTTTTCCTTTCATTCTCCTGATAAATTTATTGTTTGTTAGGATATGGGCAAACCTGTTTCATATATAAATAATAATTTTTTTGGAGTGCAAATCATGTATGTGATGAAAATGACAATGGATTTCTTGAAATAGTAAGGAATCATTATCTATAATTAACTTACGAGAGTATGCAAGCATAATTATCCCTTAAAATGGTAGGTTGATGTGCAGAGTAAGCAATCAGAAAGTACTTTCTGTTGTATCAAGTACCCTAGAGCTCCCCGCCAGCACCATTCTGACCTCAGCCTGGGAAGGCGATGTTTTCACAACCAGTACTTTAATGTTTCTTCTAAAATGGAACATAATTTTATGCCTTTTAAGAACAAATTATCTTCTAATCAGATATTTTATAAAATGTCATTCTACAGAATTACTACAAAGATCATTCCAGCAGCAGTTAAGACCACAACATGAGGATGAAAATTCCAGTATCTTCTAACTCTAGCATCAGCCTGTAGTACATGGTGATAGAAGTTTTTAAATGCTACATCAAAAGGTTTCAGCTCTCAAGAGAGATATCTCTGATAAATAATACTTTTTAAATCATGTACTTAGCTTTTTGTTTTGTTTTGTTTTGTTTTTGTTTTTGTTTTTGTTTTTGTTTTTTTGTTTTTTGTTTTTCGAGACAGGGTTTCTCTGTATAGCCCTGGCTGTCCTGGAACTCACTTTGTAGACTAGGCTGCCCTTGAACTCAGAAAAGTGGCTGCCTCTGCTTCCCTAGTGCTGGGATTAAAGGCGTGCGCCCCCACGCCCAGCTGTACTTAGCTTTTTTGATGCTAGGAATTTTATTGCTACGGCTCTGTGTGGAAAGTATATGCATGCATACTATACACAATTCATAGAAACAATCATTTAATATTATAAAATATAACCATTCTTCTGAAAATCCTCCAGAGTTTTCTCATATGTTTATGTGTTATGATCAAGAGAATGAAGCATGTCTGTTGGTCCAAGCTCTATGCTACCTTGATTGATAAACCTCCTACAGATGATATCAATAATCTCATTTTCTGCTCTTCTATTACCAGTCTATTTTTACTGTGGTGAAGAGCCTCATTCACTATAGTCCCTCTCCCTTGCACAACTTCCTTTACTTCTTCTGGTTCATTGATCATAGGTAATCATTTTATCTAAAATAATAATTGTTTCACATACACACATTTCTGTTCTTTTGTGCTAAAGTATTTACTTATTTACTTGTTTTGTTTGTATATTTGTTTTACACACTTCACACCACTAGCAGAATTATTTGATGTCTTATCTATATAGAATATATAATTGTCCTAGTTAAGACACAGCCCATTAGGAGTGTATAACTATGGCTGGGAACTCAAGACAAGCATTGCTATATGTCATTACCCATTGTGGATACACTCTCTAGGAATAATGGCTATGATCTAGGTAAGCTGCAATTACTGTGTAACATAATGCCAATAGTACTTCTGAGAAAGTTAACATTTCTTGATTTAGCCTCACAATTGTATCTGTCAGATGGTTGCCTACTTGACTAATTGGCCTGCAAAATTTAATAATCATGACAATCACTTTATATAATTTACCATCCTTCTGGGCTCTGCTCTTAGTGAATATGAATACTCCACTGATTCCATTTAACTTGAAATGGATCCAGCACCTGCTTCTGGGTTACAGTGCCTTTCAGCTGTGCAGTCTTTAAGTGTTCCAGCAACTGAAGTTCATATTCACTATTGAATGGCATCCTTCATCTGTAAAATCATTTACAAACTTTATTGATCAAGCTGTACTTTTCTGAGTTGAAATTTAATCTGTAGAGCCTTCTGTAAAATGAACTGGATCCTTTAGTAATCATGGGCAATGATGGGAGTTATTTGGTTTGTGGTAATTTGCATTATTTGTTTATTATACCCCATTGGTTCATGCTATATACTGCTGTGCTGTGTGGCAGGAGCAGGGAAGTCACTCACTGCTTCATCGTACGACATGGATGAAAGCATTTGTGTTATGGATGAATGTCATCTTAATGTGAAAATCTCTACCACTAATGCATATACATATTCTTTCAGCCCACATCATGCCTTATACTGAGTATTGCCTGGACATCTATTCAAAATTCTCCATGAAACTATGATGTTCCAAATCATTGAACCAAAATCAGTATGACTTCAACTGAACACAGACTCTGAATAACCCCTTAACCCAACACAGCATATATTGATGCTGCTCTGTTTTTCATGTTCCCTAACACTACCATTACCCTCTTCACCTTAAAATCAGTGCAGGAGATCCAACTAAGCACTGTGGTAAAAATTGAGTTGTATCTGGATACAGGATATTCTAAACAACTTACTTCAAGTTTATCCCTCCAAATTATGGTTCTATTTTAACTAAAAAATACAAATATATAATGTTTCAGACTCTATTAAATAATTGCATACAAGTACAAACTTTTATTCCTGGATATCAGCCTTGGATAGTTTACAATCGATCATTTAGTAATTCAACAAACTGAACTTCACTTAAATAATAACATTCTGGAAAGTACATTGTTCTGTATGAAGAGGAAGTAAAGACTTTTAGCAACCAATTGTGTTAGCATCTAAACTAACATCTAGACCTGCCATGCAAGATCAATATTCTTGCTTCATGATTGCATCACGGAATAGCAAGAGAGCTTTTGACTGGATAATATAATGCCAAGAGTTTAATTCTGGTGTATCAGAAGATAAAGCACTCAATTGTCCAAGAGATTATAAAATTTATGTTTTGGTACCTTGTAGACATTAACTATACAGACATTGGATCAGATAAAAGAACATGCATAGTCCAGAGAAAAAAAACATAGCACTGTCACTCATTAGTGCTTGCTGAAGATTTTTTTTTTCTGAATAAAGTACTTATTTTTTATTTCTGAGGTTGCCTATGCTATTCAGGCAAGAAAATATACAGCACTATAATAAAGTCAAAAATTATATTCTATGTTAACAAATTCACTCCTCCAACCAAAAATTCTGTGTAAGGAAGATAAAATAATTCTAATAGGATGGAATTTGATAAAAAGTAAGGCATATGTACATCTTTATCTTTTTAAAAATTAACCTTCTTCATGTTTGTTCAAGGGTGACCAAAGTAAACAATAATTCTCCCATTTTTTACTCTTAAATATGCATACTGTCAATTTGTCTACTGAAAAAGACTTTTAAGAAACAAGTTAAATTATCAAACCAAGGAGTACCACTAATGCTTTAAAATCTTTAACATATCACAGACCACAGAAAAATGGTCTGCAATATATTAAGATTTGAATGAATATATCTTTTCTCATGCCCCAATTCAATTCTGAGCTGATTTCTCTAGTGTTCAGTACACCCCACTGATTTTGAAGAATACTTCTTAAGGTTCTTCTAGTTGTGTTCCAAGAATCTGTTAAATGTCAAGGAGATAAATTCAATTTCAAGAATGTGATTCAAATAATTTTGATTCCATCCTTTTTAGAAAATAATATTTGATGTATTTAGAGAAATGAGACATTTGAGAACATCAAAATACTACTTTAAAATGTTTTTCCTTTCATTATTCATCTGTCTTCTAAATATTTTGCACAATGTATACCTCAATAGGTACATACTCATAAAATTTCTATCCTACTACTAGGTTTTCGTCACATCTAGTGAGTAGGTTAGATAGATAGCTTCAACGGACCTAAACACACAAAAGGTTAAAAGTCTAAGCAAAACTATCCAAAGTTTGAAGGTAAATGCAGTTCATTTTTCCAAGAGATAACCTGTTTTTTCACAACTAATCTTTCTGAACAGAGATCAGCCTACATGCCTCTGTCCAATATGAAGGTTCTATATAGAACATCATTATATGAGATTATTTTTAATAATCGTTGTATTTCATACTTCCTTGTTGATCACTCAAGATGGTATTTATCAACAAACTTCTTTGGACTCCTTTAGAAATAGCCCTTAGGGAGAGGTATAATTTGTCTTAGCATGCTTTGTATAAGGCTGTCACTGAAATATCACCAGCAATAGAGGAAAGTGTGGAGGAAGAGCTACCTAGTGTTTCTATGAAGACCCTATCTTCTGAAATCTGGTAGTAGTCAACTGGACTGGTGAAGAAACTTGAGCATTATGCTGAAAGGTGTGGATGGCAGACAAACAAAGAAACCACACAAGCTAAACTTACTGATAATTCACTGAATACCCCTGTAAGCATTATGACATGTTAATGTCACTATACCTCCACATTCTGGCTCAGTAAAGGGACTTGAAAATTGCAACAGTGGAGTTTGCAAACATCTGGCAGAGAACAAAAGTAAATGTAATACACAGGACAAAGGAAGAGGATCAATAGTTTCAAGGCATTCAATAAACCAATGCTTAAGCCTATCTATTTCCTTGAAGCTTTGAAAAATACTCATAGGAGATGAGAACTGAGGATATAAACCAAAATATCACCTGTATGAGTTGTCAGTATGTGTTTATAATATAGGCACTCTAAATACATATAAACTCCCACAATGTAATGGAAGGAGAATCCAACTCCTTTAAGTTGTCCTTTGACCTCCATATATGTATACATACATATACAAATAAATACATGGAAGAAGAAAACTTTAATGGAGTTTATCAATGCAAGGCATAGCTGAAATATAAAGGCATTATATATATATATATATATTGTGTTTAACACAATATATAATAATTTAGACTAGGCCACATTCTTATCTTAAAATTATTATGTGCAATTAGTGGTTGTGATGTTGTATAACTTTCCGTGAACATATAACAGGAAATATCTACCAACTCCAGATAAAGCAAAGTTCAATTTAGCCAACCAGTGAATTCACTGATGTTACTTGGAGGAAAACAAGTGAAAAACTACAAATAGGAACTTCTATGACCTTCAAGCAGCTGTGTCATTGTAAAACCTAACTGAGGTATCAACTAGTAGAACTACTCTTCTCTCTCAGTCCTTATTGCTTATTCAACCTTAAGGAGAGAGGGGGGCTTTTTTACTCTAGTAATCTTCATGGACTTCCTAAGACTTATGAGTTGTTAACTCCTTAAATCTTAATAAAATGCAAAGAATCGGGGTCTTTGAGAATAATGTTGGCTTTCTTTCTCACGCTCAGATGAGCTTTAACTCCGATGTGATCTTACAGCAATCTCTCATCCACGTAAATCTTCCATGGAGTCATTGCCTCTGAGTTTTTATTCTGTGCATTTCAACAAGATTTACATAACACAAAAGAAGGAGCTTTAGAAAGCAGTTTTATTATATAAGAAGGTAGAATCCCCATAACTCAGGAGTGGGTCCTAAGAAATAGGTTTTCCAAAAGCTGCTACTCTGCAGGAGTTTCATAGGAGTGATGAAAGAAACCTGATTAAGCCATGGGGAGGAGGCTAAAATTTTCCAGTTGAGCCACCCAAGACACATCTAGTATGTTCTTTCAGTGTCTGTAATATCCTTGAATAATAGCATCCAGGCAGAAGTACTCATTTAGAACAGATAAAAAAAAACAACAGCAACTGGAACTTCTTGCCTACATCACTGGCTTCTAACAATGACCAAATCACCAAGGAGACCACAGACATTTCTGGAACTGCTGCTTTTTAGACCATTCTCCTAAAGCTTCCTGAACATCTTCTCTTGTCATCACTAGCAAGACTCCCCGTGGGCTAGAGGGTTTCATGTTAGACTTCTTGTCATAGGCATCTCCCTCCAGGCTGGAAACATCCCAATATGTAAGCTATTGTTATATATCAGCTAGCACCAGCCCAAGGTATTCTCTATCTCAGAATAGTGATGGGGTGATAATGCTATGTCTAGAGGAAAATGCTGTACTGTAATACCCCAAAATTTGACTAACTTGCTTCCTAGCCAAAAGATCTATACCATAATACCCTAGTGAGGAAGTAAAAGCTGAGAAATGTATTTGCTGGAGTTAGTGAATTGTAGCTATTCAGATGAACTACACATCACAATCTTTCTGGCACTACTCTCAACTAGAAGGAGATGTTAGACCTAATGTATTCATAAATGTTCTAGAAAACCTTGCTTTTTCTATTCCAAAAATACTGCCTATAAGTCTATAAGACTACTTTTCCCCAGAGCCAGAGATAAGAGAAAATAGTGAAAAACAAGTTGATACCATAACTTTTGTAACCTAACTCAACCACCTCCCCTTTAAAATAGTTGTTAAGAGTGCTTGTTTTGATTAAATCATCTGTATTGTACTAGGTATGTTTAAAGACTGTCTGTCTAATCCTTTCACTCTCACAGTTCATAAGCAGGAGAAATATAAAAACAAAGGGAATGTTTTGTAGGATGATCTATGTGGAACAAAGGCAAGGCTATTTCACCTCCCCTGATTTCTGTCCAAGGTCCCTATGCCCCAGGCAGGTGTCTAGTTCAACCGAAACTTTGTTCACTTAATCTGGATAGTGTAAATATTTAATGCTGAAGGCTCATCTAGCTCTATTTCTGTCTCTGTAATCACTGAGGGTTAAAGTTCTGTAGTGTGAACATCTTTGATTACTTTGAACCCACCAAACCAGCAGCTTCTTGGTCCCTCAAGTTTCCCGTGGCAAAACCTGAGAAAATTATATCTCATGCCTCACAACATATGTTCTGTCCCTTCTGTCCTGGGGATCCTTTTCATCACTGGGGCCAAGTGGGAATCCGCAAACAGGTAAAGATTCATCACCTGGCTTACTGAAGATATAGGCTATAGGAAAGTGAAATGCTCTGAGATCAGGCCTGCATGTTGTCATCTTCTACTGTGCTGCTACTATGGCAGCATCTAGACATCAAATCCTTCTCTCGCTTTGGAGGTGAGTAGAGAACAAAACAAAGACTGACCATTTAAAAGCATGCTTGGTGCATAGTTCATTGGCAGAAGATCTAGAAAATTAGTCTTCCCTCCCTCTCTCCAAAATAGTCAACTTCATGACAAAGTTCCATGGTGCCATTGGGAGGGAGACAGTAGACAAAACTGAGAAGCAATCATAATGTCAGACGGACAAGAAGCCAGCCTGGCCCATCAGAACTTCCCCAGCATGCTCTTCCTTTTACCTAACTTGTCTCCCTTTCCCCTTCACTCTACTTCCCTAGCACTGAACCTCTGGGGTGCCTAGGCACCTGGATATGTGCAGTATTCCACAACTCCTTCAAGTTTTCCCTTGAGAAATTGGAGAACCTTGTCACAACCCTAGACTTCTCTCAAATAATAGTTACCTAACACCAGCACACGAGGGAGATTTTAGGGAGCATCTAAGGCGTTGCATCAGGGCATAAAAGAATTGTTTTCTTACGTGGAAAATGTTAGAAATCAACTAAGTATAAAATTAATACTAGGACTTTATTGGAGCCCATGTGACACTACCAATTTGCTTCGTTCTCTGATGCAGTCCTTTGACAAAGTATCTATCTTGGTATGTGAGATGAGATTAACCTTGAAGTGGCTTGGAATGACCAGGTGTTCTGTTCTGCTCACAGTCTTTTAGATACTGTAGTAACAAAGTACCTTGTTGATCACTAGAGTCTACTAGTCAGACTCTCAGGGATGAAATCAAGCTTTGATATGAAGAAGCCATTTACCATTGATCATTTACTCTTCCTGTGCCTCTCCCCACTTCAATAAAGTTGTCCCCATGGCAGAAGACATGCATACATATTTCTGTGCCAATTGAATTAGTGCATGCAAGAAAAACAACTTTTTAATCTCTGTGAAATAAGCAATAATCAACACTATTAATATTACTTGTGTAATAAACATTGACGATATAATTCCTATCACTTCTACAAAAAGATATAATTTTCACTGTTGTTTACATACTGTAGGTTAATGTATATACCACTGATAATTTTTTAAAACTTTATATATTTTTATAAATATAAAATAAAAATATAATTTTATATGTACCACTGTTCATGTATTTAAAATCAGGCCTTTCAGCTCCCCTATACTTTCCCAGCATGGAGAGGTTTGTTAAGCACACTGGTATTGTGTTGTAATCCTGACTTTCTTATAGACTTAGACCCCTGGCTTTTCTTTTCATAACCTCCATTCTACTTCTCCTAAAGACATTAAGAAAAAGGGGATATCTGGTTTCTATATGAGGCTTAGACTTTGGAGACTTTAGTTGTGGTAGGAGTATATAATATATTATAAGGTCCAGTGTCTGTAACACCCAAGGAGGCTTGGAGAAATCATTTTTAATAGATCTCATAAGGATCAACATCAGAAGAGACTATCACTATTTTATTGGACAGACAAAAAGACTTTCCTACTTGTCACAAGAACCCTGAAACAGCAACCAGCTGATTAAAACCATGGATCACTGTAAACTCCACTGAGCAGAATTTAAAACAAAATATTCAATGGCGTAATGAAAGCTGTATTTGGGATTATGGCTGTGAAGGCGTTATCCTGCAGAAAAGGACCATCACACCACTAATCCTGGGAAATTCCCTAATGCAATGAAGAGAGAAAATGAACTCACTGCCTGTTAGTGAAGTGACCCAAGTTACAGCAAGCAGCATAACAAGAAAAGCTGAAATTCAAATGTATTCAAGATAAATTGATTTTTTTCAAGTCAAGAAATCCTCATATAAACACTGTCAATGATGTGATATTCCCCATGACATCATCCATTCTGCCATTTACCCTATCTGCCCAACCATGTTCCCAGGAGAAGAGTTTGGTATGCACCAACTCCTGACTCCATGGACCTTAACTGGTGGCAGTAAGAGTTCACTAAGTTCTCATGTACACTAAACTACTTTATGAGGCTGAAATTAATAAAGTCACAGGGAGAGTGCATTCCCAGTATTCAAGAAGAGTTTGTTAATTGCACTGAGTATACATTGGTTGGCTTGGTCTAAAAACCTTGTGTAAAATTATATGAAGAAGACAATATCCAGTTGCTGTATGGGCTATTATCATTAAGAACTCCCCTCTCTCTTTGTGTCAGAAGCTAATCTGGGCTCACATGTAATTGTGTCAGCTGGAATCCTGCTGTCCTTGTTATCTTATAAGCGAGGGATAGAATTCTACATTTTGTGCATTTATGAGTTACTATTTTTAGAAGCTCATAAAAGTTCAAATTGAACAATAACTATCCAATTTTGCACCTTCGTGAGTACTGATTATTATCAGAGCTGGCAGTAACATTCTTGCTGAGGGCAATGTTAGGCATCATGTTCTAAGCTAACTTTCTGGCATAGTATCACATGTAATATTGTAAAACAGCTTGCTCTAGTCAGCTTCAACTGTAGCTACTGTGACAACACTTTGCAGATGATGAGACTTAATTGCATGTAAATGTCATTTTTCAAAGATTCCCAGAAACAGAGGATAAAATTTGGATTCAAAGGAAAAGCCTCATATTAACAAGGTCACTGGAAATCAACTTTGAATGAAGGGAATAGATGAACTCTGAGGGATCCTGTGTTTGATTGTGAAGAAATCATAGATATAATCACAATTTCTTAGAGAACAAAGCAGAGAATCTTGTGAACCAGTAATGCTGATTTTCCAAAAAAGCAAATTTAGTTTTGAAACACAGATTATATGTTACCAAAATAATAAAGGTCTGATTATATTATATAGACACTACATAAAACCTTTTAAAAGTATGTAGAAATTGTGTAGCATGGTAACTCACCAAAAGGAGAGACTATATGAGGAAACAGTCATCTGTTTTGTTTTGTTTTGTTGTGTTTTGTTTGTTTTGTTTGTGATTCAGCTTCAAACAGGCAAGGTATAAACATGGTTATACTGCTGTGATACTTCCCCTACACACACACAGATGCCTTAGACTCCATCCACCGGGCCTTATGAAGCACCGTGTAACTAACCTCTGATAATGAGATTGATCAATCCATGTTGCAAATACATCAAATCTTCCGCACAATAGACCAGGACAGATAATCTTCTATCTGTTTGGGATCCTTCCATCCTAATAGATACCTATGATTGAAATTTTTTTATGGATTAGTTGCAGTCTTCTTTTTTTTCCATAAAGAAGTCAGTATAACAAAGGCACCTTAAACTCTATCAACAAAATTGTCATTAGCTTTTTTTAAAAAAGCCAATAAAATGCTATTTTTCAGAATTTGTCCAAGTAACACATCAACAATATCTCCAACTTTCAGACAGTACAAGTTCTCAAGTTTTTCTGATAACTAATTATCAAAACTCTCACTCCCAACACGAAACCTTACAATGCTCAAGTAAGTAAATAAACCTGGGCGTGGGGGTGGGAAGTTTTATGTACATGAGGTTTCTCTCTGCTGTTGAATGAAACTATGCACCTGCAGGTGCTACAAGTGAGAGAGAATAAGTGTTGCTATCTGTTCCGGTATTTTACTACAAATGGGGTGGTAATCTCAGGACTCAAAAAATATGGTTTCACTGCTTCATCCTTACTTTGTTCTCTAACTCACATTAGTCCTGTGCTAACAAACAAACAAGCAAAGGAGATGGAAACCCATGTGAGCTCATGTGAGTGGAGCCTGATGGCACACATCTGTAATCTCAGCTCTTGCCAGGGGATTCAGGCAGTGAGCTGGAAACCACTTTTACTGGCATTTTATAGGAGACTACCTGGGGTTTAAGGACTAGGAATATAGGAATTTGGAATAGACAAGCAAATGGCTACTATGACCTACAAAACTGGAGTCTCCCCAAAGCCCTTCAGAGAAAAATATGTAGATATACAAGCATGGTTTACAATAGCAGTGCTTCTAGTACTTGTTTTTAAAAGTATTATTCACAAGTCTTGGAAATGTCCTTGCAGTTAAGACTGTATATTGTGGCTATAGAGAACCAGATTTTGCATTCCAGTACCTTCAAAAAGTGTCTCACGGTGCCAAGGGAGCAAAGCTCTCAGCTTGCCTTCTTGGGCACTTGCATCAACGTGCATATATCAACGTAGTAGCATATATAAGCATAATTTAAATGGCATAAATAAATACTTAAAATTGTTGTATGACAGAATCTCACTGTTATCCTATATTGGCTTGATGTACATGTTAATGTCTAGGCTGCTTCTTATTCTTGGTGATTTTTTCTGCCTCATACTCTTCAGTGTTGGCATTAACAGTTATAAGCCCTGTGACCAGCTCAGCTTCTGTGAATTAAATTTTTAGTTTGTGTACAAAATAGTGGACTTCATTATAACATGTTAATCCACACATGTCATTTTATTGAGTTAATTTTAACCCCCACTAGCTTTCCTTACTGTTATACTCATCCCTCTCTGGTCCCCTTCCTCTCCTCAATATTTCTGCTACTTTTATACTCTGTGTGTGTGTGTGTGTGTGTGTGTGTGTGTACATAGATAGATATAGATAGTCACATAGACACATAGATGATAGACAGATAGATAAATGATAGATAGGTAGATAGATGATAGATAGATGGTATACATAAATACTTAGAAATATGATAGATTTGACATGACAGAGAACTTAACAACATCTTACTTATTTATTCCTCTTTTTCCTTGCTTCCCTGAGACCTTGACACTATTCTTATAGAATTTACATTCTGGCTGTGGAAAATTAAATACAAAAAAATAATTAATAACTCAACAGAGAATAGCCAAAGATACAATAGAAAAGAAATCTACCCAAGCAGCTATGTCCCCAATTTTATGGGTTTCAAGATTTTGACTATGGGGTGTTTTGCAAACTCAATGTTCACCCCTGGGATGACCCTTGATGTTTGCCAGAAGAGTGACACCCGCTGAACAATGCCAAAATTATTCAATGACAATAAATTGTCACAACGAAGCATGCCAAGTTAATCATGAAGAAACAAACTGTGTTGGGGTGATTTAGAGTTTACAGCTGGGCAGAGAATCCAAAAGCTTATAGGGGTTATCAGATGTAGACTCCAGCCTTCAGAGCCTCTTCAGTACCAACCAGTTGGCTAACCAATTATTACAGCATCTGTTGGAAAGAGCATAGTCCTTGGGATTACAGAGATGCCAGGAGAGGGATTTGTTCTGCCAGGAATCGCTCAGCCCCACCACTGTTCTTCTGTTGCCAGTCCATTTTTAACATAGTTTAAATTTTAAGTAATAACAGCACTTTTCACAGTTTCTATAAGGATGTACTTTTGTGTATGTGAATAGCAGCTAAGATATGGAAGCATATGATAACTTTAGAATTGTTATGACTGTTTTTATCTTTCTAACTCTAAATAGCATACTGTTACATGTCAAATATGATCCTTTCTCATTGCACAGTATCACTGATTTATACACAAATTCCTAGTCCCTAAAATCCAGCTCAGCTCACCCTTAGTGCATCAACCCGGTCAATTCCAAAGTTTATTTATATGCTTATTATGCATATGAGTATAAATTAAGTAAAACAAAGTCTTGAAATTAAAAACCGAAATACGAAATTTACAAATTCATTACTTTTTGTGTTCAAAATACCTTGTTATGTCTTTGTTGTTGTCTTTCATCCAACAAGTTCTTCATAGTGTGTGTCCTTGGGGACATATTCCTGGGAGTGATTCATAAGAAAAAAAAACTATTTTGCAAGAGTTGCATTCTGTGAATGTTGAAAGATGAGGCGGGTGCCTGGATGCATTAAAAGGAAGCAAAATTATGTTCCGATTATATGAGAAAACATTGCCGTTTTTATTTTCCTGTAGTATAAATCAGGGTATGGATTAATTCATTCATATAATTCTATTTGCAGCTCTTTTACCTTTATTCATGGCTATAACTTATTTTATGGGAACAAGCACATTGCAAGTCAGTATAAAACGTCTTTTGAACACGGGTAGAAGGTCATAGATGATATATGGCCCTGTGGACACTGAGAACACTCAGAATTCTGCCACGATTTAAAAAATAAAAAAAAAAAAAAAAAACAGATGCCTCAACACTTTTACATTATAAACACCAGGAAGAATTTTAGACAATGGACTCTTGATTGCCAAGCTGCTGAAGCCTGTTATTTCGTCTCTGCAGCATAATTGGTCTGCTGGCATTACATCCACATTACTTGGAGATGAAAATAAAATTATAAAGGGCCATGGAAAGCCTGCAATGGCCACCTTTAAGTTTACTATTCTCCTTAACTGTGTAGAGTCTATAAAGTATGCATTAATTCAAATTTAATAGCTTTTATCAATCCATCTTTCTTCTCCCAAGGTAGCCAATGCTTAATTGAAGGGATTTCCATGATGCAGCTTGAAAATTTGCATTCTTCCTTTTTCGGTTGTTTGTTTCTTAAACAACATTTATTAGATAAATCAGGAAAAACAGTAAGCTGTTTTTCCCATGTTTTGATAAGCCAGTTCTTTCATTCTGAAGCGATCAGGCTCTCAGTGACAAAATATTACTATTATAATGCTTCTTAAAGATTAATCTTATGAAAATTTTTTATTTCTGAAACAATTTGTTCTATTTCTCATCGGTTTTCAAGACATGGAATTTTTATTTAATTCAAAGAAAAGTGGTTTAATTTTAAGACTCTACATCTAGATTTTTTTTAACAAAAAAAAAAAAAATCTTAGAAACATTGACAAGGATAGTAATTACCACATTTACCAAACTTGCTGCTTTCTACCTCCTGTCAAGCTACTAAAGTTTGCAACAGCAATTACAAAGTGACAAACGTGAAATAAAACAAGTTGGTAGCCTGCAGGTACTGCCTGTAACCTTCTAGAAGTTGGAAGCAATTTAAATGTTCTCCAAATGACTATATATTAAATAAACTATGCTGTAGAAAGAAAGAAACATAATGAAGTAATTAAAATCACAGCCTAGTGAAATTTTAATAATAAGATCTAGTGTTTTTAGCATGCCAATCCAAAACTATAGAGCACAGAGAAGTATAACAGCACAACTATTTTAATTTGATAAAAGTATAACTTTATCAATAAATACCTAGAAAGAGAATTATATTTTGTTGGATAGAATTCTAGGTAATTTGTTTTTATCTTTATAACTATTTCTTCAAAATGTTCACTAAACTTACATATGTAAATCAGAAGCAATACTTTTAACTTAGTGAGTCAAAAATTCTGAGATATCTATTGATAGGTGTTGCTATCACGGATTAGTCTCTTTTAACTAATGAAGGCCACGATACGTTTTAATTATAAATTAGACATTAACATAAAATTACATGTGACAAAAGAAATAAATATATTTAAAGAACTAAATAAATACGTGTGAAATACATACCTGAGAAGGAGAAAGAAATTGGAGACTGCAGTGGCAATTGATGAGTCATCTAAGAGAAAAAAAGCCAGTCACAGAAAACTCTAGAAACACTGACTATGATCAAAAAAAAAAAAAAAAAAAAAAAAAAAACCTGATTCTCTATCATGTAAATGTGGGAACACACATCTGAGGTTGATCTGCTTGTCTTTCAGGTACAGAAGAAACCATGATGGATCCATGATGTTTTCTTTGATAGTACAAAAATAAAGTAACTTCTTTTTTTTTAAATAATTTTTATTAGGTATTTTCCTCATTTACATTTCCAATGCTATCCCCCCCAAAAATAAAGTAACTTCTATGTCAACAAATAGTTTTGGGTTACTGAACTATTAAGCAGAAATATCAATATTTTCATTTTAAACGAAGGAGTAAATAAAACCTAAGATACCTATACTCTATAGCTGTTAAATTGTTATTCTTGTCCAATGACTTGCTGAAGAGTGGTATTTTTAGAAGACAGTTCTAACATTCCTAGAGACCAAATGAGAATGGTTCTAGGCCAGAAATACCTTCAAATAGAGTTTCCTCAAGGAAATGCAAAGGCAGACAATGGACAGTCATATGTGATGAGACTAAAGAAGTATTCCAAGGAGAAATTGGCAGTCTTGTGGCATTTGAAGGGAGTCCTTCATCCCTAAGGTATGAAGGTATGACTAGGTAGCTGAGCAGCCTGGAGCAAGGGCTATGGTGTACCATGAGCTCCCATGTTCCATTTGCATGACCACATGCTCCTGTTCATGTTACACTGTGGAAAGCTGAGATAAAAGACTATGCAAGTGTAGGGATCCAGACACTGAAATTACACAATTATGAGAGTAGTGTTCACAAATGAACTGAAAGCACAAAACGGAGAGTGTTGGGTTCAAGAAGGTACATGATGAAGGATGTATGAATGACAGCATGTGAAGAGGAACACTGATAAAGGAGAATGTATGAAGAAGGGTATAATGGATATCATATGAGGAAAGACACAAATTAATCAAGGAAGTTCATTGAAGGAGGAAATATAAAGAAGGGTGATGAGCAAGAGGGTTAAAGGTGTGACTGAAGATCAAGTGAGCTAAGCATGTGCCACTTACATTAAAACAAGCAATCAAACAAGCAGTTTGTGACCCTAAACATAGACTTTGATTGAAATATGATTTGCAGGTCAGGGTAAATTACTCTGCTCAACTCTGCAGGCCTTGGTTTTAGACAGAGGCTGATATATTTCGATAAAAACACAAACACTGGGAAGTGGTCTGTAGACTACTATGGTGCATGAAGATTTGAAGATGCCTGACATAACGTAAGGAAACTATGCTTAGGGTATCTTAATAACAGAGTAAAGCTGGAGGTATTAAAGATGATTCTAGATAGTTTTTAATATATTACTAATTAAACAGAGACTATATGTATTTTGAATAAGGTCTGCAATCAAAAGCAAATGACTGAGATTTTTGTTTTGTTCTTATTCTTTGGGGTTTTTTACATCAGAGTTTCTCTGTGTAGACCTGGCTGTCCTAGAACTTACTATGTAGACGAAGCTGGCCTCAAACTCAGAGAATTCTGCTTGCCTCTGACTTCAGAGTGCTGAAATTAGAAGGCTGTGCATCCCTGGTATGGTGGCACACACCTTTAATCCCAGAACTCAGGAGGCAGAGGGTAGAAGTGGATAGCATCCCTGTGAGTTTGAGATTAGCCTGGTCTACAAAGTGACCATTTTCTAGATAATCAGGGCAACATAATGAGACTCAGTCAAGAAAAAAAGAAAGGAAGGAAGGAAGAAAGGAAGGAAGGAAGGAAGGAAGGAAGGAAGGAAGAGAGAGAGAAAGAAAGAAAAAGAAAAAGAAAAAGAAAAAGAAAAAGAAAAAGAAAAAGAAAGAAAAAGAAAAAGAAAAAGAAAAAGAAAAAGAAAAAGAAAAAGAAAAAAAGAAGAAAAGAGGGCTGGAGAGATGACTCAGCCGTTAAAGGCTAGGCTCACAACCAAAAATACCAGGACCAAGAAGTGGGAGTGGGAGGGTAGGGGAGCAGGGCTGGACGGGGGCACTATCAGGGACTTTCAGGATAGCATTTGAAACGTAAATGAAGAAAATATCTAATAAAAATTGAAAAGAAGAAAAGAATAGAAGAGAAAAGAAGTAAACAAATATCAGTATCACAATGGACAATGTTTTCAAGTACTACAAGTGAAAGAGTTGCTACTAATTATTTTTCCAACAATAACTTTCTTTGAAAGCTAGTGAATAATTTATTCCTAGAAACTCACATGAAAACTGCAAATTTATCTATCAACAATGATACAAAAATGATACATCATACATGAGGACAAGATAATAAGGCATGAAAATCTCTAACATGCTTTGAGAATAAAATGTGCCAGCGAAGAAAGACAAATACAAGATCCAGTGAAGACTAAATTGATGTTGGTATGTAAGGGACCAGATGTAGCTGCAGAAGAGAGAAAGCGGATTGATTACATGGCACTGTGTGCCACACATCATAGCCCTATGAGAAGACCTCCAACTTGTGACTTCCCTGAACTCAGCACTTATCCTTGTTTACCCCCTACTCAGATATTGGGAGAGAACTACCTGAAGGAAGCTAACTTCCTTTCAGGTACTATTAGAATCACTAAGGGCAAAAGACTGTAAAGTCATGTGCAACCAGCTCTTCAAAGTCAGATTTTCTCAGTCTAAGACAAGGAAAAGCCCAATGAATCACAAGAAATCTGGGAGATTATTATTGAGAATTATGGTGGATATTATTAAGCAGTGCCCTTTATGACTGTCAGAATAAATGTATATTGTAAATTTATTCCCTAATATAAAAACAACTAGAGAGAACTAAAGCTTTTATTGATGTCTCACTTAGAGAGAGTTTAAGGATAAATAATGATAAGAGGAAGTCTAAAGACAATAAAACAAACTGAAAAGCAGTTTAAGACTTTCCAACCATGAACTGTAAGCCTGAATGTTCAACTTTTATTCACTCCTTTGCAGGTTATATGACTAACATTATATAGAGCTGTAAACTTGGTTCTATCATTAAAATAAAATAGGTTTCTTTACATTCATTTCCTGGCTTTAAAATACAGGATTTAAGCAGTATAGTTGTTGCATCTCACTTAAATTGCAAAACCCAACAATTAATAGTATATATTTTGTGCTAGCCACAGGAATGGACAATTTCAAGAAATCTTGCTCAAATAACTCTCAAGACACGTTTCCATCCTCACTAGCAAGCCAGCATTGATGTTGACGTAACAAAGAGTGTTATTTTCCACAAGAGCATGTTGATGAACCTAGGATTATTTGCAGCTCTCCTACTACACTGCAGAAGTCAGGTGACTGACGTCCTGTCAGAAAATAGAAACCAATTTGTGTAGTTTCCTGACTACTTTCTGAATAGCCCAAAGCGCTGCCAGCTTGCAGTGATCAAGGAGTGGAAGCCATGGCTAGGGAGTTAACCTATTGGTTCAGTGGTAGTCCGATATGGAAAGGCACCTCCCCCCTTCCCCAAACAGGATTATTATTACTGTTCATATTATAGCATTATCACCTTTATGGCCTATAATCAAGATCTGCTCCTTGCAACTGTGCTCCTTAGGACAACTAGAGCATGCTTAGGATACACAAGTGGGATGTATGTTTCTGTGGTAGCTGAAAAAATTTCACAGTGAGAACTCACAAAGAAGATTTTTGGCTCAAGGCCATATTTGATTGTGAATAGACAGAATGAAAGATATGAATGAGCAGCCAGTGTTCCCATGGTACATGGACCTCAAAATTAATCTTAAGATGCAGTTAAAATTGATAAAAAATATTCTCGATCCTCTTCAGAGTGTATCTGAACAATAGTACTTCCTATATCTCTGATAAATTCAATTAACAGGGGAAAAATATCCCTTTCTTTATAGAACCTGAGAATTTTAATTGGAGCCTTGCACACACTAGGAAAACATGTTACTGAGCTCTATTCCCAGCCCAGCAATATCTTTATCACCTTTACGTATCTCAAAGAATGATGTGTTTGCATTATTTTGTGTAATTTGAGCGTGGAAGGAAAAATGACAATTTTGATTAATTGACATGCTACAAATAATATGGGAAAAACACTGTAGATTCAATAGTCGCCAAACTCTGCTTCCCTGAGAAGCACCATCTCCACATGTAACCACGGATGTTTATTATATAAATGTCAGGTAGTACTTATGAACATAGTGCGTTCTTTATAAATGAACGCTTTCAGTAAGGGATCCCTCAATACCTTTAGTTTTTAGCCATTTTGAATCTATAGTGCTTGGCATCCGTATTCCTAAATCCTAGTTCCCTATAATAAAGACCTCTCTCTGACTGTGATTGAATCTGGGAACTGTACCTCTATTGGAGTAAACAAGCAAAGACAACAGGGACAGAAATCTGTATAATGTTTAAACAATCACAAGATTTGTTCCTCACAACAGTAGTTCTCAGGCTGTCATAAGAATTACTCAACTTCTTAAAAGAAAAATAGTGACCATTCTATGCAAACTGGGGAATCAGCATATTAGCCAAAATCAAACACACACTACACTTGGAAAAATAAGCTATCGCAAAACTGGCACCAAAAACTTCCTCCATCAAGATGGGAAGGATGGTATCTCAGTGCCAGCATAGTGCCACAAAAGTTCCACATTGCACAGATTTTCATAATTGAGTGGTCTGGGTGGAGACCTGATAGAACCACTCTAAATGTCATTGATGCCACCGCTGATAAAGCTGAACTGTACTCACTAATATGCTACGCTCTGGGAGGTTCTTTATGCTGGAGGCTGGGACTGCTGCCCAGACACTGTGATTGTAATGAAGATAGGCATGGGACTTTAATTCCACCCTTACCCCAAATGCTGAAAAGCAGTTAGGATTGAATCCTTCTGTAAGAAGTAAGAACATGATAGACTGAGTTGAAATTTTTATTCCCAAGCATCCCAATGACAATATGCAAATATAATTTCTTTCTTAATGTTCTATTAAAATGATTGATGTCAAATTAAACCTCTGAAATAGTGGCTGCTCATGTGAAAGAGTGACAGTTGGCCAGCATGCCATTGTTATCGGTGTTAACAGTTTGCAATCTGACTGACTTAACCACCCATTGTATTTAGCATGTGTGCATCTATACATCCTAATTTGCACTTCCTAAAAGAGTATTCCTTAATGAACAATTGGACTTGTGGCAGCTGTTCCCTGATTACCTTTTCAAAATCTTATTTGCAAACAAGTTTCAGCTATCCAGTACCCAAAAGGTCGTCTAACACCATCTCATTGAATTTTTAAAGATCGAAGTAATAGCTAAAAGGTAAAATCTTCCTTTGGAAGATCTTTATGCATATGCTGTTTGCAGGACCTGCTTTCAAAGCCATATCCTCCAGAATGAAGACAAAAGGAAATAAAAGAGGTAAACCTCATGTGCCAAATGCTGTAGAGAGAAAATGCCATGCTATGCCAACCCAATACATTTCATAATCTGAGTGGCATTCTCAGACCCCCCAGCACCCTGGCAAGCTCCGGAAACCACCCCATCCAGGCGACCAGAATTCCAAAACACCTGCATACTATGTCTAAAATTAGACTATTGAAATTCTCCCTGGATTGTCACTTTCCTTTATTATGAACACATATTTTCTCCTGTCATCAAGGCTACCTTAAATGAGTAAAGAGTGCCCCCAAGTGGCTACATACAATATTCCTAAACCAAGTCCCCTAAATACATGTGTGTATGTATATGTGTATATGTACATATATGTACACATGTATGGATATGTATATATTGTTTTTAAATTGTGTTCAAACTTTTAAGAAAGACTAGGTTATTCACGTCTATTTAGAATGTATTTCAAAAAAACAAGTTATATCTCTGTAAGAACAGAATTTCCAGAAATTGTTGGCTACATGGTGATTTATTAGCATGTACATCTACAGCTTCTAGAACTCTTTCTCATTAAAAAGGTCATCATTTATGCCTAGGTATTTCAAACATACTGAATCAACGTAAGCACAGAAGATCACATAGATTTCACATAATATTCATGCCTACATATGCAGTATATTTATATCAAACTCACCCCTATCCCATCCTGCCCAGTTCTGACAACTGCCACTTTTTCTTACTAACCTCAAACACTCTCTTTTTAATTTTAAAATACACACTGAATACACTTAGAACTCTGTGTGTGTGTGTGTGTGTGTGTGTGTGTGTGTGTGTGTGTGTAGTGTGCAACCATTCTCTGAGTTCATGTAGCCCCTCATAGCCCACATTCTAAAGAGAATGTCTTTTCCTGCAAATGTCATCAACCTTCTTACCCAGCTGGAAACTCTATGAATTGTAATAAAGGAAGGAAGCAAGATTTTTAAAGTACTATGTAATGCCAGCATCATTGACCCACTTCTCCACCTTCCATTTTAAATGGTTATCCAATTTAACGGAAGGATAATTCATAGATATTACCGTAAGTCTATTTAATTATTAGCTTTGTCTTATAATCATTTATTCCCCCATTAAACAAACACATCCTGAGAATTAACATGCCAAGAACAGTATGCGGAAGACCCGAGGACAGTTCCCATCCTAAGGATGTTCAGGACAAGTAGTGCACTGGTCCTGATCATTTTTTCTGGAGACCTTGAGCACCAGCAACTGAGATCATTGTCCTTGCATATCTATAAGCAAGTACTAAAGCTTTTGCAATGTGGGCACTTTTTAATTTCACTCACAGTCACTATGACTTTGACCAGGCTCGATATCTATGAGAATTGTTCACTGTTATTCTGCATATGGCTCCTGATGTGGTGAAATGATTTATCTAAAGATGTCATAGGAAGAAAATGTCAGAATTAAAATTAATATTAAACCCCCTAAATTCCTAAACATAGGTTTTATGAGGAGGTCAGTGTGCCCTGGGATAATTCATTAAAATGAATACAGTACTTCAATAGAAGGTCATCATCCTACAGGTTCAACAATAATTACGCTGATGCTGACACTGCTCAAAATGGTTCTGGAACTCTTGCAAATTCCCCTAATGGGAAATCAGTCTTGCTGCATGTACTATTCAACACAGAACAAACAGCATCTGCCGGTGGCCTCACTACACTAGGCGATGTCAAGGGGTAAAGAGTATTCGTTGGAGAAGGAAGATAGCAAGAGAAGCCATAAGACAGAGGACATAGAGACACAAGCGGTAAAGAGGAAACAGAAAAAGAAGAGATAGAGGTGGAGATGACAGAGAGAAAGGAGATAGAGAAAGAGAAATAATTTAATAAGCACAATGACAAATATGAGTTTTGTATTTTTAAATATGAGTAGGTGGTGGCCTTTTGTAGACACAGCATACATTGTGCTATGCTGTACTAATCTAAGGCATTTAATCTGGGATTTTATATCAATTTAAAAATTGACAAAGTGTGTTTAGTTATATCTGCACTGTCTTTAAAAAAAGTATTTTACATTTTTAAGAACTCTTTTAGCCTTATGCTTTCTTCAGTTTTCTTTGGATTATCACTCTATTGCATACATAAAAAGTAAAATACAAGAAAACAAACTAAATAAGCAATAAGCACACTGCCACAATGCAGCCTAGTGTTTGGTAACTATGCAAGCACAGGATTACTGTATGCAGTCTCATTTATTATTCCAATGTTCCTAAAATTTTATTTTGGTGTCACAAAAGCAAGTATTTCTTGCCCAGCTTCTAGAGTAAGTTCTTCTGTACTGGGACTAAGAGAAACTTTGAGGAAAATGGCCCAGAAGTTTAGCATAGTCACATTGCTTCCGTATTTGGGTGCTGACATTAATCACCACAGCACTTAGGAGCATGCAGAACTAGTGAAACCTGAGATTAAATATTGGTGCTTCTTCTTACAAGGTGTGTGACCTTTAGGAAGATTAATGAACCTTTATGAGCTTCAGAATCCCACATGTAAAACCGAGAATAATAATGGCTACTGCCTAGGTCATTAACATACTATATCTCATACACCCAGTATGTGAGCTTGTCCTTATATACTTTAGCTATAGGTAAGAGCTGAGGATTCTCCAAATAAAATGGTGATGTTATTCTATCAAGCTCACAAACAGCTAGAAACCTTGTTTCCTCCCCTCTCCACCAAGAGATGCCCAGCCTCTCAATCATGAGCCCTCAGATCCCACCTTTTCTAATGTAAAACAGAAATTAAGTGCTCTGGCATGAAGATACTCTCTAGTAGCTACCAAACTACCAAAAATAAATAATTCTGAAAGAGAAATTCAGTTTCTAATTTTATCTCATACTTTCAAATACTCAAACATTAGGGAGATTTCACCAATGATGTTTACTACTAATATATTCAGATTGTTATAAACACAGTATTTCAAAATAAGCAGAACTCAAACACTAGCAAACAACCCTACTAGTCAAAATGATCATAAACTAGGAAGAAAGAAAAAAAAAACACGTGTATACTGCAGACACTGCGAAGTCTAAAGATTTTAGACAATCCAAAGCTTAGTATTGAAGACAGTTCAAGAAACAGAAGCAAGAGAAAAATTAAGAATCATCTGGTTCATATGAGCTGGTATGGCAAGCTTTGGAGCAATAAGAGGTTTAACAGCCCCGTTGCCTTCCAAGAACACCTCTGTAAAAGGCAGAACCATGCTAAGTTCACAGATCCTGCACAGCCTCTGTAATGGAACTTAATAGGACAAAAACAAAACAAAGACACCTTGCATCTTTCAGTTGTCCCTCGGGTTGCTAAGGCCAGATATGCTAGGATGCTCCAAGTCATTAACGTGGGATGATCTGCCATTTCAGCTACCCAATCCTGTAAACATTTACTTGGTACTACTAGTTTGTTTTAATTATATCTTAACAGCAAATAGTCCTGGCAAGTAGTTGGTTTGAAAATAGATTTCTCAACTGGGAACACTTTCTAGTTATTTCTATTTAAAAAGAGGGGCGAAACTTAGTCCTAGGGGCAGGATTGAATTAACTGGACAAATAAACAAATATTTGGAAAGGTGTACAGTATTTATTTCCATTTCACCAGAGGGAGTAGATTTGTCTGTTTCATAATTCATAAGCCACGATTTTAGTTTAGCTTTCCTGCTTGCTAAATATCAAGAATATTCTAAGCCCCAGGCAATACACTTTGGTAAATGATGACTGAATTTCATTCACTGCATTATCGAAAACATTTTGAGTCATAAAACATGTGAATAAGAGTGTTCAAGTTTTCTCTTCTGTAGAGCATTGTAATTGCAATTCCTTTGACGTCAGGGACTATTCAACCTTCACATGTTATGAATGCCTGTATGGAAAATTAATACAATACAAATTTATGCTCATAAAAATAATGTTACTCATGTTTGTTCCAAAGGTGAAATCACATAATTGTTGCTCTATTGTGAAGCCAGATTTAGTAACAAGGTCAAAATTCACATAAAGCAAATTTCCAGTAAACATTCAAATCATAGGACTACATTGCTTTTATCATAGCTACAGCTGTTGTTTAAAATGTGTGACTTCAGATAGATGTTTCCTACCTTAAACTGCAAATAAGTCAGAAACTTCAACCTGACAAGAGCATTGTTCATCAACTAAATTTAAAGGGTTATTTTAAAACAAACTACTCGAGGGAAAGACTCAGAATAATTATTTCTGTACCAGTTTTATAAGGGAAAAACTAAAATTCTCTTTATTAAGAGTGTCCATTATTCTGTGCAATCCTTATCTGAACTCATTACAGAAATATTCTGGCCATTGAAATGCTACACCTGAGCCCTAAGTAGACTTAGCCACTGTCATTGAGTTAGAATAGGCAGTCAAAAGAGAATGGAAATACTGTCCATGGAAGGCCGTCCACAAGGTCTTAATCATAAGATATAGGTTTTCCAGCTTTCTAGATGATGAGAGATGAAGAGAGTTATGAGGTATACCAGACTGTCTAAGTTGCACGGAGGCTGAGAAAAGAAAGACCTTGAAGGTATATCATGAGCTTTTCTTTGGATAGCTATTGCTCATTGAAAAATTAATCTGACCTTATTATCTCTAAGGACAAATATCATTTACAATTATTATTTTCTAAAAACTTATATTTATTCATTATGTTTGTTTCTGGTGTATATCACAGTGCATATCTGTGTGATGTCAGAGACTGAGGACTGATATACTATCTGGAAAGAGTATTTAAAGAAATAATTAAAATTAACCAAATTCAATAAGTAACCACCAAAGATCTACTATATGTATTTCCTAGAATTCCCTAAAATTGAACTTATCATTACATAGAATTGGTATCGATCATTTTTTTAATGATTTTTAACAGCAAAAAGAGGTTGGTGGCATCCACATGTAATTCTAAAACTCCAGAGGCTGAGAATCGGGAGCTCAAGAGTAGCTTGGCTCATAAAATGTTCAAATAGAGTCTGTACTAAAGTATACACTGAAGGAGTATAGAGGTTATCTATAAAAAAGTAGGAGCTGAGAGGATACAAATGGGTTATAAAGTTTTACACCTAACTTATGCTTACTATGGAAAAATCAAATAAAGGCTCAGAAAAGAATGGATAACTCTTCAAACCACAAAATATTAATGACCAGAAAGACACTGGATTCAGAGAGACAAGGTCACCCCCAAACAAGAGAGTACTGCAAATGGTGGTAGAAACACGGTGAATATTGTTAATCATTTCCTCAATTCCTTAACTCTACGCTCCTTCAGAACAACCCAAAAACTTCTACCAAAAACAAGTTTAAGCCAACATGGAGTACTAACTAAAAACAATTTTAGTCGTTCAGGAACCTCATGACGACCAAGTGGCACATGTGTTACATATGTGCAGGGAGGCCTAGGTCCAGCACGAATATGTTCTTTGGTTGGTGGTACAATCTCTGAGAGCCCCAAAGGTCAAGGTTAGTTGACTCTGTTGGACTTCCTATCTCCTTTGGTGCAGCACCCTTCCTTCTATTCTCCCATAAGAGTCTCCAAGATCCATCTACTGTTGGGTACCCTTTAAGAGAATAATGGGAAAGGGGGATGGGAGGATTGTGGGAGGGGGGCAGTGAGCAGGATGAAAAGTGAATACGTTCTAAAAAATTAAATTAAACAAATATTTTTACAGTAAGAATTTGGGAAGAAATTGTGTTAAGATGGAAAGTGTGGAAGACAAAAGTTTAAGGTCTCTTGGCAATGCATAAGAAGGTTCAAAGGACAAACATTAGCATAATAGACAACTGCTTTGTTCTTCATGCTAGGGACTGAACACAGCAATGCACATGTGAAGCAGACACACTACCACCACAGAGAGACATCCCCAGCTGGAGGCAGTGGGTTTTAATTGCTTTCTAATGTCTAGACATTCATCTTCTTTGATTTGTGCTAAAACCAAATGGAGAATAAAGCCTGCCCACATTAATTCTATCACCTTTCTTAATCCCTAATTGCTATTTAACCATGAGAGGTCATAACCACCAAAAAGAGGAGCAGAGAAAGCAGAAGATGTATAGCTTAATAATTTTACACTTTATATAATGTGTACAAAAATAGAACATTATGGCAGAAATGAAAATTATAGCTATTGCATGTGTTGCTAGACTGAGCACAGATTGATGTAAATAATTCCAGTTAATTTTTTCAAGTGCAGATTCATAGACTCCTTTGTCCTATGAAGCATCCTCTACAGTTTTTAGGAGAGATGTTGTTGAATGATAGCACTAGAATTCCCTAAGTTCACACAATTATATCTTCTTAGTGTGTGTTGATTTTTGGAAAAAAATGTATATTGTAGAAATAGATTTACCAGACCTTATGAAGTCTTGCTTCCACAAAATAGCTCTTAGCACAGCTACAGGGCTTCATTGGGCTCATGTAAATAATTTACCAGTTTCTACCAACTTAAGGGAAAGCACTCCTTGCTGAGTTTAGACTCTGAAACTCTTACTACATCATGAAGCTGGAGGGGATGAAATAAAAATAATTCATTTCAGAGCCTTCTGCACAGTTCATGCTAACTTAAATAGTATACAAAATCAATTTATTTATATGTTGAGGAAAAGGAACATAATTGTGAGGAAATCATTATAAATGATGCAAAGCAAAATAATATGACTTTTTTCTTCAAAAAATTTATCATTGAAAGACTTCCTTAGAGATGAAAAATAAAAGTCCTTTCTTCTTTCTGTAACTGAGTAATTTTGAAATAAAAGTATTAATCTAATTTTGCACTGGCATACTGTCCCTGAATGCTGAAATTAAAGTTAAATATCAATTTGACCAAGAAGCATGTTGACCGGGGGAGCTCTATAAAATTTTCTTTATTTTTATGTAAAAGGAAGAACTTTATCAAACCCTAACCTAACCCTCCTTCCACAACTACCAGAATAACTTGTAAATAAATTCACTGGGTGTTTCCTGTTTTCATCTTCAAAGGACAACTTTAAAGGAAAATCCCCAACCCAACACAACTATTTTCACACTGCCCATGTTCCTCTAGTCAAGCTTACATATACTTGGGGGACATATTTTTTTCACTGTTTTCATATCTTTCCTGGAAGGATGAGGGAATACCTCCTAGAAGTATATTAAGTTTCTGACCTTGTTTTTAATTATATTAACTTTGTTGATTGCTTATGAATCATGTTATTAATTATACAGTAGCAATCTTGCATGAACTTATACTCTCCTCCCTTGCACAGTCCAAGGTTAATGGTTCTTTTCTCAAAACTTCTATAGCTGCTTCTTAGATTGTCCAGTTCTCACATAGGCTAAAGGCAAAGGTCTGTGTGCCGCTCAGTCTGCACTGCTCCACTTCATTCCTGGACAATATGTCAAATATGTATATGTTGTGTGTGTGTGTGTGTGTGTGTGTGTGTGTGTGTGTGTGTGTCTGTGTGTCTGTGTGTCTGTGTGTCTGTGTGTTCCAGTTTGTCTTCTAACACATTCTAGAAATATGTCCATAAATGATATGTCCCTCAAATATTTGAAATGTTAAATCATCTTCCTCATGCTCAACATCAGGGAGGTTTAAGAAAATTAAATTTCTATTAACTTTTTAACTAGAAAATGCAATTTTATAATAGTTTCTTGCTGTTTTTTTATGCCCTGTGAAATACCTACCAGAAAATATGTTCAAAATTATTCAGTTTATTATGGGTTGAATCTGGGCTGTGTCCTGCAGACTCATGCTTTGCATCCCCATACCCAAGAAGGAAGGTATGAAAGCATTAGAAAAGGGGTTGTGCATGGGAGAAGTCATTAGTCATTAGTAGCAGGTCCTGCTTGCCCTGCTCCCTAATCTCCCACCATGTGAACAGTCTGTCATATGCCCCACTGCCATGAACTAAGATTCTTCATCAACCCATCCCTGCTGTCAGGGACTGAAACCATTAGTTGTTAATATGCTAATGTACTAAGAGCTATTGAAGATTTTTAAATGCTAATAAAATGTAAAGTCAATTATTTATTTCTTTGGCAAACAGATCATGTTTTACCTAAAGACCAGAACACATAGCTTCTTACAGCTGAGAATTTAGAATGTTCTCAGAGGAGCAGGAGTCCTTGTTTAGTTTTAAGTTCAAAAATTAACCAGGTCACTTAATTGCTTCCCAAAAGTGCAAAAAAAAAGCAATGGCCATCTAATATTTTTCCAGTTTCCTTTTTATTCACTTTACCTTAGAATTATAAAGGAGACCAGTGTTTAATACAGTCTAAAATTAGACTGGTCCAATAAAACCACACAGGACCTCCCAGTATTCTCAACTATTATTCTCTGAGAATGGAAGCTTGGTGTGGGACACATCTTAGATCCCTTCATTCCAAGTAACAGAAGAACTACAAAGCTCTTCCCCCAAAGGGCATTTCACCTCATCACCTTGGGAGTCCAGAAAATTTTTAGTACGATCATATTTCAAACCACATCACACATTCTTATTTCTTTTCATGTTCATATGTTAAAGAATAAATGCAATGTATCCAGTTATCCAGGACTAGTGAAATTTATGAATTTTAGAGAATAAATTAACAAGCATAATCACTAACTGTATTCTAAACATTTGTCTTCATACCCACAGATTAAATTAGTCCTCCCTACTGCTCAAAGAAACTTCTCTTTGTAACAAAGACCATTTCAGGAAACAATAACCAATAAAAGTACAGAGTTGAGAACCCTAGTCCCAGTGACTACATCTACAAAACAACTCCTACACCTAAAGCTCAGGGACCATAGCAGAGGGGGCCAGAAAAATTGTAAGAGCCATAGGACAGAAGACTTTTCTGTGAGACTATGTCTCCTAGAAATTTCAGAAGCCGCATCCATGAAGCCTTTGAAAACATGGACTGAACAAGGATGATGTCAATAAACATGTTAACATGGGCCTCCACTTTATACAGAGTACTACCGAAAAAGAAGAAACACTAAGAGTGGAAGAAAGAGCCCTGTTCAGGGATGAACACAGCAGCTAGTTATCCAATACCAATATTATCCTTAAAAACATAGACACAAGGAACAGATGTAACAGGGTTCATTCATGCATTTATAAATATATGCATATTTTATATAAATATATAAGCATATTTATATACATGTATATTATATGTATTAAATATAAAGATATATCAATGAAAGAAAACGAGTTCTTGGATTTGATAGATCTCAAGAAAGATACAATGAAGAGCTTATAAGGAGGAAAGGGGAAGAGAAAATGATGTAATTATAATTTTAAAAGATAAAAATATTTTAAATGCTTAAGTCAATGAAAAAAGTCCCTTCCAATGAATGTTTTACACAATAAATTTGATTGAGTTTTGGGCCCATTAAACATCGACCCTTACTTGGGGTAGTGATAAAGGATTTCTGCTTTGAGGAAGCTATATATAACTAGTCTGTGTGGTATGTTTATGTGTTTATTTTATATAATATATATTTTTATCTTGTTAATATAGGAAGATTTGGTTCACAATTTCAACATTCATAAGTGAGTCAGAATCTCTAAGACAACTGAAAATTGTGATTCTTATGCAGACAACATGAGGTAAACTTGAGAAGTCCTTTAAACCCTAAGTTTGTAGGAGCAAAGATGTCTACATGTCTGTCATTTGTGTTACAAATTTCTAATCTGTTCAAAGGAGAGGCATGTGGTTGGTTCCTATTCCATTACATTTTTGTTGCATCCCTTCTCACCTTCTTTTATTACTGTTCTTTATCCAATTTCCTAGGGTGACTGTTTAGTTCATGACTAGCCATTTGCCCCTCATTACTTTATCCTTGGAAATAAATTTCTTTCTAGGGCTCCTTTAGCTGACTGTCACAGATTTTATAAATAAGGCTTACCATCTCTGAAATTTTAAGTTGTAAAGATGTACATTCATTAGAACTATCAATAGCCACCTTTCTTTCCATAAAGAATAATGTAAAAGCATAGAATGTGCTAAAATTAATGCGCCTGCAAAAGAAAAAAATTCAACTCATGTCACAGTCCTCTAAGGCCTAAAATAAACCAAAACTTGATAAACAACTTAAATAATTTCAAAATTAAAAATTCCTGACTATTCCAATGTTAATAAAATACATTGTACTCATTTCAGTTCCACAACATTTAAGATCAGAGTGAACAGATTACTACATATATGGTTCCAGCTGCCACACAATAAAATAAATACATAAATGTAAATGATATTTTTAAGAGATCTGTTCTCCTACACTCTAGAAATATCATAGCATTCGGTTTTAGATTACTTTAAATGTGTTCCTCCATTTAAATACAATGTTATGTTCTACTACTCTTGGGCATACCCAAAGGACATATATCTTACTACAAAGGTATTTGCTCTTTCATGTTCATTGTTTTGAAATGGACAGGAAATGGAAACAGGTCACCAAATGATTAATGGATGGTGAAAATGTGATAAATCTTCACAAGAAATGTTGTTCAGCTGTTTACAAAAATGAAATTTACAGGTAAAGGGCTGGAGCTGAAAACAGTCCTTCTGAGTGAGGAATTTCAGGCCCAGAATACTGGCTGGTTTTGTGTGTCAACTTGACTCAGGCTGGAGTTACCACAGAGAAAAGAGTTCAGTTGGGGAAGTGACTCCATGAGATCCAGCTGTGGGGTATTTGCTCAATTAGTGATCAAGGGGGGAGTGCCCTTGTGGGTGGTACCATCTCTGGGCTGATAGTCTTGGGTTCTAAAAGAAAGCAAGCTGAGCAACGCAGGGAAAGCAAGCCAGTAAGTAACATCCCTCCATGGCCTCTGCATGAGCTCCTGCTTCCTGACCTGCTTGAGTTCCAGTCCCGACTTCCTTTGGTGATAAACAGCAGTATGGAAGTATAAGCTGAATAAACCCTCCCCCACCCCAACTTGCTTCTTGGTCATGTTGTTTGTACAGGAATAGAAACCCTGACTAAGATGAATTGGTACCAGCATAGTGGGGTATGCCTGTGACAATTTGACCATGTTTTGGGGAGGACTGTGGAATGACTTTGGAACTTTGGGCTAGAAGATCCTATTGGTATTAAGAACTCTGTGGGATGTTGTGTAGGAGCTTGGAAGATAATGTTGAGAACAGTGCAGAAGATGGAGGCCTGGTTTGTGAAATTTTAGAGGGAAGATTAAAGACTCTTATCAGGGCCGTTGTTATTTTGACTGTGAAGATTCTGTGGTTTTGGTTAGCTGAGGCTGAAGAATCAGCTGTGATTAACAAGATACCAGAACTACTAAAGTGAAACCTTTGCATTACTAGGACTATTGATGCTGGTTACCTGGAGCTAGGAAATTTGTGGAGATTAAGAAAAGATCAGCATCATTGAGGTGGCATCTTCTTGAAAGTGTTTTCTCAGAGAACAAAGAGGCTGTGTTCCAGAAATAGCCAAGGTTGTACCTTGTGCTGTGACTGGACTTGGTAATGTGTAAGAGTCATCCAGGTGGTACTGGTTTTGAAGGCATGAAGGGATCCGGAAGAGCAGCTGAGGCTTAACACTGTGAGAGGCCATGAAAGGCCTTTGGTGAAGGTACAGCCTCAGTTGCAATTGATGGCCCAGGACTGAAGTGGTCATGCAAAGGAGTTGAGACTTGTCACCATGAAGAGAACCTATGAGAGGCTATTGGTGAAGCCTAGTTACAGTGGAAGATGGCAATATTTTGGAGATGCCAATAGCATGAGATGACTACCAAGAACAGTAGCAGCAGTGGGGTACAGGTAGCTGGAGCCTAGAAGACAAGGTGTGTGCTATAAAGGGCAGAGCTGGAGGAGTGACCCAAGTCCTTGGAGGAATCCAGAAGATTGTGAGTAGATCCCAGACATTGCACAGTTGGAGTTTGATTTTGCTTTTGATTGTGACTGTGTCCTGATATTTTTCCCTCTTGAAGGAAAAAAGTATTTTAGTGGAGCCCACAGTTACCCAATGGAGGAGCTAGAGAAAGTACCCAAGCAGCTAAAGGGGTCTGCAGCCCTATAGGTGGAACAACAATATGAACTAACCAGTACCCCTGGAGCTCGTGTCTCTAGCTGCATATGTAGCAAAAGATGGCCTAGTCAGCCATGATTGGGAAGAGACGCCTTGGTCTTGCAAACTTTATATGCCTCAGTACAGGAGAACGCCAGGGCCAAGAAGTGGGAGTGGATGGGTAGGGGAGCTGGGGTGGGGGAAGGGGGGGTATGGGGGACTTTTGGAATAGCATTTGAAATGTAAATGAGAAAATACCTAATTAAAAAAAAGAGACTGGATTTTTAAAAGACTGAATTTTAAAAGATATTGGATATTTTAAGGGGATTGAACTTTTAATATGTAAAGACTGTGGGACGTTTTAAGTTATTTAGATCTTAAGGATGAATAAGAATATAAGGGTTTTTAGTGATGTGCTTGTGTGTCAAGTTGACAAGGGGTCAATTGTACTGGCTGGTTTTGTGTCAACTTGACTCAGGCTGGAGTTATCACAGAGAAAGGAGCTTCAGTTGGGGAAGTGACTCCATGAAATCCAGCTGTGGGGCATTTTCTCAATTAGTGATTAAGAGGGGAGGGCCCCTTGTGGGTGGCATCATCTCTGGGCTGGTAGTCTTGGGTTCTATAAGAAAGCAAGCTGAGCAAGCCAGTAAGTAACATCCCTCCATGGCCTCTGCATCAGCACCTGCTTCCTGACCTGCTTGAGTTCCAGACCTGACTTCCTTTGGTGATGATGAGTGATGTGGAGTTTTAAGATGAATAAACCTTTTCCTCCCCATCTTGCTTCTTGGTCATGATGTTTGTGCAGGAATAGAAACCCTGACTAAGACACCCAGAATGAAGCATCACATATTTTCTCTCATTTGTGGAGGTTATCTTGGAATATTCCAATATATGTGTTGCAATTGGAATACTTTAGGAAATTAGTAAGAGGATATGGTGTGGAGAGATTCAAAGGATGAGGAAAAACACAGTGGTATGCAGATAGAAAGTTGTATATAGACAGAAAGGGACAAAATGGGATGGAGGGAAGGAAGGCAAACTGCAGTAGGGAATATGGGGAGGGCCAACTAACACAAAGGCCTTTTGAAACCACAATATGGGAACATTACTATAGAATCTTCTCAAAATATGTACACATGCATACATGAAAAGAGTTTAATGCAGCTGCTCTACAATGGGGGATAACAGTCCAACTGGATATCTCCTGCTAGCAATTCAAAGAAAAACAGTATCTGGAATGGATTATCTCTTTTTGAGGTGTTGCTCTCAACTGGTCAACAAGCAGAGAACAAGAGACTGTGGGGTGTTCAGGCTAAAATAGGGTAAGCCTGAACACCCTATCTAAGCATCTCTTCCTCGATGCTCGGGGAACTCCCCAGATGAGGAGGCAGAAGGATTAGTAGAGCTCGAGGTGGAGGATAAACTCAAGTATACAGAATTTTCTGGACATAACAAGGCCATTGTCCATATAAACTCACAGTGATTAAGCCAGCACACACACAAGACTTGTGCAAGCTCAAGTCAGACAGTATTTCAGCACAAAGTGGGGGAGGTGGACACAAATCTCACCTTTAAATCAGGAGCTATTGACATTTGATTGATGCACAGAAAGGGAAAGTCAGCTTTCTTTAATGATGTGACCCCTAGTAGGTCAAAAACACTTCAAGGGAGGCCCACTTTCAAGAGAAATTGAGTAACACAAACTGAACTCTATGGCAAAAACAGGAGAGTAAACTCATAGTAGGTTAACTGGGAGGTGAGGGTGAAGGGTGTAAATATGAGAGGAGCTTGGGATGAGTATGAAAATAAGAGATTCTCAAGAAATTAACAAAATGTTATTTTAGAAATGAATATTAGGAAAGTATGAATTCTCTGTAGTTCTTTATTCTCAAAAAAAAAATCATGACATCATGAATTCCTACAAATGAGAATAATTAAAAGGGCATTTAGGAGCTAGAAAGATGGCTTAGTAGTTAAAAGTGTTTCCCGTTCTTACAGAGTCTGGTTCCCAGAACTCATAACTGCAGGTCCAGAGGATTTGGCACCCTTGTCTGGGCTCCTTGGAAATGTCTATACACATGTCATTCATCCACATAAATGGGTGCACACATACACATGAATAAAATTTAAATCTTTTCGTTAGAGCAATTTAACCTACATATGGTCCTATATCTGCCTTCTTCAGAGAAAACTGTCAAAGCCTTCATCATACTCTAACCAGATGGAATTCTAAATCCCATAAGAAACAAATTCTGTAATCCACTAGTCACTGTCAGGAAATTCTCCTTTATGTATAAACTACAAGGCTCAGGCTACAGATTAAGCCCATTTCCTGTAGTGCTGTTCCCAGCTGAGCAGAAAAACAGATGGACACAATCCGTCAAGTAGTTGAAAACAGTAATTAGGTCACTTCTCTTTCTCTGGCATAAAATGGGGGTAAGGGCTATTTTTGTATGGTCTGTGCTTTACATCTAATCCCATTGGAAAAGGTGCATAAACCATTTCAGGAATATAGAAATATCACCTAGATGCTTAGCTGTTGGCTCTTTTGTGTCAGATTCTTCCTGGGCTGCCCCACCCCTACCCCCATCATCTTTAGCAGTTCCTTAGACAACCGTGAGATGAGAAGATCAGAGCTGAACTCTGCAGTGAAGCCATATGCAAGGAGTGCATTGCAGCCTGAGTGGATGAGCTGCAGTAGCCACCAAAGAAGCGAAGCCACAGAGGATCCATATGGGTCATAAGGGAACCAAAGGCAGACACTTGAAAGCTGGGTATTCTATCCCAAGTAATGTGCTCCTTCAAAAGACAAGCTACAGACTAGAATGTTCATCAAAATAAAACTAGAACAGAATATACACTGGAGCAAATCTTTAAGCCTGGGCCACAAGCATCAGGTGCCAGGAACCTTGGGGAGCATATAGGGACTCCTTTTATTCTGGCCCAGAAAAAGTAAAGAACAGTGGCAAACAGCTAACATTCGTTGGGTTCACATATTCACTGCCATTGTTGGGTTGAATTTATCAAGCTTCTTTAAAACTTCAAACACACTTATACAAATTTGGCAGATCCATAAACCTTAAAGATCCCCAATAATTTTTAGATGTTGAGTATATATATATATATATATATATATATATATATATATATATATATATACATACTATATACTATGTGTTCTGGCTACTACAAAATACAAAAGAGGAAAAGCTGGACTAGAGAGATGGTTCAGTGATTGAAAGAGTGCTCTTCCAGAGAACCTGAGTTGAACACCCCTGACCCAAGTCAGGCAGCAGACATCCACCTGTAACTTGAGGTGCAGAGGTGTTCCAGATCTCTGGTCTCTGCAGGAACCTGCACTCAAGAGCACATAGACATCCACACACACAAAAATAATAAAAAATGTAAAAGAATATAGAAAATAATTTCAAGAGAAGAATTCAGAAAATAAAAACCCACCTTCTATAGCTAGCAGGAGCAGCCAACAAACAAGATACTAAGCACACCCACAGCATGATAATAAATGCCTTCATGAAAAAAAAAAAACATAAAGGTTAACATTGTAAACATACACAAAAGTGCTAGCAGCAAGTATGCTAAAATTAAACAATGCAGAGAAAGTTGGCATGGTACTTCTGCAGGAATGAAACACAAATGTGTGATATGTTCCATATTAGAAACAAAGTTAATGTAGACCAAGTTTTATATTGTTTAAATCACAAACATAAAGTTCCTCAGACTCACTGTGGCAGTGACCTGAAAGAAGAGAGACTGGAGAAGATGGAATCTTTACAGAGCCCTTAAGATCCCAGAACACAGCAGACATTCACAACACTACCTGCAATCTAATTTCTCTGTCTACCCAGTCATACTGGATTAGCTCACCATAATGTATTATATGATTAAAATATAGCTTTGGAGCTATTATATATTATGCAAACAAAACTGTATTCTTTCTTATCGCTGGCCCATTACTCATTTAGATGATGTGTCATTAACTAAAATGTCTCTTGTACTGGGCTGCTTAGATTGTATCTTTGCCCTTTCCTGTTCAATATTTATCAACAGGCTGGATGGAAGATTTCTGGCTCAGAAATCATGGTTATCAAATTTAGAAATAACAGTGAATTGAAAGGCAGAACTAACATGCTATAGGATAGGATTAAGATGCAAAATGATTCTGACAAAGCAGAATGCATGCCAATAAATGAAACTAACAGACATGTTATGATTAAAAACATGAAGTAGTGAATGCACAAATACTCTATGTGAACCCAAGATGGGAGAGAGCAGGTGGGAGAGATCTCTAAGGAGAGAGGCAACAGATTAGAGGCCTTAGTTGATCTTGGATTGAACATTAGTCAACATTGTGATACAGATGCAGAAAATAAATGACAGGCTGTACCTCAAATCAGAATATCTATCATAGAGAAGCACTCGTCCATATGTGCCAAGCTTAAGAGCAGCATTTATTTTCAAAAAACACTGACAGCTAAGAAACACACTCCTCATATGATGCATTCCTCATATTATGTAAGGAATTGCTGGCTATGGGAAAGAGAGAGCTTATAGAAATCTATCGTGATTTTAAACATTGAGAACAGCTTTTGCTGCTAAAAGTTTTTTTTATCACATTTAAATCTATTTACTCTGCGACCTCTGAAAAAGATCTTTGACCTTTTATGCTTCCATTTTTGTCACTGAAAAAAATCTGATAATATCAATTCTTCAGGGTTCTCCTACAGATTAACAACGTTGAACACAGGGTATAGAGTGTATCCCTAAGAACATGAGATGCACTCAGGATGTGGGTGTGTTTTTATTCACTTTCTTAAAAGCTAGGTGAGGGAAAGTAGATGCAGCAGAAGCCTGCAGAGCCCTGCCAAAAAAGCAAAGGCAGACTTATGAAATGGAACTCCTTTACCTTAACTCCCCTGCCGATAGTAAATGGCCATCAGAATATTTGAATTTCCATACTGGGTGAGAGTTGAACTAGATAATGTCTATGTTGTTTCCCATGAACGGTTTTTTATTCCTATCACAATGCTAAGATTTATCTAACTTGGATTTCAGACATTGGAAAAACAAAAAAGCATATTTTGAAACTGTAACAATTTGATTTCTGTATGCCTCACATTTAGAGAGTGCTCTATATGTTCTTTCCTCGTGAAGAAACTGAGTGAATTACCCAGCCCGCCAATGACAGGGAATGACTTGAGCCCATGTCTCAGACTTCAAAGCTCACTGGGCTGACTGTGGCAAATCATCCAGATTTCTTTTCTATACTTGTAGAGGCAAAAAGATTTTCTTTAGTAAGCTCTTAAGTGTTTAACAAGAATATCTAACTATTAAAATATATTTAAAACCATGAGTTACTAATTGAAAGTGAATTGAAAAGTATGTTATGCATTACTTAGAAGTGATATGTTTCAAAAAATGGGAGGGATTTTAAATAGATTTCTTTCTTTCTTTTTTTTTTTCACATCACTGATACCCTCAGGATACACTGGGAAATAGGTTGTGTCAAAGGAAGCAAACAGAGAGAACATCTGAGGGACTCTGCAAAGAGTTAGGTTTAGTTGACAGGGCCTGGCATTATAACTGTGTTCTTGTTTTTTTATTTTTTTTCCTTGCCCCACATTGTTTCAGATGGGTGGAGTTGCCAGATGAAAGGCCAGTTATGTAAGATGATTTTGACTACTCTAAGCAAAACCCAGTGCCTATCAGATAATGAAAAAAACAAAGCATATAGGAACCAGTACATGGAAATGCACAGGAAAACTAGTGGAGCAGTGTGGTTTCAAAATCCCTAGGAAATTCTCATTAATGAAGAGACAGATTGCTGAGAAGTAGTAGCAGAATTGACAGGAAGAGGTGGTGAATAATGAAAGTAAACCGGTTTCAAAGATGAATTTCAATTATCATTTCTATTTTCTTGGGTACATTTTGCATTTTGTTGGCTCTAGTTGGTTGAAGTTCCTGTACCCATGTTCATGTGTGTCGTTAATCTCCCAATGCAGGTATGTGTAAGCTCTCAAATGCTTATAGCTTATTTTGGCATGCTTTTCCCTGAAATTTAAATAACTCTATTTTTTATTTTGTAAATATGTCTTTCCCTTTCCTTGCAAAACTGTAATGTAGGACTTACTTGGAAATTTACATTTGATACTTAAGATAATGATCTGCAAATATTTTCCTATAAAGAAATTTCATGCAAGTAAATAGGGCTTTATATGTTTATGCTCTAATCTGTTAAGTATTTGTTCTATAGATCAATCTTGCTGTTTATATTACCAAATGTTTGAATAGAAACCTAATTACTGAGCTGCACTTAACCAGCAGAGAGAATGAAGCTTCAGATGGTGAGAGGGTTTAACCTTCTAGTCACTTTAATCACAAGATTCTTCTCTATAATGATTAATTCAATCAAAAGTTTTAATTCTCATTTCAGCTGATCAGGGTACTACCAGGTGACCATACACAGAGTGCAATGAAGAAAGAAATAATGTCATACAACAGAGAACTGTCTAGGAAGCAAGAAACCAAAGAAGGCAACTCTGATTCAAAGCCAGGGAAGAAATGAAGACAGGAATCTATCACAAAATGTATGGGAGTTGGGAGAAATCTTCCTTGCCTATCATGAGCCAAGGCCAAGATCTGATGAGAAAGGATGAAGACCTTACTTTGGCTTATATGTATTCTATCCAACTCACCTTGCTTTCCTCACATCCCTTCCCAAAGATCCTATTTTTTGTCAATTTCTAAAACAGTATTTAAGACTATTACTAATGACTTCCCATTACCAAATCCAACTGCAATAATTTTGATCTAATAATGTCATAATAATTACCATAAGCTTTATAGCTGAAGATAACACACATCCTTTGCCTACATCCCCACAAGTCAGAAGTTTACTACCACAAGTTTTTGAGAATTTTACCAGAAACATTGGAAGTTTGGATGAAAAAAGAAAGAAAGAGTACAATATACTTAGAAGACATGTTGACATTAGTCCAATGATTTTTGGGCTCTAGAATTGTAATATAATCCATGTACATTACTGTGAGTTCTTAAGTCTGTGCTTACTTGTTAAAAACATCAATAGGAAATAAACACACATGGTTACATGGGTGATAATATTGATTATCATCTTTGATATCTCAAATCACCTATAATAAACCACTTAGGACATAACTTTAAGGAGCTATGTAAGGAATATCTGAAATAAATTAATTGAAACAGACAAACCATTAAAATAGGATGCACCATTCCCTGGACATTATAAAAAGAAGAAAGCTAGCTGAGTACCAGCAATCATAATTGAGTGCTTCTTATTTGTAGTAGTAATGTAACCAATTCCTCCCACTAGGAATTTCCCACCAGAACAGACTATATACAATCTGTGAGTCAGGATAAACCCTTACTGTAAAGTTGCCTTTGTCAGGGTATTACATGACAGCAAACAAAAGGTAACTAAGGCAAAGTGAAGGTTGAAAACAATCACAAACTAGATAAGGCAAAACGAACTATCAACTGATGTTCTGTATTTAACATTGAAACCATGAGAGGATGCTGCCACAGAGCTTGCTGAAATCCCAAGTACATCTAGAGTTTAGTTACTGTCCTGTTCCAATGATGACCTCTTTAACATTCTGTGACTATATAAGATGTAAACATGAGAAGGAGCTGAGTAATGAGTGTCTGAGACTCTCTTCTGTCCTCTCTTTATAATTTTCCCACATACTTAATTTCATTATAAAATAATTAGCTCAAAATATTTCAGCTATAAATGAAAATAGTGTGTTTAGGTGGCCAATTTGTGCAAATACTAGACTCAGCAATGACAGTGGTACAGTTGCATGGGAAGTTTAAAACGTTGATTTTCATTTGATCTTCTTCTTGAGACCTTTAAAAGAAGTCCGAGCAATATACCAATCAAAATATTTATTGTGTACATGGCTAACTTGTGTAACAAATGAGCCCAGTCTTTCTTCCTTCTCTAGACATGCAACACCCTCCTTACCTATATTTTTCCTTCATTTCTTTCTCCATGTAGTTCTATGTAGTGGAATTAAAAATGAGGTTGATAAAATAAGTTGCATAAATGAACTTAGTAATTCAAAGTATTCTGTAATCTTCTGAGAGAGTCTGCACTTAAAGAGGACAGGCATAAACATTGAAATGCCTAACATATTTTCTGAGGTTATGAATAAATTTCTCCCCAAACTAGCTGCTTCTATTACCGTTTTTTTATCTTATTTTTATTATATATTTTATTTGTTTTCATTTCAAATGTTATTCCCTTTCTGGGTTTCCCCTCTGCAAGCCCCCCATCCCCCCTTACCCTGCTTCTGTGAGGGTGTTCCTGTACTCACCTACCCACCCCTGCCTCACCACTGGAGCATTTCTCTACACTGGGGCATCAAGCCTTCACAGGACCAAGGGCCTCCCCTTCCATTGATGCCAGATAAGGCCCCTTAAGCTCTTTCAGTCCTTCCCCTAACTCTTCCATTGGGGTCCCTGTGCTCAATCTGATGGTTGGGTGTGAGCATTTGCCTCTGTATTTGTCAGAATCTGGCAGAACTTCTCAGGAGACAGATGTATCAGGCTCCTGTCAGCAAGCACTTCTTGGTATCAACAATAGTGTCTGGGTTTGCTGTCTGCATGTGAGATGGATCCCCAGGTGGGGCAGTCTCTGGATGGTCTTTCCTTCACTCTCTTCTCCACTCTTTGTATTGTTTTCATAAATAGTAAATTATGTATTATGTCTTATCCTGCCCTAGTGTTGAGGTAGGATAGATAGGTTGAGACAAAATTTTACAAAAATTGGAAAATGGTTCATTTGAACTTCTATTTGTGGCTGATATGTTGAAGCAGAGTATCTCAAGTTGGCTGTGGCCTCACATGTAGGTCAAGATAGCCTTGGATTCATAATTCTTCTGTCTCTGTCTGAATTTTGGGGGCTCAAAAGTGTAGGCATTTTAACCGCAATTTATCTCCTGGTAAATATGAGATATTAGAATTTATTAATAATAACAATACATTACCTCTGTAAAAATCACAACAGGGTGACATACCACAAAAGTAATTTTATCTTCACAATTTAATGAGGCTAGAAGAATCATGACTAGCACAAAGGATGCCATCATTATCCCCACAGAAAAGATAAAGATACGGGATTTGACAGCAGAGGGAAGAAATGAAGTGAGCAGAGTCTAAGCATAGCTCAAGTATTTCCTCTGCACAATCCTCTGCCTCTCTCCCCGTGGCTCCATTTCACTTTATTCAATCTGAGTAACTCAACAGAATTTGCACCTCTCTTTCTTCAACTACCCTTATTACACTCACACATTCTAACTGGGAACTATAAACTTCATATGATATACAACTGAAGCATGCTGGTCTTGTTAAAAGAATATAATTTTAAGTCACCTCTAACTTTCAAAAACAGGTTGGAAAACATGGCCCTTCTTTTGAAATATAAGTACATGATATTCTCTTGTTCTACTCACAATGAAATTGGCATCATTAAGCTATGGCTTTCTCCCCTTAAAATGTATCCTATATCATAAAAGACATGCTTATGACAGATGAAAAGAAAAAATCTTTTTTCTTTAATTTGGGGTTCTTAACAGAAAGAGACCTCCCCGGACCACTGACTCCCCATCTTATTTCAGCAAAATCTTTTTATATGTGATAAGGAAGGGACCAGAACCATTTCTCTTGTGAGAATAAGAGGCATTATATTCATGAATGGCTTTAGAGTCTCATTTTATTCTCTTATTCACTTTGAATTTCTACAACAAAACACTATGACTAGTTATCCTAGACAGCAGACATTTATCTCTCACTGTTCCAGAGAGTGAGAGGCCAAGGTGATGCAAGATTTGATGCTGTGGAGAGCATGTGTGCTGGTTTTCAGTCAGATATCTATTTGAAGCAAAGAAAGGGTTGGTCTATCTGCACAGTGGCACTAAATACATCTTTTAAAAGTAGCAGTTAGGGCCTCACCTAATCTAATAACAACCCCTAAGCCCAAAACCCATCATCCTAAGAATTATTTGTATTTCACTATATGAATTTTAAGTAAGTACAAAAGTTCAGCCACTAATGCTATCAACATGACATCCAGTACATATTTAATAATTCTTTGCTAGTTGTCCTAAAAATCCTAATTACCTGATGAACAGAATATAGCAAAAGAACATTTCAAGAACATAGTTATGGAGAATAAAGTGTATCAAAAGTGAAGAAACATACAGATACATCATTACACATATGCACATGCAAAATTGAAATCTTGGATAGACATATGAAATAAGACATGGAGAATTTGTTTTTCTGTATCTGAAATATGTTGCTTAGCAAAGTAATTTTCAGGTCTTAGGGAGAACTAGGGAAGATAAAACAAAGGAAGGAATAAAGAAAGCATGTGGCATGAAGGGAAAAAGGACAACTTGGGTTTGGTGGAGGCAGAAGACATGCAGGAGGGAAGCAGAGTCATGGGAGTGTGGAGAGAGGGAGGAGCATCGCCAAAAAAAAAGTGTAAGCATGAATATGCCATAGTGTTGCAGAAATACATTAGTTTGTATGCTAATTTTTTAAACTAATAAAAGGAGGACCTGACCACAAAGCTCAGTGGTAGGTGATTATCTAGGGAGCTTGAGGTCTCAAGTTCAATTCCCTAGAAAAGGAAGAAAGAGACAGAGAGACATAATAGTGGGAGGGAAGGTGAAAAGGGAGGGAGGGAAGACGGAAGGAAGGGAAAAGTGAGTTTACAACGTAAGAGCCTGGTTTCACCTAAAGCAGCATCAGGCTCATGGGAATGCTACTATCAACCAGAGGAAAGATGCAGATTGCTACTCTGGACCAGATTTAAACTCATGCATACAACTAGTATTAACTACTTAACCAGAAACCAAACTATTGTTGTGTTCTAGATGCTTCACAAAGACTTAAGGTACAGCTATGTTTGAGACCACTTCAGAGCAGGGTATCATGCACACCTGTAATCTGAACACTAAGGATACTGAAGCAGAAGGATGAGAGTGTCACACTACTCTGGGCTACATAACAAGACCCTGTTTCAAAAAGAAACAACAAGAAAAACCTTATTTATACAACATTATTAAAAAAGGGAAAGGCCAAAAGAAGGAGGGGTTCCTGACATTAGCCTGAACCTCCTGAGTGTACACATTTTAGAAGGCATCTTATGTTGTTTTGTTTAATTTTCGTAAAAGTGTCATCTACAAAAAGACTTTAAAAGTCAGACATTTTATATGAGAAAATAGGTACTCTAAAAGTGTAAGGAACTGCTGGGTGTCGTGGAGCACGCCTTTAGTCCCAGCACTCGGGAGGTAGAGGCAGGCGGATTTCTGGGTTCGAGGCCAGCCTGGTCTACAAAGTGAGTTCCAGAACAGCCAGGGCTATACAGAGAAACCCTGTCTCGAAAAACAAACAAAAAACCGGAAAACCAAAGCACCAAAACAATAATAAAAAAAAAGTGTACCAATGTTTTTTGTTTTGTTTTGTTTTGTTTTTCCCATTGTAATTACTACAAGGAAGAGCTAGTGAGCGAGCTCTGGAGTCCACAAGAAATCACTCCAAAAATTAGTGCCACAGAACACTACAACTTAACATAGTGTACTTTATATCCCTTGACATTTTCTAACAGTCTTCTTAACATGTTTGAATTGAAAATAGTTGGTTATATGCCTGTGACAGATTGCTAAGTGGAAAGAAATTATGCCAGGAAAAATAGAACAGACCTAAAGAAATTGTAGTAAAAATAAAAGAGGAAATCTAAAAGCTTAAAAGTATAAGTAAAATCAAACTATACAGAGATTTTGGAATTAGACTAATGACTCATATAAAAAGGTTAGACCATAATGTTAGATGCAAAGAACATATTAGGGTTACACAAAATATATTCAAATGCTCAAACATCTATGTTCAAATGCATAGAAAAAAATCTATACAAAAACTATGAAAGATTAAGCTAGATTAATATGATCACTATTCTCTGTTCCTTCAGATCCAATCTCCCAGTCTCATCTCCAGGTCTACAGCTGAACACCGTGACAAGTTTCCCTACTCCTCTGTTCCCACCTTCTATAGATCTCACAGATCTTCCTCTTCTAATCTTCCCTACTCCCTGTACTTGATTTACCCTAGCCTCCAACCCTAACAACAGCCCTAGCAAGAGCAACAAGTTGGCTGACAGCAGATCCACACCTCTCGTCTGCTCCTCCAGATCCAATCCCTCCTCCCTATCTTGTCTCACCCCTAGCTCTGGAGCTAAAACAGAAAGAAAGAAAGAAAGAAAGAAAGAAAGAAAGAAAGAAAGAAAGAAAGGAGAGAGGGAGGGAGGGAGGAAGGAAGGAAGGAAGGGAGGGAGGGAGGGAGGGAGGGAGGGAGGGAGGGAGGGAGGGAGGGAAGAAGGGAAGAAGGGAAGAAGGGAAAAAGGGAAGAAGGAAGGAACAAAAGGGGGAAGGAAGGAAGGGGGAGGGAAAGAGAGAGAGAGAGAAAACCACACATACACACATACACACACACACACCACAAAGTACAAGAAAATTAGTAAAACTGTTTAAGGCATGAACATAGAAATAGAATTGATTATAAAAACCAAGGGAATGCTGGTGAAATGAAATTTTTGGCAATTCAAACAGAAACTGCAGAGGCAAGCTTCAGCAAGAAAATACAAGAGATAGAAGAAAGAATCTCAGGCATTGAAGATATAATAGAAAGCATGGGTACATCAGTCAAAGAAAATACGAAATCTAAAATATTTCCCACATGAAATATTCAGGAAATTTGAGATACTAAGAAAAGACCAAGTTTTGCAATAATAGGAAAGAGGAAAGAAGAGACTACTACCTCAAAGGGCCAGAAAGTTTTTTCATATTTTTTGTTAGTTAATTATTTATATTCCAAATGATGTCCCCAGCCCCTCCTTGCCAGAGTTCTTCCCCTCATTGCCCCCTTCCTTTGCCTCTGACAGGGTGCCCCGCCCCCTGTATTCCCTAACCTGAGGAATCAAGTCCCTACAACATTAGGCACATCCTCTTCTACTGAGACCAGACAAGGCAGCCATCTGCTACATATGTGCTGGGGGGCCTCAGACTAGTCCTTGTATGCATTTTGGTAGGTGGCTCAGTTTCTGGGAGGTGCCAGGTGTTTTTAACACTGCTGATCTTCCTATAGAGTTGCTATCTCCTTCAGTTTCTTTAATTCTTCCATTTTCAACAAAATTATAAGAGAAAAATTTCCTAACCTAAGGTAAGAGATTATTGAAAGGTACAAGAAGCTTACAGAACACAAAATAGACTAGAAAAAAAGATATTTTTGCCACATAATAATCAAAACAGTAGACATAACGATGAAAAAATGAATATTCAAAACTGCAAAGAGAAAAGGCCATGTAACATATATAGGCAGAGTTTTCAGAAATATATATGACTTCGCAGTGGAGACTGTGAAAGCCATGGGATAGGCCCTAGATTGATATGCTGCAGACCCTAAGAGACCACAGATACCAGCATAGAATTTTATACCCAGCAAAACCTTCAATCACCATGGATGGAGAAAATAAGATATTCTATGAGTAAAGTCAAACTTAATCAATATCTATCTAAAAACCAAGGGCTTCATATTGTAATAGAAGAAAAACTCCAACTTAATAACTTAACTATACCCAAGAAAACACATGAAATATATAATGTTACACCAGCAAACTCAAAAGAAGAGAAATACATACAACAACAACACCAACAACAAAAATAACAAGAATTATAAATCTTTGATCACTGATATCACTCAATATCCAGGCCTCAATTCACCAGTTAAAAGACACAAACTAACAGAATGAATGTGTAAACAGACAGAATTCTTGACTATGATTTCTTTTCTTTCTAGAGCTTTCCAGTTTTGTCTTAAATTGCTAGTATTAGTTCACTCCAGTCTATGTTTGTTTACATGTTTTATTTATGTAGGCCGTAATTACTATGACCTTTTCTATTAGACCATCTTTCATTGTGTCCAATAAGTGTCTGTATGATGTGATCTTTTATTGAATTCTAAAAAAGTCTTTAATTTCTTTCTTTATTCTTGTCTTGACCTATTTTTCATTCAGTAGAGATTTGTTGTTTCCACAATTTTGAAAGGTTTTTATGTTTTTGTTTTTATTTTCTTGTTTTTGTTAGCTATTAGCTTGGTTCTTAGGTTTATTTGTTTGGAGTATCTTTTTCCTACCTTTTACTGTGAGATAACTTCTCTTTGATGTTGAGGTGAATTTCTTATATGCAGCAGAAGGATGAATTCTGTCTGGAGACAATATGCAAATTAGTAAAATCAAAAATGAAGAGGTAGACATAACAAGAGACACTAGGAAAATCAGAGAATCATAAGGACACAATTTAAAAACTTGCACTCCATCAAACTGGAAAATCTAAAAGATCGATGCCATTTACCAAAGTTAATCAGATAAGCAATTTAATCACACCTATATCCCCTAGCAAAATAAAAGCAATCATAAATTCTCCCAACAATAAGGGCCAGACCATTTTAAGCACAAACTTCCATCAGACCTTCAAAGAACAAGTAATGCTAATATCCCTCTTTCTTAATTCTCTTAATTACTAAGAAACTGAAGAAGTTGAGGAGGATACCAATTGGAAAAGAAGTCAAAAAATATTTATTTGCATAAAATATAACAGTATACATAAGTGACCTTTAAATTTCCACCAGAGAAGTCTCATACCTAGTAAACTGAGCAAAGTAGCTATATTCAAAATTAACTTCAAAAATCAGTAGCCTTCTTTTATATAAATGACCAACAAACTGAAAAAAAAATCAGAAAAACAACACCTTTTACAATAGCCTCACACGATAGAAAATATCGTGAGATAGTACTAAGCAAATAAATGAAAAAGTTGTATGGTAAAAATCTTCAAGTTTTTGAAGAAAGAAATAGAAAAAGGCAGAAGATGCAAGGATTTCCCATGCTCATGGATCAAAAAAATTAATATAGTAAAAAGGGCCATCTTACCAAAGTAATCCCTAAGGGGGGGAGTGGGTGGGTAGGGGAGTGGGGGTGGGTGGGTAAGGGGGACTTTTGGTATAGCATTGGAAATGTAAATGAGCTAAATACCTAATAAAAAATGAAAAAAAAAAAAAAAAAAAAAAAAGAAAACACACACGAGAGAGCTTCTGAGGCGGTGCCATCTTCAGCTCCAGGCAACCGGCCACCTTCCTGGTGAGTGCACAGGGATCCGCCAGCCCGAGAGGTTTGTGCCTCAGGCCCTGGCAGCGGGAGTCTCCTTGGCTCCAGGACTCCGCAGAGGGCAGGCTGCACGGGTGATGGTGTGGAATACAGAGGCCAGCCGTTTCTGGGAAAGGCGAGAGCCAGAGAGCTTCTGAGGCGGTGCCATCTTCGGCTCCAGACAACCGACCACCTTCCTGGCCAAAGCAACACAGCTTCTGGGAAAGATCCTGTTTTGGGCCTTCATCTTCAGCCAGGAGGAGGTCCAAACACCAGATAACTGTGCACCTACCCTGAAAGAGGAGAGCTTGCCTGCAGAGACTGCTCTGACCACTGAAACTCAGAGGAGAGAGCTAGTCTCCCACGTCTGCTGATAGAGGGTAACAAAAGCAACAGAGGAACAATCTCTAAACAAAGACAACTATAACAACTAACTCTGGAGATTGCCAGATGGCAAAAGGTAAACTTAAGAATCCTACTAACAGGAACCAAGACCACTCACCATCATCAGAACCCAGCACTCCCACTTCTCCCAGTCCAGGACATCCTAACACACCTGAAAAGGTAGACCTGGATTTAAAAGCATTTCTCATGATGATGGTAGAGGACATAAAGAAGGAATTTAATAACTCACTTAAAGAAATACAGGAGAACACTGCTAAAGAGTTACAAGTCCTTAAAGAAAAACAGGAAAACACAACCAAACAGGTAGAAGTCCTTATAGAAAAACAGGAAAACACATCGAAACAGGTGATAGAAATGAACAAAACCATACTAGACCTAAGAAGGGAAGTAGACACAATAAAGAAAACCCAAAGTGAGGCAACACTGGAGATAGAAACCCTAGGAAAGAAATCTGGAACCATAGATTTGAGCATCAGCAACAGAATACAAGAGTTGGAAGAGAGAATCTCAGGTGCAGAAGATTCCATAGAGAACATCGGCACAACAATCAAAGAAAATGGAAAATGCAAAAAGATCCTAACTCAAAACATCCAGGAAATCCAGGACACAATGAGAAGACCAAACCTACGGATAATAGGAGTGGATGAGAATGAAGATTTTCAACTCAAAGGACCAGCAAACATCTTCAACAAAATTATTGAAGAAAACTTCCCAAATCTAAAGAAAGAGATGCCCATGAACATACAAGAAGCCTATAGAACTCCAAATAGACTGGACCAGAAAAGAAATTCCTCCCGACACATAATAATCAGAACATCAAATGCACTAAATAAAGATAGAATACTAAAAGCAGTAAGGGAAAAAGGTCAAGTAACATATAAAGGCAAGCTTATCAGAATTACACCAGATCTTTCACCAGAGACTATGAAAGCCAGAAGAGCCTGGACAGATGTTATACACACACTAAGAGAACACAAATTCCAGCCCAGGCTACTATACCCAGCCAAACTCTCAATTACCATAGATGGAGAAACCAAAGTATTCCACGATAAAAATAAATTCACCCATTATCTCTCCAAGAATCCAGCCCTTCAAAGGATAATAACAGAAAAAAACCAATACAAGGACGGGAACCACGCCCTAGAAACAACAAGAAGATAATCCCTCAACAAAACTAAAAGAAGACAGCCACAAGAACAGAATGCCACCTTTAACAACTAAAATAACAGGAAGCAACAATTACTTTTCCTTATTATCTCTTTATATCAGTGGTCTCAACTCCCCAATAAAAAGACATAGACTAACAGACTGGCTACACAAACAGGACCCAACATTCTGCTGCTTACAGGAAACCCATCTCAGGGAAAAAGACAGACACTACCTCAGAGTGAAAGGCTGGAAAACAATTTTCCAAGCAAATGGTCTGAAGAAACAAGCTGAAGTAGCCATTTTAATATCAGATAAAATCGACTTCCAACCCAAAGTTATCAAAAAAGACAAGGAGGGACACTTCATACTCATCAAAGGTAAAATCCTCCAGGAGGAACTCACAATTCTGAATATCTACGCTCCAAATGCAAGGGCAGCCACATTCATTAAAGACACCTTAGTAAAGCTCAAAGCACACATTGCACCTCACACAATAATAGTGGGAGACTTCAACACACCACTTTCATCAATGGACAGATGGTGGAAAAAGAAACTAAACAGGGACACAGTGAAACTAACAGAAGTTATGAAACAAATGGACCTGACAGATATCTACAGAACATTTTATCCTAAAACAAAAGGATATACCTTCTTCTCAGCACCTCACGGGACCTTCTCCAAAATTGACCATATAATTGGTCACAAAACAGGCCTCAACAGATACAAAAATATTGAAATTGTCCCATGTATCCTATCAGACCACCATGGCTTAAGACTGATCTTCAATAACAACATAAATAATGGAAAGCCAACATTCACGTGGAAACTGAATAACACTCTTCTCAATGATACCTTGGTCAAGGAAGGAATAAAGAAAGAAATTAAAGACTTTTTAGAGTTTAATGAAAATGAAGCCACAACGTACCCAAACCTATGGGACACAATGAAAGCATTTCTAAGAGGGAAACTCATAGCTCTGAGTGCCTCCAAGAAGAAACGGGAGACAGCACATACTAGCAGCTTGACAACACATCTAAAAGCCCTAGAAAAAAAGGAAGCAAATTCACCCAAGAGGAGTAGACGGCAGGAAATAATCAAACTCAGGGGTGAAATCAACCAAGTGGAAACAAGAAGAACTATTCAAAGAATTAACCAAACGAGGAGTTGGTTCTATGAGAAAATCAACAAGATAGATAAACCCTTAGCTAGACTCACTAAAGGGCACAGGGACAAAATCCTAATTAACAAAATCAGAAATGAAAAGGGAGACATAACAACAGATCCTGAAGAAATCCAAAACACCATCAGATCCTTCTACAAAAGGCTATACTCAACAAAACTGGAAAACCTGGACGAAATGGACAAATTTCTGGACAGATACCAGGTACCAAAGTTGAATCAGGATCAAGTTGACCATCTAAACAGTCCCATATCACCTAAAGAAATAGAAGCAGTTATTAATAGTCTCCCAACCAAAAAAAGCCCAGGACCAGATGGGTTTAGTGCAGAGTTCTATCAGACCTTCAAAGAAGATCTAATTCCAGTTCTGCACAAACTATTTCACAAAATAGAAGTAGAAGGTACTCTACCCAACTCATTTTATGAAGCCACAATTACTCTGATACCTAAACCACAGAAAGATCCAACAAAGATAGAAAACTTCAGACCAATTTCTCTTATGAATATTGATACAAAAATACTCAATAAAATTCTCGCTAACCGAATCCAAGAACACATTAAAGCAATCATCCATCCTGACCAAGTAGGTTTTATTCCAGGGATACAGGGATGGTTTAATATACGAAAATCCATCAATGTAATCCATTATATAAACAAACTCAAAGACAAAAACCACATGATCATCTCGTTAGATGCAGAAAAAGCATTTGACAAGATCCAACACCCATTCATGATAAAAGTTTTGGAAAGATCAGGAATTCAAGGCCCATACCTAAACATGATAAAAGCAATCTACAGCAAACCAGTAGCCAACATCAAAGTAAATGGAGAGAAGCTGGAAGCAATCCCACTAAAATCAGGGACTAGACAAGGCTGCCCACTTTCTCCCTACCTTTTCAACATAGTACTTTAAGTATTAGCCAGAGCAATTCGACAACAAAAGGAGATCAAGGGGATACAAATTGGAAAAGAGGAAGTCAAAATATCACTTTTTGCAGATGATATGATAGTATATGTAAGTGACCCTAAAAATTCTACCAGAGAACTCCTAAACCTGATAAACAGCTTCGGTGAAGTAGCTGGATATAAAATAAACTCAAACAAGTCAATGGCCTTTCTCTATACAAAGAATAAACAGGCTGAGAAAGAAATTAGGGAAACAACACCCTTCTCAATAGTCACAAATAATATAAAATATCTTGGCGTGACTCTAACTAAGGAGGTGAAAGATCTGTATGATAAAAACTTCAAATCTCTGAAGAAAGAAATTAAAGAAGATCTCAGAAGATGGAAAGATCTCCCATGCTCATGGATTGGCAGGATCAACATTGTAAAAATGGCTATCTTGCCAAAAGCAATCTACAGATTCAATGCAATCCCCATCAAAATTCCAACTCAATTCTTCAACGAATTGGAAGGAGCAATTTGCAAATTTGTCTGGAATAACAAAAAACCTAGGATAGCAAAAAGTCTTCTCAAGGATAAAAGAACTTCTGGCGGAATCACCATGCCAGACCTAAAGCTTTACTACAGAGCAATTGTGATAAAAACTGCATGGTACTGGTATAGAGACAGACAAGTAGACCAATGGAATAGAATTGAAGATCCAGAAATGAACCCACACACCTATGGTCACTTGATCTTCGACAAGGGAGCTAAAACCATCCAGTGGAAGAAAGACAGCATTTTCAACAATTGGTGCTGGCACAACTGGTTGTTATCATGTAGAAGAATGCGAATCGATCCATACTTATCTCCTTGTACTAAGGTCAAATCTAAGTGGATCAAGGAACTTCACATAAAACCAGAGACACTGAAACTTATAGAGGAGAAAGTGGGGAAAAGCCTTGAAGATATGGGCACAGGGGAAAAATTCCTGAACAGAACAGCAATGGCTTGTGCTGTAAGATCGAGAATCGACAAATGGGACCTAATGAAACTCCAAAGTTTCTGCAAGGCAAAAGACACCGTCAATAAGACAAAAAGACCACCAACAGATTGGGAAAGGATCTTTACCTATCCTAAATCAGATAGGGGACTAATATCCAACATATATAAAGAACTCAAGAAGGTGGACTTCAGAAAATCAAATAACCCCATTAAAAAATGGGGCTCAGAACTGAACAAAGAATTCTCACCTGAGGAATACCGAATGGCAGAGAAGCACTTGAAAAAATGTTCAACATCCTTAATCATCAGGGAAATGCAAATCAAAACAACCCTGAGATTCCACCTCACACCAGTCAGAATGGCTAAGATCAAAAATTCAGGTGACAGCAGATGCTGGCGAGGATGTGGAGAAAGAGGAACACTCCTCCATTGTTGGTGGGAGTGCAGGCTTGTACAACCACTCTGGAAATCAGTCTGGCGGTTCCTCAGAAAACTGGACATAGTACTACCGGAGGATCCAGCAATACCTCTCCTGGGCATATATCCAGAAGATGCCCCAACAGGTAAGAAGGACACATGCTCCACTATGTTCATAGCAGCCTTATTTATAATAGCCAGAAGCTGGAAAGAACCTAGATGCCCCTCAACAGAGGAATGGATACAGAAAATGTGGTACATCTACACAATGGAGTACTACTCAGCTATTAAAAAGAATGAATTTATGAAATTCCTAGCCAAATGGATGGACCTGGAGTGCATCATCCTGAGTGAGGTAACACATTCACAAAGAAACTCACACAATATGTATTCACTGATAAGTGGATATTAGCCCCAAACCTAGGATACCCAAGATATAAGATATAATTTGCTAAACACATGAAACTCAAGGAGAATGAAGACTGAAGTGTGGACACTATGCCCCTCCTTAGATTTGGGAACAAAACACCCATGGAAGGAGTTACAGAGACGGAGTTTGGAGCTGAGATGAAAGGAAGGACCATGTAGAGACTGCCATAGCCAGGGATCCACACCATAATCAGCATCCAAACGCTGACACCATTGCATACACTAGCAAGATTTTATTGAAAGGACGCAGATGTAGCTGTCTCTTGTGAGACTATGCCGGGGCCCAGCAAACACAGAAGTGGATGCTCACAGTCAGCTAATGGATGGATCATAGGGCTCCCAATGGAGGAGCTAGAGAAAGTAGCCAAGGAGCTAAAGGGATCTGCAACCCTATAGGTGGAACAACATTATGAGCTAACCAGTACCCCGGAGCGCTTGACTCTAGCTGCATATATATCATATATATCAAAAGATGGCCTAATCGGCCATCACTGGAAAGAGAGGCCCATTGGACTTGCAAACTTTATATGCCCCAGTACAGGGGAATACCAGGGCCAAAAAGGGGGAGTGGGTGGGCAGGGGAGTGGGGGTGGGTGGATATGGGGGACTTTTGGTATAGCATGAAATGTAAATGAGTTAAATACCTAATAAAAATTGGAAAAAAAAATATCGGATAAAATCGACTTCCAACCCAAAGTTATCAAAAAAGACAAGGAGGGACACTTCATACTCATCAAAGGTAAAATCCTCCAGGAGGAACTCACAATTCTGAATATCTACGCTCCAAATGCAAGGGCAGCCACATTCATTAAAGACACCTTAGTAAAGCTCAAAGCACACATTGCACCTCACACAATAATATTGGGAGACTTCAACACACCACTTTCATCAATGGACAGATCATGGAAAAAGAAACTAAACAGGGACACAGTGAAACTAACAGAAGTTATGAAACAAATGGACCTGACAGATATCTACAGAACATTTTATCCTAAAACAAAAGGATATACCTTCTTCTCAGCACCTCACGGGACCTTCTCCAAAATTGACCATATAATTGGTCACAAAACAGGCCTCAACAGATACAAAAATATTGAAATTGTCCCATGTATCCTATCAGACCACCATGGCTTAAGACTGATCTTCAATAACAACATAAATAATGGAAAGCCAACATTCACGTGGAAACTGAACAACACTCTTCTCAATGATACCTTGGTCAAGGAAGGAATAAAGAAAGAAATTAAAGACTTTTTAGAGTTTAATGAAAATGAAGCCACAACGTACCCAAACCTATGGGACACAATGAAAGCATTTCTAAGAGGGAAACTCATAGCTCTGAGTGCCTCCAAGAAGAAACGGGAGAGAGCACATACTAGCAGCTTGACAACACATCTAAAAGCTCTAGAAAAAAAGGAAGCAAATTCACCCAAGAGGAGTAGACGGCAGGAAATAATCAAACTCAGGGGTGAAATCAACCAAGTGGAAACAAGAAGAACTATTCAAAGAATTAACCAAACGAGGAGTTGGTTCTTTGAGAAAATCAACAAGATAGATAAACCCTTAGCTAGACTCACTAAAGCGCACAGGGACAAAATCCTAATTAACAAAATCAGAAATGAAAAGGGAGACATAACATCAGATCCTGAAGAAATCCAAAACACCATCAGATCCTTCTACAAAAGGCTATACTCAACAAAACTGGAAAACCTGGACGAAATGGACAAATTTCTGGACAGATACCAGGTACCAAAGTTGAATCAGGATCAAGTTGACCTTCTTAACAGTCCCATATCCCCTAAAGAAATAGAAGCAGTTATAAACAGTCTCCCAGCCAAAAAAAAAAGCCCAGGACCAGACGGGTTTAGTGCAGAGTTCTATCAGACCTTCAAAGAAGATCTAATTCCAGTTCTGCACAAACTATTTCACAAAATAGAAGTAGAAGGTACTCTACCCAACTGATTTTATGAAGCCACTATTACTCTGATACCTAAACCACAGAAAGACCCAACAAAGATAGAGAACTTCAGACCAATTTCTCTTATGAATATAGATGCAAAAATCCTCAATAAAATTCTCGCTAATCGAATCCAAGAACATATTAAAGCAATCATCCATCCTGACCAAGTAGGTTTTATACCAGGGATGCAGGGATGGTTTAATATACGAAAATCCATCAATGTAATCCATTATATAAACAAACTCAAAGACAAAAACCACATGATCATCTCGTTAGATGCAGAAAAAGCATTTGACAAGATCCAACACCCATTCATGATAAAAGTGTTGGAAAGATCAGGAATTCAAGGCCCATACCTAAACATGATAAAAGCAATCTACAGCAAACCAGTAGCCAACATCAAAGTAAATGGAGAGAAGCTGGAAGCAATCCCACTAAAATTAGGGACTAGACAAGGCTGCCCACTTTCTCCCTACCTTTTCAACATAGTACTTGAAGTATTAGCCAGAGCAATTCGACAACAAAAGGAGATCAAGGGGATACAAATTGGAAAAGAGGAAGTCAAAATATCACATTTTGCAGATGATATGATAGTATATATAAGTGACCCTAAAAATTCTACCAGAGAACTCCTAAACCTGATAAACAGCTTCAATGAAGTAGCTGGATATAAAATTAACTCAAACAAGTCAATGGCCTTTCTCTATACAAAGAATAAACAGGCTGAGAAAGAAATTAGGGAAACAACACCCTTCTCAATAGTCACAAATAATATAAAATATCTTGGCGTGACTCTAACTAAGGAGGTGAAAGATCTGTATGATAAAAACTTCAAGTCTCTGAAGAAAGAAATTAAAGAAGATCTCAGAAGATGGAAAGATCTCCCATGCTCATGGATTGGCAGGATCAACATTGTAAAAATGGCTATCTTGCCAAAAGCAATCTACAGATTCAATGCAATCCCCATCAAAATTCCAACTCAATTCTTCAACGAATTAGAAGGAGCAATTTGCAAATTCATCTGGAATAACAAAAAAGCTAGGATAGCAAAAAGTCTTCTCAAGGATAAAAGAACCTCTGGTGGAATCACCATGCCTGACCTAAAGCTTTGCTACAGAGCAATTGTGATAAAAACTGCATGGTACTGGTATAGAGACAGACAAATAGACCAATGGAATAGAATTGAAGACCCAGAAATGAACCCACGCACCTATGGTCACTTGATCTTCGACAAGGGAGCTAAAACCATCCAGTGGAAGAAGGACAGCATTTTCAACAATTGGTGCTGGCTCAACTGGTTGTTATCATGTAGAAGAATGCGAATCGATCCATACTTATCTCCTTGTACTAAGGTCAAATCTAAGTGGATCAAGGAACTTCACATAAAACCAGAGACACTGAAACTTATAGAGGAGAAAGTGGGGAAAAGCCTTGAAGATATGGGCACAGGGGAAAAATTCCTGTACAGAACAGCAATGGCTTGTACTGTAAGTTCGAGAATTGACAAATGGGACCTAATGAAACTCCAAAGTTTCTGCAAGGCAAAAGACACCGTCAGTAAGACAAAAAGACCACCAACAGATTGGGAAAGGATCATTACCTATCCTAAATCAGATAGGGGACTAATATCCAACATATATAAAGAACTCAAGAAGGTGGACTTCAGAAAATCAAATAACCCCATTAAAAAATGGGGCTCAGAACTGAACAAAGAATCCTCACCTGAGGAATACCGATTGGCAGAGAAACACCTGAAAAAATGTTCAACATCCTTAATCATCAGGGAAATGCAAATCAAAACAACCCTGAGATTCCACCTCACACCAGTCAGAATGGCTAACATGAAAAATTCAGGTGACAGCAGATGCTGGCGTGGATGTGGAGAAAGAGGAACACTCCTCCATTGTTGGTGGGATTGCAGGCTTGTACAACCACTCTGGAAATCAGTCTGGCGGTTCCTCAGAAAATTGGACATAGTACTACTGGAGGATCCAGCAATACCTCTCCTGGGTATATATCCAGAAGATGCCCCAACTGGTAAGAAGGACACATGCTCCACTATGTTCATAGCAGCCTCATTTATAATAGCCAGAAGCTGGAAAGAACCCAGATGCCCCTCAACAGAGGAATGGATACAGAAAATGTGGTACATCTACACAATGGAGTACTACTCAGCTATTAAAAAGAATGAATTTATGAAATTCCTAGCCAAATGGATGGACCTGGAGGGCATCATCCTGAGTGAGGTAACACATTCACAAAGAAACTCACACAATATGTACTCACTGATAAGTGGATATTAGCCCCAAACCTAGGATACCCAAGATATAAGTTACAATTTCTTAAACACATGAAACTCAAGAAGAATGAAGACTGAAGTGTGGACACTATGCCCCTCCTTAGAATTGGGAACAAAACACCCATGGAAGGAGTTACAGAGACAAAGTTTGGAGCTGAGATGAAAGGATGGACCATGTAGAGACTGCCATATCCAGGGATCCCTCCCATAATCAGCATCCAAACGCTGACACCATTGCATACACTAGCAAGATTTTATTGAAAGGACCCAAATGTAGCTGTCTCTTGTGAGACTATGCCGGGGCCTAGCAAACACAGAAGTGGATGCTCACAGTCAGCTAATGGATGGATAACAGGGCTCCCAATGGAAGAGCTAGAGAAAGTAGCCAAGGAGCTAAAGGGATCTGCAACCCTATAGGTGGAACAACATTATGAACTAACCAGTACCCTGGAGCTCTTGACTCTAGCTGCATATATATCAAAAGATGGCCTAGTCGGCCATCACTGGAAAGAGAGGCCCATTGGACTTGCAAACTTTATATGCCCCAGTACAGGGGAACGCCAGGGCCAAAAACGGGGAGTGGGTGGGCAGGGGAGTGGGGGTGGGTGGGTATGGCGGACTTTTGGTATAGCATTGGAAATGTAAATGAGCTAAATACCTAATAAAAAATGGGAAAAAAAAAAGAAAGAAAACACACACACTTAGACACAATTGTAAACAACAAAGGAACTGTGGAAGGTCTCACCATTTCTGATCTCAAGTTATACTTCAAAACTACCGAATAAAGCAACAGGATATTGGCATAAAAAGACGTTGAGCTGGGCATGGTGGTGCATGCCTTTAATCTCAGCACTTGGGAGGCAGAGGCAGATGAATTTCTGAGTTCTCCACTACTAGTGGAATTGCAAGCTTGAACAACCACTCCGGAAGTCAGTCTGGAGGTTCCTCAGAAAATTAGACATAATACTACTGGAAGATCCAGCAATACCTCTCCTGGGCATATACCCAGAAGAAGTTCCAAATGGTAATAAGGACACATGCTACACTATGTTCATAGCAGCCTTATTTATAATATCCAGAAGCTGGAAAGAATCCAGATGTCCCTCAACAGAAGAATGGATACAGAAAATGTGGTACATTTAGACAATGGAGTACTACTCAGCTATTAAAAACAATGGATTTATGAAATTCTTGGACAAATGGATGTATCTGGAGGATATCATCCTTAGTGAGGTAAGCCAATCACAAAAGGAGTCATTAGATATGCACTCACTGATAAGTGGATATTAGCCCAGAAACATAGAACACCCAAGATACAATTTGCAAAACACAAGAAAATCAAGAAGAGGGAAGACCAATGGGTGAATACTTCATTCCTCCTTATAATAGGGAACAAAATACCCATGAAAGGAGTTACAGAGACTAAGTTTGGAGCTGAGACAAAAGGATGGACCACCTAGAGACTACCCCACACGGGGATCCATCCCATAATCAGTCACCAAACCTAGACACTATTGCATATGCCAGAAAGATTTTGCTGAAGGAACCCTGTTATAGCTGTCTCGTATGAGGCTATGCCAGTGCCTGGCAAATGCAGAAGTGGATGCTCACAATCATCTATAAGACGAAACACAGGGCCCCAATGGAGAAGCTAAAGAAAGCATCCAAGGAGCTGAAGGGGTCTGCAACCCTATAGGTGGAACAACAATATGAACTAACCAGTAACCCCAGAGCTCATATCTCTAGCTGCATATGTAGCAGAAGATGGACTAGTCAACCATCACTGGGAAGAGAGGCCCCTTGGTATTGCAATCTTTATATGCCCCAGTACAGGGGAATGCCAGGGCCAAGAAGTGGGAGTGGGTGGGTAGGGGAGCAGGGTGGGGGGAGGGTATAGGGAACTTTAGGGATAGCATTTGAAATGTATATAAAGAAAATATCTAATAAAAAAAGGTGAAAGAGAGGGAAAGAGAGAGAGAGAGAGAGAGAGAGAGAGAGAGAGATGTTGATCAAAGGAATCAAACTGAAGACCCAGACAAAAATAGATACATATGAAAACCTGATTTTTTAAAGAAGTAAGAAATAATGCAAAAAAAAATCTATACACAAACAAAACATAACTCAAGCCCAAATCGATCAAAGACCTCAACATAAAACCAGACACGCTAAACCTGATAGAACATTAAGTGGGAAATAGCCTTGAACACGTTGGCACAGGAGACAACCACCTGAACAGAACATCAGTAGCACAGGCACTATGATCAACAACAAATAAATGGGACCTCATGAAACTGAAAAGCTTCTGTAAGGCAAAGAATTTATTAATCAGGCAAGACAGAAGCCTACAGAACAGGAAATTTTTTTTTTTACCACATCCAATAAAGGACTAATATTCAAAATATATAAAGAACTCAAGAGAATAGGTATCAAAAAATAGTAGCTCAATACAAATATGAGGTTACAAATATAAACAGAATTATCAATAGAGGAATTACAACTGGCTGGGAAACACTTAAAGAATGTTGAACAACCTTAGTCATCACAGAAATGCAAATCAAATCTGCTATGAGATTTTGTCTTATACCTGTCAGAATGGCTGAGATAAATACCCAAATGACCAATCATGCAGGTGAATACTTGGAGCAAGAGGAATACTCCATTGCTGGTGAGAGTGCAAACTTGTAAATCCTCTATAGAAATCAGTGTGGTCTCTGGGCATCCATCCCATATACAGTCACCAAACCCAGACACTATTGTGGATGCTGACAAGTGCTTGCTGACAGGAGCCTGATACAGCTGTCTCCTGAGAGACTCTTCCAGAGCCTGACAAATACAGAGGTGGATGCTCTCAGCCAACCATCGGACTGAACACCAGTCACCAGTGGAGGAGTTAGAGAAATGACAGAAGGAGCTGAAGGGGTTTTCAAACCCATAGGAAGAACAACAATGTCAACCAACCAGACCCCCCAGAGCTCCCAGGGACTAAATCTCCAACCAAGGAGTACATATGAGGTAACCCATGGTTTCAGCCGCATATGTAGCAGAGGATGGCCTTGTCGGGCACCAATGGGAGGAGAGGCCCTTGGTCTTGTGAAAGCTTAATGCCCCCAGTGTAGGGGAATACCAGGGCGGGGAGGCAGGCAGGTGGGAGTGGGTGCTTGGGGGTTGCAATCAGTGTGGAGGTCCCTCAAAAAGATGGGTATCAATCTGCCTTGCTATACCAACCTTGTACATATACCCAAAGAATCCTCTATCTTATCACAGGGACACTTGGTAAACCATGTTCATTGCTGCTCTACTCATAATATTTATCCCCGGAAGGGGGAAATATAATAAATTCTGGAGCCGTGGGTCAGGGTAGAGATAAGAATGGAAAGATCAAATAGGAAGCAGGAGGGAAATGAAATTGAGGGTCAGAATGAAGGAAGAGACAGATTGATTTCAATGGCATTTGAGAGGCAATACAGACACCTAGTGCAGTGGAAACTTCCTATTATATATAAAGGTGATCCTAATGAAGTCCCCAAATAATGAGGGAGATGGAACCCCTATCATCCATTGCCATTAGCCCATCTCTTGCCATTAAGCGATCTTCCAGTGAAAGGACTGGGGTTTATTCAACTGAGTTGTTGGCTAAAAAGGTCCCATGGAAATCCCCAAACAACCCTGGCTATTGCCAAGAGAATAGGTGGCTCTCCATAAAATGACAAGGCCCCATTATTCTCACAATTTGTTGAACATGAAGAGGATCAGCTGGTGCCCACTAGAACTTTGACCTCCAGGTTCTAGTGTCAATGACATGGAAAGGTACTCTACACAGCCTACCAAAAGAGAAAAATTAACACCAACCCAACAACAAACCCATTAATCTACAATCTGTCTTGCCTAAAAAATATGTTAGGGCAATGGTGGTATAAACTTTGTGGGAGTAACCAACTGATGTCTCATTTGACTTAAGGCGTACCGCATGAGATGAAACCCACACCACTGTTGATGGCCAAGAACAAGAGTCTAGATAGCCCACAGAGCTAGGGGAGTAACAAAATCTACTGGCCTAAAAAAGTAGAATAATAACTCAGTGATATTCTGCTATATTAATAGATCAATGCCTTTGCACCATCATATGTGTGGGTTACTCTTGCAGCATATGGGAACGCATATAGAGAGAGACCCACAGCAAGGCAGTAGGCAAAAACCTTAGAACACAAGCTCTCAATAAACTCCCACCCCTTTCTTTATGAAATATTCTTTAAAGAGACACAATAAAGGTCTTCCTCGTCTTAGAAAGTACTTCCTGTGTAAGTTCACTAATTAGAGACTTCTTTCTGTTAATGAGTTCCTGTTTTAAAATGCAAATGCATCAAATATATAAATAATAAAAAATGAGCAGAGAACATACAGGAGGGCACAAATGCCTAATAAACATTAAATGAAAGTTCAACATCATTAATAAACAAAGGAATGATAATTAAAATGATATTAGTTTTCCTATGAACTTGCAAAACTTCTCATAGCAGTTTTTAGCACCAACTGGGGTCTAGGCAAGTGATATGTGTGCCTCTCATAAATTGCTATGAGAAATACTGAAATTTGATATTAACTCTCTGAGAGCACAAACTACTCTGTGACTTTGGACTCAGATTTATCCCTCTATTTCTAGGAATCTAATATAAAGAAAAATAATATCTATAGGTAAAATAGCATATTTTCTGTTCAATGCTGCATATTTTACTCCCAAAGAATTTTAAAAACTTAAGAATCCAGAGTAAAGAGAAACAAAATGAATTTAAAAAATCAGTTCAGTAAAATCTTGATTACTTTTTGCAGTTATTATGCTTTGAATCTGAAAGATTCCCCTCAGGTTGATTATTTAAGCAATTGGTCTGCTACTAGTGATGCCTAGGGAGAGGCTATGAGGCCCTTAGCAAGTAGGGAGAGCTTGAGGAAGTGAATTGCCAGGATTGAATTGGGGGTTATAGCCTGGCCCTACCTCCAACTTCTCTCTCTCTCTCTCTCTCTCTCTCTCTCTCTCTCTATATATATATATATATATATATATACATATATATATATTCTCTTACATTATACATGCTCTTACATATATATATATACATATATATGGACTGGACCTAGGCTACACACACACATATATATATACATATATACATATATATAGATAGAGAGAGAGAGACCCACTTAATAGGAGAGTAAATATATATTAGAGAGTAAAGAATTAATAGATGGTACATTGGTCTGAAATTAGTAAAAATAACACATATTTTAAAATAAAAAATAAATTCTAAACTTTTAATTTTAAGTATAATATAATTGATCATGGTTTTATTTATAATTATGTACTAATTCACATGTACATATACAGATAGATAGATAGATAGATAGATAGATAGATAGATAGATAGATAGATAGATAGATAGATGGATGGATGGATGGATGGATGGATGGATGGATGGATAGATAGATAGATAGATAGATAGATAGATAGATAGATAGATAGATAGATAGATAGATAGTTCATGAAGTTCAAAACTTCGAAGATATTTTCAAAGCATTGAATTAATGCATATGCATGCACACACATATTAGCTAACATATCTAGGGTGCTCAATGACCAATTATCATAGCAACCATGGCGAAGGCATTTAATTGAGCCTGCTTAATAGAGTAAATTTTTTCTCTTTTAGAATTAAAACATTTCTGTTTTTACTTGGATATTTTATTTATTTACATTTCAAAGGTTATCCTCTTTCCCAGTTTCCCCTCTTCAAACCCCTTAACCTGCTTCTATGGGGATGCTCTCCCACCCACCTACGTACTCCTGCCTCACTACCCTTGCATTCCTCTACACTGGGTCATCAAACCTTAATAGGACCAAGGGTTTTCTCTCCCATTGATGCCAGATAAGGCCTTTCAGATCCTTAAATCTTTCCCTAACTCCTCCATTGGGGTCCCTGTGCTCAGTCCAGTGGTTGACTGCAATCATACCCATCTGTACTGGTCACTATCTGGCAGAGCCTCTCAGGAGACAGTTATATCAGACTACTTTTCAGCATGCACTTCTTGGCATCAGCAATAGTGTATGCATGTAGAATGGATCCCCAGGTTTTGCAGTCTCTGGGTGCCCTTTTCTTCAGTCTCTGCTCCACTCTTTGTCCCTGTATTTCCCTTAGACAAGAGCAATTCTGGGTTAAAATTTTGGAGTTGGGTGGGCGACCCCTTCCCTCAAATGGGGGGCCATGCCTAACCTCTAGATATGGTCTCTACAGGTTGTATCTCCCCTATGTGGGGTATTTCAGCTAATGTAATCCCCGCGAAGTCCTGAGAGGCTCTTGAATTCCTGGCATAAGGGACTTTCTGGTTTCCCATCCCCCATTGCTACACACCTCTGGTCAATTTCCTGACCCTCTATACAACTCTTCCACTCCTCCCATATCTGATTCTGCCCCTCTTTTCCCCTCCCCTTCTTTTCTTCCTCCCAAGTCCCTTCTACCTTCTACTTCCCTTGACTATTTTGTTCCCCCTTCTTAGTGAGACTGAAATATTCACTCTTTGGTCTTCCTGCCTCTTGATCTTCATGTGGTCTGTGAGTTGTATAGTGGGTATTCCACATTCTTTGGCTAATATTCACTTATCAGTAAGTACAAACATGTGTGATCTTCTGTGACTGAGTTACATCACTCAGAATGATATTTTCTAGATCCATCCATTTACCTGCAAATTACATGAATTTCAGGGAAATTTCCAATTTGTATACTTTTGTTGTCTAATTGATCTAGCTAGAACTTCAAGTTTCATATTAAATAGATAGGAAGGGAGCAGGCAGCCTTGTCTAGTCCCTGATTTTAGTGGGATTGCTTCTTCAAGTTTCTCTACATTTAGTTTGATCTTAGCTACTGGTTTGCTGAATATTGTTTTTACTATGTTACATATGGGCCTTGAATTCCTGATCTTTCCAAGACTTTTAACATGAAAGGATGTTGAATTTTGTCAAATGCTTTTTCAGCATCTAATGAAATGATCACATTTTTTTTCCATTGAGTTTGTTTATATAATGAATTACACTGATGGATTTCCATATATTGAACCATTTCTGTATCCCTGGGATGAAGCCTGTTTGATTGTGGTGAATGATTCTTTTGTGTTGTTGTGTTCAATATGCAAGAAATTTAATGAGTATTTTTACATTGATATTTATAAGGAAAGTTTATCTGAAGTTATCTTTCTTAGTTGGGTCTTTGTGAGGCTTTGGTATCAGCATAACTGTGGATTCATAGAACAAATTGGATAATGTTCCCTCTATTTCTATTCTATGGAATAGTTTAAAGAGTATTGGTATTAGGTCTTCTTTGAAGGTCTGATAGAATTCTGCACTAAACCCATATGGCGCTGAGCTTTTTGTTGCTGTTGTTGAGAGACTGAATGACTGCTTCTATTTCTTTACGGGTTATGATACTGTTTAGATGGTTTTTCTGATCCTGATTTAACTTTAGTACATGGTATCTGTCTGGAAAATTGTCTATTTCTTCCAGATTTTCGAGTTTTGCTGAAGATTTTTTTTATTTCCTCAGTTTTTGTTTCATCTCCCTTTTCATTTCTGATTTTTGTTAAGTTGGGTACTGTCTCTGTGCCCTCTAGCTAGTCCTGCTAAAGGTTTATCTCGTTTGTTGATTTTTCTCAAAGAACCAGCTCCTGGTTTGGTTAATTTTTTTTATAGCTCTTTTTGTTTCCACTTGGTTGATAACAGCCCTGAGTTTATTTCCTGCCCTCTACTCCTCTTGGGTGAATTTGCTTCCTTTTGTTCTAGAGCTTTTAGGCATGCTGTCAAGCTGCTAGTGTATGCTCTCTCTAGTTTCTTTTTAGTGGCACTCAGAGCTATGAGTTTTCCTCTTAAGACTGTTTTCATTGTGTCTCATAAGTTTGAGTATGTTGTGTCTTCATTTTCATTAAACTCTAAAAAGTCTTTAATTTCTTTCGATATTTCTTCCTTGACCAAGTTATCATTGAGTAGAGTGTTGTTCAGCTTTCATATGTATGTGGAATTTGTATTATTTATGTTGTTATTGAAGATCAGCCTTAGTCCATGGTAATCTGATAGGATGCATGGGATAATTTCATTATTTTTGTATCTGTTGAGGCCTGTTTTGTGACCAATTATATGGTCGATTTTGGAGAAGGTATCCTTTTGTTTCAGGATGAAATGTTCTGTAGATATCTGTTAAATCCATTTGTTTCATAACTTCTGTTAGTTTCAATGTGTCTCTGTTTAGTTTCTGTTTCCAGGATCTGTCCATTGATGAGAGTGGGGTGTTGAAGTCTCCCCCTATTATTGTGTGAGGTGCAATGTGTGCATTGAGCTTTACTAGAGTTCCCTTAATGAATGTGGCTGCCCTTGAATTTGGGGCATAGATATTCAGAATTGAGAGTTCATCTTGGAAGATTTTACCTTTGATGAGTATGAAGTGTCCCTTCTTGTCTTTTTTGATAACTTTAGGTTGGAAGTCAATTTTATTCGATATTAGAATGGCTACTCCAGCTTGTTTCTTTGGACTGTTTGCTTGGAAAATTGTTTTCCAGCCTTTCACTCTGAGGTAGTGTCTGTCTTTGTTCCTGAGGTGGGTTCCCTGTATGCAGCAAAATGTTGGGTCCTGCTTATGTAGTAGTCTGTTAGTCTATGTGTTTTTATTAGGGAATTGAGTACATTGATATTAAGAGATATTAAGGAAAAGTAATTGTTGCTTCCTGTTATTTCTGTTGTTAAAGTTGGGATTCCATTCTTGCGGAGCTTTGTTGGAGGATTACTTTCTTGCTTTTTGTAGGGCACAATTTCCCTCCTTGTGTTGGAGTTTTCCCTTTATTATCCTATGTAGGGCTGGACTTGTAGAAAGATATTGTGTAAATTTGGTTTTGTCATGGAATATCTTGGTTTCTTCATCTATGGTAATTGATTGTAAAGGTTGAGGCTTACTAGTGATGTGTTTGTGTGTCAAGTTGACAAGGGGTCAATTGTACTGGCTAGTTTTGTGTCAACTTGACACAGCTGGAGTTATCACAGAGAAAGGAGCTTCAGTTGAAGAAATGCCTCCATGAGATACAACTGTAAGGCATTTTCTCAATTAGTGATCAAGGGGGAAAGGCCCCTTGTGGATGGGACCATCTCTGGGCTGGTAGTCTTGGTTTTATAAGAGAGCAGGCTGAGCAAGCCAGAGGAGGCAAGCCAGTAAAGAACATCCCTCCATGGCCTCTGCATCAGCTCCTGCTTTCTGACCTGCTTGAGTTCCAGTCCTGACTTCCTTTGGTGATGAACAGCAACATGGAAGTGTAAGCCAAATAAACCCTTTCCTCCCCAACTGCTTCTTGATCATGGTGTTTGTGCAGGAATAGAAACCCTGACTAAGACACCTGTGTTCTCCTATATTTCTTTAAGGGAGTTATTTATGTCCTTCTTAAAGTCCTCTATCATCATCATGAGATGTGATTTTAAATCAGAGTTTTGCTTTTCAGTGTCTTGGTGTATCCACGGCTTGCTGTGTTGGGGGAACTGGGTTCTGATTATGCCAAGTAGCCTTGCTTTCTGCTGCTTACATTCTTGCCCTTGCCTTTTGCCATCTGGTTATCTCTAGTGTTAGCTGGACTTGCTGTCTCTGACTGTGGCTTTTCCCTCTTGTAAGCCTAGATGTCAGCACCCCTGGAAGATGAGTTCTCTCCAGAAGGAATTTGGGTATGACGAGCTGTGGCCAACCATTCCCTGGTTCCCATGTCCTGATAGCTCTGGACAGATCCCTTTTTTTTTTAACAGGAATTTGAACAGAAGTGGTGGTCTCACCTGTGCTCTCAGGTGTGTCAGCACTCTTGGGAGACCAGCTCTCTCCCTGTGGCATCTGAGTACAGAGAGCTGTGGTACAAAGTCAGCACCAGGTGCAGATGGCAGTAGAGTACATTTTTATAATGTCCTGAGAAGAATTAATAGATGGTATATTGGTCTGAAGCTAGGGAAAAAACATAATATTTTAAAATAAAAAATAAATTCTAAACTCTTAATTTTATATACAATTAAATTTTTATTTTATTTATAATTATGTAGTAATTCTTCCCATTTTCTAAAACAAACATATACCCCAGAAAATTGCTTGATAAAGCTTTCTACCTCCAGCCTAATGTTTCCAACAGAGTCATAGATTTCTTTCCTTTTTCTTCTTTTCTTTTCTTTTTTTATTAATCAATTTATTCACTTTACATTCTAGTCTCAGCCCCATTCCTTCCTCTCCTTTCAGCCACACCCTCACAAATCCCTCCCCCAATATTCCCTCCTCTTCTCCTCAAAAGAAAAGAAGCCTCACATTTGGTACCACCCTGCCTTAGGACATCTTGATGCAGCAGGACTAAGCACACCTCTCCTACTAAGGTTGAACCAGGCAACCCAACTAGCAGAAGGAGATTTAATGGCAGGTAGCAGAGTCAGAGATTGCACTTGCTCCAATTGTTAAGGGCCCCACATGAAGGCCAAGGTATACATCTGTTATATAGGTGTAGGGATTCTAGGTCCAGTTTATGCATGCTCTTTGATTGGTGGTTCAGTCTCTGTGAGCCCCCTGGCCCAGGTTAGTTGACTGTATGTCTTCTTGTGGTACCCTTAACCCCTCTGCTTGCTAAATCCTATCCTCAAGACTTCTACAAGACTCCTTGAACTCTGCGTGATGTGTGGGTCTGTGCATCTGTTTCCATCAGCTGCTGGATGAAGCCTTTCAGGAAACAGTTGAGCTAGGCTTCCATCTGTAAGCATAGCAGAGTATCATTAAGAACGTCAAGGATTGGTTCTCTTTCATGTGATGGGTCTCAAGTTGGGCCACTCATTGATTGACTGTCCCCTCAGTCTCTGCTCCATGTTTATCCTTGCACATCTTGTAGGTAAGGCAAATTGTTTGGGTCAAAGGTTTTGTGGTTGGGTGAATTGTTTTCTTTAAAATCACCCAAAAGATGATCCAATTTCTCAAAAGCACTCCTAATTCTTTGATACTGAAATCCTTCTCTTTTGAAGCTCTGTTTGGTGCTGTTGACTATTATGTCTTAATTCAACTGTCAACTTGTCTCACTTTTCTAAGCCTCGCTTACTGTGCTGTACATGTGATTAGGAGGTTCTCAAATGACATTGACACACTATAGAGCTGTGTGCAGTGTTTTCCACTGTTGAAATTGATTATAATTTTACTTGCAATACTTGAATGCATATTCCTTTCTACAATAACCAGGAAAGATAATGACTGCCAAAGAGTATTTGGTAGAAAGCCAAATACATCTGCTAATGTAACAGACAATTTTATTTCTCGGAGAATGCTAAAGCCAGCAATAGAATGTAAGTACTAACAAGCACTGTCTGTGCTGGACATGTTTGTGGTAGAACATCCCACCAATGGCCACAGGAGCCTCTGAGGCTTTTGGAAAGGATTCAGGAACCACTATAAAAAAAGCACACACCCCACACCCCACTCCTCTTCCTATACCTCACCCCATACCCCACACCCTATTCCACACCACACCACATCCCATACCCCACACCCCACACCCCTGCCACACTCTGTACCAGATATCTAGAGAGACTGGGGAAGTTCAAGCAGTTTTTTAAAATTATAGTGAAAAAGCCCCCTTGTCAAGGAATTCAAATACAGTAATAACTGCATAAAAAGTGATCAGAGCAGGGAATGAAGATTTGAGTTGGTTCTAGGGAACACAGACACTTTAACAGATCCTTTAGTGTGCATGTTTGAAAGAGTCTTGCTGTCAACTGCTAAGGACAGTATTAATATATTGGCGAAGGTGACTGGAATGAGTGTTATCTGTGGCTAAAAGCACTTTGTGCTCTTTTAGAGGACCTGAATCCAATCCCCAACACCCAAATCAGACAGCTCAAGCCCTCTTGTAACTCCAGGTCTAGATGGATCTGATACTCTCTTCTGGCTTCAGTGAGCACTGTACACACTTAACACACCTCAGGGCATGTAGGGAAAAATAATTGTTTTAAAATGATATTGATTAAAGAGAGAGAAAGTGACTTAAAAAGCACAGAGAAAAATCTCTGACCACTTTAACATGTTGCCAATAGCCCTGAGAGTTACCACACACAAGTATAATATCTTTCCTTTCTTACAGGGCCTAAATTTCAACACTAATTCCTGCAATTAGTGTTTGTTAAGTGCAGCTCTATACTACCTCATTTTCACACTGAGACACAGACAGTAAGATACAGGCTTAATTGTAAAGTACTTCTCCATAGTAGATGGACTCCCATTATTTCCAGCCTTATTACATATCTCCACAAATCTAATCTCTCTTAAACATTTCTAGGCTTCTTATTAAGTTACTTCTGACTTGTATAACTTGCTAAAAATTCATTAAAGAGTTCATTAATTTTTCACCAATCTATAAACCTTATCACTGCAGTTTTTATTAGCTAAGATATAATTAACTAGGCCTGACTTTTTAATTTTAGGGACAAGTCATTTACCTACATTATCAACAGTTTTATAATAATTACATTTTTACTCCATCAGATTTCTCTTCAAATTATGACCTGTAATTAGAATTCTACACTTAATAGCTCATAGCCATAGTGACATATACTTCTGCCTTCTGTTACTCTCACTCTGTAAGTAATAAATATCTTGTAATTTGTCTGTTTTAAAGAAATCAATAACAATAGTAGGCCACAGTCACAGGATTTATTATAGACATGTGTACTAATGCAAAACTTTAATCTTGATTTCCAGATATTTATACTTTATGCATGTTGTCCTTCACATCTACCTGTTTAACATCCATAGATTTAACATCAAATAAAAATATGCTAAATTGGCTGGGCATGGTGGTGCACGCCTTTAATCCCAGCAATCGGGAGGCAGAGGCAGGCTGATTTCTGAGTTCGAGGCCAGCCTGGTCTACAAAGTGAGTTCCAGGACAGCCAGGGCTATACAGAGAAACCCTGTCTCGAAAAACCTAAATAAATAAATAAATAAATAAATAAATAAATAATATAATGAATTTTTAAAAAAGCTAAATAGCATTTATGTGTACTGGACATGATTTTTCATTGTCATTACAACTACCTACATAGCATTTTCATTACAGTTGGTATAAATAATCTATATCTATCTCAAGTCTATGAGAAAATATATACAGAGTATGCCCTTTTAAATAAAGGAAGCTGACTTGAACACCAATATGTAGAGGTGTGAGGAGCCGCCCTCACATTTGCCATTATAAGATGGCACTGACAGCTGTGTTCTAAGTGGTAAACATAGTCTGCACACATGCAGGGGCAGTTTTCCCACCATGTGTTCTGCCTTTCCCGTGATGACAACTGGGCCGATGGGCTGCAGCCAATCAGGGAGTAATACATCCTAGGTGGAGGATAATTCTCCTTAAAAAGGGATGGGGTTTCGCCATTTGCTCTCTTGCTCTCTTGCACTCTGGCTCCTGAAGATGTAAGCAATAAAGCTTTGCCGCAGAAGATTCTGGTTTGTTGCGTCTTTCCTGGCCGGTCGTGAGAACGCGTCTAATAACAATTGGTGCCGAAACCCGGGACGAGAAAAAACTCGGGACTGGCGCAAGGAAGATCCCTCATTCCAGAACCAGAACTGCGGGTCGCGGTAATAAAGGTTCCCGTAAAGCAGACTGTTAAGAAGGATTCAACTGTATGAATTCAGAACTTTTCAGCTGGGGAACGAGAGTACCAGTGAGTACAGCTTTACGAGGTAAGTCTGATCTTGAACTTTCTAAGGAAATTCAAGACAGTCTATCAGAAGTAAAGTGGAAAATGTTTGGCCTTGAATTTTTTCTAGTGTTAAAAGCCCTTTTGTTCCTTTTCACATGTTATCAAGTGGTTAAGGCAGGGCGGATTCTAAATGAAATTCAGGACAAGCTATCAGAAGTAAAGTGGGGAGAGAGAGTAGGAGCAAAGAGAAAATATGGTACACAAAATAAGTATACAGGCCTTTCCAAGGGTCTTGAACCTGAGGAAAAGTTAAGGTCAGGTAGGAATACCTGGAGAGAGATTAGAAGGAAAAGAGGGAAAAGGGAAAAGAAGAAAGATCAATTAGCGGAGGTTTCTAGGAGAAGGAGCCTATACCCATCACTAGATGAGTTTAAGGAGCTAGTTCTTAGTAGCTCTGAATCAGATAAAAAATTTAGCTTCTCTGAAGAAACAGACTGGGAGGAAGAAGCAGCTCATTATGAGAAAAAAGGGTACCAGCCAGGTAAAGTGCTAGCTAATCAGTTAAGGAAGCCAAAAGCGGCTGGCAAAGGCCAGCTTGCTGCTTGGCCTCTTGGCAGTCGGCTTCAAGGTCATAGTGCACCTCCACCCTATGCTGAGCCCCCGCCCTGCGTAGTGCATCAGCCCTGCGCAGAGAGGCAATGGACAGAGAGGCAATGCACAGACTCGTTCATTCCAAAGGAGGAACAAAGGAAAATACAACAGGCATTTCCGGTCTTTGAAGGAGCCGAGGGTGGGCGTGTCCACGCTCCGGTAGCGTATATACAGATTAAAGAGCTTGCCGAGTCGGTCCGTAACTATGGAGTCAGTGCTAATTTCACTATAGCACAAGTGGAAAGGCTTGCGAATCACGCTATGACTCCTGGTGATTGGCAAACGGTTGTAAAAGCCGCTCTCCCTAGTATGGGCAAATATATGGAATGGAGAGCGCTTTGGCACGAAGCTGCACAAGCGCAGGCCCGAGCAAACGCAGCTGCTTTGACTCCAGAGCAGAGAGATTGGACTTTTGACTTGTTAACGGGTCAGGGAGCTTATTCTGCTGATCAGATAAACTACCATTGGGGAGCTTATGCCCAGATTTCTTCCACGGCTATTAGGGCCTGGAAGGCGCTCTCTCGAGCAGGTGAAACCACTGGTCAGTTAACAAAGATAATCCAGGGACCTCAGGAATCCTTCTCAGATTTTGTGGCCAGAATGACAGAGGCAGCAGAGCGTATTTTTGGAGAGTCAGAGCAAGCTGCGCCTCTGATAAAACAGCTAATCTATGAGCAAGCCACAAAGGAGTGCCGAGCAGCCATAGCCCCAAGAAAGAACAAAGGTTTACAAGACTGGCTCAGGGTTTGTCGAGAGCTTGGGGGACCTCTCACCAATGCAGGTTTAGCGGCTGCCATCCTTCAATCCCAAAACCGCTCCATGGGCAGAAATAATCAGAGGACATGTTTTAACTGCAGGAAGCCTGGGCATCTTAAGAAAGATTGCAGAGCTCCAGGTAAACAGGGAGGGACTCTCACTCTTTGCTCTAAGTGTGGCAAGGGTTATCATAGAGCTGACCAGTGTCGCTCTGTGAGGGATATAAAGGGCAGAGTCCTTCCCCCACCTGATAGTCAATCAACTGATGTGCCAAAAAACGGGTCATCGGGCCCTCGGTCCCAGGGCCCTCAAAGATATGGGAACCGGTTTGTCAGGACCCAGGAAGCAGTCAGAGAGGCGACCCAGGAAGACCCACAAGGGTGGACCTGCGTGCCGCCTCCGACTTCCTATTAATGCCTCAAATGAGTATTCAGCCGGTGCCAGTGGAGCCTATACCATCCTTGCCCCCGGGAACCATGGGCCTTATTCTCGGCCGGGGTTCACTCACCTTGCAGGGCTTAGTAGTCCACCCTGGAGTTATGGATTGTCAACATTCCCCTGAAATACAGGTCCTGTGCTCAAGCCCTAAAGGCGTTTTTTCTATTAGTAAAGGAGATAGGATAGCTCAGCTGCTGCTCCTCCCTGATAATACCAGGGAGAAATTTGCAGGACCTGAGATAAAGAAAATGGGCTCCTCAGGAAATGATTCTGCCTATTTGGTTGTATCTTTAAATGATAGACCTAAGCTCTGCCTTAAGATTAATGGAAAAGAGTTTGAAGGCATCCTTGATACCGGAGCAGATAAAAGTATAATCTCTACACATTGGTGGCCCAAAGCATGGCCCACCACAGAGTCATCTCATTCATTACAGGGCCTAGGATATCAATCATGTCCCACTATAAGCTCTGTTGCCTTGACATGGGAATCCTCTGAGGGGCAGCAAGGGAAATTCATACCTTATGTGCTCCCACTCCCGGTTGACCTCTGGGGAAGGGATATTATGCACCATTTGGGCCTTATTTTGTCTAATGAGAATGCCCCATTGAGAGGGTATTCAGCTAAAGCAAAAAATATCATGGCAAAGATGGGTTATAAAGAAGGAAAAGGGTTAGGATGTCAAGAGCAAGAAAGGACAGAGCCCATATCACCTAATATCTAATGATTGGGCAGTTTTAGTTACCTCCTTTTCAGGACAAATAGATAACCATTATCCAAAACATCCACTTTTACAGTTTGTCCAAAATCAATCTGTTGTGTTTCCACAAATAACAGTAAGAAACCCACTTAAAAATGGGATTGTGGTATATACTGATGGATCAAAAACTGGTATAGGTGCCTATGTGGCTAATGGTAAAGTGGTATCCAAACAATATAATGAAAATTCACCTCAAGTGGTAGAATGTTTAGTGGTTTTAGAAGTTTTAAAAACCTTTTTAGAACCCCTTAATATTGTGTCAGATTCCTGTTATGTGGTCAATGCAGTAAATCTTTTAGAAGTGGCTGGGATGTGAATAAAAGTTTCCGGGATTGTGCGTTACTTCCATTCAGTATGAGAAATTTACTAGGGCAGCTAATTTGTTAAAAGGTCTTTCTCAGTATATGTTACAGAATTGGACGGCTGAATTTGAACAGACCCTTCGGGAATTGAGACTTGCCATCATTCAGGTCAACTCCAAGCGCTTGGACCTGTCCCTGATCAAAGGATTACCCAATTGGATCTCCTCAGCATTTTCCTTCTTTAAAGAATGGATGGGGGTGGGATTATGTGGAGATACACTTTGCTGTGGATTAGTGTTGCTTCTTTGATTGGTCTGTAAGCTTAAGGCCCAAACTAGGAGAGACAAGGTGGTTATTGCCCAGGCGCTTGCAGGACTAGAACATGGAGCTCCCCCTGATATATGGTTATCTATGCTTAGGCAATAGGTCGCTGGCCACTCAGCTCTTACATCTCACGAGGCTAGACTCATTGCACGGGATAGAGTGAGTGTGCTTCAGCAGCCCGAGAGAGTTGCAAGGCTAAGCACTGCAGTAGAAAGGCTCTGCGGCACATATGAGCCTATTCTAGGGAGACATGTCATCTTTCAAGAAGGTTGAGTGTTCAAGTGTCCTTCCCCCAGGAAAAACAACACGGGACCAGACCAGGACCCCTCTGGGTGATGAGCCTGGGAGGAGGTTATGTGTACGGCTCCTTTACCTGCACACTGGGGATTTGACCTCTATCTCCACTCTCATTAATATGGGTGGCCTATTGCTCTTATTAAAAGAAAAGGGGGATCTGTGAGGAGCCGCCCTCACATTTGCCATTATAAGATGGCACTGACAGCTGTGTTCTAAGTGGTAAACATAGTCTGCACACATGCAGGGGCAGTTTTCCCACCATGTGTTCTGCCTTTCCCGTGATGACAACTGGGCCGATGGGCTGCAGCCAATCAGGGAGTAATACATCCTAGGTGGAGGATAATTCTCCTTAAAAAGGGATGGGGTTTCGCCATTTGCTGGCTTGCTCTCTTGCACTCTGGCTCCTGAAGATGTAAGCAATAAAGCTTTGCCGCAGAAGATTCTGGTTTGTTGCGTCTTTCCTGGCCGGTCGTGAGAACGCGTCTAATAACATAGAGGGAGGTGTTATTTCCCTAATTGGTTCTTGATCGTGTCAATAAAAAAGGCAGAAGTCACTTGTTGGGCAAAAGGAAAAAAGATGGGACTTCCAGATTCCAGGAGGAAGAGAAGGGACACAGGGAAAGAAGAAGAATTCAGACCAGGCTCTTGGACCAGTAGGAAGCAGCAGTCATTTAAGGTCTTGGGCACCTTGAGTTTGTAGCTTCCGCAGCCGGCAGAGTCTAAGGATGTTGGCGGGAGCTAACTGATAGGATAGGGCAAAAAATTCTTTGCCCAGCCATTGAGTTATCTGGCTAGTTTTAAAATAATAAATCTGTCTAGTGTTTTCCATCTATGGAGCTAAGGTGTGCAGGAGAAAGAAGGCAGCCTGTGCGGTTGTTGGCAGCTTGGCGAAGCTAGCCGGGAGGGGCTGAGGGATCAGAGCTCCTAGGGAAAAATGGTCAGCTGGCCATTGGTGCAGCTGAGTGAGACCCGCAGCAGCTCACCTCAGAACCTAGCCAGGAGCAAGGGCAGAGCTCCTGGGAAAGTGGAAGTGTGATTTAAAAAAAAAAAATTATACACTACACTAATGGATATGGCTGTCCACACAGACCCTGAAATCAGTCTCCAGTGGATACAGAGGGATGAGTTAATATCCACTTGTTAACCAATTTCATCATGTAGTAAAATCCAAATTAGCAGAAAGAAAATGAATAGTGTCATCTCATGACTAGATCTGATATTAACTCTGTCAGCAGGTTCAGAGGCAGTCCTTTGGAGATTTGGTTCATAGGAATCATTAAAGACAACAAATATATAATCACTCCAGTATGCTTTCTTATGTCTAATTCTAGAATCTCTATAAATTGTTTTCCTGCAAAGATGCAACACAAATTTTCATAATTGATAAGTGGCCAAATAATGCCATCAACTTAGGCTTGACCTTATATTTCCCTTGAGGTTGTTTTAAAATTCTGGAAAGCTTAAATGGCAATCATTCATTTTTGCTTATTTGCTTTCAACTTGCAAATCAGTACGTTCATATAAAATGTTGACTATAATTGTTATTCGTATTTTAAAATAAATATTTTTAAATGATACGTCTTTAGAGTTTGCTTAAAACTATGTCCATTTAGCATAATAACAACATATTTCCTGTCTAGCCAAAGATTCTTGCTAACTATAGGTTTCATCTTGTGGAGCAGGACTTGAATCCAAGCAGAATATGCTTGGTTTATGTTTATGCCAACACTGCACCAGGGAGCATGTTTATCCTGAATGGTCATTATTGTGTCTTGTAGAATTTACCGCTAAGAAAGATTGATAGTTACATTTCTCCTCCAGCATTATATATAACATCTTAAGGCACTAAAGCTAGCTAATAGAGATAATGTTTCCAAGTTAGTACCAGCCTGATTTCTCCATGTTCTATGACTCAAGTGAGAAGTGTCTTCAACAATAGGATTTTTTCCAACATGTTCAGAGGGTAATCAAGAGCATCATCTTGGTATTTGGGAGACTTTGAGACACCAATGTCCAACAAACCAAAAGAAATAATCCATTTTCAGCATCCAGCCCTCCATTTTTATTTGGTAGCATGTGGTATCTAGTGACACCCGGTTACCCAGTTATAGGCAAACATTTTAACTTTCCCTCTCCCTCTCCCTCTCCCTCTCCCTCTCCCTCTCCCTCTCCCTCTCCCTCTCCCTCTCCCTCTCCCTCCCCCTCCCCCTCTCCCTCTCCCTCTCCCTCTCCCTTCCCCAGCACCGCCCTGTGTGTGTGTGTGTATGTGTGTGTGTGTGTGTGTGTGTGTGTACATGCATCTATCATAGAAGAAACTATTTCTAGAAGTGCTAGATACTACATGAAAATTAGTTAAATTTGTGACTAGGCACATGTGAAAGCCAATCTAGGAGAAAGTTATTTTGGACTTTCTTTTGGTGTGGACTCAATGTGCTATGCATCCTAATGTAAACACAGCATTATGTCTTCATACAGTATTGTATTACCATCATATATCTGTGGTATTATTATATTAGACAATTATAAAAATGAAGCAAAACCTAAAAGCTAACCCTTTTGTGTAACTACAAAAACACCATATATTAAACAGAGATATATTTTTCTCCAAAATGTGCTGAAACTCAAAACTATTATTACAAAAGAAAAAAATCTAATGGAAATATTTTTATTTAAAATGTTCCTTAAATAGCTTGCATAATATGGATGTGAACAAAACTGTGCTTTCTAAACAAGTTCTTGGTATTATTAAGCCTTCATCTTTAAATAAGTAACCAGAGATATACCACTTAAAAATACAAATCAGCCAGGCAAGTAGTTTATTATTAGATAAATATATCAAAAATAAAAGTAGAAATTGGAGTATTAATATAATATGATCAGAAAAGATGAAAAACCATCTCATTTGTTCAATCACAAAAGCGAGGAAGAGAGAAATAATGTTTCAACAAAGAATACAGTATACAAAAGTTTGACACATTTACAAATTTATAAGCATGCTTGAGTCTTCAGGAAGAGATGCTACTAACTACAATCATAACAAAATGAATTGTGAATTGGATATTCAAGCCCATAAAATCCATGTAGGAGCTCCTCCCTCTATTGCAGCTGCATTTGTAGAATAGAATTACAGCTGAATAATAGGTGTGAGGCCTTGATCTTCTAGGATTATAACCTTACACAGGGAACCTGAGGTCTCTGTCTCCCTCACCTCAGATTACTGATTTCATGAGAAGACTAGACTGAGTGAGAAGATGGTTACCCTATAACCAAGACAAGAGACCTTACCAGTAACTGTAGTTTGATGAGCTTTGAAGTGAAATTTTATCCCTCCAGAAGTGTGGAAATGTTAATTTCACTTGATGGAGCCTTCCGGAGTGTGATATATTGCAATAATACCACAGATTACCTTTTGGGCTGTACTGTATGATATTATAATGTACATGACGAATATGATAAGATCCAAGGAAGAGGGAACCTCACTGTGAATAGGGATGGCAGAGGAACAGTAAGACAAACACAACTTATGCAGATGAAAATTAATGTGTTCAGGAAGCAACAAGATTCATCAGCCCAGAATACAGTCTGAAAGTTCTGATATAGAATGAGATGACCACAGAACATGTAAAAACAATCATTACATTTTTGTCTCATAAAATTCGTAATCAATCAAAATAGCTTAATTTGCTTTGGAAGCATTCCCTAGATAACGATTACATCTCAGTGTAATAAATACCCCAGCATCCAGTCAAATGAATCAATTGTCTCTGAAGAGCTAAGGGAAGTCAGACTCTGAAATAGAAAGAGCAAAATCTCCTTTCATAATTGAATAGACATCATTCTCCAAAAACAGATATACTTAGCTTAACAGCAATGCAAGGACTTCAACCAGGCCACAGAAAGCATAGACAGAGATTGATAAGGCACCTTCATCATTTCTATGGAGCAGAATCCATTACATGAGCCTGTAACACAACAGAAAGATGTCCATACACTAGATTAACTGAAGTCTTAAGTTTTTTCACTGATGTCTCAAAAGGCAGTGAAGAAACAAGACTTCCTTCAGGAACAGAATGGAGAGGTCCTAAGTCCTATTTATGCAGTCAAACCAGGATTGCCCTAGGACAGTCTAGGCATGGCAGAATCCTAACACTATCCCTTCATTCTGAGGTAGCCTTAGCTGCACAGAAAATCTTCACTTAAGATATTAGAGAAAAGGAGAAGATAAGTTTTCAGTCATATTTATTTAGAATCTCAGAAGAGAAAGAGGGCTTTAGTACTTTTGATCAAAGCGGGCTATAACCTTAGAATACATGGAAGAAAAGTTGTGGGGTAACTGTATTGCTCTGGTTTCATGCCTCTCTGACAAATCCCTGAGAAAACTTAAGAGGAGATATTGAGAGTGATAGTTTCAGAAGTCTTGGTCCAGTCTCTTGGTTCATGGCAGCAAGAGTATAAAGGAGATTCTTCACTTCCTGGCAGACAGGAAGCAAAGAGAAAGTAGGATCCAGAGTACAACTATAAACTTGAAAGAAACATATCCAGTGACCTATTTCTTCCAAGTAGGCCACACCCCTTACATTTCCAGGAAGTCTCAAAGTAGCATTCTCTGCAGAATATTAAGCATATGAAGCAGATTTCATATTGAAACCATAACTTTTTAATTGTAGCTAAGACTTATTAAAACCTGTGCTATGAAAGGAGTGTGGCATTCTTGTTGCTATAAGGAAAGTAGTTGTTAAATGAAAACCTAAACTATATTAAAGCAAGTAATAGGTAAAAATTGCATCACAATAAAATACTATTAATAAATGCTAAGAAATCCTCAAAAGCCAAAGTTAGTCTCCCTCCTTGTCTGCAAACCAAGAAAGCTGTTTTTGTTTAGTTTTGCTTGTGTTTTCTGCAATACCCCTGTGTATGGGTTCTTCTTCTATATAACTATATGAGTGTCAACTTTAATTGGATGATGGTTTAGAAGTCCAAATCTCTTGGAGATTCAGTAATGTAGCAGAGAGCCTGTGTGATTCAAAGGGAATGTTTTAATATACCAGGAGATATGGGGTGTCACAGCAGTTGTGTGAACTCTGACAGACACACTGCCCTGAAGAAGCACGATATTGTCTCTAATACCTTGAGTTCAGCAGTTTTAATTCCCACCTCTGTGTGATGTTTGACAGTTCATTCATTTAGAGAGCTTCAGTGCAGCACAGGTGACTTAAGTTCAGGTAGTTATTTTAAGGATATGTCGCTTCTGTTTATTTTTTAATGCTAAGGAGAATGCACTGAGTGTATTGCAGGAAGACCTTTGTACACCAAAGAAACTGCTCTCTAAAAAAATAGAGAGCATTGACATTTAGAGATTCAGCACTTCATTGGGGGGCAGACTTCCTTAATCCTGAGACATTGATTGGAGCCAATGGTAGAGAATCTAACCTGCATCGTCCCCTCTCTAGATGTGAGGTTTTAAAAGACTCAAAACTCACAAAGCTTTTTTATATTATTTGCTGCAATGCCTGAGATTGTCTCTTTGACCGGTTGCCAGAGTCATTCTGAACATCAATCCAAATGCCAACTAGAAACATGGTTCATAACTGGGGTTCACAGGGTTAACAGGGAAGGCTAATCTATACTAGAAGAAAGGGTAGTAGAAAGAGACCCTAGGCAAGCCAGTATACAATGTGGCTATGTGCCCCTTGTCAGGAATTACAGGTACAAGAGAACAGACTGAAGAAGAAAGAGAAAAATGAGGAAACCAGTCCGGATCATTTGTGGGGAAGGAGATAGAAACTAGAATAACCAAGCAGGTTATGATTGGAGAAAGGACTCGGTGTATTGAACTGTTTTCCTACTGCCTCTTGATACTGAACAGTTTGACCACTGATAGATTCAGTGAGCAAGGAAAGTATTGATTTCTGTTAATGTACCAGCTAATGATTCCAACAAGGACAATGGATGCTACCAATCTAATGGTTATATGTGGGGTGGTAGACCATAAGAGGAAGCCTGGTAATAGCCCTGGAAACCCTGAAGGGACAGTAGGAGCTTCGCCTGCTCCTGGCACTAGTCCCCTGTCATTTAGCCACAGCCCCCCCGCCCCCCCTAGATTTGTGGCCATCAGTCACATAAGGGCAATGCCCCAAGCCCTTCCACATGTAGATGAGGCATTCCTAACATCTCAGACCAAGACAATAGCATAGTCAAGTAGGTTCAAAACAGTTCTCCATGATAAATGAGGTACCTAGAGGCCTGGAGGGTATTGCCAATAAGCTTCCCTTCCCAGACATTCCTGCCCGCAAAAGAAGTGAGTATGATTTTCCCCCATGACAATAAATTGTTTAGAACCATTGTCTGACTTTTTTGTCAAGATCCACCATGGGAAGCCTCGAAGAAAGCCTTCTTTGCTTACAGAGCTGTAGCGTAATCTCCTATAGAAGGCCTCTCTGCAGTCCCAACCACAACTGCCACCAAGCCTGCTGCAGTCAAGCCAAGGACAATCATCCATGCTGGAACTAGCCAGAGCTTATTCCCACCCACACCCCAACTCAGTTCTCTGTTCTTCTGCCACTCCCAGCAGTACCTGGATGTCAAAGTCCGGGAACCTCAAGGCCCTGAATCAGCACAGGCTTTCCCACCCCCTGAGCTGTGTCTCAGTGTTGATATTTCCCACATCTCAGACTGCACTTTCCCACCCCCTGAGCTGTGTCTCAGTGCTTCCTTACACCCACTCTTTGGCAGTGTCAGATAAGCACAGCAAGCCCAGTGAAGGAGCAAACTCGAGCCAACAACCTACAGTTATATGGATGGCTTTTGTTAAACTAAATGGCTCACAAAACAAAATTAAAAATTGTGCACTGCAGGGCTTGGGGTGGCTTGGTAGGCATGAGAAGAAGATAAAAAGAAGGTGCAGGAGACACAAATCAGGTTGCATTATATACATATATGAAATTATCAAACAACAAAATTAATCTTTGAAAGCACAATAAAAGAGCAAGGCAAAGGCTAGATGGGTGGCAAAGAGGTACTTGAGCAAGTGGCAGATCCACAATAGCTATTTCCCAAGAGACACTCATCCCTCTCATGGAGGCTTTTCAGGAGGAAAGAATGCTTGTATTGTAAAACCTGCTGAGCTCACTAAGGAGGTCATTGCCAGTAATGAATTAGCAACATCTAAAATATTATTTCATGTGCCTCAAACTAACATTTCATATCTCAATGGAAAATGGCTCTTTCATCATATTTCAATAGGTTAAATCAACATAAAAGTCGGTATAAAATTTATATTGAGCTTCTCTCTGTGTAAAGATTAACCACATTTCAACAAAGCTGGGAGAGGAGGGTGGTGCAGGGGGTGGGGAGGTATCAACTGCAATTCACAAAACACTGCTTGAAGCTTGAGCAATCCATGGCTTGGATACCAAGCGCTCATTTATTTTATTTTATTTTTTAAGAATAAAGCTTTCACTATTGATTTTGCACTTCTCTCACTTTTACAGCCTATGCTCTTTCTGTCACTACTTCTTTTACAGTCTTAGCCTGAATTCTTGCTGTGGTTGTCTCATCTAAACACAAAGTACTGTCCACCACTGGTTTTCACCACATTTATTTTTTCAACACAAGGCCCAACCTTATTCCCAGCATTTCTCAATGTTCTGTTGGTTGTCCCTGTGAAGCTGAGGAGCTGTGCGGGGAAGAAAAGAAGAAGGGAAGGAGAGATGGAGGAAGATAAATGCTCCCATTGAGTAGGGAAGCACCACTGTCCTGCAATTCCTGCGACCACCTGCCAGTCCCAGAAAGGTTCTTGAAAATCAAAGTCTGTCTCATGAGGACAGCACTATTAATCATCTTTCTCCAGGGTCCTTTGATTCTCCTGCACATTTTTGGAAGCTTCTGTTATTTTTAGTCATCATTTCAGTCGACTTGAATTGGACAGTCTTTTGTATTTCTGAAGAATAATTTATGAAGTGTGCAATAATACCTAGTTACTTCAGTAATATTTAAAGCAAACTGTATTAGCACTTCTTTCATCTGAAGACTTTTTATTTTCTCTGAAAAATTACTTGCATATCACTGAAGGCCTAATCATTTAACTCAATTAAAATATAAATGCCAAGGGTTTCTTTTTTCACCTAAGATATTATAATGAAAGGTTAACTTTTTTTGATATAGAAGACATTTGTAGAAACTAGAGATTTCTTTTGCATGAATAACTTTTTTAACACTCAAATTAGTACTGTATTGAATTATAAGCTGTCATTCCTGATCATCACTGTATTCTGGCACTTCTACATTAACAAATGTATTTCTCAGAAAAATGATGCTTAAGAAGGGAATTTTATTAATGTCCATAAGACTGCTGGCTAAGATATCATTTTACCATAAATGCAATATGTTCAATAATCTTCAGAAGAAAATTATTTTACTATTTAGTAGAAATTTAGACACGTGTATGTTTTCCATTATACACATAAATTCATTTCTGATAGAGTCTGAAATCAACCTCAACTAAAAACAAAAAAGTACTGAACTCTTTGGTTTCTGTTTGTGATTTATTGCAGTGATCGGTTGCTGAATAGCTACTTCAAATACAGTATCTCAAAACAACAAAAGTCACTTTTTGTTTTTTGGGTCTTGGGGGATTTTTTTGCTCCCAAGCATGACACATGAGTGTGAGTCACGGCAGCACCTATCTCAGCCTCATGTCAGCTGGATTGACAAAAAGGCTAGGATTGACTCGATAGAGTAGAATCATTTGCAAAACCCACCCACATATTCAGGGAACAAGGATGGCTTTTTAATACATACAACCCTGGTTGTGGCTACTAGCCAGAACACCTTTCTGTAAATATTCATGAAGCTACTCATGTCCCTCGAAGCATGAGGGTCAAATTCTGAACTTCAGTGCCTAAAGAATACAATAATGTTCATGCCATTTTGATGGTCATATCTGTGAAGAAACAAGTGCATCCCTATCTGCATTATAACATCTACAAGACCTTCTCAAGTCAAAGAAAGGAGACATGGACCTTACACACTGCTAAGATGATTACTAACCTCACAATGTGGAAACTGCATAGAAGATGAGGTGTATTAAGGAGGTAACTGTGAAGAAAACAAACATTATTTGTGTGGCTGGACACAAGTAAGGAACTTCAGAAATAGTTCTCTTACAAATGAAGTTCTGTTAAAGTTTTTCTACTAAAGCTGTACTTGCCAAATATCTCTACTAGGAGAAGTTTTATGAATTTGACTTACAGTAAAATATGAGCAATTTCTAAGTAAAAAATTACTCAAAAGCCCTCCCTGATGATAAAAAAAACCAACATGCACAATTGCTCCACTTTATTCAGAGTACACAGTTGACATTTAGACTTACTCACATTGCTGTCTATATAATATGCCACTAAGTGCTTTGATTCATTCCAAAGAAACCTATTATTTTCTCACAAGAAATCATAAGCTATCTTAGGCTGTCCAAACCCTGAATTTTTAAGTAGATTACTTCATTTTATCTCATTGCCAAAAATTTCTCAATCAATTTCTCTTTTCTTTGCAATTTTGATCATTGGTTTCTAATCTCATATTTGTTCTTACGACATCATTCTCCCTCCATATTTCTTGCTTCAGCCTGGAGTCTCATACTTAGTATTAATTTGATCATAGGTAGTCATTTTTCCTCAATGCCCTCTCTTCCAAAGAGCAAGTTTTGAACATTGCTGGTACCTACAAGCTCAGCCTTTGCAATGTATCCCCATGCCAATTTCAGTGCCTGAAAAGCTAAAAGAACCATACTATGGAAATTGTAATTATGAATTATGCAGAATTCTCATCTACTTACTTTCATATCAAGTTGGACATATTATACAAGTAAATAATAAATATAAATATAAAACAAAGAATATATGATGCAAACCGCTTCATAGAATTATTTGAGAGTTCAGATATACACATGACCAAATATGCTCAATATTCCTGGAAAATCCACCTGATGTTGGCATATAATTACATAAGCACAACTTAGTTGATGTGCGCCTAATTTGCTTATGTCAGTTGGCTGTCCCAAAGGAAGATAGAATCATGTTTCTAAGCCCTATAGTAAAGTGGTATCCTGTGAACTAGGCTGCCTCGTCGGTAAACAGCTGCTCCTATTGATCTCAGGCTATGCTAAGACTGTCATGAAGCAATTGTTATATAAGTTTCTAGCCACAGGGATAAACTCCAAACATTGCAGCACACTGAGCGCTGGACAAGTAGTGGCAAGTGCTTCTGATGCTAAGAGCGAGGCTGCACGTCCATTACAACACTTCTGGCTTTTTCCATTTGTGAAGTTGGCTACAACCAGTTCTCATAGTGTATATATTCAGTACCAATGGTCCCACTTAATCCTCCAAATATAAGTATAAGCCAACTCATGTTTGAACACTATATACTCTCAGTTCCAGCAGTGTTCAGTATTCACTGCTTGTGTTATGCCTATACAAAAATTCCCACTTGCTTATTTTGAATATTATTTAAATTTCATCAGTTTAATTTTTCTACCAAAATTCAAAGCATAGTCTTTGATCTTTTCTTTTTATTCACTTAGCCCAGCTTCCTGAAATTTCAAGATGTGTCTTGGCACTTGACAAAAGAACTGAATAAATTAGATATGTTTCTGGTTCTCCTTTAAACTTGAAGAAGCCCAAGTTAAAAGTTATTGTGAATATCACGGGACCTAATGGTGGCATCAAATGAATCTTAGGGCACTTCAGAAAAAGATTTGTTGCTAATGTCTTTTGGATCACACAGTTGAATATCTTGGATAAGTTTCCTTTTTCAAAACCATTAGGCATAGGTAGCTTTTGTGTTTTATTTTTAATTGCTGAAGAAAGCCTTGAGCATTCCAAGAAAGTAAGAATAAAAAAGCTAATGATACTAAAGTGAGCTTCTGTTTGCAAAGACATCCTTTGAAGAAGGGTGACTAGTGCTTTGGGGATGAATCATCATAACAGAATTGTGGGTGGTAGTTTCATCATAGCCTATGGACTAATTTGCAATCAAAGAAAACTTTTATTTCTTTGTCTTATATAATCTGACATTGAAATGTAAGAAAATTTCAATAAATAAAATAAAAACAAGGGAAGAATTCTGAATACTAAATGTGTTTCTATGACTATTCACAATGCCTATTTTAATAGTATTTTTATGGTTTGAATGAGACCAACCATTTCCTTACTGTGGCCTCTTAAGCTACCTGTGGTCTACCTCTCTAAAGCCACCGTTTAAATGTGGACTCTGTAGTCTTTGCAGTCTGAAAATGTGAAGTAGATGATGGACTTTTTGTCATACCTTTCCCAACTCCATTTTAGAAAATATAGTAGGTACTTTCTGTGTGTTAACAGAGCTGTAGCCTAAACTGAATTAGGTTCTAAACACTTGGTCCCACTTAATGGTGGAAAAAATTAAATGATCCTTCATATATCTAGTTTTATAAGTAAGAAGAAATGCTACCTACTACAGAAAAATAAAAATTGAAACTTAAAAAAATAGTTCCATAGCCTTTTCTAACTTTCTAGCTGCCTTCTAGACTGGAATCTCACAGTGAACTCTAGCCAGCACAGTGATATCTAACATCAAACATTTTCCTTCTCCCTATACTGAACCCCTAACAAAAAGTTAATGGTTCAGATTGTATTATCAATGCACTGCCTCACAGCACCACATCCATCTGCCAGTTGATCTCTGAAAGAGGCATTAACTGTTTTGCCTGAAGCATGGTATTCAGAGATATTTTATTTAGTTCACAATTTGGAAGAGTTACAGAGTATGACTCTCAATCTGCCAAGGCTCCTGACTACCTCACTTTGCTGATTGCTTTCAGTTCAAGCCACCATTGCAATCTAAGAGCAAATACAAGAGAAACTCAGTGGGATCCCAGCTCCTAAGAAACATTACTGAAAGTAGAGAGTGTAAAATATTCAAATTAAACTGAAATTTCCCTATACATTGAGAGCCCTAAACGTTTTCCACTATAAAGCTATTCCACAATCCCAAAGTTCTACATTTAAATTCCAATACTGCCCCAAATGAAATTTTTCATTTAGAAAAAGACTGAAAGAACATTGGTGTTAGGGAGGCACTAACAGTGCTTCTTTTCCTTTTAGTTTATTGTTTCTAAATTTTAACATACAAAGTGATAGGTTTCATTGTGACAATTTCACACATGTTTATCATTACACTTCATTCTTTTCATCCCCTCTCCTGCCAATCCTTCCTTTGCTTTCTTTTTTTTTTCCATTTTTTATTAGGTATTTCGCTCATTTACATTTGCAATGCTATACCAAAAGTCCCCCATAGCCACCCACCCCCTCTCCCCTACCCACCCACTCCCCTTTTATGGCCCTGGCGTTCCCCTGTACTGGGGCATATAAAGTTTGCGTGTCCAATGGGCCTCTCTTTCCAGTGATGGCCGACTAGGCCATCTTTTGATGCATATGCAGCTAGAGTCAAGAGCTCCGGGGTACTGGTTAGTTCATAATGTTGTTCCACCTATAGGGTTGCAGATCCCTTTAGCTTCTTTGGTACTTTCTCTAGCTCCTTCATTGGGGGCCATGTGATCCATCCAATAGCCCACTGTGAGCATCCACTTCTATGTTTGCTAGGCCCAGGCATACTCTGACAAGAGACAGCTATATCAGGGTCCTTTCAGCATAATCTTGCTAGTGTATGCAATGGTGTCAGCATTTGGAAGCTGATTATGGGATGGATCCCCGGATATGCTAGTGTCTACATGGTCCATCCTTTTATCTCAGCTCTAAACTTTGTCTCTGTAACTCCTTCCAAGGGTGTTTTGTTCCCACTTCTAAGGAGGGGCATAGTGTTCACACTTCAGTCTTCATTTTTCTTGAGTTTCATGTGTTTAGGAAATTGTATCTTATATCTTGGGTATCTTAGGTTTTGGGCTAATATCCACTTATCAGTGAGTACATATTGTGTGAGTTCCTTTGTGAATGTGTTACCTCACTCAGGATGATGCCCTCCAGGTCCATCCATTTGGCTAGGAATTTCATAAATTCATTCTTTTTAATAGCTGAGTAGTACTCCATTGTGTAGATGTACCACATTTTCTGTATCCATTCCTCTGTTGAGGGGCATCTGGGTTCCTTCCAGCTTCTGGCTATTATAAATAAGGCTGCTATGAACATAGTGGAGCATGTGTCCTTCTTACCAGTTGGGGCATCTTCTGGATATATGCCCAGGAGAGGTATTGCTGGATCCTCCGGTAGTACTATATCCAGTTTTCTGAGGAACCGCCAGACTGATTTCCATAGTGGTTGTACAAGCCTGCAATCCCACCAACAATGGAGGAGTGTTCCTCTTTCTCCACATCCACGCCAGCATCTGCTGTCACCTGAATTTTTGATCTTAGCCATTCTGACTGGTGTGAGGTGGAATCTCAGGGTTGTTTTGATTTGCATTTCCCTGATGATTAAGGATGTTGAGCATTTTTTCAGGTGCTTCTCTGCCATTCGGTATTCCTCAGGTGAGAATTCTTTGTTCAGTTCTGAGCCCCATTTTTTAATGGGGTTATTTGATTTTCTGAAGTCCACCTTCTTGAGTTCTTTATATATGTTGGATATTAGTCCCCTATCTGATTTAGGATAGGTAAAGATCCTTTCCCAATCTGTTGGTGGTCTTTTTGTCTTATTGACGGTGTCTTTTGCCTTGCAGAAACTTTGGAGTTTCATTAGGTCCCATTTGTCAATTCTCGATCTTACAGAGCAAGCCATTGCTGTTCTGTTGATCTTCGACAAGGGAGCTAAAACCATCCAGTGGAAGAAAGACAGCATTTTCAACAATTGGTGCTGGCACAACTGGTTGTTATCATGTAGAAGAATGCGAATCGATCCATACTTATCTCCTTGTACTAAGGTCAAATCTAAGTGGATCAAGGAACTTCACATAAAACCAGAGACACTGAAACTTATAGAGGAGAAAGTGGGGAAAAGCCTTGAAGATATGGGTACAGGGGAAAAATTCCTTCCTTTGCTTTCATATTGCAGACATTTCTTTTTCCTGTCTTCTTCTCAGTTTCCTCTTCCTCTGCTCTCACAGTTCTCTTACATATATACATATATACATGTAGATAAATTTAAATCTAGTTTCTGAATATGAAAAGACATGAAATATTTGTCTTTCTGAGTCTTGTTCCATGTAGAGCACAATTCAATCCCTTTTCTTGCAACTATCACATTGTCATTTCATTTTAATAATTGAAAAAGATCTCTTGTATGTATCTACCAAGTCTTTCTTTATTTGCCAATCTGTTGGTGAACCTCTAGGGTAATGCCATAATTTTACTCATTGCTAATTCATAACCAAGAGATTAATGGGACTTGTTAGAATTTGATTCAGCAATAAATGTCAGAAACTATTAAAACCTATTTCCTTCCTTTTTCTAGATAGGAGTTCCAGGACTCACTGGAGTGTTGATGGCATGGGTTAAACTTCATATTTTCTTATTCAATAGTTTCCACACAGGGTTTCATCAGTGACTGCTATCATATCTCCATGGTGAGCACTAAAGGAACTGAGAAAGCATGGGCTTTACTTAAAGTCCATGTTTTTCCTATGTTGGGGAATGTGATTTCTATCAATATGCCCATTTTGTTAGAACCGAAAAGAGATCTTTTCCCCCTGTTTCCCTGTATTTTTCAAAGTGTTAAGGATAAGCGAGTATGGGTGATCAGTTAAAGGCTGACATCTATATCAACTTCCAGTCCCCACCTAAGTCTCAGGGAACATCGTGGAAGATGGAGTGGAAAGAACATAAGAGCTAGAAAATAGGAAGGGTTGCTATAAAATGCTATTATCGGGATATAATATGACTCTGGCACATATGATCTCACAGTAACTGCAGGTACCTACACAAGACCTGAGCAAGATCAAACCAACAGTAATGTCAAATGGAGTGGAAAGGTACTCCTGAGTCTACTCCTAGCTCAGAGATGATGTGTAGCTTAATTTGTTCAAGGCCGACTTTTAATGGTGGTTCTTAAATGCTTCAATGTCCCTTCTAGGCCACCATCCACCAGAGGTAGAGGAAAAGAAAGGATATGGGGCAAGTGGACCTGATTAGAAATTGTTCTTTAGAGAAAACCCCATCTGCATTGTCAGGAAATGAGCAGTTCAGTTCACAGGTCAGCAGCAGCAGCTCAACCCACTTGCAAACACTTCACAGATATACCAGCAATCCAGTTCAGGAGTGTCAGGATAGCAGCAGTGGTGTCAGGCCTCAGCTAAATCAGCAAGAGTCAGCAGGAGAGACCAGAGCCAACAAGAATGCCAAGAGAAGTGCCTATCTCAACAAAGCAAAGAAAAAGAATCATTTAGCTATGCAAGTAAATCAATTTTCTCTCACAGTCCACTGAATCCTATGTATACTGTCTCCAAACATCAGGTGTCCTCCATGGGTCTTGCCTTGCCATGGGTCTTGCCTCATCACGAGTCTGACTTAGCAAAACTCCACATGAGTCTGTCTCAGCTGACATCCCTCGGTCATTTGGCCCAAGTCCACAGAAGCAGCAAGAAGCTGCAGCATACCACCAGACTCTATTTTTGATGTTGTTCTTTTTATGGAGTCCCAACAAAGAAAGATCAATTACTCAATGTGAAGCAAATCAATACATGCATCTTGTTAGCAATGAATCTTTCATCACACATCCTTTCATGTGCTTGCTTTAGCAGAACATCCTTTCACCTGTGTCTGCTTCTGCAAAATATCCCTTCACAAGTCTGCCTCAGCCTTTCATCTGTGTCTGCTTCAGCAAAATGTTCCTTCATATGTCTGATTTAGCAAAACATCTTTTCACTTGTGTCTGCTTCAGGAAAACACCACCCAACACAATTGACTTTCCAAAGAACCCTTAGATTTCTATTTCATTGATGGCAGTATAAAGAAGAGAAAAATCACATTTCCTTGGGGCTGGGGACACTGGTAGATTCCCCATGCCACATTTGATAATCTCAAACCTGTGCATGTATGAGCAGCACTAATTGGCCACAGTAATTCAAAACAAATCAGTAAATAAATAAATACTTTTCAGAAGAAAGTGTAAGCCGCCTTTGGCCACACTAACTGGGTCCTGAGTGGGAGGCCGGAGCTGTATGGGAGAGAACGACGAGAGAAATAATAGAGGCCAAGACGTTTCTGTTCAAGGCCCCCGGAAGTTTACTGAGAGTCCATGCTTATAAAGAGGGTAGGCCCATCCCCCGCAGCCCATTCTTGGTGCCTGGAGCCAGCCCATAGGCGATCTACAGGGTGTGTCTCCCTTCTCGAGGACCTTTCAGCAGGAAGCAGTCTTGGAGAAGAGCAAATAGAGCCATCAAGGTCAGAAGGCTCTACCCTAGGTAATCTCCTTCTTAGAAGCAGCAAGGTCAAAGTCTGGATCAGCCTGCTTCAGGACTGAGGGAGGCTACAAGAAAGAGATCAGATTGGAAAGGAGGTGTGATGGAGTGCCTGAAAGCGCATCTGAGGAGTGATTATCAATATACATTGTAAACAGATGAGTTAATTTGAATGAGAATGGGCCCCATAAGCTCATATGTTTGAATGCTTGGTGGAACTAAAGGGGAAGGATTGGAAGGTGTAGCCTTGTTGGAAGACAAATATCACTGGCAATAGGTTTGGGGTTTCAAAATTCCATACCATTCTTAGTTAGATCTCTCCTCACCTCTTCTCTTTCTATATTGTATGTATCAGAAGTAAGCTCTCAGCTACTGTTATATCGCCATGTCTGCCTGCTGGTGCTGTGCTCTCCATTGTGAGAATCATGGACTTAACTGTCTTGGACAGAGAACCCCTAAATTAAGTGCTTTCTTTCATTAGTTGCCTTGGTCATGCGTGTGGGTGTGGGTGCTTGTCACAGCAATAGAAAAGTAACTAAGACAATTTTTAAGATATTTTCCAATTATAATTAAGATAATTTTAATCTATATAATAATTTTAAAGAATATGAATCTTCTCTAAAATTACTGATATTTTATTCCACTTTGTAATTACAAAAGATATATTATGTATTTTATATATCATTTGAATAATGCAAAATGAAAATATTTTATTTATTCATGAAAGGCACATGAATAATCATTTAATAGTACTTTTAGAGAGCACTCCACAGAATAAACAAACTTCATTTCTAAAGAATAGAATCTCTTGAAGTAACTATAACAGAAACATCATCTACCTCTGATGATACTCATATTAAAGTAGTATTGTTACACATATCACATTGGTGACTTAGGACAAGTGGGATGAAATGTTCTCTGAGTTGTAACCTCATTGAGTTGACGAGTTGTAATAGCATTCATTTTCCTGGTCTCAAATTACATACATAACTATATATATGTGAATGCAACTGAACCTTCATTCCCTCAAGAATTACAAAAAGAATCTCCATTTTAAATAAAGTGATTTCTCAACAAAGGCTTTTCCCAAGTGATTGCTAGCCACTAGATATATCTGTGTACTGGAAAATAAATTAATGTTGCTTGATTAAACACAGCAGTTTCAGTCAAATGTCTGCTATATAGTTGAAGTGCAAGTGTGTATTGTTTTAAGGCTAGCTAGTGTTCTTTTTATTTAAAAATCATGGCTTTATTTTGCTGAGCAGACTGAGTTCTGGAAGAACTTCCCTGAGATTACACATCTCAGTTCTTTAACAAGAGTGGCCTAGTTATCCTAGAGCCTAAAAGCTGTCACTAACCATACCAGTCAGGATTGTAGCCAGCCGGCCACGACACATCCATGGACTCATCTGCCTAGATATTTTCTGACAAAACAAATGTTAGACTGATGTTTTTGAGACTCTACACATCCTCAAAGTATTCTTGTTTCTCTCCCCATCTTCAGGCAACAGCAAACAATACCGGGGACATCATTCACATCTATGGTGCAAACTATCTCCCTTGTACCCAACTTAATTCTTGTCTTCATGTAACAAATAGAAGTGAGGTTAAAGAAACATTCTGTTGAATGAAAAAACAGCCTGCTTCCAGGTACACATCCAGAAGCAGAATCTACCCTAGATAAAGCAACAATAGCCTAACAAGAATGAAGTACAAAGCAATATTTAAGAATTATCAACATAAAGTTGACAAATTAATATTCTGAGTGAAGACATGCAAACAAGTAAGAAGGAAGGAAAGGAAAGGAGAGAGGAAGGGAGGGAGGCAGGGCTCAAAGGAATTGAGAAACACCAAAAATTGTTGAGATTCCCTTGAACATTTTTGTCCGTCACTGGAATCATGTGCTGAGAAGTGCCAAATTGATGTGTTTTGTCCCCAGATCTCACCTCTCCCTTTGTCATAGCACCAGATATTCACACTGATCCTTTTGCTGAGCAAATTACATCTCAGCTGTCAAAACCACAGGAAGTCTGTCAATATTAAATGAATGCCATTAAATTGAACTCATTAGTACCTATATTTTATCAGATTGAACCTAGTGGGTACACGCCATGTGAATTTAGGTATCTGTTCTAGAATACCATAAAAGCACCATCTGCCAGCATCATGGTGTAGATAAACATTCATGAATTTGCCCATAGACAACTTAATTGAAAACAATAAATTATTCTACTTTGCTAAAATGGACTTTAAAAATCCGATGTCAATAACTAATTGTGTTTAACATGACTATTTCATAAAATGAAAAACTACTGGTTATAGCATAAAAACCTATAATACCAACCACTGCACCCACACTCAGTGCTGACCTAATAACACTATGGACCTGTAAGATGAAAGGCATCAAAACAGACTGCCCTTGATAACTCATTTCCTTTCCATGAGATAGTCCTTAGTAATAGGACTTCTGAAATTCTCTTACCATGTTCTACATGATAGTATTTGCCAAGTCTTTTGATTTCTGTATGATGTCTTTGTATGCTTAGAAATCAGTTCTATAAGGAATATCTTAAAAATTAAGATTCAGTATTCTGAAACCTCTATGGACCATTTGAATGTTCTTTGTGAATTACAATTATAGCTCTTACTAGTTTTTATTTGAGAATAAAACCATTCACCGAGTTGATATTTAAGAGCTGAAGATCTGTAAGATAATAGAAAGCAAAAGAAAAGTGCATGTGTGTTTGTGTATGTGTGCATGTGTGAATTTAGGTACCTAAATCAGCTCCCCAGAACAATGATGAACATGAACACTCACAAATTTGCCCACAGGCAACTAATTGAAGTGTGTGTGTTTGTGCATGATTACATGTGTGTATTACAAAATGACTTCAAATGATTAAAGATGCCACAGAGTTCAAAGATCTGAACTCAAGGCCTTACTGGAGGCACTGGTAGAATGGGTATAGATGTAAAATAAATCTATGCAAAGCTGCTGGAGGCACACAACACTGATGGAGAATCAAAGCTGATTCACAGAATCTCGGGGTTCAGTTAAGCTGTAGAGGTTCAAGACCATGGGGGCTAATTGTACAGCTCTCAAAATGGAGCCAAATTCTATTCTGTGAAATGGACCAACCCAAGGTCAAGTACAGCTTGAAAGCCACATTGTCATTTTCTTTCTGATAAGTGAATTAAAGCTCTTACCCCAAGAATGAAGCATCCAAATTTAAGCAGTAAGTAAAACCACATACATGTGCATGCACACATAAGTATGCATCATATATACATATACATACATATATACAAAAAACGTGCACAGAGCAGGGAGGTCCCTTTGGTCAGGTTCATGTGGATTCTGTTTTATATTGCTATAAGCAGGACATTAATATCAGTTCCCCTTCATACTGTGTGGGTTTTCATACTAGCTACAGATTGGAGTCTCTGAGCAACTGTTTTTAAATACTCACTTTTAAGCCTTACCCCAAACTAATTCTATGAGAATTTCTCTAGGCACAATGCAGAAACTAATACTGTTATAATAGGTCCCCAAATGATTAGCATGTATCATGCTGTCTAGCTGAAAGCTCAACTTTATTAAGAGATCTATGAAGCTGCACACACTTGCTGCTGACTGTTGAGTTTCTGTTCTTGTCAGGGGAAAAGGTCCACCTAAGGCTGCTAGAACTTTGACAGCAACCAGCTCATAACTCTACATTAAACAAGTAATTTATTTTCTTGTTTCAATAGAATCCCCTCATATTTTCTTTTGTATGATTATTGAAAATAAGTTCTTCTCCTTTACAATACATCCTGACCATGGTTTCCCCTCCCTCAACTCCTCCCAGTTTCCCCCTACCTTCCCTCCCCGCAACCCAGGTCCACTCCTCCTTTCTTTCCCTCTATAAAAGAGCAGATTTTCAAGAGACAATGACCATATAAAACAAAACAAGATACAATAAGCCTGGACAAGGCAATCCAATAGGAGAAAAAGAGTCCCAAAAACATGCAAAAGAGTCAAGGACACATTCACTCTCATATTTTTTAATTGGATATTTTCTTTATTTATATTTCTTTTTTTAATTGGATATTTTCTTTATTTACATTTCAAATGTTATCCCCTTTCCAAGTCCTCTCCCCCCAAATCCTCTATCCCATTGCTCCTCTCCACCCCGCTTCTATGAGGGTGTTCCCCTACCCACCCACCCACTCTGACCTCCCTGTCCTGACATTCCCATACACTGGGGCATCAAGCCTTCACAGGACCAAAAGCCTCTCCTCCAGCGGATGTCTGACAAGGCCATCCTGAGCTTGGGGCGGGGGGGGGGGGGGTGTCTGGTTGATTGATATTGTTGTTCTTCCTTTGGGATTGTAAACATCTTCAGCTCCTTCAGTCCTTTCTCTAACTCCTCCATTGGGAACTTCATGCTCAGTCCAATGGTTGGCTGCAAACATCCAGCTCTGTACTTGTCAGGCTCTGTTAGAGCCTCTCAGGAGACAGCTATATCAGCCTCCTGTCAGAAAGCACTTCTTTGCATCCACAATAGTGTCTAGGTTTGGTGACTGTATATGGGATGGATCCCCAGGTGGGGCAATCTCTGGATGGCCTTTCCTTTAGTCTCTGCTCCACACTTTGTCTCTGTATTTCCTCCCATGAGTATTTTGTTCCTCCTTCTAAGAAAGACCAAAGCATCTGTTCTTCCTTCTTCTTGAGCTTCATGTGGTCTGCGAATTGTATTTTGGGAATTACAAGCTTTTGTTAGGAGTCTTACAAAAACACCAAGCTCACGGCCATGATATATACACGGAGGATGTGGGGAAGCTGTATGCAGGCTCATGCTAGCAGTTGCAGTTCCTGTGAACCTATATGATCTCAGCTTAGTTCAATAAGTGATCCATGTTTTTCAAGTGTCCTCCATCTCCTCTGACTCAGAGTTTTTACTCTCCTGCTTCTCCTGGGTTCCCAATCTCCAAAGGGTGGGAGACATCCCATAGAGTCAGTCTCTCTCTGTCTCTGTCTCTGTCTCTCTCTCTCTTCCTCTCTCTCTCTCTCTCCACATAATGTCTGGCTGTGGGCCTCTGTATCTGCTCCCATCAGCTGCAGGAGGAAGCCTTTCTGATGACAACTGGGCAAGGCACCAGTCTATGAGTATAGCAGATAGAGAATAACATTAGGAATCATTTCATTGATTCTGTTTGTTTGTTTGTTTGTTTGCTTGTTGTGTTTGATTCTACCCTAGGTCTCTGGGATATCCAGTCTCCAGTTCCTGCCCATAACGCCATTGTAGGGTATGGGCTCACTCTCCTGGAGTGGACCTCAAATTAAGCCAAACATTGGTTGGCCATTCCCACAAGTCCCTCACCACCATTGTGTCTGTATGTCTTACAGCCAATTTCCTATGTATATTACACACATTAAAAACCTCATTCAGAACCTGCCTTCCAGTCTGCACCCACACAGTGGCAGATGCAGAGCAGCACACCAAGTCTCCACGTACAGCTATACCTGCTTCCCAAGAGGCAGGCTCTAACAAACCCACAGGTGAGAACACCCCTACCTCCCAGCCCCAATAAACCTATCTGAGATGACCCCAGCAAGCAACACAGCAGTGGGTTCTGCCCCATCCAGCCTGTGTTCTGTCTTCCTTCTGGTCTGTATCTGCACCAGTAGCAGTCTTAGAGCAGTGCGCCACACCCACCCCACAGTTCTGCCTGCCTCCAAAGAGACGAGCTCTATACTGACAAACATAGAAGTCACAGAGCAGCACACTGCATCCCATCCCAGAGCTCTACCTGCCTTCTAGGAGACCTGCTCAAATCTGAGACATACAGCTCTATCTGTCTCTGGGGAGGACTACTCCATTGCAGAACACTCACTCCAACCAACACCAGAGACAGCTAGATGGCCAAAGGCAAGCTCAAGAATACAATCAACAGAAGCCAATATAATATGGCACCATCAGAACCCAGCTCTCCTACTACAGTAAGCCCTGGATATCCTAACACTCTTGAAGAGCAAGACTGTGACCTTAAATCCCTTCTCATGAAGATGATACAGGCTTTTGAAGAGGTGTCTTTGTTATGGTTTTACTCCTGTGAACAGACACCATGAACAAGGCCAGTCTTATAAAGGACAACATTGAATTGGGGCTGCCTTACAGGTTCAGAGGTTCACTCCATTATCATCAAAATGGGAGCATGGCAGCATCTAGGTAGGCATGGAGCAGACAGAGCTGAGAGTTCTATATCTTCATCTGAAGATTGCTAGTGGAAGACTGACTTCTAGGCAGCTAGAATGAGTATCTTAAACTCATGCCCACAATGACACACCTTCTCCAATGGGTAACTCTTACACAGTACTAGGTACAGCTGCAGCATGAGGTACAACTTTGACTATCTCTGGAACACAGCTTCTTTGTGCTCTCAGAAAACACTTCCCAGATTTCACCTCAGTGATGTAGGTCTCTTTTTAATCACTGCTAATTTCTTATCTCAAGCTAACCAGCATCAATTGTCCCAGTAGTCCCTTCTATTTTTCATTCTAAAGCCAGAGTCATATGGCCAAAGCTGCGAAGTTCTGCAGCTTGTGGGAGCTGGAACACAGCCTTCTTTTTCTATTACATTAGCCCTAGCTTTCTGTTTTTCAACTCCTTCACTGCCTAAGCTTGGCTGTTCTGGATCTTGCTCTGTAGATGAACCTTAATTTCAGAGACGTGCATGACTGTCTCTGGAATTAAAGACATGACACCATTCCTAGATTTAAGCTTTTCTTCACCTAGAACTTGCTTTGTCCCAGGCTAGCCTTAAATTCAGTGATCTGTTTGGCTTTGTCTCCTAAGATTAGATCCACCAAACCTGCATCTAAATTTAGCTGGGTAGGATCTTGCCCCAAAGTCCTACTCCTTAATCTGCTATCTCATATGACACAGGATTCAGCCCCATTTCACTTCCTGGTTCCCCTTTAATACTCGAACCATCTATTTTATATTTTTCTTTTCTAAGCTTGCTATACTTGTTTAAAATGCTCTTCATGAGATTTAACCAGAGAACAAAGTCTCTGCTGGGCTTTTTTGAGATTTCCTTTGTTGATGCAATTAATATAAATCTCTTTACCTTAGCCTCAGGTAGATTCTTCAGACAAGGGCAAAAGCAGCCACATTCTACACTAAAATACCACAAAAGCTGTCTCTATGCCACATACTGAAATTCTTCTCCTGGGAAACCTCCTGGGCGAGGTCTGCATAGTTCAAATTACTCTCAGCAACCAAGTCTTACATATTCCTACTAGAATGTCCCATTGAGTCCCATTTAAAGCATCCACCATTTTCCAAATCCAAAGTCCCCAAATTTACATTCTTCCAAACAAGAGTGTGGTCAGGCCTACCACAATACCCCAGCCCCTGGTACCAATTTCTGTCTTAGTTGGTGTTTTACTGCTGTGAAAAGACATCATTGACCATGGCAAGTCTTATAAAGGACAACATTGAATTGGGGCTGCCTTACAGGTTCAGAGGTTCAGTCCTTTATCATCAAGGTGGGAGCATGGCAGCATCTCTATGGAGCAGACAGGGCTGAGAGTTCCATATCTTCATCTGAAGCTTGCTAATGGAAGATTGACTTCCAGGCACCTAGGATGAGGATCTTAAACCCACACCCACAGTGACACATCTACTCCAACAAGGCCATACCTCCTAATAATACTACTCCATGGGTCAAGCATATGCAAACCATCACAAGAGGTTATAAAAAAAAATCCCTTAATGAAATACAGGAAAACACAATCAAACAAGTACAAACTCTTAAAGAAGAAATGAATAAGTTCCTCAAAGAAATACAGGAAAGTACAATCAAAGGTAAAGGAACTGAATAAAATGGCCCAAGACCTTAAAATAGAAAAAGAAACAATAAAGAAACACAAATAGAGGCAGCCCTGATGATTGAAAACCTAGGAAAGAGAACACAAATTACAGACACCAACATCATCAACAGAATAGAAGAGATGGAAGAGAGAATCTCAAGCATAGAAAATACCATAGAAGAAGTTGATACATTGGTCAAAGAAAATGCCAAGTATAAAAAGTTCCTAACTCAAAACATCTAGGAAATTTAAGACACATGGAAAAGAACAAACCTAAAAATAATAGGACTAGAAGAGGATGAAGATTCTCAGCTCAAAAGGCCAGAAAACATCTTCAACAAAGTAAAAGTAAACTTCTCTAATGTAAAGGAAGGATAGTTATAAACATACCACAAGCTTAAACAAATCTAAATAGATTTTACAAGAAGAAAAAAAATCCTTCTGCCATATAATAATCAAAACATTAAATATACAGAACGAAGAAAGAATATTAAAAGCTGTAAGGGAAAAGGCAAGTAACATACAAAGGCAGACCTATCAGAATTACACATGAATTCTTAACAGAGACACTAAAAGCCAGAAGATCCTCCCCCTTGCAGACCCTATGAGACCACAGATGGCGCCCTCATACTACTATACCCAGCAAACCTCTCAATCACCATAGATATAGAAACAAAGATATTTCATGACAAAACCAAATTAAACAATATCTTTCATCTAATCCACCCCTACAGAGCATAATAGAAATAAAACTCCAATACAAAGAGAGTAACTACACCCAGGAAAACACAAGAAATAATCAACTCACAGCAAAACCAAAAGAAGAGAATCACACATACTCAGTAACAACTCCAACATTAAAACAACAGGAACTAACAATTATTGGTCATTAATATCTCTCAACATCAACAGGCTCAATTCACTAATAAAAAGACACAGGCTAGCAGACTGGATATATAAACAAGAGCCATCATTTTGCTGCATACAAGAAACAGTGGGATATGTAGGGGCCACCTCCTGTAGCCAGACAGGACCCCCCACCCAGTGGAAGGACAGGGACATCAACCCACCCACTAAACTTTAGACCCAAAATTTGGCCTGTCTAAAAGAAAGCAGGGATGGAGCAGAGTCTGAAGGAAAGTTCACCCAATAGCTGGCTCAACTTGAAAGCAGTCCAATGGATAAATAGCAATCCCTGACATTATTAATGATACTCTGCTATGCTTGTAGACAGGAGCCTAGCATAAATGTTCTCTGAGTGGCTATACCTAGCATTAGATGTAAACAGAAACAGATACACACAACCAAACATTAGGTGTAGATTGGGGATACCTATGGAAGAATTAGGGGAAAGATTGAAGTCCCACAAGTAGATGGGAACTTCACAGGAAAACCAATAGAGTCAACAAACATGGACCCCTGGGAGCTCTCAAAATCTGAGCCACCAACCAAAGAATATATACAGGCTGGAATGACGCCACTACCCACCAGGCACATACATAGCAGACAGGCAGCCCAGTCTTCATGGCTGCCGTCTCTGGCATCAGTGCGAGAGGATGAGCCTAATCTGGCAGAGATTTGATGTGTCAGGAAGGGAAGTACGATGTGGGGGGTGGGGGGTCCCACCCTCTCAGAGGAGAAGGGGAAGGGGTAGAGACTCAATGAAGGAGGGACTGGAATGGGGGGTTACATTTGGGACCTAAACCCATAGGAAATAGGAAGCTTAAGTGGGAGTGCAAAATTGATAACTTCCCTTTTCTAGTCACCTGGCTTTCTGATGCAGAACTCCCGAGGGAGCTATAATAAGGCTTAGGAACACAGACAGCATCCTTGGCCTGGCTGATGCCCTTTATATTACTTCTGTGAATGAGCTTGCACAGGCTCAGTCTTTGTTGGCCCCTTTCTTGTGGTACTTTACAGTTAGAAACAGCCAGCAAATGCCAGCCTCCTGGATTTGTCTTCCTTCTACTTCCAGTGCAGTAGCAAAGGCCATCCACCATGGAATTACCAGTGGGATTTAATTAGATATTTTGTCACAACTAATAAGAACCAACAACTTTACAACCTTTAATATCCACGTTGTCTTTCAGAGTGGACTAACTCAAGCCGGTGTTTGCTATTTTCAAACTTTCCACAGATAAAACCTTTTTGGGGACCTACGTTTGTACTGTTAATGTACTACTAATGCCTATATTTAGCTATAGATAATGTACAAGGCAAAATGGCATAATGAGAAGACAATCAAACAGAACCTTAATGTGAAAGGAACAGGAAGAGTAGAAAATATGTAAAAATACTTCCCTAAACAGAAGACCAAAATATATATTTATTATATGTGGATATGTAGAGGTACATGTCACTTGTAATGTGGAAAATGCAAGTTAACAAACACTCTTTACTTACTTACTTACTTGGTGAAATTTGTTTCTATCTGACCATCTGGTTATTTTTATACCGTGTTTTCATTACCAAGTACTGATAAACTGAATAACAAGCTCTACTAGTGGGAGTGCTTCTTACAGCACTTTATGCAGAACTATTTTGTTAAAATCTCATAAAACTGAAGATGAGCATACGTAACTACCAGAAAAACAGTCAGCACAGCAGTAAGAAAGGCTGGTGAGGTGTCACAAACACACTTGAAATGAACAGACATTCTCACAAGGAGACAGTCAGACCCTCAAGGCTGGGGATGAAAGGAAAGCTGAAAGCTAGAAACACCTTGCATGAGCTGTCGGTGTGGCTGCCTAGGGAGTTTTTCTATTGCTGTGCACCCTTTCCTTGATCTGTATGACAGCACAGAAGTTAGAAGTAGGGCTTCATTCCTAACTCAGTTACACACCTCAGACATACATACATGTTTTCATGCACACACACACACTCACAGGCAACTTAGATACAGACAGACTATTTTCAGTAAAAGGGAGAACTATAAATAGATCTGTACATCATATATATATATATATATACCCCGGTTTAATCTCCTGTCACCAATAAGAGAGACAGAAGAATGGAAGGGATACAGAGATCCCAGAATCTAAATTCTTTCCTTTTGTTTCATCTTTGAGCACGACTACAAACAAACCCCGTCCAATCCCAATGAATGACCAACAGCCACCAACCCATCTTCTCAGGGCTCTTGCATTTATATACCCTTTGAAAATTCCCAGAATGTCAAATGTCAATTCCAAATGTCAAATGTCAATTACAGAAACTATCTGCAGCTGGCAAAACCATGCCTCTAGTAGAGCAAGTGGCAAATCATTTTCACCTTCTGTGGACAGTCCAAAGCAGCCCCATATCTTGGAAATAAACCTGGGATTAAAACGAAAACATACTTTTATAATATTTCTGTGTTTTTTAAAGAAACCAAAATTCCTGTTACTATAAGCAGGCTCTTGGAGACATCTTTGATGTCTCACAACTCCTTCTATAAAAGGACTGTACACAAAATTAGAAAGCAAGAGAACTCTTCAGTATGAAGTAACCCAGGGGAAAGAACAAGAACCAAGGAAGAGAGGAAGGAAGAAAGCTGTGCAGGAATTAGGCAGGAAAGGCCATCATAGTGAAATAGTGACATTCACTTGATAAGCTCTGAAGGATGTACAACTTCAATAGACTCACAAGTGTTGGTGCTTTGTAGCTGTAAATCCACAGAGAAACTTCAAACATCTATCCATAGAACAAATAATGAGTCAATTATGGCATAGAATTTCACTGTAATACTGTGAAACACTTTTGATTGAAAATTACTACATTTAAAACTATGCATAGAGGGCTGGTGTGATGTCTCAGCAGGTAAGGCACCTGACACCAACTCTGATGAACTGAGTTCCATCCTTAGAGTCTACATGGTAGAAGGAGAAAATCAGTGCCCACATTTTCCTCTCTCTCTCTCTCTCTCTCTCTCTCTCTCTCTCTCTCTCTCACACACACACATACACACACACACACACACACACGTGCATACACACCCTCGATGATAAGGTGTAATAAAACCATTTAAAAATTAAATATATGCATTTCAAAAATAAAAATGAAAACTTACTTGGATTCCCAGTATATAAATCAAATAAATTTTAAGTGTATACATTATTGATGTTTATATATGATAAAATATGAAAAGAGTGAAGATGATATCGAAATAGTAAGCGATTTTAGAAAGGATGAAAAAGCAACAAGCACACTTATGTTTTGCTGGGTTGAAGCAAGGTTTAGCAGTGTAGCTAAAGCTGGTATAAACCTTAGCATCCTCCTGCCTAAGCTTCCCGGGGGTTGAACTGAAGGTATTGCCTTAGGTATGGGCCACGCAATGTGGCTTCTCAAACATTTATAATAAAGCCCAGGCCTCCTGATTGCTAATTAATAAGATCATGCTTTAAAAGGGAATCTTCACTAAGCTAAACTCAAAATCAGATCATACGATTAGACCTAAACCCAACTTTACACAACATTATACATGTCCTTCCTTAAATAACTCTAACTTCTCATAGCATGACTGTCAGGAAGTTGCAGGGATGTGTTCACAGTAAACGCTTGGAGAAAAGGAAGCTCTCAAAAAAATAATAATAATAAAAAGGAAAAAAAACAACAACAGTGAAAACATCAATTACAGTCATAAGCAAAAAGGCAAATCTTCACACTAGATTTTTAAAAATCAAAATTAGAACAACTTTTTCTTTTGTTTTCATACCGATTTATGTACCTCAGTTTAATCTAAATTAATTTACCTAATTTTATTCCAAGATTAAATAAATTAAATGTGCCCACATAGGTCCACATATTTTTCATTTATTTACAAAATAATGTGCACATAGATACATAAATATGTGCAGAGACATACATGGAGTATACCAACATCTGTCTTGAGAGGAACTGGCTGGCCAAAGAGATTAACAAAAGATCCATTCTGAAGTGATGAAAGCAACTTTATTCACAAGGGACAGGCCCAAAATACTGCATGGCATAATTGCACATCTGCCTTAGCATTTGCACATTCCAAGGGAAATAGACATCTGACAGCAGCAGGCCTCAGGCATGGACCTTAGTCCTGATCACCTGTTGTGCTGCAGATTTACTGACTGATGGGTTTATAAGCACACAAGACTGGGAGTTCCCTACAAGAATGTAGCATTTAAAAATCCTCATATGACATTCTGGGCTAGAAGTCAGTCTAAGCAGGCACACAATTTCTTTGTTGTTGAATTGTGGGGAGCCGCCCTCACATTCGCCGTTGCAAGATGGCGCTGACATCCTGTGTTCTAAGTGGTAAACAAATAATCTGTGCATGTGCCAAGGGTAATTCTCCACTCCATGTGCTCTGCCTTCCCCGTGACGACAACTCGGCCGATGGGCTGCAGCCAATCAGGGAGTGACACGTCCTAGGCGGAGGATAATTCTCCTTAAAAGGGATGGGGTTTCGCCATTCTCTCTCTTGCTCTCTTGCGCTCTAGCGCTCTGGCTCCTAAAGATGTAAGCAATAGAGCTCTCTTGCTCTCTTGCTCTCTGGCTCCTGAAGATGTAAGCAATAAAGCTTTGCCGCAGAAGATTCCGGCTTGTTGCGTTCTTCCTGGCCGGTCGCGAGAACGCGTGTAAGATTGAATCCTTTTTGAAAGAAGGCAGGATGATATGGATAGAGAAGATGGGAGGAATTCAGAGCCCTGCTTCATCCCTCCAGCCAACAATGGTTGCCTGAAAGTCACTACTAGGGACACTGGGGAGCCACAGTAAAGAAGACCTGCTTGTAGGCCTCACTAAACCAGAAGCACAAGAATGTGAATCTGGACACAGATATACGCTTAGGTAGGTTAAGATTTTCCATAGACTTGAATTACCCTAGTTTAATAAGGAAAGCTTCTATCATGGCCAACCTCAAGATCAGATTTCCCTCCCATAATGCAGGTACCAGGTAGGGCTAGGTCATTAGAATGGCATTGTACATGGTATCAGATTCTCAGCAACACAATTCTTGTTACTAGGAAAGGCTTCTTCCTTCCCTTCAACTGGGAGAACTTGGGTAACCTTGGTGAAAGAAGCCCAGGACTAAGGTCCTAATAATACCAATGTTTTCCTTGATTATTTCCACTGAAGCAGACTTATCAACAGAACTGTCAGCAAGCACTAACTGTTTGGTTCTTTGGGTTTTCTTCCATTGCAGGATAAAAATCCATATTAGCACCCAAATGCCCAGAACGTCAGAAATGTACAAGGAATTACTCTTCTTATAACATGACATAATAAACTGTATGGAGACAACTGTAGGCAGAAGACAAACATCTTCAAAGAACATTGCATACTCCCTCTCTGCAATAAAAAAAAAATTTCTGGATGAAAAAGAACACGATTCTGATTGACTCTTTGCATCTCTGCCTTGAAATAAAGATTCCAACTTCTCCTGAATCTGAATTTAACAAAATTAACACTGGCAGGGCTTGGTGAGTCAGTCTCAGTGGGGAAAGGTCCCGACTGCTGCAGAGGCGTAAACAGCAAGCTGGTGTTTGGATGAAGACCTAGAAAAGAACACCAGAGTGGGTGGTTAGTGGAAACAGATGCTCTGTGCTATAGAGGAGTAATGATCAGACAGTATTTTTAGTTTCTCTTTAACTGTATTGGGGAAAGAAAATCCATTGTTAGTCTTCTCTCATTTAAAGAGTTACAAAGTTGCAGTCAGTGAATGTGCTTGTGTATGACTGTGGATACGATGATGTCTTAGTTTCCTTCTTGCTGTGATAAAATATCCTGATAAAAGACAACATGTGGGAAAGACATTTGGCTCACAGTTTAAAGGGAAGTCATTGCACCGTCACTTGAGACCTCTGCTCACATTGAATCCACAATCAGGAAGCCCAGATTTATGAATGGTAGAGTTCAGATTGCTTTCTCCTTTTATTCAGTCCAGGGCATCCTTTGGACAGTCATGCCACCACACCACACTAAGGGTGAGCCGTCCCACCTCAATTACCCTTATCCAAACACTCAGCATGAGAACTGAAACTTCGTAGTCCAACTCCATGAACTCTTCTCGGCTTCCCTTGATCCATTAATGTATGCTGAACTTAAAATCACCTTCCCATTGTTTCAGATATTTAACATGGCTTACCTTACCTGTCTTTATGTTTTAAACTCAGCACTTTACTAAATATATCAGAATGCAAAAAGGATACATATGTCTCTCCATGGTTTCAGGGAAATGTGGGAAAAGCAGGGGCCTTGTGCTCAGACTTCTTTATCTGTTAGAATGTGGAGAATGAAAATAACAATAAAGAACTAAAGCTCCTCTCTAAGCTTTGTCTGTGATGGCCTGTCTGTTTTTAAATCAATATCCTTTGAACTTCTGAGAATTAACACAGTAGAGAAAATAAAAATAATGCATGCCCTCACAGACATGCCAAAGGCTTTTCTTGTTAGTGATCCTATATCCTGTCTAGTTGGCAATTAACCTTCATAGGTGGCATACTTGTAACTTACACTGATATACAAGTGTAGTTTGTTTAAATACTGAGCCATTTCACTATCCACCTCAATGTGGAGCAGCTTATTCAGGTTTCAAATATTAATAGACTGTTTTTTATTAAATTTATAATTTTAATTTTTCTATTGTTTACTGTTAATTTAGTAACAGTGGTCACTAGTTTTAATGTATAGGATTACAGAATTTTGGAGATATAAAATAGCTTAAAACTTATCTAGTCTGTGTCTACTTTTACTGTGTAAGTCCAAGGCAAGTGTGAATAAGAAGTCTTTGACAACTCATCCAGTGAGTCAGATGAAACAGGGCAAGAATCAGGTTTCTTAAATTCTTCTCCACTGCAAGACCCTCTGCAGGAAAAATAAACTGACTTAAGCGCAATATAAAAGCCAATTTTTTTCCTTTGGGGAAAAAATTAACATTTCTGGCAAAGTGCTTAAGCAAATTTCTTATAGAGTTTAATTAAATCCTGTTATGGGACACTCCTTCCTACACAGCTGTCAGTCGAGAGTGAGCTTTAACATGATTTTTTCATTTATATATGACTTAGCAGATCCAAAATTCTATCTCAAGGACATTTTAAATTCCCAGTATCAAGTTCAAACCCCATAACACTAAGGGAGAGTGTTGAGAAATATAATCTAGGTTCCATCGTCGAAAAACTTTTAAGAGGTCCTGTGTCTAGGTAAGGGGCACAATGAGCAGCCCAGCCTAGAGGTGAGTGCTGTTGCCCAGCACTGACTACCCAAACAATCACATGCAGCAATAATGAGTCTTAGCTCTGGCTTTGAGAGGCTTTCTTCTGTACACAGATTAACTTTTTCTGAGTTAACATTTTTGTGATCTCCCAAGGTTAAAATGATCTGCTTAGATAATTGTAAAAACAAAACTATTAAAGAACAACCAAAAAAAAAATCATCGTTTAAAGTCTTTAGAGTTACAGTAGAGAAATCTAAGATAATATTGATACTTGGAATAAATAAAATCACAACTAATGATCTACTGTGAGAAAAGCAGTCTTTGATTAACACCAAAGAAATTGTTTAATAAGCACTTTCTGCTTGTTCCACAGTTATGCAAGCACTCGCTGGCTCTTCATTACACAATTATTGGAGTGATAATGCCTTTATGAGCACTAATCACTTCCTCTGGCCTCTTCCCACCCAAAGCTGTATCTCTAATTGAGTTTGCCCAGGAAGTACATTATACAGTTGTCCATCACAGGTTGACAGACCAATTTTCAGACTTCCTAAGCAGCTAGTCAGCAGACTACAGTATCTGGCAGAGAATTCTAGACATTGGAAGCACATGCATTATTAAAAATCTTGTTTTTTCTTTCTGTTGGGTTTGCTATTTTCTCAACTGGTCCCCCTGCATTCATCATCTTACAAGGTGAAGCACATGCTTCAGGTCTATAAAAGTAGCCAAAATAAATGTTATTAACATAGAATGGAGGGCTGTTTGTTGAATTTACAACAACTATTCTGCTCTAATTGACCACTTTATAGACATTAACTTAGTCTTCACAAAAAATTATAAAACAGTGTTCTATTTCACATTGATGTCAACAGAAACCCCATGAGGTTGAGTAACATGGAAGACTGGCCAGAAGGTGCCAGTCAAGATTCTCACTATTTGAAAATTAATATGGTAATCCTATTTTCTCTGTTGTTATTAATCTATTAACAGAGAAGAGACATGAAACCAATGAAGATATTTTTATTGAGTTGGGAAGGAAAGAAAATTTCCTTAGTGAAGAGACTTTATAGTAGTTGCACAAGTCTATACTCCCACCAGCAATGAAGGCATATTCCCCTTGCTCCACATTTTCACCAGCATAAGCTGTCACTCAAGTTTTTGTTTAGTCATTCTGACCAATGTGAGATCATCATCTCAGCTGATGACTAAGGATATTGAATATTTCCTTAAGTGCTTCTCGGTCATTAGAAATTCACCTATTAAGAATTCTCGGTTTAAATCTATACCTCCTGTTTAAATTGGCTTATGGGTGATCCACTTGAATTTAAGTTTTGTGCAGGGATAGATATCGATATATTTGTATTCTTTTACATGCTGACACCCAGTTAGACCATCACAATTTGTTGAAGATGTTTTCTTTTTCCCACTGTATACTTTTGGCTTCTTTGTCAAAAATCAAGTGTCCATAACTATGTGGATTTACTTCTGGTTCTTCAATGTGATTCCATTGATTACCCTATCTGTTTTTATGATAGTATAATGCAGATTTTATTACTATTGCTCTATGTGTAGTAGAGCTTGAAATAAGAGGCAGTGATGACTTCGGAAGTTCTCTTATTGTACATGATTGTTTTAACTAATTTGTGTTTTTTTGGTTCTCCATATTAAGTATTTTTTTTCAAAGTCTGTAAAAAAAATCACATTGGAATTTTAATGGGAATTGCCTTATGTAACACATGTGCAGCTGAGTCTTCATGTGTGATTCCTAAAGCAGAAGTCTGGAATGTTTGACTATATTGCCTGCCTTTGGATTCCTTTCCCGTAACCTAGCTGCCTTCTCTATCCTCAGTAGAAGAGGATGTACCTAGTTTTACTTGATATTCCAAAGCTGGTTGATATCCAGTGTAAGCCTTCCCTTTTCTGAGAAGAAAGGGAGGAGGTGGAGGTGAGGAAAGAAGGTAAGAGGGATGGAGTGAAAAGAGAGGAGGGCAAGGAAGCTTTAATTGGAGTGTAAAGTAAATAACTTAATTGACAGAGAGAGAGAGAGAGAGAGAATGAGAGAGAAAGGGAGACTATAGCCAGACAGAGCATGGTGAACATAGCTCTGGCAGGCCTTGCCCTTCTCTCCCACTCCATCCACCTTGCTAAAACCCATTAGAATACACTCCTGAAGCTCACTCCCAAAGTCCATTCTCTTCTTTAACTAATTCCTCCTTCTGAGGCTGACTACAATGGTCCAGCTCTTGAAATATTGAAGTACAGCTATCAAAAGTGCCCGTTAGTTGTAATTAACATGCCCAATCAAAATTAATCACCTCATCCTAAGGACTTCCACTTTACCATCATAAAAAAACACTTGCACATGGGACTGTTTGTCCTCCCCATCCAGAGACAGTCCTTTGTCATCATCCTCCCTCCACCCCACACACACAAATGTACTTCCCTCCTCTCCCTTGTCCCTTGTCTCCTTTGTTCTCTTCCTCTAGCTCCTGTCTTTGTCCCTTATTCTTGTCTCTGTTCTTCTGGGGCAGATAAAGCTTCGTTTTGTTTTGTTTTGTTTTGTTTTGTTTTGTTTTGTTTTGTTTTTTTGAGACAGGGTTTCTCTGTGTAGCCTTGGCTGACCTGGAACTCACTCTGTAGACCAGGCTGGCCTCGAACTCAGAGATCCATCTGCCTCTGCCTCCCAAGTACTGGGATTAAAGGCATGCACCACCATGCCCGACAAATCTTTGTGCTGAAAACTTGATATTGAGGTGTCTTGAGCTGACTTTGAGGTCCCTACAATTTGTGAAAAGAAGACAATCATGAGATCTTCTGCTAGTTACCTTTCTTGAGAGAATAAAGTACACATGTGTTGCCTATAAATGATGTTTTATAGACCAGGTCCCAAAAAGTACTTATATCTAAAATTTATATTTTCTAAAAGCCTCTCTAAACTCTATCAGAAATATGCCAATTTTGTCATTAATGGATAAGAGATTTAAATCAATACTTTACTGGAGAACTTACATAGGTAACAAATAAGCAAATATGCCCAGCATGGCTGGTCTTTGGAGGAATGCTAATGTGAGATATGAGACATTACTTCAAACACAGAAATAATGAAAATCCTAAAACAAAATGACACAAAGTAGTCACAAGGACAGAGGACTCTGGGGACATTCATGCTTTATGGGGTCTGTGGATATAAAGTGTCCCAGAAGCATTTAAAAACAGTTTGCCAATTTTCATTCAAAATATATATATACCTATTGCATGATCTAAAAATCTCCTTTATTCACATAAAATGTAAAAAACTAATTCATATAAACACATTCAAAGTAATGCTGGAGGCAGCTTCCAAAAACTAAGGAGTCAATATATTTCTATAGGGAAATGTGTAGTTATTTAACAGCTAGTGGGTCACTGTTCTTCAGCAACTAAATGGAAAAGCTACTATATTATGATACATGCAACCTCATGAATGAGTCTCAATGACACATGATAAGAAAAAGGAATTGTCTTCAGAGGCTACAATGCATTTTATTCCATGACTATGACATCCTTGAAAAAGTGAAAATGTATAGAAACTATCTTAGTCAGGGTTTCTATTCCTGCACAAACATCAAGACCAAGAAGCAAGTTGGGGAGGAAAGGGTTTATTTAGCTTACACTTCCAAACTGCTGTCCATCACTAAAGGAAGTCAGGACTGGAACTCAAGCAGGTCAGGAAGCAAAAACTGATGCAGAGGCCATGGAGGGATATTCTTTACTGGCTTGCTTTCCCTGTCTTGCTCAGCCTGCTCTCTTATAGATCGCAAGACTACCAGCCCAGAGATGGTCCCACCCACAAGGGTGGGACCTTCCCCCTTGATCACTAATTGAGAAAATGCTTTACAGTTGGATCTCATGGAGGCATTTCCTCAACTGAAGCTTCTTTCTCTGTGATAACTCCAGCTTGTGTCAAGTTGACACAAAACCAGCCAGTACAGAAACTAAAAACTGTATTCTCTGAGGTTCAAAACCAGAGAAATAATTGGCTACAAAAGCACAGGAAGAAAGCCAGATTTAATGGTGACCTTTAATCCCAGCACTTGGGAAACAGAAGCAAAGGCAGGGGGATCTCTGTGAGTTACAGGCCAGCCTACTCAAAGCAAGTTCCAAGAGTTGTTTTATTTCAAAACTTTGTCTCATAAACCAAAAGGGAAAATAAATAAGAAGGTGGGAGGAGATTGGTGGTTATGTGAGTCTATGGAGGACCTGAGACTCATAAACACTCAGCAAAACAGTTCTGGCATGTTAGTATTTATAAAATAAAATGTAAAATTTTGGTGTAGGAGGGGGTCCAGGGTACTGAAGACAATCCAAATTCCAGGCCAGTTATAAGCTTTATCTCTCTCATGTCATTGGGGACATGAGTTCTCTCTCATGTCTATCTTTCATGGCTAGAGATCTGAAATAAGTTCCTTACCAAAGAACCTCGTTTGCTGTTTGGTTTGCTTTTTTCTAGATGACTTCCTCTGCATTCATTGACTTTCAAGATGAAGCATATGCTTCAAGCCTATGAAAACAGCCAAAACGAATGTTATTGATACAGGAGAGTAGTTATTTACTGAATTCCCAACAGATTCCCGGCTCTAACTGGGTGCTTTAAACACATTAAAATAGTTTATCTTCACAAAAATCCGAAAACCTGTATGAGCTCTCATAACTATTAAATTAAAAAGTTCTTCTCCATTTCCTCTTCTTGGTCCTTATTCACCCTGAATAACAAGACAACCACATAAATGATGGGTAGATCGTCAGTCCTCAGAGCCAACACCCCGCACTGTATTGAGGGTTATCCTCACTAACCTCTCTTAATGCAAATTGAAGTTACTTGAGTTTTATGTCAATGAAGAAGACCATCTCTGTAGCTACATCCTGATAAGTTCTCCAAATATAGGCTTATCAACATATATCTGACGTCTGCAGTTTCACACCCTATAACAATTGTGGCTGAAATATTTTCAGTAGTTTGTATTTAAACAAATGAAAATTAGTGAAATATCCAATACTACTTTTCTCCTGTGAGTCTTTAACTGGTCTGTTCCTGCATTGTGCTTAAGGACTAGAAGATGATTTGAGATGTTAAAGCACACAAAATCTTTCTCACGCTATGAATGAGATGACCAAAGTGGTCTATCATCTAGTATGTCTGTAAACAGCAGGTTAAATCTCGTTTGGGTCAGTTGATAAAGCATACATGGCTTAAAAGCTTTTGTTTTGTTTTGTTTTTGTTTTTGTTTTTGTTTTGTTATCCGTAGCACTATACGGACAGTTTTAGAGAAGTATATTGGCAGATCTAACCCGGGGCAAAACTTGTGTGAGCACCAATAGTTCTAACCTTCATAGCTGTGTTTATGTGAATAAGCAGCTAGAGAAAGAAGATTAATTCATACATACCACCAATACTTAAATACCAAACCCAGCATGGACTAAAGCCTTTACCTGTGGGCCTTCCCAAGACCCTCTCAATGAGGGAAGGCATAATGAGATAAGCTTACCAAGCTAGAAGCATACAGCTTGTAATAATGATTAAATCCAATCAGCATACTTAAACATTTCATTATAAAAGAAGCTTAGTTAAATATGAAGTAGTGTAAAAAACAACTGTCCTGATAAATCTGTTAAATGAAACTGTTTCCTGTAGTGTTTCCTGTAGCTGTTTCCTGTAGTGTTTCCTGTAGCTGTTTCCTGTAGTGTGATGCCATCAGCAGGATTTTTTTTTCCTCATATAAGTTTTGATCTTCCACAGAAGGAATACATGCTACATTTACAAGCATTAACATATCCCATATCTCTCCTAGAAATTTATCTCATTTTTATTATTATAGGTAGTTTTCTCTCTTTATTTTACTAGTAGTTAAAGTTTACCAAGATGGGAACAATAATATATATAGCTAAGTTTACTAATTGTGGGATAAACAAAAACAGAAACTCATTTTCATAGATGAATCTCATCAGTACTGTATCTATAATCTTTTGATGTAATATCCTAGTAGGTATAAACTTCCCTGTTGTGCCAGAAGGATACCAAAGTAGTGCTAATTAAATTTTATGATACAACTGTGGCCTTGACAAATTCAATGCATAGTTGCCTACCAAAAGATTTTTACTTAAAATTAAGATGATAAGAAAAAAAATGCAGAAGTTTAATGTTTAAAAATAGTTAGTAGTTAGGTATGATGATGCACAGAGGTAATCCTTGCACTCCAGAGGCTGAGGAAGGGAGATAATTAGCGACAAGTCTGAGCTAAAAAAAGAATTATATAAGATAAAATGCAAACAGGTATTGATCTATCTCTTTTATATTAAGAATGGAGTACAACTAAGTTCATCTTATTACTAAGAAAGAAAATATTAAATATTTTAAACATTCAATTGGAGACAAATACACAATAAATGATTTTTAAAGTAATAATGATGAAAATTGGTCTGATGTGCGGCCAACTCTGATGATGGGATTAGGCCCACATGATGGGAGGGGAGAACTGACTCTTGAAAACTGTCCTTTGACTTCCACACACATATTATGGCATATGTGCCAACAAATACTCCCCCCACCCCACCCCACCCTACTTCTCTCTCTCTCTCTCTCTCTCTCTCTCTCTCTCTCTCTCTCTCTCTCTCTCTTACACACACACACACACACACACACACTTTTAGTGTAATTTTAAAAAGAAAAAATAAATGGGTCAGGAAAATCAGTATGGAAGTCGATAAATCAGGAACCAAGCGTGAACTACTGAAAACCACTTATCAAAGAAGGCTCCCAAGGTCAAAACAAAACAGCCATATTATATGACCTAGTTATTAATTATAAAATGTAACTGTGATTGTACTACTCACACTCAAAAGTCAAGGGTGTGGATAAAACAAGAAAGAGATGGAAGCAAACAAAATACCAGATTGGGTAGAGAACTGGCACACTTAGGACTTAAGTGGTCAAGGATGGGTCTCAAGACTGAGGACATTCTCTACCTATCATGTCTATGCAGATCACACAAGCAATCACAAGAAGCTAGAATTCCTTGAGTAAATCAAGGCATTAATATAATTTAAATCACATTCTAAAACTATTAATCACCTATAAGCTAGTTGTATTATGCTGCTAGACTAATTAATATTTAACACTAACATTATTTTTGAAAATAAAATTTTCTTAGAAGCTAAAATAACACAGACATGTTCATTAAACAAAACTTAAAATTTTCACATTGAGTATATAAAATTAAAAATAACAAATGAAAATTATGCTCATACAAATCTACTTTTCAATGCAATTTGTCTGTAATTCTGTTTTAGTATTTTTCTGAAGAACTCATATGTATAATCTTATTATGTTATAATTGTTTTCATGTAGTTGTCTTCATTTATCTTCAATATTTTGATATTACTGACATCTACAATAATTTTTTCTCTGAAATCCATAATGTTTTAAGAAATCTCTCTATTGGCACTGAAAGTCTTGGGGAAGTCATTATAATTCCTGTCTAATAGGACATATCAGTGGGAATCCCTTTACTGAAATGTGTGAATGCTTCAACACAAATATTTTCACAGGTATAGTCTTTTAAGCTTGAAAAGTACTTTTCAAATCACTTTGCTTAAAAAAAATTTTACAAGACAAACCTAATCAAATAAGTCATTTCCTTTTATGATTTTTTTTATGCTTTGCCAAAGTTGAAGGCTGTTAAATCATAGCTCTCAGTTTTATTCTGTTCTGGCACAGGATATAAATTTATTTAATTAAAAATAGAAACACCATCAAAAGATTCTTCTCACAAGTCAAGAAATTTCAATATGCAGTTACAGAAATTTGAATTTAAATCATACACTCCATTTGAGATTACAAATCAATGTGTTACATGCTGTCACGGAAGAAAGTGACAATGTCATAATGTCATACGCATTTACACTCTCTACAATTAGCTAAAAGTCCCAAATGTGCTAACATGTCAGGAGCTGTGCTTATTACTATATTGATTAAATTTTTTTCAGATTATTTTGAAAAAGAATTAAATCAAAATGTAAAATCTTGGTTCAGTGAGGTTTCTAATTATTTCATTTATGCAAGTTGATTGACAAAGCTTTTGTAAAATTTTCAGCAACCAAAGGCAACAAGAAGGCTAAAGTAAGATCCACACCTCTCATACTGCTCCTAAGACCCAAATTTGCTTCCCCCAACTCATCCCATTATCACAGTCTGGAACACCAGCATGTATTCAATGGGAACTCACCAGCTACCCAGAACAGGGAAACAGGAAAGCTAACAGAAGAACCTCACCACTCCCTGATTCCCTCCTAACCCAATCTCCCAGTCTCATCAACACCACTTCAACAGAGCACCAGCTACATTCTTCCCTCTTCCCTGCCCTCATCTGCTGTAGATCCCACAGTCCATCCCCTCCTAACCTTACACTCAGGCACTTTATCCCAGCCCCCAAACCTAGCAGGCACCCCAAAGGCTGCTCCTCCTAGGGCAACAAGTAGGATGAAAGCAGACTGAGATCTAATTTCCCAAGTCTCATCCCCAACTCGGTAGCACAAAAACCATTGCAGTCTCTCTTTCATCGTTCACCCTATCCCCACTGGATCAGAAAGATGGACGGATCACCTTCTTCATCTTCATCATCTTGTCCCCCAACTTTCCCTCCCCTAATTCATCCCAGTATCCCAGTTTCCAACACCAGAAGACATTACCTGTTAACACACTAGTTGAAGAGGCCAGTGAAAGAAGTAACACAGCCATCACACTGTCCAAAGATTCATAGAGGAAACAGGAACCAAGGAAAACAATACCCACCTATCAAAGTCAAATCTAGAAATCAGCATCTAGACCTATCATCATCCCAAACTCAGATGCCTAGATACCAGCATAAAACACAATAAATAACAGCCTAGGCAATATGTCTCCACTAGAGCTCAGTTATCCTACCACAGCAGCCTCTGAATATTCCAACATAGGTGACAAACAAGAAAAAATCTTTAAAACCACTATATGAAAATCATAGTGGTACTTAAAAAGAAAAAGGGTTTTGCAAATTGTATCGGGTATTCTAAGTTTCTGAGCTAATATCCACTTATCAGTGAGTGCATATCTAATGACTTCTTTTGTGATTGGGTTACCTCACTAAGGATAATATCCTCCAGATACATCCATTTGTCCAAGAATTTCATAAATTTATTATTTTTAATAGCTGAGTAGTACTCCATTGTGTACATGTACCATATTTTTTTTATCCATTCCTCTGTTGAGGGACATCTGGGTTCTTTCCAGCTTCTGGCTGTTATAAATAAAGTTGCTATGAACATAAGAAAATCAAGAAGAGGGAAGACCAACATGTGGATACTTCATTCCTCCTTAGAATAGGGAACAAAATACCCATGAAAGGAGTTACAGAGACAAAGTTTGGAGCTAAGACGAAAGGATGGACTATCCAGAGACTACACCACCCGGGCATCCATCCCATAATCAGCCACCAAACCCAGACATTATTGCATATGCCAGAAAGATTTTGCTGAAGGGACCCTGGTATAGCTGTCTCATATGAGGCTATGCCAGTGCCTGGGAAATACAGAAGTGGATGCTTACAGTCATCTATAAGATGGAACACAGGGCCTCCAATGGAGAAGCTAGAGAAAGCACTCAAGGAGCTGAAGGGGTCTGCAACCTTATAGGTAGAACAACAATATGAACTAACCAGTACCCCCAGAGCGCATGTCTCTAGCTGCATATGTAGCAGAAGATGGCCTAGTCAGCCATCACTGGGAAGAGAGGCCCCTTGGTATTTATATGCCCCAGTACTGCGGAATGCCAGGGCCAAGAAGTGGGAGTGGGTGGGTAGGGAAGCAGGGCGAGGGGAGGGTATAGGGAACTTTTAGGATAGCATTTAAAATGTAAATAAGTCCAGATAGCCGGCCACCTTCCTGGTGAGAGCACGGGGGTCTGCCAGGCCTGAGAGGTTTGTGGCACAGGCGCCGGCGGGAGCCTTCTTGGCTCCGGGACTCCGCGGAGGGCAAGCTGCACGGGTGACCGTGTGGAATACAGAGTGCCAGCCGTTTCTGGGACGGGCGAGAGTCGCAGAGCTTCTGGGCGGCGCCATCTTCAGCTCCAGACAGCCGGCCACCTTCCTGGTGAGAGCACGGGGGTGTGCCAGGCCTGAGAGGTTTGTGGCACAGGCGCCGGCGGGAGCCTTCTTGGCTCCGGGTCTCCGCGGAGGGCAGGCTGCACGGGGGACCGTGTGGGATACAGAGTGCCAGCCGTTTCTGGGACGGGCGAGAGTCGCAGAGCTTCTGGGCGGCGCCATCTTCAGCTCCAGACAACCAGCCACCTTCCCGGCAAGAGCCACAGAGCTTCTGAGGCAGCGCCATCCTCAGCTCCAGACAACTGGCCACCTTCCTGGCCAAAGCAACACAGCTTCTGGGAAAGATCCTGTTTTGGGCCTTCACCTTCAGCCAGGAGGAGGTCCAAACACCAGATAACTGTACACCTTCCCTGAAAGAGGAAAGCTTGCCTACAGAGACTGCTCTGACCACTGAAACTCAGAGAAGAGAGCTTGTCTCCCACGCCTGCTGATAGAGGGTAACAAAATCAACAGAGGAACAATCTCTTAACAAAGACAACTATAACAACTAACTCCAGAGATTGCCAGATGGCGAAAGGTAAACGTAAGAATCCTACTAACAGAAGCCAGGACCACTCACCATCATCAGAACCCAGAACGCCCACTTCGCCCAATCCAGGACACCCTAACACACCTGAAAAGGTAGACCTGGATTTAAAAGCATATCTCATGATGATGGTAGAGGACATAAAGAAGGAATTCAATAACTCACTTAAAGAAATACAGGAGAACACTGCTAAAGAGTTACAAGTCCTTAAAGAAAAACAGGAAAACACTGCTAAAGACTTACAAGTCCTTAAAGAAAAACAGGAAAACACAACCAAACAGGTAGAAGTCCTTATAGAAAAACAGGAAAACACATCCAAACAGGTGATGGAAATGAACAAAACCATACTAGACCTAAAAAGGGAAGTAGACACAATAAAGAAAACCCAAAGTGAGGCGACGCTGGAGATAGAAACCCTAGGAAAGAAATCTGGAACCATAGATGCCAGCATCAGCAACAGAATACAAGAGATGGAAGAGAGAATCTCAGGTGCAGAAGACTCCATAGAGAACATCGGCACAACAATCAAAGAAAATGGAAAATGCAAAAAGATCCTAACTCAAAACATCCAGGAAATCCAAGACACAATGAGAAGACCAAACCTACGGATAATAGGAGTGGATGAGAATGAAGATTTTCAACTCAAAGGACCAGCAAACATCTTCAACAAAATTATTGAAGAAAACTTCCCAAATCTAAAGAATGAGATGCATATGAACATACAAGAAGCCTACAGAACTCCAAATAGACTGGACCAGAAAAGAAATTCCTCCCGACACATAATAATCAGAACATCAAATGCACTAAATAAAGATAGAATACTAAAAGCAGTAAGGGAAAAAGGTCAAGTAACATATAAAGGCAAGCCTATCAGAATTACACCAAATTTTTCACCAGAGACTATGAAAGCCAGAAGAGCCTGGACAGATGTTATACAGACACTAAGAGAACACAAATGCCAGCCCAGGCTACTATACCCAGCCAAACTCTCAATTACCATAGATGGAGAAACCAAAGTATTCCACGACAAAACTAAATTCACCCATTATCTCTCCACGAATCCAGCCCTTCAAAGGATAATAACAGAAAAAAACCAATACAAGGACGGGAACCACGCCCTAGAAAAAACAAGAAGATAATCCCTCAACAAACCTAAAAGAAGACAGCCACAAGAACAGAATGCCAACTTTAACAACAAAAATAACAGGAAGCAACAATTACCTTTCCTTAATATCTCTTAATATCAATGGACTCAATTCCCCAATAAAAAGACATAGACTAACAGACTGGCTACACAAACAGGACCCAACATTCTGCTGCTTACAGGAAACCCATCTCAGGGAAAAAGACAGACACTACCTCAGAGTGAAAGGCTGGAAAACAATTTTCCAAGCAAATGGTCTGAAGAAACAGGCTGGAGTAGCCATTCTAATATCGGATAAAATCGACTTCCAACCCAAAGTTATCAAAAAAGACAAGGAGGGACACTTCATACTCATCAAAGGTAAAATCCTCCAGGAGGAACTCACAATTCTGAATATCTACGCTCCAAATGCAAGGGCAGCCACATTCATTAAAGACACCTTAGTAAAGCTCAAAGCACACATTGCACCTCACACAATAATAGTGGGAGACTTCAACACACCACTTTCATCAATGGACAGATCGTGGAAAAAGAAACTAAACAGGGACACAGTGAAACTAACAGAAGTTATGAAACAAATGGACCTGACAGATATCTACAGAATATTTAATCCTAAAACAAAAGGATATACCTTCTTCTCAGCACCTCACGGGACCTTCTCCAAAATTGACCATATAATTGGTCACAAAATAGGCCTCAACAGATACAAAAATATTGAAATTGTCCCATGTATCCTATCAGACCACCATGGCCTAAGACTGATCTTCAATAACAACATTAAGAATGGAAAGCCAACATTCACGTGGAAACTGAACAACACTCTTCTCAATGATACCTTGGTCAAGGAAGGAATAAAGAAAGAAATTAAAGACTTTTTAGAGTTTAATGAAAATGAAGCCACAACGTACCCAAACCTTTGGGACACAATGAAAGCATTTCTAAGAGGGAAGCTCATAGCTCTGAGTACCTCCAAGAAGAAACGGGAGAGAGCACATACTAGCAGCTTGACAACACATCTAAAAGCTCTAGAAAAAAAGGAAGCAAATTCACCCAAGAGGAGTAGACGGCAGGAAATAATCAAACTCAGGGGTGAAATTAACCAAGTGGAAACAAGAAGAACTATTCAAAGAATTAACCAAACGAGGAGTTGGTTCTTTGAGAAAATCAACAAGATAGATAAGCCCTTAGCTAGACTCACTAGAGGGCAAAGGGACAAAATCCTAATCAACAAAATCAGAAATGAAAAGGGAGACATAACAACAGATCCTGAAGAAATCCAAAACACCATCAGATCCTTCTACAAAAGCTTATACTCAACAAAACTGGAAAACCTGGACGAAATGGACAAATTTCTGGACAGATACCAGGTACCAAAGTTGAATCAGGATCAAGTTGACCTTCTAAACAGTCCCATATCCCCTAAAGAAATAGAAGCAGTTATTAATAGTCTCCCAGCCAAAAAAAGCCCAGGACCAGATGGGTTTAGTGCAGAGTTCTATCAGACCTTCAAAGAAGATCTAATTCCAGTTCTGCACAAACTATTTCACAAGATAGAAGTAGAAGGTACTCTACCCAACTCATTTTATGAAGCCACTATTACTCTGATACCTAAACCACAGAAAGATCCAACAAAGATAGAGAACTTCAGACCAATTTCTCTTATGAATATCGATGCAAAAATCCTCAATAAAATTCTCGCTAACCGAATCCAAGAACACATTAAAGCAATCATCCATCCTGACCAAGTAGGTTTTATTCCAGGGATGCAGGGATGGTTTAATATACGAAAATCCATCAATGTAATCCATTATATAAACAAACTCAAAGACAAAAACCACATGATCATCTCGTTAGATGCAGAAAAAGCATTTGACAAGGTCCAACACCCATTCATGATAAAAGTTTTGGAAAGATCAGGAATTCAAGGCCCATACCTAAACATGATAAAAGCAATCTACAGCAAACCAGTAGCCAACATCAAAGTATATGGAGAGAAGCTGGAAGCAATCCCACTAAAATCAGGGACTAGACAAGGCTGCCCACTTTCTCCCTACCTTTTCAACATAGTACTTGAAGTATTTAGCCAGAGCAATTCGACAACAAAAGGAGATCAAGGGGATACAAATTGGAAAAGAGGAAGTCAAAATATCACTTTTTGCAGATGATATGATAGTATATATAAGTGACCCTAAAAATTCCACCAGAGAACTCCTAAACCTGATAAACAGCTTTGGTGAAGTAGCTGGATATAAAATTAACTCAAACAAGTCAATGGCCTTTCTCTACACAAAGAATAAACAGGCTGAGAAAGAAATTAGGGAAACAACACCCTTCTCAATAGTCACAAATAATATAAAAAATCGGCGTGACTCTAACTAAGGAAGTAAAAGATCTGTATGATAAAAACTTCAAGTCTCTGAAGAAAGAAATTAAAGAAGATCTCAGAAGATGGAAAGATCTCCCATGCTCATGGATTGGCAGGATCAACATTGTAAAAATGGCTATCTTGCCAAAAGCAATCTACAGATTCAATGCAATCCCCATCAAAATTCCAACTCAATTCTTCAACGAATTAGAAGGAGCAATTTGCAAATTCATCTGGAATAACAAAAAACCTAGGATAGCAAAAACTCTTCTCAAGGATAAAAGAACCTCTGGTGGAATCACCATGCCTGACCTAAAGCTTTACTACAGGACAATTGTGATAAAAACTGCATGGTACTGGTATAGAGACAGACAAGTAGACCAATGGAATAGAATTGAAGACCCAGAAATGAACCCACACACCTATGGTCACTTGATCTTCGACAAGGGAGCTAAAACCATCCAGTGGAAGAAAGACAGCATTTTCAACAATTGGTGCTGGCACAACTGGTTGTTATCATGTAGAAGAATGCGAATCGATCCATACTTATCTCCTTGTACTAAGGTCAAATCTAAGTGGATCAAGGAACTTCACATAAAACCAGAGACACTGAAACTTATAGAGGAGAAAGTGGGGAAAAGCCTTGAAGATATGGGTACAGGGGAAAAATTCCTGAACAGAACAGCAATGGCTTGCTCTGTAAGATCGAGAATTGACAAATGGGACCTAATGAAACTCCAAAGTTTCTGCAAGGCAAAAGACACCGTCAATAAGACAAAAAGACCACCAACAGATTGGGAAAGGATCTTTACCTATCCTAAATCAGATAGGGGACTAATATCCAACATATATAAAGAACTCAAGAAGGTGGACTTCAGAAAATCAAATAACCCCATTAAAAAATGGGGCTCAGAACTGAACAAAGAATTCTCACCTGAGGAATACCGAATGGCAGGGAAGCACCTGAAAAAATGCTCAACATCCTTAATCATCAGGGAAATGCAAATCAAAACAACCCTGAGATTCCACCTCACACCAGTCAGAATGGCTAAGATCAAAAATTCAGGTGACAGCAGATGCTGGCGTGGATGTGGAGAAAGAGGAACACTCCTCCATTGTTGGTGGGATTGCAGGCTTGTACAACCACTATGGAAATCAGTCTGGCGGTTCCTCAGAAAACTGGATATAGTACTACCGGAGGATCCAGCAATACCTCTCCTGGGCATATATCCAGAAGATGCCCCAAATGGTAAGAAGGACACATGCTCCACTATGTTCATAGCAGCCTTATTTATAATAGCCAGAAGCTGGAAGGAACCCAGATACCCCTCAACAGAGGAATGGATACAGAAAATGTGGTACATCTACACAATGGAGTACTACTCAGCTATTAAAAAGAATGAATTTATGAAATTCCTAGCCAAATGGATGGACTTGGAGGGCATCATCCTGAGTGAGGTAACACATTCACAAAGGAACTCACACAATATGTACTCACTGATAAGTGGATATTAGCCCAAAACCTAAGATACCCAAGATATAAGATACAATTTCCTAAAAACATGAAACTCAAGAAAAATGAAGACTGAAGTGTGAACACTATGCCCCTCCTTAGAAGTGGGAACAAAACACCCTTGGAAGGAGTTACAGAGACAAAGTTTAGAGCTGAGATAAAAGGATGGACCATGTAGACACTAGCATATCCGGGGATCCATCCCATAATCAGCTTCCAAATGCTGACACCATTGCATACACTAGCAAGATTATGCTGAAAGGACCCTGATATAGCTGTCTCTTGTCAGAGTATGCCTGGGCCTAGCAAACATAGAAGTGGATGCTCACAGTCGGCTATTGGATGGATCACATGGCCCCCCATGAAGGAGCTAGAGAAAGTACCAAAGAAGCTAAAGGGATCTGCAACCCTATAGGTGGAACAACATTATGAACTAACCAGTACCCCGGAGCTCTTGACTCTAGCTGCATATGCATCAAAAGATGGCCTAGTCGGCCATCACTAGAAAGAGAGGCCCATTGGACACGCAAACTTTATATGCCCCAGTACAGGGGAACGCCAGGGCCATAAAAGGGGAGTGGGTGGGTAGGGGAGAGGGGGTGGGTGGCTATGGGGGACTTTTGGTATAGCATTGCAAATGTAAATGAGCGAAATACCTAATAAAAAATGGAAAAAAAAAAAAAAAACTAGAGCAAAGCTTGGGCTCTGCTCAGCTGAGTACTAAAGCAAATTATCTTTCCATATACTAACTTGATAAATAAAGAAGCTTGCACTATTCTGGGTAAAAAAAAAAAAATAAAAATAAAAAAAAATAAATAAAATAAAATGTAAATAAAGAAAATATCTAATAAAAATAACAAAAACAAACAAAAACAAAAAAGAAAGAAAATGGGTACATTCCTTAAAGAAACCCAGGAAAACACAAACAGTTGAAGGAAAAGAGAAATAGAAATAGAAGCTGTGGTAGTTTGAGTAATAACGGTTTCATAGTATCCTTTCCCCTAGCTGGGCTACCTTGTCTGGCCTCAAATGGGAGAGGATACGATTAGTCCAGATGATGTGCCAGTGCCAGTGGGGGGGGGGGGTTGTCAGGGGGGTCCCACTCTCTGAGAATAAAGTGGGAGAGAACAGGAATGATAGAAGGGGAGTGGGAAGGAGTCTGGGACTGAGAGAAGAGGAAGGAGTGGGCCTGTGATTGGGATATAAAGTGAATAAATTAATGGGAAAAAAGATGGATTCACAGATTTGAATGCTTGGTCACCAGAGAGTGGTGCTATAGGATGTGTAATGCTGTTGAAGGAAGCATGGCCTTATTGGAGGAGTTGTGACCTTGTTGAAGGAGGTGAGGCCTTGTTGAAGGACATGGGGCATTACTGGAGGAAGTGTGTCACTGAGAATGAGCTTTGAGGTTTCAAAAGCCCAAACCAGTCCCAATCTCTCTCTTCCTCTCTCTCTCTCTCTCTCTCTCTCTCTCTCTCTCTCTCTCTCTCTCTCTCTCTCTCCCTCCCTCTCTCTCTCTCTCTCTCTCTCTCTCTCCCTCCCTCCCTTCCTCCCTCCCTGCTGCCTAGGGATCCAGATGTATAATTTTCAGGTCCTCTTTAGCATTTCATCTACGTACATGCCACCATGTTCCCACCAAACTGATAATGACCTAGACTTCTGAAAATGTAAGAAAACCCAATTAAATGGTTTCCATTATAAGAGTTTCTGTGATCATGGTATCTCTTCACAGTAGTAGAACAATGACTAAGGTAAAAATAATAAAGTAAAAAATTAATAAAGAAAACAAACTGAGGGAATTCTAGAATTTAAACTTTAAGAATTCCAACAGGAACTAGAGAGGTAAGCTTCACTAACAATATACAAGAGATGTAATTTAAAAATCTCAGGCATTGAAAGTACAATAGAATAAATGGGAACATTGGTCAAACAAAATGTTAACTCTAAAATATTCCTGATAAAAAGATATATAAAAACTGGGACACTATGAAAAGAATAAATATAAGAATAGAAATAGAGGAAAGATTCTTTCCAGCTCAAAGTTCCAGAAAATATTTTCAAGAGAATCTATTTTCAACAAATGCACAAAAAAATGAAGAAATAGAGAAGAAAAACAGTTTAAGCATTACTAAAATCCACCTGATGACAGGTAGCACAAAGACAAACTACAGGCTAGCTATGGTGGTATATATCTATAATCTCAGCACATAGAAGTCAAAGGAAGAAAGATGAAGACGTCCATGGCCAGCCTGGGATACATGGCAAGTTCAAGATTAGCCCAGACTATAAAATTAGATATTGTTTCAAAATAGGAGAGGGAGAGGGGTGGGGGAGAGAGGGGGAAAGAGGAAGAGAGGGGGGAAGAGGGAGAGAAGGAAGAAAAGGGAGAAAATAGAAAATAGTAAAGCAAGGAAAAGAAAACAAATATAAGCTATCAGGTTGTAGTGTTGCTTAAAACTAAAATTTAGCTATGTCACTAAATTCTGCAGATCTCTGTGTATATATCAAAATATTAGTACATTTTTGTAACCATCTCTTCTGCTTCCTTAATCAGAATTCAGGTTCTTTTTAATGGAAAATCATTCCATAATCAATTTCAGAGTACACATTTTACTTTAGTAAGAACAATGCTTGTATTAAGATCCTGTGTTCCCCAGCAATATGAACTAACCAGTACCCCCAGAACTCATGTCCCTAGCTGTATATGTAGCAGAAGATGGCCTAGTCAGCCATCATTGGAAGAAGAGGCCCTTGGTCTTGAGAAAATTATATGCCCCAGTACAGGGGAATGCCAGGGCCAGGAAGCAAGAGTGGGTGGGTTGGGGAGCAGGGTGGGGGGGAGGGTATAGGGGGCTTTGGGTATAGCATTTGAAATATTATCTAATAAAATTATAATATATATCTAATAAAAATCATCCTGTGTTCCCGCAGGGCAGTGGTGGTGCACCCCTTTAATCCCAGGACTTGGGAGGCAGAAGCAGGCAGATTTTTGAGTTTGAGGCCAGCCTGGTCTACAGAGTGAGTTCCAGGACAGCCAGGACCACACACAGAGAAACCCTGTCTCAAAAAAAAAAAAAAAAAAAAAAAAAAAAAAAAAAAAAAAAAACATTCTGTGTTCCCTAAAATATGTAAGTCTATTACAATGGGAAACAAGTGATATCAGCAATATCAGCAGTATTGAATGTTCTAGCTAAGTGTTCAATAGCGTTCAAAGAAATGTCAGCAGTTTCCACTGTGGAGTAGACTCCCTAAGCCTTCCTTAACTTCTATAAATGGTCTGATAGTATCAAGTCTTTATAAAATAAGCAAGCCATTTCTATGGCCAGATATGAAAAGACTGGTGTCATTTAATGATTGAAAGTTTCAGCACATAGGCCTGACAATAATAAGTATTGTTGCATAGGTATTGTTGAAAGAAAACTGTATCAAAAGGGGTAAAGCTAGTTTAGAAGAGGAGTTATTTTACACAAAATATATCTGAAATGTTATAGAAAGATACATTGTGTAAACTCCCCTGTGTAGTTGTGCACTACAGGTACATTGTTCTTAGGAGAACTACTAATTTTTATGTTCATGCTATTTCTTCATTTTTATACCTTTGGTTGTCTATTCAGTTACATTACTCTGTGTGTGAACCCCTTACTAAATATCCATGAATAGTTTGTAAGAGTTATTCTTGAGAAATATATATTCACTACTTTGATCATCTCATTACAATTTGGAGGGGAGGGGTTAGGTGGTGGTTTTTTGTTTGTTTGTTTGTTTGTTTGTTTTTTGTTGTTGTTGATGGTAATGGTGGTGGTGGTGCTATGTAATCTTGCTCCTATTGGTCCAATAAAGATGCCTACAGTCTATAGCAGGGCAGAAGAGAAGTAGACAAGGTTTCTGTTCCTGGGCTTGGCGTCAGAGGTAGGACCACAAGGGAGAAGGGAGGATAAGGTGCCATGGGTTATGAGATGGTGAGAACTGACTATGGGGCCTGGCCAGTTGGAGTAAGAGTGACCAGGCAGAACATCAGGAATGTATCTCAGCGTGTTGCCAGGGAAGCAGACATAATAACATAGAGGGTAGATATTGGCCCAGCTCTAGTACTTTTAAGGCTTATCATAGATATAAAGGTTTTGTGTCACTTATCTAGAAATTGAATGATCAAAGTTGGAGTAGAACCTCCCCCCCAATTGAGATTAAATATTTACTACAACACATTATTTCCAAAATGGAGCAAACTATTGATGTTTAACTTTTAGACTCTACTATAATATATATTAGTGATGGTTCCTGTGATTGTTCAAGTATCTGCAGAATACCACAAAGAGCTGAAAGTGACTGAAGAATATAAAACCTGCCCTAGGCTATTTTAAAATAAATATTGATAATGTACTACTTCATTAAAAAATTAAAACCTGGGATGAGCAGATAATCAGACAAAACATGGAAGTGGCACATTGTCCTCCCATCCAAGTGGGTATTCTCTCAGTGACACATCATTCATAATGTCAATCATTCTGTCTGTGGGAGAAGTTTTCTCATGCATTCTACAAATGTTAGTTCTCCACTTTATAAGGCAAAAGCCTCTTGTCAGGAAAGGTAGCACTGGTACAAGGACAACATGAGAACCTTATTTATTCTGTTTTTAAATGTAATAAATGTGCTCAAACTGTGTAATGGGGAGGAGATGGGCACTCAGGACCAATGCAGGGTGCTGACTGCCTGTGGCATCAGTATTCTCCTAGCAATACTTTTAAGTGTATTATCCAGAAGAGATTTCTCAAATATTTTGAAGAAACAAATACACTCATGCTTAAAAATTATCATCCACCAAGTAAAAATTATGTGTGTTAGTAAAGACATTTATGAGAAAACCAAAATGCTAACACAAAATGTCATTGCATAAATTTTTATTCTTATCAATAATAAAACTGTTTTATTCCTTTTGTTTTATTTGTTTGAAATAATAGTAAATAATTAAAACAATAATAATATTTATTCATTCATTTATTTATTTATTTATACCATTATTTAGATCTAGCTACCCTGGAATTCACTGTGAACATGTGATTAGCCTTGAATTTGCATCAATCCTCCTACATCAGCCTCCAGAGTATTGGAATTATAAATATGGACCATTCAGCTTAGTATTAAAATATGAATTTCCAATGTAAAAGAATGTATGTAGAATTTTTAACTCATGTCACTTATGTAAATCTAGATTGCATCAAGGCAACTGACAAATGTGGAACAATTATTTTAAACTAAAAAGATAATGTTTCACAATCCATGTGCTTATTCAATAGTAATATGATAAGCTCCCATTGTATGCAAACCATAGCTGAAGGATTTCAGGTGTACTCTGAAAAATAAGATGTGGTTTTATTCATGAGAGGTTTATATTCCCCTTCAGAATTTATAGCACCACTTTAAATCAGCCAGAGCCTTGTTAGGACATAAATTTCTTTAGTAGTCATCAGAATAAATGAGTTCTATTGAACTCCACATATGAAGAGTAATCTGTCTGAAGTTGAAATTTAGAACATGGTCCTGTTTACAATAGCATCAAACAAAATCAAAGAAATAAATTTAAGAAGTACAATATTTGTACCCAGAAAGTTATAAAACTTTACAGTGAGATAATAAAGATAGAAACAGAGACCCTTCATGCTCAGGGGCTGTCACTCACTCCCCACATGAGCTAGAGATTAAATAGAACTTTGAAGCAACTCTATAAAAATTCAAATAGCTTTTTTTTTTCCTGGCAGCCATTTCAACAGCTGCTAAGCCTTACATGATAAGGCAAAACTAGAACAACTTAATGGATGCTGGAAAAGATAAGGATAGGACCCTTTTGCTTCCAATTTCAAACTTACTATATATTTCCAATCATCAGGGTGGGTGCAGAGTAGGAAAGCTAAGCATAGATCACTGAAGCAAGATTGATCAGGTAGATTGATAGATATTCATATATAAATACACACAAAAAAATCATATTCACAATCAAGTGGCTTTTTACAAAGGTGCAAGACAATTCATTAGGGGAAAGATAGATACTTGTTTGTACTTTGCACAAATAGTAATACTAATACAACAAGATCATCCAATAGATTAGAATAGCATGATGGGATATACATGCTGTCAGTCATTTCTAAGAATGAACTGTTGTCACAGGCTATATCATGTGTGGACAGAAGTCACTGCACAGGAGAAAAAAAATTAGTTGTAAAGCAGAACATGTGGAATGGTCCCATGTATATAGATATTTACTCTGAGAACACTTATAAAAACAAAATGAATTGATGATTGTCTAGGATGAACATAGAAAGAGAAGGGAACTAAAATAGCCATGAGGGCTTCTTTTGAAGGGGTAAAATGATCAACACCTGAATCAGAGAGATAGCTACAACTTTTAATAAAATTATTAAGGGCACTTGGACTATTATACAGAACAACTCCTAAAATAAAAACATATCTTAATCTTATTATTCTTAAAAGTGGTAGATAGAACTACATTTTTAATTAGCAATAGATGGATGGAAGAAAAGCTGATAGCATCTGTAATGTATTTCACGTGCAGTCACATTTCTTCCAGCTGTAGAAAGCATCAGACCATGACCTGTTCACTGCTGAACTAGACAAGAGATACAGAATGTGGTTTCTACAATAAAAGAAGATAAACAATGGAACACAACATAAGAATGTACAGGCTGGAGTTTATCCCAGGCATCCACCAGAAAATGTTCAAGGCTGTGAAACAAAAGAATGGAAGGGGACGTCCTAAGCAAAGAATAATAGAAAAGGCTGACATGGAAACAAAACCATTCTGCTGTGACTGAGCTACACTTCACAGGCCTGGGCCACTGTGATTTGAAGGTACCATGAAACTATTTCCCTAAAACATGCACAATCCAAATTGTTTCTTTGCCTTGATAAGCTTTAGACCATTGATTGCAGACTTAAGAATGCCCAGTAAAGTCAGAAAGGATTTCTACTTAGTTCGTAAATAGATGGTAGCAAAGCATTTTAGTTAGCACCAAGTACAATAATGTCCATCTGCTTAATCACTCAACAATTAAAAAAAAAAAAAAAAAAAAAAAACAGGACAAGAAAAATGGCTAAGTAAAGTGCTTGGAACATTCCCATGAGGACTTGAGTTCGAGCTTTAGAATCCAGTTTTTACAAGATGGCACATACTTGTCATCCCAGTTCTAGGGAGGAGGGAAAGTCATGTTTCCTGGGACTCACTAACCAGCCAGCCTAGCCTGCTTGGAGAGCTCCAGGGCAGTGAGGCATCGTGTCTCAAGGGAAAAGTGGACAGTGCTTAAGAAACAACACAGGAGGGCTGGTGAGATGGCTCAGTGGGTAAGAGCACCCGACTGCTCTTCCGAAGGTCTGGAGTTCAAATCCCAGCAACCACATGGTGGCTCACAACCATCTGTAACAAGATCTGACGCCCTCTTCTGGAGTGTCTGAAGACAGCTATAGTGTACTTACATATAGTAAATAAATAAATAAATCTAAAAAAAAAAAGAAAGGAAAAAAAAAGAAACAACACAGGAGCTTGTCATCTTCACATAAGCACATGCACACCTATGAGCATTTATACACATAATACAAAATTAATGATTTATTTAACAAGAAACTCTCTAGTACTACTATGACATACATGCTAAGCTGCCCATAGCATGATGAATGACCAGTCAGAAGCTGACCAGTGAAAATGTGCACATCTGTTTCCCACAGTTGCACCAAATCTAACCCAAGTCTTACGTGTGTCCACAGAACACACTGTAATTGTTATTTAATAAATATTTTCAATAAGTCAGTGAAAGTAGTGAAGGAAGCACCTCGAAAATACTATGCCAGAAAGAGGTATATAAGAGATAACATCACTGTTTACTTTTGGATACTAGACATCCTGAGTCAGCCATTTTATACAGACTCATAGTTTCCATGTCTCGTGTCTGCTAAATTTCACCTAACTCACACTGGATATCAGTACCATGTTTCCCAAGATAAACTGGCCCTTGTGGCTTCTGGTTTCTAACAAAATGGCATGGAGATTTAGCTTATCTTATTATTACTTTTATTTACATGTATTTTGAGCTTGATATATTGCTATTTCATAAGAGATTGCTCCTTCAGTGTCTTACAGAATCACTTGTTGCAGGATATTTGATTCCATTATGAACCCCAAGGTTCTGAATTGTAAGAATCTGTTTCTAATTGTAGATCAGCCTTGGATCCCAGAGCTTGTTTACATAAATAAGCAGTTGTAGTGTGGCTCAGCCATAGCACACAGCTTAAATCGAGGTGCTAAATAAAGTCAACCCCAGGTCTAGAGGCAGTGCAAGCAACCAGCTATAGAGAGTGAATGTAAGCAAAGGGAAAAGAGGGTCTCTGAGGAGAAGGGTATTTAAGACAAGGTAGAGAAGTGAAAGACCAGGGATGTCAGTAGAATAGGAAGGTCAGCTGGGTGCTTCCTCTGCTGTCTCAGCTAACAAACAGCATCTGGCTTCTGAGCCTTCATTCAATAAAATCGAATAGTTGGGATTTTTTTGTTTTGTTTTGTTTTTAAAAAACAACTGTCCTCTGGGAACACTTCTGCTCTGGTTGTTTCTTTGACAAGGCTAGCCTCCAAGCAGCAGGGCAAGCTCAGGTGTGGGCAAGTCTGATATTGAACTCTGAAAGGCCATGGTGCAACCTGAATGCTGTGTTCACCAGATGACCACAGAGTCTATGTCTAAAGTCCAACACTGCTCTCTGCATTTTAAACGTGCAGTATAAATTTAACAACTTTCTTTGGGCCAGAAACCTGTGTTCAACCCTCTGTTTGTCCTTTGAACATCTACTGACTCTCCCTAAATGGCACATGCAGCTTCTTAAAAGAAAAAAATTAAATTATGAATACATGTGTGTGGGTGTTTGGATGTGATTGTGTCAGAGACCCCTGGAGCTATAGGTTCCTGTGGTCTGCTATGTGTGTGCTAAGAATCAAAGCTAGGTTCTCTGTAGGAACAATAGGTGCTCTTGACCTCTGTCTGACCCACTCCTCCAGCACTACCACCACCCCTGCCCCTTTTAAAGTAACATTTTAGTTATGCACATCCTTGATGGTCTGAAAAGATTTTTGGGTGTTCTTGAACTGACTATAAATGTCTGAGTCTCTTGATTTGCTAACCTTTATAAAGTTATCTAGGCCAAGAGAGTGAACTGTTTTTATTAGATTCTTTGGGATGCTTATTAGAAGAGATACACCAGGCTTTTATTCATATAAGAACTCCCAGGGAAGCAGGATTGTGAAAGCAAATAGATATGAAGACTCTAGCTTAGCAAAACAGAGACAGAGACACAAAGACAAAGTGAGAAAACAATACAGCCAGAACTCAAATTCTCATTTGACCATGACATCTTTTCGATGTCATTGTGAAAAGGCAAAAGTCTGAAATTATTGGCCCTTCATATTTAGTAGAGCAAAAATTATAAGCTCCCTAAAGATAAATATTTTGAATTCTGAACTCCAGAATACACAAGGATTTATGGTCTAACTGCCCCTGAGTATTGTTAACAACTGAGTATGCCAGGGGCTTACAGTATCCTTCCTTCTGTGGCAAAAGTAAATTCATGAGCCACTGACCTCCAGAGCTCCTGAATAGCTTTGATGGAGGCTGTAGCCTTTGAATCATTATCGGATTTAACCTGGTCAATGACACAAGGAAATAATTTCAAGTGAGAACCAGGCTGTCAATTGAATAACAATGCTTTTACTTTTCTAATTATGAAAGTTTATCTTTGGAACATATGAGTGGTTTCTGAAATTCTTTGGAATGATAGTTTGTTAAATGCTCAAAAAAAATTAAACTCCAATGAATTCATTTATTCAAAGGCATATTCTCAACAGTGATTCAAAGAAAATAATTTAGAAAGATTATGTCATGGAAATTACAACAAATGATTTGATCTAGAGAAAATATTTAGACTTTCAGTATATGGTAACAGGAATGCAAGTATTTTTTCCTGGCTCTAATCCATAAGCACATAATTAAGAAAATAAAATCAGTGTTAGGGCCAACTTTTTAACTTAAAAGTTAAAATTTTATCTTCTCTTAAAACAAATTATAACAGCCAGGCAGTGGTGGTGCATGCCTTTAATCCCAGCACTTGGGAGGCAGAGGCAAATGGATTTCTGAGTTCAAGGCCAGCCTGGTCTACAGAGTGAGTTCTAGGACAGCCAGAGCTACACAGAAAAAACTTGTCTCAAAAAAACCAAACAAACAAACAAACAAACACACAAAAATTATAACAAAATTTGTAGTCAGCAGTAGAATTTAAGAAAACTCTTAGCTATTTTCTTCACTGCTGTGGTAAGGTACTCCAAGAAAAGCAACTTAGAGAAGAAAGGGCTTTCCACTCACAGTTTAAAGGGATACAGTCCACACAGCAGGGATGACCAGGAAGCAGGGGCTTGAGGCAGCTGTTCACATGTCTGCAGTCAGGAAGCACAGCAGCCTGTATGCTAGTGAGTGAAGCATGTCCCTTCTGCATGTAACTCCCCACAGTGTCCTCAGCTACACAGACTGGTGGGTCACCCTCCTCTAGTGTCAGAGCTTGAACATCACACATGTGTAGTCTATAGACATCGAAATACTAAGAAAATGTATTGCTTAGGTTTGATAAGCATTTTTTTTCAACTTAATGGAATTGAGGGACCCCATGGATTTAAAGAAGCATACACTTTAGGTGTGGTCTGTGAATTTGTTTGCAAAGAAGTGGAGAGTATGCGTCATAAAATGAGTGTAGCAGGTGTACTATAAATGTGGGTAGCATAAGCCTGAGGGACCAGGATGGAATAAAAAGGGACAAAGTGGGAAACTAGCTGTCACCTCTGAATGACTTTTGTAGAACAGGTATGTTTTTCTATTGCTATCTCCTGTGGACTTCAACTTTAATGTTATTTGGATTTAGATCTAGACTTGCACCAGAAAGGTTCCTGGAAGCTTTAGTGCCTAAGTAGGACCTGGCCACTCATTTGAGACTCAGCTTCTTAGACTCAGCAGCCACTGATTTCCCAGCCTTCCAGCCTGCACACAGCAGCTGCAGGACGCTGCAGCCCCAAAGTCTGTGAACCAATCTAATAAGCCCTCTCTTATGATGATATATTTTCCATTGGCTCCATTCCTCTGGAGGACACTAATACTGTGCCCTTCTGCCTTTCATAAATGGCTACTAAAGAGGGGAGGTAGCCAGAGGCAAGCGATAAAGTAAGTGCTTAGTCACCCCTCTGAGACACCTGGACGAAACATAAAGCAGACCCTGGTAGATGGTAAAGTTTTTATTAGGAGACATATATTAAAAGCTGCTGGAATGTCTTTAAGGAAATGGGATATAGGACAATCAATATTCCACTCAGCCAACTATAAGAAGAAAAAAAATTATTTCTATGAAAGAACCATTAACTGTTATAGAACAACACTGATAAAGATAAAAATTTTACACCCATAATAATGCATGTGTTTTTATGGTGTTCCCTGCAGCCTAAATGGTCTCTGTTTCAGTTGCTCTGACTTAAATCAAGCTGCTGTATCCAACCCTTTCTTGGAAGGCACTTAGAGGCCTGCTGCTATACAGCTTTAGCAGCTTGCCTCCCTACACCCTAAGATAGCTGATGCATTAACCAGAAGGGCTACTGCAAGCTTTAATCTCTGTAAGAGCAGCATTCAGACCATAATTGTCCTAGAAAATAATTCATGCTCAAAGAGCAAAAGCAAAGGCCCCTTTGTTCTCTTTATTCCAAGTATTTTCCTCAAACTGAACTCAAAGAAAAGATCATGCCAGTCATCTAGGCAGACTTCCTGTGAAGCAGAATGGAGGCTTTCTGGGACTGGCACACTACACAAAGGATACCTGATCACAGAGTGGGATTGCTTACATATTGGCTGCAAGTCAACCAATTTAATTACACAAATAGCAAAACAACAGTCACCTGGTTGCTGCTACGTACAATTGTTACTATTAGTCTTGCTAAATTTGCAGAGCTATAGTTTTCTGTGACACACAATGAGGATAAATACAGAAAAGAAAAAGCAAGCATAAAGGCATTTGTTATGTGTAGACAAAGGAGATTCAGCAAGAGAAAGGGTATAATTGAAGGATTTTCAGGAACATGTTTCTTATTCCCATTTCAGAGATGGATGAATGATGAGCATATGACATATTCAAGGTAATAGGTCCAAGCCTCTGGGTAAATGTTCAAAGCCAGCCCTCACATGAGAAGTTAGAGTCTCCACTATAAAGCACTATCTTTTTGAAGATAGAATGTGAGTTTGCCTTTGAACAAGTTCAGGAAGTTCATAAAAGTTAAGAGAAGAATTTGAGCATTCCAGGAGTTTGGAGGAAGAAAGTAAGTAAGAATATCAAGGATAAATAAAAAGTAATTTGATTTGAGTGAAAAATATAGCAAGACATCAATTAGAAAATACACCAGGTGGATTGCAACTGCACCTGGGAATGGAGCCTGTGCTGTGCATCCTAACCCACTCAGCCCACACCCAAAGGCAGCTTGACCACAAGGAGTTCTGACACACAGGATCACAGGATCACAGAAAGGACCGGCTCCAGTAAGAGACAGCAAGGTCAATTAACACCAGAGATAACCAGATGACAAGAGGCAAGCAAAAGAACATAAGCAATAGAAACCAATGCTACTTGGCAACATCAGAACCCAGTTCTCCCACCACAGCAAGCCCCAGATATGCCAACATACCTAAAAAGCAAAACTCAGATCTAAAATCCCATCTCATGAAGATGAAAGAGGACTATTAGAAGGACATAAATAACTCCCTTAAAGAAATACAAGGGAACACAAGTAAACAAGTAGAAGTCCTTAAAGAGGAAACACAAATCTATCAAAGACATACAAAAAAAAAAAAATCAAAACCACAATCAAACAGGTGAAGGAGTTAAAAAACTGCTGCCCAAGATCTAAAAATGGAAATAGAAACATTAAATAAAACACAAAGGGAAGCAACCCTGAAGATTTTTCATCTAGGAAAAAACCTAGGAAGGAAATCAGGAGTCACAGATGCAAACATCACCAACAGAATACAAGAGATAGAAGACAGAATCTCAGGAATAGAAGACACCATAGAAGGTATTGACACAACAGTCCAAGAAAATACAAATACCAAAAGGCTCCTAACTCAAAATATTCAAGATATCCAGGACAAAATGAAAAGATCAAACCTAAGAATACATGGTATAGAAGACAGCAAAGATCACCAACTCAAAGGGCTGGCTAACATCTTCAACAAAACTATAGAAGAAAACTCCCTAACTTACAGAAAGAGATGCTGATAAACTTACAGGAAGCCTACAGAACGCCAAATACATTGAACCAGAAAAGAAATTCCTACCATCACATAATATTCAAAACACCAAATACACACATCAAAGAAAGAATATTAAAAGTGGTAAAAAAAAATCAAGTAACATATAAAGGGAGACCTATCAGAATTACACAAAACTTATCAACAAAGACTCTAAAAGAGAGAAGATCTTGGGCAGATGTCCTATAGACACTATAAGAGCAAAAATACCAGCCAGGCTTCTATACCCAGCAAAACTCTCAGTTATCATAGTTAGAGAAACCAAGACACTCCATGATAAAACCAAGTTTAAATGATATCTTTCTACTAATCCAGCCAGAAAGAGGATAATAGAAGGAAAATGCTAATACAAGGAGGGAAACTACACCCAAGAAAAAGCAAGAAATTAATCTTCTGACAACAAATTTAAAAGAAGAGAGTCACACATATATAATTCCAGCTCTAACAACAAAAATAACAGGAAACAACAATTATTGGTCCTCAGTATCTCTCTACATCAATGTATTCAACTACCCAATTTAAAAAAAAACATAAGCAAATAGACTAAATACTTAAAGAGGAGCCTGCATTTTGTTGCATACAAGAAACACAACTCAGTGACAAAGATATACACCAACTCAGAGTAATAGGCTGAAAAATTTTTTCCAAGCAAATGGTCACAAAACACAAGCAAGAGTAGCTGTTCTAATGTCCAATAATTAAACTTTCAACCTAAGTTATCAAAAAAGATGGAGAAGGACACTTTACATCCATCAAAGGAAAAATAAACTAAGATAAACTCTCAATTCTGAACATCTATGCCCCAAATACAAGGGTACCCACATTTTTAAAAGAGATGTTATTAAAGCTCAAAGCATACATTGAAATTTACACAATAATAGTGGTAGACTTCAACACCCCACTCTTACCAATGGGCAGATCACAGAAACAAACTAAACAGAGACACAGTGAAACTAACAGAAGTTATGAAACAAATGGATTTAGCAGATAGCTACAGAACATTTCATCCTAAATATATATACATTCTCAGCACCTCATGATACCACCTCAAAAACTGGCCATATAATCAGAAACAAAACAAGCCTCAACAGATACAAGAAAATTGAATTAATCACACATATTCTATCAGGACATCATGGACTAAGACTGCTCTTCAATAACAGCAAAAACAACAGAAAGCCCACATATACGTGGAAGCTGAATAATTCTTGACTCAATAATAACTTGGTCAGGAAAGAAAAAAAGAAAGAAATTAAAGACTTTGTAGAATTAAACAGAAAATGAAGGCACAACATACTCAAAGTTATGGGACACAATGAAAGCAGGATTAAGAGGAAAACTCATAGCTCTGAGTGTCTCCAAAAAGAAGTTGGAGAGATCATACACTAGCAGCTTAACAATACATCTGAACGCTCTAGAACAAAAACAAGCAAATATACCCATGAGGAGTAGATGGCTAGAAATAATCAAATACAGGACTGAAATCAACCAAGTGGAAACAAAGAGAACTATACAAAGAATCAACCAAACCAGGAGGTGGTTCTTTGAAAAAATCAACAAGATAGATAAACCATCAGCCAATCTACTTAGAGGGCACAAAGACAAAATTAACAAAACTAAAAATGAAAAAGGATACATAACAACAGAAACTTAAGAAATTCAAAAAAACCATCAGATCCTATTACAAAGCTTATAATCAACAAAATTGGAAAAATCTAGATGAAATGGATAATTTTCTAGACAGATACCAGGTACCAAACTTAAATCAGGATCAGATAAACCATGTAAACAGCCCCATAACCCCTAAAGAAATAGTAGTCATTAAAAGTCTCCCAACCAATAAAAGCCCAGAGTCAGATGACTTTAGTGCAGAGTCCTATCAGAATGAAAACAGAAGGAACACTGTCTAATTTGTTCTGTGAAACCACAATTATATTGACACATAAACCTCACAAAGACCCAACAAAGAAAGACAACTTCAGACCAATTTCCCTTATGAATATCAATGCAAAAATACTTAATAAAATTCCAGCAGACAGAATCCAAGAATATATCACAATAATAGTTCAATGTGATCAAGCAGGGCTTCATCCCATGAATTCAGGGATGGCTCAATATACAGAAATCCATCAATGTGATCCACTATATAAACAAACTCAAAGGAAAAAAAAAAACTGCATGACCATTTAATTGGATGCTGAAAAAGCTTTTGACAAAATACAATGACCCTTTATGTTAAAAGTGTTAGAGAGATCAGGAAATCAAGGACCATACCTAACATAATAAAAACAATATACAGCAAACCAATAGCCAACATCAAACTAAATGGGGAGAAACTTGAAGCAATCCAACTAAAATCAGGGACAGCACAAGACTGCCTACTCTCCCCCATCTATTCAGTATAGTACTCAAAGTTCTAGTCAAAGCAATTAGACAACAAAAGGAGATCAATGGGATGCAAATTGGGAAAGAGGAAGTCAAGATATCACTATTTGCAGATGATATGACAGTATACATAAGTGATCCCAAAAATTCTACCAGAGAACTCCTACATCTGATACACTTCAGCAAAGTGGCTGGTTACAAAATTAACTCTAACAAATCAGTAGCCTTCCTGTACTCAAGGAATAAACAGGCTGAAAAAGAATTTAGGCAAATGACACCCTTCCCAACAGTCACAAATAATATAAAATATCTTGGTGTGACTCTAACAAAACAAGTGAGAGATCTATATGACAAGAACTTCACATCTCTGGAGAAAGAAATCAAAGAAGACCTCACAAGATGGAGAGATCTCCCATGCTCATGAACCAGTAGGATTAACTTAGTAAAAATGGTCATCTTACCAAAAGCCATCAACAGATTCAATGCAATCCCCATCAAAATTCCAACACAGAATTGAGCAATTCTCAAATTCATCTGGAATAACAAAAACCCAGAAAAGCGAAATCTATTCTCAACAATAAAAGAACATCTGAGGGATGTCTGTAGACTGTACTACAGAGCAACAGTGATAAAAACCGCATAGTATTGGTAGAGACAAGAAGGTAGATTAATGGAATAGAATTGAAGACCCAGAAATAAACCCATATACCTATGGTCACTTGATCTTTGATAAAGAAGCCAAAACCATCCAGTAGAAAAAAGACATTTTCAACAAATGGTGCTGTTTCAACTGGTTGCCAGCATGTAGAGAAATGAAAATTGATCTATTCTTATCTCCTTGCACAAAGCTCAAGTCTAAGGAATCAAGGACCTCCACGTAAAAACCATATATGCTTAAGCTAATAGAAGAGATGTTCGAGAAGAGCCTTGAGCACATCAGCTCAGGGGAAAATTTCCTAAACAGAACACCAATGGTTTGTGCTCTAGTATCAACAATCGACAAATATATATTCTCATAATATTGAAAAGCTTCTGCAAGGCAAAGGACACTCTAAATAGGACAAAATAACAACCTACCAGTTGGGAAACTATCTTTACCAACCCTACACCAAGTAGAGGGCTAATATCCAAAATAGACAAAGAACTCAAAAAGTTAAACTCCAGAGAACCAAATAATCCTATTTAAAATGGAATAGAGAGCTAAACTAACAACTCTCAACTGAGGAAATCTCAAATGGCTGAGAAGCACTTAAAGAAATGTTCAACATCCTTAGACATCAAGGAAATGCAAGTCAAAATGACCCTAAGATTCTAACTCACACCAATCAGAATGGTTCAGATCAAAAACTCAGGTGACAACAGATGCTGGTAAGGATGTGGAGAAAAAGGAACACTCTTCCATTGCCGGTGGGATTGCAAGCTGGTACAACCACACTGGAAATCAATCTGGTGGTTCCTCATAAAACTGGAAATAGTTCTACTTGAAAACCCAGCTTTACCACCCACTGGTCATATAGCCAAATGATGCTCTGACATATAACAACGACACATGCTTCACTATGTTCATAGCAACCTTGTTTATAATAACCAGAAGCTTGAAACAACCCAGATGTGCCTCAACAGAAGAATGGATACAGAAAATGTGGTACATTTACACAATGGAGTACTACTCAGCTATTAAAAACAATGACTTCATGAAATTCTCAGGTCAATGGATGGAACTAGAAAATATCATCCTGAGTGAGGTAACCCAGACACAAAAGAACACACATGGTATGTTTCACTGATAAGTGGATATTAGCCCAAAAGCTCTGAATGCCCAGTATACAACCCATAACCGCATGGAGATTAAGAAGTAGGAAGATCAGTATGGATACTTCAATCCTATATACAATGGGGAATAAAATAATCACTGGAGGTAGAGGGAGGAAGGGACCTTGGAGGGAGAGAGGATGTGGATAGAAAGGGGGGACAGGACCAGGTATTGGAAGGAACAGGAGAGAAGTACAGAGGGTCAGGAAATGGAGTAGAAATATGTAGCAGTGAAGGATGAGCCACTAGAAAGTCCTAGACTCCAGGAAAGCAAGAGGCTCCCTGGACCCAGTAGGGATGACTTTAGCTGAAATACCCAACAAAGGGAAGATTCCCATATCCACATTGTTTACTGGGGGGGGGGGGGGAGGGGCTTCAAGTAAGTTAAGGCTCTCCAGAGTCTTACAATGGAAGAAGTTAGGGAAGGACTGAAGAAGCTGAAGGGGATTGCAAATCCCATAGGAAGAACAATATCAACTAACCAGACCACCCAAAGCCCTCAGAGACTAAACCACCAACCGAAGGGTTTACAGAGAGGGATCCATGGCTCCACATACATATGCAGCAGAGAATGGCCTGTGTCCCTCTAGAACTGCAATCCAAAACAAACCCTTTCTTCCCTTAAAACTGCTTTTGTCAGGGTTTTTTTTTTTTTCACAGTAGTTAGGAACTAATTAATACAAGACCTCAAGAAAGCACAACAAGCAAAATGGCCATGTGTGAAAACCAAGCTAAGAGCTATATTTTTTAAAGTAATTCCATTTGTTGAATAACTCCTGAATGTTAAGCATCATTTTACTCTTCATATCTCCTTTGAAAATGTAATCATTATCATTTTATTATTCCTCCTGTTATAACAGCATCAATGACCCTGGATATGAAAATCCCATAGTACTTCTCCAAATTTGGAAAGAAAGCAATCATTCAAACCACACTTCAATGAACGAAACCAATAGAAAGAACTTCTGTCATGCATTTTTTAATCTGAAAGCCTTTATAAAGAAACTCTAGAAAAATAAGTTACTGCATTTTAAGTCTAAAGCTTCATATATCAAACTATGTACCGATTTAAAGGAATGTTATTTACAAATATAAATATATTTAGCATGCAGTGTGAACAAATTGATATTATAAATAGAAAATGATTAAATGACATAATCAGTTTTGGATGGATAGGTACTTAATGAAGTATCATTTCCCAAAGCATACTCAGCTGAAAAGACGTTCTTGGGGGTAAGAGTTGAACAAAAATTTGTTCACATTAGAATTTTGAGAGGTTGTTTTATTCAAATGCCATATATGCTCTATTTTTTTACCCGTTTTCTATACATTCTTTTATTTTGGGCTTTTCGTGGGTATTTTTTATACTATTTGCTATGCATTCATAACTATACTTTTTTAACTGACACACAAAAACATAAAATTTATACATATTAATATTAATGTTGTGCCATGTGATGTTTTCATACAAATGCATTAAATATGTTCATATTATACAACATTTAGATGAGAGTAGGTATATGTAGCTCCTCAAATCTCTAGCATTTCTGATGAAACACTCAAGTCCTTTCAGGCTTTTGAGATATACAGTACAGAACTGCTGCTAATAGTCACCCAGTGTGTGATAGCACACCAGAACATCTTCTCCAATCTATTGTGAGACCCCAACTTAGAACGTTTCTCCCTGGAAGGTAAAGCCCCTGGACTTTCCCCAAGCTTGTTTTCCCTGATCTCTAAAAATACAGCCAGAAAGAGGCTCTTTGTTCTCTATAGTCAGCAAAAAGCCTTTTTTGTTTCTGTGCCTTACAGCCAGAGATGTGATAATTAAAGGACATGGAGATAGACACTGCCAGAGAGGAGCTGCAGTTCACTCCACCCCCCCTCGCCAGAAAGGAGCTATAGCCTGACTCTCCTCCTAACTCCTCCCAATTCCTCAGCTAGCTGTTTAAAGCCCCCTACTGTTGCCGCAGGGGGTCGAACTCCCCTGCCCTGAGGAGTTCATCCTCAGCAAACTGATAATAAAACCTCTTGCAGTTTGCATCAGGTATGGTTTTCTCTCGAGTCATTGGGGAGCTGGCCAGCTAATCCCGGGACTTGAGCGGAGGCCCAGTTTTGAGGGTCTTACGCTATCCATAACTGAGCAGCTACTGACCCATCTCTCTCCATCCATTCTCACCACTAACCTATCTAGTCTCTTATATTGAATGACTACTCTTAACTTTCAATATGGGATCAAAGTTTTAGATTCCACATATTAGAGAGATCAGGTGACACTTGCCTTTCTATGACCAGCTTGTTTTCACATAATAACCTCTAGCTCAAAACAGACACACAGAAGTTTTACTATGATAAGCATTTTCTATCTCTTCCAAAGCACATGGTTTCATCCTGTAATGTATGTGCTGTTCTTTCCTTTCTCTTTGCTCTGCTCTTTAGACTAGCATCCAGACCTGACAGCTTAGACCTATTTGTTTTGGTGAGGCTCTTGTCTGGGTTATCAAAAGCTTGGTATACCCAAGATACAATTCACAGACCACATGAAGCTCAAGACGGAAGACCAAAGTGTGGATGCTTCAGTCCTTCTTAGAATGGGGAACAAAATACTCATGGAAGCAAATATGGAGACAAGACGTGGAGCAGAGACTGAAGGAAAGGTCATCCAAAGACTAGCACACCTGGGGATCCATCCCATATACAGTCATCAAACCCAGACACATTGTGGATGGCAAAAAGTGCTTTCTGACAGGAGCCTGATATGGCTGTCTCCTGAGAGGCTCTGCCAGTGCCTGACAAATTCAGAAGTGGGTGCTTGCAGCCAAACATTGGACTGAGCACAGGGTCCCCAATGGAAGAGTAAGAGAAAGGACTGAAGGAGCTGAAGGGGTTTGCTACTCCATAGAAAGAACAACAACATCAATCAACAAGACCCCCCAGAGCTCCCAGGGACTAAACCACCAACCAAAGAGTACACATGGAGTGACCCATGGCTCCACCCACACATGTAGCAGAGAATGTCCTTGTCGGGCGTCAATGGGAGGAGAAGCCCTTGGTCCTGTGAAGGCTCGATGCCCCAGTGTAGGGGAATACCAAGGAGGGGAGGCAGGTGTTAGTGGGGTGGGTGGGGTAGCACCCTCATAAAATCAGAGGTAGGAGGAATGGGATAGGGAGTTTCCAGAGGGCCAGGAAACGGGATAACATTTGAAATATAAATAAAGAAAATACCCAATAAAAGAAAATATAAAGATTCCATTCTTCCAAATAGTTGTAATTTATGTCAGTCAAAATGAGTATATAGTCTCAACAAGTCTTTTGTTCACCTTGGGTTTTGGGGCATGGTCTTTTCCCTCCCAACAATGATGAAGTTGTTTTTTAAACTTCAGGTGTTGGTTTTAAGATGTTAAGAGTATTAAAGTATAACTGCCCTTTAATTAGTCTGATGGTTGCAGAAATTTGTATCCATATTTTGAAACTTCTTAAATTCTATAACTATAAATTTGAGGGTGTTGAATGATCAACACAAAAATGGCCTCTCAATCCCATTGTTTTCAATTAGCTTCACCATCACCATTCCCAATAATGAACTGCATAAATGGGATTTTGTTGTATACATGAAACAAACCAAAAAAAAAAAAAAATCATTGAGTTGAAAATGGCTGAAAATATTCCCAGAACAAGATTTCTCAGATATGCATTACCCAGTGAACAATGTGACTAATACTATAAAGAAGATGTAGAGTTGACATTATGGATTCTTAGTGTCCAGATGCTTATTTGTTGTCACAATTCAAGCCCATTGATCCCTAGCTCCAGATCTTCTTAGCTATCCTGAGATCAAGAGAGTACTGAACACTCTGGAAGCAGAGTTATAACACCAGATAGACAAAATGAACTAAATGTGCTATCATCCTTCCACACTCAGAGCATACACTAATATCTCACTTTTATTTATGAAACCTAAGCATTTCTTCTCAAAAAATGGCTTCCATCAGAATCGGTTTTGTAAGATAACAGAGCAGAATGTCCACAGTAAATGGACAGTGAAAATGGCTAAGATCCTGTTTTTTATTATTATTGGACTTTTTATTTACATTTCAAATGTTTTTCTTTTTCCAGGTCTCCCCTTCAGAAACCACCTATCCCATCTCCCTGCCTCTATGAGGGTTCTCTCCTTCCTACCCACCCACTCTTGTCTTCACCTGGCATTACCCTATATTGGGGCATTGAACACCTTCAGGTCCAAGGGCCTCTCTTCCCACTGATGTCTAAGAAGGCCATCATCTCCCACATATGCGGCCAGCACCACAGGTCCCTCCCTGTGTATTCTTTGGTTGGTGGTCCAGTTCCCAGGAGCTCTGGATGGTCTGGCCTGTTAACACTGTTGCTCCCTCCATGGGGTTGTAAATCCACTCAGCTACTTCAGTTCCTTCTCCAACTCCTCCATCAAGGATCCCCATGCTCAGTCCACTGGTTGGCTGTGAGCATCTGCCTCTGTATTTGTCAGGCTCTGACAGGGCCTTTCAGGAGACACCAATATCAGACTTCCATCAGCAAGTACTTCCAGGCATCCATAATAGCTTCTGGGTTGGGTGGCTATATATGGGATGAATCCCCGGATGGGGCAGTGTATTAGTCAGGGTTCTCTAGAGTCACAGAACTTATGAATAGTCTCTAGATAGTAAAAGGAATTTATTGATGACTTACAGTCGGCAGCCCAATTCCCAACAATGATTCAGTCGCAGCTGTGAATGGAAGTCCAAGGATCTAGCAGTTACTCAGTCTCATGTAGCAAGCAGGCGAAGGAGCAGGAGCAAGAGCTAGACTCCCTTCTTCCAATGTCCTTATATTGTCTCCAGCAGAAGGTGGAGCCCAGATTAAAGGTGTGTTCCACCACACCTTTAATCCCAGATGAAAGGTGTAGCCCAGATTAAAGGTGTGTTCCTTAAACTCGGAGATTCAATCTTCTGGAATCCATAGCCACTATGGCTCAAGATCTCCATACCAAGATCCAGATAAGGATCTCCAAGCCTCCAGATAAGGGTCACTGGTGAGCCTTCCAATTCCGGATTGTAGTTCATTCCAAATATTGTCAAGTTGACAACCAGGAATAGCCACTACAGGCAGTATCTGGAAAGCCTTTCCTTCAGTCTGTGCTCCACACTTTATTTCCATATTTCCTCTTGTGAGTAATTTATTCACCCTTCTAAGAAGGACTGAAGCATCTACATTTGGTCTTACTACTTAGGCTTCATGTGGTCTGTGAATTGAATCTTGGTTATTCTGAACTTTTGAGCTAATATCCACTTATCAGTGAATACATACCATGTGTGTTCTTTTATGACCAACTTGAGTAACTCAAGATGATATTTTCAAGTTCCATACATTTGCCTGTGAATTTCATGAAGTCACTGTTTTAATAGCTGAGTAGTACTCCATTGTGAAGATGTATGACATTTTCTGTATCAATTCCTCTGTTGAGGAAGATCTGGGTTGTTTCCAGCTTCTGGATATTATAAATATGGATACTATGAACATAGTGGAACATGTGTCCTTATTACATGTTAGAGCATCTTCTGAGTGGTATAGCTGGGTCCTCAGATAGTACTATGTTGAATTTTCTGAGGAACCACCAGACTGATTTCCAGAGTTGTTGTACCAGTTTGCAATCCCACCAGCAATGGAGGAGTGTTCCTTTTTCTCCACATCCTCTCCAGCAGCTGTTGTCATCTGAGTTTGTGATCTTAGCCATTCTGACTGATGTGAGATGGAATCTTAGGTTCGTTTTGACTTACATTTCCCTGATGACTAAGGACGTTGAACATTTTTTTAGGTGTTTTTCAGCCATTTGAGTTTCCTCATTTGAGAATTCTATTTAGCTCTGTTCCCCATTTTTTAAGAGAGTTATTTGGTTTTCTGGAGTCTAACTTCTTGAGCTCTTCCTGTATATTGGATATTAGCCCTCTACATGTGAGATTCATAAAGATCCTTTCCCAATCTGTTGGTTGCTGCTTTGTTTTATTGACAGTGTCCTTTGCCTTGCAATTTTATGAGGTCCCATTAATCAATTCCTAATCTTAGAGCATAACTCATTGGTTTTCTGTTCAGGAAATTCTCCCCTGTGCCCATGTGTTAGAGACTTTTCCTCCTCTATTAGATTCAGTGTATCTGGTTTTATGTGGAGATCCCTGATCCACTTGGACTTGAGCTTTATACAGGGAGATAAGAATGGATCAATTTTCATTCTTCTTCATGTTGACCACCAGTTGAGCAAACCACCATTTGTTGAAAATGCTGTCTTTTTTCCACTGGATGGTGTTAGTTTCTGTGTCAAAGTTCAAGTGACCATAGATGTGTGGGTTCATTTTGGGGTCAATTCTATTCCATTGATCTACCTGCCTATCACTGCACCAATACCATACAGTTTTATCACTATTACTCTGTAGTACAGCTTGAGGTTAGGGAAAGTTAATTCCCCCAGATGTTCTTTTATTGTGGACAATAGTTTTTGCTATCCTGGCTTTATTGTTATTCCAAATGAATTTGAGAATTTCTTTCTAACTCCATGAAGAATTGAGTTGGAATTTTGATGGAAATTACATTGAATCTGTTGAGAGTTTTCTGTAAGATAGCCATTTTTACTATATTAATCCTGCCCCTTGAACATAGAAGAACTTTCCATCTTCATAAGTCTTCTTCAATTTCTTTCTTTAGAGACTTGAAGTTCTTCTCATACAGATCTTTCACTTACTTACTTAGAGTCACACCAAGGTATTTTATATTATTTGTAACTATTGTGAAGGGTATCCTTTCCCTAATTTCTTCTCAGCCCGTTTATCCTTTGAGTATAGGAAGGCTACTGATTTGTTTGAGTTAATTTTATATCCAGTCACTTTGCTGAAATTGTTCATCAGCTGTAGGAGTTCTCTGATGGAGTTTTTGGGTCACTTAAGTATACTATCATATCACCTGCAAATAGTGATATTTTGACTTCTTCCTTTTCAATTTTTATCCCTTTGACCTCCTTTTACTGTCTAATTGCTCTAGCTTGAATTTCAAGTACTATATTGAATAGGTGGGGAGAGAGTGGGCAGCCTTGTCTAGTCCCTGATTTTGGTGGGTTTGCTTCAAGTTTCTCTCCATTTAGTTTGATATTGGCTACTGGTTTGCCATATATTGCTTTTACTATGTTTAGGTATGGGCCTTGAATTCCTGATCTTTCCAAGACTTTGAACATGAAGGAATGTTGAATTTTGTGAAATGCTAATGAAGTTATCATATGGGTTTTTTTTTTCTTTTAATTTGTTTATGTAGTGGATTACATTGATGGATTTCCATATATTGAACCATCTCTGCATTCCTGGAATGAATCCTACTTGATCATGGTAAATGATTGTTTTGATGTGTTCTTGCATTCAGTTTGCAAAAATTTTATTGAATATTTTGGCATTGAAATTCATAAGGGAAATTGGTCTGAAGTTCTCTTTCTTTGTTGGGTCTCTGTGAGGCATTATGTGTGGCTTCATAGAACAAATAGGATAATGTTCCTGAGGTTTCCGGGTGGTCCCTCTGAGCAGAAGTGGTGGTCATACCTGTGCTCACAAGCTGTCTGTACTATTGGAAGACCAGCTGTCTCCTGGTGGTATTTAAGTATCGAACACTGTGGCACAGGATCAGCTCGAACACTTCTAAGATTTTTATCTCCACTAATCTTAGGCCCTCCTCCCTGAAAATGTGAGATGAAGAAATGACATACTAGGACCAATGAGCCAACAACACGGAGACTACTGTGCTTGCAGCAACAACACTCGTTAGATGATATTATTTATTTCTGGGCAACCAGGGTTTGCTAAAACGATTATTAACAGTATAGATTATAGTTGCCTAGATCAGGCCATCTCACGAGCAGCATGGAAATGACACTGTGCTGATCAAGAGCTGAACAGAGACATTAAAATGATGAAATGTGTAGCTTCTAACTCCTATTTTTCTTCTAAAGTAAGAGGTTTAAAATTTTATGTACTGAGAGAGTAAAAGTTTTGCTGTTTGTCAAGAAATGAATAACCATCAGCCAGCATTTAAGTGTTCTAGTCCATTTTTCCAAAGAGTGCATATTTAAATATCAGAGAAATTGTGAGCTGAAAAGATGGTTCAGTCAGTAAAATGCTTACTAAAATGCTTGTTCTAAAAGCATGATGATCTACTTGATCCCCAGGATCCAGCTTTGGAAGCTTAAAGTGGTGCTCCAATGTGTGCTTATAATCCCAGTACTAATACAGTAGAACCTGGTGGATCATCCACCAGAAAAACCCACGCCAGAACAAGACCATGCCCCAAAACCCAAGGTGAACAATGCCTGAAGGAGGGTCTGTCATTGTCCTCTCTTCTCCGCACATGTGTGCTCAGGAATAGGCACACACACACACATACACACGTGCACAAAAAGATGTATGAGACAGAAAAACATCCTGTTTTGAAGAATGACATGAATAGGGGGGAAAAAAGTAAATAAAAGTAATTAAGTTCTAGCACAGTGCCAATTATCTGTGGCTCTCTTAAAACAAAGTCTCAGCAGCAACGGTCGCCATCTTGGTTCCAGGACTCAGCAGAACTTAGGAAATTAGTCTGAACAGGTTAGAGGGTGCGCCAGAGAACCGGACAGCTTCTGGGACAGGCGGAAGCACAGAGCTGCTGAGGCAGCACCCTTGGCGGGCCGCAGACAGCCGGCCACCGTCCGGACCAGAGGACAGGTGTACTCGTGGCTTGGGAGGCGGCCTCAGCCTCAGCAGCAGCGGTCGCCATCTTGGTTCCGGGACTCCGCGGGACCTAGGAAATTAGTCTGAACAGGTTAGAGGGTGCGCCAGAGAACCGGACAGCTTCTGGGACAGGCAGAAGCACAGAGCCACTGAGGCAGTACCCTTTGCAGGCTGCAGACAGCCGGCCACCGTCCGGACCAGAGGACAGGTGTCCGCCTGGCTCGGGAGGCGGCCTCAGCCTCAGGAGCATCGGTCGCCATCTTGGTTCCAGGACTCCCTGGAACTTAGGAATTTAGTCTGCACAGGTGAGAGTCTGCACCACAGAAGCTGACAGCATCTAAGAAACTGCCAAAGCAACACAGCTTCTGAGAGAGGCCCTGTTTTGGGCCTTCTTCTTCGACCAGGAGGAGGTCCAAAAACAAGATATCTGCGCACCTTCCCTGTAAGAGAGCTTGCCAGCAGAGAGTGCTCTGAGCACTGAAACTCAGAGGAGAGAGTCTGTCTCCCAGGTCTGCTGAGAGACGGTAACAGAATCACCAGAAGAACAATCTCTAAACAGAGTCAACTATAACTACTAACTCCAGAGATTACCAGATGGCGAAAGGTAAACGTAGGAATCCTACTAACAGGAACCAAGACCACTCACAATCATCAGAACCCAGCACTCCCACTTCGCCCAGTCCAGGGCACCCCAACACACCCGAAAACCTAGACCTAGATTTAAAAGCATATCTCATGATGATGGTAGAGGACATCAAGAAGGACTTTAATAAATCACTTAAAGAAATACAAGAGAACACTGCTAAAGAGTTACAAGTCCTTAAAGAAAAACAGGAAAACACAATCAAACAGGTAGAAGTCCTTACAGAAAAAGAGGAAAAAACATACAAACAGGTGATGGAAATGAACAAAACCATACTAGACCTAAAAAGGGAAGTAGACACAATAAAGAAAACTCAAAGTGAGGCAACACTGGAGATAGAAACCCTAGGAAAGAAATCTGGAACCATAGATTTGAGCATCAGCAACAGAATACAAGAGATGGAAGAGAGAATCTCAGGTGCAGAAGATTCCATAGAGAACATCGGCACAACAATCAAAGAAAATGGAAAATGCAAAAAGATCCTAACTCAAAATATACAGAAAATCCAGGACACAATGAGAAGACCAAACCTACGCATAATAGGAGTGGATGAGAATGAAGATTTTCAACTCAAAGGACCAGCAAACATCTTCAACAAAATTATTGAAGAAAACTTCCCAAATCTAAAGAAAGAGATGCCTATGAACATACAAGAAGCCTACAGAACTCCAAATAGACTGGACCAGAAAAGAAATTCCTCCCGACACATAATAATCAGAACAACAAATGCACTAAATAAAGATAGAATACTAAAAGCAGTAAGGGAAAAAGGTCAAGTAATATACAAAGGCAATCCTATCAGAATTACACCAGATTTTTCACCAGAGACTATGAATGCCAGAAGAGCCTGGACAGATGTTATACAGACACTAAGAGAACACAAATTCCAGCCCAGGCTACTATACCCAGCCAAACTCTCAATTACCATAGATGGAGAAACCAAAGTATTCCACGACAAAACCAAATTCACACATTATCTCTCCACGAATCCAGCCCTCCAAAGGTTAATAACAGAAAAAAACCAATACAAGAACGGGAACAATGCCCTAGAAAAAACAAGAAGGTAATCCCTCAACAAACCTAAAAGAAGACAGCCACAAGAACAGAATGCCAACTCTAACAACAAAAATAACAGGAAGCAACAATTACTTTTCCTTAATATCTCTTAACATCAATGGTCTCAACTCCCCAATAAAAAGACATAGACTAAAAAACTGGCTACACAAACAAGACCCAACATTTTGCTGTTTACAGGAGACACATCTCAGAGAAAAAGATAGACACTACCTCAGAATAAAAGGCTGGAAAACAATTTTCGAAGCAAATGGTATGAAGAAACAAGCTGGAGTAGCCATCCTAATATCTGATAAGATTGACTTCCAACCCAAAGTCATCAAAAAAGACAAGGAGGGGCACTTCGTTCTCATCAAAGGTAAAATCCTCCAAGAGGAACTCTCAATTCTGAATATCCAAATACAAGGGCAGCCACATTCATTAAAGAAACTTTAGTAAAGCTCAAAGCACAAATTGTACCTCACACAATAATAGTGGGAGACTTCAACACACCACTTTCACCAATGGACAGATCATGGAAACAGAAACTAAACCGGGACACAGTGAAACTAACAGAAGTGATGAAACAAATGGATCTGACAGATATCTACAGAACATTTTATCCTAAAACAAAAGGATATACCTTCTTCTCAGCACCTCATGGTACCTTCTCCAAAACTGACCACATAATAGGTCACAAAACAGGCCTCAACAGATTCAAAAATATTGAAATTGTCCCATGTATCCTATCAGATCACCATGCACTAAGGCTGATCTTCAATAACAAAAAAAAATAACAGAAAGCCAACACTCACGTGGAAACTGAACAACACTCTTCTCAATGATACCTTGGTCAAGGAAGGAATAAAGAAAGAAATTAAGGACTTCTTAGAGTTTAATGAAAATGAAGCCACAACGTACCCAAACCTTTGGGACACAATGAAAGCATTTCTAAGAGGGAAACTCATAGCTCTGAGTGCCTCCAAGAAGAAACGGGAGAGAGCACATACTAGCAGCTTGACAACACATCTAAAAGCTCTAGAAAAAAAGGAAGCAAATTCACCCAAGAGGAGTAGACGGCAGGAAATAATCAAACTCAGGGGTGAAATCAACCAACTGGAAACAAGAAGAACTATTCAAAGAATCAACCAAACGAGGAGTTGGTTCTTTGAGAAAATCAACAAGATAGATAAACCCTTAGCTAGACTCACTAGAGGGCACAGAGACAAAATCCTAATTAACAAAATCAGAACTGAAAAGGGAGACATAACAACAGATCCTGAAGAAATCCAAAACACCATCAGATCCTTCTACAAAAGGCTATACTCAACAAAACTGGAAAACCTGGACGAAATGGACAAATTTCTGGACAGATACCAGGTACCAAAGTTGAATCAGGGTCAAGTTGACCTTCTAAACAGTCCCATATCACCTAAAGAAATAGAAGCAGTTATAAATAGGCTCCCAGCCAAAAAAAGCCCAGGACCAGACGGGTTTAGTGCAGAGTTCTATCAGACCTTCAAAGAAGATCTAATTCCAGTTCTGCACAAACTTTTTCACAAGATAGAAGTAGAAGGTACTCTACCCAACTCATTTTAGAAGCCACTACTACTCTGATACCTAAACCACAGAAAGATTCAACAAAGATAGAGAACTTCAGACCAATTTCTCTTATGAATATCGATGCAAAAATCCTCAATAAAATTCTTGCTAACCGAATCCAAGAACATACTAAAGCAATCATCCATCCTGACCAAGTAGGTTTTATTCCAGGAATGCAGGGATGGTTAAATATACGAAAATCCATCAATGTAATCCATTATATAAACAAACTCAAAGACAGAAACCACATGATCATCTCCTTAGATGCAGAAAAAGCATTTGACAAGATCCAACACACATTCATGATAAAAGTTCTGGAAAGATCAGGAATTCAAGGCCCATACCTAAACATGATAAAAGCAATCTACAGCAAACCAGTAGCCAACATCAAAGTAAATGGAGAGAAGCTGGAAGCAATCCCACTAAAATCAGGGACTAGACAAGGCTGCCCACTTTCTCCCTACCTTTTTCAACATAGTACTTGAAGTATTAGCAGAGCAATTCGACAACAAAAGGAGATCAAGGGGATACAAATTGGAAAGGAGGAAGTCAAAATATCACTTTTTGCAGATGATATGATAGTATATATAAGTGACCCTAAAAATTCCACCAGAGAACTCCTAAACCTGATAAACAGCTTCGGTGAAGTAGCTGGATATAAAATTAACTCAAACAAGTCAATGGCCTTTCCCTACACAAAGAATAAACAGGCTGAGAAAGAAATTAGGGAAACAACACCCTTCTCAATAGTCACAAATAATATAAAATATCTAGGTGTGACTCTAACTAAGGAAGTGAAAGATCTGTATGATAAAAACTTCAAGTCTCTGAAGAAAGAAATTAAAGAAGATCTCAGAAGATGGAAAGATCTCCCATGCTCATGGATTGGAAGGATCAACATTGTAAAAATGGCTATCTTGCCAAAAGCAATCTACAGATTCAATGTAATCCCCATCAAAATTCCAACTCAATTCTTCAACGAATTAGAAGGAGCAATTTGCAAATTCATCTGGAATAACAAAAAACCTAGGATAGCAAAAACTCTTCTCAAGGATAAAAGAACCTCTGGTGGAATCACCATGCCTGACCTAAAGCTTTACTACAGAGCAATTGTAATAAAAACTGCATGGTACTGGTATAGAGACAGACAAGTAGACCAATGGAACAGAATTGAAGACCCAGAAATGAACCCACACACCTATGGTCACTTGATCTTCGACAAGGGAGCTAAAACCATCCAGTGGAAGAAAGACAGCATTTTCAACAATTGGTGCTGGCACAACTGGTTGTTATCATGTAGAAGAATGCGAATAGATCCATACTTATCTCCTTGTACTAAGGTCAAATCTAAGTGGATCAAGGAACTTCACATAAAACCAGAGACACTGAAACTTATAGAGGAGAAAGTGGGGAAAAGCCTTGAAGATATGGGCACAGGGGAAAAATTCCTGAACAGAACAGCAATGGCTTGTGCTGTAAGATCGAGAATTGACAAATGGGACCTAATGAAACTCCAAAGTTTCTGCAAGGCAAAAGACACCGTCAATAAGACAATGAGACCACCAACAGATTGGAAAAGGATCTTTACCTATCCTAAATCAGATAGGGGACTAATATCCAACATATATAAAGAACTCAAGAAGGTGGACTTCAGAAAAGCAAATAACCCCATTAAAAAATGGGGCTCAGAACTGAACAAAGAATTCTCACCTGAGGAATACCGAATGGCAGAGAAGCACCTGAAAAAATGTTCAACATCCTTAATCATCAGGGAAATGCAAATCAAAACAACTCTGAGATTCCACCTCACACCAGTCAGAATGGCTAAGATCAAAAATTCAGGTGACAGCAGATGCTGGCGTGGATGTGGAGAAAGAGGAACACTCCTCCATTGTTGGTGGGATTGCAGGCTTGTACAACCACTCTGGAAATCCGTCTGGCGGTTCCTCAGAAAATTGGACATAGTACTACCGGAGGATCCAGCAATACCTCTCCTGGGCATATATCCAGAAGATGCCCCAACTGGTAAGAAGGACACATGCTCCACTATGTTCATAGCAGCCTTATTTATAATAGCCAGAAGCTGGAAAGAACCCAGATGCCCCTCAACAGAGGAATGGATACAGAAAATGTGGTACATCTACACAATGGAGTACTACTCAGCTATTAAAAAGAATGAATTTATGAAATTCCTAGCCAAATGGATGGACCTGGAGGGCATCATCCTGAGTGAGGTAACACAATCACAAAGGAACTCACACAATATGTACTCACTGATAAGTGGATATTAGCCCAAAACCTAGGATACCCAAGATATAAGATACAATTTCCTAAACACATGAAACTCAAGAAAAATGAAGACTGAAGTGTGGACACTATGCCCCTCCTTAGAAGTGGGAACAAAACACCCTTGGAAGGAGTTACAGAGACAAAGTTTGGAGCTGAGATGAAAGGATGGACCATGTAGAGACTGCCATATCCAGGGATCCACCCTATAATCAGCATCCAAACGCTGACACCATTGCATACACTAGCAAGATTTTATCGAAAGGACCCAGATGTAGCTGTCTCTTGTGAGACTATGCAGGGGCCTAGCAAACACAGAAGTTTATGCTCACAGTCAGCTAATGGATGGATCACAGGGCTCCCAATGGAGGAGCTAGAGAAAGTACCCAAGGAGCTAAAGGGATCTGCAACCCTATAGGTGGATCAACATTATGAACTAACTAGTACCCCGGAGCTCTTTACTCTAGCTGCATATGTATCAAAAGATGGCCTAGTCAGCCATCACTGGAAAGAGAGGCCCATTGGACACGCAAACTTTATATGCCCCAGAACAGGGGAACGCCAGGGCCAAAAAGGGGGAGTGGGCGGGTAGGGGAGTGGGGGTGGGTGGCTATGGGGGACTTTTGGTATAGCATTGGAAATGTAAATGAGCTAAATACCTAATAAAAAATGGAAAGAAAAAAAAAGTAGACAAGACAAAGGCTGAAAAGATCAGAGTACTGGAATTTATTGAGAAATCAGTCATGATCACATGGAAGAATTAAAATGATCTTAGAACAGTATGCATTCAGAAATATAAATATCTCAAATGCTAGAATCTTGTAGATTGTGTTGATTTCTTTATAACTACTCAGCAAGTCTTAGACTGTTCCATTTTGCATGGGATTTCTCTATTCCAGTAACTTATATGCTTGTTCAATGTTTGTTAATGTGTTCATTAAAGTTTTTTTAATTTAAAAAAAAAAAAAACAAAGTCTCATTGCTGATCTTAATATCAGACATCAATCTACAATTAGTTTATCTAGGTTTGTTAAACGTGGCACCTTTAAATGATGGTCTGAGGTTAAATTCATTTTTAAATATTCAATACAACATTTTTCTTATCAGTTTAAGTTAATAAAATAATTACATAATAATTCTTCAATGAAAACCTCAGAAAAATGAAAATAGTTTGGATGTGATATAAGTCAAAATAGAAAACAGAAGATATTATATTGCTCATTCCTCATTTTTGTCTAAAATATATTTCAAATGTATATAATATAAAAATTGATCATGCTCAATGATATTCATTTTAGTTTTTAATATAAGAAGTTTTAAGATTTGTTTTATTTATGTATATATGTATGTTTCTCTAAGACAAAAAGGGCATTGGAGCTCCAACAGCTGGAGTTACAGATATGAGCTGCCTAACTTGGGTGCTGTGACCCAAACTCAAGTCATCTGTAAGAACTGAGCATGTTCTGACTCGCTGTTCAGCCCTGGATATAGAAAATGACAGTGAGAATAGAGAGGATTGTCTGAGGACCTCCTCTGTGTATAGCATCCCAGCACCTCTAGCAATTATCTTCTTTCTACTGTTCTGACTTTATTTATCCCTTTGCCTTTTTTCTCATGGCATTACAAAGAAAATTGGAGAAAATGTTAACCCACAAATACCTTTGCAGAAATTTCTAAAAACAGATATTTCTAAAATGACTTAAATATCATTACTACGCTCAACAAAATTTACAGTAACTCCTTAATAGTAACAAAAATCTATCATGTCTTCCATCATCAAGAAATTGAGTTCTTAGGTTTTTAAAGTACATCAAGAGTCTCCAATTTCTTAAATCAATCCACTCATTATCAAGACCTCTGTCACACTTGCTAATCCTAGCAGCCACTTGTGACTATCATCTTCTTCCCCTACTTCATAGGAGCTTAGCATCCCTGCATTTCACAGCAAAGATGTTTCTTGAAATGAGAAATGTCTCACCAACAATTAGCCATGCTGAAGTGCAATCTGTATAAAAAAGCAGAAGTAATTGAATCCTTTTACCAGGTTCAGAAAATTCCAAGCTATCTCAAGCTCTTGTGACATTTTATGATTTTTTTAAGCCTCTTTGCTTCCTTTTTGATGTCACTTACTGCATATTTTGCTGCTTTCAAGGCAAACTTTATTGGACTGTCCCTTCTTTAGAGACCAGTGTAAGCCCTTCCACTCAGCTCCTGCATCATTTAAAGATAGTAATACGATGACACCATGGGTAAGCTTTCTCTTATCTGATCTGCCTAGATGTCTTTGGCTTCTTTTTATATAAGTTCTCTTTGACTTGAACTGCAAGCACTGATGTCTTCAAAAAATCTGTGCTCCAGTGAATAGAAAGTACTATGTAGATATCTTCAACTGAGCTCTGGAGACTCAGAACACTGACCATGAGTTCATTGTCTCCAGGGCTCTGAAACATTCAATGCAAGAAGACATAGTTCATATAGCTTTAATTGGAGTGAATAATTAACAGATTTTTTCTCAACTTCTTTAACGTTATTTTTTTCCTCTTATTTTAAGAGCTCTGATTCCTAATATTTATTCTTTCATGCTCACCTGCTTTGATATATTTATCTGTAACTCTTCTAGGGATTTTAAAAAGATTTTATATTATTTTTAATATTCTTTCAAACTAAGGAGATACACAACAAATGTCTTACAAGCTCTGGTAGAAAACAACATGCAACAGAAGAAATTAGCAATAGCTTGGCAAATCCCATACAATTGCACCATATTTTATTCCTGAATTTCTCACACATATAGAGATATGTGAATGTTTATGTTATCTGATATCATACTGGATGACTACCAGTAGTTATTAAATATACTTACCAGCCCTAAGCCTCTGAATGCAGCCCAGCATTTCTTTGTGTTTTCTTTCTTCTTTATAATATATCAGGCAAGGTTTTAAATCAAAAACATAAAACCAGATACACTGAATCTAATGTAAGAGAAAGTGGGAAGGAGCCTTGAACTCATTGGCACAGGGGTAAATTTCCTAAACAGAACTACAATGGCTCACACTCTAAAGTCAATAATTGATAAATGGGATCTCATGAAACTGGAAACTTTCTGTAAGGCAAAGGAAATGGTCAATTGGACAAATTGGCAACCTACAGATTTGGGGGGGGGGAAGGCTTCACTAACCCCATATCTGATAGAGGGCTAATATCCAAAATATATAAAGAACTCAAGAAGCTAACCACCACAAAAACCAAACAGTCCAATAAAAAAATGGGGTATAGTGCTAAACAGAGATTTCACAACAAAGAAATCACAAATGGCAGAGAAGAACTTAAAGAAATGTTCAAAATCCTTAGTGATCAGGGAAAAAAATCAAAACAACCCTTCCAGTTTACACCAATCAATGGTTAAGATCAAAACTTCAGGTGAGAGCACAGTTGACACACAGTGACAGTTGGTGAGGATGTGGAGAAAGAGAAATGCTCCTCCATTGTTAGTGGGATTGCAAATAGTACAACCACTCCAGAAATCAATCTGGAGATTCCTCAGAAAATGGAACTAGATCTACCTGAAGACCCAGTTATACAACTCTTGGGCATATACCCAAAAGATGCCCCACCATACACCATATTCCACTATGTTCTTAGTGGCCTTGTTTGTGATAGCAAGAAACTGGAAACAATTCAGATGTACCACAAAAGAAGAATGAATACAGAAAATGTGGTTCATTTACACAATGGAATACTACTTAGCTTTGGAGCTAAGATGAAAGAATGGACCATCCAGAAACTACCCCACTGGAGCATCCACCCCATAATCAGCCACCAAACCCAGACACTATTGCATATGCTAGCAAGATTTTGCTGAAAGGACCCTAATATATCTGTCTCATGTGAGGTTATGCTAGTGCCTGGCAAATACAGATGTGGATGCTCACAGTCATCTGTAGGATGGAACACAGGGCCCCCAATGGAGGAGCTAGAGAAAGTACCCAAGGATGACCTAATCGGCCATCATTGGGAAGAGAGGCCCCTTGGTCTTGAAAACTTTATATGCCCCAGTACAGGGGAATGCCAGAGCCAAGAAGTGAGAGTGGAGTTAGGGGAGGAGGGCAGGGGGAGGGTATAGGGAACTTTCGGGATAGCATTTGAAATGTAAATAAAGAAAATATCTAATTTTTAAAAAGAAGAAGAATGAGTACATACTGAGTTTTGCAAGCAAATGGATGGAACTAGAAAATATCATCCTGAGTTAGGTAACTCAGCCCCCAAAAAGGCATGCATGGTATGTACTCATTAATAAGTGGATATTAGAAAAGAAAAAAAAGTACAGAATACCCAGGATACAATCCACAGAACCAAAAAGGTTAACAAGTTGATGGACCCAAGTGAGGATGTCTCAATCCCACTTGGGAGGGAGAAAAAAGCAATCTCAGGAGGGGGAGGGAGGGTTCTGTGTGGAAAAGGAGACAGGTAGGGGAAGAGAGGAACCGTGATCAGGTATTAGGTGGGGGGAACAGGACTGAAGCCCTGAATGCCAGCAGGCAACCTCGGGATCTAGGAGGTGGGGGTACCCTCCAGAATATACCAGAGGCCTGGATGGTGAGAGACTCTCAGGACTCAATGGGAAGGACCTTAGATGAAAATGCCCTACAGTAGGGAGAGGGAATCTGTAGAGCCCACCTCCAGCAGGAAAACAGGGCATCAAGTGAAGGATGGGGTTGCCATCTCACAGCCAAAAGCTCTGACCCATAATTGTTCCTGTCTGAAAGAATTGGAGGGACAAAAATGGAGAAGGGCCTGAGGAAAAGGAAGTTTAGCAACAGACTACATTAGGATCTAGGTCAAGGGTAGGCCCCAAGGCCTGCCTACCCAAGGATGTCTGTCTTCCCACTTAAGAGACAACTCCAGTTTCTTTTATACCTAATGTAGTTCTTTTACTTTTCTGGTATAATGATTATTCCAGTCAAATATTTAAAAGAATAAACATGAGCATTTCTAGTTCATTCTTTTTCTCAAGACCAGCTTCTCACAGAAGGTATTGGTCACTGAGGCTATGGAGCATTCACAGAAAGGGGCCTAGGATGACTGCTATACAAAAGACCCAACAAGCAGCTGAAAGAGTCAGATGCAGATATTTACACCCAACCAATGGACAGAAGCTGACGGCCCCTGTGGTTGAATTAGGGGAAAGCTGGAGGAAACTGAGAAGGATGGTGACCCTGTAAGACAACCAGCAGCCTCAACTAACCTGGATCCCCAAGATCTCTTAGACACTGGACCACCAACCAGCCAGCAAACTTTAGTTGATATAAGGCCCCCCAACAAATATACAGCAGAAAACTGCCAGATCTGGACTTAGTCAGGAAAGATGCACCTAACCCTCAAGAGACTGGAGGCCCCAGAGAGTGGGGAGGTATGGTGGAGTGAAGGGTGGTGGGGACATCATCATAGAGATGGGGAAGGTGAGGTATAGGATGTGGAACAGTCGGAGGTTGGACCAGGAGAGGGATAAAATCTGGATTGTAAAAATAATTAATTAATTAATTGAAAATTTTAAAAATGCTGTCTTACAAAATTACTGAAATTTTTTTTTCAACATGCTTCTCACTAGTTCATAGTTTGGTTTTGTTTACATTTATTACATATTTAACAGGTTGTTTTTATGGTTTTGTTTTTAGTTATTATTTTTTAGTATATACATGGCTTCCAGGGTGAAATCAGAAAACAAAACACTAAGACAGAGTTTCTGTCTCCATCACCACCTCTCCCTACTTTCTCCATGTCACTAAAGATTGGAGGCAAAACCAAGAAAATCCCTGAAGCTAACAAGCCAGCTGTCTTGGTGAACTCCAGGTGAACAACTAAAGAGAGATCCTAGTTGAAACAAGGTGGAAGTCAAGGACTCATAACTGAGGCTATACTCTGACCTCAACATGTATGCTATTGCAGATTCATACTCATACACAAGAACACACACATGCACACCACTCAGATCAATGATACTGTGACTCTTCCAAAAGACTTGAAATTAATCAAGACAGGACTCTATGCAAGATAGATGACAGAGATGAAGGGACATCTTGGCCTACAAAAAACGCTGACTCTGTATTCTAGGTATGATCTTAGTATTTCCTTTTATCACAACCTTTTATCACCTTGGCTTGATGCATATAAAAATTGGCATTTTAAAACAATATCTATTGTGTTGCTTGTATGATGTCGGAGCAGTGACACTTTTTTGCACTAGTAAAAAAATTAACTCATCTTAAACCAAAATATAACATAAATGAAATGGAAGAAAATTGCCTATCTTTTGGCCATTAGCGTTTAATTATGCATTTCATTAAGATTTTACTTTAAAAGGTTCATTAGTAACAATTAGTCTTCTCTCTTCGCTAATTTATGTGCACCTGCTTCTAATTACAGTGACACTATGTCAACTTTCCAATCTGCAGCTTAACCTCTAAAATATCTGTGATATTTCTGCCTACCCAAGGATGTCTATCTTCCTACTTAAGAGACAACTCCAGTTTCTTTTATACCTAATATAGTTCTTTTACTTTTCTGACATAATGATTATTCTAGTCAAATATTTAAAAGAATAAACATGAGCATTTCTAGTTCATTCTTTTTCTGAAGACCAGCTTCTCACAGAAGGTGTTGGTCACGTCTCACTTAAAAGAAAACAGAAGTGAGCAGCAGCATGGCCTAGTGGCCCAAAACACTGCATTAAACCCTTGAAAACTAATTTGTAATTATTGGATTTTTCTCTAGGATTGTAATCATCAATAGTGTACTAGTCGGAGTTCTCTAGAGTCACAGAATTTGTGAGATATATATATAATTTGTGATATCATGGGGTGTGTGTGTGTGTGTGTGTGTGTGTGTGTGTGTGTGTATGAAGGAAGAATGCCTTCCTTCTTCCATTGTCCTTATATTGGCTCCAGCAGAAGGTATGGCCCAGATTAAAGGGATCTGGATTAAAACTTCAAAACCAGGGTCATAGGTGTGCCCTCCATATCTGCATTGTAATTCATTCCAGATATAGTCAAGTTGACAACTGAGAATAGCCATTCCAAAAAGTTAATACAAAGCCATAAGAACTAATATTGGAAAGTCTGTATAGAAATTAAGTCAATTCCCTCTGCAAGGAATCATCACAAACAAATTCTGTGCTCTCAGTAGTATCCTAAGCCACTAAAATCACAGATGCTTGCCATCTGTATGGCCAATAGAGAGGATGGTTTATTTGTCAGAATCTATCTTTATAATGTTAATATAAAATGGCAAATACTTATTATAAATCATTGTTGACTGTTAATAAATAAATTCTATTTTGGAACACTCTCTTTCTAATGAAAATTAATCTCAATAACAATGTTTCAAAGTACAATACGCACTTGCTTGTTTTTAGATTATTAGTATATAATGTGTATAGCATTATAAACTGTAAACATTAATACTAATTTTGGGAAAAAGTCATTAAAATCATGTCTATATTAGCAAAGAAAAGGACCTAATCTCACTGAGGAAAGACAGGAAAGAAATGTGTCTCCTGGGACATCTCTCACTCTGCAGCATCTTTTCTTAGCATGCCTGAATAATGTTGTCTACATTGATTCTGCCCCTTCTCTAGATGACACTCTATCCCAAGACTACATAGTACAAAGCTCCCAGACCTCATCTACTCCACAAGAGTGACCATTTCCTTTAAACTCAAATTTTAGCACAGGTTTGATTACAAATACTTATAACTGATGTAAGTTCCCTTCGATGTGCATACAGAAATTGGCGTAATTATTAGTTAGTCCTTCTACTTTTGAATAGGTTATCTTCATGTGAAGAACTGAAGTGCTTTTGGTTTTTTGTCTGTTTGGTTTATTGTTTGGTTGGTTGGGTTGGGTTGTTTTTTTTTTAATTAAACTCTATTATTATTATCTTTTTACTTATTTACTTTACATTCCACTCACTTCCTCCTCCCAGTCACCACTCCCACAATTCTTTGCCCATCCTCCTCTTCTCTTCTCCTCTTCGAAGGCGGGGGTTCCTGGGTATTCTCCCCATCCTTGCACTTCCTCTGCGAGGATAGGTGCTTTCTCTGCCACTGAGGCCAGGCAAGGCCACCCAGGTAATAGAATACATCCCATGTATAGGCATAGCTTTTAGGATAGCCCCAGTTCCAGTTTTTCAGAACCCACATGAAGGCTAAGCTGCACATCTGCTACATATAATCAAGGAAGCCTACGTCCAGCCCCTCTATGTTCTTTGATAGGTGGTTCAGACACAAGGGCTTCCTGTGGAGTTCCTCTCCCCTTTGGGGTCACAATCCTTACTCCTATTCTTCCATACGAGTCTCCATGTTCTATCCACTGTTTGGCTGTGGGTGTCTGTCTTAGTCAGGGTTTCTATTCCTGCACAAACATCATGACCAAGAAGCAAGTTGGGGAGGAATGGGTTTATTCGGCTTACACTTCCATACTGCTGTTCATCACCAAGGAAGTCAGGACTGGAACTCAAGCAGGTTAGGAAGCAGGAGCTGATGCAGAGGCCATGGAGGGATGTTCTTTACTGGCTTGCCTCCCCTGGCTTGCTCAGCCTGCTCTCTTATAGAACCCAAGACTACCAGCCCAGAAATAGTCCCACCCACAAGGGGCCTTTCCCCCTTGATCACTAATTGAAAAAATGCCTGACAGCTGGATCTCATGGAGGCATTTCCTCAACTGGAGCTCCTTTCTCTGTGGTAACTCCAGCTGTGTCAAGTTGACACAAAACTAGCCAGTACAATTGACCCCTTGTCAACTTGACACACAAAAACATCACTAGTAAGCCTCAACCCTTACAATCTTATTCATCCCCAAGATCTAAATAACTTTAAAAGTCCCACAGTCTTTACATATTCTTAAAATTTCAATCTCTTCAAAATATCCATCTCTTTTAAAATCCAAAGTCTTTTTACAATTAAAAGTCTCTTAACTGTGGGCTCCACTAAAACAGTTTCTTCCTTCAAGAGGGAAAATATCAGGGCACAGTCACAATCAAAAGCAAAAGTCAGTCTCCAACTGTCCACTGTCTGGGATCCAACTCACGATCTTCTGGGCTCCTCCAAGGGCTTGGGTCACTTCTCCAGCCATGACCTTTGTAGCACACACATCATCCTCTAGGCTCCAGATGCCTGTACTCCACTGCTGCTGCTGCTCTTGGTGGTCATCTCATGGTACTGGCATCTCCAAAACACTGCATGACCCCTTCAGTCCTGGGCCATCAATTTCAACTGAGGCTGCACTTTCACCAATGGCCTTCCATGGCCTCTCACAGTGCCAAGCCTCAGCTGCTCTGCTCAACTCCTTCATGCCTTCAAAACCAGTACCACCTGGGTGACCCTTACACATTACCAAGTCCAGCCACAGCACAAGGTACAACTTTGGCTATATCTGGAACACAGCCACTGTGCTCTCACCTCAATGATGCTGGTCTCTTCTTAATCACCGCTAATTTCTTAGCTCCAGCTAACCAGCATCAATAGTCCCAGTAATGCAAAGTTTTTGCTTTAGTAGTTCTGGTATCTTGTTAATCACAGCTGATTCTTCAGCCCCAGCTAACCAGAACTACAGAATCTTCACAATCAAAACAGCAATGGCCCTGAAAAGAGTCTTTAATTTTCCCTCTGAAATTTCACAAGCCAGGCCTCCATCTTCTGCACTGTTCTCAACATTATCTTCCAAGCTCCTACAAAACATCTGACAGAGCTCTTAACAACGAATGGATCTTCAAGCCCAAAGTTCCAAAGTCCTTCCACAGACCTCCCCAAAACATGGTCAGGTTGTCACAGGAATACCCCCACTCTGCTGGTACCAATTTGTCTTAGTCAGAGTTTCTATTCCTGCACAAACATCATGACCAAGAAGCAAGTTGGGGAGGAATGGGTTTATTCGGCTTACACTTCCATGCTGCTGTTCATCACCAAGGAAGTCAGGACTGGAACTCAAGCAGGTTAGGAAGCAGGAGCTGATGCAGAGGCCATGGAGGGATGTTCTTTACTGGCTTGCCTCCCCTGGCTTGCTCAGCCTGCTCTCTTATAGAACCCAAGACTACCAGCCCAGAAATAGTCCCACCCACAAGGGGCCTTTCCCCCTTGATCACTAATTGAGAAAATGCCTTACAGTTGGATCTCATGGAGGCATTTCCTCAACTGAAGCTCCTTTCTCTGTGGTAACTCCAGCTGTGTCAAGTTGACACAAAACTAGCCAGTACAGTGTCTGTATTTGTCTGAGCCACATGCTGTGTGGAACCTCTCAGAGGACAACATGCTCCTGTCTACAAGCATAAAAGAATACCATTAATTGTGTTAGAGATTGGTGTTACCCATGGGACGAGTCTCAAGATGGGCCAGTTATAGGTTGGTCATTTCCTCAATCATCTCCACCCCCCATGCCTGCATTTCTTGTAGTCAGGATAAATTTGGGGTTGAAAGTTTTGTGGGTGAGTTGGTGTCTCTATTGCTCCACTGGGGTTTCTATCTGGCTATGTGAGATGGCCTTTTAAGGTTCTATATACCCAATTTAATGAGTCACAGGTAAGACTGAAGTACTTTTATAAAGAAAAGCATGCCAGATATCTAGTGAATTCCCAGGCAAGCTGGCAAAGGATGCTCCTTTCAGAACCCCTTCCTCATAAACAAGTCATGGGCTGGATGAGAGAGCATTTTGCTAACTCAGTTGTCCTTATTCTGTAGTAGAAAGAATTTAGAAGATGAGCAAAATGAAAAACATATCTCTTCCTAGAGTGTTGTAAAAAGTATAGTGTTGAGGGTCCTTCCAGTTACATCTGCACCTGGAGATAACCCTGTGTCACAGCTCTCCATACCCAAATCCTGCAGAGAGAGCTAGTTTCCCAGGGGTACTGAGAGCACAGGTGAGACCACCACTTCTGCTCAAATTTATGCCTCAAGAGGGACCCAATTGGAGCCCTCAGGATGGAAGAACTGAGGAGAAGCCTGGGACAAGATCCGTCTGGAGTCTATCTGCACCCTAGAGCTGACATTGTGCCACAGTTCTCTGTACACAAATTCCTCCCAGAGAGAACTGGTCTCCCAGGAGTGCTGACACACAGGCTTACAGGTAGGAGAAGCCACAGTCAGAGACAGCAAGAAAGCTAACACCAGAGATAACCAGATGGAGAGAGGCAAGTGCAAGTTCATAAGCAACAGAAAACAAGGCTACTTGGCATCATTAGAACCCAGTTTCCCCGCCACAGCAAGACCTGGATACCTAAAATCACCAGAAAAGCAAGAGTATCATTTAAAAATCACATCTCATGATGATGATAGAGGACTTTAAGAAGGACATAAATAATTCCCTTAAGGAAATATAGAAGAACACGTGTAAACAGGTAGAAACCCTTAAAGAGGAGACAGAAAAATCCCTTAAAGAAGTACAGGAAAACAAAAACAGGTGAACAAAACCATCCAGGATCTAAAAATGGAAAAAGAAACAATAAAGAATCACAAAGGGAGACAACCCTGGAGATAGAAAACCTAGGAAAGAGATCAGGATTCATAGACACAGGCATCACCAATAAAATACAAGAGATAGAAGAGAGAATCCCAGGTACAGTCGTTACCATAGAAAACACTGACACAACAGTGAAAGAAAATGCAAAATGCAAAAAGCCCCAACCCAAAACATCCAGGAAATGCAGGACAAAATGACAAGACCAAACCTAAGGATAATAGGTATAGAGGACAGTGAAGATTCCCAACTCAAAGAGCCAGTAAATATCTTCAATGAAATTATAGAAGAAAACTTCCCTAACCTAAAAAAAGAAATGCCCATAAATACACAAGAAAGCCTACAGAATTCCAAATAGATAGGACAAGAAAATAAATTCCTCTTGTCACATAATAGCCAAAACACAAAATGCACAAAACAAAGAAAGAATATTAAAAGCAGTAAGGAAAAAAGGTCAAGTAACATATAGAGGCAGACCTATCAGAATTACACCAGACTTCTCACCACAGACTACGAAAGCTAGAAGATCCTGGGACATCTGTCATATAGACCCAAAGAGAATACAAATGCCAGCCCAGACTACTACACCCAGAAAAACTCTCAATTACCATAGATGGAGAAACCAAGATATTCCATGACAAAACCAAATTTCCACAAAACCAGCCCTACAAAGGATAGTAGATGGAAAACTCTAACACAAGGAGGGAAACTACACATTAAAAAAAAAAAAGCAAGAAAGTAATCTTCTTTCAACAAACCCAAAAGAAAATGCCTACACAAACATAATTCTGTCTCCAGCAACAAAAATAAAAGGAAGCCACAATCACTTTACCTCAATAGCTCTTAACATCAATGGACTCAATTCCCCAATAAAAAGACATAGACTAACAGTCTGGATACTCCAGAGAACCAAATAACTCTATCAAAAATTGGGCACAGAGCTAAACAGAATTCTCAACTGAGGAAACTCAAATGGTCAAGAAGCACCTAAAGAAATATTCAACATTCTTAGTCATCAGAGAAATGCAAATCAAAACGACCCTGAGATTCTACCTCACACCAGTCAGAATGGATAACATCAAAAACTCAGGTGACAGCAGATTCTGGAGAGAATGTGGAGAAAAAGGAACACTCCTTCACTGCTGGTGGGAATGCATGCTGGTACAACTGCTCTGGAAATCAGTCTGGTGGTTCCTCAGAAAATTTGACATAGTACTATCTGAGGACCCAGCTATACCACTCCTGGGCATATACTCAGAAGATGCTCTAACATGTAATAAGGACACATTTTTTACTATGTTCATAGTAGCCATATTTATAATATCCAGAAGCTAGAAACAACCCAGATGTTCCTCAACAGAGGAATGGATACAGAAAATGTGGTGCATTTGCACAATCGAATACTACTCAGCTATTAAAAACAATGACTTCATGAAATTCACAGGCAAAAGGATGGAAATTGAAAATATCATCCTGAGTGAGGTAATTCAGTCACAAAAGAACACAAATGGTATATACTCACTGATAAGTGGATATTAGACAAAGAGCATGGAATACACATGATACAACTCACAGACCACATGAAGCTCAAGAGGAAGGAAAACCAAAGAGTGGATGTTTCAGTCCTACTTTGAAGGGGGAACAATTTATTCAAGAAAAGTAGAGGGTGGGAGGGACTTGGGAGAAAGAGAAGAGGGGGATGGGTAAAAGAAGGGCAGAATCAGGTATGGGAGGAGATAGAGGAGATGTAGAGGGTCGGGAATTTGACCAGAGGTGTGTAGGAATGGGGGATGGGGAACTTGAGGTAGCAACCAGAAAGTCTCAGATGCCAGGAAAACAAGAGCCTCCCAGGACCTCACAGGGATAACATTTGCTGAAATACCAAACATAGGGGAGGGAGAACCTGTCAAGACCATATCTAGAGATTAGGCATGACCCCCTGATTGTGGGATGGGGCCACCTACCCATCTCCAAAATTTTTACCTAAAATTGCTCCTGTCTAAAGGGCATACAGGGACAAAAATGGAGCAGAGACTGAAGAAAAGGCCATCCAGAGCCTGCCCCACCTGGGGATCCATCCTACATGCAAACACCAAATCCAGACACTATTGCTGATGCCAAGAAGTGCTTGCTGACAGGAGCCTGATACAGCTGTCTCCTGAGAAGCTCTGCCAGATTCTGACTAATACAAATGTGGATGCTTGTGCAACCAACCATCAGACTGAGCACAAGGACCTGAATGGAGGAGTTAGGGGAAGGACTGAAGGAGCTGAAAGGGCCTTATGTGACATCAATGGGACAGGAGGCCCTTGGTCCTATAAAGGCTTGATGCCCTGGTGTAGGGGAATGCTAGGGTGGTGAGATGGGAGTTGGGGGAGGGGGAAACACCCTCATAGAACCAAGCTAAGGGGGGATAAGGATAGGGGACTTGCAGAGGGAAAACTGGGAAAGGGGATAACATTTGAAATGTAAACAAAAAATATCCATGTTTAAAAAAAAGAAAGAAAGAAAATCATGTTAAACACGGGGCCAGAAGACCTAATTCCACAATGCTATGTTCTCCAACCTTCTCAAGTCTCATTTTTAGCAGTTACAAATAGGGTTTCCATGTTGTGATGACTGTGAAGAAAGATAAGCAAAGGCACCTTGAAACTTTTAATAAGCATATTAGAAGTCTAGTTGGCTACATAGAAAGACATAGAATACTAGAGTGCAGCATGTGACCTTTTCAGACCTACCCTCACCAATTGTCAAACAAATGAATGAGAAGTTGGGACATTAGATGAAAAGGGAAAGAGAAATGACCTTTCAAGAGAAAAGGATTGCTATATACCTAGGAGATTGCTGCTGAGACACCCAGAGAAATGGCTTTTAGAAAAATGGTCACCACTTCATGTCTTTAGCCTTCCATGTCCAATATAGCTGAATTTGACACAGTGGGAGAATAGAGGATAAAAATGGCCCTGCAGGGAATTTCATCCTATTATGTTTATATGAAAGGAAGACTGTGAACTCTATGCATTTTCTTTCTTACAATCTCAGTGCTCAGATCACAGCCAACCTGAAGCTGTGTGCGCTGAAGGCTGTAATTTTGGAGGAAGTATTTCAGTCAAAATCTGATGGATGTGTAACCAGGAGGAGATATCCCCAGGAAAGGATCGAAGTGAAATAAGATTGTCTTAAGTAAATCCATTTAAAACTGGCCTAGCATAGAGACTCCGGGCCTATAAAATTATAGATTGTCCAGGAGGAGCCAAGAAGCTCGTAAGATCTGCTTTGGAAACAAGGTCAGGTTAGTGTATAATCTGAAATTTGCTGAGGTAGGAAAACCATTAACCTCATTTTCTGTGTGATGTTTTGATCATTCCATCGTCTCCTGAAAGAGTACTTTCTGGAAGTCAGAGGGGTGGTTAGAAAAAAAAAAAAAGTCAAGAGGGAGCTAATTTGTCCCAAATGTCATTTTCTGTTTTTGTGGAAATAAGTGAGAAGAATGGTTATTTTCAGAAATCACACTCCAAGCAGGTCTTTAACATAAGGCCTCATACACACTCTTGGTCTGATTCCAAAAGTGAATAGAAATCTGTGGCAACATAAAAATGTCATTCGTTCCCTTTCCTTGTGATTCACACAAAGATTCTTATCTAAATGCACTGGTGGGAACAGCGAGTATTGAGATTATTCATTTAGGAAAAGAAGGAGCATAATATTGAAGGGAAGTTTTGTAGCAAAAACAGCACTGGTAGGAGATGAAGGGAGATGAGCAGTGTTGGGGACGAAATACTGTTAGATATCAGGCCGACTGAGCAGCACCAGTGTGACCAGCAGCTAGCTCTGCCTCTCCTGCTCTGAGTTTGTGGCTTACATGGGGTTACAGGTGTGTTCAAGAAGAGCCACCGACCTTAGGGAAGGAGAGCTGACCCTACTATCCCGGGCTAGGAAATCATGCAAGGAAGCTGATTAACTATCTGGCCAATCACAGGACAGAATGAGAAAAGACTAAAAGCCTTGGGAAGATTATTCCAGTATTGGGGCAGGGGCAGGGATTCTTACAGGCTTCTGCATTCATTCTTTGTACAGCCAATGTGTGTGTGTGTGTGTGTGTGTGTGTGTGTGTTTTACTACCTCTGTTCAAATATGTTTATTGTGTCTGGTTAGAAACTCTTATAATGGGTTTGTTTATTAATTACCTAGAATTATTGAATATGTAACTGATGACCCAATGTTGTTATATAAAAGTGGATTAATGTTAGAATAGCTTCATTATTTAATAACAGAACTTCTATTTATTTGCTTCTATTTGGCAGTAAAATTTGTTTTTGTATTCTCAGTTCTCTTAGTTTGTTATTGAAATGATAAGTCCTTAATTGTCAAATTTTGACCATAAAGTGGGCCTTTGCCATTATTTAAAAATGCTAGATCATAATCACACAAATTTCTATGAACTGAAAGATGTTACACACACAGAGAGAGACACACACACAGAGACACACACATTAACATTGCTTACCATCTAATCAGTCTCAACAAGATAAACCATATTAAGAGTATTCAGTTACAGAAAAAATAATTATTTTCTCACGACAATAAGTACTATTTTTTTCTACATAAGGCATTCCAGGAAAAGTTTGATTGAATACCATCTACATGCCTACATACTGTTGCAGGAAATATAAAAAAAAAAAAAAAAAAAAAAAAGAAAGAAAGAAAAAGAAAAAGGAATGACTACCACTGGCAACCAGTGGACCACATGGCTCCAGGAAGGTGATCTCAACTCAGCTCCTGAGTCCCTTGGTGGATCATTGCCATGCCAATCCCACGCAATGACCATCCACACATAGTCAGCCACGACAATACCCATTTACCCAGTAGAAACAAAACTCTAGAAGCTTCTAATTAACCATTCATATTTATGTATCAATAAATTCTCAATTTACAAGATGCCAATACAGTAATTTCAGAACCAATTGATAATGATCAAATTACATGTTGTGGGTACATACAGTATGCATGTGTGGTAGGGGTATTTTGTTATAATTATTATATATAATCTTACTATATATGATATTTCTTTTATTTAATTCTCTGTCAAAGGCCAATGATATTTTAACCATAATACAGACTCAATATATTCCGCTCTTTATTCCTGAAGCTGAAAAACTAAAAAGAAAAAAATTTATATGTATCTTAACTTATCTTTATTAAGAAAATCAAATATTCTTCATCCCAGAAGTTCTCCCTTGCATATGAAAAGCTGAGCCTGACTGACTGGGTCAAGGACTCATGATGTTAACCTAACAGGAACCCAAGTGAAAGCAGTGTGCCTTGTGAGGAGAAAGTACAAAGCCTGCTGGAACGACAAAGGCAGCATTTGGAGATGAGAAGATACAGTAAATTCAATCCAGGTACTTGGAGAGGGATATATCCATTTAATTTCCATGATCCAAAGTGTGAGAAGTGTACAAAAGTTCACACATCCCAATATAAGATGATCAGATAGCTTTAGCGAAAATACAAAGGAATCAAACTTCCGGTATATTTACTGTGACCAGAACAGCAAAGCAATGGTAGGTGCGCAAGGCCCAGTGAAAGATGTATCTGGTCTTAAGAAAAATGCTCACTAAGCAGCAGTTCCCAGTTGTTTGGGGGAAACATGAGTGTACATATTACTATGAAGGTATTTTCTTTGTTTGGAAGCTTAGCATTTAAATCAGTGCTTTGAGTAAACCAGATTACCTTGTGATTGCCTAGGCCAGCATCATCCATTAAACTAGAAGCCTTAATAGGAAACACCATTGTTCCCCAAGGAAGAAGATTCTTTGTTTCCAGCTGTCTTGAGACTCTGGACTTGAACAGCAGCTCTTTCCTGTTTCCAGCCTGCCAGCACACCAAATCAATTTCATAGTTTTCAACTCCCATAAAATATGTGAGCTACATCTGCTATCACCTGAGTTTTTGATTTTAGCCATTCTGACTGGAGTGAAGTGGAATCTCAGTGTTGTTTTGATTTGCATTTCCCTGATGATTAAGGATGTTGAACATTTTTTCAGGTGTTTCTCTGCCATTCGGTATTCCTCAGGTGAGAATTCTTTGTTCAGCTCTGAGCCCCATTTTTTAATGGGGTTATTTGATTTTCTGGAGTCCACCTTCTTGAGTTCTTTATATATATTGGATATTAGTCCCCTATCCGATTTGGGATAGGTAAAGATCCTTTCCCAATCTGTTGGTGGCCTTTTTGTCTTATTGACGGTGTCTTTTGCTTTGCAGAAGCTTTGCAATTTTATGAGGTCCCATTTATCGATTCTTGATCTTACGGCACAAGCCATTGCTGTTCTATTCAGGAATTTTTCCCCTGTACCCATATCTTCGAGGGATGTGGAGAAAGGGGAACACTCCTCCATTGTTGGTGGGATTGCAAGCTTGTACAACCACTCTGGAAATCAGTCTGGCGGTTCCTCAGAAAATTGGACATAGTACTACCGGAGGATCCCGCAATACCTCTCCTGGGCATATATCCAGAAGATGACCCAACCGGTAAGAAGAACACATGCTCCACTATGTTCATAGCAGCCTTATTTATAATAGCCAGAAGCTGGAAAGAACCCAGATGCCCCTCAACAGAGGAATGGATACAGAAAATGTGGTACATTTACACAATGGAATACTACTCAGCTATTAAAAAAAATGAATTTATGAAATTCCTAGGCAAATGGATGGACCTGGAGGGTATCATCCTGAGTGAAGTAACCCAATCACAAAGGAACTCGCACAATATGTACTCACTGATAAGTGGATAATAGCCCAGAAACTTAGGATACCCAAGATATAAGATACAACTTGCCAAACGCATGAAATTCAAGAAGAACGAAGACCAAAGTGTGGACACTTTACCCTTTCTTAGAAATGGGAACAAAACACCCATAAAAGGAGTTACAGAGACAAAATTTGGAGCTGTGACGAAAGGATGGACCATCTAGTGACTGCCATATGCAGGGATCCATCCCATAATCAGCTTCCAAATGCTGACACCATTGCATACACTAGCAAGATTTCGCTGAAAGGACCCAGTTATAGCTCTCTCTTGTGAGACTATGCCAGGGCCTAGCAAACACAGAAGTGGATGATCACAGTCAGCTATTGGATGGGTCACATGGCCCCTAATGGAGGAGCTAGAGAAATTACCCAAGGAGCTATAGGGAACTGCAACCCTATAGGTGGAACAACAATATGAACTAACCAGTACCCGGGAGCTCTTGTCTTTAGCTGCATATGTATCAAAAGATGGCCTAGTCGGCCATCACTGCAAAGAGAGGCCCATTGGACTTGCAAACTTTATATGCCCCAGTACAGGGGAACGCCAGGGCCAAAAAGGGGGAGTGGGTGGGTAGGGGATTGGGGGGGTGGGTATGGGGGACCTTTGGGATAGCATTGAAAATATAAATGAGGAAAATACCTAATTAAAAATAATATGTGAGCTAATGTTCCCTGAGCAACAGTACATGAGCATGTCATAGAGGAGCCTTGGGAATATCCACAAAGATCAATGAGGTGTTCTTAAACTAGAGACCAGTAGAAGTGACTACAGAATACACAACTCCATAACTAGTTAAAGTGAATGTCACCAATCATGGCCTTCAGTACGGCCTACACAGGAGACTGATAAAGAGTGTGTCACTGTAAAATGAAAGATGCAAAGATCATCTAAGCCAAACCACCTGCCAAGCCTTCTAGGAACATTAATTTCTCACTGCACAGCTTTCATAAGAAGAGACACCTGAATAGAGTAGAGAAACAGCCCCACTATAAAATTTGGATTGACCATTGCATAAGTTCACTGAGACACTACTAAGTACAGGAGATTATATCTGGACCTACATTTATTTTACAAGGCCCTGTTTATTTTTCTCCCTCTATCAAAAACCAGTTTTGGATATCTATAAAATAAAGATAAAAATATATTGGCCACATATCATATATTTATTATACTATATAAACTTAGTTATAGAATAGTAGCTTATTCATTTTACACCAGAATTAGCAACATATTTCCACAGCAGATACTCTATGTTCCTGTGATAGAGTTTCAGAATGTGTACCCATGAATGTAAACAAGTCACTCTATTGTCTCAAGATAATTTTATTGACCATCCATTAGTAGTGTGCTAAAGAGTTTCCTATTTCTACCAATAAATAGCATCCTTTAACTCACTTTTAAGTAGGTTTGTTAGTATTTTACCTTTATGTAACTGGTTTTCTTTAAGTGTCTGAAGAAAGCACTATATACAGATAGTTCCTATTATGGGAATTCTTATTAATGGTTGTGATGATGAAAGCCTATCAGGATAGCAAGGGGAAACAGGCCAGGCATAAACTGAGTTCAATATTGACTGTGGTTCTTAAGAATTCCCTGAGGTGTGTTCCTGATTAACTCTTCAGAGCCTGGCACTAGCGTAGCATATGTTTATTAGGTAAGTGTTCTTGAGCAGGTATATGTAAACTGGTGAAAAAACAGCTATTTAATGACAGTCGAGCTGTCTCGTGTCAGAGATATCCACCATTACAGCATCATTCAGAACAAATTCAGCATCCTAAAAATCCTCTGTACTCTTGCTTTTAACCACTCCCTCCTCCCTGGCACCCAGTAACCTCTAATCTTTATGTTTTTGGGTTTTTTCATAATTCTGTGTAATTAGGCTCATAGAATACATAGCCATTTCAAATCAGCATTGTCCACTTAATAATGAGCATTTAAGTTTCTTACATCTTTGTGTGACTTTGTAGCTTATTTCTATTAGCCCTGTAAGTTCCATTGTCTTGTGTAGTATAATTTATTCATTGGTTTATTGAGGAACATTTCAGTTGTTGCTGCATTTTGCCAATTATGGATAATTTTGATATAAATGTCCATATATGAGTTTTGGTATAAACATAAGTTTTAACCAACTTAGTTAAGTTTAAATATCAAGGAAGACAATTTCCAGATTATATGGCAAGAATATGTTTGGATTAGTAAGAAACTGTTAAATTATCTTCACAGATTGCCACAATATTTTGTATTCTCACAGTAAGTGCATTACAGGTCCTTCTGCCCCACATCCTTGCCAGCAGTGCCTAGGTTTCAGCTGTTTTAACAGGCATGTTAGTATTTCATTCACTTGCCATTACATCAATATAAAGCCTCTTTCAATTTTTTGCCATATTTATCTTCTTTTGTGAGGAATCTCTCAGCATTTGTGTTTTAAAACATCTTAAGAACCTTTACTTTGACAAGAGGGGTTGCTCTCAATTGGTACAATCCTCCTGTCTCAGCTACCTACATGCTTGAACTATAGGTGCAGACAGGTATGAGCCACCACGTTTAGCTCAGCTCATTTTCTAAAACATGCAGATAATCAAACTAACTTCTACAGTGGTCTTTAGATCAGCTTTTTCTTAATCTGTTGTTCGAATAAGAATGGCCTCCATAGGCTCATATGTTTGAAAGCTTGATCATCAGTTGGTGAAAATGTTTGGGAAAGAATGGCTCTATTTAGGAGGTGTGGCTTTATTGAAAGAGGTGTGGCAAAGATGGAGTGGTTTGAGGTTTCAAGAGCCCATGCCATTCCCAGTTAAGTCTCTTTCCCTGTCTCCTGTCTGTAGATCAGATGTAAGCTCACATTTACCGCTCTAGCACCATGCCTACCTGCCTATTGCCATTCCTTTCACTAAGATGATCATAGAATCTCACCATCTGAAACTGTAAGGCTCAATAAAATCTTTCTTTTGTAAGTTGCTTTGGTCATAGTGTTTTGTCAAAGCAATTGAATATTCAACTATTTCTATCGTGAGGTTAGACTAAGAATTGGGGTTATTCATAGGACACGCAAACTTTATATGCCCCAGTACAGGGGAACGCCAGGGCCAAAAAGGGGGAGTGGGTGGGTAGGGGAGTGGGGGTGGGTGGGTACGGGGGACTTTTGGTATAGCATTGGAAATGTAAATGAGCTAAATACCTAATAAAAAATGGAAAAAAAAATAATTGGGGTTATTTAATTTAAAAAATATTTATTCATCCATTATATTTTCTTTAAGTATGAAGGATACTTACTTACTATGATGGTATACACCTGGAATCACAGCACTCAGGAGACAAATTGAAGGTTCATGAATATGAGTCCAGCTTGAGCTACATAGAAAAGTTCTATTTAAAAGAAAATGATAGCCGGGTGGCACACGCCTTTAATCCCAGCATTTGGGAGGCAGAGGCAGGCAGATTTCTGAGTTCGAGGCCAGCCTGGTCTACAAAGTGAGTTCCAGGACAGCCAGGGCTACACAGAGAAACCTTGTCTCGAAAAAAACCGAAAAAATAAAAAATAAAGAAAAGAAAGAAAATGATAATGAATAAAAACCATAAGCTAATATTTTTCACAGGTACTAACATGTAGCAAAATAATAATATAGACTGCAGCCTAGAATCCTGGAGTTACCTTTAAAACATTCACAGGACACCATAAATATCACCATCTTACCCTACATTAGTAATTTGAAGGCTAGACATACTCTCTGAATTATTTTGGGGGGGAATGCCCTTGTATTTAATCCTTATCAATTTTACAACAAATAGAACAGTTATCAAATTTACTACACATGTTTTGATTCATGAAATTATTATCAATAACTATTAGCATTGGACCAAAAAGACTATTATTTTCTAATAACAATTTATGTTCAAATAGGTAACAAGTCAGGGATATTTATCTGCTGAAAAATTGGTATATCAAAAGATAATAATTTACTATTGGGAAAAAAGAGACCTTAGTAAACAGTATTTTACTGCAGGGATGGTTTAGAATGTGAAATTGACTATTCAGAGTTCCCAGGCATCCTATCCTATAATGTATTGAAAAACAGCAACACTAAAATAAAGTACAACAACATTAAAACAGAAACAGCAAAAGAGACATAAATGTAGAATATGATCAAAATGTCTATAAGCATTAATAACTCAGACTTTTCCTTCTGAAACAGTATCAGTTATTAAACAAACTATTAAATAAAATTACCATATTGTTTGACCCTTTTTAATTTAAAATTTTTTTAAAAAATTTTAAATGACCAATATATTTGTGTTTGATGCTATAATAGACTCTTTAAATAAAATATTTTAAAATTTAAGTAAATATTTGCATAATGACAATTTTATCACATTATATTATACCAAGAAGAAATAAATACATCTAATCACAGAATCCTGAAGCAAGCAAACAAACAGCTAAGGATATCACTAGGAGATAATTTACAAAACAGACTTATCTATTCATCTAAAGTCCTACAAAATGGAAGTTCCAGAGTGTATTGTAATGGAAAACAATTAGTTAGGTCAATCTGGTCTATCAACTAAGTTTTGATAAGCTGAAAATTAAACATAATCCTAGAAAAATAGTTACCAATTATTTCTCTAAAACTGTCCATGACATGCTCTAGCCATCGGTTCCCGAGCTTAACATTTATTAACTATCTTGTGAAATTGTCCCCTTTACTTTGAGAAAGCATTTATTCCTGCAGCTGTTACCTCTGGTTCACCATCTGAAGAAATCCCATACAAATTTTCATGAATTGGAGCCGTGTTTATTAAAACTTGAGTTCAGCATCACTTTCACTTTAATGAGAGAGAAAATATCACAGAGCACAAAGTAAAGACTAAAGGTTGTCTCACAGTTAATCTCTATTATTCATATGCATCTCTGTGCTTCAGATAAACGATCCTGAAGAGGCCCACATTTAGGTCCCCAGCATGTGACACTGCAGGGAAGTGGAGCCTTTAGGAAACAGATCCACCAAGTAGATTTTAGGTCCTCAGCAGCATAACCCAAAAAGAGGTTATGGGGCATTATCTCAGCATCTCTGCTTTGCTTCTCAGTTGCCATGGGGTAGGATATTCTCCTCTTCTATTCTCTAAACCATAGCTGCCACAAACCAAATCCCAACAGAGACAACCACCTAGGGACTACAACTTTAATCCCTTTTTCTGTAAGCTGATTTATTTATAATACTTTGTACAGAGATGGAATACTGTTTAATAAAACACAAATATATAACCTGGATACCCATTTATAATCAGTCATAATTAAGTACATTTTGTTACTGACAATAATGTTTTAAATTTCTTTGAAAAACATTATATACACACACACACACACACACACACACACACACACACACACCACACACCACACACCACACACACCACACACTGGTCCACACACACACACACACACACACCACACACCACACACACCACACACTAGTCCACCATCTGCACCCTGGAGCTGATGCTGTTCCACAGCCCACTGTGCACGGGTCCCTACCAGGAGAGCTGGTCTCCCAGGAGTACTCGTACTCTAGGGCCAAGAGGTAAAATCTCCACTTTCTCTCCAATAACTGTTTGGAGCAGGGCATGTGGAACACAGGAACAGTGGAGGAGTGGGGACAGGATCCTTCTGGTCTGCCATCTGCACAAGGAAGCTGAGGCTGTTCCACAGCACACTGTGCATGGGTCCCTACAGGAGAGAGCTGTTCTCCCAAGAGTGCTTTCACTCCTGGGCTCAGAGTTAAGATAGCCACTTTCTCTCCAGTAACTGTTTGGAGCAGGTTGTTGAGGAACACATGGGCACAGAAACAGTGGAGCAGCTGTGACAGGATCCTTCCGGTCACCATCTGTACCCACAGCTTGGGCTATTCCAGAGGCCTCTGTACACAAGTTCTGCCAGGAGAGAGCTGTTCTCCCAGGAGTGCTAACACAGGCTTACAGACCCACAGGAGAGATACTCTCCAGCCAGAGACAGCAAGACCATCTAACACCAGAGATAACCAGATGGCAAAAGGCAAATGCAAAATCTTACCAATAGAAACCAAGGCTACTTGGCATCATAACCTAGTTCTCTCACCACAGCAAGCCCTGGATACCGCAAAACACTAGAAAAGCAAGATGTGTATTTAAAAATCACATCTCATGATGCTTTTAGAAGTTTTTATGAAGGACATAAATAACTCCTTTAAATACAGAATAACATAGGTGAACAGGTAGAAACTCTTAAACAGGAAACAGAAAAATTCCTTAAGGAATTACAGGGAAACACAACCAAACAGGTGAAGGAATTGAACAAAACCATCGTGGATCTAAAAATGGAAGTAGAAAGAATAAAGAAATCACAAAGAGTGACAACTCTGGAGATAGAAAACCTAGGATATAGATCAGGAACCATAGAAGCAAGCCTCACCAATAGAATACAAAGAATAGAAGAGAGAATCTCAGGCAGAGAAGATACCATAGAAAACATTGACACACAATCAAAGAAAATGCAAAACACAAAAGCTCCTAACTTAATACTTCCAGGAAATACAGGCAATAATGAGAAAACCAAACCTAAGGATAGTAAGTATAAAAGGGAGTAAAGAATACCAAATTAAAGGGCCCTTAAATATCTTCAACAAAAATATAGAAGAAAACTTCCCTAACCTAAAAAAAAAAAGAAATTCCTGTAAATACACAAGAAAACCTACAGAACTCCAAATTGATTGGACCAGAAAAGAAAGTCTTCCCATCTCATAATAAACAAAACACCAAAAGCACTAAACAAAGAAAGAATATTAAAAGCAGTAAGGGAAAAAGGTTGAGTAACATATAAAAGCAGAACTATCAGAATTATACCAGACTTCTCACCAGAGACTATGAAAGCCAAAGGATCCTGGCTAGATGTCATACAGACCCTAAGGGAACACAAATGCAAGCCCAGGCTACTATACCCAGGAAAACTCTCAATTACCGTGGATGGAGAAACCAAGATATTCCTTGACAAAAACAAATTTACAAAATAACTCTCCACAAATCTTGTTCTTCAAAGGATAATAAAAGGAAAATTCCAACACAAGGAGGGAAACTACACCCTAGAATAAGCAAAAAAAAAAAAAAAATATATATATATATATATATATATATATATATATATATATATGTATATATCTTCTTTTAATAAATCAAAAAAGAAGATAGCCACAAAAAAAAAAATGGAGACATAAGTACAAAAACCCAAGAAATCTAAAAAATCATCAGATCCTACTACAAAAGCCTATGCTCAACAAATCTGGAAAATGGGGATGAAATGAACAATTTTTCTAGACAGGTAACAGGTACCAAAGTTAAGTCAGGATTAGATATACTATCTAAGCAGTCCCATATCTTCTAAGAAATAGAAATGGTCATAATAGTCTACCAACCAATAAAAGCCCAGGACTAATTGGGTTTAGTGCAGAGTTCTATCAGACCTTCAAAGAAGACATAGTACCAATACTCCTCAAACTATTCCACAAATAGAAACAGAAGGTAGTATACCCAATTCTTTCTATAAAACCACAATTACACCGATAACTAAATCACACAATGACCCAGCAAAGAAAGAGAACTTCAGATCAATTTCTCTTATGAATATCAATACAAAAATACTCAATAAAAGTTTCAAAAACTGAATCCAAGAACACATTAAAATGATCATCTATCATGATCAAATAGGCTGCATCCCAGGGATGAAGGGATGGTTCAATATACAGAAACCCTTCAACAGAATCCACTATATAAACAAACTCAAAAACACATATGATCATTTCATTAGATGCTAAGAAAGCATTTGACAAAATCCAACACCCTTTCATGTTAAAAATCTTGGAAATATCAGCAATTCAAGGCAAACATAGTAAAAGCAATAAACAGCAAACCATAGCCAACATCAAACTAAATGGAAACTTGAAGCAATCCCACTAAAATCAGGGACTAGACAAGACTGCACATTCTCTCTCAACCTATTCCATATTGTACTTGAAGTCCTAACCAGAGCAATCAGAAAACAAAAGGAAGTCAAAGGGATGCAAATTGGAAAAGAAGAAGTCAAAATATCACTTTTGCAGATGATATGATAATATACTTAAGTGTACAAAAATTAATATACAAAAATTCCACCACGGACCTGATGAACCTGTTTAAAAAAACTTCAGCAAAGTGGCTGGATATAAAATTAACTCAAATAAGTCAGTGGCCTTCCTCTACACAAAGGATAAACAGGCTGAGCAATAAATTAGGGAAACAACACCCTTCACAATAGTCACAAGAATACAAAATACCTTGGTGTGACTCTAACTAAGCAAGTGAAAGATCTGTATGACAAGAACTTCAAGTCTCTTAAGAAAGAAATTGAAGAAGTTCTCAGAAGATGGAAAGATCTCTCATGCTCATGGATTGACAATACTAATATAGTAAAAATGGCCATCTTGCTGAAAGCAATCTACAGATTCAATACAATCTCCATCAAAATTCCAACTAAATTCTTCATAAAGTTAGAAAGAGCAATTTGCAATTTTATCTGGTGTAGCCTCCCATAAGCCTGAAGCAGGCTGAGCCAGAACTTGACCTTGCTGCCACTAAGGAGATTATCTAGGGTGGAGCCTTCCTCCCTTGATCACTCTATTGTTAACCCACTGTCTGCTGTTCCTCTTCAAGATACTGCTACCTGCTGAGAAGCCCCAGAGCTATTCCAGAGACTATACCCTATCCTGCACATCATCACCTGCAGCTGGTTCCAGGATCCAAGGATGAAATGGCGGGAATGGACTTTCCCCCCTCTTTTATAAAGCGCGTCCGCCATTAAAAATTTGAACCTTAATTAGAAGGAGCAATTTGCAAATTCATCTGGAATAACAAAAAATCAAGGATAGCAAAAACTCTTCTCAAGGATAAAAGAACCTCTGGTGGAATCACCATGCCTGACCTAAAGCTTTACTACTGAGCAATTGTGATAAAAACTGCATGGTACTGGTATAGAGACAGACAAGTAGACCAATGGAACAGAATTGAAGACCCAGAAATGAACCCACACACCTATGGTCACTTGATCTTCGACAAGGGAGCTAAAACCATCCAGTGGAAGAAAGACAGCATTTTCAACAATTGGTGCTTGCACAACTGGTTGTTATCATGTAGAAGAATGTGAATCGATCCATACTTATCTCCTTGTACTAAGGTCAAATCTAAGTGGATCAAGGAACTTCACATAAAACCAGAGACACTGAAACTTATAGAGGAGAAAGTGGGGAAAAGCCTTGAAGATATGGGCACAGGGGAAAAATTCCTGAACAGAACAGCAATGGCTTGTGCTGTAAGATCGAGAATTGACAAATGGGACCTAATAAAACTCCAAAGTTTCTGCAAGGCAAAAGACACCGTCAATAAGACAAAAAGACCACCAACAGATTGGGAAAGGATCTTTACCTATCCTAAATCAGATAGGGGACTAATATCCAACATATATAAAGAACTCAAGAAGGTGGACTTCAGAAAATCAAATAACCCCCTTAAAAATGGGGCTCAGAACTGAACAAAGAATTCTCACCTGAGGAATATGGAATGGCAGAGAAGCACCTGAAAAAATGTTCAACATCCTTAATCATCAGGGAAATGCAAATCAAAACAACCCTGAGATTCCACCTCATACCAGTCAGAATGGCTAAGATCAAAAATTCAGGTGACAGCAGATGCTGGTGTGGATGTGGAGAAAGAGGAACACTCCTCCATTGTTGGTGGGATTGCAGGCTTGTACAACCACTCTGGAAATCAGTCTGGCGGTTCCTCAGAAAATTGGACATAGTACTACCAGAGGATCCAGCAATACCTCTCCTGGGCATATATCCAGAAGATGCCCCAACGGGTAAGAAGGACACATGTTCCACTATGGTCATAGGAGCCTTATTTATAATAGCCAGAAGCTGGAAAGAACCCAGATGCCCCTCAACAGAGGAATGGATACAGAAAATGTGGTACATCTACACAATGGAGTACTACTCAGCTATTAAAAAAAATGAATTTATGAAATTCCTAGCCAAATGGATGGACCTGGAGGGCATCATCCTGAGTGAGGTAACACATTCACAAAGGAACTCACACAATATGTACTCACTGATAAGTGGATATTAGCCCAAAACCTAGGATACCCAAGATATAAGATACAATTTCCTAAACACATGAAACTCAAGAAAAATGAAGACTGAAGTGTGGACACTATGCCCCTCCTTAGAAGTGGGAACAAAACACCCATGGAAGGAGTTACAGAGACATAGTTTGGAGCTGAGATGAAAGGATGGACCATGTAGAGACTGCCATATCCAGGGATCCACCCCATAATCAGCATCCAAACGCTGACACCATTGCATACCCTAGCAAGATTTTCTCGAAAGGACCCAGATGTAGCTGTCTCTTGTGAGACTATGCTGGGGCCTAGCAAACACAGAAGTGGATGCTCACAGTCAGCTAATGGATGGATCACAGGGCTCCCAATGGAGGAGCTAGAGAAAGTACCCAAGGAGCTAAAGGGATCTGCAACCCTATAGGTGGAACAACATTATGACCTAACCAGTATCCCGGAGCTCTTGACTCTAGCTGCATATGTATCAAAAGATGGCCTAGTCGGCCATCACTGGAAAGAGAGGCTCATTGGACACGCAAACTTTATATGCCCCAGTACAGGGGAACGCCAGGGCCAAAAAGGGCGAGTGGGTGGGTAGGGGAGTGGGGGTGGGTGGGTATGGGGGACTTTTGGTATAGCATTGGAAATGTAAATGAGCTAAATACCTAATAAAAAATGGAAAAAAAAACTTGAACCTTGAGCAGACTAGTTGTTCTCAACCCACCTAGGCACCCTCTTTTCTTTCAGTTCCAAGATGCCTTTCAGGCTCGAACCCACACTTGTGAGCCGCTGGCCAGCCCCCACAATCTGGAATAAAAACAAAGCAAAAACCTAGGATAGAGAAATCTATTCTCAACCATAAAAGAGCTTCTGGTGGAATCACCATGCCTGACCTCAAGCTGTACTACAGAGCAGCTGTGATAAAAACTGCATGCTATTGGTACAGTAACAGGCAGGTAGATCAATGGAATAGAATTGAAATCCCAGAAATGAACCCACACATCTATGGTCACTTGATCTTTAACAAAAGAGCTAAAACCATCCTGTGGGGGAAAAAAAATAACAGCATGTAAATTGATCTATTCTTATCTCCTGTACAAAGCTCAAGTCCAAGTGGATCAAGGGCCTCCAAATAAAACCAGATACATTGAAACTAATAGAAATGAAAGTGGGGAAAAGCCTCAAGCATATGGGCACAGGGAATATTTTCCTGAACAGAACACCAATAGTTTGTGCTCTAAGATCAAGAATTGGCAAATGGGACCACGTAAAATTGCAAAGCTTCTGTAAGGCAAAGGACATTGTCAATACGACAAAACAGCAGCCAAGAGATTGGGAAAAGATTTTTACCAATCCTACATCTAATAGAGGGCCAATATGCACTATATACAAAGAATTCAAGAAGTTAGACTCCAGAGAACTAAATAACTCTTATTTAAAAAGGGATACAGAGCCAAACAAAGAATTCACAACTGAGAAATACCAAATGCCTGAGAAGCACCTAAAGAAATGTTACTTCTTATTTGTGAAATTGTAAGATATGGGACTATAGCCTAAATAAAGACTAAACACATAACAAAGTTCATCTTATATTTCAAACAGACCCATCAAAGATTAAGTTTGAAAGCCCAACAATATTGAACAAAAATTTTGATGTCATTCATGATCTAAATATTTAAATATTTTTATATTAAATATAAGTCACAGAATTTTATGTCTCCAATCAGTTCTTACCTACCTAGAGAGAAATTTCCTCGTAACCAGTAGGTATCACAACTGTTAGGATCTCTACTCTGACTCTGGAGAGTAGAGTATATGTGTTTATCATTCCATTGTAAACCATTTTTGCCTGAAGCTAGGAGTTATGTTTCCCCTGAAAACTTAATAATTATGATCCTTGAAACTCCCCTCTAAATTCCAATGCCTAAACTTTTAACCTGCTGCTTTTTTATGGATCGTAGTCAAATTCTCTTCATTTTTTCATCTCTCTTATAATCACTGAGATCAAAGTAGGGCATATATAATTTTCCATTAAAATATAAATCTCTTTACACCATGCATTCTGTGAGTACTGGTTTGGGAGGCAAATGACTTAGAAGGAACTCATGTCTGTCTAACTTTTTACCTACTCCTTTTAGATAACTCTTCTTACCTGTCTTTGTCTTGGGTTGTTTGAAGGTGGATTCCAGAGATTGCCCTAGACTGTGTTTGCTATCTACAGGTGGTATAGTTTTATAACTTCCTGAGGCAAAACAATATATTTTAGAAGATATTTCTGTATAGCTAACTTTTTTTTTTTGCATTATCCTTTGAATAGTTTTCCTTCACAAAACAAATTATCCTTTCTTTATCCCCAGGGATTTATTATTTCAGCTTGTCAAAGTCAGTCAGAAATCTTCATACAAAGTGAAGAATTCACTTAAAATAACTGCCCTTCAAGTTCAACATGCATCAGCTAGGCTGGAGTAAGGAAAAGGAAAACAAAATATATCTGTGACTATTGAATCTGTTCCAGGAATTTATAGAAAATAAACTAGTATTTCCTAACTAGTATCATAAAGAAATTTTAAATTTGACAGCATAAATGGTACAAAGGTGAAATTATCTTTGCAATTCATCTTCCATTTTATTCTTTTCCTGTAATATTTATTTAACACCCTCATTTACTGTGTTAGGTTTCATGCCAAGAAAGCATAACAGATGTGTTTCTTGTCCTTGAAAAGCTCAGATCCTAAAATAGGTTTCTACAAAAACAAGAAAAAGTGTAACAGAGATGAAACACACAGAAAATTTATGACTCCTTCCAAGTTCCTTTACCATGGTGGGATAGCTAGTATCTGATATCGAAGAGGTCTGTGTCTCCAAGACAGAGCTCAGCATTGGGCAGCCTCTCTGTCCTGCTTTCCTCCATGTGCCTCTTAGGAGTAGCCTTGGGTAGAAGCAAATGTCCTCACTCTTTTCTCAGTTCTTTGTTCACACTTACCTCTTTCCCATTTCCATCTTCCCACACATCCCCCTACTTTCTTCCTTTATTTACATACAGGTAAAGAACTCCAACAATTTGATGTAGAGTCAATCTCATATTTTCCTTGTCTTTAGGTTCCCAAAATTTTTATCAACTTGTTTCTCTATAATCACTCTCAGATTCTTTCTTCCCACGACAAAATGTTTTTTTTTTTTTTAGGTATTTAGCTCATTTACATTTCCAATGCTATACCAAAAGTCCCCCTTACCCACCCACCCCCACTCCCCTACCCACCCACTCCCCCCGTTTGGCCCTGGCGTTCCCCTGTACCGGGGCACACAAAGTCTGCGTGTCCAATGGGCCTCTCTTTCCAGTGATGGCCGACTAGGCCATCTTTTGATACATATGCAGCTAGAGTCAAGAGCTCAGGGGTACTGGTTAGTTCATAATGTTGTTCCACCTATAGGGTTGAAGATCCCTTTAGCTCCTTGGGTACTTTCTCTAGCTCCTCCATTGGGAGCCCTGTGATCCATCCATTAGCTGACTGTGAGCATCCACTTCTGTGTTTGCTAGGCCCCGGCATAGTCTCACAAGAGACAGCTACATCTGGGTCCTTTCAGTAAAATCTTGCTAGTGTATGCAATGGTGTCAGCATTTGGAAGCTGATTATGGGGTGGATCCCTGGATATGGCAGTCTCTACATGGTCCATCCTTTCATCTCAGCTCCATACTTTGTTTCTGTAACTCCTTCCATGGGTGTTTTGTTCCCACTTCTAAGGAGGGGCATAGTGTCCACACTTCAGTCTTCATTTTTCTTGAGTTTCATGTGTTTAGGAAATTGTATCTTATATCGTGGGTATCCTAGGTTTTGGGCTAGTATCCACTTATCAGTGAGTACATATTGTGTGAGTTCCTTTGTGATTGTGTTACCTCACTCAGGATGATGCTCTCCAGGTCCATCCATTTGGCTAGGAATTTCATAAATTCATTCTTTTTAATAGCTGAGTAGTACTCCATTGTGTAGATGTACCACATTTTCTGTATCCATTCCTCTGTTGAGGGGCATCTGGGTTCTTTCCAGTTTCTGGCTATTATAAATAAGGCTGCTATGAACATAGTGGAGCATGTGTCCTTCTTACCAGTTGGGGCTTCTTCTGGATATATGCCCAGGAGAGGTATTGCTGGATCCTCCGGTAGTACTATGTCCAATTTTCTGAGGAACCGCCAGACTGATTTCCAGAGTGGTTGTACAAGCCTGCAATCCCACCAACAATGGAGGAGTGTTCCTCTTTCTCCACATCCTCGCCAGCATCTGCTGTCACCTGAATTTTTGATCTTAGCCATTCTCACTGGTGTGAGGTGGAATCTCAGGGTTGTTTTGATTTGCATTTCCCTGATGATTAAGGATGTTGAACATTTTTTCAGGTGCTTCTCTGCCATTCGGTATTCCTCAGGTGAGAATTCTTTGTTCAGTTCTGAGCCCCATTTTTTAAGGGGGTTATTTGATTTTCTGAGGTCCACCTTCTTGAGTTCTTTATATATGTTGGATATTAGTCCCCTATCTGATTTAGGATAGGTAAAGATCCTTTCCCAGTCTGTTGGTGGTCTTTTTGTCTTATAGACAGTGTCTTTTGCCTTGCAGAAACTTTGGAGCTTCATTAGGTCCCATTTGTCAATTCTCGATCTTACAGCACAAGCCATTGCTGTTCTGTTCAGGAATTTTTCCCCTGTGCCCATATCTTCAAGGCTTTTCCCCACTTTCTCCTCTATAAGTTTCAGTGTCTCTGGTTTTATGTGAAGTTCCTTGATCCACTTAGATTTGACCTTAGTACAAGGAGATAAGTATGGATCGATTCGCATTCTTCTACATGATAACAACCAGTTGTGCCAGCACCAATTGTTGAAAATGCTGTCTTTCTTCCACTGGATGGTTTTGGCTCCCTTGTCGAAGATCAAGTGACCATAGGTGTGTGGGTTCATTTCTGGGTCTTCAATTCTATTCCATTGGTCCACTTGTCTGTCTCTATACCAGTACCATGCAGTTTTTATCACAATTGCTCTGTAGTAAAGCTTTAGGTCAGGCATGGTGATTCCACCAGAGGTTCTTTTATCCTTGAGAAGAGTTTTTGCTATCCTCGGTTTTTTGTTATTCCATATGAATTTGCAAATTGCTCCTTCTAATTCGTTGAAGAATTGAGTTGGAATTTTAATGGGGATTGCATTGAATCTGTAGATTGCTTTTGGCAAGATAGCCATTTTTACAATGTTGGTCCTGCCAATCCATGAGCATGGGAGATCTTTCCATCTTCTGAGATCTTCTTTAATTTCTTTCTTCAGGGACTTGAAGTTTTTATCATACAGATCTTTCACTTCCTTCGTTAGAGTCACGCCGAGATATTTTATATTATTTGTGGCTATTGAGAAGGGTGTTGTTTCCCTAATTTCTTTCTCAGCCTGTTTATTCTTTGTGTAGAGAAAGGCCATTGACTTGTTTGAGTTAATTTTATATCCAGCTACTTCACCGAAGCTGTTTATCAGGTTTAGGAGTTCTCTGTTGGAATTTTTAGGGTCACTTATATATACTATCATATCATCTGCAAAAAGTGATATTTTGACTTCCTCTTTTCCAATTTGTATCCCCTTGATCTCCTTTTGTTGTCGAATTGCTCTGGCTAATACTTCAAGTACTATGTTGAAAAGGTAGGGAGAAAGTGGGCAGCCTTGTCTAGTCCCTGATTTTAGTGGGATTGCTTCCAGCTTCTCTCCATTTACTTTGATGTTGGCTACTGGTTTGCTGTAGATTGCTTTTATCATGTTTAGGTATTGGCCTTGAATTCCTGATCTTTCCAGAACTTTTATCATGAATGGGTGTTGGATCTTGTCAAATGCTTTTTCTGCATCTAACGAGATGATCATGTGGTTTTTGTCTTTGAGTTTGTTTATATAATGGATTACATTGATGGATTTTCGTATATTAAACCATCCCTGCATCCCTGGAATAAAACCTACTTGGTCAGGATGGATGATTGCTTTAATGTGTTCTTGGATTCGGTTAGCGAGAATTTTATTAAGAATTTTTGCATCGATGTTCATAAGAGAAATTGGTCTAAAGTTCTCTATCTTTGTTGGATCTTTCTGTGGTTTAGGTATCAGAGTAATAGTGGCTTCATAAAATGAGTTGGGTAGAATACCTTCTACTTCTATCTTGTGAAAAAGTTTGTGCAGAACTGGAGTTAGATCTTCTTTGAAGGTCTGATAGAACTCTGCACTAAACCCGTCTGGTCCTGGGCTTTTTTTGGCTGGGAGACTATTAATAACTGCTTCTATTTCTTTAGGGGATATGGGACTGTTTAGAAGGTCAACTTGATCCTGATTCAACTTTGGTACCTGGTATCTGTCCAGAAATTTGTCCATTTCGTCCAGGTTTTCCAGTTTTGTTGAGTATAGCCTTTTGTAGAAGGATCTGATGGTGTTTTGGATTTCTTCAGGATCTGTTGTTATGTCTCCCTTTTCATTTCTGATTTTGTTAATTAGGATTTTGTCCCTGTGCCCTTTAGTGAGTCTAGCTAAGGGTTTATCTATCTTGTTGATTTTCTCAAAGAACCAACTCCTCGTTTGGTTAATTCTTTGAATAGTTCTTCTTGTTTCCACTTGGTTGATTTCACCCCTGAGTTTGATTATTTCCTGCCGTCTACTCCTCTTGGGTGAATTTGCTTCCTTTTTTTCTAGAGCTTTTAGATGTGTTGTCAAGTTGCTAGTATGTGCTCTCTCCCGTTTTTTCTTGAAGGCACTCATAGCTATGAGTTTCCCTCTTAGAAATGCTTTCATTGTGTCCCAAAGGTTTGGGTACGTTGTGGCTTCATTTTCATTAAACTCTAAAAAGTCTTTAATTTCTTTCTTTATTCCTTCCTTGACCAAGGTATCATTGAGAAGAGTGTTGTTCAGTTTCCATGTGAATGTTGGCTTTCTGTTATTTATTTTGTTATTGAAGATCAGCCTTAGTGCATGGTGATCTGATAGGATACATGGGACAATTTCAATATTTTTGAATCTGTTGAGGCCTGATTTGTGACCTATTATGTGGTCAATTTTGGAGAAGGTACCATGAGGTGCTGAGAAGAAGGTATATCCTTTTGTTTTAGGATAAAATGTTCTGTAGATATCTGTCAGATCCATTTGTTTCATCACTTCTGTTAGTTTCAGTGTGTCCCTGTTTAGTTTCTGTTTCCATGATCTGTCCATTGGTGAAAGTGGTGTGTTGAAGTCTCCCACTATTATTGTGTGAGGCGCAATGTGTGCTTTGAGCTTTACTAAAGTTTCTTTAGTGAATGTGGCTGCTCTTGTATTTGGAGCATAGATATTCAGAATTGAGAGTTCCTCTTGGAGGATTTTACCTTTGATGAGAATGAAGTGTCCCTCCTTGTCTTTTTTGATGACTTTGGGTTGGAAGTCAATCTTATCAGATATTAGGATGGCTACTCCTGCTTGTTTCTTCATACCATTTGCTTGGAAAATTGTTTTCCAGCCTTTCATTCTGAGGTAGTGTCTATCTTTTTCTCTGAGATGAGTTTCCTGTAGGCAGCAAAATGTTGGGTCTTGTTTGTGTAGCCAGTTTGTTAGTCTATGTCTTTTTATTGGCGAGTTGAGACCATTGATGTTAAGAGATATTAAGGAAAAGTAATTGTTGCTTCCTGTTATTTTAGTTGTTAAAGGTGGCATTCTGTTCTTGTGGCTGTCTTCTTTTAGGTTTGTTGAGGGATTACCTTCTTGTTTTTTCTAGGGCGTTGTTCCCGTTCTTGTATTGGTTTTTTTCTGTTATTATCCTTTGAAGGGCTGGATTCGTGGAGAGATAATGCGTGAATTTGGTTTTGTCGTGGAATACTTTGGTTTCTCCCTCTATGATAATTGAGAGTTTGGCTGGGTATAGTAGCCTGGGCTGCAGTTTGTGTTCTCTTAGTGTCTGTATAACATCTGTCCAGGCTCTTCTGGCTTTCATAGTCTCTGGTGAAAAATCTGGTGTAATTCTGATAGGCTTGCCTTTATATGTTACTTGACCTTTTTCCCTTACTGCTTTTAGTATTCTATCTTTATTTAGTGCATTTGATGTTCTGATTATTATGTGTCGGGAGGAATTTCTTTTCTGGTCCAGTCTATTTGGAGTTCTGTAGGCTTCTTGTATGTTCATATGCATCTCATTCTTTAGATTTGGGAAGTTTTCTTCAATAATTTTGTTGAAGATGTTTGCTGGACCTTTGAGTTGAAAATCTTCATTCTCATCCACTCCTATTATCCGTACGTTTGGTCTTCTTATTGTGTCCTGGATTTCCTGGATATTTTGAGTTAGGATCTTTTTGCATTTTCCATTTTCTTTGATTGTTGTGCCGATGTTCTCTATGGAATCTTCTGCACCTGAGATTCTCTCTTCCATCTCTTGTATTCTGTTGCTGATGCTCAAATCTATGGTTCCAGATTTCTTTCCTAGGGTTTCTATCTCTAGTGTTGCCTCGCTTTGAGTTTTCTTTATTGTGTCTACTTCCCTTTTTAGGTCTAGTATGGTTTTGTTCATTTCCATCACCTGTTTGTATGTTTTTTCCTCTTTTTCTGTAAGGACTTCTACCTGTTTGATTGTGTTTTCCTGTTTTTCTTTAAGGACTTGTAACTCTTTAGCAGTGTTCTCCTGTATTTCTTTAAGTGATTTATTAAAGTCCTTCTTGATGTCCTCTACCATCATCATGAGATATGCTTTTAAATCTAGGTCTAGGTTCTCAGGTGTGTTGGGGTTCCCTGGACTGGGCGAAGTGGGTGTGCTGGGTTCTGGTGATGGTGAGTGGTCTTGGTTCCTGTTAGTAAGATTCCTCCGTTTACCTTTCGCCATCTGGTAATCTCTGGAGTTAGTAGTTATAGTTGACTCTGTTTAGAGATTGTTCTTCTGGTGATTCTGTTACCGTCTATCAGCAGACCTGGGAGACAGATTCTCTCCTCTGAGTTTCAGTGCTCAGAGCACTCTCTGCTGGCAAGCTCTCTTACAGGGAAGGTGCGCAGATATCTTGTATTTGGACCTCCTCCTGGCCGAAGAAGAAGGCCCAAAACAGGACCTTTCTCAGACAGTGTGTTGCTTTGGCAGTTCCCAGGTGGTACAGACTCTCACCTAAGCAGACTAAATTCCTAAGTTCCTTGGAGTCCCGGGACCAAGATGGCGACCGCTGCTGCTGTGGCTTAGGCCGCCTCCCCAGCCGGGTGGGCACCTGTCCTCCGGTCCGGAAGGTGGCCGGCTGTCCCCGGCCCACACAGGGTGCTGCCTCAGCGCCTCTGTGCTTCTGCCTGTTCCAGAAGCTGTCAGGTTCTCTGGCGCACCCTCTCACCTGTTCAGACTAATTTCCTAAGTTCGGCGGGTCTCGGACCAAGATGGCGACCGCTGCTGCTGTGGCTTAGGCCGCCTCCCCAGCCGGGCGGGCACCTGTCCTCCGGTCCGGACGGTGGCTGGCTGTCCCCGGCCCACAAAGGGTGCTGCCTCAGCGCCTCTGTGCTTCCGCCTGTTCCAGAAGCTGTCAGGTTCTCTGGCGCACCCTCTCACCTGTTCAGACTAATTTCCTAAGTTCGGCGGGTCCCGGACCAAGATGGCGACCGCTGCTGCTGTCGACAAAATGTTTTAAAACAATAATAAATCAAGTATGTTATCCTTATAAAGATACTGGAAATTTTTGGTGTCAAGACTATGTGTTATTCTTGGTGGAATAAAGTGCACATTTTCTTAACTTGATGCCACATTTGGGAAGACCCATGGAAACTGTATTATAAAGAAAGATTTGGTAGTTCTTATAGCATTTAGACAAGGAGAGATAAATCCTGGAAAATTTTCAGGTATGTTTGAGAACATTCAGGATGAGCTAATACGACATTGGTACAGGGGAGAAAAGAAATAGCAAAACCAGCAACCAGAATATCTTCTAGTTATAAACACAGACAAGGAGTTAGGCAGCTAAGAGGAGGAATAACAAGAGAAAACATTTTAATGAAAATTATTATGATTATTTGCTTAAGTTATTGGGCACAAGCTCATTCTTTATAAAACATATAAATACTCACAGCCTTCATTTTTTGGTATGTAGCAAGTTGTGCTTTCCAAAGGGAATTTAAAACTAATAGTTGAAGGTGCTGATGAGGTTGTTCCACAAGTAATGTAGTGGTCATGCAGACATAAGGACTTAAGTTCAAACCCCAGAAGCCATGTAAAAATAGCTGAATATGGTGGTGCCTATCTATAATCCCAGTACAGAGACAGAGGATCCCTGGGGCTTGCTGGCCAGCCAGTCTAAGCAAACCAGTGAGCTCCAAGTTCAGTGAGAGAGCCTACCTCAAAAAATTAGGTAGGAAAACAACAAAGGATAACAGCTGACCTCTATCCACACAGGCATGTACAAATTGGAAGTCACTCAGGTAAAGGGAGAGTCCTTTTCTTTAGTTGTATTGCCTCTGGTAGCCCTTGTTTCAGTAGAGAACTGAGTAGTGCCCGTGTAAGAAATCCTAATTAAATTCTGTAGGTAACCAATAGAAAGTAATTTATTTCTTTTAAATAAAAGCTCTCAGGGATCTATCAAATGTTATCTATCAAGTGAGGAAAAAAACAATCATTGAAAAGCTACAAATAAAGAGATCTTAAGGAGCTAGAAAAAAGTACCCAAGGAGCTGAAAGGGTCTGCAACCCTATAGGTGGAACAACAATATGAACTAACCAGTACCCTCAGAGCTCATGTCTCTAGCTGCATATGTAGCAGAAGATGGCCTAGTCGGCCATCATTGGGAAGATAGGCCCCTTGGTTTTGCAAACTTTATATGCCCCAGTACAGGGAAACACTAGGGCCAAGAAGTGGGAGTGAGTGAGTAGGGGAGCAGGGCGGGGGGAGGGCATAGGGGGCTTTTGGGATAGCATTTGAGATGTAAATGAAGACAATATCTAAGAAAAAAAATTCTAAAAAAAGAGAGAGATCCTTAGATTTTCCTCAATAGCTTTCTCTCTATTTTTCAAAATTTCTACAATTTTTCTTTACTGAAAAATAATTGTAGTAAAACTTAATTATCCTGGCCAGGATACCTACAGAATTCTTTAGTGTTCTTCTGTCGTGCTGTTATAAAGTATGGTTTCAATTCATTGCTCACTTAATTCCAACTCAGTTGGTATGCACGTTAATTAACTTGGTAACATTTAAACCACCACAGCAAGGCATGCATACACTCCCATGCAAGCATGCAGGCTTTCCCCGTACCAGGTCACATATGTAGAAAAACACTGATTTAAACAACAATATTACAGTGAATAAATGTTGAAAGTTAACCGCTTGAGGGAAATTATGCATTCAGTAGAAATAAAATTCAGTGAGGTTTCATTCATTAAAGGAGTTGGGTTTCAATTTTTGCTTGGTAGTGTTTAAATGCTTCCAGGAGAGGGAATGTTTAATTGATTACCACCCCCAACAAGTATTTGCAATGTATAAATAATTGCAAGCTGTTTCGGCAAATTCTAGTTATAAAACTGACTGAAGTCAACACTACTTGGTAAATTACTGTAATTCTTTTCTCCACATTTTTCATATTCCCATTAACATTTATCCTCCGGTAAGTACTAAACGATAAAATGAATGTGCAGTTTGAAATGATTTATTCATGTCCAAACATTACAGCTTCACAAAGGGCGTCATTTTTGGCTCCCTAAGTTGTCAGTAAAATAATTGCATTTGCCTTTTAATTGATGCTTATACTTCTTTGAGGCCATCATTAACGAGACTCCTTTAATGGTTAGCCAGAAAATATCTTTATATAATTAGCATTTTCCTGACACCCACCCTCTTTGTCCTGGAGGATTAGAGAGTGAAGCAACTTTTGAGAAAGCTCATTAAAAGACAGTGTCCAGCCACATGTTCCCAGTGGTCATGGGATGGTTATCTGGACCCATCTGATAAAAGTGTTACAGGGAGTGAAGACAGTTTTATACATTGTCATCAAAAGTGGTGGGAGTGGGTTTCAGCCATCTTCCCTCCCTGTGTGTGAGTATAGAACAGCTGTGGGAACAAATGTTAGCGTGGGCTATGCAAGCAAGCAAAAATAGCATTTCCACTTTGAAATTTCCTTCCCAGATATGTTTGGGGATGACCAAAGCAAAGGAAGGGGGTGGGGGGAATGGGTCAGAGCCATATGGCTTCTTAACTTGGTATTTACAGTTGCTTCTGAGAATAACTGTCTCCCATCATTATAAGGTGTAAAGGGTAGCATTCGTGCATAACAATAGACAGGTTGAAGTCGCATTCTCACCAAGGCAAAGATCTCATTACTCTCTGCTTGGTTCAAAATATCCATGCTCATAGATCAGAAAGTAATTCGAAAGAACAAATTCAGTCCCTGTATGTTCAATGCTAAAATAGTTAAGATTACAGAAAACAAACAAGCAAACAAACAAACAAAAAAACTTACATGTTGATTCTATTCAAATAATTAGAGTCTTTCTGTTATATTTGGGTCATAGCTATTTTTTTTCTTAATACAATCTTTAACTGCCCTTGTCATGCTAATTTAATTTAAGCTAAATGTCTGAAAACAACAGAGAAAAAGTAGCAGTGAGAATACTTTGGCCTTTTTACTGCATCTTGTTTTTCAGTTAACCAAAGGTCACATCACAGTATGAGTGAGATGAGGAAATATGTCCATAGGAACCCCTTTGCTCGGGACAGAGGCAGGCACCTCCTTAGCACAGAAAATACATACGGTTCACAGAAGAAGCAGAATCCTACTGTTTTCTGCTTGAAAAAAAGACTGCTTTTCAAATTCTCTGATTATGGCTTTGGTTTTGACATCAGTAAACCCAGATGGAGCCTCTTCACCACAGCATATAAGATAAATATTGTAAATTTTTGGCATTTAGCAGATAATTGCTAGATTTTTCTATTCATGTCAAATACATTATTTTCACAATAGGGGGAAAACACGTGCCATGTGCTTAAAAGTGCATGCTGTGAACCTTAATTACTAAGTTATATTTGGAGCATATCTTGCCAATTATATCTTGGCATTTTGGTTTAATTTAAATGTTCTCTATTATATATCTTTTTTAATTTGCCTTTTAATACCATGAGAAAAACACTGATTGCTATGTACAAGAAAGCAGAGCTGGCTGAAAAAGAGGAAGGCCGAGAGTCAGACATGGTTTCTCAAGCCTGTAACCTGAGCATGCAGGTGGCTAATTTAAGAAGACTGTATATTCAAGGCCAGTGTGATCTACATAGTGAATTCAAGTCCAGCCTGGAATACATAAAGAACCCTTGTCCTTAAAGTAAGGCAGACCAAGATTTTTATTTTTGGTCTTTGATTTTTTTGTTTTTTGTTTTCTGTGTTTTTTGTTTTTTGTTTTATTAGACATCAATATTTTACGCACTGTGCTGAAGACTGACACAGCCCCATGGTAGGTCATAGAGATGTAGCAGCATGGTAGGTCACAAAGATGCAGCAGTGTGGTACATTAAAGCCTGAAGTCAGCTGGAATTTTTTTTATTGAATCTGTTAGACAAGAAAACTTCTGGAAATAAGTTCTGAGAATTATTCTAAAACTTCCCACCACATGACTCTGTTATCATCTAGCAACCCAAGCTTGGCTGTCAATTCCACATTTAAAAAAGCTCTTTCGGCTGGGCAGTGGTGGCACGTGCCTTTAATCTCAGCACTTGGGAGGTAGAGGCAGGTGGATTTCTGAGTTTGAGGCCAGCCTGATCTACAGAGTAAGTTCCAAAACAGGCAGGGCTACACAGAGAAACCCTGTCTCAAAAAAAAAAAAAAAACAAAAAAAAAAAAACAAAAAAACAAAAAAACAAAAAAAAAAAAACAAAAACAAAAACAAAAGTCTCTTTCGGTAGACCTTGGGTACAAACTTCACAGCCAGTCCCACAACACCCAAAGGAAGCTCCACTCCCAGGCACTCTAACATGCCCAGGATCACAGGATCACAAGATCCTAGGAGCTTGGTCACACCAGGATCTCAGGGTCCCAGTGGCAGCTTGACTCCCAGGATCTCTGACACATCCAGGATCTCAGGATTACAGGATCACAGAGATAGCTGAACTCTGAGGAGTTCTGACACAACCAGGATCGCAGGAAGGACAGGCCTCAGTCAGATATAGCAAGAAAAGGTAGCACTAGATAAAATCAGATGGCGGGAGGAACGTGTAAAATCATAAGCAACAAAAACCAAGGTTACATGGCATCATCAGAACCCAATACTTCTACCATACCAAGTCCAGGATATACCATCACACCGGAAAAGCAAGGTTCGCATCTAAAATCCCTTCTCATGATGGGGATAGAAAACTTTAAGAAGGACATAAATAACTCCCTTAAAGAAATATAGGAGAACACTGGTAAACAGCTAGAAGCTCTTAAAAAGGAAAGAAAAAAAAAATCCCTTAAAGAAGTACAGTAAGAAAAAAAACAAACAAGTGAAGGAATTGAACAAAACCATCCAGAATCTAAAAATGGAAAGAGAAACAATAGAGAAATCACAAAGGGAGGCAACCCTGGAGATAGAAAACCTAGGAAAGAGATCAGGAGTCACAAATACAAGCATCATCAACAGAATACAAGAGATAGAAGAGAGAAGAGAGAGAGAGTGCAGAAGTTACCATAGAAAACATTGACACAACAGTTAAAGAAAATGCAAAATGCAAAAAGCCCCTAACCCAAAACATCCAGAAAATGCAGGACACAATGAAAAGACCAAACCTATGAATAATAGCTATAGAAGAGAGTGAAGATTCCCAACTTAAAGGGTTAGTAAGTTATCTTCAACAAATTATAGAGGAAAACTTCCCTAACCTAAAGAAAGAGATGCCAATGAACATACAAGAAGCTTACAGAACTTCAAATAAACTGGACCAGAAAAGAAAGTCCTCCCATCACATAATAATCAAGACACCAAATGCACTAAACAAAGAAAGAATATTTAAAGCAGCAAGGGGAAAAGGTCAAGTAATATATAAAGGCAGACTTATCAGAATTACACCAGACTTCTCACCAGAGACTATGAAAGCTATAGGGGCTGGTGAGATGGCTCAGTGGGTAAGAGCACCCGATTGCTCTTCCGAAGGTTCAGAGTTCAAATCCCAGCAACCACATGGTGGCTCACAACCATCCGTAACAAGATCTGACTCCCTCTTCTGGTGTGTCTGAAGACAGCTATAATAATAAATAAATCTTTAAAAAAAAAAAAAAGAAAGCTAAAAGATCCTGGGCAGATATCATACAGACCCTAAGAGAACACAAATGCCAACTCCAACTACTACACCCAGCAAAACTCTCAATTACCATAGGCGGAGAAACTAAGATATTCCATGACAAAACCAAATCTATACAATATCTTTCCACAAATCCAGCCCTACAAAGGATAATAGATGGAAAACACCAATACAAGGAGGGAAACTATACCCTAGAAAAAGCAAGAAAGTAATCTTCTTTCAACAAACACAAAAGAAGATAGCTACACAAACATAATTCCACCTCCAAGAACAAAAATAGCAAGAAATAACAATAACTTTTCCTTAATATCTCTTAACATCAATGTACTCAATTCCCCCCAAAAAAGACATAGACTAACAGACTGGATACATAAAAACACAATAATAGTGGAAAACTTCAACACCCCACTCTCATCAATGGACAGACCATGAAAACATAAATTAAACAGAGACATAGTGAAACTAACAGAAGTTATGAACCAAATGGATCTAACAGATATTTCTAGAACATTTTATTCTAAAGCAAAAGAATATACCTTCTTCTCAGCACCTTCTCCAAAACTGACTATATACATGGCTACAAAACAGGCCTCAACAGATATAAGAAGATTGAAATAATCCCATGCATCCTATCAGGTCACCACAGACTAAGACTGGTCTTAAAAACCAAAAAAAAAAAAAAAAAAAAAAAAAAAATACAGTGGAAAGCACAACATACACATGGGAGCTAAACAATGCTCTACTCAATGATAACTTGGTCAAGAAAGAAAATAAAGTCAGAAATTAAAAGCATTTTAGAATTTAATAAAAATGAAGACACATGATACCAAAAATTATGAAAGTAGCAGTAAGAAGAAAACACATAGCTCTAAGTGCCTCCAAAAAGAAACTGAAGAGAGCTCACACTAGCAGCTTGAGAGCTCACCTGAAAGGTCTAGAACAGAAAGAAGAAAATACACCCAAGAGGAGTAGACAGCAGAAAATAATCAAACTCAGGGCTGAAATCAACCAAATGGAAACCAAAAAGAACTATACAAAGAATCAACCAAACCAGGAGCTGGTTCTTTGAGAAAATCAACAAGATAGATAAACCCTTAGCCAGACTAAGCAGAGGGCACCTAGACAGTATCCAAATTAATAAAATCAGATATCAAAGGGGAGACATAACAATGAAATATATCTTAAAATAATTATTTTTGTTGATATTAACAGGTGAAAATATTAAAATCATGTTCTACCAAAAAAAAAAGTCTCTTTCCCATAGGTTATATGTATGTAAAATTCATCTCATCTGTTAAAATGCATTGACTGATTTAGGTGCATAGAGATAGGACATTAAAGGCCTGAATTATTTTTTTCTGTATGCTATTAACCTTAAATTTATAACTCTCGCCTTTTTCTCTAGCCTCTGTGATTCAATAATATGGGAACTATCTCTATAAAGTTTAATGCATTTCATTCCTGCTTGTGAGCACAAGGTCTAACTCATCAAGACTGCCCTGATTGGCCATCCTGCAAAGATCCTTTTCAATCCTTTATCTCATACCCACATACAGTTAGAAGCTACGGTGTGATGAATGTGGAGAAACCTGAGCTGGCACAGTGCTTGCTGGGCTCCAGAACTGGAAAGGAGACATCAGGAACACCATTGCTTTGAGCTCCATCTAAGTATCTCATTGCAATTGTGTTTTGTTTTTAAAACAACAGTCATGCAAATAACTCCTTAAAGACAAAATTAGATGCTGTGAAGGGTATTGATGAAGTTAGCTGAGTTTCATCTTTAAGAAACTAATGGTTTAATACAGGAGATTTGATATGTAAATAGGCATAAAGGAAAGAGATGAAGGACTGGGTCATTTAGTGAAGAGGGAAGCAACTTCAGAGAAGACTGCAGTTTTAGGAATTAACCTAGGAAAAATAAGAAGTCAAGGGTATTCAAAGTCTTTAACACCGCTACTAGTAGGAGGGATGGGAAGACCAAAATCTGTATCAGGCTTGGGAAGCTACAGTTACAGCTGGAACAGATCTGGGCAGGCAAGAGACATGTCTCAGGCCTGCCAGTTATCAGGCAGTCCATCGGCCCGCTCTATTATTGCAGTACTCTATGAATACTACAAGCTACTACTGAAGGACTCCTCATTGAACAAATCTCTGAGATTTCTTTTCTCCTTTTTGTATTCTACTTATACACACTAACACATACAAGAGCTTTGCTTTTAAAATATATTTTTATTTCACACTTAAAATAAAAATCCAATGTACCAGCCACCAATAAGTCACATGACACATGACAAAGGATCAGAGGGGAAGCAGTTTTCAGAGGGGACAAACCCACACCACCTTCAGGAGGTCTTCAGGTCTTTAGGAGTTCCCACGACATTTGCTGTGAAAGGATTAATGGCTGCCCCCAATCCTGGGTGGATGCCAACTAGAATAATTACTTGTGAAAATATTAACTTAGGTAAATTGGAAACCGCCCATATATTAGACAATCCAAGAGCTTTCACTTTTTCTGTATTTTTTGTTTGTTTTTTGTTTTTCTGTTTCTGGGCAGCCTCATTACAGCTAGCAGTTGTATTTTTTTAATTCACTTTCATTACACTGGGCAAATAGAAAAGGTTTAGAAAACTGAATTAAATCCAAGATGTGGCTGCTGGAAATATGTAGGTGATGGGGGTGAGCTGCATTCCTGGGCCTTCTGAAGCAGTCATTAGCAAGCACATTGTGGCTACTGCAGGTAAAAGTTATCTCATTAATTTTAATTGGGGAAAATCATCTTTACTTCCTTTTCCTAAAAGCCCACACTTCGTCCCATGGCTTAATTAATGCACCTCACCAAAAAAGCAGCTCATCTCTTCTTGATCTCCTAATAAGCGTCTCATGACAGTTATCCAAGACTTCCCTACTTCTTTCATGCCTGGAGTCCTTCAGGATCTCGTTCTCAAAAGATGAGCTCACTCCTACTTAGGGCAGCTGAAAGCCAGTTAGCACAAACTCTCTCAGCCTGTTTTGGCTTCCATGCCGGCACATACCGAAACTGAAATATTCTCTCAAGTTCTTTGCTTCCAAAGCTCACTTGTCTCCTTGACCCTTGCTTCTCCAAGCCCACAGAGAAGAGCTGAAACCTCAGCATCCCTTAACTAGAGCTTGCTCCGGATGTAGAAGCTTAGGACCCATGCTCCCCTGCCTATTAAAAACTGTGTGAAAGATCCCAAGGTGAGCAAGACAAGATGGCTGAGCGGTCTAAGGCTCTGCATTCAGAAAGTTAGAAAGTTCCCACAGTGAGTTACACACACACACACACACACACACACACACACACACACACACACACACAAAGTTTGTTTAAGTCCTAGTCAATTCTTCACAGCTCACGATTATTTTGTCTTCGCTATTTATTTTTATTGTAACATATAAATCTCTTTCTCCAAGCTTGCTTCATAGAAGCTCCTCATTTTTTTTTTCTTTCCTTGTCTCCTCAACTCTTCCCATTTAAGTTACATTTTGCAACATCCTTTGTGTGTTTTTCGATCCTCTTGCTTTTCAGTTTTGGTTTTTGGTTTGTTTTTTTGTTTTTGTTTTTGTTTTGTGGCGGGAGTGGGGGGTGAGGGGCGGCTTTCAACATTCTTACTTCCACTTGTGCCCTTGAACGTGGCCACTGATCTCCATCTCCCACCTCAGTCACATACACCTTAATTATCCTGTCAGTACACAATCTGGCAGAGGTCTGTGTTCTCCTGTCAGCCTTCCAAGACTTGAAACTTTGCTCAAGGACCCAGTACATGCTTTTGACTTATTTTCTTTCCTGTTCTCAATTATGGTTCGAAGATTCAGAGTTGTCAGAGACCTAATTATAAATATATAATCTTTTCATCACAAGAGATTCCCTTTAGGTTAGAATTGAGATCCCATAACTGCAGCATTCAGGGGTAAATGAAAGTGAAAAGCAGAGATTATCTACCTATGAGGAAAGGAACTTAAGGAATGCCCTGGGAACTGAACTTTTCACAGGTCCCTATTAGAGTTCCTTATATGTCATCTTCTACTTATGAAGAGGAAGTAGAATTGGGTGTCTTATTGTGGCTGAGGATTTTGCTGTTCTGGGTATTGTTTTGCTGGCATGTCTCTTTCCTGAGTTTTCCATTTCATGCCAACTTGGAAATGACCTTCAGAATACATATACATATATTTAAAGCCACCAGTTACAAAATGGAAAAAAAATGACCCAGAGTTCTCTCTATCTTCCCAGGAACAGCAATAGTGAACACATTGGAGTTCCCTTTCTATATCTTCATTTGGAAAGATGTATATTGAAGATAAACACAAAGTCTTTGTTACTACCTTCTTTTGTTACATACCTACATATGTGCTAGTATGTGTACACATGCATGAGAAGACTTTCAGTGTACGTGTTGAGAATCTTCCTCATCACTCTCCATCTTACATCTTATGGCAGGAAAGAGTAGAGGACAGGAGAGAGAAGAAAAGACAATGGGGAAAGTGTCAGAAATGCGAGTTGTCCCTTCCACTGTGGGCAGGGCTTTTCAGTGGAGGCAAGTTCAGAGCTGTCTAGGGCAGCAATCTGGCAAAGAGAAGGGCAGCATCCCAAAGGAGACAGATTACACTGTACACCCAGGTAATGAAGCCTGGTTCCCTAAATCTGCATGACACTCACTCATAGAGATACCTCTAAGAGCTACTTCACTGCAAAGACCATCCGTGGCTTTAGACCTTAGGAGTGGCCATGTGAGAAAGTTCCAGGAAATTAAAGACAGGACGTTTGCATCCCTTCATCTCTCATACTCCACCCCAGCCTGTCTCATTGTCTAACTGTCATTATCCATTCTAGTTCCAATGAAGGGAAGAGACAAGTATTTATAAGCCTGGAATTTGGGTAATTTCACAGAAATAAAGTCTTATCTTCCTTGAGTTTGGAAAGAGACTCTCATATTTTTAAATGATTACATTTAACAATTTTTAACACACACACAAAAATAGACTTGGCCTCCCTAAGAATGAAAACGTACATTTGTATATTACTTGGTATATACATATCTGTGCTACATACTATGCTGTATTATCCATATATATATATATATATATATATATATATATATATATATATAATTTATTTATGTGTATCCTATAAGTCTTCTAGTACTTTAATAGTCTTCTTCTTAAACATTTTATTCACCTCCAGCCAATTTGGGTAGTATGTGTAGTAGGAATACAATTTAGAAATTATTTCTCAAATGGTTGACCAGCTTAATTATCATCTTTGCCACATACACAACTCTCAAAGGGAATAAATTTGTCACCTGAGAAAGGGAAAGCAGAAGCAGTTGCTTGTTTTCTTTCTTTCCTGTCAGATTCCCTTCCCAATTTCCTCATCTCTGCCCTCTTTCAGCTACAACTGAAGCCAGTGATCTCTCTGAGAGCAGACACTTCTTATGCTGTAGCACTGATACGTTTGAAGGGCTGCATCAGAGAAGAAGAGCTTGCCCGGTCAGGCAGAGCCAGGACTCCTGGTGAGAAAACCCAGTGCAAATTAAACTTGTCAAACAGTGACATGTCTCGTCCTGTGAGGAATTAATTCCTTCTTTTGCTTCTCTGTCTATGAAAATAATCTCAGCTGGAAGACTACTTGTCAAGAAGGCTATGTGAGAGATCCTTTCACAGAAAGAAAGATGGAAAAAGGAATCTCTTGCTGCCAGTATGGGACTGCCCAGAACAGAACCAGGGTACTCAAGATGCAACCAATAAAGAAAAGAGAGTTTGTGATGACTGTTAAGCCAGCCCTTGTTTAAGCACACCACCTTTCTTCTTAAAAAGTATGTAAGACAATAGATAGTGATTTGGGGTGGTGTAGAGTTTTTATCAGCAGGAAACTATAAGGTTTTAATAAAATTGCCAACAACTATGTTTATTTAAAGGGCTTATAATAGGACTGAATTTTCTGGATATCTAACATACTCATTTTAGAATTATAATCATTCACTATTGGCATTGCCCACTTTTGCAAAACAATAGTGTAGCAAATGTTATTACATATTTTCTGTTTTGGTTCAAATGTCTAAATAATTATAGTAAGTCAATAAAAGTATATCAGCCAGAATTTGACATTAACATAGCCCATTAAAATATTTTCTTTCTGCTGTTTATTTGAGATATCATTTGTTTATTTTACTTTTTCCATACAAAGACTCATTATAGGCCAAGCTGGCTTTGAAATTTCAATTTTCCTACGACAGCCTCCCATGTGCTGAAATTACAGGCATGTGCCACCATGCTTGACACTAAAGTGATTTCTTTCTTTTATTATAGAGGGCTTGGTTAGACTAAGTGTCCGTTGTACATTTCTGAAACAAAAGGAGTTTAGCAGTGTCCATCAGCTCAACCCTGACTACCATGAAATGATAGCCTGGGAACTACGGTCTCCAGTAATCTGAGCTCTGAACTAAGCTCTGGCTAGGAGTGGGGAAGCAGGGTTATTAACATATTGCAGCTAAGGTCACAGAAGGGAATCAAGATCCTTGCGCTTTGACTTGATTATTACTAAATGTTTCCCTTCAGGAACATTACATTCCTTTTCAATTTCAGAAAGAAAATTACTTTTTCAATGCTTATAACAAGATGCTACCTAGGTTCATCCCAAACTGGACCTTTGCCAAATGCCTTGAGATATTCTTGACAGATAATTTCCTCTCCCTCTCCTCCCTGCATGCACCACGCTCTAATTATCTAGTGGGTGGAAAATATAATTTTATGCTAAATGACTTTCTGCTGATGCTATTTGGATTCCCTATAAAAATCTAGTCACTAATTCACAATGGACCTGTATAAAGGTTTTAAATGTACGGTGACTACAGAGTTCACAGTATTTGTTTTTAAAATATCATTAATGACATCTATGTTTAATGTACAGAATGAAATATGTCGGAGAGCTTAGCAAGTGAAAGAAGGCAAAAGAGTCAAGTTTATTCAATTAACAAGTATTTATGGATCAACTCTGAGAGAGGTTTGCAACCTCCCCAAAAGAAACAGTATGCTCATTTCTATAATGTAAAATACATGCAATAAATTCTCTATACTACACAATGGGCTTTAGAACATCCAGTATTTTAATATTTACATAAATGAAATTATTTGGGGAGGTAAAATTTAGGACTTTTTAAAATATGTTCTTTGTACTGTTGTTTATTTGGTACAATCTAAGTCTTTCAGTCTTTTCACAGCATGTCACAGATCCATTTTCTCCTGTGGTTAGAACAAGATCCTGAGAACTGTCCCTGGATTGTTTAAAGTAACAAATCTTGCAACTTTTCCTGTTCAGGTGTATTTCATGCTATATATAACCCATGTTAGTCACAAAACACTACATTTGAAAGGTTCCCTTAGGTAGTCAGGGAATGGAGAAAGCTACTACCACTAAAGGGACAGACAAGGGCAAATACAACAGGCTGTATGTTTAGGAAATCTCTTGGACAACCCTGACAAACAACTCCAAAAGGTTTTCTTATGCCTAATGTTGGAGTTCTGTATTTCGTTTATTTATTTGTTTTAAACTTTCTCTTTACCCTTTCTTGCTCTTTCAAATTTCTCTTTTTTTCAGTACTTATTTTTGTATGTATGTGTGTACACATATATATAAGTAAATGTAACATCCTATGCCTATATAATGTTACTGGTATGTATATTTTCAGGGTTGACCATTTATTTGTATTGGATAGCCAGTTGGTACGCTCTTCCTTGGGAAAGGCTATTTCTCCCACTTGCAGCATTCCTTTATTACCTCTAGTTCTTTGGGTAGGCTTATGGCTTTGTAGGCTTTTCCTCCTGCACTTTGGCATGTCTATTATTTGTCTTGATCAGCTCATGTTTAAAACATCATGCTGGTGAGTCTTCATGAGTGTAGTTCATTATATTACTAGGAGACAGTCTCACAACTAACTTCGTGATCCTCTGCATCTTACTGTATTCCACACACAGTTCTGTACGGTTCCCTGAGCCATAGATGCTGAAGTTGTTTTATAGTTGTATCCATTGGAACTAGGCATGAAAACTCTGCATTTTGATTGGGTTTTCTGTAGCAGCCTCTGTCTAATACCAAGATGAGAGTCCTTGACAAGGAGTAAAGACCACACTTATCTGTGGGTATAAGAACAAATGTTTAGAGAGTAATTAGAGATTACACTGGTTTAATAAAGTGGAAGTTGTAGGCTATCCTTCAAAATCTGTAAATTTATTATCCCTGTGCAGCTGGCAAGGTTTCCAGTACTAGACATAATTTCCCTCTTGGAGTGGTCTTAAGTCCAATTGGAGAGCATTGGTTACCACCAAGGCATGTGTACCAATACTGCACCCTTAGGGTTGTCGTGCCATACTAGTCATTTGTCAGACTCTTGATCACTTCTGTCTCTTGGAAGCCTGCCTGGTGCTTTGTGGTACCATGAAAGCTAGTCCTCAGGTCAGTATCATTCATGTTGTTACCAGCTTACAGGCCTCAGCCCCTATGTCAAAAGTTCATGGTGTCTTTAGCAATGGAAATTTACCTTCAATGTCCAGAAGACAATCAAAGGCAATAGGTTGTATGTTCTGGAAGTCTCTTTAACAACTCAAAGGAGGGTTTCTCATACCTACAGATGGATTATTAGGTAGTGTCTAAGTCTTGGAGGGAACATTGTCAGCAAAGATGATAAAAGTTCATTAAAATTATATATGTATATTTATATACAGAACTATGTGTATTATAGTTTTTAAAGATAAATAGTTAATAATATAATTCCTTGTAACTTTTTTAGACATATTATTTTACCCACAGTCTTAGTTATGGGTTCTATTGCTGTGAAGAGATACAATTACTACGGCAACTCTTATAAAGGAAAACATTTAAATGAGGCTGGCTTATAGTTTCAGAGGTTTAGTTCATTATCATCACAGCAGAAAGCACAGCAGCGTTCAGACAGATATGCTGCTGGAAATGAACCTGAGAGTTCTACATCTGGATCCACAGGCGGCAGGAAGTGAACTGGCTTCAGCTTCTGTAGACCTCAAAGCCCACCCCCCATGTGGGTTGTCCAGCCCAAGGCTCAGGCCACTGGGCAAGGTGGGATGCATGGTTTTGACTGCACACACTCCACACCACCACTGCCAGGGTGTCAGCCTGTAAGAAACAGCAGGACTGCACTCCAGGAGTGGGGAGGTGCAGTCTGAGGTCCCTGGGGACCTGCTGGAGTACAGCTTGTGGGTCCCCAGGCTGCACATGGGGCCTGGAATAGCAGGTTCTCACTCTTGGGCACCGCAGACACTGCTGGATGCCATGGATGAGCTGAGATCAGAGTGTGGGGTTCCCGTGGGAAGGAGAGTGTCTCTGGCTTGCTCAGGCAGGTGGCTGGGTGGTAACTGTGGCTGAGAATGCTGAGAGGTCTCCTGTGTGAGATAAGGCACAGCTCTTTAGAGAAAGACCTGCTGAATTGTTCCCCACAGTGGGTCCTGATGAGAAGAGATAGTCCATGGTTTTAAGGTGTTTATTTTCATGGCAGAGAGTTGTGATGAGTGAAACCATGCCTCACTTTCTCAGGGCAGGCCTGAGATTAAATACCTTTTGCAGGGAGGAGTGTCTGGGAAGAAGGGCTAAGAGGGAAGTAGAGGCAGAGAAAGGCAGAGACGGGGGAGAATAGAGAAGTAGAGAAGGTTGGCCATGACCACATGGAGAGAGGGGATAAGGGAATATGAGAGAGAGAAGGAGCAAGAGGACAAGAGAGAGAGGCAAGAAAAAGTAAAAAGAGGGAGGAGGGGGCAAGCAGCCCCTTTTATACTGGGCCAGGACTACCTGGATGTTGTCAGGTAACTGTGGGAGGAACATACCCGGCTATTGCTGTGGAGGTGGAGTCCAGACAGAACACCAGGGGTTTGGAGCGTTACCCTACATGACTGATGGCCACAGAATTATGGAGAGCTGAGGCCTCGTGTCAGGAGCCTGGATTTTAGAAACATGGCAGGCAAACACCTTCTGTACCTTGCAGAAATACCTGCTGGGTCTCCAGGGTTTAAACCTAGCTCAACCAGAAAACAAGCTGCCTTTCATGGTCCCACACCCCTAATAACATGCTTCCTCCAACAAAGTCATAGCTATTGCAACAAGGTCAAACCTCCTAATAGTGCCACTCCCTGTGTACCAAGTACTCTAGCACATGAGTCTATGGATGCCACTCCTATTCAAACTACCACATCCTTCGTCCTCCTCACTCCTTCTGTATTTACCCCCTTCCCTTAGGAGCCCCCCTTTTTCATTTCCCTGATCAGATCACAAGTACTCTGCTATTCACACCTCTATTGCACTCCCCCCATCCTCCACAGAAATAGTCCCCCTTTTACTTTGCTGCTTTCTGCAGTTACTCCAGGTTATGTACTCACATCTGAAGATTTGGAGCTAGGAGCCTTAGATGAGGGAGACCCTGCAATGTTTGTCTTTCTGGGTCTGGGTTTCTTCACTCAATATGATCTTTTCTAGATCCACGGTTAGTTGGATATTTGAGACAGGGTCTCACTATGGAAACTCAGTTGGCCTTAAACTCAAAATCTTCCTCCTTTGCTTCCTGAAATGCTGGGATTACAAGCAAGTATTTCAACACCAAATTCAGCCTGTTTCTTTAAAGCACTGAGCACCTTAGCTTTTTCCTGGCCAAAATCCAGTTTGTACACCACTCTTGAGAAGCTTCGTTTCTACTCTGTAACTTACCTGTTGCTTTGTGAGTAATCAAGAGACACTTGACACTTGAAACAATAACCAAGCATTGACTAGGAAGGCTTCCTAAATGTCTCCACTGGGATGAATTCATGTCCCCCTCTTTCTACTAACCAGAACAAGGCTTTCTCAATGGGTATACCCCACACCCAGGGCAGCTGGAGTGTGAGAATGAAATCTGTGTGGGGCCAGGGGTGGGGGGACTCAATGCCTTGATGCCAAAGTCACACAATGTCACTTTTGCTGTTTTATACTGACTAAAGCAGATCACAACCAGCTCAGAGAGAGACATATAAAACCTTTCTCCCTGGGTGAGTAGTAGTATTACTTCTCCCACTTAAGGTGGAGAACTGCTTGGCCGTAATTGACTGTCAATCATCTCTTGAATGTAGAAAACTAAATGTGGATCTAATCCAATTAAACCAGAATTAAACTGAAGTCTCAAGAAACTGCAAACTATAAAGCATCCTTGCAACCCAGTTAAAAATTTGGGGGAAGATCATATTTCTATGTGCCTGTCTGTTGTTCCTTTGTTTTCTTTTCTTTTACTGCTTTCTTTCTTTAAGTTGTTGTTGATGATGTTGTTTTGTTTGTTGTTTAAACTTCTTTTTAAAAGATTTATTTTTATTTTGGTGTGAAACTATTTTGCTTGCATGTATGAGTGTATAAGATGTAAGTGCAAGGTCAAGAGAGTACATTGAGCAACAAACACTCTTGAAAGCTGAGCCATCTCTCCAACCCCTTGAGTAACTTTTAATATGGTTATTTATATACATTTCTTGATGAAAGGTCTTAAAATTTTGCCCACTTAGTTAGTTTTTGTTTATGTCAGTTGCAGTGGCTCAACATTATTAGTCAACAGGAAAGTGCAACTTAAAGAAATGTATATCAAACTGTACTAAATAAATATATAGTTATTGTTTTTAACTTAAAATTTTGTGTACTGATGTCATGTAGCACTCTAGGCTAACTATGATTGACAAGTAACAGAATGCTGCGCAATAACTAGTAGGACTTTGAATGTTTCAATGTCGGGGGGATGGTTTTGTGTACTGTATATTCAGATACTAACTTCTGTGCCCAGATATCTGGTTAAAGTCTAGATGCCAGAATTGTCATGATTATTGAACAATCTCCTACATCTATCTTGTGTAAAGAATGTTATTCAACTATCTCTGATTAGTTTTAAAAAAAAAACTGATCAAAATATGACTGGACAGAGAATGTAGGACTTCTGATCCCAAAGGAGGACTCAAGAAGGGGAGGTGGGAAGTAGGTGGCCATAAGGCAGAGGGTCCAGGAGGGGCCATGTTGAGCAGATCACCAAGAAATTCTCCATGAGTACACACAAGAAGCAGAATAAAATGTAGGAGTTAGAGAAAGTAACCAAGGAGCTAAAGGGATCTGCAACCCTATAGGTGGAACAACAGTATGAACTACCCAGTACCCCGCAGAGCTTGTGTCTCTAGCTGCATATGTATCAGAAGATGGCCTAGTTGGTCATCAGTGGAAAGTGAGGCCCATTGGTCATGCAAACTTTATCTGCCTCAGTACAGGGGAACACCAGGGCCAAAAAGTGGGAGTGGGTGGGTGGGAGAGTGGGTGGGGGAGCGGGTGGGGGACTTTTGGGATAGCATTGGAAATGTAAATGAAATAAATAAATACCTAATTAAAAAAACAAAATACAAAAATTAAAATAAAATAAAAGTTAAAAAAAAAAAAAAGAAGAAGAAGCAGAATAAGCCAGGGAAAGACTCAAAGTGCAAGTAATATGGGTCTTGTGGCTGGTAAGTAGATAGATTAGAGGGTTAGAAGAGATAAATATTTGCCCAGTCATAGTGCTTAAACATTATTAATAAACTTAATAGGTCTTTATATCAATTGTGTAGGAGCTAGAATGGGAACACATATGGTTATCATCTTCAAATTGATACACATATATACCAAATATATACACATAAAGAAATGGTAACTGATTGGTCCACCTCAACATCTACCTCATCAATGAACTGCTGGACTGAATGAAGGAACTGGTTCTACAGATCCAAAGCTATAGGATCTCTGTGATACAGGGCAACAACGGGATACCCAAGAAAAGTTCCAGGGAGGTTCCAGTATAGCTAGAGTAGCAGAAGCCTCACACCAGACCAACAAGTGATTGCAGTGAGCATTTGCAGGCAAAGTGTGAACAAAAGGGTATACTGTGAAGCAAACTGTGACACACTATAGCTTCCAAAATGAGATTTCTTTTCTCTGTTGTGGCCTATGTTATAAGAGTGGAGGGCAGGTAGGAGGGGAGGGAAAAGGGAAATGAATATCATTGAGATGCATGATGTGAAATTTACAAAGAACCAAAAGAAGTTTTAGAGAAAAAAGAGAAAGAAATGACAACTGTCAAAGGTGACAGATATTGCAGCTGCCATAATATGACTACTATCCATTGTGTACAGGCATGTACTGACTGTCAGTAAATACATACAACTACTAAGTGCCAATTAAAATTAAAAATATATTGTAAATAATTGATTTTAATTTATATGCAGTTCATATGCCTGCTGTCTGTATGTGGAATATTTGCATGCAAAAGGGGCTTTGGATTTCCTGAAATTAAGAGTTAAAGGCAGGGCACTGAGGCAGCACCCTTTGTGGGCCGGGGACAGCCAGCCACCGTCCGGACCGGAGGACAGGTGCCCACCCGGCTGGGGAGGCGGCCTAAGCCACAGCAGCAGCGGTCGCCATCTTGGTCCCGGGACTCCAAGGAACTTAGGAATTTAGTCTGCTTAGGTGAGAGTCTGTACCACCTGGGAACTGCCAAAGCAACACACTGTCTGAGAAAGGTCCTGTTTTGGGCCTTCTTCTTCGGCCAGGAGGAGGTCCAAATACAAGATATCTGCGCACCTTCCCTGTAAGAGAGCTTGCCAGCAGAGAGTGCTCTGAGCACTGAAACTCAGAGGAGAGAATCTGTCTCCCAGGTCTGCTGATAGACGGTAACAGAATCACCAGAAGAACAATCTCTAAACAGAGTCAACTATAACTACTAACTCCAGAGATTACCAGATGGCGAAAGGTAAACGGAGGAATCTTACTAACAGGAACCAAGACCACTCACCATCACCAGAACCCAGCACACCCACTTCGCCCAGTCCAGGGAACCCCAACACACCTGAGAACCTAGACCTAGATTTAAAAGCATATCTCATGATGATGGTAGAGGACATCAAGAAGGACTTTAATAAATCACTTAAAGAAATACAGGAGAACACTGCTAAAGAGTTACAAGTCCTTAAAGAAAAACAGGAAAACACAATCAAACAGGTAGAAGTCCTTACAGAAAAAGAGGAAAAAACATACAAACAGGTGATGGAAATGAACAAAACCATACTAGACCTAAAAAGGGAAGTAGACACAATAAAGAAAACTCAAAGCGAGGCAACACTAGAGATAGAAACCCTAGGAAAGAAATCTGGAACCATAGATTTGAGCATCAGCAACAGAATACAAGAGATGGAAGAGAGAATCTCAGGTGCAGAAGATTCCATAGAGAACATCGGCACAACAATCAAAGAAAATGGAAAATGCAAAAAGATCCTAACTCAAAATATCCAGGAAATCCAGGACACAATAAGAAGACCAAACGTACGGATAATAGGAGTGGATGAGAATGAAGATTTTCAACTCAAAGGTCCAGCAAACATCTTCAACAAAATTATTGAAGAAAACTTCCCAAATCTAAAGAATGAGATGCATATGAACATACAAGAAGCCTACAGAACTCCAAATAGACTGGACCAGAAAAGAAATTCCTCCCGACACATAATAATCAGAACATCAAATGCACTAAATAAAGATAGAATACTAAAAGCAGTAAGGGAAAAAGGTCAAGTAACATATAAAGGCAAGCCTATCAGAATTACACCAGATTTTTCACCAGAGACTATGAAAGCCAGAAGAGCCTGGACAGATGTTATACAGACACTAAGAGAACACAAACTGCAGCCCAGGCTACTATACCCAGCCAAACTCTCAATTATCATAGAGGGAGAAACCAAAGTATTCCACGACAAAACCAAATTCACGCATTATCTCTCCACGAATCCAGCCCTTCAAAGGATAATAACAGAAAAAAACCAATACAAGGAACCACGCCCTAGAAAAAACAAGAAGATAATCCCTCAACAAACCTAAAAGAAGACAGCCACAAGAACAGAATGCCACCTTTAACAACTAAAATAACAGGAAGCAACAATTACTTTTCCTTAATATCTCTTAACATCAATGGTCTCAACTCGCCAATAAAAAGACATAGACTAACAAACTGGCTACACAAACAAGACCCAACATTTTGCTGCTTACAGGAAACTCATCTCAGAGAAAAAGATAGACACTACCTCAGAATGAAAGGCTGGAAAACAATTTTCCAAGCAAATGGTATGAAGAAACAAGCAGGAGTAGCCATCCTAATATCTGATAAGATTGACTTCCAACCCAAAGTCATCAAAAAAGACAAGGAGGGACACTTCATTCTCATCAAAGGTAAAATCCTCCAAGAGGAACTCTCAATTCTGAATATCTATGCTCCAAATACAAGAGCAGCCACATTCACTAAAGAAACTTTAGTAAAGCTCAAAGCACACATTGCGCCTCACACAATAATAGTGGGAGACTTCAACACACCACTTTCACCAATGGACAGATCATGGAAACAGAAACTAAACAGGGACACACTGAAACTAACAGAAGTGATGAAACAAATGGATCTGACAGATATCTACAGAACATTTTATCCTAAAACAAAAGGATATACCTTCTTCTCAGCACCTCATGGTACCTTCTCCAAAATTGACCACATAATAGGTCACAAATCAGGCCTCAACAGATTCAAAAATATTGAAATTGTCCCATGTATCCTATCAGATCACCATGCACTAAGGCTGATCTTCAATAACAAAATAAATAACAGAAAGCCAACATTCACATGGAAACTGAACAACACTCTTCTCAATGATACCTTGGTCAAGGAAGGAATAAAGAAAGAAATTAAAGACTTTTTAGAGTTTAATGAAAATGAAGCCACAACGTACCCAAACCTTTGGGACACAATGAAAGCATTTCTAAGAGGGAAACTCATAGCTATGAGTGCCTTCAAGAAAAAACGGGAGAGAGCACATACTAGCAACTTGACAACACATCTAAAAGCTCTAGAAAAAAAGGAAGCAAATTCACCCAAGAGGAGTAGACGGCAGGAAATAATCAAACTCAGGGGTGAAATCAACCAAGTGGAAACAAGAAGAACTATTCAAAGAATTAACCAAACGAGGAGTTGGTTCTTTGAGAAAATCAACAAGATAGATAAACCCTTAGCTAGACTCACTAAAGGGCACAGGGACAAAATCCTAATTAACAAAATCAGAAATGAAAAGGGAGACATAACAACAGATCCTGAAGAAATCCAAAACACCATCAGATCCTTCTACAAAAGGCTATACTCAACAAAACTGGAAAACCTGGACGAAATGGACAAATTTCTGGACAGATACCAGGTACCAAAGTTGAATCAGGATCAAGTTGACCTTCTAAACAGTCCCATATCCCCTAAAGAAATAGAAGCAGTTATTAATAGTCTCCCAGCCAAAAAAAGCCCAGGACCAGACGGGTTTAGTGCAGAGTTCTATCAGACCTTCAAAGAAGATCTAACTCCAGTTCTGCACAAACTTTTTCACAAGATAGAAGTAGAAGGTATTCTACCCAACTCATTTTATGAAGCCACTATTACTCTGATACCTAAACCACAGAAAGATCCAACAAAGATAGAGAACTTCAGACCAATTTCTCTTATGAATATCGATGCAAAAATCCTTAATAAAATTCTCGCTAACCGAATCCAAGAACACATTAAAGCAATCATCCATCCTGACCAAGTAGGTTTTATTCCAGGGATGCAGGGATGGTTTAATATACGAAAATCCATCAATGTAATCCATTATATAAACAAACTCAAAGACAAAAACCACATGATCATCTCGTTAGATGCAGAAAAAGCATTTGACAAGATCCAACACCCATTCATGATAAAAGTTCTGGAAAGATCAGGAATTCAAGGCCAATACCTAAACATGATAAAAGCAATCTACAGCAAACCAGTACCCAACATCAAAGTAAATGGAGAGAAGCTGGAAGCAATCCCACTAAAATCAGGGACTAGACAAGGCTGCCCACTTTCTCCCTACCTTTTCAACATAGTACTTGAAGTATTAGCCAGAGCAATTCGACAACAAAAGGAGATCAAGGGGATACAAATTGGAAAAGAGGAAGTCAAAATATCACTTTTTGCAGATGATATGATAGTATATATAAGTGACCCTAAAAATTCCAACAGAGAACTCCTAAACCTGATAAACAGCTTCGGTGAAGTAGCTGGATATAAAATTAACTCAAACAAGTCAATGGCCTTTCTCTACACAAAGAATAAACAGGCTGAGAAAGAAATTAGGGAAACAACACCCTTCTCAATAGCCACAAATAATATAAAATATCTCGGCGTGACTCTAACGAAGGAAGTGAAAGATCTGTATGATAAAAACTTCAAGTCCCTGAAGAAAGAAATTAAAGAAGATCTCAGAAGATGGAAAGATCTCCCATGCTCATGGATTGGCAGGACCAACATTGTAAAAATGGCTATCTTGCCAAAAGCAATCTACAGATTCAATGCAATCCCCATTAAAATTCCAACTCAATTCTTCAACGAATTAGAAGGAGCAATTTGCAAATTCATCTGGAATAACAAAAAACCGAGGATAGCAAAAACTCTTCTCAAGGATAAAAGAACCTCTGGTGGAATCACCATGCCTGACCTAAAGCTTTACTACAGAGCAATTGTGATAAAAACTGCATGGTACTGGTATAGAGACAGACAAGTGGACCAATGGAATAGAATTGAAGACCCAGAAATGAACCCACACACCTATGGTCACTTGATCTTCGACAAGGGAGCCAAAACCATCCAGTGGAAGAAAGACAGCATTTTCAACAATTGGTGCTGGCACAACTGGTTGTTATCATGTAGAAGAATGCGAATAGATCCATACTTATCTCCTTGTACTAAGGTCAAATCTAAGTGGATCAAGGAACTTCACATAAAACCAGAGACACTGAAACTTATAGAGGAGAAAGTGGGGAAAAGCCTTGAAGATATGGGCACAGGGGAAAAATTCCTGAACAGAACAGCAATGGCTTGTGCTGTAAAATCGAGAATTGACAAATGGGACCTAATGAAACTCCAAAGTTTCTGCAAGGCAAAAGACACTGTCTATAAGACAAAAAGACCACCAACAGACTGGGAAAGGATCTTTACCTATCCTAAATCAGATAGGGGACTAATATCCAACATATATAAAGAACTCAAGAAGGTGGACCTCAGAAAATCAAATAACCCCCTTAAAAAATGGGGCTCAGAACTGAACAAAGAATTCTCACCTGAGGAATACCGAATGGCAGAGAAGCACCTGAAAAAATGTTCAACATCCTTAATCATCAGGGAAATGCAAATCAAAACAACCCTGAGATTCCACCTCACACCAGTGAGAATGGCTAAGATCAAAAATTCAGGTGACAGCAGATGCTGGCGAGGATGTGGAGAAAGAGGAACACTCCTCCATTGTTGGTGGGATTGCAGGCTTGTACAACCACTCTGGAAATCAGTCTGGCGGTTCCTCAGAAAATTGGACATAGTACTACCGGAGGATCCAGCAATACCTCTCCTGGGCATATATCCAGAAGAAGCCCCAACTGGTAAGAAGGACACATGCTCCACTATGTTCATAGCAGCCTTATTTATAATAGCCAGAAACTGGAAAGAACCCAGATGCCCCTCAACAGAGGAATGGATACAGAAAATGTGGTACATCTACACAATGGAGTACTACTCAGCTATTAAAAAGAATGAATTTATGAAATTCCTAGCCAAATGGATGGACCTGGAGAGCATCATCCTGAGTGAGGTAACACAATCACAAAGGAACTCACACAATATGTACTCACTGATAAGTGGATACTAGCCCAAAACCTAGGATACCCACGATATAAGATACAATTTCCTAAACACATGAAACTCAAGAAAAATGAAGACTGAAGTGTGGACACTATGCCCCTCCTTAGAAGTGGGAACAAAACACCCATGGAAGGAGTTACAGAAACAAAGTATGGAGCTGAGATGAAAGGATGGACCATGTAGAGACTGCCATATCCAGGGATCCACCCCATAATCAGCTTCCAAATGCTGACACCATTGCATACACTAGCAAGATTTTACTGAAAGGACCCAGATGTAGCTGTCTCTTGTGAGACTATGCCGGGGCCTAGCAAACACAGAAGTGGATGCTCACAGTCAGCTAATGGATGGATCACAGGGCTCCCAATGGAGGACCTAGAGAAAGTACCCAAGGAGCTAAAGGGATCTTCAACCCTATAGGTGGATCAACATTATGAACTAACCAGTACCCCTGAGCTCTTGACTCTAGCTGCATATGTATCAAAAGATGGCCTAGTCGGCCATCACTGGAAAGAGAGGCCCATTGAACACGCAAACTTTGTGTGCCCCGGTACAGGGGAACGCCAGGGCCAAAGGGGGGGAGTGGGTGGGTAGGGGAGTGGGGGTGGGTGGGTAAGGGGGACTTTTGGTATAGCATTGGAAATGTAAATGAGCTAAATACCTAATAAAAAATGGAAAAAAAAAATAGAAAAAAAAAAAAAAAAGAGTTAAAGGCAGCCTGGCGGTGGTGGCACAAGCCTTTAATCCCAGCACTTGGGAGGCAGAGGCAGGCGGATTTCTAAATTCCAGGCCAGCCTGATCTACAAAGTGAGTTCCAGGACAGCCAGGGCTATACAGAGAAACCCTGTCTCAAAGAGAGAGAGAGAGAGAGAGAGAGAGAGAGAGAGAGAGAGAGAGCGCTAAAGGTAGTTATAAACCATCCACTGTATGTGCTAGAAACTAAACCCAGATCCTCTACAAAAGGAGACAGTGTTCTCTTCAGCCCCTAAAAACATATTTTAAAAATTAACGGTGGCTGGGGGGACAGCTCTGTTTGTAAAGCACTTCCCTGGCAAGCACAAGTTCTTGATTTGAATCCCAGAACACATATATAAAAATCCAGATACTTGCGGTGGCAAGTGCTTGCAATCTCAGCACTAGAAATGGAGACAGATGGATCACTGGAACTCACTGGCCATCTATCTACCTAGCTGGTGAGTTCCAGGCCAGTGACAGCTTTGTATGAACAACCAAGGGTGAGCAGCCACTAAAAAACAACATCCAAGTTTGTCCTCTGTCCTTCATTCATCCCCGCACTCCACAGCTATGTGCACTTACTTGCATCCGGAGACATATATGCATAACAATGATTAAACTGTTTACATTCAACCATAATGAAATTACACATGTAATGTGCCTTGCTCGTTTTCTTATTCATTTCAATTCAGTTCAAACTTTAGTTTCTCAATTCCAAGCATTATGATAAGAAGTAATCTAAATATTTCATTTTAAAAAACTTCTCACAGCCTTGAACAAATTGATGTCAAAACCGAGTTATGCTATTTAAAGAAGGCATAAATGTATAAATATAGCAGTGGCCAAGCTTTGGCAGGAGACAAGGAGTCAGAATAAGTCCCTAGACAATCTTGAAGGTCAAAGTTCACAAGAAATGTTCGGGAGGAACGAGGATAGAAGAAGGAAGCCTGTTGCACACCAGTGTGACAGAACATGGTGGGTGTGAGGGAATCTAAGGAACTTTTTTTTTAAGGGAAAAGGGCAGAGCTGTTTTTAACTGAAAGCCAGGTTAACCAACATACCAAGGAAAGAGGCTTGATACCCAATCCTGTTCTGCTGCCTGAGGCTTGATACCTGCTCCTGCTCTGCTGTTTGAGACCTGATAGGCCAGCACAAAAAGCTACATCTACATCATCAAGTATATTGGCCTCCCCTTCTTCAGCTGTTTGTATATTGAAATTATTAACTTTTAGTTTACATTTAACTATCTTCACATTTCCTTTTTTTCTCAGTGCTTTCAGGATCCTTATAGGTGAGTGATAAATGTTATATATACTAAGCTAAGCAGTGCTCTGTACTTGATGTGGACATATTGAAAAGATCAAATATATCATTGTTTGCTCTGGTCAGTTCATAGATTTGGGGTGGAAATGAACCTCCAAATGTCATGCTTATATATTTCAGATTCTACTTAAAGTCAAATAGTTTTTAATACATTTTTTAAATGAGTTTTGATGTTTGATATATATCTTTGAGTATTTATAATTTAAAAAAAGGACTTGCTTTCATGCCAGATTTTAGTTGAACTCAATTTCCTTGGAAATGTATCCTCAGATTTGCTCTGAAGTACTGATACTGCATCCTGAAATCACTTCCTAGCAGAAATTCCTAAAAGACTTGTTGAGTACATTGGCAAAGTAAGATAAGATATGCTTCAAATATGGAGGAAGATGAACCCAGACAGACACTGCCAACACTGTTAAGGATGAGAGGAAAGGCATTTGTTTTACTACCTTAATTTAAATAGTTTGCAAAATTAAATGGGAGCTACATAATTTGAATGTCTTTTGAAAATAAAAACTACACAAAATAAGACTGAACTAATACTTTTTGGACTAATACTTCTATAATCCCAGAAAATAGAAATCCTTGAATATAAAATACTAAAACACAATGGTCACAGAACTAAGTTTTAATACTTAACGTGTCCTGGGCCTGTGTCTAGTAAGAATAATCTGGATAATTCAAGAGCCATAAAGTTAACAAAGTTCAATGTGAGTATCCTCTTGTGCATTAAATACATGAGAGCTTTTCTTATTTAACCATATTGAGGTGAGAAATTTCACTTTCTATTCTATATTGCATGTCAAGGCATAAGTTTAATTCCTATCCAGAACTAAGGACACTTAAATAATTTATTTCTGGGTACAGAAGTTTATCTTTAACTCCTATCAGTCCTTCACTATCAATCAGGCCAGTCCCTAACTAAACTGATGGGATTTTTACCAAGCTCTGACAGCCAACAGCCATTGTTGAGCCAAGAATGAAAATTAATTCCATAGACAATGACCTTCTTCTGAAAATGCTTACATAGCCAAGGTTTGCATTCAATCACTGCAGAGATGCATCCACTTGATTTAAGACAAGCCTTTCTATCATTATTTTGCTTGGTTTAGAGCAGGAGCTCGTGAGGAAGGTATTTGTCAATAACAGTGCTGTCTGAATCTTTGCAAATGATGAGGTTTGAAACATTTAGAAGCCAATTTCCTTCTGCATTCAAAAGGGGGACTAGGTAAGTTCATATCTTCTCTGAGAGGAATATCCTTAGAACACCAGGCCCACAATGACTTGCAAATGTATTTCAAGTATTTGGACTCAGACATGAGTAACATCCTTTTTGGTGTCACCTCCATTCCAGACAATTAATTCTGTTACAGTGGATATGGATTTACTCTTTGACCATGTGTAATTATTCTCTTTTAATATACAAAATGGCAGAGATTAAGGGATTAGTCAGTCAGGAGAGTACCTGCTGTGCAAAAATGGGAACTTCAGTTCAATTCCTAGCACCCATGTCAAATAGATGGTCAAGGGGTGAGCTTGTGACCCCAGTACTGGGGAAGCAGAGGCAAACTGATTCCTGCAAATCCTGGCAAGCCAGCACACTCTTTGGCAAGGTTCAGGCCAAGTGAGAGGCCCTGTTTCCAAAGACAAGATGGACATAACCTGAAGAACAATACCTCTGGTATCTTCATGTGAGAGATTAAATGACATTTATGGAGCTTACCCAATGTAATATTTCAAGTTGGTGCTTAAAAAAAATTAGAATTATATTTCCTGATTTTTAAATTCTGAGTTCTCTCAACTCTTTCCACCTCTGCCTCTCAGAAAAAGTCTACATTACTCTCTCTAAATGGCCCTGCATATGTTGTAACTATCAAAGTAAATGTTAGAAAATTCTAGAAATTTCAAGCCAGACCTTTCTTTCCCACTTCTAATCACACAGACCTTATCACAATATCACCTCCAGGGAAATTTGTCATTGACTAGAAAGAAGCTGGTTTACAAACAAACAGGTCCTTCTGGCTTTTAGTAGTAATGAAGGCTCTCCGTACCAAAGTACATTCAGAATCGACAACTAAAGCAGAATGTTCTATGTCTTATACTTATTTTTAATGAAATAAAACCCCAAGTGGTATTCAGACAGTCTTCAAAGAAAAATTTCTAACTTTAGCTGAATATAACTACTGAGTTGAGATCTTTTCTCAACCTACAAAAGTAATTAATTCACCACCTGGCTTAGCGCCTCAGAAGGATTAAATATAAAACATGAAAATTACTTTCAGTGAAGGGGCAATGAGATGAGATCACATGAGAACTCAGTAAAAGACTCTCAAGATCAAATACAGCACATTGGCCGAAGGTCAGAGGTGTCTGCTATGTATACCTACTCCAACCCTTCAAACAACTGGCATTACCTGTGTGTTGGGGCAGGCCTGCGGCTCTCATGTCCAGGTTCGAGCCTGGGAGGCAGCCTGGAGCTGAAAGAGAAGAGGGGACCTAGGCAGGTCGAAAAATAACGGAAAAATAACGGAACCAAGACATGCTTGTCTGCTCAAGGTTCAAATGTTTAATGGCGGACACGCTTTATAAAGGAGAGGGGAGGCCCATTCCCACCAGTTCATCCTTGGAGCCCAGCTGCAGGTGACCACCTGCAGGATAGGATGTAGCCTCGGAATAGCTAGGCCAACTCCCAGCAGGTAGCAGCAGCTGAACAATACTGTACAGTGGCTGAACAATAGAGTGATCTAGGGAGGCAGGCTCCACCCTAGGTAATCTCCTTAGTAGCAGCAAAGTCGCCAGCTTCAGGTTAGCGGGAGGTTACACCTGTGGAGTATTAAAGAAGCTACCACGCCAGGAACATGACTTCTTTGTCCATTCCTTGTAACTCTAGGGAGAATTGTATTTACCCTGTGCTTTAGCTTACTGGCCACCAAGAGGTTTTTAGAATCAAGCAGCACTGGCATAAAAGGAAAGATATCACTGGATTATCTAAAAAGAAAGAAAAATAACTATAGAAACAGGATTCATGTATTGTTCTTTATGATTATAATCTTCACCCCCTCAGACATCCCATAACTCTATAAGTAAATATTCTTAAGAAAAGAAGATCCAAATTCTTCTTCAGAGTGAGGGCTGCAAGGCATAGTCATGTTTTCCCCTTCCTTCCCAGGACTCAGAAAACCAGAGAAATGAAATTGGTAATTAAACCTCAGTGCCATGCTCTCTGAGAGCAGATATTGTTAGTTAGTTAGTTAGTTAGTTCTATGACCTCGCTTATGATGAAATGTAGAAATGGGTCATGTGAAGCCGCTAAACAAAACATGACATACAACAAACAGCATGACACAGTAGCACTTATCACTCAGCAGCAGCAGCAGTAGTAATAGTAGTCTGGAATCTGGCAAAGTATCTCCCAACTCTACTCACTATGTCTTTGTGGCTTGAAGCAAAAAAAAACATGGATGAACATGGCCCTATCAGAACTGATGCATAAGAGACTACAAAAAAGAGAACAGGAAACAATTGAGGGGGTTTTCAGGAGCAATATTTTAGATCTCTTTGACCAACTATTTTTATCAATGGGTTGGTTGGTGATTTATCACATTCAAACACAGTCTGACATACCTAGTATAAAATGCCATCTTATATTGCTTCCTTCAGCCTTTCTCAGCTTCTTACTAAAATGTCTGTGGAAAAGCAACACATTATCAATATACCAAAAACTGGAACAGCTGCTGTTGTGAGTATTCAATACAAGTCTCAGGAGCAATATGAATTAAGCAGCTCATATGCTGATGTCTCACAGTCCACACAAGCCTGATACATGTTCATTCTATCTATGTGTTATTTGTTGATCATGTATAATACACTTAAGGCTGTGTTAGGGTCACAGGGTATGTACGAAGATTAAAGCAAATCCCTGCTTACAAGGAGCAAATGAATAGAGATATGGTCATTAAAATTATAATCACATTATATATAAAATATATTTACATGTTATAATAGATAGATGATAGATAGATAGATAGATAGATAGATAGATAGATAGATAGATGATAGACAGATAGGTGAGTGAAGGAAAAATTATTGGCAGAGAGAATAGGGGCTGTAATATTAATCAGCGTGGTCAAGGTAAGTCTCCTCTATGAGGTAATCAACACACAAAAATGAGTTTCAGCTATACTGACATTTGAGAAAAGCACTTCAAGGAGAGAAAAACCTGAAAGAAATTCTCTAAGGTGAGTAGGAGTAACTAGGAACACGAGGTGGTATGTCTGTGAATATTTGGTGCATTTTATACAAGTCTGGCTTTCTGCTTATCCCTTCACTTAAGTTTAAGATAGAAGTCTATACTTGCCATCATGATGTACCACTGTCTGTTGTCCTCATCAAAACCAAACAAAGTCAGTTACCAAATCTTGAACCTGGAGCCACTGGTGCTATAAGATATATAACTCTTTCTTCTTTAAGAGTTAGCTATTATAGCTAGGTTTGTCAGAGTAATGCAAAGGCAGCTAGGGCATAGAGCACAGGGGTTTATTTTAGAAGAGAAGAATCATAAGAATAGTGAATTTAAGAAAGGTGTGCTTATGATATATCTCAGTGACATAGTACTTGTGTGGATCACCATGGAGGACAAAAGAAAGAATTCAAGAAAGGCCAAATTGTGTAAGGTTTAGTGGAAGTAAGGGTAAGTACTGCAGTTGGACATATAAAGAAAGAACTAATTTTAGGTAGAGAAAGTCTTTGCTTGGCAACAAAATGTGTCAACAACAGTTGTAAATGTTAGCAGACTTTTTTTTTAAGTCCAATTTGAATCAATGCTAAGAGTAGCTATTGATAGAAAGAAGAATTGTATGTGATAACAATAGCCCAAATCAAAAAGTGGCCCTACTAGCTCCTTTTATATAGTCACTAAAATGCTAGGATATAGTCATTAGTCATTATTTCCCAGCAAGGAATGGTTTCAGCTAGATGTAAACACTGTTGAGTGGACCAGCAGCCTGACAGGAAAAAAACAAAACAAAACAAAACAAAACAAAAACAAAAACAAAACAAAACAACAACAAAAAAACAGTTTCATGAAGCAGAAACTGAGATATTAACAGAAAAAAAAATGGAATAGGAATAAAGACACGTGTGAATAGTTATAACACACATGAAACACTTTCCAACAAGCTTGCTGTTGCTGTTGTTGTTGTTGTTGTTATTGTTATTGTTGTTGTTGTCTAATCTTCATTGTTCATAAAGGGATTAACACTTTGATTTCTTTTTTTTTTTAAAGACTTATTTTATGATGAGTATACTGTAGCTGTCTTCAGACACACCAGAAGAGGGCATTACAGATGGGTGTGAGCCACCATGTGGTTGCTGGGAATTGAACTCAGGACCTATGGAAAAGCAGTCAGTGTTCTTAACCACGGAGCCATCTCTCCAGCCCAACACTGATTTCTTTCTCTTTTGGGGGCATCTCAATTTTTGTAAGCTGAAGATTGAAATTTCCAGACATTAAGAAAAGAATAACTACTTCTAGTCTGCATCTGCTTGGGGCAAATCAGCCTGCTTCTCCCTTTGTCTCAACACCTCACAGTCTGCAGTGCTCTCATGAGACCTGCTGCAGCAGGGCAACAGGTAGAATGGCTGCCCAAATGACCATAGAAGCCAGGACCCACCAGGTACCCAGCAGACAGGGAACTCCTCCCTACTATGCTTGAAAGCCCTTTCCCTTCTACTCTGCACCATCATGGGGGCAGATCAGCCTGTCTCCCCCTCTCTCTCAATACCACACAATCTTCAGGGTTCCCAGGAGATTTGCTGCAGCTAGGGCCACAGATCCCCAAGCAGATCTGCAGCAACCCACAGGCTACACAGAGAGTCAGCCAGGCCAGCTAATAGAAACAAGATGGTGAGAGACAAGTGCAAGATCATAAGCAACAAAAGCCAATATACTTTGACAACATCAGAACCCAGCATTCACACCACAGCAAGCCACAAACACCCTAATACACACAAAAAGCATGATGCTGACCTAAAATCCTATTTCATGAAGATGATAGAGACCATTAAGGAGGATATAAATAATTCACTTAAAGAAACACAGGAAAAGATAGGTCAACAGGTAGAAGCCCTTAAAAAAGAAACAAGTAAATCCCTTAAAGAAATATGGGAAAACACAACCAGACAGGTGAAGGAATTGAACAAAGGGGACCTAAAAATGGAAGTAGAAGCAATTAAAAAAATTTAAAAAATTAAAAATAGAGGCAACCCTGAAAATGGAAAACCTAGTAAAGAGGACAGGAGCTACAGATGCAAGTATCAACAACAGAATATGAGAAGTAGAAGAGAGAATCAAAGGTGTAGAAGATGCAATAGAAGATAGTTACACAATGGCCAAAGAAAATAAAAAACATAAAAACCTCCTAACCCAAAACACCCAGGAAATCCAGAACACAATGAAAATACTAAACATAAGAATGATAGAAATAGAAGAGAGTGAAGATTCCCAGCTCAAAAGGCCAGAAAACATCTTCAACAAAGTTGTAGAAAAAAAACTTCTCCAACCTAAAGAAAGCTATGGCCATAAATGTAAAAAGAAACATACAAACACCCAAATAGATTGAACCAGAAAAGAAAATCCTCTCATCACATAATAATCAAAACACTAAATGTACAGAACAATGAAATGATAATAAAATCTGTAAGGGGAAAAAAAGCCAAGTAACATATAAACTCAGACCTATCAGAATTACACCAGTCTTCTCAACAGTGACTCTAAAAGGCAGAAGATCTTGGACAGATGTCATGCAGACCCTAAGAGAATACAAATGCCAGCACATAACAAAACCAAAGGTAACCAATATATATACAGCCCAACAAAGGATTGTAGAAGGAAAATTCCAACATAAGGAGAGTATCTACACCAAAGAAAAAACAAGAAATTAATCATCTTATAACAAACCCAAAAGGAGACAATCACACACCAATAATTCCACCTCTAACAACAAACATGACAGGAACTGACAATCATATGTCTTTAATATCCCTCAACATCAATGAATTCAATTCCCCAATAAAAAGATGTAAGCTAACAGAGTGGATACCCAAGTAGGTTCCAGCGTTTTGCTTGCTCCATACAAAAAACACACCTCAATTTCAAAGAAAGACACAACCTCAGGGTAAAAGGTTGGAAAAAAGTTTTCTAACCAAATGCATGAAAAAAAAAAAAAAACAAGCTAGAGTTGCCATTCTAATATCCAATAAAATAGACCCAATAAAATGGACTTTCAAACAAAACTTATCAAACAAGATGGGGAAGAAGTTCATATTCATCAAAGGAAAAATCCACCAAGAGAAAGACTCAGTTCTGAACATCTATGCTCCAAATGCACAGGAAACCACATTCACAAAAAAACAAAACAAACAAACAAACAAACAACAACAACAACAAAAACCTTAATTCAAAACACACATCGAACCTCACACAATAATAGGGGGAGAATTCAACACCCTACTCTCAACAACGGACAGGTCATTGAAGCAGAAACTAAACAGTGACACTGTGAAGCTAATAGAAGTTATAAATCAAATGGGTTTAACAGATATATACAGAACATTTCACCCTGAAACAAAAGAATATACTGTTTCAGCACCCCACAGTACCTTCTCCAAAACTGACTCTATAAGCATTCACTAAACAAACCTCAACAGATACAAGATTTAAATAACCCCATGTATCCTAATAGATCACCACAGACTAAAACTAGACTACAATAGCAACAAAAACAGGAAGCCCACATACCCAAGGAAACTGAACAACTCTCTAATCAATGATAACTTGGTCAGGGAGAAAAGAAAGAATTTAAGGAATTTCTAAAATTCAATGAAAATACACAGCATACCCAAACTTATGGGACAAAATGAAAGCAGTGCTAAGAGGGAAATTCATAGCACTAAGTGCCCTCTTAAAGAAGAGGACCTCTGGAGAGGTCCTACAATAGCAACTTAACAGCACACCTGAAAGCCCTAGAAGAAAAAGAAGCAAACACACCTAAGAATCAAACTTGGAGCAGATATCATCCAATTAGAAACAGAGAACAATACAAAGAATCAACAAAACCTGTGGGAAGCCTCAAACGCCATTACAAGATGGCGCTGGTTTCTATAAGCTGACGCCCATGAATATGGGTAGACAACCAATGTGCGCATGTGCATAAGAGTTTTATGCTGAGTCACTGCCTGGCCCGAGGCATATTAATGAGGTACTGGTAGCATAACCAATCAGGTATGGACACGTCACTCCTAGGCCTATATAAGCAGCGCCATTTCTGAGGCTCAGGGTCTTTCACCTACGCAGTCCATGCTCTCCCAATAAACGTGTTGCAGAAGGATCCTGTTGTGGCATCTTACTTGCTCGCGAGTCGGGAGTTCCACAAAATGGTGCCGAAACCTGGGAAGTAACATCTTCAGGCACGAGCGAAGACCCCCTGTTACAGGGAGGATTCAGAACTGCATCACGAGGATTGAGCGATTGATGAAGTGTTCCCGTAAAGCAACCTGTTGAGAAGGATTCAACTGCGTGGATTCAGAACTCTTCAGCTGGGGAACAGTGGTACCAGTAAGTAAAAAGAAATTAATGTAAGTCTCTGAGAGGTATGCTTTCCTATGCAGTAGGTCTGGTAATTGTTGCTAAGGTTGTGTTGCTTGCTTTCTTTCTTGCCTTGATATGCTATTGTCTTAATTTTCATCGCCCTGGACACTAGTGTATCTGCTGGGAGTAGCTCGGCAGACACATAAGATCATAAAGCGAGTGTAGATAAACTTGTGGATCGACCTTGAGGCTAAGAACCTCATGTAGATAAGTGAGTATCTCAAGGACACTTCAGTCCAGGACGAGTATGGGTACTGGCCAGTCTATGCCGTTAGTGGGGCCGGTGCAAGCCTTGCTCAAAGAATGAGGTTTAAAGATTTCTGAAAGCACAGTGAGAGGGTTCTTAAAAGAAATACAGACTCGCTCCTTGGTTTTTCCCTACTGGGTCGCTGACGCTACCTAGTTGGGAAAAGTTAGGGAGAGATATAGCGAGAGAGGAGGCAGAAGGAAAAGTGAAAGCAGGAACAAGGCTGTTATGGAAGCTAATTAAGGCCAGTCTATCCAGGACAAGAAATGTGAGCCAGCTGTTAAAGGAGGGCAGCGACTTTTGCAGGAGCACCAGGGAAACATATCAGAAACAGAGAGAAATGAAAAAGAAGGCGCACACAGAAAAATAAGTAAAATAAGAAATATAAAAGAGAAAAAATGAAAATAACCTATTTCAGAGCTCTCCTAGGGACAGAAGGAAAACAGGAGACGTCCTGCTTCCTCTCTGGCTCCTATGATGATATTCTTAGCTCTGGTTAGGATATCTGGGTCCCTTTGAGACACCAAGTTCTATTCCCTGTCTGTCTATTATCTGTTTTTGGTGCACCAAATTGTCCATATGTCTGTCAATTCATGTTTGTTTTTGTTTTGTTGTTTGAATGATTGTTGTTCTGTGTTTCATGTTGAAAAATATAATTGGTTAAAACTTTATTTGCTGGCTGTCCATCCTTTAACTTGTTTAAAAAGCAGTCTCAATTTGCACAGCAGAAAGTGATAAGCACTGTGGCTGGGAGTCAAGTACAGCTGAAAAAGCCCTGCTGAGGGCCGATTGCAAATGGAGCTCTTAAAGGGGCAGGCAGCCTTTTGCTTGTAACAGAAAGTTAGCTTAAAATTGGGAACTCAGGGTTGGAGTCATTTTAAACAACATGAACAAACACAAGAAAACAGGTCTTTAAGGATACTTCAAAATAGGGATAATCTTTGGGCCAGGACTCTGGCAGAATGTTCAGATTGAGAAAAGTTTGCATTTGGGTTGAGGCTGAGCTCGGAGGGGAGCAGCCTCAAAGCAGCTTGTGTGGCACTTCTTTTGTTTTGCAAACCAGGACTAGGGAAACCTGGAACTTCATCTCTCCCTCCCTTTCTTTTAGCTGAAAGAACCTTGTTACAGACCTAGACAGATGTTGTTCTAAATAAAATTTAAATTCAACGTTTATAAAAGGTCAATCAGGCTGTGAAATTTATCAAGACATTGCGATTTGGCTTGCCTACTTTATATAAAGTTATAGTGTACAGAGTTTGCTTATATGTATGTGTCTTTTCCTTGTTCCAAACAGCCATTAATTTGGTTGCAGAATATTGATGTTTGATCTATTGCATACCATCGTATTAAGTATAATTGATAATCATTATCCTAAGATAGTTAAAAAATAATTTTTATGCATGCTTGTAAATTCATGCATGCATGCATCCCATTTACTGGGTTTAAAAAATAGCTTTTATATGGGAGAAAAGTGTATGTAAATTGAATCGCATGCTTATTCTTTTGAGTTTCCTCCTGTTTCAGCACAGATAATTAAATCGTGTGCTGACGATGGTGTTTAAAAATGTTGAACAATCAAACTTTAAGTTGTATATTAATAGTTAATATTATATCTCAGAACTTGCAATTGCTTATGCAACTTATAAGAAAAAATACTGTTCCTTTAGGAAGATTGTTTTTGGGCAGTTAAGAAATTGTCCTGGGTTGCCTAGAAAAGACCCCTGGGATTTGCTTTTGTGTTATAGAGGTTTACATAAAGCTTTAACTGATAAAGATTACAGATAGCTCCTAAAAGGATACAGACTCAGGATCCTTATATTTATTTGGATTTTAGACTTACTACTCAAGCTGTTTTTCCCTAGACATATTAGAGCACATACATCATTACCTGGCTCCTATTCAAGGGAGAAATTCCTAAGCTAAAGTTAGCCACTGGCAAGAAAGACTAAACAAATAAGTCCTAGCTGTTTATTTTGTAAATCTAAATAGTATATATGATTGACACTTCCTAAAAGCTCTATGGTTTTGGGCTGGAAAGCCACCCAGGACATTCATGACCTACACCTGGCATCAAGGCAACCGACTCCCATAGGCTATGTCCTGGGGAGGACACGGTATGTATATGAAGGCCTCTATCTCAAACGGGTCATTAGGTAACTAGGAGAATTAAAACTTCTTTTAAAAACAAAAACAAATTCAACATTCCTATAGAAACAGCATTAGGTGCTAGCATCAATTAACCATAGAACAGTACTTTCCTTCCCACTTAGTCTACCAAACAAACCAACACCATCACACATTAGAAAGACCATCCTATAAGCTGCTTGGTTTCAGTCCAAAAGAAACCACTGCTTTCCTAAGTGGTCCTTGAGTAAGAGCCTGGCTCATGGGTCCTCTGAAGCCATGGCAGGGAGAGATGTGCTAGGTGGCTACGTGGGCAGGAGAAGAAATAGAAACAAATTCCCGGAGGATGTTTTTAGCCATCTCAATGTTGTTGTGGGCAATGACCAAAGCTTTCTGAATGTCCTGGTAGGAATAGCCCTGACTCATGAGGTGTTCAATCTCACTTGAGAGCTGCGGTAAGGGTGCTGTGGCCACAGGGTTAGCAGTGGCACCTCTGCCTTGTTAATAGCTACTGGCTTTTCGTTCTGAGTTGATTACCTGTACCTATGGTTAAGGGAAATGCAATTGCTGATTCAGCCACCAGAGATATGGTTTTCCTATCACAAAGTTCTATAGAAGGTGCTAAGAATTTTCATCAACTTTATCATGTCCCTGCTTCTACACTGTGACAGAAATTTAAGCTCACACAAACAGAAGCTCAAGATATTGTCCTACAGTGTGGTAAATGTGTAGAAGTTATTGATGCACCTTCCGTGGGCATTAATCCTCGTGGATTGCGACCCCTAGGTGTTTGGCAAATGGACATCATGAATTTCCCAGCTTTTGGGAAATTACAATATGTACATGTGTCCATTGATATCAGTTCTGGTGTCCTACATGCTTCTCCCTTGACAGGGGAAACAGCAGTTCATGTCATATCCCACTGCTTAGAGACATGGGCTGCATGGCACAAGCCCCTGGTGCTAAAAACAGATAATGGTCCTGTATATATTTCTTCTAAATTTAGTCAATTTTGCAAACAAATGCAAGTGAAACATATTACTGGATTGCCCTATAATCCACAGGGCCAAGGCATTATTGAAAGAGCTCGTCGTACTTTGAAACAATACTAGCAAAAACAAAGAGGGGGAATAGAGGCTATGACGCCAAAGATGGTTCTATCCCTTGCAATATTTACTTTTAATTTCTTAAAATTGGATGATGCTGGGATATCACCAGCTGAAAGGCACGGACAATGGCCTCAACCACCCAATGAAATGGTCAAATGGAAAAATGCCCTTGATAATAAATGGTATGGCCCAGATCCCATATTAATCAGCTCCAGGGGAGCTATTTGTGTTTTTTCACAGGGTGAAGATAATCCACTTTGGGTTCTGACATGACTGACAAGAACCGTGAAAGATCAAGATGAACCCCAAGATGATCCTGTTATTCTTACTCCTGATGATTGAGACAGGGATAAGTATACCTTTGTGGGCCGTAGTGTGATCATGGCCAGTACCTTTACCGCTACATTCCAATTCTTCTACCTTGCCTTTGTATTTTGCAACTGAATGTTTTTTGGATGTGCCTTGTGCACGAAAAACTCCTCGAGAGCCATGGGTGTATAATAGTACAAGTTTTCATTTAAATTATACACTATGCTTTGTGCATAATGTGGATAAACCTTTTATACCCTGTATATTTTTAAAGAAAAAGATTATCTCTAATTGGGCAGATCCCATTATCCAAAATAAAGTAAGCTCTGGAGTGTTACTTAATGCTTTAACGAAAGTTGTTCAAGGAGCACAATCAGGCTCATGTTGGAAATAATGTAACTTCACCTATAAACATCACCACTATTATGATAAAGGGAAATGTGACTATTCCCAAACGATCACGATGGCCTGTTGGTAATGCTACTGCTAAACGCAGCATGTTATCCGGACCTTGCATTTCCTATAGTTTTTTTCACCTTGTCAGTCAAAAATTTTTCCTCGGAAAGAAATAGCAAAGGGTTTTGTTTTGTCACCTCCATTGGATTTTGCCATAATGAATGATAAAGGAGATGGTACAGGGAAAGAATATATTTGGCCATATTACCAATGGATTTTAAGTAATGAGGCAGGTGCTAGTACCAGTTTGTCAGCCTTTGCACATGATGTGACATCTAATAGAGTTATCAGAAATATGACTACTTCTCCAGTAGAAGTCTGTGTCAATCCTCCATTTTTCTTTATATAGGCTGATTTCAAAATAATACAGAATGGTTAGATTGTACAAATGTCACTTGTTTTTTGATACAGTGCTGGAATGGGACTAATTTCTTAGCCTTAGTGGTACATTTACCAAACTTTGTCCCTGTGCCTGTTGAGGCAGATCCAGAGAAGTTCCCAATCATGAGTCTTGTTCGGCGGAAGAGAGATTTTGGAATCACAGCCGCCATTGTTACTGTCATTGTGGGGTCCACAGCGTCAGCGGTTACCGCAGGAATTGTTATGGCCAATCAAGTTAATACTGCTGACACCATAAGTCAGATAACAGAAAAAACGTCTGAGGCATTGCTTACCCTGCAAAGGGTGGATTCTCATATCGCCTCAGGACTAATATTAGTGAATCAGAGTAGATATTTACAACATAACATGGAACGGATGATGGATGTCATACAAATGAGTTGTGTGGCATCAACTCCGAATGTGTGCATTTACTCCCGTTAGGTATATTAACAATTCTTTCATTAAAAGTACAGATTTATCGAATTATCTGAAGGGGAACTGGTCGCAGGAGCTGGAAAGGTTGCAGTTGAAGCTGCAGATACAGATCCTGAACCTTAATGGAACCAGAGTGGAAACAGTGACCCTTGGAGACTTTACCTCTTGGCTTATATCTGCATTTTCTTACTTTAAGGAATGGGTGGGAGTGATTTTGTTTTGTGCTGCCATATGCTGTGGACTGGTGTTCATGCTTTGGTTGGTTTGCAAATTCAGAACTCAACAAAAACGTGACAAGGTGATTATAACTCAGGCACTTTTAGCCATTGAAAACGGCGCCTCCCCTGAAGTTTGATTATCTATGCTCAAGAATTAGTCGGCATCTGAGTTCTCTGCTCTTGAACCCCACGGATTTATGGATCCATTGCACTGGGATGAGAGAGACTCAAGGATCATTGATCAGCCCTTGCACATCACTGAGGTTTCCTCATTACACGCGGTAGGGTGATCATGATTTCTCCACTAATTCATTCCTTAAAAAACTTGGCTGGCCTCTTTTGTAGAGTTCGCCCTAGGTCATTTAGCAATTACTGTCACACAGCATCGCGGTATCCAAAGACGGGCAACTTTCCTCATGCACAGACCAACCTAAGACTTGGGGCCTGGTGGCGATAGGGTTACCCTTTGACGGGTAAGGCTGTGACACAGAGGAATGACCTAAAACAGGAGCTGTGACAGATGGACATAATTGCATAGGCCTAGTCCAGCATCATTTTATTAAAATAAAAAGGGGGAGATGTGGGAAGCCGCAAATGCCATTACAAGATGGCACTGGTTTCTATAAGCCTACACCCATGAATATGGGTAAACAACCAATGTGTGCATGTGCATAAGAGTTATTTTGCCGAGTGACGGCCTGGACCGAGGCATATTAATGAGATACTGGTAGCATAACCAATCAAGTATGGACACGTCACTCCTAGGCCTATATAAGCAGCGCCATTTCTGGGGCTGGGGTCTTTCACCTACACAGTCCATGCTCTCCCAATAAACGTGTTACAGAAGGATCCTGTTGTGGCATCTTACTTGCTGGCAAGTCGGGTGCCCCACAAAAAACAAAAGGTGGTTCTTTGAGAAAATCAACAAGATAGACAAATCCTTAGCCAAACCAACTAAAGGTCTCAGAGTCAGAATCCAAATTAACAAAATTAAAAATGAAAAGGGAGACATAACAGAAACTGGGGAAATAAAAATAATAATAAAAAATAAACAGCAGAACTTATTACAAAACCCTTTACTCAACAGCACTGGAAATTCTAGATGAAATAGCTGAAATGGATGCTTTTTAGGCAGATACCATGTACAAAAGTTAAGAGCGGGTAAACTATCTAAACAGTCCTATCCCCAAAGGAAGTAGAAGAAATCATTTTAAAACTTCCAACCAAAAAAAAAAAAAAAAAAAAAACCAGGGCCAAATGGCTTTAGTGCAGAATTCTATCAGACCTTCAAAGAAGACCTAATACCAACACCCCTCAAAATATTCCATATAAGAGAACATAAAAGCACTACATAATTCATTCCATGAAGCCACAGTTACTCTGACACCTAAACCACACAGACACAACAACAACAACAAAAGAGGACTTCAGACCAATTTTGGTAATGAATATCAATGCAAAAATACTCAAAATTTTCTGGCAATGTGAATCTAAGAACACAACAAAACCATCATTCACAATGATCAAATAGGCCTCATCCCAAAGATGCAGGGATAGTTCAACATAGAAAATTCCATCAACATAATATACTATATAAACAAACTCAAAGAAAATAATCGCATGATCTCATTAGATGCTGAAAGAGCATTTGACAAAATACAACACCCCTTTTGTTAAAAGTATTGGAGAGATCAGGAATTTAAAGCTCATACCTAAAAATAATAAAAGCAATATACACCAAGCCATCAGCCAATATCAAATTAAAGGCACAATTACTTGAAGTATCCCACTAAAATCAGGGACAAGACTTCTCACTCTTCTTTCTTATATATTCAATATAATACTCAAAATTCTAGCTAGATCAATAAGACAACGAAAGGAGATCAAGGGGATACAAATTGGAAAAGAAGAAGTCAAGGTGTCACTATTTGCAAATGATATGATACCATACATAAGAGACGCCAAAAAAAAAAAAAAAATCTACCAGAGAACTTCCAGAGCTGATAAACAAATTCAGCAAAGTAGCTGAATATAAAATTAGCTCAAACAAATCAGTCGCCTTCCTTTATAAAAATGATTTTAAAAAAAAGCTGAGAAAGAAATTAGGAAAACAACACCCTTTACAACAGCCACAAATAGTATAAAATATCTTGGTGTAACTCTTGCCAAGCAAGTGAAAGATCTGTACGTCAAGAACTTCAAATCCCTGAGAAAAGAAATCAAATAAGACCCCAGAAGATGGAAAGATCTCCTATGCTCATGAACTGGTAGATTCTGACACAGTTCTTCACAGACAAGGAAAGAGAAATTCTCAATTTCATATGGAAAAACAAAAAAACCCAGAATAGCAAAAACAATTCTTAACAATAAAAGAACTTCTGAGGCAATCAACACCCCTAACCTCAAACTCTACTACAGAGCAGTAGTGATTAAAAACTACAAGGTATTGGTACAGAGACAGACAGGCTGATCAATGAAATAGAATTGAATGGAATAGAAATAAACTCACACACCTATAGTTACTTGATCTTTGACAATGAAGCCAAAAACATTGAATGGAAAAGAGAAAACATCTTCAATTAATGGTGCTGGTCTAACAGGCTGTCTGAATGTAGAAAAACGAAATAGATCCATATTTGTCACCTTGCACAAAGCTTAAGTCGAAGTAGATCAAGGACCTCACAATAAAACCAGATGTACTGAATTGAATAGAAGAGAAAGTACGGAAGACCTTGAACTCATTGGCACAGGAAGAAATTCCCTAAACAGAACTTCAATGACTCAGGCTCTAAGATCAACAATTAATGAATGAGACTTTGTGAAACTGAAAAGCTTCTATAAGGCAAAAGACACCGTCAATAGGACAGATCGGCAATCTACAGATTGGAAAAAAAAATCTTTACCAACCCCACATCTGATAGACATGGCCCCCAGTTGAGGAAAGGGCCAATCACCCACCTCAGTATTTTAACCCAGAATTGTTCCTGTTTAAAGGAAATACAGCATCCAAAAAAAAAAAAAAAAATGGAGCAGAGACTAAAGGAAAGGCCATTCAGAGACTGCCCCACATAGGGATCCATCCCATCCACAGATAACAACCCAGGTGCTTTCGCTAATGACAAGAACTGCTTGCAGACAGGAGCCCAGTAGGAATGTTCTCTGAGATGCTCTGCCAGCACCTGACTAAGACACTCACAGCCAACCATTGAACTGAGCCCAGGGACCCTAATGGAAGAGATAGGGATGGACTGAAGGAGCTGAAGGGGATTGCAACCCTATAGGAAGAACAATAACCGGATGGCTCCTATTATATATACCAGAGGATTGCCTTATCTGGCATCAATGGGAGGAGAAGAACTTGGTTCTGTGGAGGCTTATTGCCCCAGTGAAGGGGAGTTTCTAGAGAGATGAGTCTGGAGTGGGAGGGTAGGTGGGGGAGCACCCTCTAAGAGGCAAAGGAGAGAGGGAATAGGATGAGGGGTTGCAGAAGATAGACCAGGAAGGGGAACTATATTTGAAATGTAAATAAATAAAATAATCAATAAAAAAAGAAGAGACTACCCCAGATTTAACTTCTCATGATCACATAGAGTTGACTAACAAATTATACTCACCAGCCCCTAGAAGGAAGGTATTCTTCCACCTTTCAGAAAGATTCACCATGCAAGAATTCACAATATGTTCCACCTATAGGGTTGCAGATCCCTTTAGCTCCTTGGGTACTTTCTCTAGCTCCTCCATTGTAGCTGCATATGTATCAAAAGATGGCCTAGTCGGCCATCACTGGAAAGAGAGGCCCATTGGACACACAAACTTTATATGCCCAGTACAGGGGAACGCCAGGGCCAAAAAGGGGGAGTGGGTGGGTAGGGGAGTGGGGGTGGGTGGGTAGGGGAGTGGGGGTGGGTGGGTAGGGGAGTGGGGGTGGGTGGGTATGGGGGACTTTTGGTATAGCATTGGAAATGTAAATGAGCTAAATACCTAATAAAAAATTAAAAAAAAAAAAAGAATTCACAATCTGTTCCCTGACATGTTCATGGCCCTGCAAGCTGTCAGATGCTGGGCATTAGCTGATGTCAGTTCTCCCTCATGTTCTGTTTTGTTATTTTGTTTTGCTTTGCTTCTTCTCATCATATTTCACTATATATCCTTGGCTGACCTGGAACTTGCTGTGTAGATGGGACTGACATCAAACATTCAGAGATCTATCCCCCTGCCTCTGCCTCCTGAGGGCCATTGTGTCATTTCAGCTTTTATTACCCTTGCTTCTAAGAGTTTTTCTTCTTACCTTGAAAATTAGTTGGTAAAATTAGCTAGGGAGTGCCAGAAGAAGGGAGTATGGGAAGGAGGAAAAGAAATAAACCTCATAAAAGACCATACACACAAAGCTAGACTTAACCTATGCAGTGTGATAATGTCATTCTCCTTCGTTGCACTGTCCTCTTTGTTAAGATGTACATATTTTTCTCTAGTCTGGAATGTAGTGAAGTTCTTCTGAAAGATGAATTCCTCCCTTGGAGAAATAAACAGGAAGGCCCATCTGACAGATCGTTGAACTTGGCTTTCAGCTCTGTTCTTTCTTGTGCATCTCAACCTTTATATCCTTGCTCAGAACACCCAGGCTGTGGCTTGATACAAGAGCTTCATTTATCTTTCATGATCAAATTTAAACTAATGTTATAAAACACTTTCTTAACTACTCCTAATTTGAATTAAATTCTACTCCTCTTTTTTTTTTTTTAGAGCCACTCACAATCGAAATGGCATATGTCTTTTTACATGGTTTTATACGCCTGTCTCCCCACTACACCAGTTCCCTCTGAAAAAGGAATTTTCTTTGTTTCTGAATTTCTCCTTTACAACAACACAAGTGTCAAACCCTGGAAGAATCCACCAGCTGTTTGCTCATCTTGGTTTAATAGCCTCTTTTCTCTTTCTCCTAAGGCTGCTGGGTGTCTGTACACCATGATGCCAAAAGTCAATACCTTTATTTCCCAACTGATTAAAATTACTTTGGGGATGAGTGCTCTAGAGCTAACTAACTCTAAAGCAATGTCTTTTCCTTTTCTCCGTCTTGGCAAACTTCTCCTAACTTCAAACAACTATCAGCTCTTTCCTGAAATAATCCTTAGCCTATTTATTGTTCTGTAGAGTAAATGTATGGATGTATGTGTGTGTGTCCTCCTGTTTTCAAACATCTGATATTTTCAGAGATATTTCAATGATAATTAAAAATCTACCAATGGAACAGATAATGGCAGTAAGAATCAACAACCGGGGTGACAGTGAGTGGATATTTCTCTGTCCCTTTCAGGAATAGAAAATTGTTGGAATTTGATGAGTTAGTGCAGGAGCCTTTGAACGTTTTCTGATAAACATCCGGAGTAAGTAGTGAGGCAAGTAGTGAGGAGACTTCTTGGATAGCTTATATATAACTGAATGAAGCTCAGTAGGAACCAAGCCTGAACAAAACTCACTCATATCGTATAATTTTGACATTAACATATTTACAAGTTTCATATTCACATGTTACATGTGACATGATATATTAACATATTTCACAACACCAGAACAGAGAGTGTGCTTTGAGTTTTTATCTGATTCTCTCCATCTTTCAAAGTTTACTTATGCTCTTACTGAAACACACTCGTTAGTAGCTCCTTCAGAAAAATCTGTGAACCATAAAGGGATATGATCTGGTTTTTGAAGCCTGACTTATTTTGTCCTTGATTTTGGATAATGCTTATCCCTTAGTACTTTAAGAGTATTCTCTCTCTGGTGTTGTGTGGCATCTATTAACAGAAGTCAAATGTCACTTTAACTGACACTCGTTTGGCAGTAACATGTTTTTTTCCTCCCTGTTTATATTTCAGAATTTTACTATACATGTCTAACTATAACTACACTGTTGTTTATCCATATCATGATACAAGTGCACTTTTTTAATTGAGCAGCTCAAAATATATTCTATCTATCTAAATTAATAGTCCTCGGTCCCACTGTTGGAACAGCCAGCATAATCTGCAATTATAGGACATTTTCTATTACCTCTTTAAATTCAACATTTTAAAATTTCCCATGTGTTTCGGGTTGAACCTAGACTGTTCCACTTAGGCTCATATGTTGGACTCCTTGGTCCCCAAATGTTGATGCAAATTTTTGAAGGTTGTGGAATTATTAAAAAATTGATAGAGCTAGAGGTAGCCTGTTGCTAAGGGCATGCTTTGAGGACAATATTCATGTCTAGTCCTGGCTCCAGCTCTGCTTCCTTATCTAAGGAACAAGATCTCAGTGTGAAGAATAAGCCATACAACAGACTCCTGCCGCCATAGATGGAGCTGCCCACCACTGTCAGTTTACTGCTGAAAGACACTCTATCCCATGAACTGTGAACCGGTATAAGCCTTCCCTCCCTGAAGTCACTTCTTCAGCTATTTTGTCACCGCAATAAGAAATGTAACTAATAGACCATATGACCATTAAATGTAAAGTACAACACAGCATTCTTGTCTCTTTTCCTTAATTTATCTTATAACTTTAATTATCAGTGTGTGTTTTACATAGTGCTCAGAGTAAATTTCTTAAAATTATCTTCCAACTTCGTGGATTTTTTTTCCTTTCCGATTGTGTGTAGTGTGTAAAATGCTTTCTGCACAGTAATAGGTACCCAGATTGGATCTTTATCACCCCTTATAAAAAGCCAGGCACCCATTAATGCTTTCAAGATAGGTCTTTTGCTCTAAAATTAAATGTAAATTTTCTTGATCACAGTTATGCATAGCCCTTTAGGATTCTCCTCTGTTTGTTGCCTGTCATGTAAAAGTTTCTATAGCTGTCCTTGAGGGAAATAGTGCCCAGGTCAATCCTTCCCCATTGTGGTTTAACTTCTAGTTGTCCTTGAGAAAAGCAGCTAGCTCCTTTTCCCAGAAACATTCCCTCTGCCTCTGATGCTCTAGCTTGGGGACATTAAAATATGAGGTCTGAGTTCCTTGATGCCACAGTCATAATGCTGTTCATCAGAGGAGAATAACCATGACTCTGATTTATATCTACAGAGGCTTTGATCCCAGTGAGTAGTGTGAAGACGTGCATTGTTCTCCATGGTAACAGACTAATGACATCACTGATGTTTCCTACCTACTTAAATCCACTGAACCAATGAGAGAAAGTGACATGTCCCCAGCAATGAAGAAAGATTTCTTCATAGCTGGGGAACTATTTTTAATGGGCACACTAAGAAACTCAGAAGTTTGAATTGTCCTTTATTTGACACAATGAACAATCTGTTCCTTTGATGAAGGCTGAAAATACATACATAGATTATGGCTGTAAGATACAGTATGTATTAGACAAAGAACCTGGAACTTGCTGATAGCAAAGCAAACTTGTAACTCATAATAACAACTCCCTCTCCTGAACAGTATTTGTGGAAAAAAAAAATTAGGAATTTACCCATGAGTTTTTCCTCTTGTTCCTCAAAAAAAAAAAAAATTTATATAAATTCAGTTTTAGGGGAGACATAAAAGAGAATGGGGTACTAATAGAGAACAGATTAGTAAATTCTCTGGTCCAAAGAGTCCCCACGTTTGACTTTCAGTCAACCACATCACACAATTTGTCTTCAAAGTAGAGATTCTAATATTTGCTGTATCATCAACAGATAAACACTCCTTAAGTGAGGATTAAGATGTCACATAAATATAGCAGAATGCAGTGTTTCCTAATGCCTTTCAAAGCCTACCAAAAAGTTAATCCATTTGAAAATAATTGCTTAATTACATGAAAAGACATGAATACCTGACTAAAATAAGATTTCACACCCTGTGGGAGAACTGGCATAGAGCTGTCTCAGGAATTTACAGAGGGAATAAATTGGACCCATAAACTTGGGGCCTCAGGTCACGTTTATCTCCATCTAAGGCTTTTTCCAACTGTAAGGGAAAAAATTTAGCCTTGTTTTATGAGATGAAAAAGTCATAAAACATACTGCCCTTACACAACCGACTGCCTCAGATTGCTTCTTCTCTGGGCAATTATCGTACAAGCTGCAGGAATCAAATGAATTCAGGGATGCTGTGGGCCACTGTAAAATGCCAGTGTCGGTGTTTGAAATGAAATAGCTGACCACTGTCAGATGGAGACTGGCGTTATGAACAGAACTGGCATTTAAAAAGGAGCAGGTCTCTGCCTACCTATCCATCACCCCGTGTGTGCTGAAAATGAAGGTGCTCAGATTCAGGATAGCTCATATTTGCTTTTTCTTCTCCAATAGTTGATTACAGTTTGCCAAATTCGTTCTTTAAACCTCATCTGCTTTAATGCCTAAAATTCACCTTGCAGCTGTCCAGGCAAGATAATACTAGTTAGTCTTTGCCAGTAGCCACAGAGATTCCCTTCCTCTTCCATGAGCTAGTCATCTAAGGCCTGTACTTCATTTCTACTGTCATTTCTCCACTATTAGCTATTTTCTTTATTTACATTTCAAAAGTTATCCCTTTCCCGGTTTCCCCTCCAAAATCCCCTACCCCCTCCTCTGCTTATCAACCCACCCACTTTCTGGCCCTGGCATTCCCCTATACTTAGGCATAGAGCCTTTACAGGACCCAGGGCCTCTCCTCCCATTGATGACCAACTAGGCCATCCTCTGCTACATATGCAGCTAGAGCCACGAGTCCCACCATGTGTTTTCTTTGATTGGTGGTTGAGTCCCAGGGAGCTCTGGGGGTACTAGTTAGTTCATATTGTTGTTCCTCCTATGGGGCTGCAAACCCCTTCAGCTCCTTGGGTATTTAAAAAGAACCATTCTTTAAATTTACATTTCTGAAAGCTTTCACTGATGGACTCATCAGCTCAGTCCATCTCACACCACCCTGAGTTAGAACCACCCATCAGTCCTATCAATTACTATGCTTAGTGTTAACACTTTGTGTAGTGTCCATTGCAGTCAGATCTTTCTGCTTCTTGTTATTTCTTGCTATTGCACATTGTCTTCATTGTGGTTTTTGTTATTTGCCACAGTGGGCTCATAGCTACCTAAATGTTAGCAGCTTCTTTTTGACAGCCTGATGCATTATAAACCCAAAGAACATGACTCCCTTTTCCTTACCACACCTGTAATTTTATGTCCTTCAAATTCAGTCCTTATTAGCCATTAAGTTACTGCTACATTTTGTTCCCCTCTGACATTGTTGGTGTCTATCTTCAAGACCTTTCAAAATTGGCTGCATGTTATGGGCTGAATCTTTTCTCCAGACTCAACAAATTCTGACACTGAGGTTTTAACCTCCAATGTATTTTGAGACAGAGACTTAAAGAATAAATTGAGGTTAAAGAGAGACATAAAGGCTGATCCCTAACCCAACAGAATGAATTCCCTACATAAAGAAGAAAAGAATCAGAAGTCTGTGGATACAGAAGGACAGTATGCAATGCCTTAGCAAGGAAGCAAGCTATCCATGACCAGGAAATCCATAAGCAAGTGAGGATACTGGCACCTAGGTCTTTAGACATCAAGCTTCAGAACTTTGAGAAAGGAATTTATGTTGTTTAGATACTCAGCCTGTGAATTTCTCTTAGGGTATCCAGGGCAAACTCATACACCATCACTCCTAGGAAAACTTTTGGAATGTCTGTTGCCTATACGGAGTCCTTCATGCTTTACTGCTATGCCACAGATTGAGGTATCTAATAAACTGGGGTCAAGTACTCATTTATTTTCAAATTTTGAAATGTTTAATAAATATATCTCCCCTAGTCTAAACCTGAATCCTATTCAAATTTTATACCTTCTTTACATATGAAGCTGAAAGCATTTTAATGCACCTAAGTTTTAGATGTGATATCATACTTATACTCAAAGCAGTTCACATCTTTTAAAGACTATTTTATTTTTATTTTACCTGTGTTAGCATTTGCCTGCATTTATCTGTGTGCATAATTTGTGAACACAGCCAATGGAGGCCAGAAGAGTATGTCAAACTCCTGGAACCAGAGGTAAAGGTTATAAACTGGACTGGACTATGAGACAAAATCCATGGTCCTCTATAAGAGAGTAAGTGCTCTTAACCACTAAACCACCTGTCCAGCCCCCATATTTAGATTTTTTTAACTAAAGAATGTTCAATCTATGCCTTATTTTAAAAGATTTTTTGTTTTTAAATAATTTTAGAATTGCTAATGTGTTTCAGTAATGGTATAGAGTTTGGGGGATATTTCCTCACCATCTCTTAACTCATAATCCATTCTGTAACATGGGAATGAATTCTGGTAGAATAGCTACTAATCTCTACCCACAAAACCTTCAATCAAAAATTTGTCTTGCCTACAACATGTGCAGGGATAAAAATGGAGCAAAGACTTAACAGCCAACCAGTGACTTCCCCAACTTGAGACCCATCCCATGTGTGAGAGCCAACCCCTGCCATAATTAATGATACTCTGCTATACTTTCAGACAGGAACCCACCACAACTATTTCTTAAGATATTTCATCTAGGTACAGATGGAGGTAGAGGCAGAGACACACAGTCAAACATCAGGTGGAGCTTGGGGAGTCTTATTAAAGAATTGAGGATAGAATTGAGCAAGTTAGAAGGGTCACCACAAAAAGACATACAGAATCAACTAACCTGAGCCATGGGGGTTCACAGAGACTGTGCCACCAACCAGGAGCATGCAGGGGCAAGACCTAGGCCCATGCACATTGTATCAAATGTGAAGCTTTGGTCTTCATGTGGGATCCCTAACAAGTGGAGCGGGGGCTTTCTCAGTCTCTACTCCCTGCCACTGGGTTTCCTTCCCTCTACCTGTACTGTCTGGTTGGACCTCAGTGGGAGAGAATATACTTAGTTCTGCTGGAGCTAGATGTCCCAGGATGGGGTGCTACACAAAGGGGGCTCCCTCTTCTCTGAGAAGAAGGGGAGGGGCAATGGGGGCAGTGAGGGCTGTGATTGAAATGGAACGTGAATAAAAAATAGTTGCTAATCTCAACAGTTTTTCTCAAATGTCCTATTCTGGTCCAGTGTAATACAGAATCTCACATCTTGTTTGGTAGCTTTGTCTCCTTGGAACCGCCCACTTTATGACATTCCTGCTTTTTTATTTACTCATCATGGTCTTTTTGCTTTTTAAAAGGTATATAAAACAATTATATATAAAATGTCATTCAAGTTTGGTTTCCACGGTGTTTTCTCCTGATTCAGTCAAGCCTCATGTTCCTGACAACAGTATTCAAAAGAAAGGTTGGACTCTTCTCAGTGCATCAAGATGATAAGAACCAGGCAACAATGTGCTGTTTTATGGGATATCACCTTGGGTGTAAGTTAAGGTGATGTCTGACAGTTTTCTTCACTATAAAGTTACTCTTTTCCCTTTAGAGTTAATAAATATCTAGAGAATATTTATGTACACAGGGCTTTTCTGTGTAGTTCCAGCTGCCCTGGAATTCACTCTGTAGACCAGGCTAGCTTCAAACTCAGAGATTAAACCTGACTCTGTCTCCCTAGTGCTGGGATTAAAGGTATGCACAACCACCACCACTAGGATGAGAGTAATACTTTTAAATTATGCAAAAATTTGCTAATCATACTTTGTCTATGATTTAGCATCAATATATAAATCTTGAAAAAATTATTACCGAATATCTACATAATGATGGGTCTTCTACTTTTCTCTTTTTAAAAACATTTATTAAATGTCTTCTACTAAAGAAATATCTGATGGTTCTTCTCCATTATTATGTAAACATCTGGTTTAAGTTCTTGGTTTTTTAGTTATAATCCAATACTATGTTTATTTTGAGAGACCAAATCTTGAGTTCAAATTCCATCTTAGAGAACCTGATCTAAGCTTGAACTCAAGTTAACTAACAGGCCAATATCTAACACCAGTTTCCAGGTTACCCTGCAACAAATCCTGTGTCTAGAACCAGTTTCCAGGTTATTCCCCAACAAATCTGCACCTCCAGGTTATAAGCCTGCCCCTGACACTTCACTTCCTAACCTCCACCAATCAGGAGAAAAACAAAAGTGAAGTTTATGGTTTGGCTTCTAGCACCAGCCAGTAATAGTAAAGGCCATATCAAATGTGTGCCAAGCTAGATACCCCCTTCTTGCCTCTATGAATGCTTGCCTGAAACTGCCCTCTCCCATTCTGCTGCATTAGGCATGGTGTTGTGGCCCAACCTTGAGCTTAAATAAAGAGACACTAATGTGATTGTATCATAATTGGCTCCTTGGTATTCTTTTGGGGTTCATGAATGCTTCTAGGCACAACAGGTTATGTTGTTGTTCAAATTATTCTAGTCGCAGCCTTTGATTTTGGACATCCTTAAATTTGGTTCATAATTCTCTTCTTTTTCAACGCCAGCAAAACCTGATTAAGTTCTTTGCAAAATGCATCATCCTGACTCTGATTCCATCATACCTGTGCATTCATAATAAGGCTCATGAATACATTGGACCTACACAGATAATTTAGATAAGCTCGGTATCCTAGGGTCAAGTGATAAGAAACCTGAATGCATCTGAAATTTCTTCTTGACATTAACTTTGCATACTCAAGCTCCTGAGGTTAGACCATGTATGTGCATCATTCTGCTCAGAACACTTGTATCTCTGATTATAATTCTACATCTCAGCGCTAATCCTAATCTCTGTCCCCTATTTCTGCTTCTTTCTCTGACTATGTAAAGCCTCGCTCTCATTCTATGTGATTATTACTTAATATTACTTTCTAAAAACCCCATTAAATTGTTTCCAGTATTCATACTCTGTGAGAAACAAATTTAATAGACATAGTATAGTATCCATACCCATTTGTTTTGTTTAATCTCACAGTATTAAACAAAAGTCATGTTTCACGTGCTGGTTTTTCCTTTCCGATGTCCTCTGTTAACTTGTAGAAGAGTAAAACACACAATTAACTCTGTTCCTCTATTGGGGGCTTCCTTACATCAAGGTTGCTTTTAAATGCTTTGTTTGAATTTCCTTGTAAACATACAAGAATATCCATCATATCCTATGTGATTAATATTTTTTGTTGATAAAGACAAGACCAGTGCTCAAAAGCAGCTCAATAAATATTCCTTTACTATAGAGATTTCATAGTCATAGACAGTAGGCCAAATACATCCAATAATCCTATTTTAAGTAATATTTTCCAGTATTCAGCAAGTATCTGTTTTTAATTTCAAAAACTACTTACAAAAACACTAATAATTATTGCCCCACATCCAAAAATTGAAAGGACAGGATTAGAAAGGACAGGATTAGAACACTAAACTCACATTTGCAGATGGCAGTGACTGGGGAGAACTAAGAAGTGACTCCATGCCTGAGAACTCTTCAAACTGACTTCTTTGCTGCTTCCTGGCCCCTCCCACTTTTTTCACATTCATTCATCGTGAGACATGGTGGATGATCTGAGGGAAATGCAACTGAGTAACAAGTTCAGGTTAGATTAACATAGTAAAACTATAGAACCACCTATTGATTATTTTAGGTATAGAAAAATTTTCAAAGTACATTCTGGACAAAACATCATTACAAGATCTTCATGAAGGGAGTAAATTTCTCCTGTTTTACTAAAGAGACAAAGGAGACCCCAAAAAGTTAACTTAATGAAGAATGACAATTTGATCAGGGATTCACAGTCCTTAAGGATGCCAGATGGTAAAAACAGATTGGATAACAACATCTAGGTGATTAGAAAAGTCTGCACAGAGAAAAATCACAGAAAAGCTGGAAAAGATTTTTAAGAGAAGAAAACTTTCAGAATAGTAAGATATACAATAAGGAAAAGAGAATAGAAGGATAAGAAAGTAGTTAAAAGAACAGCTGGTAACGAGAGAGAGCAAAGCCCTAACCTGAAACTATCAGACACCGAGCAAAACGCCAAGAGGGTAAAGGAAGCTGCAGAAGCAATAAGACCCCAGGCAGCCTTTGTAGAGTGAGGACTGTCCACACATGGTTCCTAACCCAAATCTAAGTGCTCATTAGATAGACAGGGAACCTTCTGCTTCACCACAGTGGATTAAATCAACTGCACATAACTGGTGTACTTAGTCATCCTGCTTCTAGTGTGGGCTGTCTAAAATAAAGCCTTGAGAATGTGGGTGGATGTTAATTACTCTTGTTGAACTCATACTCCTCAGTCATTTCTTTGAACATATTCCCTTCTTGTTCCTAACTGGCAATCAGGCCTGCTATGGTAACCTGAACCTGCTCTGAGTTACTCTGTGATGCCAGGGATTGCTCCTTTTTATTATAGAACAACAGTTTTGACCTGACTCACTCTACTTTGAACAGAGGAATGACTGAATAACTTATGCAAGTCCCATTGGTCAACACTCTATGAGTTACAAATTGATAAATAATCCTTTAATGCCAATAAATATCTATATCATGGATATCAAATCAAATTAGAAACATCAGACACTTGATCTTATCAATCATGACTTGGATAACACTCTCCCATCTGAGACTGGAAAAGAAAGACACATGACAGGCATGCAGATCTGTCTCTAGGTTAGTTGCCATGAGCCTCTTTTGGAAAGCTATTTCCACGAAGAACATTTACCTGTGTCCCTTGTTTCATGTGAAGTTTCTTCCACTCATGACATTCAGTCCACTTCAAGACACCTCAAAAAAGCTTTTCCACCCAGACTGAGCTACATATCTCTGCTTTGTATTCCAAACAACTCCTTGCCTACAGCTTATAAAACTTCTCATCAAAACTCCTACAGAACTTCCCCCTTGTGCCTGTATGAGCCATCTCCTCCCACATTCAGAACAGCTTCTATCATGCAAAAGTCTCTTTAACCTTTTCTTAGCAATTCAGTAACATGTACATGTGTGTTGCTGACTGGCTGACTAGCTGGCTGGCTGGCTGGCTGGCTGGCTGGCTGGCTGGCTGGCTGGCTGGGAGATAGATAGATAGATAGATAGATAGATAGATAGATAGATAGATAGATAGAGTGGCATGGTATGTGAGAGCTAACATTGGCAATTAAGATTGGAATGAAAACCTGCGATTAGAAATGGTCATACGAAATCAACAGGACCTGTTGAACTATATGTAACAAGATTGACATGTTATTCAAAAGTTCTGATATGGGAAGACAAAATCACTTCCATCTATGTTCCTAGTTCACTGTGTTTACAGCATCAATCTGCTTGGCTCCAGGTTGGGATTTCTGACTACTTTTATCATTGTTATTTTGCCTCGTGCTTCTTGTTCTGATGGTAAGTGCTTAACAAGCATTCAAGAAACAAATGTACTGGAAACGGTGGGGCAGGAAGAGAAAAGGAGAAAAAAAATAAAAAGTAATAAATTTCCCAATTGGGAATATCTGCTAATCTTGTTGTCTAAATATCCCATCCATGGTGAATCTCAAGCTACATTCATAGTGTCATGAAAATAGAAAGAGATGTGACATAAAATACTAATTTATAGGGTATCCACATAGCATAAATATCCACGAAATTTCTACAATAAAGATAATAAAATGTACAGAAATAAGTATGATTCCATGTGAAGTGCTTGTTATTTTGTTTTTTGTTTTTTGTTTGTTTGTTTTGTTTGTTTTTTGTTTTGGGGTTTTTTTTTTTTGGGGGGGGGGGTCGAGACAGGGTTTCTCTGTATAGCCCTGGCTGTCCTGGAACTCACTTTGTAGACCAGGCTGGCCTCCAACTCAGAAATCCCCCTGCCTCTGCCTCCCGAGTGCTGGGATTAAAGGTGTGTGCCACCATGCTCAGCTTACTTTGTTTTTAATGCAATGTATTAAATCACAAAATGATATCATTTAATTTTTCATAATTTCTGAGTTCAATACCCACCTAATAAAATATCTGGAAACTTAGCAATTGGTCTCTGTGAGCCAGGATTTCGCCAACTATTATTACATTTCAAAATTCTAGATAACATGAGATATTTCAGTGGGCTAGAAATTTTATTCAAGTTTTTATAAGTACATTTATTTTTTGAATCTGAGATACCTATTCTTTAAAAATGTCATTTAAAAGGAGAAAACTGTTTGGGTTTCACTTTTTTATCTTATTTTCCTGTTTTTTGTTTCTTTGTTTGTTTGTTTGCTGTTTTGAGAGAAAGTTTCATTTAGCCCAGGTTGGCTTCAAATTAGCTCTATACCTAAAGCTACCTTTGAATTTCCAATCCTCCTTCCTCTACTTCCTAAGAGCCAGGACTGCAAGACTGCATGACCATACCACCTAAAAGATTTAATCTTTGTGTTGTCTCCCCCATAAATTGTTCCATTTCTTTCCAAAGCTTTTCCAGGTTTTGCAAAGCAGCAGCCAGTTTCTTAGACGCCAATGGAGTCAACCCAGATGGCTATAGTCTGTGCCCACATAAAATCCACGTAGCTAGCTAGCGCTCTCTCTCTCTCTCTCTCTCTCTCTCTCTCTCTCTCTCTCTCTCTCTCTCTCTCTCTCTCCTCTCTCTCTCTCTCTCTCTCTCTCTCCTCTCTCTCCTCTCTCTCTCTCTCTCTCTCTCTCTCTCTCATCTCTCTCTCTCTTCTCCCTCCTCCTCCTCCTCCTCCTCCTCCTCCTCCTCCTCCTCCTCCTCCCTCCCTCCCTCCCTCCCTCCTTCCCTGTGCCACTGTTGGACACTGAAGTCCTTTCTCTGGGTGAAGTAGGGGTGAAGAGTCTTCATTCTCTGAAGGTGTACTGAAATCAAGTGAAATCGACAAATCAGTTGGAGAGAAATTGTACATGCTTATTACACTCATGCACACAGTCACAGAACACTAGTACACACTAGCTTAATATGACTTTAAAAGTCATGCATATTATTCACTGTGTTGGGGACTGAGGAATCATGGCTGATTCTTTGTTTTGTTTTGTTTTTTTATGAAACTCAGTAGGCTTAGAAATACACAATGGCCTAGAACAAAGTCTGTTGAGTGTGACACCCAACCCACAATAATTCTAAGTGAGTTTCTAGGGGACTGAAATAGAGGACAGTGGTGTGACAAATGTCTGTGAGGTGCCCTGACACATTTCACTCTTTCTCCTGTGTTGGGAAGGTAAGGAAAGCTCATGGAAGGGATGAGGAGGAGTCGTGCCATGTCTTCTTCACTGAGACAGGTGAGTAAATTCACAGAGCCTCGCCTCGAGCTTAGGTGGAGAACAAGAAGCAAAACAAAGGTAGAGGAAGTTTCGATTGATTAGAAAGGCTGTACATTTCTTTGAGACAAAATTGGTCAGAGCAAAGGAGATCATATTTTTGGAGTATTATGTCTCAGGGCCCAACACGAATGTTTTATGACCTAGTCTTGGAAAATCTGATTAAACACCTTTTCACCTCAAAAAGGTCACTGAAGCCACATCCGTGAGTCCCTCCAGGTCTGCTTAGTGAACATGGATGGAAACATGAACATTATACCACCACAACTCCCTCAACACTGTTGGTAGCTCAGCAGGTCAGCTCTCCTCACTCAGCAACTGTTACTGCTTATAGAACTTGCAGTGACTGTATGTAGAGCTGGGGGAGGGGCACTGTGGACCTTCATGTACCTGATGACTTTTGCTTTATTCCCTGCGTCTTAGCAGCTTCCCTGCGCTATGGAGTGTTTCCATCTGGAGGAAACTGCTGAGCAGCAACTGCCTTCAGCATCATCTGCTACCTCCCATCAGCACCCTCACACCACACCAGCCAGCTCAATGACCTTTCACCAGAAGTACTGGCGGGTGAGCACAGGAGCAGATTCCTAACCTCCCTGACTTCCTCACTTTCCTTTCCTTCTTCCTATTCCAATCTCAAGGTTATTAACTTACAACTGATGAACCAGCCTCCCACCATCTTAGGCTTTAAAAACCATCTTACAGAAAAGACAGACTAGGTCCACTCCCATTTATGATTAAACCTCTCTTTCTCAAGGATTGGGCAATGCCCACCTTAACTACAAATGTTCTGTACTGGCTATTCTGGGAAATGACAATCATGTCTTTGTTTCAGAAAGTTATAACTGTATTGAAACCTTTCCTTTGTTTGAAAAGGTTGTTATGACTACCTGTTGTGATGACTATCTTATGACCACCTTGCAATCATGTCTTTATTACAGAAGGTCATTGTGACTATGGTTCTGTTCTGTTCCTTCAATTCCACCTATTTTGCCACCAAATCCTACATTTGGAAACTCCCTACCCCTGAGCTATAAAAGCCATGTGTTCCTCATGTCCAATGCTGACCTCTCAAACCCCTTAAGGGGAGACAGCCCATGGACACAAATTAAAAGGCTTGCTTTAGTTAATTGTTTGCTTTAATTAATTTAGCCATGATGATTTTGTTCAGTGGTCCTTCCTATGCCTTGTCATGTCCTTCCGTAGAGATAAAAGGGATTCAACCATTACCTTAGAAGGAATTACTATAATAATAAGGTAGAGTATCAATTTTAAGAAAACAATAAATTGTTTTCTATTTAAAACATTCTCCCTTGCCAGTGATGCCTTTAATAAACCCTCCTAGAAGTAAAAGAAGAAGAAGAAAGTAAAAATAGGTCCTGTATGAATTTTATTCTACTTCTCCATTCCTCTTCTTCTATAGCAAAAGGAGTCCTCTTTTCTTTGTAGTAGAGGTATGGCTGAGAAAAGATGAGCTTAACAAGAACAGTGTCCAGATAGCACAGTTTCTCTTTGATGACTGTATTTCCAAGCCACATACTTCTGGTACATGTTGCTCTGGACTGTGTTTTAGAGCCATGAATATCTGCATTTCAGTAACCTGTTGTGCTATCCCCAGGTACCTGATCTCTCTCAGTTACTTATCTCTATATAGATGACAGGTCAGGCTCCATCCTAACTCTCTCTTTGGAAACTTTTCATTCATTTGAAAGGAAGTAAAGAGAGGTAGCTTGAAAGTTCCTGCTGCCCCCAGGCTTTGTCCTGGTCTCTTGGGTGAATTCATTTCTTCCTTCATTTTCTAAATGTTTCCTCTAGGCAAGGCATTTGGGTTGTCACTGGGAAGACAAAGAGGACTGCCCATCAGTTGAGTACCATCGATAGCCTAGTCAGCTCTTCAGAAATGGCAATAATAATAATACCATAATAATAATTTGTACTTAAGCCGAAGATCTCAAAGATAGGGCTTATAGGAACAGATCTAAAGACCAAGTAAAAGTCTGACATTAATAATAAAAACAAAAACAAAAAAATGAATGAAGGAGAACATCCCAAATAGAAAATAGTCTGAGCAAAGGTACAAATGTGTGACAAAAACCAGAAAAGGAAGAAAGCCCTTCACAATCACCCAGAAGCTCCAAAGAAAGGTACACAGTGCACAAATTGGGCAAGAGAGGTGGATGCGACCTAGTCATGTATTATTGTGGTTATCATTCTAGAGAAATCAGGACCAAGAAATAGAACAAAGGCTAGAGCTGGTCCTCACTTTGTGAACAGGAAAGCTAGGTCCAGGTGCTTTCCTCTTCTCTGACAGGTGTAAGAATCTATTTTTAGCTCTTCCCTTTGGGCATACTATGACAGAGCAAGACAGGGCAAAGTTCCCTCCATCTTCTTTCTGAGGCCATTTCAAGTTTAACTAGAATTTGATCTCCTTAATGAAGAAATCCATGGAAAATTACTCAAATTTATTCTAGGAACCCAAGGTCAAGATGCCCTGGCTAACTTATCTTACCTTCTTGTGCAGAACCCCCTCCAGTTAACAGCTTATCTTAGCTTCTATTAAACTGTTTGCTTCTGTGACACTTCTCCCTACAGCGACAGAGCATCAGAGCTACAGAGCAAGATACCAGGATGTGTTTTTGTCTTCAAAAATCCCTTGGTCTAACTGCTCAGGGTTAAACTTGGAACCTGATTGCCTGAATGTAGTCCCAGCCAGCTGGAATAAAGACTTTCCCTTGGCTATAAACTGTGTCTGAGTAGTCATCTCTGCTGGGCTCCCCATAACAATACAACTGCATCTTGTTGTGATTGAATTGTTTTCTTTGTACTTCACATGGTCAAGTTCTGTCTCAGAGAGAAGCTTTATTTGGAAAGACAGTCTCTAGACAGATACGTTGAAGTGGGGATATTAGGGTGGGTTAATATGTTTTGTATCCTTCTTAGAGAAGGCCACATGAAGATGTTGGAGAAACTGGACATCTGAAGGCCAGTGGTAGTAGCCTGAGCTAAATCCTTTTATCAAAGTCCTTGAAAGCAACCATAAGACAGTTCCATTTTAACACTCCAGCCTGCAGAGCTCAAACAGTACATTTGGGCACTCATTTGTGGTACTTCTTTTCTTCAGGAAATTCATGGTATCAACTTAAGGATTTCCTTAAGACCCTCTTCGTCTTTCCTCTTCTGCCAGTCCCCCCAAAAGGAAATGTATTTCACATATGTATATTACACATCTTAGAGTTTCATTTCATTTGCCTTCTTTTAACATCAGTGGGTAATTTTATCTCCCAAGGTTAGATGTAATGTAGGAAAAACCTCTACAATTTTCAATCCCATAATAATCAAGTTCTATAATCACACACAGAAAAGAGAAGTACAAAAGAAAACCAATGCTGAGCCCTCTTATAAAGCAAGCACAAAAGCCGAAGACAGAATTGGCGGCTCGCTATCATTAGCTGAAGCAGCTCAGGCTCCTTTGTAATCTTAGCAGCTATTCCACAATCTTTTCACTCACAGTGATGAACTGAACTTTTGATAAAAGAAAATATTTGATCTCCTTTTAGCCAAAAGTCTTCCCTTCGTAAATCCATTTAATATTCCAGAAGGATTTTCTTCCCTTTGAAGAAACATGAATTTGACATTCTAAAGGCATTCCTGTTTAAAGCCTGCAAAAAGACTTTTGGAGAGTACCTGGCAAAGTCCTGACTTACCCCTGTGGCTCAAAAGTTCAGTTATGACAGGCATTCTGCTCAGAATAGCATTTCTACCTTTTAACCTTCATCTAAATAATGTCCATTTCTTTCTCCCTGTGATGGAGTCAAGCCCTTGAAATATGCTTGTGAATAAACTGAAAGGCACTGAAGAGGTGGCCCAGCGGGTAAAAGTGCTTGCTGTGCAAGCCTTACAACGTGAGTTCGATTCCAGAAACCCACAGTGAAGGGAGAACCAACTTCCAAAAGTTGGTCTCTGACCTCCACCTGTGCATTACAACACATGGGCAGCAGTATGCACATGTTTATGCACACACACACACACACACACACACACACACACACACTCAGAGCAGGAATTTTAAAGTGGCAGAAGACATAGAGTTGTGTTTCTTTTTCTCTGTTTTGAGGTTTTAAATATTGCACCCATAAATAAATAAATAAATAAATAAATAAATAAATAAATAAATAAATAAATCCTCTCTTTTTCCAAATAGAAAGCAGAGGCAAATGGCTTTCATTCTTTCAGAAACTGAATGTCTACCCAACACATACACCTCTTTTACCATGAGGATTTTTTGAACCACATGACGCAGACTCCCTCATTTAGAAAACCAGTGCCATAAAAACACCAGGTGAGGAGATTGTCTCTGTGCAGAAGATAGGAACTCTCCTTTTGAAAACTACTTATAATGTTTGTAGAGCTGATAGCTATTCTTTCTTGTGGGTGAAAAAGACCATTGAATCATGATTCAAAGGAACAACTTCAAACTGACTCCATCTGGCAAAGTAACACAGAGTTATGCTCACTCCATTCATGGAATTGTTCTCACATGAGAAACAGCGAGATCCATATGAATAAGGCCTGAGGTTGATGAAGATGGCATTTTATAATGTGGTTGAGAACAAATAAAGGGTGGAATGGCCATGAGTGTTCTCGGAGGTAAGATTCTTGGTATGAAATAGAAACTGATTGCATACCTAACTGAAAGGGAATAAACAGCAAGACTATGCAGAACAAAACCAGGAAACAGCCAGGAGGAAGAATAGAGACCCTCCAGCAGTCCAAGCAGCAAGAAGGAAGGGGTTACTTATCTGGGCATCACCACTGCATGAACCACCCCAACTCCAACTGCCACCCATCCTCACTCAAGCCTGCTCACAATGGAAGAGATAATATTCCCTAGAAAAGCTGAGAGGTATTAAGAGAAGAAACTTCTGCAATGAACGCACAGCTTCATAAAGTAAACTAGAAGAATAAACATGTAACCATCCTCTATAAGTAAGCACATAGAACAGGAAAGAGTAAAGACCACGTGTATTTTCAAAGGTAAAATGGGCAGTTAGGAGGCAGAGGCAGGTGGATCTCTTTGAGTTTGGAGACAGCCCGGTCTACAAATTGAGTTCCAGGACAGCCAAGGCCACAATGAGAAATCTTATCTCAAAGAAGAAGAAAGAAGAAGGAGGGAGAGGGGGTGGAGGAGGAGAAGGGGAAGAAGGGGAAGGAGGAGAGGAAAAGAGAGAAGACGGAGTGCAAAATTCACATTTCACCTAAGACTTTACGTGAAAGACATAGTGAACTTTTAAAAGCCCAACTAGTGACAAAGAAACAAAGAAAACTTGATACAAATACATTATAGAAGATTAGCCAGAATGAAATTCAGTGCTTTGTGAAAAGCAATATGTTACATGAAATAAGTCAGATCTGGACAGAGAAGTACCACATAATCTCACTCATGTGTAGGAACAAGCACAACAGCTGTCCTGAGAAGCTGGGGAGTTGCAGAAGGGAGAGGCGGCAGAAGATTGATCAAGGAAAACTGAGCTACAATTAGATAGGAGTTGAAAGTTGTTGTGTTATTGCCCAACACAACTACACAAAATGATAATTTAACATATATTTCATTAAACTAGAAGGTGTATTCGGGTTTTGATGGAATATGGTAGCAAAATATGTGAAAGAGAACAACTGAAAGGAGGAAAGAGCTGGAACTGCAGCTCATCAGAGAGCACTGCCTAGCACATGCAAGGCCTTGGATTCAGCCTCAGCCCCACACATACACAGACACGCGTTCACCAACACATTCTCTCTCTCTCTCTCTCTCTCTCTCTCTCTCTCTCTCTCTCTCTCACACACACACACACACACACACACCACACACACACACACATACACACACACACACACCACACACGAACAGATTAGTTTGGACGGTAGTTTCAGAGATTTTAGTCCTTGGCATTTGGCTCTATTGTTTCTGAGCCTGGGAGACAATATACAGACCAGTGCACTATCAGCTCACGGGGCTAAGAAGCAGAAAAGAGGAGACAGAGGCAGGGAATAAAATGTTCTTTCTCCCAGCAGAAGTTTCTACCATCTCCCCATGGCCATAAAGCACTGATGCCATCAGTGGATCAATCCCTGGCTGAAGTTAGAATCCCAATCATCTCTGAACACTGTGCATTGAAGATCAAACTTTTCACCACATGAGCATTCGGGGCTATTTCAGATCAAAAGCCATAACTAACATGTTCTCTTGAAATATGAATAATAGAGGAAGGAGATATTTTTAACCTGATCTATATATCATACAACAGATCCACATAGACAAATATAACAATTCTACACAAATAAATGCAATGTTCTATTTTTCATCTCTCAATTTTAAAATGTGACTTAAATATTGCTTGTTAAACCTCCAGTTATTTTAACCTTTTGACATACTCAAAACACAGCTATCTGCTGAACTCTACAGTTACAAATTATCATGAACATATTAAAAACTGTCTATAAATACTTTAGAAGATTTATTCTCTAAAAACAAGATAAAAAGCAGATATGTATACATGGACTTTAAGAATGATACTTCAGGGCCATCAAGAGAACTCATCCTGTAAAGGCTCTTATTATTAACCTGGGCTCTGAATCCCATGTGGTAGAAGGAACAAGCTGACTCCCTTGGGTTGTCTTCTATGTGTCATGGCCCAGGAACTTACATACACAGAAAAATACATAAATAACAGATTCAGAGAGATGGATCAATAAATAAAAACATTGACTGCATTTGAAAGAACCAAAGTTCAGTTCTCAGCTCCCACATAGCAGCTCTCAACTGTCTGTGACTCCAGTTAAGATGCCCAGAACCGCTCTTGACCTCCAGAGACACCAGGCACACACATCTTACACATGCATATAGACAAGCAAAACATTTGTACACACAAAATAAAATAAAAAACTATATTTTAGTGTGTTTTTAATCCCCTAGGAAGGACTATTTCACAGCAGACTTTCTGATATTCTGACATTCATTTGTGCATATATAAGTACATATTTGTGTGCACATCAAGAATAAAAGAAAAAGAGGCTATCAACTTGAGTTTTGGGGCAATGAAGTAGAAGCTTCTGGATATGTCAGATATTTTGCTGATACAGAGTCACATGGGAAGACACAGGATGTTTGGAGAAGTATAAATAGGACTCAATAGACAATGATGGGTGCTTGCAACACTTCATTGGTCTCACATCTTCAAGATCTTCTCTTCATAGCGAGAGGCATGGCAGAGAACTTCTCCTGGCATCCTGGCAGGTTCTTGTTGCTCCCGCTGACTTGTGACGATTAAGGTCTGGAGGTTTCTGCTAGATTGTGCCACTGCTGCAGTTTGGTATCCTGACAATATTGAACTGGACTGATGGTATCCTGACAAACAGATTGGAGTTGCCTCAATGACTATTTCCACAACCTCTTGTCCTATTTACCATCTTTTCTCCCCTACCTTTGGACAGTAGGCTAAAAGAGGTGGGGGTTGGGGGTCAAAGCATTTGAAAACTCCTGGTAAAAGTGGGTTTTGAAAAATCTAAGGACAAGGAGGTAGTTCTAAGGAGGGTAGCTGAGAGGATCTGAAGGAAGGACAGAAAGTGATGTAATTCTATTTCATTAAAAAAATAAATTCTGGGGAAAAGTTTATAATTAATACTGAAACATTTGATATTTATGAAAACTAAACCATAGAATATAGTGATTTTGATTCTAAAAGTGTACTAAATAAACAAATAAGTTCAATAGATATTTGAAACTATCTCTCTTCTAAATCCTGGGACTACAAAACTAAATGAGACATAACCTCCACCTAGATTCTTTCCAAATCTAGAAACCTGGTAATAAATGACTATGATGGCACATGGGGATGCAATGACAGAATTGTGTACAAGATGCAGAAATGGGAGACAGACCTGGAAAGAGACGGCTTTCAAAGATTTGACTTTGAAGAACTAAAAGTGACTTGGAGGACAAAAATTTGCTAGCCAGAAAAATAAATAAATAAATAAGTAAATAAATAAATAAACCCTCTAGTTTTTCAAATAGAAAGCAGAGGCAAATGGCTTTCATTATCTCAAAAACTGAATGTCTACCCAGCACATATACCTCTTTTACCATGAGGATTTGAAATATTAAGAAACATGGAAAGACAAAAGGAAAGCAAGAAACGTATTATTGCCAGCCTGTCATAACTTAGATCTGGCTACATAACTAGTGGCTAGAGCTACAACTTTGCAGGACATAAACGAAGCATGGTACAAATTCCTCTCTCCAGGAAGCTGACATGGCAAAATAGCTATGTAATTGAAACCAGACTACAGAACATAAAAAGACTCCATCTTTATTTTTTGAAAAAGCAAACACTGAAAAAGAAAAACATAATAGGAAAAAATAAACTCAAAATTACAGATCAGCATCATTTCTCCACCTCTCCATCCTAAGAACCAAGAGCTCCCAGTCAAAAACCCTGAGAAATGCAGTGAGTCTGTATGTAGGACCACCATCCATTTCATCACATCCTTATCAATGGGCAACTGGCATTCATTTCATAATGACCTCAACAGTTTCAGAGCTAGGGACTTAGCTCACTTGTGAAGCATTTACTAAGTAAACACAAGTCCTTAAAATTCATTCTCAGTGCCAAAAGTAGAAATTTAAGTTACACTGCATTTTTAAGAAATTATTTCATCTCCAGTAGAGAGCCCATCTAAGTCAGAGAGAGAGAGAGAGAGAGAGAGAGAGAGAGAGAGAGAGAGAGAGAGAGAGAGAGAGAAAAGAAAGCAACATTGTATGACATGTGCTATGTGTGAGTAGAAACATTGACCTTTTTACCTTTGACCATGGTCAAATAATGCATGGCACTGCCCTAGTCGTAGTTAGTGGTCCAAAGCTGGACCTAAATAATGACACCAAAGTGAAGAAACACACTGTTTTTCTCTACTTCTCTCCTGGAACTTGAGAACAAATACAGCTTATTAATAGGTCAAAATTAATGATCCTACAAGAAGAACTAACCGAAGGGTGATATATTAAAGCTAGGTGGTAAATAAGCAGGAGGGGACAGGCAATTGTAATCTTCAATGCCATCGTTGAAATCCTGGATTACCCAATGCTGAAGAGTGAGACCTAATTCATGGTGCCTAGGAATTCATCATCTCTCAGGCAAGAAAGCACACAGGTAGAAATTTCCATAGGTAATTAAAAACATCTTAGTAGAGATGATTGTAGATATGAGAAACAAAGAGGAGGTTGTGCTCAGTAAAACCCAGAGAGAGCCACAGAGTCTCTTCCTTAGTTTTCAAACTGGAGAAGGTTCCATGGCTAGTCTATAAATGCATTTTGTTGTACTATACTGACATTTACTGAGTGTTTCATCTTATAACCTTATAATTATAAAAAGTCTTATAATTATAAAAAGTAAAATATTTTTTAAAAATGTAAGTGCTGACAAGCATCTCAGAAGTTTCTATGAATTAAGCACAAATTAATATGGTTTGTGTTGTACTGTGACTCCTTTGTAAGCAATTGAGCCAAGGTTTCATACCTGCTAAGCATCACTCTCTCACGACCTAAACCCCTATTCCTACCATCATTTATTTTGTTTCAGAAAAGCTTTGATGGACATTATGAGTGACCATGACTGGATCCTTTGAAAACATAGGCAAAATGGTAAGTTTTCATAAAGAAAATCGGCCTTGTAATTATAGCTCAGAAAACTGTATCTTTAATACACTGGACCTCCTCATTGTTAAATCTTCAGTTGTGTTATAAATACACTTGGTTTGGGTTTCATGTTACTTAAAAGAGATTCATAAATGTATAATTGGTGATATCATTTATTGCCTGGAAACACCATGGCTAGCCAGCTTACTTCTCCACCCAATAATTTGTTAAGTGTACTCTTACAAGCAAATTTCTCACTACATACTAATGTGCTGAACAGTCCTCATAGCTTCTCAAGGCCAGAGACTTATAAAGAGATAACTTGAAAATAAAAACCATGTTGAAGCAGTTGAGTTTTCAAGAATAAAATTTAATATATATTAATGCATAATATAAAATATTATATAATATATAATACTACATGGTGCATGTTATATGTTATATACATATTATATAGAATATATGATATATAACTAGTATATAATATATGATATATCATATATGATATATTAAATATTCTTCCAACTAAATTGAACTTCATTTAATCTGTGTTGATGGATATAGAAACAGTCTCGCATATTTCATCTGGGCAAAGTGGAGATAGATGTTAAAGTGTCATGTGCATTCATTATTGAAACTGAATCACCTTCTCTGCAGAGCAAAGGCTTCTTCTTCTATTAGCAATATTTTGACTATCTTTACGCCAGAATCTTCATTTTGACAGTCATGCAGCTGTGCAATTTTGCAGCTTCCTGAGCTAAACTCCAGAGGCTGAAAGTCCATGCCAGCTGTCTTTCAATTTCTCATCAACTCTCTTGGTGTTTTGTCAGCTGAAAGCTTTTGCAAAGTTTCCAGGGCCTGAATTCATTAGATAAGGGAAATGGGTCATCTAAATCTTAGCCAGACTCAACTGCTGTAGACACTCGCTACTGCAAATTCCCTTCAAGACTGAACTAGAAATAGACCCCAAGGGTTTGGGGCAGTGTTGATATTTGATGATACCTTCACAGCAGCAGCTGCTGAAGCTGTGTGTGCCTCAATAAAAATTTCTGTTTTAAATTCTTTTTCCTTCACATTTGCTGTAGAAAATTGGATCCCAACAGCTTCAACCATACGGCAAGAAGGTGACTTCACGTTCCGGTGGGAGAGCAGATGAGAGACAAGAGCCTTGTCACTAAGGCACCTTTAAAAAATGACTGTTAGAAGGAGAAAAATCTATCTTATTTTTAAATAGTTCTCTGGCATCCAAAAGCAGTTAAAAGACAGATTGCCAGGATCATTAAGGAAGCTGGAAAACAAAGCTTAGAGCAACAAAGGGAGACAGTGATTCCTCTGAGAGAGAAACTGCCTGATTATCACAAGCTGTCGCAACTCAGCTGTATTTTGGAACCCTGTGCTTCTCAGATCTGTGGAGATCCAGCCCTGCCCACAGCTCATTATTAGACAGAAATACTTCGTGTCTGCACTTTAAATGAAAGGGGGAAAACACAAATGATATAAAGAATAAGAAAGACACAAATGAGTATTTCATCTTAGAAAGATGAAAATCTGAATCAACCTTGCCTGCTGGAAGGTAATTCCCAAGACAGTGATGGAGGAACTATAGAGTCTAGCTACTAGAGAGAAGTAGAAATGTCATCAACTGAACTTCAGATTATGTGAATAAACTTGTATTTGCTTATTGTCTGCTGCTTTTCTACTGAACTCTTACAGCAGTGACACAAACCATGTCCTTCAGAGTCAGCATGAATCATTTCACAGTCAATGCACAATTTCCTGTAAGACCTGAGGCATGGTGTTCATACTTACTGAGCTAGGTGCCTTATTAGAAAAATGTGGATAATGTTCTATTTACCATGCTGCTACTGGAGTTGAGTAAGGTACAATGTATATCAAGTACCAGGAATACAATACGTGAACAATGAGTGCAAACAATTAATTTCCAGTGGGTGTCATGGTATAATGATTGTACATGCATTGTGTACCTTGAATTGATAGCTCAGCACAATGACTAAAGCCAGTCTTCAGAAATGCTCAGGAATGAGAGTGACTATTGAAGCTCAATTTCTATATAATACTTTGACATTTGGGATGGGAGGCAGAAAATATCTACTATGCTACTAGATCTTTACAAGAGAAGTCCTAAGTTACTTGACAGTGTTGTCCCATGGTGCTTTTTCCAGTGACAGAAACAGTCTATTCCTCATACATGTGGCTTACTGACACATGAAATGTAGCTACTGTAACTAACTGAATTCCTTAGCTTTATTTTCTTTAAATCTCCCGTTTTCATAGTCAATTGTCTCTAATGCTGCCAAATTTAATAGCATATTATCTCTATACTGATTGACACTTTCACTAGACAATCTAGGCAATATAAAAGAGAAGAAAATAAAGTCAATAAAGGTTCAGTATAGTGTCTGGAGCAATGGCTTGGTGACTAAAAGAAGACTGAAAGACTCATCTAATAAAAACTTCAAGTCTTTGAGGAAATAAATTAAAGAAGATATCAGAAGATGGAAAGATCTCCCATGCTCACAGTCATCCTACCAAGGGCAATCTACAGATCTAATGCAATCCCTGTCAAAATTCCAACATAATTGTTCACAGATGTTGAAAAGCAGTTCTTAGCTTCATATGGAAAAAATAAACTGGGATAGCTAAATCCTGAATAATAAAAGAACTGCTGGAGGTATCACCAACCCTCATTTCAAGTTGTACTACAGAGCTATAGTTATTTTTTTAAACACATTGTATTGGTGTAGATATGTTGATCAACTAAATAAAATTGAAGCACCAGACATAAATCCACACCTCTGTACACATGACTTCTTTTATAAAGATGCCAGAAATACACACTGGAAAAAGATATAGTATCTTCAATAAATGGTGCTGGTCAAACTGGATGTCTGCATGTAGAAAAATCCAAATAGATCTATATTTATCACTATACACAAAATTCAAGTCCAAATGGCTTCAAAACTTCTACATAGAACCACATATACGGAACCTGATAGAAGAGAAAGTAGGGAATAGCCTTAAAGTGATTGGTACAAGAGAGAAATTTCTGAACAAACACTGTTAGCATAGGTACTATAATCAATAATTAATAAATGGGACCTCATGACATCCTTGGGCCTATAGCCAAAGTATAATTTATCCCACTACAGAAATGAAAAATCATGTTCATTTTTACTTTATTCATAGTAGCAAAAAAATTCAAAACAACCTAGATATTCCTCAACAGAAACATAGATAAAGAAAATATGGTACATTTACACAATGGTGTATTACTCCATTTTAAAGAAATAATGGCATCATGAAATTTGCAGGCAAATGAATAGAACCAGAAAAAAATCATTCTGAGTGAAGTAACCCAGAAAGACAAATATGGTATGTATTCATTTATATGTGGATACTATCTATTGACTAATTGATAACTAAGCTACAATCCATATAGCCAGAGAGGTTAGGTATAGAGGAAGGGACTAGATGGGACACATGGAGCTCCCTAGGAGAGAAAAAGAGAATAGATTTCACAGACGGACTGGGGGCAACAGGATACAGGAATGGAATAATCAAGTGAGTGAGAGAGATGAGGTTGTGGAAGGGAGTGTGGGGAGAGATAGCTGGAATTGAGGGGTACTCAGGGGGTGGTATGGAAACCTAGTGCAGAAAAAACACTCTAAAATACATGAAGCTGAGCCTAATGAAATGAGAAAGATGAAGCCATCTCTTGTCACCAAAGAAAGTTTCCAGTTCCAGGACTGAGCTACATACCATTGAGTTGTTGGTCAAAGGTTTCCCATGGAAACCCCCAAACAATCCAGGCTGTTGCCAAGACAATACAGGTTGCTCCCCACAAATTGATAGCAAGGACCCATTGCTGAAGACCACATCCACACAACTCATTAAACATCGAGAAGTTAAGCTGGTACCTACATAGAACTTTCACCTATATTCTAGTCTATTTGGTGTGGAAAGGTACTCTGCAAGGTACCAAAAAAGAAATGTAGATACCAAACCAGCAACAAAACCTTTGATCTGCAATGCTATCCTGCCTACAAAATATGCTAGAGCAATGGTAGCACAATGCTTGTGGGAGTAACCAACCAATATCTGATTTGACTTAAGGCCCACTTTAAGAAGTATAACCCATACCTCACACTGCTTGTGTGACCAACAGCCAGAGACTAGATAGCCTAGAGACCTAGCGTAAAACCAAATAGCACTGGTATAAAAAAAAAAAATGTATGTAGTAATAAAATGGCTCCTAATGATACTATCCTATGCTCATAGATCAGTGTCTTATCCAGCCATGATCAAGGAAGCTTCTTCCTGCAGTAGACAGAAACAAATACAGAGTCACACAGTCAGACATGATGCAGAGAGAGAGACCTTGGAACATACAGTTTTAAATGGGATATCTTCATCAAATCCTTCCCATCGGAGTTGAAGGAACCCCTTGGAAGAGAAGGCAGAAAGCGTCTAAGCCAGAGGGTATGGAGGACACCAAGAGCACACTGAATCAACTAAGCAAGGTGCACATGATCTCACAGAGAAAGAAGCACCAGGATTCATAGGGTCTACATGGTCTGCACCAGATCTTCTGTGTACATATTATAGTGTTCAGCTGAGTGTTTTTATGGGACTCCTGAATGTGTGAATAAGTGGATCTCTAATTCTATGGCCTTCTAGTGGAGCTCTTTTCCTTCTGTTGGTTTGCATTATCCAATTCCAGAATGTGATGGGTTTTGTTTTATCTTATTATATTTTATTTTGTTACATTTTGTTGTTATCTCCTAGGAACCTGATTTATTTTCCAGTGACAGAAAAGGAATGGATCTGGATAGAGGTGTGGAGAAATTGGAGGGAGTAGAGGGAGGGGAAACTGTAATAAGTTTATATCATATGATAAAAGAATTTATTTTCAATAAAGTGGGGAACGATGATGTTATTCCAGAAGTCCTGGGTTCAATTCTCAGCATGCACATGGTGGCTCACAACCATCTATAATTCCAGTTCTAGAGGATCTGACACCCTCTTCTAAATTCCTCATGGAAGTTGTGCACAGACATACATGCAAGCAAAACACCACATGCACATAAAATAAAATGTTTTTTAAATGTATGTTCAATATAGGTATCAAAAAACCGTCTTCCTTAATGCAATTCTGTCTGTTTCTTTCGAATAGTCATATCTACTGAGCTATGAAGAATCCCAGGGTCCTCAGATATTATTGCCAAATGGTTGATAAAACAAAATACACCAAGAAATCCTTTAGGAAGTCCTGCTTATGTGACCTTCCCAAGGGGGTATTTCTGATCTAAGCCAATTCCAATAGGAGGCAACTTTAAAAGAATTAGTGCTAGGCTGTCACCAGGAAGCCTGGAATAAAGCTCTTTTTGATGGACAGACATGCAGCCTGAAAATCCTCCTTTCCTCTTCTTGGACATAATCCTTTTAGAACAATAAATCTTAATCTCTCTTTGCCATGGACTAAATATCTTCATAGGTTCTAGAGGATAAAACATCTTTATGGGTCCATTATACTGCCTTTCACACATATATGCATGTATTCATTTATAGATGATAGATGGTAGGTGGTAGATGATGAAGATAGATAGATAGATAGATAGATAGATAGATAGATAGATAGATAGACAGACAGATAATGATAGACAATGACAGATAGATATAGATAGATAGATAGATAGATAGATAGATAGATAGATAGATGATAGATAGATAGATAGATGATAGATAGATGATAGATAGATGATAGATAGCTTATAGATAGATAGCTTATAGATAGATAGATAGATAGATAGATAGATAGATAGATAGATAGATAGATAGATGATAGATAGATAGATATGTAAATAGATATCACTTATATATGATAGATAGATAGATAGATAGATAGATAGATAGATAGATAGATAGATAGATAAGATGACAGGTGATAGATATAATTTTAATTTGAGGACTCATGGTCCAGGAAATTTTCCATGAGCATGATGACGGGAAGCATGACAACAGGAAGCATGGCCCAGAAGCAGTAGCTGAGAGCTTGTGTCTGATTCAAGGCCAAGGTAAGGAGAACAGAGCTCAAACAGCACTTTCTAGTGCCTCCACTGAACACACAGCAATTCTAGCGGCACTGTGTCACCCACTACCATAATAGTAGCAAACAAGTTTTCTCCAGCACTTCAACAATGTCACACCACTGTATGATGGTTCATGTATTACACATTATTGTGTTTGTGGTTCTGGATACACTAGGTCCTTTTTCTCTATCTACCTTCAAGATTTTCTTTTTGACAAGTTTTTGTGTATTAGCTTATTTTATGTTCTTTGGTTTGGGGATCTAAATGACACTTTAGTTTGGTGTCCTGTCATTAATCTTTTAAAAATAAGCCATTTTTATGTTTTATTACATTTATTTGTGTTATAAGAAGAGACACACAACTGCCCACATATGGAGGTCAGAGGATAATTTACAGTAGTCAGATCTCTTTTTCTACATGTGGTTCCCCAGAATAGAAGTGACTTTATCAGGCTTGGCCAAAAGCACCTTTGCCCTCTAAGCCATCTCACCAGCCCTCAGCTATTATTTTCTCAAATGCTTTATGCATCCCTCTCCTCAGAGATTCCCATGATAAATTCTTGGTAAATTCTTACTGTCCTCAAGTCTCAGAACTTCTGTCTTATTTTATGATTAACCTATTATCTCTGCTACTGTGCTGGGTTTGTTTGCTTTTATCATTTTTGTTGGATATTTCTCACAATTTTCATCTGATCCTACACGATGTTTACCATTTCTAGTTGAGCCTAAAACACAGTAATTATAATTGGAGAGTGTCCTGCTCACTTTTCTGAGTCTGGTTCTGTTCATTGGTTTGGCTCTTGATATTGTATTTCCTTCTGATTTTGTATCCTTTACAATTTTACTTGAAAATGAAGGTAAAAGTATCCTTATACCAGAAAATAAAGAAACTGTTCCTTCTAAGAGAATTTATGATTAGGGATTTAGTCAATCTGACCAGAATTTGGGCTGTATTTTGGGCTTGTTATTTGTCTGTTTGGCACTTTGTACTCTATAAGCATAGCATCTTAATTCATATCTTTCTTAGGCTCTATAACCTCAGTTCTCAAAGGTTCAAAAGAAATTGTTAATTTTGAGAATGACACATTAATATTGGCGTGTCAGAGATTTAGAATCTCAAAAACTTAATGGCCAACAAAGCTTCCCTGAGCCAATGACTTTCAAGTTTTTATCTTACACATTCAAAGAATGAATTCACAGATCATGGAATGTGAGTTTTAGAAAGAAGTTTATTATAGATTCATAGATGGAAACTTAGGCAGGTAGCAAGACGAAAGATATAGAGAGATAAGGAGAGGAAGAGAGTGAACAGGAGAGAGGGGGATGTTCTACATAGGGTCCCAGGAAACAACGCACTGTGGAGTCTCTCTGCCTTGGGGCCAATAGGTATTACTGGATGGAGGAAGTAGCAGTCAGAATGAGCTGGCTAGTCTCCTTCCCATTCCAGGTGTCCAGTTGCCCCAAAGTCTCATTCACATCTCCAGTATGATTTCCAAGAAAGTGCCACTTTCCTTTTGTGCCTTTCAAGAAAGGCAAAAAATATGAAGAAAATAACTAGTTCCCTATGTGTTGATATCATATTAGCTATTTTGTCTCTTGACTTCCTGTGTCAATTCAAAGGACCTCATGTCAGTAAACTCTCAGTTTTTAAAGTTATTATTTTCTTTTTGATAGTATAATATAATAACATTATTTCTCCATTTCCTTTCCTCCCTCTAAATCCTGTCACAGACCTCTTATTTTCTTTCAAATTTATCTTCGTTTTCATTAATTATTGTACACGCACACACACATACTTTTTTTTAGAGAGTTGGGGTTTTTTTTTATTAGATATTTTCTTCATTTACATTTCAAATGCTATTCCCAAAGCCCCCTATACCCTCTCCCTGCCCTGCTTCCTGGCCCTGGTGTTCCCCTGTACTGGGGCATATGATCTTCACAAGACCAAGGGCCTCTCCTTCCATTGATGGCCGACTAGGCCATCCTCTGCTACATATGCAACTAGAGACACAGCTGGGGGGGGGGGGTACTGGTTAGTTCATATTGAGGTTCCTCCTATAGGGTTGCAGACCCCTTTAGCTCCTTGGGTACTTTCCCTAGTTCCTTCATTAGGGGCCCTATGTTCCATCCAATAGATGACCACACACACACTTCTAACTACATAAATATAACCTGTTCAGTCTATAAAATGTTACTCATATGTTTGTTTTCATGTCTGACCATTTGGTATTGGATAATCAATGGATGGGCTCCTCTCAAGGAAAGACTATTATTTCTCCTGCTCTCAACACTCCTTAGAGGCCTGTAGTTCATTGTATAGGGTTTAAGACCTTGTGGGCCTTCTCCTGTCTATATTAGCATGTCTATGGGAAAGTCTAAGCAATAAAAAAATGCAAAGATCCTTTCAAAAGAGGGAGAGGAAGATCCAAGAGGAACTGAGTTTTCTCTGAGACTGTGTCTCTAGGGATGTCAAAAGTATCTCTTAATGATCTTTATTTTCTCAGCCTCTTGAATCAGCACCTTTAGGATCCAGCTCCATAGATACACTCTGGGTTCCTGCTGGCATACATTGGCTAAATGGTTCAAATCCCCTCTTTTTTACTGGATCATCATGATATCTCTAGTAATTTATGATACAATTTCCCCCATGTTACTGGTTAAGATGCAAGAAGGTAAGGTTAGGATGTAGAGGTGGAAAAGAAGCTGTGCTGTTTTGCTGCATCTACATTTATCTATAAAGAGATTACACTGTCATGTTATGTAAAGTAAGACTGTAAAAGTCAGGAGAAAGGAACAACTAGATTTGAAGTTGTCAAGCACTTTGATCTTGATGTCCCTACCCATAATCCCAGTCTTCACAAACAGGACTCTGGATTTTACAATCTTGATAGGGTTGAGAAGACAACTTTTTTTGAGCTGTAAGGAGGCAGGAGACTAGGGAAGTGAGGACTGAGAGACTTTACACAAAGCTTTACAAACTAGAATGTGAGAATAAAGAGGAGAAAGGGGAGAGAAGGGAGAAGAGGAGATGGAAGAGTAGAAAGAGAAGGAACAGGAAGAGGAGGAGAAAATGGAGGAGGAGGAGGAGAAAGTGGAAGAGGAGGAGGAGGAAGCAAGGTGTAAGGTTAGAAACCTTCCCAAACCTCACACCATGAGGTGAAACTTCATAGACAGAGATTCAACAGAGTGCCCACAGACGGCCTGTGCCTCATTATAATCCTAAACTCACCCCACTTTCTGTGGAGATTTAAGATGCTAATAAGGCATGTGATGGGTGAAGTTGTACGCAGAACAGGTAGACCATGATCCAGAAAGACTGCACTATGCATATGTCCCTAAAACCCCATGAATGTGGTCTGAAAACTCCTGGTCTTTTGAGCTCAGGGATGTTTGAGCTGCTAAAACTTCTTTGCACCTTCCCACCTCCTCACTTGAATGGGTAACTTTCTCTAGGAGATAACCTCTGCTTCTCTTGTATTGTGTGTCTCCCCTCAGTTCATTGTTCAGGCCACAGGAACCTGGAACTCCTACCGGGTGCCCTGTAAACACTAATTTCACTGAAGTCCTATAAAAGAAAATGTTTGGGATATGGTACAAAACTATTTTGCCCTTTGTCAGAAAGTCTCCTTTGTCTTGCTTCCAAGGAGAGACTCTGACTTTCACCCTTGACCTTCTGAATGGTCATGAATCATTCTCATCCTTTATCAGTCTTTCTCTATACTTTGATCCATCTAGGAACAGCCACATTACTTAAAGCACCATTTGCCTCAGTCCCTTAAAAGCCTGCTGTATCCCAGCTTTCACTGTGCTTCCTCTGGTAAGTGCCCCGTCATAGCTCACCACTACCGAAAGCTTTAACAACTATAATGCAACCGAGGCTAGGCCCCATCAATGTCTCATCTATTCATGAGGATGGTAAACCAATGCTTCATCCTAGCTCATAGTATGCTTCTTTAGGGTCCCCTTTTTCTTGCTACTAAGTATAACAGTGTGAGCAAGACTGGTTGACTGATTAAAACTTCCATGATGTGGTGAGATTGGACTGTGGTAAACAAAAACATTTGAGGACCTCTTTAGCCCCTTTAGTAATCACTTACTAACCCTCCCTCTATATGACCTACCATCTTTGTGTCCATTATGTAAATGTTCTAGAATGTTTTCACCAACTAAACAACTCTAGTTTTCACCAACCAAACAACTAAGAATGTGATCTGACTGAGATTTATCTGAGGCCTCTGACCTTCTTACTTGCGTCATATACTTACCAATGTATTTGAAATTATGATAATGTCTGATTTCTTTGTTCTGTTAACTTCATGCAATTCTACCTCATTGAAATATGGAATTTGGGGAAAACCTGAATCTATGATCCTGGGCTGTGGTTCTAAAATAAACTATCTCTTTTGTTCCTTTGAGATGAGAGATATTTTCTTTCGTCAACAACAGATTTCGCCAGTTTCATCTGTGAAAATGGTTTCTATGGCTCCAATGTTTGCTACAGAAGGTTAATGGATAATATTTCTTGAGAATAACTGTGGGGGTCCTAAAGGAAAACTGGCTGGCCAGAGGAAGAGTTTAAACAGAAAAAGCCTAGGAACAGAGTGTTAAATAAACCTCGATGATAAAGCCTTACCTGAAACACAAAGGTTTTATTGAGCTTCTGTGGATGTTGGCCAGAAAAAAAAGCAGGACCACAGCCTGGAACAAGCTTCTCTAACTACCATGCACAGAGCTAGTTCCCTTGAAAATGCCCTCTTGACCTAAGAAAAAAGTTCTGTTCATATTGAATTTACTCTGCTTAGAATAGGGAGAATCTGAGGAGAGGCGCAGCAGCTCAAAGGAAATAGATTTTACCTTTAAATTACTTGAAGTTGACAGTCTAGAAAGTATGTGGACTTTCTAATACATCAACAAGGCAGCATGACCCTAGTGGTTACCACAGCAGGATTTGGGCAAAGATTTTAACATACACTGAAAAATGCTAAATAGTCCTATGTTCTTTTTAAAATTAAGTATCTTTTTAAATTTATTTTTTAAAGTTTGAAAATTACTTTAAATATATTAATTAAATATGTTGGTAAATTATTTTAAATATATATATATATCTTTTTAAAATTATTATAACTTGCATGTATGCCTATGTATCCTGGGCATGTCATGGTACATGTGGAAGCCAAAAAAGGGTATCAGAGCTCCTGGAACTGGGGTCACAGATTGTTGTGAGCTGACACATATTTGCTTGGATCTGAGCCTAGGTCCTCTGGACAAGCAACTATTGCTTTTAACCACTGAGATGTCTCTTCTGTTCATTTTAGATCGTAACTTTCCTACTCCCCTAGCCCTTTATAGTTAAATTTACGACATGCCAGAATTTCTATTTTACCAAGGGGCTTCAGACAGACTGTGTGAGACCTCTGGGACTGAGCAGGTCCTCTAGGATTAGCTCAGTTGAGGCAGGGTCACAAGTATTTAAATCCACATAATTAGCAATGAGAGTGAAACAAAGGCTAAAAATGGTCACTTCAGCCAAGGGCAGTTCCTAGGCAGAGGCTCAGCTGTGTATTATCAGCAATCAATTCTCTCTGCAGCTACAGGAATAAATCCTTATAAGAAATACAACAAAAGTTCTGAAAAGAGCTGTGTGCAGCACACTCCAGCTTCTACTACAAAGGGTGCCTGTTGGAAATAGAGCCTATTAGATCACAGATACTTCAGCTATCTTCCCTCGCTATCCTAAAATTCAGGCCACACACCCCTGCAGTCTCTCTCTCTCAGATGTGACAAGCAACTTGTTTTGGCCTTGTAATTTCTCTCCCCTTTGCAGCTGGAAGCCCAGTACCCTGATTCCTAGGCTCACAATGGCTTTAAAGTAGAAAATTATGACAGTCCATTCCTGCCAAGGAAGTGAAAAGGTTAACAAGCCCATTCCCATTCCTAACTATCAGCTCCCAATACCTAAAAGCACATTTTACCTGAACTACCAATGGCCACACCCATCAGGACCCAGAAGAATTTCCTACCAGGCAACACACAGCCACCATATTCTCCTAAGGAACAGAGAAGGCAACAATAAAACAAACAAACAAACAAAAAACAAAAAACAAAAAACAAAAAACAAAAAACAAAAAACAAAAAATAAAAAAATCAAGAAACAAAAAACCCACCCAACAAAGACAAGACCAGATATCAGCATCTTCCCAAACTGAATGCCTAGATACTATTGTAAAAACACTATCAATGGGGCTGGTGAGACAGCTCAGCTGTTAGGAGCACTGACTGCTCTTCCAAAGGTCCTGAGTTCAAATCCCAGCAACCACATGGTGGCTCACAACCATCCGTAATGAGATCTGAGGCCCTCTTCGGGTGTGCCTGAAGACAACTACAGTGTACTTACATATAATAAATAAATTTTTAAAAGAAAAAAAAACTATCAGTAAGAGACAAGACGATATGTCTCCCCTAGAGCCCAGAAACACTACCACAGCAAGCCCTGATGTTCCCACACAGCTGCAGCACAAGTAAAATGCCTTAAAATAGATTCTATGAAGATAATACAAGTTCTTAAAGAGGAAACAAATAAATTCTTTTAAGAATCTATAAAAATGCAAACAGCAGAAGAAAAGGAACAGTTCAAGACATGAAAGTGGAAATAGAATCAATACGGAAAACCCAAGCTAGGAAAATATGAGAATGAAAGCTTCAGAAACACAAACAGGAACCTCAGAGACAAGCCTCACCAACAGAGTACAAGAGATAGAAGATAGAAGCTCAGGCATTGAAGACACAATAGGAGAAATGGATACCTCAGTCAAAGAAAATGTTAAATCTAAATATATACTGGAACAAAACATCCAGGAAATCTGGGACAGTATGAAAAGACCACATCTAAGAATAGAAATATGAGAAGAAGCAGCCCAGGTCAAAAAAAAAAAATAATACTTTCAACAAAATAATAGAAGAAAATTTTCCTCCTCTAAAGAAGGAGATGCCTATCAAAGTACAAGAAGCTTACAGAATATCAAATAGACTTGACTAAAAAAAAGAAAGTCCCATCAAAACATAATAATCAGAACACTAAATGTACAAAGCACAGAAAGAATATTGAAAGCTACAATGGAAAAAAGGAACAAGTAACATATAAAAAGAGACCTATTAGAATTACAACACACTTCTCAGTGGAGACTCTAAAAATCAAAAGAGTCTGGAGAAATGTGGTACCATCTCTAAGAAACCACAGATGACAGCCCAAACTGCTTGTGATGGTTTGTATGTCCTTGGACCAGGGAGTGGCACCATCTGGAGGTGTGGCCTTGTCAGAATAGGTGTGACCTGGTTGGAATGGGTGTGTCACTGTGGGTGTGGGCATAAGATCCTCACCCTACTTGCCTGGAATTCAGTCTTCCACTAGCAGCCTTTGGATGAAGACATAGAACTCTCAGCTCCTCCTGCGCCATGCCTGCCTGGATACTGCCATGCTCCCATGCTTGATGATAATGGACTGAACCTCTGAACCTGTAAGCCAGCCCCAATTAAATGTTTTTTTATAAGACTTGCCTTGGTCATGGTATCTGTTCACAGCAGTAAAACCCTATGATACTGCTATACTCAGAAAAACTTTTAATCACAATAGACAGAGAACATAACACATTTCATGATAAAACCAAATTTAAGCAATATCTATTTATAAATCCAGCCCTACAAAAGGTGCTATCAGGAAAACTCTGACCAAAGATTTTAACTGTTGAGATTTGATCTGTTGCTATGTATTGTAATGCTAAATACTGGCCCCCAAGGTGTGGTTACCCCTAGGGATGAGGAAATTCTCATGTACACCAAGTGATGCTGTGTAATGTTGATCCTTAATTTAAAACTAATGGTTGAATAAAGATGCCTAGAGTCTGTAGCTGGGCAGAAGAGAGGTAGATGGGGCTTCAGTTCCCGGGCTTGAGGTCTGAAGCAGAGACCACAAGAAAGAGAGGAGAGAAGTAAAGAGAGGAGAAAATGTCATGGGGTAGTTGAATTGTGAGAACATGGCCATGAGGGCTGACCAGTTGGAGTAAGACCAGCCCGTGCTTAACATGGCAAGCTATAACTTGGGGTTATTGACAGAGAAGTAGACAAAATAGCATCAAGGGTTGATATCTGCCCAGCTCTAGTGCTTTTAAGATACAGACTAACACGGGGGGGGGGGGGGGGATATAGGGACTTTCGGGATAGCCTTTGAAATGTAAATGAAGAAAATATTTAGCAAAAAATTGTTTTAAAAAATCTCTCCAAAGAAAAAATATTATACACACACACACACAAGCACTCAGAGAGTGGCAGAGTGGCACAAAATAAAAACAGTTTGCTCTGACTGGAAAAAAAAAAGATACAGACTAACAGAACGGGTACAAAAACAGAATCTATCTTTCTGCAGAATCCAAAAATATACCTTAACATCAAAAGTAAACATCAACTCAGGGCAAAAGTTAGGAAAAGATATTCCAAGCAAGCAGACCTAAGAAGCAAACTTATGTAGCTATTTAAATATCTACCAAAATAGATTTCAAACCAAAACTTATCAGAAGAGATAGAAAAACACTACATACCCATCAAAGGGGGGAAAAATCTCCCAAGAGTACATTATAATTTTAAACATCTATGTACCATATGCTCAAAAATAAAGGGCACCCAAGTTTCCAAAAGAAACACTTCTATAGTTTAAATCACATATTGACCCTATGCTGAATAGTTTTATTTCAACTTGACACAAACTAAAGTCACTTGAGAGAATGGAACATCAATTAAGAAAATGCTGCCACAAGATCAGGCTTGAGTAAGGCTGAGGTCTTTTTCTTAATTAGTGATTGATAGAGAAGGACCTCCTATGGATGGTGTTGTCCCTGGGCTGATGGTCCTGGGTTCTATATGAAAGCAGACTGAATAAGACTTGATGGGCAAGCCAGTAAACAGCACCCATTCATGGCCTCTGCATCAGCTCCCGCCTCCATGTTCCTGCCCTGTTTGAGATCCTGTATATGGGAGTATAAGTCAAACACAAGCCCTTTTCTCCCCAACTTACTTTTTGAACCAAGTTGGTACCAGGTAGTGAGGTACCTGACCCTGGTTTAGGGAAGATCGTGGAAGGACTTTAGAACTTTGGGCTAGAAAATCCTTTGAGTGTTGAGAGCTCAGTGAAATGTTCTATAGAAGCTGAAAAGTTAAGGATTTGAGAGCTGTGCAGAAGATGGAGGCCAGGCTTGTGAAGTTTCAAAGGGAAGTTTAAAGGCTCCATCAAAACCATTTGCTTTTTTTAAATTAAGATTCTGTCATTCTAGCCAATGGGAGCTGAAGATTCAGCCAAGATTAACAAGAGACCAGAAACACTGAAGTGAAACTTTTTCATTACTGGGACAATTTATGTTGGTTACCTGGAGTTAAGAAATTAGCAGTGGTTAAAAAGAGGCCAGTATTGCTGAAAGGAAGGAGGGAGAGGGAGAGGGAGAGGGAGAGGGAGAGGGAGAGGGAGAGGGAGAGGGAGAGGGAGAGGGAGAGGGAGAGGGAGAGGGAGAGGGAGAGGGAGAGGGAGAGGGAGAGGGAGAGGGAGAGGGAGAGGGAGAGGGAGAGGGAGAGGGAGAGGGAAGAAGAAGAAGAAGAAGAAGAAGAAGAAGAAGAAGAAGAAGAAGAAGAAGAAGAAGAAGAAGAAGAAGAAGAAGAAGAAGAAGAAGAAGAAGAAGAAAGCCATATCCAGGAATCCATCCCATAATCAGCCTCCAAACGCTGACACCATTGCATACACTAGCAAGATTTTGCTTAAAGGACCCTGATATAGCTGTCTCTTGTGAGACTATGTGGGGCCTAGCAAACACAGAAGTGAATGCTCACAGTCAGCTATTGGATGGGTCACACAGCCCCCAATGGAGGAGCTAGAGAAAGTATCCAAGGAGTTAAAGGGTTCTGCAACCCTATAGGTGCAACAACATTATGAACTAACCAGTACCCTGGAGCTCTTGACTCTAGCTGCATATGTATCAAAAGATGGCCTAGTTGGCCATCACTGGAAAGAGAGGCCCATTGGATATGCAAACTTTATATGCCCCAGTACAGGGGAACGCCAGGGCCAAAAAGTGGGAGTGGGTGGGTAGGGGATTGGGGGGAAGGGTATGAAGGACTTTTGGGATAGCATTTGAAATGTAATTGAGGAAAATACCTAATAAAAAATATTGAAGAAGAAGGAGGAGGAGGAGGAGGAGGAGGAGGAGGAGGAGGAGGAGGAGGAGAAGAAAAAGAAGAAGAAGAAGAAGAAGAAGAAGAAGAAGAAGAAGAAGAAGAAGAAGAAGAAGAAGAAGAAGAAGAAGAAGAAGAAGAAGAAGAAGAAGAAGAAAAAGAAGAAAAAGAAAAAGAAAAAGAAAAAGAAAAAGAAAAAGAAAAAGAAAAAGAAAAAGAAAAAGAAAAAGAAAAAGAAAAAGAAGAAGCAGCAGCCAGGGATATGTTTGGTGGAGATATGTTTGGTGGAGATACAGTACGGTGTGAAGAAGTGGGTACCTCTACAGGCCCATGCTGAGGCATCCCTTCCCCCTGAAGTACCAGCCATATGACAGTATAGTATAGAATAGAGTTTATTTAGCGCATGGAGAAGGGAATTGAGGGGGTAGTAGACACAGAGAAAAGGAGGGGGGAGTGGCCATGAGCACATGGAGAGAGGGGGAGGGGAATAGGAAGGGAACAGACAAAGAGGAAGCGGGGGGAGAGAGCAAGAAAAGAGAGTGAGGAGGGGGCAAGCAGCCCCTTTTGTAGTGAGTCAGGTATACATGGCTGTTGCAGGTAACTGTGGGGCAGAGCCTAGGAGAAATGCTAACAGGAAGTCTGGAAAGTGTTTCCTCACGATCAGCACACAGAAGTTGTGGTTGTACTTTATGATGTCAGCTGAGCTTTGTAGTGTAAGAGTCACCTAGGTGGTGGTACTAGTTTTTAAGTTATAAAGGGGTCATGAAGTGCAGCTGAGGCTTGACACTGTATGTCAGGGCTGGAGTACCTGAGAAGAACCCAGGAGAGGCTTTTGGTGACAATGTAGCCCAGGTGCAGCAAGGGACTCCAGTAGTTTTGGAAATGCCAAAGTATTTCCATGGTTATCCATGGGATGACCGCCAAGAACAGCAGCAGCAACGGTGTGGAGCCAGTCAGAGCCAAGAAGACAATTTGTACGTGTGTTGCAGAGAGCAGAGCCAGAGAAGTGACCCAAGCTCCCTGGAGGAACCCAGAAAATCATGAGTGAATCCCAGATATTGGACATTGAGTTATTTCAACTAATAGTTTGTTTTTGCTTTGTTCAGATCATGACTGTGCCCTGGTCCTTCCCTCTTGAAGTAAGAATGGATTTAATTTATTTCTTTATTGGACAGGTGCCCACAGTCAGGAGACAGAATTTTTAAAGAGATTTTAGGTTTTAAAAAAGACTTTGAATTAAGAAAAAAAAAAGACTGAAATTTTAAAGTGTTAGAATTTGTAATAACTGGGGTACTTTTTAAGGTTTAAAATGTTTTATATTTTGATATTGATGTATCATCTTGGGGATAAACAAGAAAGGAAAGGTGTGGCTTAACAGTGGTGTGTTTGTGTGTCAAATTGACAAGGTGTCAATTACGATGCAGTTTAAAATCAACTTGACATAAACTAAAGTCATCTAAGAGGGGAGAGCTTCAGAAAAGAATATGCTTCCATTAGATGGGACTGTAGGCAAGCCTGGGGGGCATTTTCTTAATTAGTGATTGATGGGGAAGGGCCCAGTTTATTGTGAAGTGGAACAATGCCTGGGCTGGTTGCCTGGGTTTTATGAGAAAGCAAGCTGAGCGAGCCAGTAAGCAGCACCCCTCTATGGCTTCTGTATCAGCTCCTGCCTGTAGGTTTCAGCCCTGTTCAAAATTGTGTCCTGACTTCCTTTGAAAAACACTGAGTGATGTGCAAGTAAAAGGCGATTAAACCCTTTCCTCCCCAACTTGCTTTTGGTCGTGGTGTTTCATAATAGCAATAGAATCCCTAAGACAGACCCTCACCCACTGATAATGGGAGACATCAATATCCAACTCTTACCAAAAGACAGGTCATCCAGACAAAAATTAAACAGAAATTCTGGAGCTGACTAAAGTTATAAACCAAATGGACTTAACAGATATTTATAGAACATTTCACCTAAATCCAAAAGAATATATACCTGCTTAGCACCTCATAGAATATTCTCTAAAATTGACCAAGTAATCTGAACAAAAAGCAAGTCTGAACAGGTTCAAGAACATTGAAATAACACTCTGCATCCTATCTGAGTACCACAGAGTGAAGCAACAAACAACTGAGCCACTCACTTAGAAATGAAAGACTTTCTAGAATGGAACGAAAATGAATATATAACATAGACAAAAGTATGGAACACAATAAAGGTGGATCTAAGAGACAAGTTAATAGCACTAAGTGCCTGCATCTAAAAACTAGGACAACTTAACAGCACATCCAAAACCTCTAGAACAAAAATAAAGCACACTCAAAAGAAGTCGATAGCAAGAAATAATCAAACTTAGGACTAAAACCAATAAAAATAAGTGGGTAGGGCCAGGGGAAGCACTACAAAGAATCAATGGAACAAAGAGTAGGTTCAGAACAATAAATGGGGTTCAAATCTACCACCAGGAAAAGACCACAGACTCCATTCAAATTATAACTAAATGAATTTATTAATCACTGCTGACAGGACCACAGCCTGACAGCCAAATTGAAAGTGTGCCATGCAGATGGTCTGAGGGGAGGTTTTTTTTAAAGGTGGAGACTACACTTATCTCATTCCTGTAGAATGTGCAGCTGAGAGAGAAACTTTCACACACACACACACACACACACACACACACACACACACACACACATACACCAGTTAGTGAGGAGCTGTCTCTTTCTCAGGCTTACAGCCATATAGAATCTGTCTCCCTGAACACAGAGATAAGGGGGTTTACAAAAACCAGAGCAAGTGGTTAATTAGCTCACAGCAGGTTTACAGCTCTGGGGAGAGGTATGAAGGCAGAGCTGCAAGGAGCTTATCTTTTAGGAGTTTAGAACGAGTGTCTAACACAAGATGGAGTTTGCCTCACCACCAAAACAGCACCTTTGGAGGCTCCTTGTCTCGGGGCTTTTCCTTTCTTTCTTTTCTTCTTTTACTTCTTTCTTTTTAAATTTTACCTTTTTAAATTTTTATTTAACTTATCATTTGTTTTCTTTTTATCCTACAAGTCCTTTACATATATATTATGGCTTCCAGATAAAGTTTTTATGGAATTGCTGAGTGTGTGAGCGAGAGAATCTGCATTTCTTATTCCTTCTCTTGGGCTCTTTTCCTTCTGTTTGATTTTCCAATTTTTTTAATTGGATATTTTATTTATGTACATTTCGAATGTTATTTCCTTTCCCAGTTTCCCCTCTGCAAATGTCCTATCCCATCTGCCCTTAACCTGCTTCTATGAGGGTGCTCCCCCCACACCTACCCACTCTCCTCACCGCCCTAGCATTCCCCTACACTGGGGCATCAAGCTTTCACAGGACCAATGGCCTCCCCTTCCATTGATGCCACATAAGGCCCATTCAGCTCCTTCAGTCCTTTCCCTAGCTCCTCCATTGGGGTCCCTGTGCTCAGTCCAAAGGTTGGCTGTGAGCATCCACATCTGTATTGGTCAGGATTTAGCAGAGCCTCTCTGGAGACAAATGTATCAAGCTCCTGTCAGCAAGAACTTCTTGTCATCAGCAAAAGTGTCTGGGTTTGATGTCTGCATGTGGGATGGATCCCCAGATGGGACAGTCTCTGGATGGCCTTTCCTTAAGTCTCTGCTCTACTCTTTGTCCCTGTATTTCCTTTACACAGGAGCAATTCTGGGTTAAAATTTTGGAGATGGATGGGTGACCACATCCCTCAACCTTGGTGGGTGGAAGGGGTGGGAGGAGGGCCATGCCTAACCTTTGGATATGGTCTCCACAGGATCGCCCTCCCCTTTGAGGGGTATTTCAGCTAATGTCATCCCTGTGGAGTCCTGAGACTCTTGGTTTCTTGGCATCTGGGACTTTCTGGTTGCTACACACAGTTCCCCATCTCCCATTGCAAAACACCTCTGGTTAATTTCCTGACCCTCTGTACACCTCCTACATCTCCTCCCATATCTGATTGTGCCCCTCTTTTCCCCTCCCCCTCTTCCTTCCAAGTCCATCCCACCCTTGATTATATTGTTCCTCCTAAGTTGGACTGAAACATTCACTCTTTGGTCATCCTGCCTCTTGAGCATCATGTGGTCTGTGAGTTGTATGGTGCATATTCCATGCTCTTTGCCTAGTATCCACTTATCAGTGAGTACATACCATGTGTGTTCTTTTGTGACTGAGTTACCTCACTCAGGATGATATTTTCTACCATTCATTTGCCTGTGAATTTCATGAAGTCATTGTTTTTAATAGCTGAGTAGTATTCCATTGTGTAAATGTACTACATTTGCTGTATCCATTCCTCTGTTGAGGAATATCTGGGTTGTTTCCAGCTTCTGGATATTATAAATATGGCTGCTATGAACATAGTGGAGCATGTGTCCATATTACATATTCGAGCATCTTCTGGGTATATGCCCAGGAGTGATATAGCTGGGTCCTCAGGTAGTACTATGTCCAATTTTCTGAGGAATCACCAGACTAATTTCCAGAGTAGTTGTACCAGCTTGCAATTCCACCAGCAATGGAGGAACCACATCCTCACCAGAATCTGCTCTCACGTGAGTTTTTGATCTTAGCCATTCTTACTGGTGTGAGGTGGAATCTCGGAGTCATTTTGACTTGCATTTTCCTAATAACTAAGAATATTAAACATTTCTTTACCTGCTTCTCGGCCATTCATGTTTCCTCAGTTGAGAATTCTCTGTTTAGTAATGTTCCCCATTTCTAATGGGGTTATTTGGTTCTCTGGAGTCTACCTTCTTGAGTTCTTTGTATATATTGGATATTAGCCCTCTATCAGATATAGGATTGGTAAAGATCTTTTCCCAATCTATTGGCTGCAGTTTTGTCCAATTGACAGTGTCCTTTGCCTTACAGAAGCTTTGTAATTTTATGAAGTCCCATTTGTCAATTCTCGATCTTAGAGCATAAGCCATTGGTTTTCTGTTCAGGAATTTCTTCCCAGTGCCCATGTGTTAGAGACCTTTTCCCCACTTTCTCTTTTATTAGATTCAGTGTATCTGGTTTTATGTGGCGGACCTTGATCCACTTGAACTTGAGCTTTGTACAAGGAGATAAGAATGGATCTATTTCCACTTTTCTACATGTTGACTGCCAGTTGAACCAGTACTGTTTGTTGAAAATGCTGTCAACTGGATGGTTTTAGCTACTTTGTCAATGACCATAGGTGTGTGGTTTTATTTCTGGGTCTTCAATTCTGTTCCATTGATCTACATGACTGTCTCTGTACCAGTACCATGCAGTTTTTATCACTATTGCTCTGTAGTACAGCTTAAGGGTCAGGGATGGTGATTCCCCCAGATGCTTTTTTATTGTTGAGAATAGTTTGCTCTATCCTGGGTTTTTTGTTATTCCAGATGAATTTCAGAATTTCTCTTTCTAACACTATGAAAAATTAAGTTGGAATTTTGATGAGGATTGCATTGAATCTGTAGATTTCTTTCACAAAGATGGCCATTTTTACTATATTAATCCTGTCAATCCATGAGCATGGGACATCTTTCCATCTTCCCAGTTCTTCTTTGACTTCTTTCTTGAGAGACTTGAAGCTATTGTCATACAGAGCTTTCACTTGTCTGGTTAGAGTCACACCAAGATATTTTATATTCTTTGTGACAATTGTGAAGGGTAAGCTCTCCTACACTGCCCTGACTAGGTCACCCAATGCAGCAGCCAGCAAGGGGCAGGGCCAGCTCTCCCACTCTCATGACCTAGGGTCCATCTCACATGTCTGCTATAGGCAGCAAAGGGTTATGTGGAAGCAGCTCTCCATAGGGGAGCATCTTTTCATAGACTATGATACTCCCCAAGGCAGACTATGGACAGGCTAGTTCTTTCAAACTCATGCCCTCTAGATGGCTCATATGCTACCTCACCATCAGGGTCAGCTCTATTGTGCTGTCCAGGTAGGCTCAGTGCCAGCTCTTATGAGCCTCAGACATCAATGCAGACACCAGATGCCATAAGACCATTAATTCAGATATGGCCTCTGATAGCAGCACAGACCTGAATATCCCATGGCCTCTGGTAACATCAAAGTCACTCAGGTCAGCTTGTTCACCCATGAGAGCATGACCCTCAGATATCCACAGAGTCTCTGGTGACAGCCCAGACCACAGATGGCTGCTTGCTCTTTGGTAGTAACTCTGTCCACAGAACCTCAGCTGAGGCAGAACCATGGACCAAGACATGGCCCTTTGCAGCAATCCAGTCAGAACCTCACCATGGCCTCCTCATATCTGCCTCTTCCTCACCACTGTCTCCAGTTCCAACTTTCTCCACAGTGTACAAATCATCTCTCCCCTTTCAAACCGTATTCCATCTCCCTAATCTCTCCATCACACAGTAAGCCAATAATAGTAGAGCCTGAAGTAGGTGCTTTCATATCTTTCTTCCAGCCTCCCTAGACAGGCATGGTCAGGGTGAGCACTTGGGTGTGTTTCTTCAGACTGTCTTGGCTGGCAGGACCCACTTTCTGTTTTCTCTTACTATTTTGTTTTATTTTATTTTGCTTTATTGTTCCCCCCAAATCCTAACTTTTATCTATTGCCCTTCTACCTATGACTCTGGCACAGAGGCTGGGACATGTGATGTGGAACATTTCCCCCCAGCGTGAAGAAAAACAATGTAAATACAAGGAATTCCTGTGTCCTTTGGAATGAAAGTATTTCTCTCTTCAGGACCATTGCTATGCTACCCATGACAAGTGTCTCTCTTAATGAAGCTCCTCTTGAGATCTGAATGCTTGCTTTTTCCATTCAAAGTCCATCATGGCTGTCCGTGGCTGTCACCCCAAAACTCTTCTAAAAAGAAACCTCTGCTAAAAACACTCTTCTACAGGATAGTTCTCAGTTTCCTCCCTACACACTTTAGCATCATGTATTATATATCTAACAAGACCCTTGCAAGGTTTTGGTACAGTTGTAAGGCTCTTAAACCTATATAATTTGTAAATTTGGTCAAGATTCATGCACTGTTTCTTTTCTATTTTTTAAAAAAATATATACTCTAAATGTAAGTACAGGAATTGTAAGCAACTACCCTAAACTGTGAAATTAAAAAGTAAAAAAGGCCTTTTACATATTCATACTGAAAGACCCCCATTTCGGAGAGACCCTCGCTCAAGTCCCAAGATGAGCCGATGCCCCAATAACTAGAGAGAAACCGTTCTTGATCCAATATCGTATGAGGTTTATTCAGGAATCAGCATGCTGAGGCCGAGCTCGTAACCCACACAGGGGCAGAGGAGATCGACCCCCAACAGTTGCAGTCTAGGGTTTTTAAAGAATAAACCGCAAAGTGAGGGGAGGATAAGACCACAAAGAATGGGGAAGCTGAGTAAACATCATAAGAGTGGGAATGGTGAAGTACAGCTCATCTCACACGGAAAGGTTACAGGCTATCTTTGGCAAACATTCTTGGTCCTTTACACTGAGTCAGGTGCCTGGGTGGGTCAAGATTGTGGTGAGCCAGTTCCTGGAATTAGGTGGGTCACCCAGTGGTCATTGTTCTCTCAGGCTGAAGGTGAAAGAACAAAGAACTCCATGCTGGGCTTCATTTCTAGGGGCTTAAAAAACACATTGAGTTGGGGTCTTACAATAGTTTTAAAGGGGAAGGCTTAAACATTTGACACTGAGGTCAAAACAATCATCCCAGTAGAAAGTCAGAGAGACTATAAAGCTCTGGAAAATGCCCATGGCTGGGAGTAAAAGTTGTATTGTTTTTAAACTAGGGATTTCTGTGTCTTGGGATTCACCTGTTTGTTGGTGCATATGTAAATTAGACATTGAGGTGGAATAAATCTGGTGGGTAATTTGAACGGAAGCAAATTAGCAAGTTTAGTTGATGACTCAAGTGAAAGAGTCCAGGCTTGGGCAAGATACCTGGCCAAAAATTCAAAGGGGGAGGATGAACAAGGAAGTAAAAGAAAAAAGGCTGCTGTATAGCCAACATCTTGAGGAATTAAGGCTTTGTGAATTATAGCCCACCAGCTCAGTTTATTGTGAAACTTCTGTGGTCTTGGAGCTGATGACCAGTTTCACCAGAACATACAGACAGCACCTCTGACCCTTGGCTTGTGATCTGCCTAGAGAATGGGGCTGCCTTGTTCCTATTCCATATCAGTAACAAGTCCTTGTGAAAGACTTAAGTGTAAGAGCTGCAAACTTTAAAGATGTCTGCTGCAGTGAATAAAGTGAACCATGGATGGCACTAGAAAAGTACTAGACCACAGCACTACATCCCCAGCTCTACTCCACTGCTGTTACTAAAGGGAGATATAAAGAGATGTTTCCCATGCTCCCAATAAACTCTATAGCCCTGCCCTTCTGCTGTTCTCAGTAGCCATTCTCTGTGGGCATGTTACAGCTTTAAGGAGAAAATTTCCCCAATGCAAGTGCTGCAGCTCTAAGAGGAAAGATTTCCAACTTGGCAGTGGGAGCCAAAGAATACTGTAAAGTCACACTGCAAACCTCACATACAGATTCATTGGGGAAAAAAAACAAGAGGGTGCCTGTAAGAAACAGCAAAGAAACAACAAAGAACTAAGTGGAAGGCATGTTTCATATAGGACTTCTTGGGGGTGGAGTTTTCGGGGGGGAGGGGAGGGGATTTCAAGTCCTGATCTTGGGGCCAGCCTAACAATTGGTGGGATTTCAGGTTAAGAGATTGGTGGATTTTCAAGCTCAGGGATTGCTGGGGTTTTTCAAACTCAGGGATGGGTAGGTTTTCAAGCTCAAGGATTAGTGGATTTTCAAAACCCAGAAGTGAGCTTGGACTTGTCACTCTACAGTGGTGACATGCCATGAATTTGCCTCTGACAAAAACAACTGGCCACAGTATTGTAGGTACTCAGATAGAAATAAACCATGAAGTCTAGTATTATTAGACTTTAATACCTTGCTTGGGTCAGTGAAATATCAAAATGTAAAGTTCGTAGAGATAGTAGCTTATATATGCTATAATTCAGTATTTCAACTCTGAAGTAAAGTTGGTAATAATCAGAACAAGGATGATAACGAATCATGGACTTTAAGATGGCTACCCTTTATAGGGGAGGAAATGACTTTATAGTTGCCTTGCTTGTCGACGGGGGAAACTGGGAAGTGTAAGAGTTAAGGTTTTTTTTTTTTTTGGAAGGGGGCAAGTTGTTTGTTTTTTTTTTTTTTTCTTGTTTTATTTTTGTCTTTTGTTTTTTGTTTATTTACTCATCTTTTTTATGTATGAATGCTTTGTTTGCATGTATGTATGCATGCATGCCAGAAGAGGGCATTAGATCCTCTTATAGATAGCTATGAGTTACCATGTGGTTGCTGGGACTTGAACTCAGGACTTCTGGAAAGGTAGCCAGTGCTCCTAACCACTGAGCCATCTCTCCAGCAGCAGGAAGTATAATCTTTTAGCAAGAAACTGTCAACCTACTGTGTCCCAGAGATGGCAGTAGAAGCTTTTGTTAATCATGCCATTGATTATGACATAACACTATACTCATTGTTATTTTGGCTAAGGCTTAGACAGTGTAAGCAATTTATCCATGTTTAATAACTGTTTAAATACCTGATAAAAGCTTCCGAACAAGGCCTGTGGTCTATCTTCAAAATCATGCCTCTAAATTTGTGCTGCCAGGCTGTTTTAGAGCAAAGGAAGCTGCATTACTCTGAACTCAAAGTTCCCTGTGATGCAATCAATTTTATGAAGCCAAACATCTTCCCATCCTGGAGATGAAGTAGTGCCTTCATGATGCACAAGCCTTGACTTTGTCTCCTGCCCACACCCAGGGTAGATTGAAAGGTAGACTGAGTAAGTATCTCCACCATACAGGAAAACTACATAGCCTAAAACTTAAACGATTAAATAGCACTAAGAAAGAGCCTAAGTGATGAAGAGCACCTATCTGTGGGAAAGGACCACACAGAGAGAAAGACACACTAGCCCAGGTGTGAACTTTATCTCCATCTCAGTATCTCAGGATGATGGGCCATGGCCAAGTCTCATCTTAAAGTAGGAGTGTCTTTCTTATGCCAAAGTAAGCAGTAAAGATTTGGAACATTGGGTGCTATTTTTCAACAGGGCTACCAAGATTTTAGCCAAGCACTTTCCAAGGAAAAAAGAACCAAAATGATAAAAGACATCCTCTAGTACTTCCAATCACAGAGAGGTAAACTTTGCAAGTATCACGATTGTTGTTCTAAGTGAATTTAACCCTAGAATGAGACTTTTGTCTCGTTCTCCATCACAGAAGATTTAGCTATGTGAACCAAAAAATAGATTGCATAATGTACACCATGCCTTCAGTATCAGGTCAGTTTCCTAGACCCTGGTGCAGCCAAGTGCTAACAAAATAAGTAAGTAGGCAGACATGATAGATTTCCCAAGCAGATCAGAGTTTTCTGCCCTGATGAATAACTCTGCTGGGAAATTAAAGGAAGGGGTCATTTTATATGGGAACAGTATGTCTGTTTTTTGTCAATTCAGAAAGCCTTGAGACTTAATACCGGGATTTCTCCTCTGACTTTAGACAGCTTCAGTCCATGCTCACAGGCATCATTTTAATTGATGGAACTCAGTCAAATGCCACTGTTTCCTTATAGTAAAAAAGAACCTGGGAAAGATGGGTGATTTGTGTGCATGCACACATAGACATTTTACTTGAAATAAGAAGTGGAATCATATGTTTTCAATCTCCACTGAATAAAAAGATGAAACTTCTCCTCCATTCTCTGAAGAGTCACTGGAATAAATGATAAAGATATTTTAAATAAAGAAGAGGGAGTGGGTGGGTAGGGGAGTGGGGGGAGGGTATGGGGGACTTTTGGGATAGCGTTGGAAATTTAAATGAAGAAAATAGATAGATAGATAGATAGATAGATAGATAGATAGATAGATAGATAGATAGATAGATAGATAGGTATTTTAAATAAGATGAAAAGCATAAGAATGTTTTTGTTTGTTTGGGGGATTTTTTTTTTTTTTGGGTGAGGGTTGGTTGGTTTTGTTGTTGTTTTGTTTTGTTGGTTTCTGGTTTTGGTAGAATCTTGCTATGCTGGTCTTAAACTGTGATAGAGTTCAATAACACCAGTAAAGACCACAGACTCAATTAAAATGTTAATTAAATGAATTTATTAATTACTGCTAGCAAAACCACAGCCTTAAAGCCAAATGACAGTGTGCCTTGCAGAACTAAGGGAAGGGTATTTAAAAGTAGAGGCCTCAATTAGCTCCTTTCTGCAGAATGTGCAGCTGAGGGAGAGACCACTGCACTCACCTGAGCTAGTGAGGAGCTCCATTCCCCCCCCCCTCCATACAGCAATAAAGAAGTGGTCTCATTCCCAGTTACACAGCAATAAGCAGGTTTACAAAAGCCAGAGCAAGTATTTAATTGTCTCACTTTTATAATTCTAGGAGGGGACAAGGAATTAGAGTTGCCAGAAGCTTATCTTTGACTTTATAATGGATGTCTAGTGCAATATAGAGTTTTTCTTATTCACCACAGAACTTGTAACCCAAGTGTAGAGATTACAGGTGTGCACCACCACACTGGACTTTACACAAATTTACAATACATGAAACAATAACATAAACAAAGGCCTAAGAATGTGGATACCTATTGGTTTAATGTAATTCAAAATGAATACACCCCATTCTGTGTAAAGAAGGGGATAATAGGAAATGTCCTAGAAATATCGAATGATCTTGGAAGACCTCAGCAGACTTGAAGAGCATTTGATGGCCTGGGACAGAGTCAGAGTCCATTGGGCCCAAAGAATAGACAATAGATTATATAAATAACTGATCTTTATGGATCCAAAATAAAGAATAATGGTGTGCCTTCTACATAAATGATAATTAACTGAGATAAATTTAGATGGAAAAGGAGGTATATGACACAGTGGCTCAAGGCTAATGTAGCTGCAGAGTTCCTATGGTGGACACCATGTAACATTTAAACAATAGTTAAACATGACCACACACAACAGGCATGGTTAGCATAGCTAAAAAAAAAAAGTATGTCCCATTGTTGGAACTTCTCACCATAACTCAAGAATAATCCTTCCCTCCATTAAAATTTGTCCATAGAATAGCCTCTCCAAACTTCCATGATGCAACTCTCCCGAGAAGTTTGTGCCCACTTTGTTGAATACAAATGCCCTTTTCTTTGTTTTCTTTTCTCACCCACTTTTACGTCTAAGTGTGTATTGTTTTCTTAATAAACCTTACATGTTATTTAACAAACCAACAAACACTAACTTTGCTTGACTTGTTCATCCTGTAACTCCTAAAAACATTTTAAATGTGTGTGTGTGTGTGTGTGTGTGTGTGTGTGTGTGTGTGTGTGTGTGTTAGAGAGAGACAGACAAAAACAGAGAGCCAGAGAGCCAGAAAGGGGCAGGCAGGGAGTCATTCGTGATGCAGGGGGCAGAGTACAACTTTGTTGAGTCTGTTTTCCTCCCATAGTCACATTGGCTTTGGAGCCTGAACTCATCTACCAGGCTTAAACAGCAAGGACTTTTAGCCCCCCAGTCTCTCACCATGAAATCTTCTCCTGGGGTGTCAGTCTCCCAGCTTCACCTGCGTAGAGGATCTGAAAGGAATGTCTCAGGTGCACACCCAGTGATAGATCTTGATGTGTTTCTACCACTGCTACTGAAAAGACTACTTGAGGCAATAGTCCTGTTTGGTATCTCTAGTCAAGTAGAGAAAAAAAAATTCCAGGAAGCCTCTTGCTGGGGCTGGAAAACAAGGGAAAGGCAGATGTGCCCTCCCTGGAGACTTGAGCTGGCTGAATCTGATTTTGTCTGCCACCGTCAGCTAGCCCAACTAGGGTGAGTCTTCTGACCTAGGTAAAGTCTATTGTCCTGCCATATGCAACTTCCTGCAAGAAGCCACTCCATTCTGAGCAGCTGAACTTGTTTTCCTGATGAGATTCTGACAAAGCAATGAGATCCTGGCATAGCGGGATGGGTTCCCCCCCCCCACCCCTTTAAAAATCAAACCCTAGAATTAAAGTTGAACCTTGATCAGAGAACTTTGTTTTGGATCTTTATTTCTCTTGCTGTCCTTCCCATCCATCCCCAGCTTTCCTTCCAGGAACCCAGGAACCATGGCCGGTTGCAGCTACAGTCAGAGGGATGTTGAATCCATAGTTGATTCTAAGGTTCAGTCTCGAAAACCAAGTGAAAGTTGCAGGGTGCAAGGTGACTTGACAAAGTAATACTATGTCACAGTGCCATTCTTAGGGCTTTGTTTTCTGAAATAAACAAGTTGTGCTCTCCTTTTAAATAATCATATACATAGATACATCATGAAGGTTCGACTTAACTGTTATTTTTTTAATACAATGTGGAAGCTGAAATTAGATCATGAAGGCCCCTTATCTAGTTCAAAAACATAATGAAAGGAAATAAAACTTGAGACCTGTGATTCATGTAATGTATGTCAAATAGCCCAAAGAGTTGTTTGTGAGCTTTGAAACCTGGGGCTGAGAACATAGCAGAACAGACCAGGTCAAGCCCGGGCAGCCCCATCGCCTCCCTATCTCCCACCCCTCTGACCTAAGTTAAATGTTAACAGGCTGCTGATGTTTAAATGGACCAATCATGTGAAACCGTGCCAATTCCTTCCCCAGCCCCACTCATTTTCTATAAAAACCCCTAGCTTCCAAGCCTCATGGTCAAATCCACTGTCTCCTGTGTGAGATACGTTTCGACCTGGAGCTCCGCCATTAAAATACCTCATGTTGTTACATAAAGGTGTTGTGTTCTATTCATGATTCTTGGGTGTACGCCGAATTGGGAGTTGAGTGGGGGTTTCCCCACTAGGTTCTTTCAATAACAAAACAAAACCAAGATTTCCCTAGGAAATCCAATAGCCAGAGATATTTTTCAAATATGCATAGGTACTACCATTTGTTTATCTTGATCCACGTAAGAAGCACCTGGCTCAGTCATCTACAAGATTCAATAAGAAGCATATTGTAATCCACTGGGAAATTTTTCCCACAAGTACATAGCTGTGAAAGATTCGAACAATTAGGAAACTTGTATTCAATGCTGCATCAATAGCTACATCAGGTATCATTTTGTAACAGTTTGTCCAGATGTAAATGATACTAAGACATTCTATTTGTAATTGTTAAAACATTCGAGGATAATTACCACTGAAGCATTTTCCAAATGGTGCACATAGAAACACTACTAGGTATCTTCATGGTTTCAGTTTCTTGGGCAGCACTGGAAAAACAGCAAGAGCACACCTGACTGCATCTGATCATGAAGCAATGGAGAATGCAAGGCAAATCCCAACACAGAAATCCCACTAGCAAGATGTTCAAGGCTGAGCGAGTGTAATGTCACACAGTATTCATTTAGCAGTACCAGTTGAGAGCTACAGAGGTGATTCAAAACAGACTAGCTGGTGTGCTTCATATCTGGCTTGAGTAGGTCTCTCAAAGAGTCATGTATGGAGAGATTGATTCCTGGTGCAGCAATGTTAAGAGGCAGTGCAGATCTGGTAAAATCTGGCAGGAGGTCCTTAGGTCACTGAGGAGATAACATCTTTAAAGGGATAAATTCCCTGATGAGACTGTCCCTTTTTCACTTTCCATCTGGCTATAGGATTCTCCCTCTTCTACATATATCATGTCCAGGATGCTATTGACCATGAATACCTTCATGCTTTCACCAAAATAATGCCAACACCATGTCCTTGAACCTCCAAAACTGGAAGTAAATAAACCTCTTTGTAAGTTACCTGACCCCAAATGTTCCATTATAGTAACATAGCTCTGAGTAATTGTTGCTTAAATTCCTATACTGGGGGAGACATGAGACAACATACACTCCTCTTTCCAAGGTCTCAAGCACAAACCTAGGCACAATTCCACCAAAGTTCACTCCGTGGGACAAATAAATGTATTGAACTTTCTTACAGAGCCCAGGTGACCTTCTGCTCCCACAGTAAGAAAAAGGCAGCTTCAAGGGAGACCTTCTCCAGCTCTTTCCCCCCTCTTCATTCCCAGGGTCAGACTCTCTGAGCAGAATCCCTTTACAATGCAAATTAGGTCTATTTGAGAAATCTCAAAGCTCTCCAAGGTTTCTTATTACATCTTGGGGGGTGGGGGGGGGCTTTCTAAATCTTTAAGTCCTGCTGACCTGCATGATTTGGCCTCTGGCAGCTTCTCTGATCTCATTTCCTTACTGTCCCCACCCACCTGCACTTCCACTCAATCTACTATAGACACTTTGGCTGCCTAGCTATAAGGGATGCTCCCTATCTTATTTGGTCCCACTTTAAGCCTCAGCACTTGAGGATCTCTCCTCCTGGAACCCAAGCTCTGTCAGAGAAGCATTTGCTTCCTCACTTAAGTTGGGCCCTAATGTCACCATCTCAGGGAAGTCTCTCCTGGTGTCTGATGACCATGACATAGCACTTCATTTGTCTCCTGATGTCTGATGACCATGGCATAGAGCTTCATTGTCTTCAATCAGTTGCCCTGCTTAATTTTTTTAATGCTCCAAAGAGCATTACATATTTATTATCTACCTATGTATAACGAAAACTCCATTAGACCAGGGAATTCATTTCATTAGCCACAGTCCACCCTGACAGTGCAGGGCGCAGAGTACACAGCCCATACACATTTGTTAAGAAAATGGTGACAGCTGTGTTCTCAAGGAGAATTGTTCACAAATCACAACCTACATAATCAACTTCTACCACCTTCCTGTACCAGCCAATGTCAGAAAAAAGGAAGCTAGCCAGGTGATAATAACCAAACATACGAGGACATACAAAGTACACCTTTGAATGAAACAGTCTGGAAAAAAGTAACAACCAGATATTTTAAATATCAATTTAGGGAAACTTCTGTCTTATCACCTTGTGCTCTGACTCTAAGTCTCCTCATAATAGCCCTGTCTTTACCCTTGGATGTTACCCACATTGTGTAGTCCTGTACTGTGTCCAAAGATAGTGTCTCAAATATGCTTGCCTGGGGCCAAGCATTCCAAACAGCTGTGAGAAGCATCATGCTTGTGGGGATACAGGAATGACCAATCATGGAAGATAGGATGTTACAGCTGACACAGCAGAAAAACGATTTAACCAATCCCCTAAGTATATTCTTGAGGAAATCAAGGTCCAGACAAAAAGGTTGCTAACAAGCCATCATGATTTTATTAATCATTTTTCTTAAACAGATTTTGTTTAGAAAGTATCATTTGCCATGTCTCCTATTTTGTTCATTTCTAATGATAAATTTGTATCATATGCCCTAATTTTCCTTTTCATGTGTTAACTTCAACAAGATCCAGCTATGAAGCCCAGGCAGACCTCAAACTCCTGCCTCAGCTTCCCAAGTTCTGAAATTCCAGTGGATTCCACCATAACCAGCATAATGGACAGCTCCTTTAGACCTGCCAGAATCTTCAGCGGCCAACACCTACATATCCTGTAACTCCTATTCCATGTGCAGAAACACTACTCTGAATTATTTTCTCAATTTTGAGCTGAGTGTTTTGAAATCCTTCTAGGCCTCAAAAGTCAGTCTTCCCCTGTCCTTTCACCTGGCTAACTGGAGCAGCATCTTTCAAGACTCAGCAAGAATAGCAGGGGCTTTTGTCATTTGAACTGTGACCTTCTCTGGCTTTCTCTCTCTAATCTCAGGATAACAGACATTCCATTCTGAGCAGGTGCAGCCAAAAACACAGAAGTCTCTCTCTCCTAGCAGCTTACCTGAAGAAATCTGTTGCCTCTCCAGGAGATGGAGGTCACCAGTACTCCAACACACACACACACACACACACACACACACACACACACACACACACAGACTGACTGATTTTGAAGAAACTGAATTCCAGGTTAGGGTTCTATTTTTCTAACTAGGCCCTGCCCTGTAAAATACAAGCTGTACCCCAGACAGAGTACTATAGAGGTTGATTTCTCATGAAACTAAACATGTACTTACCGTTCAACCCTCGGCGTGACATTTACTGCAGAGGAATAAAAATGTCTGTTCCTAGGTGGCTATGGTGATGCAAGGCTAGCCTGAAGGATCCTTGCTATCCTATGTGTCACATGAACTTGTCTAAGTAATAAACTATAAAGGATAAACTATTTACGCTAATGCTTATAAAACTGGTGAAATGTGTATAAGGTTAAGAGATTGTATTTGTGGCAACTTCCTGCTTATGTTGTACTACAGCAAAGTGGATTTTTCTGGGAGAACTGGGTAAAGGACATTAGGTATTGTCCTATGTTGCTTTCACAACTACTTGTGAATCAATAAATGTAACAAAAAAATTTAAAATTACTTAATAAAAGTGAATTAATATCACAGAGTTGAATGATTATTGCTAACCATTTAAACCAAATCGTTTCCTTTTTTTCAAAACAGAGCCGAACACTGAATTCAGCACTTGGCTAAGCAAATGCTCTACTCCAGTGCCACATTCCCAGATAGTTTCTTCCTTTCACACTACTTTGTCCTGTTACAAGGTCAAAGACACTAGAAGTCATATGTGACAGCTATTTTCACCAGTTGTGCCTCATAATGAATCAGGGGCTAGGAGGTTAGTTTTTGTTAACTGTAAATCTAACCACACAGGTAGTTCAGGAATGTATGAAGTGCACAATCTACAGTGTTACAGGCAGATGTACTAGTAGCTTTCCATCACTATACCAACCAAAAAACAAAACAAAAGCAACAACAAAAAGGCAGTCCAGTCTATGGTTAGATTGACTCATTTCTTTGAGCATCTAGTAAGAACAGCTCCTGGCAGCAGGAGTACAAAGGCAAAATAAAGCTTTAACGGTGAACCAGGATGCAAGGAGGAGGAGGGAAAAGCAGAGTTCCACAATCCTTTTCAGGTCAAATCTTAAAAGACCTAAGTTCCCCCACCCCACCCCCCCTTCCAAGTTCTGTCCCTTAAAAGTGTCATGACCTAACAGCACCACTCTAGAGAGCAAGCCTTTAGACAAGAACTTGGCGTAGAGGAGCCGTCACCAAACTGTAGAAACATGAAAACTAATCTAAGCCTGCCTCAGCACTATGAGCTGGAGAACAGGGGATTTACATGTTCTCCAAGTCAGAGTTCTAAAATAGTATAATTTCATGGGGAAAACTTTTTAAGAGTGATAGAAATTCGTAAGCAAATGCCTTAGCATCAGGAAACGCAAATTAAGGCTGCCTAATCAGAATGGCCATCATGAAGAAACAAAGGACAATAAACACTGGTCGGGGAAGGAAGCTTTGTACTCTGCTGGTTGGGTTGCAAACTGCTGCAGTCACTATGGAAATCAATGTGGAGGTGGCTCATAAAACTAAAAACAGAATTACCATATGGCCTAGCTGTATCACCCCTAGGTATATACTCAGTAGAATCTAAGTCAGCATACACTGGAGATGCACATCCATGTATATTGCTGCACAATAGTGAGGAAATGGAAGTAACCTAGATACCCTCGACCGATGAATAGATGAAGAGAATGTGGTACAAATATTCACTGAAATTGTATATAGACATGAATAAAAATGACATCCTGACATTTGCAGGAAAACGGATTTAACTGTAGGTCATTATGTCAGTCAAAATAAGCCAGATTCAGAAGCGCTCACACATGCTTTCTCTAATATGCAGACTATAGAGTTACATGAGAGAAAAAGGCTCAGGGAGGAGAGGGAAAGGGAGGGAAAGGAGTAATAGGGCAGAGGAGAAAGGCACCAGAAGGAAGAGCAAGAGTAGAAAAAGAGGTATGAAAAGCCCATATTGTTGAAGCAGAAGTGAGGACCATTGGTGGAAAGGGACTAAATAATAAGAGGAGAGTAGGGAGAAAAAGGCATAAGTCTAGCAGTGTAAATGTGTGAAAATGCTACTTGTGTTGCCTTGAATCTTGTTTGTTTTTCAGGACACAGTTTCTCTCTGTAGCCCTGGCTGTCCTGAAGCTCACACTGTAGAGCAGAGTAGTCTCAAACTCAGAGATACACCTATGTCTGCATCCCTAGTGCTGGAATTATAAGGGCGTGCCAGCACATCTGGCTGACATAAGTCTTCTTGTAAGACTCAGATGAACCCTAACTACTGGGGATCCCTGAGTGAACAATGCAGAGCCTGGGATCGATGCAAAAGCAAGAGGAATTTGTTGTTCCACTGTGTTGGGGTTGTCCTGTATCCAAAGGAGAGGTGGTCACCTCAGGCAGCCCATTCGGCCAGTTTTTATACAGTTTTCACGGGTAGAATAGAGCAACAGCCACTAGGCATAATGTGATTTGCAGAACAGTGTGACTTTTAAACAGATTGATCCATAGGGAATAAGGTAACAAGGACTTCCTTTGTCTGTAGCTGCCCAATGGTTGGTCCACTCTGTGATTTTCCTAAGGAAATCCTGTGTAATCCAGGGAGAGGTGCCTATATGCTCCATCGATGTCCTCTCCTTTCCAGGAAGGGAGGGTTCCTTATGCTCTGGGGTCTTGTAGAATTCTCCAAATGCCTTGAACTGACCTCTTCATTCTTAATGGTCATAGTAAAGAATCCAGAGGCTGCCACACCTGGGAATCCATCCCATATATAGTCATCAAACCTGGACACTATTACAGATGCCAAGAAGTGCTTGCTAACAGGAGCCTGATATGGCTATCTCCTGAGAGGCTCTGCCAGAGCCTGACAGATACAGAATCGGATGCTCACAGCCAACCATTGAACTAAGCACAGAGTCCCAGATGGAGGAGTTAGAGAAGGGACTAAAGGAGCTGAGGGGTTTGCAGTCCCGTGGGTGAAGCAACAGTGTTAACCGGCTAGATTCCCCCAAGCTCCCGGGGACTGGACCAAAGAGTACACATGGAGGACCCATGGCTCTGGCCGTGTATGTGGCAGAGGACAGGCTGGATGAGCATCAGTGGGAGGAGCGGCCCTTGGACCTGTGGGGATTTGATACCCCAGTGTAGGACGGAAAGGCAGGAGTGGGTGGGTGGTGGGTGATTATCCTCATAGAGGCAGGTCAAAGGGGAGACAGGAGGAGGTTTCCAGAGGGGAGACCTGGAAGGGTCATAACATTTAAAATATAAATAAAGAAAATATCCAATTAAAAAAAAAGAAGGAATACTAAAAAAATAAATAAATAAAAAAGAATTAAACAAGTACTGATTTTAAACTGACATATAACCTCAGAGATTACCTAGCCAAATACTGAACATTATAGAAATCTGACATAGTAGAAAGTTGTACAGAGTATCAGAGACAAGCCTGTCAGGAAAGGGGAGGGACATTAAGAGACCAGTTCCATTTTAGACAGACTTTAGATATTTAGAGGTAATTACTTCATATTCTATTTCTTTTTTTAGTATCTCTGCTGTTTTGAAACCAAAGATGTAACAATATACATTTATAACATATATAATATTTTGCCCTACTTTTAGCTTCAGTTTGAAAACCAGGATAGCTTGTCTTCCTACCATCTCTACAAACAAAATCCAGTTAGATGATGTGCCGATATTTACTCCTGCATGTTCTTTGGTGGTAAGAGTTCAAGCCCCTCTGGCAAATTTAAATTCATTAATTCCCCATTTCTACCTCATTGCTTTTACCTTGAAAAAATGAGCTCTGGGGTCTTTTTCCCTTATAGAAGCTGATCAGATGTTAAAATTAACAGTCTTCCTTGGGAGTATCAGGACATTCTTATAGCCTTCTTAAATTTTTGTAAAAATCTTTCTGAATCCAAGTTTAAGGTTTCAACTTAGAGCAGCGTTTTGCTTCTTCAAGTCTACAAGTCTTACTATTTTCATACTACTGAGACCTCGATTTTCAAGTTTTCCCCTGAGCCAAGCACAAGAACTATGTTTAGGAAAGTTCCTTCCTGTGCCCCTAGACCAGGACTGTAGTGATCTTTATGTACACACATTCTGCCAACCTTGTATTACTTTATATATCTTATTCTTTAACAAATCTTTGTAAGCCAGACTTGTTGAGGCAATAACTCCAAGCTCCCAAAGGGTTTTCTCAGCCATAATATCAGCTTTGCTGAATTTTATTGTGTCACCACAAGGCTTTGGAATGACAAAAACTCCTTTGTGGACAGCACTTTAAACTTTGCAAAACATATTAACCCATATAGTTTTACTCTGTGACTCATTGTGGATGATTTTTTGCTATTTTTTTTCCTTATTTAAAAATGAAGGTGATAGCAAAGAGGAGAGGCTGTCCATGTTCCTGCGATGGAGTTCATGCCACAAGGCAAGTGCTATTGACTGTGGCTCAGCTGCTTTCCTGCTGCTAATAAGAACTCTCTGCCATTTCCCCCCCCACACAATGTGCTTTCTGGGAGGTTGTACCAATCCTTGCAAGGCTGACTGCACCTAGACAACCACCAAGGTGAAATGTTCCATCTCAGGAGACTGATGTGTGCTAGGCTCCTGGAGGAATCCAAACATCAGCTAAATGGCCAATTAAAGTGGATTCAGTCAAATGGTGGTTCTACAAGAGAACATAAAAGGTCATGTCTAACAACAACTTCTGTGATTGTAAGAACATTCTTTCCACAGACTAACTACAGTTCTGTTTTGTTATATATTGCCTCTTCCTTGTCATGGCTTATTTCTTATTGCTAATGAGAACAAATGCTCAAGTTAGTGTATAAAAGAAACACTTAGGATGTGTAAATGTTTGCCTTGTTTTTACATAGTACTCTACTTACTCAATGCCTAAAAAAGTTATTTTCCAACTCTCTATGTCTGCTTCCCATACTCTATTCTACCATAGTATAAAAGAATCCCTACCTGACAAGAAGGAAATGTGCTGAATCTCCACTGCCTAATTCACAACCACATGTAGCCAGTAACCTATCAAATCCATAAAATGTAACTAGAATGATCAACTAATTTAATTTTAATTAGCTTAATGCACATAACCACAGGAGATAGTTGCTAGCAGATTTTATAGTATAGCATTTTACATAACCAAGACGATATCCTTTAAAACAACGATACTTCTACTCCCAGGTGAAATTTTCCTCCTAGATCCTATTTGTAAATGCAGAGTGGCAGAAGGCAGCATCCTCAAATATACAACATTCATGTGAGGATTATTTTGAGTTTACGGCACTTGAAAATTAACAGATGCAAGAGAAACATTCAATTCCTCCTTCTTTCTTTTAGAAGCAAAGGAAGTTTTCATGTGGTACACACACACACACACACACACACACACACACACACTCATGCAATCCCCCAGCAAGAAAAATAAAATGTTCCCATCAAGAATGAGGCACATAAGGCAAGAGAGCTCTGGACATCCACACAGTGCTGAAAGGTTATCTTCTTTCCTCCGTCCTGCAATAGTTTTGTTTCTTTGAAGTTGCTTCTTTATTCTTCCTGCTATGTAAGATTAGACCTGCCTTTTGGGGGGTTCCATTCTGAGCAGCCTCATGCTGCCAACAGTGTTACATCTCTGAGGGGAAGGTATTCTGCTCATCAGGATCCCAGGAACACCAAAAAGTCATTCCACATAACAAACCTCACACAAGAGAGGTACTGGGAAAGACACAAGAGGATGGTTATCTCTACGTGGGCCAGAAACAAGAGAATTGCTTGAGAGGCAGGTTTATACAAGATTTCATGGGGGCAGAGTTTTCCAGGGTGATGATTTCCAGAGTGGAGTTTGGAGGAATTTCAAGTCATGAGCATAGGGTGAGCTCAAGGACTGGCAAGTCTTCAAAACATGAAAGTGAGCTTGGACTTTTTAACCCTATAGAATACATAAACCGTTTTTGCTTCTAGTCTGTGAATTATTTGTCTGCCAATATAAACTTGTCAGGCCCAGCCAAAAAACCCTGGGGGATAGTAGTAAAATTTGTGTCTACCTTACATCAGTGTTTCTCAAACCCATTTCTCAAAATCCTTCTACCCGTAAAAGTTAGAGAGTACTTATTTCTAGAACCAAGAGTTTATTCTGATACAAGGCTGGGGAAGTTAAAGATTAATTTGGAGTGTTATTTTCACCTTTAAAATGTATATAAATATCTCCATCCTTGACAAGATGTTTGTTCTCAAGTATAAAAGAGATGTTCAAGCTCCTTCACTGACTAGCCAACAAGAGTCTATTTCATTAATGTTATCACTAAGTTAATGATTAACAATTTGAGAAAAAGCAGTTGCATCAAAGGCTGCTGTCGAGGCACTAAGCAGATCTGACACCCAGTCAGTTGCTTTTCTAAAATGAGTGTCATTAAATTAGTTGCGAATCCTATTAAGTGTACAGTACAAATAGCAACTGCTTACCAGTGGGCTTATGAGCTGTACCCAGAAAATGATTGCTAGGACATTGCCAAAGCAGTGGTGGATGAAACATAATTTTAGGTACATGTGGGTAGATATTCACAGTGTAGCACTTTGCTGAGATGTCAAATCCCTAATGTCATACGGCCAATGGTACAATGCTGTTTACCATCCAAGGAACAAACTCATTAGACCATTTTCCAGTGTACAAGGACAACTGATGATGACACGTTGTATTTTACTGTAAATATTTCCATCTTATCATATAAAAATACATACAAACTCACTTTCAGAATCGCTATCTTCCAACATCGTTTTTAAAAATGTATACTAGCTTAAAACCACATCCTTCTCAAGGCCCTCCAATGACCACCAAGCAGAGACCGAGTCATTGAAACCAAGAAAAAAAAAGCCACTGGAGTAAAAGAAAACTATGGTCTTCATTTCCTTTTCTCCTACTTAAAGTGTTATTTGCTGTGACTGACTTAAAGCAGTTACTGGAGATGAGCCCTGCTTGAGGCCAGTCCCACTGGTGTGGGGAAAGGTGCATTTAAGTTTGCTGATTAAAGTGAATGTGTGAGGTCAAAGATGAGAGGGTGGCAAGTGGTAGAGTGCCTGCTTAGCATGCACCGATGAGGCCCACTGTCCAATCCTTAGCTGCAAGCATTGCACCAACCTGCATAAAAGCTAACTTGCATCTTCTTCTTTAAAACTCTTTCATTCAGCTGGCCAGCGGTGGAGCACACCAGGAGTGAAGCACAACTTTAGTTCCAGCATTCCAGAAGGATCTCTGAGATAGAAGCCAGCATGTTCTACAGAGTGAGCTCCAGGACACCCAGGGTTACACAGAGAAAACTTGTCTTGAAAAACCAAAACTGGCCTTCTTGGCTCCGGGACTCCGCGGAGGGCAGGCTGCACGGGTGACCGTGTGGAATACAGAGTGCCAGCCGTTTCTGGGACGGGCGAGAGAGTCGCAGAGCTTCTGGGCGGCGCCATCTTCAGCTCCAGACAGCCGGCCACCTTCCTGGTGAGAGCACGGGGGTCTGCCTGGCCTGAGAGGTTTGTGGCACAGGCGCCGGCGGGAGCCTTCTTGGCTCCGGGACTCCGCGGAGGGCAGGCTGCACGGGTGACCGTGTGGAATACAGAGTGCCAGCCGTTTCTGGGACGGGCGAGAGAGTCGCAGAGCTTCTGGGCGGCGCCATCTTCAGCTCCAGACAGCCGGCCACCTTCCTGGTGAGAGCACGGGGGTCTGCCTGGCCTGAGAGGTTTGTGGCACAGGCGCCGGCGGGAGCCTTCTTGGCTCCGGGACTCCGCGGAGGGCAGGCTGCACGGGTGACCGTGTGGAATACAGAGTGCCAGCCGTTTCTGGGACGGGCGAGAGAGTCGCAGAGCTTCTGGGCGGCGCCACCTTCAGCTCCAGACAGCCGGCCACCTTCCTGGTGAGAGCACGGGGGTCTGCCTGGCCTGAGAGGTTTGTGGCACAGGCGCCGGCGGGAGCCTTCTTGGCTCCGGGACTCCGCGGAGGGCAGGCTGCACGGGTGACCGTGTGGAATACAGAGTGCCAGCCGTTTCTGGGACGGGCGAGAGAGTCACAGAGATTCTGGGGCGGCACCATCTTCAGCTCCAGACAACCAGCCACCTTCCCGGCAAGAGCCACAGAGCTTCTGAGGCGGCAACATCTTCGACTCCAGACAACTGGCCACCTTCCTGGCCAAAGCAACACAGCTTCTGGGAAAGATCCTGTTTTGGGCCTTCACCTTCAGCCAGGAGGAGGTCCAAACACCAGATAACTGTACACCTTCCCTGAGAGAGGAGAGCTTGCCTACAGAGACTGCTCTGACCACTGAAACTCAGAGAAGAGAGCTTGTCTCCCACGCCTGCTGATAGAGGGTAACAAAATCAACAGAGGAACAATCTTTTAACAAAGACAACTATAACAACTAACTCCAGAGATTGCCAGATGGCGAAAGGTAAACGTAAGAATCCTACTAACAGAAGCCAGGACCACTCACCATCATCAGAACCCAGAACGCCCACTTCGCCCAATCCAGGACACCCTAACACACCTGAAAAGGTAGACCTGGATTTAAAAGCATATCTCATGATGATGGTAGAGGACATAAAGAAGGAATTCAATAACTCACTTAAAGAAATACAGGAGAACACTGCTAAAGAGTTACAAGTCCTTAAAGAAAAACAGGAAAACACTGCTAAAGAGTTACAAGTCCTTAAAGAAAAACAGGAAAACACAACCAAACAGGTAGAAGTCCTTATAGAAAAACAGGAAAACACATCCAAACAGGTGATGGAAATGAACAAAACCATACTAGACCTAAAAAGGGAAGTAGACACAATAAAGAAAACCCAAAGTGAGGCGACGCTGGAGATAGAAACCCTAGGAAAGAAATCTGGAACCATAGATGCCAGCATCAGCAACAGAATACAAGAGATGGAAGAGAGAATCTCAGGTGCAGAAGACTCCATAGAGAACATCGGCACAACAATCAAAGAAAATGGAAAATGCAAAAAGATCCTAACTCAAAACATCCAGGAAATCCAGGACACAATGAGAAGACCAAACCTACGGATAATAGGAGTGGATGAGAATGAAGATTTTCAACTCAAAGGACCAGCAAACATCTTCAACAAAATTATTGAAGAAAACTTCCCAAATCTAAAGAAAGAGATGCCCATGAACATACAAGAAGCCTACAGAACTCCAAATAGACTGGACCAGAAAAGAAATTCCTCCCGACACATAATAATCAGAACACCAAATGCACTAAATAAAGATAGAATACTAAAAGCAGTAAGGGAAAAAGGTCAAGTAACATATAAAGGCAAGCCTATCAGAATTACACCAGATTTTTCACCAGAGACTATGAAAGCCAGAAGAGCCTGGACAGATGTTATACAGACACTAAGAGAACACAAATGCCAGCCCAGGCTACTATACCCAGCCAAACTCTCAATTACCATAGATGGAGAAACCAAAGTATTCCACGACAAAACTAAATTCACCCATTATCTCTCCACGAATCCAGCCCTTCAAAGGATAATAACAGAAAAAAACCAATACAAGGACGGGAACCACGCCCTAGAAAAAACAAGAAGATAATCCCTCAACAAACCTAAAAGAAGACAACCACAAGAACAGAATGCCAACTTTAACAACAAAAATAACAGGAAGCAACAATTACCTTTCCTTAATATCTCTTAATATCAATGGACTCAATTCCCCAATAAAAAGACATAGACTAACAGACTGGCTACACAAACAGGACCCAACATTCTGCTGCTTACAGGAAACCCATCTCAGGGAAAAAGACAGACACTACCTCAGAGTGAAAGGCTGGAAAACAATTTTCCAAGCAAATGGTCTGAAGAAACAGGCTGGAGTAGCCATTCTAATATCGGATAAAATCGACTTCCAACCCAAAGTTATCAAAAAAGACAAGGAGGGACACTTCATACTCATCAAAGGTAAAATCCTCCAAGAGGAACTCTCAATTCTGAATATCTACGCTCCAAATGCAAGGGCAGCCACATTCATTAAGGACACTTTAGTAAAGCTCAAAGCACACATTGCACCTCACACAATAATAGTGGGAGACCTCAACACACCACTTTCATCAATGGACAGATCGTGGAAACAGAAACTAAACAGGGACACAGTGAAACTAACAGAAGTTATGAAACAAATGGACCTGACAGATATCTACAGAATATTTAATCCTAAAACAAAAGGATATACCTTCTTCTCAGCACCTCACGGGACCTGCTCCAAAATTGACCATATAATTGGTCACAAAATAAGCCTCAACAGATACAAAAATATTGAAATTGTCCCATGTATCCTATCAGACCACCATGGCCTAAGACTGATCTTCAATAACAACATTAAGAATGGAAAGCCAACATTCACGTGGAAACTGAACAACACTCTTCTCAATGATACCTTGGTCAAGGAAGGAATAAAGAAAGAAATTAAAGACTTTTTAGAGTTTAATGAAAATGAAGCCACAACGTACCCAAACCTTTGGGACACAATGAAAGCATTTCTAAGAGGGAAACTCATAGCTCTGAGTACCTCCAAGAAGAAACGGGAGAGAGCACATACTAGCAGCTTGACAACACATCTAAAAGCTCTAGAAAAAAAGGAAGCAAATTCACCCAAGAGGAGTAGACGGCAGGAAATAATCAAACTCAGGGGTGAAATTAACCAAGTGGAAACAAGAAGAACTATTCAAAGAATTAACCAAACGAGGAGTTGGTTCTTTGAGAAAATCAACAAGATAGATAAACCCTTAGCTAGACTCACTAGAGGGCAAAGGGACAAAATCCTAATCAACAAAATCAGAAATGAAAAGGGAGACATAACAACAGATCCTGAAGAAATCCAAAACACCATCAGATCCTTCTACAAAAGCTTATACTCAACAAAACTGGAAAACCTGGACGAAATGGACAAATTTCTGGACAGATACCAGGTACCAAAGTTGAATCAGGATCAAGTTGACCTTCTAAACAGTCCCATATCCCCTAAAGAAATAGAAGCAGTTATTAATAGTCTCCCAACCAAAAAAAGCCCAGGACCAGATGGGTTTAGTGCAGAGTTCTATCAGACCTTCAAAGAAGATCTAATTCCAGTTCTGCACAAACTATTTCACAAGATAGAAGTAGAAGGTACTCTACCCAACTCATTTTATGAAGCCACTATTACTCTGATACCTAAACCACAGAAAGATCCAACAAAGATAGAGAACTTCAGACCAATTTCTCTTATGAATATCGATGCAAAAATCCTTAATAAAATTCTCGCTAACCGAATCCAAGAACACATTAAAGAAATCATCCATCCTGACCAAGTAGGTTTTATTCCAGGGATGCAGGGATGGTTTAATATACGAAAATCCATCAATGTAATCCATTATATAAACAAACTCAAAGACAAAAACCACATGATCATCTCGTTAGATGCAGAGAAAGCATTTGACAAGATCCAACACCCATTCATGATAAAAGTTTTGGAAAGATCAGGAATTCAAGGCCCATACCTAAACATAATAAAAGCAATCTACAGCAAACCAGTAGCCAACATCAAAGTAAATGGAGAGAAGCTGGAAGCAATCCCACTAAAATCAGGGACTAGACAAGGCTGCCCACTTTCTCCCTACCTTTTCAACATAGTACTTGAAGTATTAGCCAGAGCAATTCGACAACAAAAGGAGATCAAGGGGATACAAATTGGAAAAGAGGAAGTCAAAATATCACTTTTTGCAGATGATATGATAGTATATATAAGTGACCCTAAAAATTCCACCAGAGAACTCCTAAACCTGATAAACAGCTTTGGTGAAGTAGCTGGATATAAAATTAACTCAAACAAGTCAATGGCCTTTCTCTACACAAAGAATAAACAGGCTGAGAAAGAAATTAGGGAAACAACACCCTTCTCAATAGTCACAAATAATATAAAATATCTCGGCGTGACTCTAACTAAGGAAGTAAAAGATCTGTATGATAAAAACTTCAAGTCTCTGAAGAAAGAAATTAAAGAAGATCTCAGAAGATGGAAAGATCTCCCATGCTCATGGATTGGCAGGATCAACATTGTAAAAATGGCTATCTTGCCAAAAGCAATCTACAGATTCAATGCAATCCCCATCAAAATTCCAACTCAATTCTTCAACGAATTAGAAGGAGCAATTTGCAAATTCATCTGGAATAACAAAAAACCTAGGATAGCAAAAACTCTTCTCAAGGATAAAAGAACCTCTGGTGGAATCACCATGCCTGACCTAAAGCTTTACTACAGGGCAATTGTGATAAAAACTGCATGGTACTGGTATAGAGACAGACAAGTAGACCAATGGAATAGAATTGAAGACCCAGAAATGAACCCACACACCTATGGTCACTTGATCTTCGACAAGGGAGCTAAAACCATCCAGTGGAAGAAAGACAGCATTTTCAACAATTGGTGCTGGCACAACTGGTTGTTATCATGTAGAAGAATGCGAATCGATCCATACTTATCTCCTTGTACTAAGGTCAAATCTAAGTGGATCAAGGAACTTCACATAAAACCAGAGACACTGAAACTTATAGAGGAGAAAGTGGGGAAAAGCCTTGAAGATATGGGTACAGGGGAAAGATTCCTGAACAGAACAGCAATGGCTTGCTCTGTAAGATCGAGAATTGACAAATGGGACCTAATGAAACTCCAAAGTTTCTGCAAGGCAAAAGACACCGTCAATAGGACAAAAAGACCACCAACAGATTGGGAAAGGATCTTTACCTATCCTAAATCAGATAGGGGACTAATATCCAACATATATAAAGAACTCAAGAAGGTGGACTTCAGAAAATCAAATAACCCCATTAAAAAATGGGGCTCAGAACTGAACAAAGAATTCTCACCTGAGGAATACCGAATGGCAGAGAAGCACCTGAAAAAATGCTCAACATCCTTAATCATCAGGGAAATGCAAATCAAAACAACCCTGAGATTCCACCTCACACCAGTCAGAATGGCTAAGATCAAAAATTCAGGTGACAGCAGATGCTGGCGTGGATGTGGAGAAAGAGGAACACTCCTCCATTGTTGGTGGGATTGCAGGCTTGTACAACCACTCTGGAGATCAGTCTGGCGGTTCCTCAGAAAACTGGATATAGTACTACCGGAGGATCCAGCAATACCTCTCCTGGGCATATATCCAGAAGATGCCCCAACTGGTAAGAAGGACACATGCTCCACTATGTTCATAGCAGCCTTATTTATAATAGCCAGAAGCTGGAAGGAACCCAGATGCCCCTCAACAGAGGAATGGATACAGAAGATGTGGTACATCTACACAATGGAGTACTACTCAGCTATTAAAAAGAATGAATTTATGAAATTCCTGGCCAAATGGATGGACCTGGAGGGCATCATCCTGAGTGAGGTAACACATTCACAAAGGAACTCACACAATATGTACTCACTGATAAGTGGATATTAGCCCAAAACCTAAGATACCCAAGATATAAGATACAATTTCCTAAACACATGAAACTCAAGAAAAATGAAGACTGAAGTGTGAACACTATGCCCCTCCTTAGAAGTGGGAGCAAAACACCCTTGGAAGGAGTTACAGAGACAAAGTTTGGAGCTGAGATAAAAGGATGGACCATGTAGACACTACCATATCCGGGGATCCATCCCATAATCAGCTTCCAAATGCTGACACCATTGCATACACTAGCAAGATTATGCTGAAAGGACCCTGATATAGCTGTCTCTTGTCAGAGTATGCCTGGGCCTAGCAAGCATAGAAGTGGATGCTCACAGTCGGCTATTGGATGGATCACATGGCCCCCAATGAAGGAGCTAGAGAAAGTACCAAAGAAGCTAAAGGGATCTGCAACACTATAGGTGGAACAACATTATGACCTAACCAGTACCCCGGAGCTCTTGACTCTAGCTGCATATGCATCAAAAGATGGCCTAGTCGGCCATCACTGGAAAGAGAGGCCCATTGGACACGCAAACTTTATATGCCCCAGTACAGGGGAACGCCAGGGCCATAAAAGGGGAGTGGGTGGGTAGGGGAGAGGGGGTGGGTGGCTATGGGGGACTTTTGGTATAGCATTGCAAATGTAAATGAGCGAAATACCTAATAAAAAATGGAAAAAAAAAAAAAAAGAAAAACCAAAACTAAACAGAAAGAAAACTCTTTTATTCAATTACAGTCAATTCAAACTGTACCTTCCTGTGTGGTTTTCTTTTTTTTTGCTCTACTTACTCTTTTCCTGTCATGGCATCTGCATTCCAAGTTAAGTTTTGGAAAGCTGTCTACCAACGAACAGAGTCACTAGTCCTCCTAATCTTGGGACTATCAATCAAGACCTCATTTGTTAGGGAACTAATATTTCCACATCACTTCTAGATAGCAATAAGATTCTTATGATTCCCCTCTTTAAAATATGCACAATATCATGTAATATCATTTTAACTTCATTGTGACCATGGCTCTACGTATGCTTATACTTGAGAAAGATGCTGAAAGCAAGCATACGACATATATGAAAAGGTAGATGGGATATTCTTGATCAGAGATGTTGTATTTTATATGAGCATTTTCCTTTATCTCTATCTAGCTCTTTATTTTAGCTTCTCTGTGCACTTTGTTAGATGGTTGCTGTGGTGTTCTTGTCTTCTTTGCTCCAAGGGCCTGTGCAGTGGGTCAGGTAGCTCAAACCTGCACATTACCATAACTATTGGCACTTGGCTTCAAACACCCATTGTTTTATCCGGTGACTCATATACCTAATAGTCTGTGTAATTTTAAATTGTAATACTTTCAATATGTTAATGGACTGTTGGTAGAAAAGCAATCATCCCTACGTTCTATAGAGTTTCTACTACCGTGTTATCAGAGAACACACAGGAGGGAAGGGAGCTCAAGGCAGAAGGTAGCTCTGCACTTATAAACTAGCTTTTGTTTGACTGGAGCTGTAGAAGAAAACTGACTATATATGTGAAACTATTATGTTTGTTTATGTTTAGCAGGAATGTAAGAGGGATGGTAGTTATTCATAAATTAGTGAACACATTTGTCTAAAAAGCACACATGAACCTTCTAGAACTCACAGAGCAAACTCATATGTCCTCTCAAGCCATAGTCTTCAACTATGTCCACCTGAATACTAATACTTGTGGTAGATATTGAGAACCACCACCCCCCCCCCCCCAGGACCTTTACCACTACCTGTCTTCCAGTGTCACCTGCTTCAGAGCCAAGAACAATAAAAGCTCCCTTCCCCACAGCTGTGCACATCTCAAGGAGACTCACATCCCATAACTGTTGGGCAGATAGGTGGTCACTGCAACTCCATGCAGAGCAACACTAGTTCTCCATGAAGCTGGGAGAGGTTTCCACACACCTGCATTGGTACTCAACCTCTTCCTTGACTCAATCCTGCATCCTTTCCTTCCACAGTGAAATTCCAGACACAAAGCTTGTGGCTTCCAGGAAAAGTTAAAACTCAAGTTGCACTCAAGAGCAAATCTCCTCTTCCTGAAACATTAGAGAGCTATTTCTTATAACTCTGGTATAACTCAGCCTGGTAACAATAAATGTCTGTCTAGCCACTTATAGTATATGATACATTATAACATCTAGAGCTGCCATTTTCAATGTCCTACATTACTCAGATATAAGTATCAAGATTTTATTAATTACTTTTCTTTTCTGTTGTTTTTTTGTTTTTGTTTTTTGAGACAGGGTTTCTCTGTATAGCCCTGGCTGTCCTGGACCTCACTTTGTAGACCAGGCTGGCCTCGAACTCAGAAATCTGCCTGTCTCTGCCTCCCAAGTTCTGGGATTAAAGGCGTGCACCACCACGCCTGGCTACTTTTCTTTTTGCAGGGACCAAATACCTGACAAAAACTGTTAAGGGAGGAAGTTCTATTTTGGCTTACATTTTGAGGACAAACAATCTGTCATAGTGGAGAAGGCTTGGCCACAGGCAATGGCTAATCACACTGAGTTCATAGTTAAGAAGCAGAGATAAAACAGAAAGTTGAGTCTGCCAGCCTATAAAACCTAAAGGCCAGGCCTCCAGTGGTCAACTTCTCCCAGCAAAGTTGCATTTTCTAAAGGTGCAACAAATCTCCCATGTCCCCAGTTTAAATACATGAAGTCTCATCAACATGGTGACATAAAAAAGACCTAACAAGGACAACATCAATCTACATGCTAATGTGGAAGGCAGAAATCTCAAGAGTCCGCATCCCTAGACAATGATCTACAGGCAACTGAGGAATGCTGGGAGCAAAAGAAATTATATCCACCAGGGAAGAGCCCCCAATTGGTTATCTAATACCAAGTTGTCAGCCCTGAAGTCATATACATACAAACAACATACAGTCTAAGCAGGTTGTACTCATGTATTTAGGAATATTGAAGAAATGGAGGAAACAGTTTGAGAGAACAAAGCAAAGTATATGGGAATGACTGGAGAAAGAAAGCTAACAGGGAGGGAGGATGATGTAATTACATTTTAATTAAAAAAAAAACTGTAAACAAAAGAGTTCAAACACAAGACCCTGTATTAGGCCTCCACATCCAACCCACAGCACAGATCAACTCACTCTAGTACTAGATCCAAGAAATCAGACTTTTCAAAAGCTTTCCACAGGAGTCTCAAGTGCAACCAAAGTTTAGAAGACTTAGTACTCTAGACTTTGAAGAAGACTGTACAATTAAATAAAGCCGACGGAAGGGTTCTGCTGTGTGTGCCTGGCCTTATACATGCTAAGATATGATCCCACCTTCTGCCCTGTCAACCATGCTGCTCACATGCAGCATGGCTCCTACTGCACCAAGTAAACGATGTGTGCAGCCGACCAAGGTGTAGGACTAGACACTCTTCGTCTCCTCTCTTGAAGGCACTTACACCTGGCCTGCAATATTGGCATTTTCTTTTCCAACTACAGTATTTCATGAGTAAACCATGCAAAAAAGCATCCCATGTTTATCCACCCCACCACCAAATCTCACCATTGCTGCTCCCCCAACTACTTTTAGCCTTCCGGCTCCTGAATCATTTTTCTGTACCATGTTTTCAGGTCCTTTAACACACTTGAAGGATCCATGATGCATCCTCTTACTACTTTCTCACCCACTACTTCCCTGTGAATCTTCTCTAATAAGATTATTCCAAACTTTATTCCAAACTTTTAATCAAAGCTACTCATAGCAAGACCTCAGCGGAATTTGTATTGACTCTCTGCCCTCAGGAAGGACCATCAGGAAGCATCCTCAGAAGGAGAAGCCCACCACGTCTATCTCAAGACCCTATCTCAAGTCTGGAACTCTGGAGAGCAAAGACTCTTTGCCTAATCTGGAGGTCACTATCATCTTCACTGATTCTTGTCACCTTCTCAAACTCTTCACATTACTTCACTGATGGGCCCATCTTTTATCTTTGCCATATGTTGTTCTTGGGGAACTATCCAGGTTTTCTGTCATTAAATACTACATTTGCTTGATACACTCAGTATTCCAAGTTTATCATCTCAGCTATCCATTTCCATTGTCACTTGAATATATTATTATTTAACACTTTTCACAATAAAAACACAACATTATTTCTCTTCTAATTTCCCCAGTCTTCTCAAACTGTAAACTTGATGAGACTATACTACAACTCTCACTCTTATCAAAATCTTTAAAGTCAATCTGAAGTAATCCCTTCAAATCTGTGACATAAAATCTGCCAATGCTACTTTAAAATATATTTTTAAGAAATAGCACACCTTTAATCCCAGGACTTGGGAGGCAAAGGCAGGCAGATTTCTGAGTTCGAGGCCAGCCTGGATTACAAAGTGAGTTCCAGAACAGTCAGGGCTATACAGAGAAACCCTGTCTTGAAAAACCAAAAAAAAGAAAAGGAAGGGAAAGAAAAGAAAAGGAGAGGAGAGGAGAGGAGGGGAGGGGAGGGGAGGGGAGGGGAGGGGAGGGGAGGGGAGGGGAGGGGAGGGGAGGACAGGAGAGGAGAGGAGAGGAGAGGAGAGGAGAGGAGAGGAGAGGAGAGGAGAGGAGAGGAGAGGAGAGGAAAGGAGAGGAAAGGAGAGGAAAGGAGAGGAAAGGAGAGGAAAGGAGAGGAAAGGAGAGGAAAGGAGAGGAAAGGAGAGGAAAGGAGAGGAAAGGAGAGGAAAGGAGAGGAAAGGAGAGGAAAGGAGAGGAAAGGAGAGGAAAAGAAAAGAAAAGAAAAGAAAAGAAAAGAAAAGAAAAGAAAAGAAAAGAAAAGAAAAGAAAAGAAAAGAAAAGAAAAGAAAAGAAAAGAAATATATAGAATAAGGTTGCTTCCCATTTCTGCCCTGTTACCACCCTAACTACTCTATGGCCTCTTGAAATAAATCTCAATGTTATTGGTGGTTTATTGACCTACTTTTCTTGCCTCAGGTTAGCTGGCTGGTTCCAGGTCTCCCCCAAGAACAGCTAGCTTCTGGAATACATAGGCCATTTGTACTTTGTGATGTCAATCTCTCCTACTGGGCTATGGGCTGGTTCTTAGTTAGACCTCTATGGGGATTCATAGTTCAGTGACTAAACCAATTTTAAGTTTTCGATAAATGGTAAGTGGATAAATAATGAAATGGATGAATGCTACAATATAGACCACAACGAATAAAGAGATTTATAGATCTGCTTGGCAGAAAATTCAAGGGGTTATTATTAGCTCCACTCACTGGGCATGCCAACTGGAAAGAATGTCATACCTGCTTTGACATATTCATTTTTCTCCTGGATTTGGTTGGCAGAATTGAATCGTCGTTCTCCTTTCCAGAGGCTGATTAATTTAAGCAAAAGGGCATGTGTGGTGACCCACACAGCACACTGCCCAAGTCATTTGACTCCAATAATTCAATATGTACAAAGAAATTCTGTTGAAACAAGAAAGGTGCTAATGAAGCTAGCAAAAATCAATCCTGAAAGTTTGAAAGTCCTAGGTTTTTTAATGATCTCAAAATTGTTCATAAACAGATTAGGTAGCTCTGACATATTCCTGGATAACTCAAGTTGGCAGAATGTAATCTTTTTAAAGTTTTAATCACATTTATTGTTTATTTTCAATGCAAGACTACCTGATAATAGCTCACAGGGGCTTACACCTGGCCCAAATTAAAATTTACATGCATTTATTTCCCCAAAGGCAGTGACTGCATGCTTTGCATTCTCGTTCATTCTCAGCAGGCTTACTCAAGATTGTTTTGAATCTGAGTTTTATAATTAGGACTTAACATTTAAATCACATTCAGGAATCTGTGCATATGGTTAAGCAGACTGTCAGAATAAATTATGACCTTACCAAATAGTAATCTGCTTGTATCTTCTCCCAAATGCACTTGCTTAGATTCCCTAGCCATAGTTTACCCCTCATCCAACTCAGGACACTTGTCCACTGTGATGGCACTTTTGCCAACTTGTCATTCTGTTCCAGGACTTTCAGCCTTAGTGATATATTATAGATCTGCAGCAGGAGGGAAACTTTCACTAAAGTGCCTAATGTGCTTCTTTATGTAAATATTATTAACCATACATGTCTGTCTCTATTGATGTACCATATCATAGATTATGAGTCTTCAATATTCTTGAGTAGGTGATCCTACAATGCATTGGGATAAACTGAGGTTCAGGGAACTTAAGTGATTCTACATTTACCCCTAATCAGTGGCAGACTGGACTATAAATCCAGGAGCCTTTCCAAAACTACCAACCACAACTCTGCACTAGATGCCAGAACGCCTTGACTTTTCTGATTGTTTGTTCAGGATTTTGTTTTCTTATTTAGCTTTATTTTTTGAAGGGCTCAGGATCAAATCCAAGGTCTTCTGCATATAAGACAAAAAACTCTAGCACTAAACTACATGCCTTCTCAGTTTTGTTGTTGCTGTTGTTGTTTAGTTGGCAGTACAGGTTTGTTTCTTTTTGTGTTTGTTGGATCTCATTATGTATCCCTGGCTATAGAGCTGGAATTAAGAACGGAAATCAGTGGGGGACCTCTCTAGGACTAACTGGATGCCTGGGACAGGGGAAGCCTCTGAGAGTCTAGGCTCTAGAGGTGACCCTAGTCGAGATTCCTAACAGTGGTAAATACAGAGACTGAAGTAGCCACCTTCTGTAGTCAGACAAGTAGAGGGAGGGGACATCAACCCATCCACAAAACCTTCAATCAAAAATTTGTTCTGCCTAGAAGATGCACAGGGATAAATATAGAGCAAAGACTGAAGTGAAAACTTAAAGGCTCTTTGGAAAAACAGTTGTGTTTGATAGTGTTTTGCTGAGGCAGACATAGGTGAAAGGAGGTTTTTCTAAAGAAGCATGTAAAAGGACACATGATGAAGGAGTCATGGTTAATGATACATATCTATTGATCCACCTTACATTGCATAGTTAAGCTCCATTTTTCAGGACTCCATAGAAAGAAATGCACCAAAAAACTTCTGGTGGTGTGCTGTGGCTTCTTGCCACTTCTTCAGACTTAAACTGATTGGCAGAGTGATGTCAGCTGAGACAGACTCATATGAAGTTTTGCTAAGTCAAGCTCACATGCTGAGAAAAGACCCATGGAAGACACATGATGTTTGGAGGGAGTATAAATAGAATTCAATGGACAGTGATGGAGCCTGAGCTTGGCTTGGTTATAGAGCTAGCTGTGCAATGCTTGTTGGCCTCTCGCCTTTGCTGATCTTTGCTTCACTGAGAGAGAGGCACAGTTCAGAACTTTTCCTGGCATTCCTTTTGTCCCTGGTCCCTCCTTGTAACTTGTGGAGAGGCTGAGGCTTGACTGAGGGAACAACCAACCAATGACTGCCCCAACTTTAGTCATCCCATGTGAGAGAGCTAACCCCTAACATTATGAATGCTCTGATATGCTTCCAGACAGGAACCTAGCATAACTGTCTCCTGAGAGACTTCATCTATCAGCAGATGAAAACAGATGCAGAGACCCACAGCCAAACACCGGGAGTGGGAAGTCTTGTGGAAGAGCAGGTGATAAAATTGAGCTGGGTAGAAGGGTCAAGGACACTATTGAGGTTTAGTCTTTTGCTGTCTATTGTAATGTTAACTGTAAGCCCCCAAGACCTGGTTGCCCCAGAGATGAGAGAGTCTGCACATAAACCCAAGTGACACTATGTGACCTTGCCTACAAGTTATTTCTGATTGGTGAATAAAGATATCAACAGCTAATACCTGGGCAGAAAAGTTGTGTATTCTGAGAACTAAATGGTCAAAGTTGGTGTAGAAACCCCATATTGCAATTAAAAACTTCTGCAAAAGGATACCACAAGACAGCCTACAGAGTCAATTAACCTGGACCCAGGGGTGTTCATAGAGACTGAACCACCATACAGGCAGCATGCAGGAGTTGGGCCTAGGTCTCATACACAATTGTGTAACTTGGTCTTCATGTGGATCCCCTAACAATTGGAATGGGGCCTGTCTCTGACTTTGCTCCCTGCCACTGGATCCCCTTCTTCTACCTGGACTTCCTTGTTAGGCCTTGTCCTTCTGAGAGAAGATGTCTCAGGGGTGGGGTGGTACCCAAAGGGGCTTCCCTTTCTCTTAAGAGAAAGAGGGGAGGTACTGGGGTGGGGAGGATTTATAAGACTGGATTGGGAAGGGGGAAACTGTGATCAGAATGTAAAGTGAATAAAAAATAAATAAATTATTGAACAAAAATATGTAGACCAGGCTGTCTGGAAACTCATAGAGATTTGCCTGTCTCTGCCTTCAAGGTACTTATACAGAAGGCATACACCCACATGCCTAGTAAGTGTTCTTAATCTATACACTATTATCAAAAGCTAGCTCCTGTGCAGAATGTTAGGGTACCAGTGTCTGTAATCCCAGCACTCTGGAAGTAAGAAAGAGGAATATCAAACTCAAGGAAAACTTGAGCCATGTATAAGCCCTTGCTTCAACAGCCAACACAGCAAGAAGTAAGCTCACCCTTGAGCCTCATTCACAATAAAGTGTGAGTGACTAGTTCTTCCCAGCTGGGTCCAGTATTTTGGAATCAAAGGAAGAAATTCAGAACATTAGCAACCAAATTTCAGACTTTAGCGATCAAGTCAAAGATAAGTGGGTTGGTGTAGGATGGAGCACAAAAGGAAAAGCTCTTCCCAATACTCCTAAAATAACATCTGGAAAGTTCTTGCAAATGTTAAACTTAGTGCCAGACTCCCACAGAAGTTAAACATCAAGTAAAGCTGCTTCAGAAAAATCTAAATTTATTCCAAAACTGAAGTCAACATATTATCAGGAAAGGTGGGGTGCTTAAAAAGTGTTGGAACAAGTAATACAAAGACAATGGGGTTCCCAGAGGGGAAAATTCCACAAATAATTACAATTCGGGTGGTTATGTTAATCACATGTGCAGTATTCTGTCACAAAAATGAGAAATTGAAAATATGCCTCTTTCTCCTAAAGGATGGCATAACCACAATCTGTATGCTTTGTTCCTGTCCATCAAAATAATGCCCCTGCTGAAATCAAGTGGCCTAAAGAGCCCCCTGACAGAGCACTGTAATCATCTTTGAACCCAGCATCTGTCCATGGGAAATACCACAGACGTTACTGACTACCTCAGCTTTTCCCTATAGTGCTTTTCCCATTTTTTGTCTTTCTGTTATGTCTTGACCTATATAGTACTATCAACTTCTCAAATGTCTTTTAATAACTTATTAAAAATTATCCATTTGTTTCTCTTATTGAAACTGTAGGATACTGAAAAAGATTAAAGTAACTAACTGAACCTGATAAAATTAGACATGCCTTCTCTTGCAGCAATGCTGGCTGTTATCTATATTTTTTTTAAATTCACAAAGTAACAGTATCTATCACTTTAATGTCACTATAAAGAAAAAGGAGGCATTGAGAAGGCTATCTAGTTATTACATAAACTGAGCAGGGAGTACATTTAAAGCCACACAATGAAAGCACAGGTCTAGGGATGTCTGAGAGAGAGGGATGTAAATGCACTCCATGCACAAGCTGACAACATAAGCAAAACCCAAGCATCTGATTTCCTAGACTATACATACAGGGAGATGAGAGTCTCAAACAGGAAGCTCCCAAGAAACTCATTGTCTAGGTAGCCCAGATTTCACAGGCCCTATCTCAGATAAGTTGGGAAGGCAAGGAGCAACAACTAAACATAGTCCTAAGAACCCTATATGAGTGTGCCACCCACACTTTCACAAAATGAGTATATATTCTTACATATTTATTTAAAATCTTCAATAAAACCCATGCTTATTAATTCATTATTCATAGCAACCAGGAAATGTAATCAACCTAGATGTCCATCAACACAAGAATGCAAAAAATAGGGTGCATATGCACAATGACATTTTGTGCAGCCATAGACAAAAATTAAATTGTGACATTTACAGGAACATAGGTGGACCTGAAAATCATATTATTACAAAAGTTTAAAAAAATATCACTCAGAAATACAGATACAATGTTTTCTCTAATATACAGAACATAGATGTGTGTATGTGTGTGTGTGTGTGTGTGTGTGTGTGTGTGTGTGTGTGTGAGAGAGAGAGAGAGAGAGAGAGAGAGAGAGAGAGAGAGAGAGAGAACTGAAATATATGTGGTTAAAAAGCAGAAGGGTGAACTTGCTGTAAGAAGGAGGGGACCCAGCTGGAGGTGTGGCACAGACTCAGGAAGGGCACTGGAGAAGGAGAATGGATGAGAACAAAGGATAGTAACAATATGTGCAAAATGACATAATGAAACCCATCATTTTGCCTACTAACCTAAAAGTTAATTTCAAAACACTAAAATCTGAGGCTGAGCATGGTTAAGTGCTACTGAAGCCTCTGTTAGTTGTGTAAACACTTAATCCAGCACTCAGAGAGCAGAAGTAATATGATCTCTGTGAGTTTGAGGCCAGCCTACCTAGCCTACAAAGCTAGTTCCAGGACACCCAGCACTATGTAGAGAGACTCTGTCTCAAAACAATACATAAATAAAATTGGGTTGGCAAGATGCTCAGCAGGTAAAGCACTTGTCACCAAGCCTGATGATCTGAATTCAGTCACAAATATCCACACAAAGAAAGAAGATAACCAGCTTCCAAAAACTGTACTTTGACCTTCACACAGATACAGTGGCACATAGGTGGTCCCTGTGCACAAATAAAAGTTTAGAGTAATAAAAAACTAAGTTCACATATTAGCTGTTCTTCTCATAAGTAAAAACTTAATAAGAATGTTTATGGTTTGTCTGTATCTGTATCTGCACACAGATTTTTACTTCTCCTTAGACATTGTAACAAGACAAGACAGTGCAGTTTCCTCACCTTGTATTCTTGATAAAGCCATTTTAAGTTTAACTAAAATTTAGTCTCCTTGATGAAGAAGTGTAGGCATAAATTTTTTGGAACCTACTTTTAATAAGTGTTCAACCTCTTCTCTAGCCCACCACCCAGCAGAGGTAGTGAAAGAGAAAAGTTATTAGGATATAGGGGAAGTGGACCTATTCAGCAATTGTTCTTTGAGGGCAAGCTTGATCTTCTTTCTGTGCAGTTCATTCCTGTAGCAACACCAAATATGACTCAGTGTAGACCAGTCATCTTGGCAGGCAGACACCAACACAAACCAGCAGCTACAGCCCAGACCAGTCCTTTCAACAGGTAGAAACCAAGCAGGAACCAGCAGCTACAGTCCAGTCCTTTCAGTGGGCAGACACCAGGCAGCTGTAGTTCAATCCTGAAGAAACCACCAGGCTCATCAACTAGCCTGAGGCTAGGCTGTTGAAGCAGCAAGCTGCTGCAGGAACCTCACAAGCAGTTCTTGGGTGAGTTTCTCTCAATGATGAACCACAAGTTGAACAACACTATGTAAAAGGAACCAATACATGTACGTCATTAGCAAAGAAAAGTGAGGAAAAACAAACCAAACCAAAACTCAGTGCTCGCCTCCCATTGTCTATAGGGTTATATTTATATTCCTTCTTCAAGTGTCATTTCATGTGTTTGCTATATCAAAACATCCTTTCACCTTTGTCTGCCTCAGGAAAACATTTTCTTGTGTGTGTTTACTTTAGCAAGACACCCTTTCACTTGTGTGCCCCAGTGAAACATCATTTGACATAATTAATTTTCCATAGAACTAGAGGTTTCTACTTCAGAGAAGCCCATGAAAATTGCCCACCTCTATTCTAGGAAGCCAAGGTCAAGATGCCCTACCTAACTTCACTTCTTGTGCAGAACCCACTCTCCCACCCCCACCCCACCCCCCATCCCTCTCACCCGCTCACATCATCTCCAGTTAACTGCTTATTTTAGCTTCTGTTAAAATGCTTGCTTGCATGAAGCTTCTTGATACCTGCAGAATGATATACCTGGATGTGATTTTTACCTTTAAAAATCCCTTAGTCTAAATGCTTAGGAATCCAAATACCTGAGTATAGTCCCAACTGGAAGGAATAAAGACTTTCAACTAGCTATAAACAGTGTGTAAGAGGGACAGATGAGCCAGAAGTGAGGAAGAGGAGAAAGAAAGTAGGATTTTTTTTTTGGAGGCGGTTTCTTGTAGCCCAGACTAGCTTCACACTCAATATAGACAACAATGAATTTGAACTCTTGATCATCTGCTTCTACCTCTTCTGTACTGAGCCTATAAGTATGCGTTCCCACAGATAGTTTTTGTTGTGCTAAGGATGAAATCCACAGCTGTGTGCATGCTAGGCAAGCTCTGTTTCAAGTTAACTACATCCTTAGCCCCAAAGTATGATTATTCTTTTCTTTAATTCAAAAAAATTGAACCCCCTGTTATATCCTTAAACCTAATCTGACTCTCAAGCCCAGGGAGGGCTGTTTGGCTGGAGGACCTCAGCTAAAAACAAGTTAGGATAACAACTGTTTATTTAGCTAACACTTTGTAGAATCTGATTTAAGCCAGGGATTTTGCAAGTAGTGGAGATGTAGCTCTTGGCTTAAATCTGAATGCAGTACACAACCTAGAATATCAGCTCATCACAAATACATTGACAGCTCTCATTCATTAACCCATCGTAATAGTGCAGAGTTTTTATCCTGCATAATTGAAGTATGCTACTCTTAAAAAGAAAAATGCCCCGGCCTGAGAGGTTTGTGTCACAGGCGCCGGCGGGAGCCTTCTTGGCTCCGGGACTCCGTGGAGGGCAGGCTGCACGGGTGACCGTGTGGAATACAGAGGCCAGCCGTTTCTGGGACGGGCGAGAGTCGCAGAGCCTCTGGGGCGGCGCCATCTTCAGCTCCAGACAGCCGGCCACCTTCCTGGTGAGAGCACGGGGGTCTGCCTGGCCTGAGAGGTTTGTGTCACAGGCGCCGGCAGGAGCCTTCTTGGCTCCGGGACTCCGCGGAGGACAGGCTGCACGGGTGACCGTGTGGAATACAGAGACCAGCCGTTTCTGGGACGGGCGAGAGTCGCAGAGCTTCTGGGGCGGCGCCATCTTCGGCTCCAGACAACCGGCCACCTTCCTGGCGAGAGCCACAGAGCTTCTGAGGCGGCGCCATCTTCGGCTCCAGATGGCCGGCCACCTTCCTGGCGAGAGCCACAGAGCTTCTGAGGCGGCAACATCTTCGACTCCAGACAACTGGCCACCTTCCTGGCCAAAGCAACACAGCTTCTGGGAAAGATCCTGTTTTGGGCCTTCACCTTCAGCCAGGAGGAGGTCCAAACACCAGATAACTGTACACCTTCCCTGAAAGAGGAGAGCTTGCCTGCAGAGACTGCTCTGACCACTGAAACTCAGAGGAGAGAGCTTGTCTCCCACGCCTGCTGATAGAGGATAACAAAATCAACAGAGGAACAATCTCTTAACAAAGACAACTATAACAACTAATTCCAGAGATTGCCAGATGGTGAAAGGTAAACGTAAGAATCCTACTAACAGAAACCAGGACCACTCACCATCATCAGAACCCAGAACGCCCACTTTGCCCAGTCCAGGACACCCTAACACACCTGAAAAGGTAGACCTGGATTTAAAAGCATATTTCATGATGATGGTAGAGGACATAAAGAAGGAATTCAATAACTCACTTAAGGAAATACAGGAGAACACTGCTAAAGAGTTACAAGTCCTTAAAGAAAAACAGGAAAACACTGCTAAAGAGTTACAAGTCCTTAAAGAAAAACAAGAAAACACAACCAAACAGGTAAAAGTCCTTATAGAAAAACAGGAAAACACATCCAAACAGGTATGGAAATGAACAAAACTAGTAGACCTAAAAAGGGAAGTAGACACAATAAAGAAAACACAAAGTGAGGCAACGCTGGAGATAGAAACCCTAGGAAAGAAATCTGGAACCATAGATGTCAGCATCAGCAACAGAATACAAGAGATGGAAGAGAGAATCTCAGGTGCAGAAGACTCCATAGAGAACATCGGCACAACAATCAAATAAAATGGAAAATGCAAAAAGATCCTAACTCAAAACATCCAGGAAATCCAGGACACAATGAGAAGACCAAACCTACGGATAATAGGAGTGGATGAGAATGAAGATTTTCAACGCAAAGAACCAGCAAACATCTTCAACAAAATTATTGAAGAAAACTTCCCAAATCTAAAGAAAGAGATGCCCATGAACATACAAGAAGCCTACAGAACTCCAAATAGACTGGACCAGAAAAGAAATTCCTCCCAACACATAATAATCAGAACATCAAATGCACTAAATAAAGATAGAATACTAAAAGCAGTAAGGGAAAAAGGTCAAGTAACATATAAAGGCAAGCCTATCAGAATTACACCAGATTTTTCACCAGAGACTATGAAAGCCAGAAGAGCCTGGACAGATGTTATACACACACTAAGAGAACACAAATGCCAGCCCAGGCTACTATACCCAGCCAAACTCTCAATTACCATAGATGGAGAAATCAAAGTATTCCACGACAAACTAAATTCACCCAATATCTCTCCACGAATCCAGCCCTTCAAAGGATAATAACAGAAAAAAACCAATACAAGGACGGGAACCACGCCCTAGAAAAAACAAGAAGATAATCCCTCAACAAAACTAAAAGAAGACAGCCACAAGAACAGAATGCCAACTTTAACAACAAAAATAACAGGAAGCAACAATTACCTGACCTTAATATCTCTTAATATCAATGGACTCAATTCCCCAATAAAAAGACATAGACTAACAGACTGGCTACACAAACAGGACCCAACATTCTGCTGCTTAAAGGAAACCCATCTCAGGGAAAAAGACAGACACTACCTCAGAGTGAAAGGCTGGAAAACAATTTTCCAAGCAAATGGTCTGAAGAAACAGGCTGGAGTAGCCATTCTAATATCGGATAAAATCGACTTCCAACCCAAAGTTATCAAAAAAGACAAGGAGGGACACTTCATACTCATCAAAGGTAAAATCCTCCAAGACGAACTCTCAATTCTGAATATCTACGCTCCAAATGCAAGGGCAGCCACATTCATTAAAGACACTTTAGTAAAGCTCAAAGCACACATTGCACCTCACACAATAATAGTGGGAGACTTCAACACACCACTTTCATCAATGGACAGATCGTGGAAAAAGAAACTAAACAGGGACACAGTGAAACTAACAGAAGTTATGAAACAAATCGACCTGACAGATATCTACAGAATATTTTATCCTAAAACAAAAGGATATACCTTCTTCTCAGCACCTCACGGTACCTTCTCCAAAATTGACCATATAATTGGTCACAAAACAGGCCTCAACAGATACAAAAATATTGAAATTCTCCCATGTATCCTATCAGACCACCATGGCCTAAGACTGATCTTCAATAACAACATAAATAATGGAAAGCCAACATTCACGTGGAAACTGAACAACACTCTTCTCAATGATACCTTGGTCAAGGAAGGAATAAAGAAAGAAATTAAAGACTTTTTAGAGTTTAATGAAAATGAAGCCACAACGTACCCAAACCTTTGGGACACAATGAAAGCATTTCTAAGAGGGAAACTCATAGCTCTGAGTACCTCCAAGAAGAAACGGGAGAGAGCACATACTAGCAGCTTGACAACACATCTAAAAGCTCTAGAAAAAAAGGAAGCAAATTCACCCAAGAGGAGTAGACGGCAGGAAATAATCAAACTCAGAGGTGAAATTAACCAAATGGAAACAAGAAGAACTATTCAAAGAATTAACCAAATGAGGAGTTGGTTCTTTGAGAAAAATCAACAAGATAGATAAACCCTTAGCCAGACTCACTAGAGGGCAAAGGGACAAAATCCTAATCAACAAAATCAGAAATGAAAAGGGAGACATAACAACAGATCCTGAAGAAATCCAAAACACCATCAGATCCTTCTACAAAAGGTTATACTCAACAAAACTGGAAAACCTGGACGAAATGGACAAATTTCTGGAAAGATACCACGTACCAAAGTTGAATCAGGATCAAGTTGACCTTCTAAACAGTCCCATATCCCCTAAAGAAATAGAAGCAGTTATTAATAGTCTCCCAGTCAAAAAAAGCCCAGGACCAGACGGGTTTAGTGCAGAGTTCTATCAGACCTTCAAAGAAGATCTAATTCCAGTTCTGCACATACTATTTCACAAGATAGAAGTAGAAGGTACTCTACCCAACTCATTTTATGAAGCCACTATTACTCTGATACCTAAACCACAGAAAGATCCAACAAAGATAGAGAACTTCAGACCAATTTCTCTTATGAATATCGATGCAAAAATCCTTAATAAAATTCTCGCTAACCGAATCCAAGAACACATTAAAGCAATCATCCATCCTGACCAAGTAGGTTTTATTCCAGGGATGCAGGGATGGTATAATATACGAAAATCCATCAATGTAATCCATCATATAAACAAACTCAAAGACAAAAACCACATGATCATCTCGTTAGATGCAGAAAAAGCATTTGACAAGATCCAACACCCATTCATGATAAAAGTGTTGGAAAGATCAGGAATTCAAGGCCCATACCTAAACATGATAAAAGCAATCTACAGCAAACCAGTAGCCAACATCAAAGTAAATGGAGAGAAGCTGGAAGCAATCCCACTAAAATCAGGGACTAGACAAGGCTGCCCACTTTCTCCCTACCTTTTCAACATAGTACTTGAAGTATTAGCCAGAGCAATTCGACAACAAAAGGAGATCAAGGGGATACAAATTGGAAAAGAGGAAGTCAAAATATCACTTTTTGCAGATGATATGATAGTATATATAAGTGACCCTAAAAATTCCACCAGAGAACTCCTAAACCTGATAAACAGCTTCGGTGAAGTAGCTGGATATAAAATTAACTCAAACAAGTCAATGGCCTTTCTCTACACAAAGAATAAACAGGCTGAGAAAGAAATTAGCGAAACAACACCCTTTTCAATAGTCACAAATAATATAAAATATCTTGGCGTGACTCTAACTAAGGAAGTGAAAGATCTGTATGATAAAAACTTCAAGTCTCTGAAGAAAGAAATTAAAGAAGATCTCAGAAGATGGAAAGATCTCCCATGCTCATGGATTGGCAGGATCAACATTGTAAAAATGGCTATCTTGCCAAAAGCAATCTACAGATTCAATGCAATCCCCATCAAAATTCCAACTCAATTCTTCAACGAATTAGAAAGAGCAATTTGCAAATTCATCTGGAATAACAAAAAACCTAGGATAGCAAAAACTCTTCTCAAGGATAAAAGAACCTCTGGTGGAATCACCATGCCTGACCTAAAGCTTTACTACAGAGCAATTGTGATAAAAACTGCATGGTACTGGTATAGAGACAGACAAGTAGACCAATGGAATAGAATTGAAGACCCAGAAATGAACCCACATACCTATGGTCACTTGATCTTCTACAAGGGAGCTAAAACCATCCAGTGGAAGAAAGACAGCATTTTCAACAAATGGTGCTGGCACAACTGGTTGTTATCGTGCAGGGTCTTCAATTCAATTCAATTGAAGAATTGAGTTGGAATTTTGATGGGGATTGCATTGAATCTGTAGATTGCTTTTGGCAAGATAGCCATTTTTACTATATTGATCCTGCCAATCCATGATCATGGGAGATCTTTCCATCTTCTGAGATCTTCTTTAATTTCTTTCTTCAGAGACTTGAAGTTCTTATCATACAGATCTTTCACTTCCTTAGTTAGAGTCACACCAAGATATTTTATATTATTTGTGACTATTGAGAAGGGTGTTGTTTGCCTAACTTCTTTCTCAGCCTGTTTATCCTTTGTGTACAGGAAAGCCATTGCCTTGTTTGAGTTAATTTTATATCCAGCTACTTCACTGAAGCTGTTTATCAGGCTTAGGAGTTCTCTGGTGGAATTTTTAGGGTCGCTTATATATACTATCATATCGTCTGCAAAAAGTGATATTTTGACTTCTTCCTTTCCAGTTTGTATTCCCTTGATCTCCTTTTGTTGTCGAATTGCTCTGGCTAGGACTTCAAGTACAATGTTGAATAGGTAGGGAGAAAGTGGGCAGCCTTGTCTAGTCCCTGATTTATTGGGATTGCTTCCAGCTTCTCACCATTTACTTTGATGTTGGCTACTGGTTTGCTGTAGATTGCTTTTATCATTTTTAGGTATGGGCCTTGAATTCCTGATCTTTTTAAGACTTTTATCATAAATCGGTGTTGGATTTTGTCAAATGCTTTCTCCGCATCTAACGAGATGATCATGTGGTTTTTGTCTTTGAGTTTGTTTATATACTGGATTACGTTGATGGATTTCCATATATTGAACCATCCCTGCATCCCTGGGATGAAACCTACTTGGTCAGGATGGATGATTGTTTTGATGTGTTCTTGGATTCGGTTAGCGAGAACTTCATTGAGGATTTTTGCATCGATATTCATAAGGGAAATTGATCTGAAGTTCTCTATCTTTGTTGGGTCTTTTTGTGGTTTAGGTATCAGAGTAATTGTGGTTTCATAGAATGAATTGGGTAGAGTACCTTCTGCTTCTATTTTGTGAAATAGTGAAGAACTGGAATTAGATCTTCTTTGAAGGTCTGATAGAACTCTGCACTAAACCCATCTGGTCCTGGGCTTTTTTTGGTTGGGAGACTATTAATGACTGCTTCTATTTCTTTAGGGGATATAGGACTGTTTAGATCATTAACCTGGTCTTAATTTAACTTTTGAACCTGGTATCTGTCTAGAAACTTGTCCATTTCATCCAGGTTCTCCAGTTTTGTTGAGTATAGCCTTTTGTAGAAGGATCTGATGATGTTTTGGATTTCTTCAGGATATGTTGTTATATCTCCCTTTTCATTTCTGATTTTGTTAATTAGGATGCTTTCCCTTTGCCCTCTAGTGAGTCTGTCGAAGGGTTTATCTATCTTGTTGATTTTCTCAAAGAACCAGCTCCTCGATTGGTTGATTCTTTGAATAGTTCTTCTTGTTTCCACTTGGTTGATTTCGCTCCTGAGTTTCTTTATCTAAAGAAGTTTCAGGACTTTTATAATACAATTATATTCCCACAAATCTGTAAATCATATTCTCAAAAGCTCTGTTTTCCAAGCTACATCTCTTGGCTCAAACTGTACACACATAGGAAGGGCAACACTATATTCTGACACTCAAAGTCATCTTGCTATCTTCAGATTCAACCTGTATGCCATGCACGTACTCTTGCATGCCTCTGCTTACAAATGATGAACACAAGCTTTTAGGAAACCAAAATCCAAAGCAGAGTGTCCAAAACACAAATTTATCCTCTATTTCTGTTTATATTTTAAAACAGAATTGCTAGCTTTTTAAAATAAGGCTTGTAACTGTTTTCCTTGTTCAGTCTTGTATAGGTAAGAAGAAAGACATTAGACAGATTTACAAGAATTCAAATAGTTGACAGGAATGCTGAACTGTCTGAACCCAAGGAGGCCTGGATGTGACCAGGGTGCTCCATCTTGGATCTGCTCTTAAGCCTGCTGCACTCTTGTTGATAATCTATTCAGTTTTCATATTTACATAACAAATCCCCTGGTTGGTTTAACTCCAATCACACACTTCCTTTCTTTGATCTTTCAAAATGTATAGCTACTACTTCACAAGATAAATAAATCTTGTAAAGCCAAAGGCTGGACTGATGCCAGGCAACTGGAAATGGATGCCCATCCCACTCTAAATCTCCAGGTTCCCAAGTTCTCATATATTCTTCTCTCACACACAAAAAACCTCTCCATTCAACATTTCATGATTGTTCAGATATTGAAAAAGACTCCAAATTCTCCCAAAAGGGAAAATCCATAGTTGGTAAGTTTCTGGTAAAGTAGAGCCAAAAATAGCAAGGGATTCACTTCTTACCTAAAAACAGATGCCAAGTCAAAGCAATGTACCAGAACCCAAAACACACTAACCACAACCAATCAAACAGTACCAAAGTGAAACTGGACCTCTTCACATGACTTAAAATACTACTGGCACCTTACTGCTGTTTTCCTAAAAGTCTGAAGGCTTGGGATATAGTTCAGTCAGTGCAATCTTTGCTTAGCTTATATAATCTCTAGCATCCCAAAAACTGGGTATAATAGCATCTACCTGTATCATTGTACTCTAGTGATAAAGGCCAAAGGGTCAGGAATTCACTGTACTCTTTAGTTACATAGCGAATTTAAGGCCAGCCTTGAATACTTAAAACTGTATTTCAATAAAAACTTGAAGTCTTTCAAGCAATGGCTCAGTTTAAGAGCTCATGAACAATCATGAGTACCGGCGTTCAAATCCTAGCACACATGTAACAAGCTGGCCACCCCCACACACACAATCTCCTGTAACTCTACCACAAGGAGGCAAGCGGCAGAGGGATTGTTAGGACTTACACCTGTCTTACTCAGGTTTACAATGATTCTCTAGGAAGAATGTCCCACATCCACTCATTGTGGAAGCTGCCTGGCACTGGAAACCTAGCCAACTACCCAAGGCTAGTGAAGTCATGGACCTTGGAGGAGAACCTACCACCACTTTACTAAATCAGCATGATCTCTAACTGCACTCTCAATATCTGTCCATATGCCCACAGATAAGTGTAGTTCTCATCCTTCATCAAGGAAACTTGTTGATGCAAATGACGGAGACCACTACCGAAAAGTATAGCAAATCAAAATGTAGGATTGCAGAGCCCAGTTCCAACTGGTACATCTTTACCATAACTCCTGCACCTAAGGCTCAGGTATCATTACAGAAGAGGGAGTGGAAAGAGTATTTGAGAGAAACAGGGAGTTTGCTATGAGGTTGTACCACTGAGAAATGCCAGAAGCCACACCCATAACTACCAACTATGACCTCTACAAAGACATCACTGATAGATGTGCTACTGTGGATGGGGGAGGGGAGCCCAGGAAGCCTCAACCCTACCCAAAGAACTACAGGCTACGAAGGAATGCGGAGAACAGGAGAAAGAGTCTTTCCAGGGAAAAACTCAACAATTGGTTATTCAATACCAAATGGTCAGATCTGAAAATAAACATACAAGTAACATTATATAGACTGAGCCAGACACACACACACACACACACACACACACACACACTGTATTTAGGAATTATTTCAACAGTTGAAGAAAAACTTCATGAATTTGAAAGAGAACCAGAATGATACATGGGAAGGTCTGAGAAAAATAAAAGGAAGAGAGAAATAGTGTAAGTATGTTATAATCACAAAAAAATTAAGGAGTTAAAAGACAAACTAAAAAGAATAAATGAAAAAAAAAAATGTCCCACCAAAATACCAGCCAGCAGGGGGAGCCCAAGCAAAATTCTAAAATGGTGACAGTACTGATAACATACTAGCCAGCAGAAGTTCTGCAAACATGAGCTTTGTTATTCGGCAGAACAGTATATATTCAGCACTCCATGGACTAAGAGGATAAAGACGAAGACAGGGAGCACAGAGCCAGAGCCAGAGCCAGAGCCAGAGCCAGCTTTGTTTCTGTGCCTGCTCTCTGCCTCAACTAGCTGATTAGGTTAATTACTGCTCAGCCTCGGCTTTGCTGTATCTTTAAAGAGGCAGATAAAAGATATTTTACAACTGTCACAACCTATCTCTAGTGCTTGAAGACCTACCAGCTCTATTGTGGCATCTCTTGTAAAAGAAATCTGAATCTAACATCAAAAACTCTCTAAAGCCATTTCATTCTTTTCAATAAATATTTAAGATATTTTATCATCATCATCCTTCCTCCTCATCTTCCTCCTCCTCCTTCTTCTTCTTCCTCCTCCTCGTTCTCTCTCTCTCTCTCTCTCTCTCTCTTTCTTTTCTTTCTCTTTTTTAAAAAAATGTGACCATATCCTTGAGGCAGAAGAAAATTCTATATCTTCATGAGCTGGCAGGTCTTCTTTGAAACACAAAGAATTCCTAACTTCTAACCTTGGCAGGGACCCTTTTTCCTCCCCCTTTTCCTGTTGTGAAAACCCTCTGAAGTCTTGTCTGTAGACTAATGTAGAAAACACGGCTGTGTACAAAGGCTGCTTGTCACCTCTGAATGTACTCCATCAGCATGCTGCCTGCCACTTCATGTTGTTTAGCATCACGGACTGCTTTGCAGAAGGACACCGACGCCCACATCTATCTCCTTGAGACAGGCAGAGAAAGAAATCCTTTTTCCTGTCTCCAAAAGGACTGACAAGCTTTTAGTAGTGTTTATCTTCACTGAAGGATGATAACCTTGGATGTGAAAGTTGGAAGAGACTGATAGGATTAAGCTCCCTCATCTGCATTCCCCAGTTTTCTTTGGGGGGGGTAAAAGGCTGAAGCTTGTCTTTTTACTTGTTCACATGGATCTTTCTAAACTTAAAGTTATATTTATATACCAAAAAACAAGTATATCACTGTATGAAAATTTTGCAAAAAAAATGAGATTTTTTTTTGGTAAACCTAAAATTCTTTTAATGGATTATACATTCAGTATTTTTCCGTACTGTCCATCACTCCTCCCATATTATCCACATGGTTCTGTCTGAACTGGTATTTTGAGACTCCATATCATGTCATAGTTACACAGTCTTGAAGGTCCTCTGATTGAAGTCAAGTCTAAGGACTATTATTATTTACACTGGATTGACTCAAGGGCAATATAATCTCCCCTGATTGTTGTCAATTCTATGAACTAGATGATTATTTACACCGGATTGACTCAAGGGCAAAGATGGGTAAAACTGGTGTTCCACCATTAACTTGTATATTAGGATTCTCTTGTAATCTAGATTGTGACCTAGAGTCAATATTACCAAAGTTCAATAGGTACAGCTGTATCTACTAGGTGGACAGTGTGATTTACCAGAGGACTGTTTACAGAAAGGACTGTGAAACCCCTAAGAAAGAATAAAAACCCAGGTACTGAACTTTGACTCAGAGGAGAACCCTTTTTCTGACTCCAGTGTCATATTTGTTCCAGCTCACCAAGATTTCCGGTCTACTGCATAAAGAACACTACATGAACAACAACTGTGCCTAGGCCTTGGACTCCAGCAGGAACCTCATTGAGCTTTAAGGGAGCACTGTGGTTTCTAGTGAGTGATTGGCAGTGGGCTTCTAAGCCCAGCAGCAGCTGGGTACAGGTGAATTGTCAGGCAAGGCTCAGGTTAAGCTCTGCAGTTCATTCCAGGCAGAAAGGCACAGGCCTTGCCAAATAAATAAATAAATAAATAAATAAATAAATAATCACATGAAAGGGGTCCTTGAAGGCACCTCTATGAATCTCCTCCTCTCCATTTCCTTAGGAGTACTGAGCCATTCCAAGATCTGTGGCAGGAATGAATTCTCAGATTACAAGGGTGAGATCCGAATGGGGCCTCAGAGGTGGCTTTACACTGGACTGGTTCCTCTCTACAGTTACTTGACTGCCAACAGAGATTGAGTCAGCATTGCCCACAGACAAGCTTTGAGCTTGTTTTTTGTTCCCAAGTGGACAAAATCGTCTTGTGGTCTTAATCTGACCTTCAGGGGGTGTTTAGCTGTCTGGGCTTTGGCCTTGAATTTCTTCACAAGACTATCTAAAAGTTATCCTATCTGGTTTTGTCTTAGAAATCGAGATTGCATCCTCAGTGTGTTATCCTAATGAAACACAAGGCCTCTCTTGTTCTTTTCAAACCATTTGTACAGACCATGAAGGCCATTCTTCACTCTGAATTATTTTTTATTCATCCACCTTTCAAACTTCACAAAATAAGCATTAAATCTTACAGATATGTTAGGGAACAAGATTTATTTTATTTGGTAAACTTAATGTAAATTATGACTATTTTTTAAATAACCTAATATAAAGCATAATGAGATTAGTGAAACTCCATGACCAGGCTTTAAGACACAAAGTAACAATTTCAAGTTAATTTTTAAAATTATTTTATTATTACTATTACTATTATTGTTGTCTTTGCATGTAAGTGTGTGTGTATATGTGTGTGTGAGAGTGGGTATATTTGTGTACTAGCATGAAAAAACCATAGGTCATGTGTAGATGTCAGAGGACAGATGGGGAAGTTACTTTTCTCCTTCCACCATGGTTTCAAGAGCTTGAACTTGGGTTATCAGTTTTACAGGATATCCTAGTTAGGTTTCTGCTGCTGTGATAAAACCATGACCAAAAACAACTTGGGAAAAAGGGTATATTTTCACTTATATGTTCTAATCATTGAGAGAAGACAGAACAGGAACTCAAGACAGGAATCTGGATTCAGGAACTGAAGCTAAGATCAAGGAGCAATGCTGCTTACTAGCTTTCTGTCCCTGGCTTGCTTAGCTTTTTGTTCTATACAACCCAGGATGAGAATGAGGAGGAGGAAGATGAGGAAGGAGGGGACGAGAATTGTCAAGCAGGAGGGAAGAGCAGGAAATGGGTTTTGAGTGCCTGGAACTCATTAAACATGTTTTTTATCAAGCACAGAGCTTCTTCTCTTGAGGTCTGAGAGTCTAGCAAGTTATAATCCCAAAACCAGCTTAGAGATGTGCAAGGTCAAATTGCCACTGGCATCAACCCCAGGAGATTTTAATGAACTCTGGGCATTAGGCAGTGAGGCGCTTTCCTCTGATATGATGCAGCCATATCTGTGATGGGAGTGCCAGCACCACGTGAAGAGAGCCTTTGTCGGTCTTCACAGCCACACAGGCCGTGGCATTTAAGGTTTTCCTCTTTGTAAGTCCTTCCCTTCAATTTCTACTAAAGTAACATTTAAAGAAAGAAATACTTAACTTTCCTTTGATCAGAAGGAAAATTGTATTTTATTTGGACTGAAATAAATTTAAAACTATCTCTGCCAAAATAATACATTTTAAAATAACATAAAAGCTAGCAAATCATGCTTGCTCTCCCCAATCCCCGTGATGCGCATAGCTCCACAGTACTTAATTGCTTCCACAGGCAGAGCCTAGGATTTGAAAACTGTATGGCAGTCGTGTGAGGCTGTTTTACATAAAAGGATAAGACAGAAAGCTGTCTCCTTGCTCTGTCCTGCAGTCTTTCTTCTGTAAATTTACCCTTCTTTATGCTAGCTTTAATTCCCTGCCAGAAGGAGAGGAATCTTGCCCTTTTTTCTTCCTCTCTGCCAAACTCTTATTGATCAGTTGGTGATGAGTTAGGAAGAGCTTGATGAGAAAGCCACTGTCTAGGCCTTCAATGTCAAGATCAAGGAAAGCTTATAAAGAGACGCCTTTCATCTGTTCCTAAATCAGGGCCTTAGGTAATCAGTTTGTGTCCAGAGGCAATGAGTCCCCCAGAAGAGGGTCTGTGACTCGGAGAACTCTGGCCCATGTTTTGTCAGCTCATTAAGGATATGGTCTGCCACAAAGTGACTTTTGAACACACTAAGTAGGAAGAATCAAATGGTTTCTGTAGTGACAAGGTCAACTGGATCAGAGCTTGAGCCTGGAAATAAATCAGATACTGAAGAAGTAAACAAAGCAGAAGCTGAAGACACATTGGTTACAGACAGAGGCTTTTATCTGTCAGCCAGCAAGCCGCCAATGCTTTTTACACATTGGCGTTTGTAAGGTGGTGTCTTATCACATCCTGTGCTTCTTGCTCATCTCTCTTGGTCTGTGAGCTCTTGAACAGCTAGAACCTGATCATGCATATTTGTATTCCACAGTTTGCAGCATATTCTCTTTCATATAGCAGGTGTTTGATGTGTGAAGAAATAAAAGAGGAAAGGAACAAAAACTCTATGTCCTGTCTCTCAGAGACATTTATAATGAGGCTTTTTGCTGTAGGGATTTTATAAAGCCACAATAGAAAACACACCCTGACTGTAGAGAATAGCAACACTGGCAGATGGCGTGGGGGGTGACAAGGATAAGAATGACTTCTGTTTAGGGACCACCCTGTCCCAGTTTTCACATACCACCTCATCTAATATTTAAGATGATATCATGTGCAGGCTTTTTCTTTTTAATGTATCAGATAAAGAAACCAGGGCACAAAAAGATGAACTCACTCAAAAACCCTAGTTTTAATGCTGACCCACCCAGCATTAAAATTTCCTATTCCAAGGCATGGCTTTCTTCATTCTATTAGTCTGTTTACAATGGGCAAACATACCTTTTTATAGCCATTTTAACCACAAGCAAGTATTTCTATCAGGCTGGCATGACCAGTACACAAGACTCTTCATGCTCACACTTCTTATTTTAAGGCTTTATTCTGGAAACTTCTCTTACTTCAAACAAAATTGGAAACAAACACATTCTATTGGCTGAAATTATAAGAGAAACAGTGTGTGTGTGTGTGTGTGTGTGTGTGCACCAATTTGTTTTGCTTTTTGAAATGGAAAGTCTCTGTAGCACATAATGGTCTGTAGCTCACTGTATAACTCAGGTTAACTTCAAATTCTTAACAATCCTCCTGCCCCACTCTCCCAAATCCTAAGATTACAGGCATAAACTACCCTGCACAGCTCAGATTAAATATACTGAGCAATAGTTTTCAAGAAATTGAACATTAACCAATAATACAAAGTGACCCCAAAGTGATGGCAAACAAATATCAGGAGCCCCTGGCATGCTTCAGCTTCCTGCTCTAAGAGAAAATGTCCAGACAACACCTAGGGGAATGCTAGAGCCGAGTACACAGATCTAGGTGCCCAAGGAAATCCACAGCAGCTGGGAGCTGCTGAGCAGAGGTGCAGAGAGGAGAGAGGCTCAGCAGCCATGGAACACAGCAGATCTATAGGGCTGTGTTAATTATTCTCTGTGGGTCTTTGAGGAAATACATGTGGCCAGGAGAATCGCTAATGAGTAAATAAAATCATGTTTATTGTAAGTAAACACTGGTAGCTTTAGCCAAAACCACTTCAGTGAACACAGTGGATATTTCGAAAACCCTCTGAAAGAAGTTCCGCCAACACCAAGCCCACAAAGTGACAGAATTCAAAGGCAGGTCTCAGTGCTGAGGGAAATGGCGTTGTGATAGGAAGAGTCTCTGTGTTAGTCAGACTCCATTGATTTTCTAGAAAAGGAGTAAAATAGCACAGAGTGTTTTACAAGCCTGAGTGTGATGAGCCCATGTGCCTATCGTGGAGAATGCTACGTGCTAGGAAACAGGAGCATTGTGAACTATGAGGTTGGAAGGAACAGGGTCCAGTGAACCTGTCTTTCATTTCATCTTTGGTTTTATTATTAAGACAGTAAAATCACGTTATTCTTTTTGTTTCTTTTTCTCTTAAGTCAAGATATCCCTTTGCAACACAGGCTGGCCTACAACTGACTATGTGTCAGGACTGGATTGAAATTAGCAACAGTCCTCCTGTCTCAGCCTCCCTGTGTGGGGGATTGCACAGATGAGCCACTATACCCAGAAGACAATAAAACCTCGAGGTCATGTTCACATACAAAGGACTATCTGGTAGCAAAGGGCATTGCTAATTCCTAAAACGTAAGTAACTAAGGGTTGGATACATGACTCCACAGAAAACAGCACTTGCTGCTGTGTAGAGAACCTGGGTTCTGTTCCCAGAAATCACATGGTGCCACCTAACCATCTGTAACTCCAGTTCCAGGGAATCCAGTACTTCTTGCCTCTACTGGCACTAAGCATATGCATGGTACATATACATACATACAACCAAAAAACTCAGACACGTAAAATGAAAATCGAGAAAAGCTGTTTAAAAGAACTGATTATGTAAATTGAGGTTGCATAACTGATTTTTTTTTTTTTTTTTTTTTTTTGAGAATCCGGAGTGTTTAGCATTTCCTTCTGCAGATTTATTTTTTAAAAAGAACCATGGCTGGGATTTGGATGATAATGAGTCATTCCATGAATTGGGGAGTATAGCTTTCTCTTTGTTATGTAATTTATAGACTGCCCACAGCAAGGAAGCCTGTAAGCACTGAGTCAGAGAATGGAGAAAGGCATCTAAGCTTTTCTACAGGGACACTCAAGAACTGCAGTGAACCAAAGGTGTCATTATCAATACAGACTGAGATCTGCTAGCTGATCTGCTTTAGTTCCTAGACTGGCTGAGAACTGAGTGGTTTCAGGCTCAATTGCAGTGTTAGATTTTTCAGAGGTAGAGACAAAAGACAGGCTAAAAAAATATATATATCAAGCAGTTTTTAAAACTACTGGGGAAAAATAAAACTGTAGGGAAAAATAAAATAATACTTGTTACCACTTTTTTACAACTCAGATCAAATACAGAAACCCATATACAAAAAAATAAATAATTAAAGATGTCTTCTAAACATATCTTAGTGTTGTTCTCCTCCTCTTCCTCTTCCTCTTCCTCTTCCTCTTCCTCTTCTCCTTACTCCTCCTCCTCCTCTTCCTTGTATTTTTCTTTTTGAGAAAGGCTGACTCTATATATGCCCAGGCTGTTCTCCAGCTCATATATATATCCAGGCTGTGTCCTACCTCAGCCTCCCAGTTAAAAGTGTGCTTTCCTGGACAATAGTTTTCTTCAGAGATTAAAAACAAGTTTTCAAAATATGAATCACCTCATTCCCTAAACAGCTAACAATCCTGAGTCATTATTACTGGTTTTATTGACTTTATTTTCAGAGGGAGAGAAAGAAAGAGAGAAGGAGGGAAGGAAGAGGGAAGGAGAGGCAGGAAAGAGTTTTTTGCTCACTCAAAATGCTGTCCATAAATGATCCTCCAGCCTCAGCCTCATGAGACATGTTCCATCATGTCTGGCTCCTCCATCAGACTATGAGATCTTTGGCAAAACTCATTACTAACCTTTTCTTTGAAGCTTCCTTGCCTAGTTCAGTGCCTAGGCATGGTAGGCAGTCTATAAACATTTGCTAAAATGAGTTGGCTTGGCCAGGAGGGTAATCACCTGCCACCATCTTCTTTTTAACACTTAATACATTAGTTAGCTACCAAGCTAAATTTTTCTAGGCAAGTAGTTTTTTTTAATACATAGAATAGGAAGAATGCTTCTCTATTTACATAATTGTAATGAGAAACAAGTGGATTATGCATTTGCTTTTACCAGAATGTAGTGAACTTTCAGTTTAAGATTCACTATAATTGTTCTTTAATTATTTCTATTATCATTATTAATTTGGCTTTGATTCTGATACCTAAAGCAGTGTGTTTGATGAACGAGTTATAAAAGTGAGTGCTTGTTTACCTTCAAAAATTTATACACTGGGAATTCATACACCCCAATATGAAGATATTGGATGGTGGAGCCTTAGGAAGAAGTTCTGTGCTACTGTGGAGCCCTCATGTATAAGAGATGGGTGGGTCAATACTAGCAGATGGCATTGTAAAGATCTTGGGAAAGACCTCAGCAAACTCCCTGTCTTCTAGTTCCTTGATCATAGCCTTCCCAGCCTCTAAAATTGTGAGAAATCCATGTGCTCTGTGTACAGAAGCCAAAAGACAAGAATGTCAGATACACTAGAGCTAGAGTTACAGGTAGTTACAAACTGCCCCAAATGGATGCTAGAAACTGTATTTTGAGTTCTCTGAAAGAGAAGAAAGCATTGAAGCATCTCTCTAGCCCAAATACCTCTTCTTTCATGGTATTTGAAGATGTAGACCAATTTTCAAGCAAAAAAGAAAAAAAAGTTATCTTTTTCCAAATTTGACTTAGTATACCCTACTATAGGTGGTTAACACTGATTGTCGCTTGACTGGGTTTAGATCATTTAAGAGAGAGACTCTAATGGTATCTGTGAGAGAGTTTCCAGCTTGGGTTAATTGAAGTGAGAAGGCTATCCTTAAAAGTGGGCAGGGTCATTCCACAGGCAGGGGTGCTGGAGTGACCAAAAAGTAAAGAGCTAGATGAACGCCCGCATTTAACTCTCTGCTCTCTGTCTGTTGATACAATATGGCCATCTGCTCCAGGCTCTTACTGATATTCTCTTCCGGCCAAGACGGACTGTAATCTTGAGCTAGGGGCCAAGTAAACCTTCTCCCTTAAGCTGCTTCTGTCAGATGTTTTGGCACAGCACTAAGAAAAGCAGAGAACACAATGTATGTGAGCTTTTCTCTATTCTCTGGGGAGCATCAAAACATCTCATTGGCTTCTCTGAATTACCAAAGACAATCCCTTGTGAGGAGGAGGCAGCAGGTTCTCTGGGAACACTGAGGTTAGTAATGTTTAGGTTCTGAAATGCAATGTATGGAGCTTTTGTGAAGGTGAGCCCTTGACAATACAGTAAGGGAACCAGGGCTGAAAGGGTTGAGACTCTATGATTGATGTTAAACAATAACACAACCTTGGTCCAGTTTTTCATGAAAGATTATCAAAGGAACAGTGTCCCTTACTCTGATCAAGGCAAGCAAGTATCAGCAAATGTGATGCTAAATGGAAAGGCAGTTTCTAGAAACTGAATAATAAAATGTTTAAAGCATAACTAAGAAAGGTTAAAGCCATTAGAAAGACTACATTATCAAGAAACCAGCTGACTTCCTCTTCCTTCCAACTCCTGTACCACTGTTCTGTTTTCCATCTGTATTAATTTCCTGGTTTATGTGTCTCGTAGAAGTGGAGCGGAGTGCTTTAAACTTATAATGAACTTATGGAGCTAGTAACAGATAGTGAATGTTTAGTCAGGTATTAATGGAAAGGCATGTAAACAATTCTGCTGTAACTCCTTATTAATCTATGACATGAACTATTGCTTTAAACTTACTATGAACTTATGGAATGTAAAAGTTCTTAGAAAACTATGTGATCCTGAGAAATAAATACTAAGAACAATAATCAAGAGGTGATTTATGTCTGAACTTTCTCTCCTTCCTTCCTTCTTCTTTTTGCTTTTTTTCTTTTCTTTCCCTTTCTTTTCTTTTCCTTTCTTTTCTTCTCTTTTCTGTTCTTTCTGGTTCATGAAGAGTTAGTGAACTCTGATTCTCTCACCTGGCCAGTAAAGTGTCCTTAAGCCAGAGAGAAAAGAGACCAAGCAACTAACCTTTTATCTTAATTCACTGCTGCTGTCAGGAGGAGTGAAACTGCCAGAAACTCTCGGCTTTTAGCTACAGAATAAGAAAGAGTTAATCACCAAAAGTCATCATCATTTGGCCTCCTTCACCAATGCCATCCTCACTGCCTGCCACTGGTTATCCCTGTGCTGCTTAACTGAACCCTGACACTTTTTTCCCTACTGGGTCACTTCATACAGCTTTAAGATGAAGAAAGGCACCTAGTCTTATTGCAACTTGATATGTCATGTTCAGTTAATATCCCTAGGACAGTTGCCCTTTTATGAAGGGAAAGGAGGAAGGCATGAATGGGGGAGAAGGTGCATTATCTAGGAGGACAGGATGGAGGGGCAACTGCTATCAGATGTGGTATATGAGAGAAAAATAAATAAAAAATAAAATAATTTTGAAGACATTTTCCTATGAGTTTGGAATCTTTGCTCTCTCCTGTTCCTATTATTCTTAGGTTTGGTCTTTTCATTGTGTCCTGGATTGCCTGGATGTTTTAGTTTAGGAGGTTTTTATGTTTTGTATTTTCTCTGACTGTTGCTTCAATATCTTCTAAGGTATCTTCTATGCCTTTGATTCTCTCTTCTATCTCTTGTATTCTGTTGTTGATGTTTGCATCTGTAGCTTCTGACCTCTTTCCTAGGTTTTCCTGTTGGGAACAAAAGAAGGGATCCCGGGGGAAGGCTCTGGGGAAGAGGGGTAAGGAAAGAGGGGCCCAATGTCCAGCCAGAGTTCCTGTGCTCTGGGCAGGCAGATATAGGTGTTGGAGGGCTGCCAGGCACTTTCCACTCAGCCCCAGGTGGACATCTAAGCTTCTGACCCCACTCAGCGGGGGGTGGGGCAGGTGGACAAGGGGCAGCCGCTGACCGGGGACCCCAAGGCGACACCCTGTAGGTTATAGGAGAGAGGGATGAGGGAAGAGGTTCCCAACACTGACCAGAGTGCGCAGCGTATATTGATGGAGCAGAGACTATGTTTTAAGAGCTTTATTATACAAATGCATGGAAAAAGAGAAAAGGGTGGGGGAAGGAGAGGAGAGGAGAGAGGAGAGGAGAAGACAAAGAGAGGGGAGAGAGAGGGTGAGAGTGAAGGGTAAGAAGTAAGAGTGAAAGAGTAAGAGAGCAAGGTGGGGGCTGAACATCCCTTTTTATGGACTTCACTGTTGCTAGGTAACTGGGGAGTAGTTTAGCCTGAAGGTCAGAAGCTTGGGCAATTGTCTATGTGACTACTGACCATGCTTCTCTTGTGAGGGCTGTGGGAGGGAGTAACTTAGGCAGGGGCCAGAGTTCCAGGATCATGAGGGAACGCCTACCGTGTCATGTAGGTGAATTATGACCGTCGGGGTTCAGACCTCAGCTCGACTGGATACCAGCCTACAATTCCCCACATTTTCCATTTCCAGTGTTGCATCCATCCATGATTTCTTTATTGTTTTTAACTTCCATTTTATGTCGTGGACCACTTTGTTCTATTCCTTCACCTGTTTTATGGCATTTTTCTGTATTTCTTTAAGGGATTTATTTGTTTCCTCTTTAGGGAATCTACCTGTTTACCTGTGTTTTCCTGTATTTCTTTCTGTGAGCTATTTATACCTTCCTTAAAGAGCTCTATTATCTTCATGAGATAGGATTTTAGGTCAGCATCCTGGTTTTCAGGTGTGTTGGTGTATCCAGGACTTGCTGTGGTAGGATCTGCTAGGAGGCCTTCAGAGTCTGGGGTCTTCAGAGAGGCAGACAAGCTGCTAATCTGCCCCTACAAAAGGCGCATGTCAGAAGTGCATCTCCTTTAATCTTTTCGATCCAAATTAACACTCTCCAAAATGAACTTTCCTACAGACATGTTTAACTCCCAGAAGTATAATTCTAGCCATTTCTTGGGTAGATTCAGTGAGACTTATGAGTAAGGATGGATGTCAGGGCTAACATGATTTCAGCTGAACACTGTTAATTTCTCTTTAGAAAAATTGTTAAAGAATGTGACCCCTCCATGTGATTATTTCTTTCATGTATATAAGTTATATATAAAATAAACTATGCTGTATAAGTTTTCTGTAGTATTTGGAGAGTTTTTATGTTGTCTGAGACATCGTGCTCACACATGATTATTCTGACTGGGCATATGATCTAAGGAAAACCTTCACTGAAGACTTTCTCTTTAGAAGTCATGATTTATGCCAGACATAGTGACATATGCCTGTGGACCCAGAACTAGGGATACTGACAACAGGTAATGCAGGTCTGAAGCCAGGCTGGCATACATAGTGAGATTCAAAAGAAAAATAAAAAGAAACTAAACACCAAAGCTCTGTCATTCTAAGCTTCTAAGCTTGTCTTTTAGACAGAAATTTTTACAATGAGTAGTAGGAAGAAAAGTATTATACTTCATTATTATAAGATACAAGAGAATTTGAAAAATATTCTCATCTTCCCTCCACTAGAATTAGAATATTTCAGAATGTTTGGTTTGTGTCTTTCACCCATCTCTATAAATGGCACAAATATATATGGAGGTACAGCCATCTATGCAGATGAAGGCACAGACATAAAACAGGTCAGGGTATAGACATGTATGCAGGTATATAGATATATATACATGGTGAGGCACAGACATGGATGCACATAGATGAACAGACATGTATGGGACACAGACATGTATGCAGGTAGGGACTTTATATTCCTGTGTGGAAGGAAGCTGTTATGATCATAATAACTTTGTAATTGGACATATTCCTCCATAATTTAGGTAAGAGAATTTTTTTCCTTTAAACACAGAAAAATGAAAATTAACATGTCTACTTCCTCTTTTCTGGAATCTCATCATGTGTCTGAAAGACACTTTGTATAGACAAAAGCTACTCACAGTGCATTCTTGCCTGGAGAGGGCCTATGAGGAGATTCGACCTTAATAAGAAAAATGCAATTAAAAATTCTTCTATATCCTCCTGCACAAATGTGCAGACTACAAGCCTAGAGAGTTCAAATGCACAGGAATAGTGCAAATCAAAGTCAGATACTTTCAGATACAAACCCATGTGAACTATCACATTCATTGTGTCAGTGACCACATCTCAACTCACTGCCTTTTTTTTTTTTCCGGTCTTAGAGCTTTATTCTAGAAAGGCAGGGGGAAGAGGAGAAGGTAGAAAGAAAGAGGCCAGCCATGGCCACATAGAGAGGGAGGAAGGGAGAGAGAAAAGGAGGACTAGAGATGAGAGTAAGAAAGGTGAGAGCTTAAAGAGCAATCCACTGCCTTAATGCACACAGATAGGACACTTTGGAATCAGGGTCAAGTCTGAGGGAGGCCTTTACTTTTTAACAACTTCACTAAAAGTAAAAGCATTGAAAAATCCTAACTTCATTAATTGTCTCTATCAACAAGCTCACTTTTGTTTTATTATTAGAATACAAACCTCAAGAACATAAAGGTTTGGACTGGAGAGATGGCTCAGTGGTTGAGAGCACTGACTGCTCTTCTAGAGGTCCTGAGTTCAAATCCCAGCAACCACATGGTGGCTCACAACCATCTGTAGTGGGATCCGATGCCCTCTTCTGGTGTGTCTGAAGACAGCTACAGTGTACTCATATAAATAAAAGTAAATACATCTTTAAAAAAAAGAAGAAGAAGAAGAACATAAAGGTTTTTGTTGATTTTCTTCACTATCTGTGTAAGATATTTTTGTGTCAGCTTGACACAATTAAAAGTCATCCAATCTTGGTCCGGGACCCGCCGAACTTAGGAAATTAGTCTGAACAGGTGAGAGGGTGCGCCAGAGAACCTGACAGCTTCTGGAACAGGCGGAAGCACAGAGGCGCTGAGGCAGCACCCTGTGTGGGCCGGGGACAGCCGGCCACCTTCCGGACCAGAGGACAGGTGCCCACCCGGCTGGGGAGGCGGCCTAAGCCACAGCAGCAGCGGTCGCCATCTTGGTCCCGGGACTCCAAGGAACTTAGGAATTTAGTCTGCTTAGGTGAGAGTCTGTACCACCTGGGAACTGCCAAAGCAACACAGTGTCTGAGAAAGGTCCTGTTTTGGGCCTTCTTCTTCGGCCAGGAGGAGGTCCAAATACAAGATATCTGCGCACCTTCCCTGTAAGAGAGCTTGCCAGCAGAGAGTGCTCTGAGCACTGAAACTCAGAGGAGAGAATCTGTCTCCCAGGTCTGCTGATAGACGGTAACAGAATCACCAGAAGAACAATCTCTAAACAGAGTCAACTATAACTACTAACTCCAGAGATTACCAGATGGTGAAAGGTAAACGGAGGAATCTTACTAACAGGAACCAAGACCACTCACCATCACCAGAACCCAGCACACCCACTTCGCCCAGTCCAGGGAACCCCAACACACCTGAGAACCTAGACCTAGATTTAAAAGCATATCTCATGATGATGGTAGAGGACATCAAGAAGGACTTTAATAAATCACTTAAAGAAATACAGGAGAACACTGCTAAAGAGTTACAAGTCCTTAAAGAAAAACAGGAAAACACAATCAAACAGGTAGAAGTCCTTACAGAAAAAGAGGAAAAAACATACAAACAGGTGATGGAAATGAACAAAACCATACTAGACCTAAAAAGGGAAGTAGACACAATAAAGAAAACTCAAAGCGAGGCAACACTAGAGATAGAAACCCTAGGAAAGAAATCTGGAACCATAGATTTGAGCATCAGCAACAGAATACAAGAGATGGAAGAGAGAATCTCAGGTGCAGAAGATTCCATAGAGAACATCGGCACAACAATCAAAGAAAATGGAAAATGCAAAAAGATCCTAACTCAAAATATCCAGGAAATCCAGGACACAATAAGAAGACCAAACGTACGGATAATAGGAGTGGATGAGAATGAAGATTTTCAACTCAAAGGTCCAGCAAACATCTTCAACAAAATTATTGAAGAAAACTTCCCAAATCTAAAGAATGAGATGCATATGAACATACAAGAAGCCTACAGAACTCCAAATAGACTGGACCAGAAAAGAAATTCCTCCCGACACATAATAATCAGAACATCAAATGCACTAAATAAAGATAGAATACTAAAAGCAGTAAGGGAAAAAGGTCAAGTAACATATAAAGGCAAGCCTATCAGAATTACACCAGATTTTTCACCAGAGACTATGAAAGCCAGAAGAGCCTGGACACATGTTATACAGACACTAAGAGAACACAAACTGCAGCCCAGGCTACTATACCCAGCCAAACTCTCAATTATCATAGAGGGAGAAACCAAAGTATTCCACGACAAAACCAAATTCACGCATTATCTCTCCACGAATCCAGCCCTTCAAAGGATAATAACAGAAAAAAAACAATACAAGAACGGGAACAACGCCCTAGAAAAAACAAGAAGGTAATCCCTCAACAAACCTAAAAGAAGACAGCCACAAGAACAGAATGCCACCTTTAACAACTAAAATAACAGGAAGCAACAATTACTTTTCCTTAATATCTCTTAACATCAATGGTCTCAACTCGCCAATAAAAAGACATAGACTAACAAACTGGCTACACAAACAAGACCCAACATTTTGCTGCTTACAGGAAACTCATCTCAGAGAAAAAGATAGACACTACCTCAGAATGAAAGGCTGGAAAACAATTTTCCAAGCAAATGGTATGAAGAAACAAGCAGGAGTAGCCATCCTAATATCTGATAAGATTGACTTCCAACCCAAAGTCATCAAAAAAGACAAGGAGGGACACTTCGTTCTCATCAAAGGTAAAATCCTCCAAGAGGAACTCTCAATTCTGAATATCTATGCTCCAAATACAAGAGCAGCCACATTCACTAAAGAAACTTTAGTAAAGCTCAAAGCACACATTGCGCCTCATACAATAATAGTGGGAGACTTCAACACACCACTTTCACCAATGGACAGATCATGGAAACAGAAACTAAACAGGGACACACTGAAACTAACAGAAGTGATGAAACAAATGGATCTGACAGATATCTACAGAACATTTTACCCTAAAACAAAAGGATATACCTTCTTCTCAGCACCTCATGGTACCTTCTCCAAAATTGACCACATAATAGGTCACAAATCAGGCCTCAACAGATTCAAAAATATTGAAATTGTCCCATGTATCCTATCAGATCACCATGCACTAAGGCTGATCTTCAATAACAAAATAAATAACAGAAAGCCAACATTCACATGGAAACTGAACAACACTCTTCTCAATGATACCTTGGTCAAGGAAGGAATAAAGAAAGAAATTAAAGACTTTTTAGAGTTTAATGAAAATGAAGCCACAACGTACCCAAACCTTTGGGACACAATGAAAGCATTTCTAAGAGGGAAACTCATAGCTATGAGTGCCTTCAAGAAAAAACGGGAGAGAGCACATACTAGCAGCTTGACAACACATCTAAAAGCTCTAGAAAAAAAGGAAGCAAATTCACCCAAGAGGAGTAGACGGCAGGAAATAATCAAACTCAGGGGTGAAATCAACCAAGTGGAAACAAGAAGAACTATTCAAAGAATTAACCAAACGAGGAGTTGGTTCTTTGAGAAAATCAACAAGATAGATAAACCCTTAGCTAGACTCACTAAAGGGCACAGGGACAAAATCCTAATTAACAAAATCAGAAATGAAAAGGGAGACATAACAACAGATCCTGAAGAAATCCAAAACACCATCAGATCCTTCTACAGAAGGCTATACTCAACAAAACTGGAAAACCTGGACGAAATGGACAAATTTCTGGACAGATACCAGGTACCAAAGTTGAATCAGGATCAAGTTGACCTTCTAAACAGTCCCATATCCCCTAAAGAAATAGAAGCAGTTATTAATAGTCTCCCAGCCAAAAAAAGCCCAGGACCAGACGGGTTTAGTGCAGAGTTCTATCAGACCTTCAAAGAAGATCTAACTCCAGTTCTGCACAAACTTTTTCACAAGATAGAAGTAGAAGGTATTCTACCCAACTCATTTTATGAAGCCACTATTACTCTGATACCTAAACCACAGAAAGATCCAACAAAGATAGAGAACTTCAGACCAATTTCTCTTATGAACATCGATGCAAAAATCCTTAATAAAATTCTCGCTAACCGAATCCAAGAACACATTAAAGCAATCATCCATCCTGACCAAGTAGGTTTTATTCCAGGGATGCAGGGATGGTTTAATATACGAAAATCCATCAATGTAATCCATTATATAAACAAACTCAAAGACAAAAACCACATGATCATCTCGTTAGATGCAGAAAAAGCATTTGACAAGATCCAACACCCATTCATGATAAAAGTTCTGGAAAGATCAGGAATTCAAGGCCAATACCTAAACATGATAAAAGCAATCTACAGCAAACCAGTAGCCAACATCAAAGTAAATGGAGAGAAGCTGGAAGCTATCCCACTAAAATCAGGGACTAGACAAGGCTGCCCACTTTCTCCCTACCTTTTCAACACAGTACTTGAAGTATTAGCCAGAGCAATTCGACAACAAAAGGAGATCAAGGGGATACAAATTGGAAAAGAGGAAGTCAAAATATCACTCTTTGCAGATGATATGATAGTATATATAAGTGACCCTAAAAATTCCAACAGAGAACTCCTAAACCTGATAAACAGCTTCGGTGAAGTAGCTGGATATAAAATTAACTCAAACAAGTCAATGGCCTTTCTCTACACAAAGAATAAACAGGCTGAGAAAGAAATTAGGGAAACAACACCCTTCTCAATAGCCACAAATAATATAAAATATCTCGGCGTGACTCTAACGAAGGAAGTGAAAGATCTGTATGATAAAAACTTCAAGTCCCTGAAGAAAGAAATTAAAGAAGATCTCAGAAGATGGAAAGATCTCCCATGCTCATGGATTGGCAGGACCAACATTGTAAAAATGGCTATCTTGCCAAAAGCAATCTACAGATTCAATGCAATCCCCATTAAAATTCCAACTCAATTCTTCAACGAATTAGAAGGAGCAATTTGCAAATTCATCTGGAATAACAAAAAACCTAGGATAGCAAAAACTCTTCTCAAGGATAAAAGAACCTCTGGTGGAATCACCATGCCTGACCTAAAGCTTTACTACAGAGCAATTGTGATAAAAACTGCATGGTACTGGTATAGAGACAGACAAGTGGACCAATGGAATAGAATTGAAGACCCAGAAATGAACCCACACACCTATGGTCACTTGATCTTCGACAAGGGAGCCAAAACCATCCAGTGGAAGAAAGACAGCATTTTCAACAATTGGTGCTGGCACAACTGGTTGTTATCATGTAGAAGAATGCGAATCGATCCATACTTATCTCCTTGTACTAAGGTCAAATCTAAGTGGATCAAGGAACTTCACATAAAACCAGAGACACTGAAACTTATAGAGGAGAAAGTGGGGAAAAGCCTTGAAGATATGGGCACAGGGGAAAAATTCCTGAACAGAACAGCAATGGCTTGTGCTGTAAGATCGAGAATTGACAAATGGGACCTAATGAAACTCCAAAGTTTCTGCAAGGCAAAAGACACTGTCTATAAGACAAAAAGACCACCAACAGACTGGGAAAGGATCTTTACCTATCCTAAATCAGATAGGGGACTAATATCCAACATATATAAAGAACTCAAGAAGGTGGACCTCAGAAAATCAAATAACCCCCTTAAAAAATGGGGCTCAGAACTGAACAAAGAATTCTCACCTGAGGAATACCGAATGGCAGAGAAGCACCTGGAAAAATGTTCAACATCCTTAATCATCAGGGAAATGCAAATCAAAACAACCCTGAGATTCCACCTCACACCAGTCAGAATGGCTAAGATCAAAAATTCAGGTGACAGCAGATGCTGGCGAGGATGTGGAGAAAGAGGAACACTCCTCCATTGTTGGTGGGATTGCAGGCTTGTACAACCACTCTGGAAATCAGTCTGGCGGTTCCTCAGAAAATTGGACATAGTACTACCGGAGGATCCAGCAATACCTCTCCTGGGCATATATCCAGAAGAAGCCCCAACTGGTAAGAAGGACACATGCTCCACTATGTTCATAGCAGCCTTATTTATAATAGCCAGAAACTGGAAAGAACCCAGATGCCCCTCAACAGAGGAATGGATACAGAAAATGTGGTACATCTACACAATGGAGTACTACTCAGCTATTAAAAAGAATGAATTTATGAAATTCCTAGCCAAATGGATGGACCTGGAGAGCATCATCCTGAGTGAGGTAACACAATCACAAAGGAACTCACACAATATGTACTCACTGATAAGTGGATACTAGCCCAAAACCTAGGATACCCACGATATAAGATACAATTTCCTAAACACATGAAACTCAAGAAAAATGAAGACTGAAGTGTGGACACTATGCCCCTCCTTAGAAGTGGGAACAAAACACCCATGGAAGGAGTTACAGAAACAAAGTTTGGAGCTGAGATGAAAGGATGGACCATGTAGAGACTGCCATATCCAGGGATCCACCCCATAATCAGCATCCAAACGCTGACACCATTGCATATACTAGCAAGATTTTATCGAAAGGACCCAGATGTAGCTGTCTCTTGTGAGACTATGCCGGGGCCTAGCAAACACAGAAGTGGATGCTCACAGTCAGCTAATGGATGGATCACAGGGCTCCCAATGGAGGAGCTAGAGAAAGTATCCAAGGAGCTAAAGGGATCTTCAACCCTATAGGTGGAACAACATTATGAACTAACCAGTACCCCTGAGCTCTTGACTCTAGCTGCATATGTATCAAAAGATGGCCTAGTCGGCCATCACTGGAAAGAGAGGCCCATTGGACACGCAGACTTTGTGTGCCCCGGTACAGGGGAACGCCAGGGCCAAAGGGGGGGAGTGGGTGGGTAGGGGAGTGGGGGTGGGTGGGTAAGGGGGACTTTTGGTATAGCATTGGAAATGTAAATGAGCTAAATACCTAATAAAAAATGGAAAAAAAAAAAAAAAGTCATCCAAGAGAGAAGGAGCGTCAATTAAGAAAATGCCTCCAGAAAGGCCTTTGGTCTTGCAAAGATCATATGCCCCAGTACAGGGGAATGCCAGGTCCAGGAAGCAGGAGTGGGTGGGTTGGGGAGCAGGGTGGGGGAAGGGTATAGGGGACTTTCGGGATAGCATTTGAAATGTAAATGAAGCAAATATCTAATAAAAGAAAAGAAAAGAAAATGCCTCCAAAGATTAGACTGTAGGCAAGCCCATAGGACATTTTCTTTATTAGTGGTTAATGAAGAAAGGCTTAGACCATTGTGAATGGTGTCATCACTGAGCTGATGGCACTGGGTTCCTTAAGAAAGCAGAGTGAGCAAGCCATGGGGAGCAAATTGGTATGTAGCACCCCTACATGTTCCCTGCATCAATTCTTGCCTTCAGATTCCTTACTGGAGTTTGAGTTTCTGCCTTGACTTCCCTCAGTAATAGATTGCCACCTTGAAGTAAAAGCTGAAATAAACCCTTTTCTCCCAGAGTTAACTTTATCGGGTGTTTCATCACAGCAATTTAAACCTTAAGTAAGACACTAATTTGCCCCATGTTGTAGAATGCTTAAACATGACAAAATTAAATATTTGTTTAATTTTTAAATTACTCTCAGTTATGAATGTCTTTCTTTGAGACTCAAAGGAACCACTGAATTTCCCAGAAAATAATTATAAAAAAATAAAGCTTCATTTGGGGTTCATCAGATTATATAACATAAACAGTTTGAAATCTGTGTTGAGGATATTTAGGAACAATGTGCAGAGAAATCAGAAGCCTCCCTCCTCACCATCACAGGCATTAATAGCTATATCTTGCAACATTCTGCTCAAAACCTGTGTTGGCCTAAACTACTTTAAATTTTTTTTAATTTAAAAATATTTTAATGAACAATTTTTTTCTTTTTTTTATAATTTTTATTAGGTATTTATTTCACTTACATTTCCAATGCTATCCCAAAAGTCGCCCACACCCCTCCCCTACCCACCCACTCCCACTTCTTGGCCCTGGCATTTCTCTGTACTGAGGCATATAAAGTTTGCATGACAAATGGGCCACTCTTTCCACTGATGGCCAACTAGGCCATCTTTTGATATTAATGAAAAATTTTTAAATTATATAAATATATATCCTTTTGTCCTTAAGAAGCTCTACTTTAGACAATAATATATATTGTTATTTCTACTCATCTACAGTATACACATAGATTTAGTTTGCAAGTAAATTTTCCCTCATTTAAATAAGATCATGAAGCAATCTGTAAGAACAGATCCACATATAAATAACATGAATGCACTATTAGACTAGAAAAAATAATTAACTAGATGTTAACAAATTTACTAGGGTGTAGTAGACACACATGATATGCTTGATCAGGAGGATGATCTTTAGTAGCCAGGCCACCTACAAAAACAAACATATCAGGAACCAACAGTCATCTCTCTTTAATATCTCTCAATATTAATGGACTCAACTCATCTGTAAAAAGACACAAGCTAACAGACTGGATACACAAACAAGAACCAACATTTTGCTGCAGTACAAGAAACACACCTCAATAATAAAGACAGATACTGTCTCAGAGTAAAAGGGATGGAAAAAGGTCTTCCAAGCAAATGGTTCCAGGAAAAAAACAGGAATTGCCACCCTAATAGCCAATAAAGTAGACTTTCAACCCAAAGTTATCAAGCATGATGAAGAAGGACACTTCATATTCATCAAAGGGAAAATCCACCAAGAGAAAGGCTCAATTCTGAACATTTATGCCCCAGTGCAAGAGCACCCACATTCATAAAAGAAACTTTACTAAAGCTCAAAACACACATTGAGCCCCACACAATAATAGTGGGACACTTTAACACTCCACTCTAATCAATGGACAGGTCATTGAAACAAAAACTAAACAGAAACACAGTGAAACTAATAGAGGTTATGAACCAAATGGATTTAACAGATATCTACCGAACATGGCACCCTAAAACAAAACAACACACCGTTTTCTAAGCACCTCATGTTACCTTCTACAAAATCAAACACATAATTGGTCATAAAACAACGCTCAACCAAAACAAGAAGATTGAAATAATACCATGCATCCCATCAGATCACCATGGCCTAAGGCTGGTCTTCAAGAACAGCAAAAACTACAGAAAGCTCACATACATGTGGAAACTGAACAACTCTTTACTCAATGATAACTTGGTCAGGGAAAAAGTAAAGAAAGAAATTAAAGACTTCCTAGTATTTAATGAAAATGTTGACACATCATTCCCAAACTTATGGGACACAAAGGGAGCAGTACTAAAAGGAAAGTTCATAGCACTAAGTGCCCTGGTAAAGAAAGAACTTACACTAACAACTTAGCTGAACACCTGAGAGCTCTAGAACAACAACAACAAAAAAGCAAACTCATCCAAGAGGAGTAGAAGTCAGGAAATAGTCAAACTCAGAGCTGAAAGCAACCAAATAGAAACAAAGAAAATAATACCAAAAAAAAAAAAATCAACAAAACCAGAAGCTGGTTCTTTGAGAGAATCAACAAGATAGATAAAGCCCTAGCCAAACTAGCTAAAGGGCCTAGAGGCAGTATCCAAATTAACAAAACCAGAAACAACAGAAATAGAGGAAATTCAAAAAAAAAAAAATCATTGGATCCTACTATAAAAATCTATGCTCAAAAAAACTGGATAATCTAGATGAAATGGATGGTTTTCTAGAGAGATACCACATACCAAAGTTAAATCAAGAGCAAGTAAACTATCTAAACAGGCCCATATTGCACAAGGAAATAGAAGAAGTCATTAAAAACCTACCGACCAAAAAAAGCCCAAGGCCAGATAGATTTAGTGCAGAATTCTACCAGATCTTCAAAGAAGACCTGATACCAATTTTCCTCATACAATTCTCTAAAATAGAAAGAAAAATAACACTACCTAACTCATTCTATGAAGCCACAATTAGTCTGATACCTAAATCACACAAGGATCCAACCAAGAAAGAACTTCAGATCAATCTCGCTTATGAATATCAATGCAAAAATACTCAATAAAATTCTTGCAAACTGAATCCAAGAAGACATCAAAACCACCATTCATCACAATCAAGTAGGCTTCATTCCAGAGATGCAAAGTTGGTTTAATATATGAAAACCCATTAATGTAATCCACTATATAAACAAACTCAAAGAAAAAAGTCACATGATCATCTCCTTAGATGCAGAAAAAACATTTGACAAAATGTAGCACCCCTACATGTTAAAAGTATTGGAGCGATCAGGAATTCAAGGCCCAAAACCTAAACATAATAAAAGCCATTTACTGCAAACCAACAGACAATATCAAATTAAATGGAGACATGCATGAAGCAATCCCACTGAAATTGGGGACAAGACAAGCATGCCCGCTCTCCCCATATCCATTCAATATAGCACTCAAAGTGCTGGCTAGAACAATAAGACAATAAAAAAAGAGATCAAGAGGATACAAATTGGCAAAGAAGAAATAAAGGTCTCACTATTTGCAGATAATATGATAGTATACATAAGCGACCACAAAAATTCTACCAGAAAACCTCTCCAGCTGATAAACAACTTCAGCCAAGTGGCTAGATATAAAATTAACTCAAATAAATCAAATATTTATTTGAAAGAAGTTAGGGGAAAAACTCCCTTCACAATAGCCACAAATAATATATCTTGGGTAACTCTATCCAAACAAGTGAAAGACCTGTATGACAATAACTTCAAGTTTCTCAAGAAAGAAATTGAAGAAGATCTCAGAAAATGGAGAGATCTCCTATGATCGTGGCAGGATCAATATAGTAAAAATGGCCATCCTGCCAAAAGCAATCTATAGATTCAACACAATCCCCATCAAAATCCCAACATAATTCTTCAAAGACATGGAAAGAGCAATTTTCAAATTCATCTGGAAAAGCAAAAAACCCAGAATAGCGAAAACAATTCTTAACAATAAAAGAATGGTTGTGGGAATCACCATCCCTGACCTCAAGCTTTACTACAGAGCAATAGCCATAAAAACTGCATGGTATTGGTACAGAGACACACACATGGATCAATGGAATAGAATTTAAGACCCAGACATCATAAACCTGTGCACTTATGGACACATGATCTGTTACAAAGAAGCCAAAAATACACAATGGAAAAATAAAAAAGAAAGCAAGAAAAGGAAAAAAAGATAAATGATTCTGATCTAACTGGATGCTTGTATGTAGAAAAATGAAAATAGACCCATATTTGTCACCTTGCAAAAAGCTCATGTCCAAGCGGATCAAGGACCTCAACATAAAACCAGATACACTGAATCTAATAGAAGAGAAAGTGGGGAAGAGCCTTGATCTCATTGAGACAGGGAGAAATTTCCTAAACAGAACTCCGATGGCTCATGCTTTAATATCAAGAATTGATAAATGGGACCTCATGGAACTAGAAAGCTTTTGTAAGGAAAAAGACATAATCAATAAGACAAACCGGCAACCTACAGATTGGGAAAAATATTCACTAACCCCACATCCGATAGAGGGCTAATATCCAAAATATATAAAGAACTCAAGAAGCTAATCACAAAAACAAAACAAAACAAAAAAAAAAAACTGAACAACCCAATCAAAAAATGGAGTATAGAACTAAATCAAGATTTCACAACTGAGGAATCTTGAATGTCGGAGAAGCACCCAAAGAAATGTTCAAAGTCCATAGAAATCAGAGAAAAATAAATCAAAATGACCCTGAGATTCCACCTTACACCAATCAGAGTGGCAAAGATCAAAACACATGTTGGCTAGGAATGTGGAAAAGAAGAACACATGTTGGCTACTGGTTTGCTGTAGATTGCTCTTATCATGTTTAGGTATGGGCATTGAATTCCTGATCTTGCCAAGACTTTTATCATGAATGGGTGTTGGATTTTGTCAAATGTTTTCTCTGCATCTAACGAGATGATCATGTGTTTTTTGTCTTTGAGTTTGTTTATATGATGGATTACATTGATGGATTTCCGTATATTAAACCATCCCTGCATCCCTGGAATGAAACCTACTTGGTCAGGATGGATGAATGTTTTGATGTGTTCTTGGATTCGGTTAGCAAGAATTTTATTGAAAATTTTGCATCGATATTCATAAGGGAAATTGGTCTGAAGTTCTCTATCTTTGTTGGGTCTTTCTGTGGTTTAGGTATCAGAGTAATTGTGGCTTCATAGAATGAATTGGGTAGAGTACCTTCTGCTTCTATTTTGTGAAATAGTGAAGAACTGGAATTAGATCTTCTTTGAAGGTCTGATAGAACTCTGCACTAAACCCATCTGGTCCTGGGCTTTTTTTTTTGGTTGGTGCCGCTGACCCACTGGGCCCCTTTGTCTGCGTGGAAGCATCAGATGAGTGACAGACGCACACAGGAGAGGTCGTGTGGAATCTGAATGTATTTTGTAAAATTGAGCATCAGACTTTTTATGCATAAGACAATAAGGAAGTTGGGTGACACACCAGCAAAGTACAAAGAGGTTACTGGATTCTTACATAAAACAGAGGAATCCAAACATAGAAGGTCTAACAGGAACCACCTGGGATAGAATTCATTGTTAACAACTGGAATCAAAAAGGGCTCCACTTAAGATTCACTTAATCTTAGAAGCCAGGGTCAAGGGCTTCTATAGGTATAGGGTCAAGGGCTTGCCATAGTTCCTATTTTAGTCTATTGTATAGTCCACCTTCCCCTTAGGCCATTGTAAATACTTGTGTATGGGTGTAACTCAGCTATAGTCTTAGAAGCCAGGTGTGAGGTCTTTACTCTCCTAGGGCAAGGGCTTTCACACCCAAGACATGGTTCTAACTAGGGAGTTCCGTTATAGCTAACCATCTCATGAATAATGCAATACTCTAAAACCACAGCCCAATCTACTTCCTATACCATTGTAAATTCCTGTATATGGGAGCGACTTGGCTTTTATTGATATTGTAATACCAGAGGCTATTCTGATGTCACTGTCTAGCTCAAGGATGTTCTAGAACTGTTGGAACACTGAGGCTTTAGCTATGTCAGAATTCAATCTTAAAGGGCACTTATAATAGGATGATACTGAAAGAGAGCACGTGGATCCATACACTAGACTAACGCAGGAATGGAGAATTAAGAAAGCACGCCAGACTCCAGGAGCGAGTTTCTGTGAAACTCTTTTTGCTTCATGAGCACCTTTTAGGCACCCCTGCCTGACAAACTGACTCGACTGGAATGCCATGGCAGGTTGGGAGACTATTAATGACTGCTTCTATTTCTTTAGGGGATATAGGACTGTTTAGATCATTAACCTGGTCCTGATTTAACTTTGCTACCTGGGATCTGTCTAGAAATTTGTTCAATTCATCCAGGTTTTTCCGTTTTGCTGAGTATAGCCTTTTGTAGAAGGATCTGATGGTGTTTTGGATTTCTTCAGGATCTGTTGTTATGTCTCCCTTTTCATTTCTGATTTTGTTAATTAGGATGCTGTCCCTGTGCCTTCTAGTGAGTCTGGCGAAGGGTTTATCTATCTTGTTGATTTTCTCAAAGAACCAGCACTTCGTTTGGTTGATTATTTTGAATAGTTCTTCATGTTTCCCCTTGGTTTCTTTCACCCCTGAGTTTATTTCCTGCTGTCTACTCCTCTTGGGTGAATTTGATTCCTTTTGTTCTTGAGCTTTTGGGTGTGTTGTCAAGCTGCTAGTGTGTGCTCTCTCTAGTTTCTTTTTGGAGGCATTCAGGACTATGAGTTTTTCTCTTAGAAATGCTTTCATTGTGTCCCATAAGTTTGGATATGTTGTGGCTTCATTTTCATTAAACTCTAAAAAGTCTTTAATTTCTTTCTTTATTCCTTCCTTGACAAAGGTATCATTGAGAAGAGTGTTGTTCAGTTTCCACGTGAATGTTGGCTTTCTATTATTTATGTTGTTATTGAAGATCAGCCTTAGTCCATGGTGATCTGATAGGATGCATGGGACAATTTCAATATTTTTGTATCTGTTGAGGCCTGTTTTTTGACGAATTATGTGGTCCATTTTGGAGAAGGTACCATGAGGTGCTGAGAAGAAGGTATATCCTTTTGTTTTAGGATAAAATGTTCTGTAGATATCTGTTAAAAACATTTGTTTCATAACTTCTGTTAGTTTCACTATGTCCCAGTTTAGTTTATGTTTCCATGATCTGTCCATTGATGATAGTGTGGTGGTGAAGTCTCCCAGTATTATTGTGTGAGGTGCAATGTGTGCTTTGAGCTTTACTAAAGTTTCTTTAATGAATGTGACTGCCCTTGCATTTGGAGCATTGATATTCAGCATTGAGAGTTCCTCTTGGAAGATTTTACCTTTGATGAGTATGAAGTTCTCCTCCTTGTCTTTTTTGATAACTTTGGGTTGGAAGTCGATTTTATTCGATATTAGAATGGCTACTCCAGCTTGTTTCTTCCGACCATTTGCTTGGAAAATTGTTTTCCAGCCTTTCACTCTGAGGTAGTGTCAGTCTTTTTTCCTGAGATGGGTTTCCTGTAAGCAGCAAAATGTTGTGTCCTGTTTGTGTAGCCAGTCTATTAGTCTATGTCTTTTTATTGGGGAATTGAGTCCATTGATATTAAGAGATATTAAGGAAAAGTAATTGTTGCTTCCTATTATTTTTGTTGTTAGAGTTGGCATTCTGTTCTTGTGGCTGTCTTCTTTTAGGTTTGCTGAAGGATTACTTTCTTGGTTTTTCTATGATGTGGTTTCTGTCCTTGTATTTTTTTTCTGTTATTATCCTTTGAAGGGCTTGACTTATGGAAAGATAATATGTGAATTTGGTTTTGTCGTGGAATACTTTGGTTTTTCCATCTATTGTAATTGAAAGTTTGGCTGGGTATAGTAGCCTGGGCTGGCATTTGTGTTCTCTTAGTGTCTGTATAACATCTGTCCAGGCTCTTCTGCCTTTCATAGTCTCTAGTGAAAAATCTGGTGTAATTCTGATAGGCCTGCCTTTATATGTTACTTGACCTTTTTCCCTTACTGCTTTTAATATTCTTTCTTTATTTACTGCATTTGTTGTTCTGATTATTATGTGTCGGGAGGAATTTCTTTTCTGGTCCAGTCTATTTGGAGTTCTGTAGGCTTCTTGTATGTTCATGGGCATCTCTTTCTTTAGGTTTGGGAAGTTTTCTGGTATAATTTTGTTGAAGATATTTGCTAGCCCTTTGAGTTGAAAATCTTCATTCTCATCTACTCCTATTATCCGTAGGTTTGGTCTTCTCATTGTGTTCTGTATTTCCTGGATGTTTTGAGTTAGGATCTTTTTGCATTTTGCACTTTCTTTGATTGTTGTGCCCATGTTCTCTATGGAATCTTCTGGACCTGAGATTCTCTCTTCCATCTCGTGTATTCTGTTGCTGATGCTTGCATCTATGGTTCCAGATTTCTTTCCTAGGGTTTCTATCTGCAGCATTGCCTCACTTTGGGTTTTCTTTATTGTGTCTACTTCCCTTTTTAGGTCTAGTATGGTTTTGTTCAATTCCATCACCTGTTTGGTTGTGTTTTCCTGTTTTTCTTTAAGGACTTCTACCTGTTTGCCTGTGTTTTCCTGTTTTTCTTTAAGGACTTGTAACTCTTTAGCAGTGTTCTCCTGTATTTCTTTAAGTGAGTTATTAAAATCCTTCTTGATGTCCTTCACCATCATCATGAGATATGCTTTTAAATCCAGCTTTTCAGGTGTGTTGGGGTGCCCAGGACTGGCTGAGGTGGGAGTGCTGGGTTCTGATGGTGGTGAGTGGTCTTGGTTTCTGTTAGTAAGATTCTTACGTTTGCCTTTTGCCATCTGGTAATCTCTGGAGTTAGTTGTTATAGTTGTCTCTGGTTAGAGCTTGTTCCTCTCATGATTCTGTTAGCCTCTATCAGCAGACCTGGGAGACTAGCTCTCTCCTGAGTTTCAGTGGTTAGAGCACTCTTTGCAGGCAAGCTCTCCTCTTGAAGAGAAGGTGGATAGATACTGGTGTTTGGACCTGCCTCCTGGTAGAAGATGAAGGCCCGAAACAGGGCTTGTCCCAGAATCTGTGTAGCTTCTGTAGTCCCCACTCTCACCTGTGTAGACTAATCTCGGTGGGATCCCAGAACCAAGATGGCTTCCCCAGATGCTGTGGCAAAGCCCTCCTGGGTGGGGCATACACCTCTCCTCTAAAAGGGAAGGTGCCCAGATGTCTGGAACCCAAAATGGGGTCTGCCTCAGAAGCTCTGTGGCTTTGACCTGTCCCAGAAGCTGTTAGCTTCTGTAGTCCACACTCTCACCTTCGCAGAATAGTCTCGGCAGAATCCGAGAACCAAGATGGCTCCCCCAGATGCTGTCCTCCACTGATCTCTTAAGTCACCTCTCTTTCCTGTGCTGTTATCACTTGAGTTGGGCATATTCTATCTCTTATTCAGTCAAATCTTTCTCTGATTCATCATTTTGTCTGCCTGTCAGTTAGATATCACTTCCAAACATGACTGCTTTCTTCTACAAACTAACCTTGCCTATATTGCTTGGGATTATATGTGTGTACTAAAAGTGTGTCTGAATTCCAGCCAGAGAGATTCCAAGTGTGTCATTCCAGCTGGATCACACAAACCTAGAAGGTGATCCCTTGTCAAAACAGCCATGCTGCTGGATTAAATTCCTCCACAACCAAGGAAAGAACGCTAATAAAAAATGACATGTGAGTGGCAGAAATAATGAAAGAAATGAAAATATATAGGAAGGCACTGACAGTGTGATAGACTAGGAAGCAGCAAGGACTATTGGAATATCAGGATGGCATGTTCAGGCAAAGGCTGAATCTTCAGAGAAATCCAAAGGAAAAAAAAAAAAGATGGGTGAACAATTTTCCAGCCTGGTACTCAGGTCTGTGGGGTGTTCTCAGGCAGTGAAGTGAGGCAAGCAAAGCAGAAGGCAGATAGACAACCTCCTCACCAGCTTTCTGGAAGCATAGATGTTTCCTTGGCATGGGGGTATAACCTGATAATTGAGCATTTCTTCTGATTTTGTCAAGTTGCTGGTGTCTGCACAAATTTCCCCGGGTATGAAATTTTAATATGATAATGAAAATAAGCCAAAAAGTGTATTTTATTATATTTAATTCTTTCAGAATGCAATACCTATACAATGTATTTTGATAATGTCCAACTCCTAAAACTCCCTGACAATTTCTCAGTTACCCCTTAACCCATCTGTAGCAGAAAAAGGCAGGACCTTCTCTATGTAAATGCAGGGGTCCACACAGCTTCAAATGCATCTCTTGCAGGAGGATCTAATTGAGGACTGCCTGAGAGGATTGCTGGTGCAGACAATGCCAGCCAATCAGGAACTGCTGTTTAGAAGAGATGCTTTCTTGGGACCAGTGAGGGCGCAGGTGGAAGGTATTAAAGGAGCTTGCAGCAGTGTACAGGGAGCTTGCTGTGGTGTTTCTCACTTGCTCCCAAAGTCTGTGCCATTGACTCTGCATCATCTCACCCCCAGCCCCCACGGGCAGGTAGGGTCAGGTGGCTAGTAGTTCAGGACACAGACGACACCCATCTCTATCTAATTTCATGTTCTCTTCTTTCTTTAAATAACCCACTATGCACAAGGGCACAGGGCCATCCACTGGAGTGTGGGCAATCTACTAGGTATCACATCCCCAAGGAAAAATTACTCTCCTTCCCCCCAGAAGGCATCAACTACAATAGCTCCTTGACTGGGGATTGAAGTTTGTGGCAGCTCCTCTCCCATTCATGCTGGAATTTTATCTGACTCAATCTTGTGCAGATCATGCAGGTAACCATAGCTGCTATGAGTTCACACTTCAAAGTAAAGTGGTATCCAGAAAGCATCAGACAAGATATCTTGTAGTACTTCCTCCCACACTAAAAATAGTTCCATTCAGAAGTAGTTCTCATATGTTAGAGACTGATAAAATACAAACTACTAGCTTAAATATTTCTTCAAAAAATGGTGTGGCATTGGGTTAGGAGAGATGGCTCAGCAGTTAAGAGCACGTGTTGCTCTTGCATGGTCAATTCCCAACACCTACACAGTCTCTAAAAACCATATGAAACTCAAGTGCCAGGGGATAACAGATGCCATCTTCTGGCCTCTTCAAGCTCTACATGCATAGTAAATGCACATGCAGGCAAACCACCCAGGCACACAAAATAAATAAATATTTGCTGAAGATTGTTTTACATTTTCATAGCAATATGGGCAAACTGACATCACAGCACCACTGACCTGCACTGACTCTGCTTTCATTATTTTGGGGAAAATATTATAGCTTACAATGTACATCTGTATGTTTTATATGCATTTTATTTATTTATTTATTTATTTATTTATTTATTTATTTATGGGAGAGGCATGCACATTCCAAGTCCACATGTGGAAGTCTGAGGACAATTGTGGGAGTTGGTATGCTTCACCACTTTGTGGGTATAGGGGATCAGACTCAGGTAGTCAGAATCAGCAGCAAGCATATGTTTAATTACTCAGTAACCCGCTAACCCCTAAAATATTAATGTTTTGACCTTTGGGTTTTTTCTTTTTTCTTTTTTTTTAAGGTTTGTTTATTATCCATACAGCATTCTGCCTGCATGTTTGTCTGCAGGCCAGAAGAGGGCACTAGATCTTGTTATAGATGGTTGTGAGCCACCATGTGGTTGCTGGGATTTGAACTCAAAACCTCTGGAAGAGCAAACAGTGCTCTTAACCTCTGAGCCATCTCTCCAGTCCTTGACCTTTGTTTTTAATTTTCATTTTGTGTCCATTCTTAGTTACAGAGGCAGTGTTTATTTTCATGTGTCGATCTTGTAATATCCTTAAATCCACTAATTTTTAAAACCTTTGTGTGGATTCTATCTGACTTTGTATATGTAACTATGTCAGCTGCAAAGAATGACAATTCTTCTTTACAAAAGAGAAGAAGAAGAAAAAGAACAGGAAGAAGAGTAGGAAGAAGAAGAGGAGGGAGGAAGAGAAAGAAGTGAAGGGGGAAAAGAGGAGGAAGAAAAAACAAGAGGGAGAAGGAGGAAAAATAGACAGGTTGCTGGATCCAGCACCCAGTTAGGTCCAAGAATTACATGGAACAGTTGGTAATATTGGTCCAAGCTCTCATAGATGATTCACGTCATAAACGGTCCCTCTGCACAACAGACATTTAATAGTCTTATTCCCAGGGATAGTGCTAGTGTAAGATGTTGAACCAGGGGGAGATCCTTAAGTCATTAGGTATGTACCCCTAAAATAACCATGGTACCTTGGTTATTCCTCATTTCTTTCCCATCCCAACCATTACATCAATGGTTGTTTTCACTAAGCACTCTCACCATGAAAAGTACTTCCTCACCACTGCCTCAAAGCAAAAGGGCCAATCATGAGCTAGAATATCAAAAGTTGCAGACTAGAGTAAACTTTTCTCTGTGTAAATTAACTTCCACAGGTATTTTAATTAGTTACACAAAACTAATGATTCCCATAGGTGGAAAACTCCAGGTATAAAATTATGTTATTTTGTTCTTCATCAAGAAGTGATGTCAGGGGTGAGGGATGTCATTTAAAGCACAAGGAGTAGGAAAGTGGCTTGGTGATAGAGTGCTTTCACATATCTGAAAGCTGGAATTTAACCCTCAGCACATACACACACACACACACACACATGCATGCATGCATGCATGTAGACACACACAGATACACACACGCAGAGACAAACAGAGATACACAGACAGAGAGACAGACACACACAGACAAACACACACAGATAGACAAACATACATGTAGACACACAAACAGACACACAGAGATACACAGACAGACAGACACACACACACACAAATTTCTGGTCATGGGGGCAATTACCCACATAGTCTTTTAAAGTAAATTAATAGAATGGTCTACACATCTTTAAGACTATGCAGTTTCAGCCAGTTCAGGTGGGTCAAAGTAAAGATAAGCAATATTTTGCTTCCTCTGTTAAATCTCATTCATCCCAAAACTATCTTGGGAGTTTTAAAACAACACTCAAAAAGTATTAAGTTTATCTCTTATCAAAAAACGTGTTTTCAACTTAGCTAACTTCAACTGAGAAATGATCTGTGACTTAATTTTTCCTTCTGATGCTTGGGATGTACAAGAATCCAAATGAAGATGAAGTTAGTGTTAAAAACCTACTTACTGTTGTTGAACATGACTTCCTTTCTATGATTCATAAGTGCATTTCTGCACAGCATGCGTTCATCGTGACCATGAGTCCTTTTAGCAGCTACTTTTAAATTCCTTTAAAATGAGAAGCCTGAAATAGCTTGTGTAGGATGTATTTACTGGAACAAACTGAAGTACAGGACTTCTCTGTAATTTCAAGCTTGCATAACTTATTCTTTCTCACAAACCTAAGACCTAGTGCATACTAGATAAGTAATTGCTATCCCAAATATACTCTTTAGTATGTAAGTTTTTTTTCCCACAACTATACTTTGGATGTTAATTGTCAAACAAAAAAAGTTTATCAAAGAAAATAATACCTGTTCACTTTTCAAAAGTTAGCAGAGTAATATTTTAAATGTTCATGCTCAAGCTTAAATATTATTGAAATAGGTATTTCATGAGAGAAATAGTCTTTAATAAATTTATGATAGAAATAAAGTTTTATGATTAATATTTACATAGTCATAAGTCTATTCATGTTAATTTGAGGCAGATAAATATTTTAAAATAAAGACACATTTGAGGGTTGAGGGAAGCAGGCCATGTGTAAGGCCTCAATTCAATCCCCATCTCTAAAATCAATTAACTGGTTAAAAAGTTCAGTGTGTAAGATTAAAAAATAAATGTTTTCCCCCCACACTGACAACAGCATACTAGACCAAACCACTCACAGATACTAAGGAGTTACTGTACTACTGAATTACATCCATGGCCCAATAAACACTATCTCATCTCCATCTTCTAGCTTCTAGTCCTGGATTAGAAGATAGAAGTTTTGGTCTCAAGGGTGCTATAGATCCACTGCAGGTGGGTCTTATGCAACTACTTTAGGGTAACAATGAGATTCTGAGTGTCCTGTGTTCCCAGAGTATGATATCTGCCTGAAAACCTAGCTGCTAAATATTTCGCTGTTTTCTCTCTCAAAAAAAAAAAAAAAAAAAAAAATTTTGGCCGGGCTGTGATGGCGCACGCCTTTAATCCCAGCACTTGAGAGGCAGAGGCAGGCGGATTTCTGAGTTCGAGGCCAGCCTGGTCTACAGAGTGAGTTCCTGGACAGCCAGGGCTACACAGAGAAACCCTGTCTCGAAAAAAAAAAAAGTTTATATATACTTGTGGAGTTTTTTAAGTATTAAATAAAAATAGATTGTTGTTGTTGCTGTTCGAACACTCTCTCCACTCTCTCTTCCAACAAATTAACCAGTTACTAACTGTTTGGTACATATAAAATACAAAACTATTTTGTGTATTACAGTCCAGATTTTGCACACTTTCTTTGTTTTACTTGCAATCATGCCAGGCATACTGCTTTTTATCTTGTTGAAAGACATGTCTTTAAGATCTTTTCAAAACTGCAGATGCAAATCTGCCTCAGTCTTCCTTAATTACAAAATATACAGCTGAATGTACAAGTTAGGAAGCTAGTCTCATATTGACAAACACTCAGGTGGTTCTAACACTTGCTAACATTGCTGCAATGGATGTGCACATATAAAGTACTCGTTATTAAGTTGCTGGGTCAAAGTGTGCTCAGATTTGCCATCTTGATACACACTGCCAAAGTGCCCTCAAACACACTGTCAGGTATCATCGCCCCCACATGCCAGAGCTAAAAGCTGCACTAGCAAAGTTTCTTCTATCAACACCTCTTTCTACCTGTGCTTGAGTAAAGGTGCTTGTTTCAAACACACACGCACGAACCTGCTCTGAGAATTCCTTCCCTGGGAGACAGAAACATTTACCTCCTCCTCATGTCCTGAGGACACACACAAACCAAAGTATAATTTCACCAAGTTCACCCTGGAGAGCCAACAAGTTTATTGTGATACAGAGGATGAATTAACGGAGCATGGGTGACCCCAGGAGAACCCCAGGCAATCTTCTCTAGGCATGGACAATGCATAGATGCATAGATCGGGTCCCTTTCAGTTCATCTTCCTAAGTGCTGTAGCACCTCTGGAAACACACTCACAACTAGGGCAAAATTACAAAGCCTGAGGTAAGATGAGGTTCCATGAGCCTTCCCATGCTCTCTTTCTCTGAGGGATGTCAAGTCAACAACCCCGCTCTCTTTTTTTTTCCCCTATGCTTGTTGAAATTAAGATGTAATTTCAAGAGGACCACCACGTGCCACCACATGGTATGATAGAGCAAAAAAACACCTAGAGGCCCTGGTGCCACTAAGATGAGCAAGTAAGTGGTGGAAAGATGGGAGGAAAAAAAAAAAGAAGAAGAAGAAGAAGCAAAACACTGTATGTACCACGATGAGAAACAGAACCAGAAATAAGAAAGTAGTGAGGAACAGCTGGATATGAGTAGTCTGCACTGCCACCTGAGGTTGGGATGAGGTCCTAGTCCCTACTGAAGATGAGGACCGTGTCTGGGTCAATATCCATGGCCCACTGCTGTTATGAGCTGCCACCAGGAGCCGTGTGATGTCCAAGGGCTATGCAGAGCTGGCCCTGCCCCTCACTGGCTACAGCACCCAAAAAAATGGGTCTCACACCTTATCCAGGCAGCAAGTAAAGCTAGTCCCGTTGGCAGGGGTGCAGGTGTCAGAGGACATGAGAGATGGAGAACTGGCCCACCCAGGGCAAAGCAGGAGAGTACACCCTGGTTGTGTGGGTGCAGGAAGGGAGGTGGGCCGACCAACTCAGTTATGATCCAGACACAGATCCAGGACCCTAACATCTACCCCGTCTATGAACTGGTGGAGCATGTGTAAGGACCAGTCCTGCAGAACCAAAGCTGAGGTACCTCTATGATGCAGGGAAGCTATAGGATATCTGAAAGGAGTTCTGATAAGGATCCAGTATTGATAATGCAGCAGAAGTCAGAGGCCTTAAACCAGACCAATGACTTGCTACAATGAACATTTGCAGGAGAAGCTGTTTGGGCAAAAGGAATTGTGGGACACACCATGACACACTATACCTTCCACAGAGAGATGATTTCTTTTTTCTTTTTCTTTTTTATTTATCCACATTTGTTGTTTGGGGAGCATGCTGTGAAGTTCACAAAAAAAGTCAATAAAAAGTTTTTTTTTAAAGGATAATTACTCCTTGCTCAGAGAATGTTTGACAATATTCACCATCCTTCTGTAGAATTCTCCTTTACTTATCAGTATACCAGGATATTCACTGGATGACAATTCTCAAAGGCACTTGTCATATCACGAGAGCTAGTTTAATATATATGTATATATTTAACATATTTGTTTAAGAATATCTACCATATGCAATTTTCCTTTGAGTTTGCTGATAACAGAAATTTTACAACCCTCTTGTATTTCATTTTTTCCTTGGGATATCTATAGTTCCTGCATCTGGATGTTACTATTAATTAACAAAACACATTAAGAACATTGTCTCCTTAATCATAAAACATCCCTTTAAGGAAGGCGTTTTCAGCTGTATTTCAGAGTAATATAGAGTCAGAGCCAGAGTGTTAAGGATGCTCCTTAAGGGTTTACATGAATTAATGGGGTTTTGTTTGCCAGCTCTCTGATTTGAGTTGAGCAAAGTTCACGACAGAGGGTCTCTAAGTTGTCTTCATTAAGAGAAGTCTTGATACTTTTATAAAACTCTAACAAGCAAAATGGGGCAGAGGTCTCCAGAATGAGACGAGAGAGGTTGTAAACTCTTAGTCTCAAAGGATTTTACCTTCTTCCATTAAACAATTACAAGAAGAATCGAAGTTAGGCCACAGATAAGGAGAAAACCACACTGTAGATTAAAGTTTATTAATCTTAAGATTCAGAGGTGGTTTAAAAGAGACAAATAAACTATGAAATTTTATGAGGCATCCTCAAGGCTTAATCACACTGGAATGGAGGGGGAGTAAAATAAAAGCTATGCTGGAATTCATAGGGACTAGTGTAAACATGGAGGCAATTCGGATGGACCTCCTTGGTTCTGTTGCCAAGTGATGTCTGATGTCTGACAACACTGCCAAGTACCAAAGCCCATGTGGCACCACCACTGTGAACTCCAGTGCAGGTGCTTGGAATTCTGACCCAACATAAGGAAGGCTATCTATAGAAAGGTCCAGGTAGCAAAGAGAGACACAAGAACAGCTCTGTGGACTTTTCTTCAGACTTATTGTGTGGCTAGCTACAGATATACAGTGGGTCCCAACCACATCTCATTTCTATCCTTCTCTCATAAAAGCTGAGATTGCATGGATACACAGAGTGTGGGATGAATCTCACACAGACAGGACCCAAGGATTCTCTTCCTGTAGCTCAGAGGCCTTAACAGCAGGCACCATTGCTTCCTCTTGTTATAATTTAAAGCAGAGGGCTGTGGCTTCAATGGGGGTAGTCAGTATGAGGAATAGAGAAAAATTACAAAATTCCATTGTCACTTCAGGCAAGAGTGACTTATGAATAAGTAGCAGAGATCAAATAACAATACATAGACTTTCTAGAAAATATACTAGGGTAGACTTTATTTTCCATTTCAAATACAAGAATAGAAGGAAATCAGGAAAATAATGTGCAAGCAGTCATAAGCTTTAGCTACAAAAACTGATTTGTTTTCTGTAACAACGAAATTTCTTCCATACTAAAAGCAGTGATTTTTGGCTATATACATCATGTTCCTGTATCGCAAGGCTTCTCATTGTTACTATTTCAAGCTGTCCAAAAGTATGAACACTCAAACAGGTGTACTAAAAAGCTGTAGTGTGCTTAACAAAAAGGCTTCTCATGGTAGCATACAATAAGTATCTCTGACATTGGAGAGACACAGTCAAAGTAGAGTCCTTATGTTAAGCACACATACACACACTAAGATGCCTTCAGACAAGGCCAGACATCAGAGGTTCTGTTTCCTGTAAGGCTTGTCATTAGAAAAATGAGACAAATTGTCAGTACTGATGCACATAAATTTTCTTTATCTTCCTTTGATTCCAGTTGTGGGGTGTCACCTAATGATCTCACAGGTTGTCTACTGTGCTCTTGAGAAAATAAAAATGAGCAAAGCCTGCCCCACAGACCCACCCCACCTCCAGCTTATTCATACACATGGGATATCCTGATTTGTTGTTAGACTATAAACTGTTATTCTCTCCAACCCTTAGGTAATTTAGTGTTAATCACAAAAACCTTATTCTTTAAAGTCTTTTTAGATCCTTTATAGTTTTACTGGACCCCAGAGACATTTGCACTAATCTGAATCTGAAGGTTTGCTTCCAAAATTTAATTTAATTCATTTGATCACTTTACATGCCATCGGAACTGCTAAAAATACAAGGGACCTTTTTAGTTGTTATCATTTTCAATTCAGTGGTTTAGGAGACTATCGATGTAGAAGTCTTTGAATTCTCTAAGATGGGAGCCTTTCAAAGACTCATACGATGAAATCATTTTAGATATAAAAGAGATTGCCATGTTGTATGTGATAGGTCTCTAGTGCTATGGGATGAATTTGTTCCATATGATAGTTTTCTAAATATGTCATCCTTTTTGGATAAAATAATGGAAGCATATGGTCAAAACTTGAAAAGGCACACAATCCTGAACAGTGAGCAATAAATCTCTACTTCCTGCCATGCAGTTAGCATCCCTGAAGGAAACCACTGTTTTAAGTTCTTCCAGAGATATTCAAAACATCCTTTGACATCCTTCTAGTCAAAACTTAAACATGATAATGTCCAAGAGGTCATGAATTATTACATTTTCTAATTATCTAACTAGTGAGTTAAAACAACAAAAAACAACATCTTAAGTTGCACAGCTGACTATGTAATGGAAAATGACCTTAAAGTTCTGATCCTTTTGCCGCTACATAGGTTTACGGTGGTGGAATTGAAAGTGTATGTTAGTGTTCCTGATTATGCAGTGCTGGGAGTGGAACTCAGGGTCTTTTACCTGAGACTAGCACTCTACCAAGTGAGTTACATCCTTAGCTCCAAAGTTAGTTATCTAGGCAAGTTAATTAATGTATTCCTAAATTTCTCCATTTATTTGATGGAAATAATTGGACCTTCCAGGTGGGATTGTCAGAATTACATGAGGTAATACATCAACAATCAATGATGAAGCTATTTGGGAAGACTTAAAGAGGTAGAGCCTTGCTGAAGGAAGTATGTCATTAGAGATCACGTTAAGAGTTTTTATCCTAACCATATGTCTAGGTCATTTTCTCTACTTCATGTTTACAGCTGAATCTGTGTTATTTCAGCTTCCTGTAGATAGAATCTGTATGTACTGTGTGGAAGCAGCATTTCTCAATAAAACGCCTATGGCCAATGAGCTCAGGCAGGACTAGAAGGTGGAACAACCAGGAAAAAGAGATAGGATTCTAGGATATAGTCAGGTATGGGAGATTTGCCATACATGACAATACTTAGAATAGAATAAATGGGGTAACTGAGTTACAAGCTAACAGGAATAAGCCACAGTTTTTGGCCTAAGCAATAATTCATAAATAACTCAGTTTCAGAGTCATTATTTTGGGGAACTTGGGTACAGGTAGAAAGCTAGGGGTTACAAATGGTACCAATCATGATAAGCATGTAATCCAAATTTAGCTAAAATTCTAAGCTTAGAGCCTGGGGAAATACTCACAGGTGGAGGATGATTTCCTAGCCAAGGAGTGAGAAACTGCAGAGGCTGACTATGTAAGTCCAGGCCTCTACAGTTGCCCTACCCCCAACCTCAGTAATGCATAATGACCAGCATTATAGGACAAACAGAGCTGCTCAAAACATAGAGAAACCATTTGACAGAGATAGAGCCTCTCCTGTGGATAAAACAAGAGATTCTAAAGATGCCAAAAGACAGATATTTTGGTAAACTACTGTAAATGATAAGAGACAAAAGTTAAAATTACAGTTAGATGAAATTGAGATTGAAGGATTAGTGGGCACAGGAGTATAGCTGTCTAGCAGCCATGGATGAACTGGGTATATCTGAAAGGGAGACTGAAAATGAAAAGGACCGGGTGTGAGAGAAAGTTGAAGCCAAGACAAAGTTTCTAATCAAGGCTCAAAGTTTAATTTTTAGCACTCTGTTTATACACAGAAAAAGCCCACAGACCACATCTTTTGTTTCACCTAGATTGAGTTACAAAACAAGCTCAATGGGCAGTCAACTCCTCAAAGCTCCTATAAAAAATTATAAATGTGATGAGACCAGATGACTCCAGCTAGGTTGTAAAAACCATCCTGGGTTTATTCAGCCTATTCAAGGAAAAAAGGACACAATTAGGAGCAAATGATACAACTAGCTGTCTTAAAGCTAACCAATATCTTAATTTGGGGGGAGTGCAAAAAAAAAAATAATGCCTCAAAACAGGAGGAAGCAATTTTAAGAGAACAAGATTCCTAAAAGGCAGGGTGAATGATTTTTAGTCATAGATAGATAGATAGATAGATAGATAGATAGATAGATAGATAGATAGATGGTCTTCTGAAGCCTCAGAGATCTACAGCATATGAGATTTTAAAAATGTTTGTAAATAAAAAGCTTTTGACAGTGAGACATGTCAGCTTCTGTCACTACCCCATTCTACTTCAAAGAAGATAATGAGCATCAAAAAAACCTTCATTTGGACTTTGCTTCAAAATGGCAAGCTATCCACTGAATAAGAAACTGCCCTTGCTTCAACTGCTGAAAATATGCTGTCCAAGCTATGGACAAGCAAAATGGAGGGAACTACTGAGCTTTGCCAAGACAAAGTAAGCATGTCCTTAATAATTCCTGCTTCATAAAAAGGTCTGTCAGATAAGTAGGCCAGAAGGCTGAAGATGATACTCCAACAACACAGAGAAATTTGGGGGGCGTATCCAGGAAGCCAGCTTTCTCTGTCATTCTTATAGTTTTAGAAGCTGCTTGCCTACACTTCCTGCATATTTAGGTATTATTTATTCCTTCAAAAGTCTCTGATAGAGTTAAAGACTAGATAGTTACAATCTCACATATAAGTTTCAGTTGGTTAGGATTTAAGACCATGTTTTTAATTTTTACAAAGTTGTTTTAGGTTGGTAATGCAAATTATGATATAAATTTGTTTAGGTAAAGAACTCTGAACTCACTAAGAATAGATAGATAGTAGAGCTTTCCAAATGTAAGGTTGCCAAATGCATATGGACTGGACATTGTAAATGTAATCGTACTTGATAGTTTTCATAATTGTTGTTATTATATATATTTTATTATTGTGAGAGAGTCTTTTACTGGACTAGAAGAGGAAAATGTAGATAGAATCTTTATGTGCAAGCATAACCTGTCAATGAAAAGCTTATGACCAATGAGCTGAGGCAGGATTGAAAGATGAGAGATCAGATTCTGAGAAATAGTCAGGCACTGGAGATTTGCCCTGAATGTTGCTGTGGACAGATGCATGAACCTGAGGAGAGATAACTAGCCATGTGGCAAGACAACGATTAGAATAAATGGGATAACTGAGTTACAAGCTAAAAGGAATGAGTCAAAGTTTTTGGCCTAGACATTTACTCATAATTCAGTCTCAGAGTTGTTATTACAGGGAACTTGAGCATGGGTGAAAAAGCCCACAGTTACAGCTTCCTGAGCCAGTTGCCTGCTGCCAGAATTCCCTGCCATTATGGAATCTCTCTGCACCATAAGTCCAAATAAACTCTTCTTACTTCTATGGTCATATTATTTTATCACAACCCAGAAAAGTAAATAATACATAAATAAAGGTGTCTGTAAAATCTATATAATAAATATGTGCTGTCTTGTCTCTTTACTCTCCACAACTTTGATTCAGTTAATTGCCTTCTTCCTTATTCCACCACTTTGATTAAGCTAATTGCCTTCTTCCTCATTCAGCTTTATAACACATCATTAATATTACTATGCGTCTTCCTGAAGACAAAATGATTACAACCTAAAAGACAAAATGTCTCTCTACAATATGCTACTTTCAAAGATTTTATACAGGTAATATTTGTGTGGTTTGGATGATCAGTGTCCTCCATAGTCTTGGGCTTTAGAATACTTGGTCCACAGTTGGTGGCTCTGGCTGGGTAGGCTTAGATATGGCCTTGTTGAAGAAAGTACTTCCCTTTATGCAAACTTTGAGAGTTTAGAGAGTTTGAAGCAACATTCCTATTTCTCTCTTTTGGCTTTCTGGCTCAAGATGCTAACTCACATTTTGCTGCCATGGATCCTGCCTTACAGACACCTATCCCTCTCCCAATTAAACACATTCTATAAGTTGACTTGGTGATGGTACTTTCACACAGAAACAGAAAAGTGATACAATGTCATTGAGAAAATAAGTGATGTTTATCACATCAGAAATTTTGTTGATATAAATAATATATATGTCAAGCAACACAATGGAAATAAAGCTAAAATTAGATTTACTTAGAGCTGATGAATTCCTAGTGCGGTGGGGTTTTTTTGTTGTTTTGTTTTGTTTTTGTTTTTGTTTTTTGGTAGATATCATTAACTCATTCAAATGTAAGGTTTTTAGCTACATGTGAAAGAAAATCTAACCAAATAGTTTAAATGATTAATTTCCAGGTCTATGTGTCTCAGGATGTTGGCTCTGGAGTATCACCACTTCTTTCTTTCCACTGGTACATGATATTGTTCACTCCTGGAACATTTCCCCTAACAGAAGTTAGAAGCAGCCTCAGCTTCCTGAATTATAATCTGACAAAGAACAGAGGATCTTGAAGTAGGTCCTGTGGATTAGTGAGAAATTTTCTCTTCTAAAACTTGAGCATTTGTCTTTTTAATTTCATTGTCCATAATTGGTTCCCATGCTTAACCCTGAGTCAATCCCATTAAGGGTGGAATGCAGTGTTGCTCATTACATCAAGATAGTCAAAGCTGTTCCCTGGAAGTAGACAGTGCAGCCTGATCTCACTGAAAAATGCAATACTTAATGAGGAGTAGAAAAAATGTTTATAGTAAGAAGGGGTTTCTCAAATATCAGCTAGAGACCCCACTTCTTCTGCACACAGCTTCCATGCTGTGCTCTTGTGCTGGCTCCATGTGCAAGGTTTCATTCCAGCTTTCCTTGGAATCTGATATGCACCTGACCAAGACTTGACATGGAGAGTTTTCATAGCTCTAATCATAAAACCCCAGCCCCTCCTTTCCACGACCAATTATTTCTGTGGCTAGTGAAACATCCCAAACATCCTCTAACTGGTTTGGTCTCACCTGGTGACAGACTCCCAGAAGTGGTCTTTAAAGGCAGTAACTAAGCAAGTGGGTTATCTACAAACCTAGACACTGAGCACATTTGTTCAGGAGAAAAGTAGCTCCATTTAGGAGATGCCAGAAAGGCACATAGCTTTAGCACAGTCCCAGGGATGAAAATGATAGGAAGAAATCTGAGCAAAATTAAAGACTTTTTTTGAAAGTCATCATGGTTAACTGACTGGTCAGATTTATGCTTTGCTAATTATGTTAACCTTATAATCTCTGAACTTCATTTTATGGAACACCAAAACACCTCTTTGGGGAGAAACATTATAGAAGAAAACAAAGCTTTTATCATAAGCCTAGATACCTAAAAAGATTAATTAAGCTTCTTCTAACCCAAGGGGTAAAGTGCCAAAGCATATATTATCACTTCCTCAAAATCTTTCAAGAACTGAAAGGAAGCCTAAGGCAGAAGGATTTTGAGTTTCAGATCATTCTTAGCTGCATTCCAACCCAGGGCTTTATGAGACATTTGTGTCAAAAAGCAAAGCCAAAAACAAAACAACAACATTTTGAAGGAAGTAACAGAACACCACAGAAGAATTTCACTTCACATGATCCATCTTCTTCTGATGTCTAACAGAATGTAGGGAACCCCTCCACCCTCTAGACTGTTAGGGTATTTACTGGAGAGAAGTTTTCAATTCTCAACAGTTGCTTTTCCATTAGGAAAAGAAATGTTGTGTGTTTTTTACAGAAGTCCAACCAAACCTCTGAAGAAAACTGGACAGGCAGGTCTTTGAATTCCTGCTCATATGATGCATACAGGTATCCAGCCATCTGACTGAATACTATTTAAATGAGAGGTAAATAAAGAAAGGATTTACCCTGTCTCTATAACCCTGAGAATAGATGGATTGAGGGTAACAGATTTTTTTTTCTTCAGTCACAGAAATTATACTGATTGTTTTCTGGATGGTCTCAATACTTAAATACTTAATACTACACAACTGTATTTTTAGATAAATTATTTTAAAAATAAAGTTAAAACAACAAAGAAATACAAAGAGCTGGGAAAGTATCACTTTCATGCATGCAGAAGGCTCTGGGTTCCACACCAAGCAGTGCCAGTATATAAAAGAAATTTCAGAGTTGGCCAAAGTTAGAGATGATTGAGGCATAAAAGAAAGAAAATGTTAAAGGCATTGGTGGAGGAGGAGGCTATTTGAATCTATAGTTAGTGCATCAACTCCACATGGCCTTCCCATTTCTCTATAGCTTTGTTTTGTGGAAATGGTTATCTCATTGTGTCCCTGTCCCTGTCACATGTGTATCTGTCACAGCGTGCAGGCTGCAATCACAAGGAAACAAACAACTGCACGAACTCAAAGCTGGAGACTTTGATAAGAGTTTCTTTGCACTTCATACAAAGATTTTTGACTTGGTGTTTTTCTAAGACAACTGAAACTTTCTCACTGAGTTTAAACAGGTGGATGTGAATACACTGAGGTGTCTCCTTGTCTTAAATGGATCTAGAGCGGGAAGACTGAGTCATTGTGAATGCTTATCAATAAAAATACATTGGGCTGTAGAATCTTACAGTTGACAGATTATTGATCTTTCTCTAAAAAGTAAAAGACCTGTGCCATCTGTTTATAAACCAGATGACTGATGCTGTGGAAAATCTTTCCCTTGGGAAATAGCCCTGCAGCCAACCAGAGAGAAGTCTAGGCACTTTTGAAGAGGCTTTGGTACAAGGAGCCAGCTCTTCACAGCTATTAGTTGGACAAAACAAAGACAGTTTCCTCTGGTCCCTATTTTAGTTTACTCTTTGAACTCCCAACAGTTTATTGTTATTGTTATTACTCTTGGTTTGGCACAGATTCTTTCAAAAATTATCTTGGTTCCCGTTTTTGAAGTCTTTTTCTTAGAAAAAAAAAAGGCTTGTTGACTATAGTTTTTAATGTGTTCCACCTCTAAGCCATCATTTATTGAAGGATGCAGCCTAGAGAGCATCATCAGTTCTGACCCCAGCTGCAGCCTGGATGTGAGGACACAGTAGCAGGACATGGAGATCTAAGGTAGGTACAACAGTATCTCAACATAAACACCACCGCTAGATGCAAGCCAGAGATGGAGTTTCGTATGCTGGGCGCACACAGCTCTCTCTATCAATACTATTTAATATAATTTAATTCTATCAGAACATCTCATATTTATCAATACAGTTCATCTTCATCAATACAACTCATCTCTATCAATTGTACTAATCTTTATCAGTAGCATTCATCTCTCTCTGTGATTCATTATTATAAGTACAGATCATCTCTATCAACATAACTCATGTCTATCAATACTAATTCTCTCTCTTGATACTGCTCATCTGCATCAATATAACACATCCCTATGGATAAGATTTATCTATTAATATATCTCAACACTATCAATTTAACACCTCTCTGTCAATCAACTTATCTCTGTTAACCTTAGTCCTCTCAGAAAGATTTTCTGTCTTATGCATAATACTCTGGGAATCATTTCCCATTGTCACCCAGTCATTTCTATGCAAATAGTCATCCATGGCCACTCATCACTAGAGGGCATTGTGCAGTGTTCCTTGACAGCAGTAACTAAATTGGCAGAATAACAGATCTGAATTATTTTTCAGCATTTTTTTTTATAGAATTGCAAGAATCTAAATCTGACCCTGAGACTCAGAACATAGCTTAGTAGAAGACTCTGGACTCTGGGTTCAGTCTCTAGCAGCACACACACACACACACACACACACACACACACACACACACACACGCACATATCAATAAATAATTCTTTTTTATGGAATTTCTTTTTTATGGAATTTATAGGTTTGGCTCTGTGAAATTTGTTTCTTGTTTGAGATTTTTCTCCTCAATGTATTTTCCTAGACCATAATTCAACAATTAATTGATTCTTCATTTAAGTTTTATTGTCCAAGTCTTGAATACAAACATTTACTTAGAGACCTTACAGACTGTGTGTGTGGCGCAGGGGAGGTGGTGGTGGTGGTAACACTGAGAATTGTGAACACATTGAATCAATGCTTCTGACTCTGAGAAATAAAGCTCAATACATCTAGGATGTCCATATGATAAGCAAGTATATGCACATATATTCAAATGCAGGTATACAAACATACACATACATATAAACATGGATAGGCCATGTGCATGTAATAGTATAAAAATGATCAACTAATGTTTTCATAAACATGAACTTTATTAAGGAATATGACAGTTATAAATAAAACTAATGTAAATGTATATTTATGAAAAGTTTTATTTTCTTGCAGATATGACATTAGTTTGGCCATTTTAATTTGTTGTATTCCCTTAGCCTTTATAATATTAAGTTTATAATACTAAATATTATACTCTAATATCTGTATTATCAATATGGCAGAAGCCTTTGAAAATCATAATTAGAACTTAAGACCTGAAAATCTGTAGTTAATAACTGATTAAAATGTACTATATGAAGTGAGGTTAACAAAATTAAAGACAGGTATATAGACAACGATACACATAAATTGATAGCTGGATTATGGATAACATCTAATAAAGTATTCCATACTAAATAGTTACCTAAAATTTTTAATATTAGGGCTGGGCATGTAGTTCAATAGTAGAATGGCTGTTTACCATTTGTAGAGGCATGGTTTCAACCCTCAGTGCTACTTTAAATTAAATTAAAAATTTTAAACTATGATATCAATCAATTTTCATGTAATATCTGAAGAGATGTTTTAATTTGCCTTTCAATTTCTGCTATGTTCATTCATCTACTCTTACAAGCATTAATTGATTTACTGGGAATTCAGTACTGGAAATGCAAGACAAATAGCATACTAAATTTGTGCCCAGAAAACTGTTAATCTATATTTTTTCAACATTTTTGAAGTGCATTTCACAGCCACAGAGAGGAGGGGGAGGAAGGGCAAAGATAGGAGAGAGATGAACTTCAGTAGTAGATGGTGATACAAGCTGCATGGCTTAGGGTCTCTCCCTCTGGCAGTCTCAGGCCATCATTGTACCCTTATATAAAACTGGATAAAAGTGATTTTATGTGAAAGAGATTTTTAAACTGTAAAATACTTTTTTTTTAATAGAATAGAGTTTATTTAGAGCATGGCGAGGGGAGTTAAGAGAGTAATAGCGGCAGAGAGAAAGGCAGAGAGAAGGGGAGAATAGAGAAGTAGAGGCCTGCCATGACCACGTGGAGAGAGGGGGGAAAGGAATGGGAAGAGAGGGGATATAAGAGAAAACAAGAGCATAAGAGGTAAAATACTTTTTAAATGTTTTTTTTAATCTTATAAATGTTTCCTGTGAGAATATCATTGTCTGTCTAAATAGAAATTTGACTCTATAACCATGTGTTTCTTTAAATTTTTTATTTCAAAATTCCAACAGTATGAATAAAACAAATAAATTTTCACCTGCCAGTGGTGGCGCACTCCTTTAATCCTAGCACTCGGGAGGCAGAGCCAGGCAGATTTCTGAGTTCGAGGCCAGCGTGGTCTACAAAGTGAGTTCCAGGACAGCCAGGGCTACACAGAGAAACCCTGTCTTGAAAATAAATAAATAAAATTTCAGCATACCTTGTCAAACAGGAAGTGGGCAGGTGCACCCTGTTCTTAGAAAGAGGCAGTGGTAGCTAACGTAGAAGCCCTATAATTGCATCAGTTTCAGATATAGACTGTGACCACTCCCTCTTCTGCTCTGTTAATTCCCACTGGAGTTTTTCTCGGTTTGTTTCTTTCTATAATTAAAAAACACAATTTCAAGCAAATTTTGTTTTACTGGTTCAATGTTTCTATGAAACGCCCATTTTCCCTTAAGGCCAGTCATATCAAAAGCTGCAAAGATCAGCAAGGAGTTATTCTCTCTTCCACAGACTGGAACAGAAATCTTTATAGGGAACAGTTAGCAGGATGTGTTGAGTTTAAAGGATCACAAAGAAGATCCACAAAAGTTTCTCTGGAACAAGCCCTCAGCTGGAGCTGAGTGTATGCAGAGCAGCATCTTACCTTGCTGTCTATTTTGTGGGGACTTTGCCTTCCACTGTATTACTACATTGTGTTTGTAGTATGCTCACACTTTAGGGTAAAAACAACTACCAACTGTCAATCTATATTGTCCCTCAGTATATTGATATAGTTCGACCTGAAACAGTATATTCCAGCAAGAGATGAGAAGATTAAATTCATTCTACTTGCAAAAAGCTGCCTAAACTTATTTTAAATGAGGAGTCATTCTATAATATTTGCCATCAAACATGTGCTAAGGAAACCTTGGAAGAATAGGAGAAAAGGTCAAAACAATGTTTAGTGTATTATTTCTTTCTTGAATTTACCTTCATTTTTCAGTCTGAAGACTTTTTTCTTTTTTTTTAAATGCCCTTCCAAGGCAACAGAATTATAAAAATGATTTGTGAGAGCTTGCTCAAAGAAGCCAAGGAAATGAAATTATGCTTCAGGAAGTTCAATCGCCATACCACCTGAACTTTTCAGGGTGATGTGCACCGTGAAAGCAGATTGTCCACTCTCAGCAGGGGACAGACAGAACTTCCCCCAAACAGGTAGAGATTTGAACAGAAATTATTTGAGGAAAAAATGTACTGAGTCTTCTCTCTAAAGATAAGGTGACATTTCATCGGGCTTGGTCATCTTTTATGATCACAGATGCTCAACTATCTAAAATCAGCTAAATGTTCTTCTCTTCTAAAATGGCTAAGTGTATTTCCTTTAAGCTGTACTTTAAAACAAAAACAAACTTTACCCCTTTGAAGAAACTGCAGGAAGCTTTAAGGTCCCACCCAAAGTTCCTGCAGGCAAAATGGCCTCCTGGGGAAGAAGCTTCCAGGTGTTCTAAAGAAAGGAGCTTTCATGTCCCTGCACAGTAACAATGGCACTTCCTGTTTTGACCTCTAGCTATACTGAGGCTGCCCAGGAAGCAGTCTATGGACTTCTGCTTTTTACACAGTAAACCATTTCCCTCTTTGTGTGTATAGAGTTCAAATAGAGATGGCCTACTGCAGTGGGTTTTCCCAAGGACATGTAAATTAACCTACTGAAATCTCACAAAAGGTTCAATTATTTATGCTAACCTAGCCTCTGGCATGGATGCCAATAGAATGTACCACTCTGTGGTGGTTTGAGGTTCCTTGCTGTTCTCCATGCCCCATGTTTTATTAGAGCTTTAACATCCTCAGTGCATTAAGACTCAGTGATTCCTCCCTTCTGTGTAAATTCTTCCTTTTCTCTTCTTTTTCCTTTCATTGTAGTCATTTATATATGTTTTTAAATAAAGTTTTCTTAGTTGATGCTGGCCTCAACATCCCTCCTCTATATATGCCAATAGGCCCTGCTAACTATGTTCTGTTAAAAAATAAATAAATTATATATATATATATAATCAAAAGTTAGGCTAGAGGAGAAGGAAGAAAGAAGGAAAAAATAATAGAAAAATGAATGAAAAGAACTTCCATTAAAAAATTTATAACCTAGTTATTAGAATCAATAGGAAAATAATTTAACTTTCCTGTCAAAAGTCATAAAGTTTTCTTCTTAAATATAAATGCACATATTATTAGAAATGTATTTAATTTAAAATAAGTCTACACAGGTATAAATGTTTCATATGGCTGCTTCATTTAAACTATTTCAGTAATTGGGATAAATACAATAAAAGCAAAATCCTTTACGTGTTATAATTATTGTTGTTACTAATTGCATATGTGAGACTTACTTTAAAAATGTAAAGCCCATTTGTTTTAGATGTACATTCCAAATTGTTATCCAGGCCAAATGATATTAAAGGACAGAACATCACTACAACAGAAGATGAGCCAAACACCCAAAAAGCACAGGATCTCTGGAGCCACGCACCTAATAGCAACTTGTAAGACTAGAATCTCGCAACAGAATAAGCAGATGTTTGAGGATATCAGTAGGAGAACGTCAAGAACCAAAAACAATCAGGAAAGAGGGCTTTTAGCAGAATGCATTCTGGGATGGAATAAGCTTTAGGTGCTGACGTCTTTCTGACACAATCATGATTAAGATTTTTGATTAGTAGTCCTAAAAATGTAAGTATCTGATAGAACAATGAGTGAGGGTCTAAAGTAATATCCTCCTTCTGTGGCTGTTAATTCCTGGAAAAAATAAAATAAAGTCGGATCAGAGGAGACAGCAACCAAACATTTTCACTCCTACTGTGACATATAATTTTCTATCCAGGATAGTGGCCCATTTATGTACTGATGTTTCTCCACATCACAGTAATTTGACCAATAAATACTCATCAAAGTGGTTAGCAACTTAGGAAAATGTCCACACAGATCAGTGGGAAAAGCTAGAAGATTATTAAAATTATTAGATAAACAATATATGCAGAGCAGTGATGAAAGGCAATAATGTTGCTAGCATGAGCTTATCTCTGGCAATTTTTCACTAATCCCTAAATGGCTGGTTTACATTATAGATTATACTCAAAAAGGCCAGACAAACTGACCATCAAAAATTATCTTTGGACTGGAGAGATGGCTCAGCGGTTAAGAGCACCAACTGCTCTTCCAGAGGTCCCGGGTTCAATTCCCATCAACTACATGGTGACTCACATCCATCTGTAATAGGATCAGATGTCCTCTTCTGGTGTGTGTGAAGATAGTGACATTGTACTCACATACATAAAATAAATAAATAAGTCTTTTAAAAAGAAATTCTCCTCAGTGGGCAAAGTGCTTGCTGTCCAAGCCTGGCACCCTGAGTTCAACCCTATGTTCTTACAAATCTCACCTCCACTTCTAAGTTCTACCCCAGCACTCACATAAAAAGGAAGAAGGTCAAAAACAAACCCAGGCTGGCAGCAGTAATTGTCACTCCAGTGTTGGGGAGGCAGTGACAGGAGGACCCCTGGGGCCTTCCTGCCAACCTACTCTAATTGGCCTATGAGAGTCCTGTCTAAAGTCAAAAGTGCAAAAGATACCAAGAGGAAAGACACCAGAGGCTGACCCCTGGTCTTCACATGCATGAACAGATGTGCATCCATCCATACATACATAAGTATAACACACACACACACACACACACACACACACACACACCACTCACACACAAAAAGAAAGTATACACATTAAGACATGCTTAAAAACATGTGTAGTAGTCATGCTATTGGAATTACATATAGAAGAGTCAAAGATTGACAAATCCAAAGCTATGGTCCTGCCTTAGTATTTCACATTTCCTGAGGACATACTATTAAACAACAAGAACAACAAAAACGAGGTACAAACTTTAAATCCTGCCTTCTTCATCTCCCTTGGCATTGCACTATGTGTTCTCTCTCTCTCCCTCTCTCTCTGTGTTGCACCTTGAGATTAGCTATAACAAAGGTCCAATTTTAGAGATAAAAGAAAATTACTTACAGGCCCAGGCAGATGGGTAGGCATTCCAGGTCAGTGCCAACTCTGAAGCACACAGGGGGGTCCACATCCCTGTGTAGAAACTGCAACTCCAACTATTGGAAACCTGAAGTGTGAATTAATTGTTGATTACAACCGTCTTCCAACTTCAGACGCTCCTGGCTGCCCAATGTAGGAGGTGCATTTCGAGATCCGATTTCTTTCTTTCTTTCTTTCTTTCTTTCTTTCTTTCTTTCTTTTTTTTTAGTAGCTCTTTTTTTTTTTAAATTAGGTATTTTCCTCATTTACATTTCCAATGCTATCTCAAAAGTCCCCCATACCCCCCCCCCACCCACCCACTTCCACTTTTTGGCCCTGGTGTTCCCCTGTACTGGGGCATATAAAGTTTGCAAGTCCAATGGGCCTCTCTTTCCAGTGATGACTGGCTAGGCCATCTTTTGATACATATGCAGCTAGAGTCAAGAGCTCCGGGATACTGGTTAGTTCATAATGTTGTTCCACCTATAGGGTTGCAGATCCCTTTAGCTCCTTGGGTATTTTCTCTAGCTTGGGGGCCCTGTGATCCGTTCAATAGCTGACTGTGAGCATCCACTTATGTGTTTGCTAGGCCCTGGCGTAGTCTCACAAGAGACAGCTACATCTGGGTCCTTTCAGCAAAATCTTGCTAGTGTATGCAATGGTGTCAGCGTTTGGAGGCTGATTATGGGATGGATCTCTGGATATGGCAGTCTCTAGGAGCTCAGATTTCTAAACTCTTCATTCAGAGGCTATGTGATTGAGAAGAAACTTCAGGAGAAAGAATCAGGAAAGTCAGGCAGGAGTAGTCATGTGGATCCTCATGAATGTTTGTCATTCATTAAAACAGGGCAGGCATGTGATGACAGTAAAATTAGGACCAGGGCCTCATCAGGAGTCATAGGTACCATCAAAGTTGGTTTTCCTTACTATACTTAATGTGCTAAGCTAGGCATGGTCTTGGTTCTCTCTCTTTCATTCTCTCTCTCTCCTCTATTTAATCTATCCCCCCTTCCCTGTGTGTGTGTGTGTGTGTGTGTGTGTGTGTGTGTGTGTGTGTGTGTGTAGGGGAAACATCAAAAGGATCAAATCCAGGGCCTTGTACTTGTTGGGCTAACACTAACCTGAGCTACAACTTTAACCCCAGTAATGTGAGCTCAGAGTCTTTGTTTTATGTTTGTTGAAATTGGTGTAGCAGAATCCTGAGTATGAAGCCAGCTTCATACTAAATGAGCTAAATAGTTAGTTTAAGAATATCCTTGCCGGGCGTAGTGGCGCACATCTTTAATCCCAGCACTCGGGAGGCAGAGGCTGGCAGATTTCTGAGTTCGAGGCCAGACTGGTCTAAAAAGTGAGTTCCAGGACAGCCAGGGCTACACAGAGAAACCCTGCCATGAAAAACCAAAATAAATAAATAAATAAATAAATAAATAAATAATCTGAGCTATTGAGAGATCTTGTCTCAAAAAAGTGGAGATGCCAAAATTAGGAAAGCCGAGGGGTTGGAGTGTTGTGAGTTCAAGGCCAGCCTCTAGGCTACACAGTAAGACTCTGTCTCAAAAAACAGTGGAGGGTTGAGGGGGTTGTCTAGCTAGGGAGACGACTCTGTCAGTGAAGACTTGCTTTGCAAGCATAAGGAACTGAGTTTGATTTTGATCTTCAAAGATCATGTAAAAAAAAAAATAATCACACTGACAAAACAGAGACAGATGAGGCCTGGAGCAGGGAGGCCAGCCAGTCCAGCCTTCTTGTCAAGTTCTAAGTCAGTGAAAGACTATCTGAACAAAAGAATGTTGATAGCACCTGTAGTGAGCTGAGTGAAAAAGTTTCCCCCGCCCCCACACACTCATGTTATTTAAACACTTGGGGGCTGGTTGGTGGCACTGTTTTCAGAGGCTTCAGAATGTTTAGGGTGTAAAGCCCAGCTGGACAAAGTATGTCGCTGGGTGTGAGCTTTGAGTCTACAGCCTTGTCCACCCTCAATTCTCTCTTTCTACCTTCAGTGTATGGGTGAAAACATGATCTTTCAGCTTTCTGACCTGTCTGTTGCTTCCATGCCTTCCTCATCATATAGGGATTCCCCTTCTGGAACCAGCTGCTCTTTCTTCCATACATTGCTTTTGGTCATGTTATTGGTGCCTCAGCAACAAAATTGTAACTAATACAGTGGTCAATGTGAGAGCGTGGACTGCTGCTGTGAAGACATGGGCCATGCTGTTGGATTGGTTTCTGGTTGGTTTGGTTGGGTTTTGTTGTTATGTTGCTTTTTTTGTTTTGTTTTTCAAATGTGGAAGACTTGAGAACTTGAGTCTAGAAAAACAGTTGAGTATTGCAAGGCAGAGCTTAATAAGACATTCTAGCAGGAGCTTGGAAACAGTATTGCTAAAATTAATACAGAAGGTGGAGGCCCAGCTTATGTGGTCTCATAGGGGAATAAGGTCTCTACTAGCAACTGGTTAGAGTCCATTTGTGGGAGACTTTGGCAAAAACCTGACTACCTCCAACCTGTGTCTCAAGAACTTTCCAGAGGCAAAGCTAAAAAGTAATGGACTAACTTCTTTCTTAAAGGAAATTTCAAGACAGCATAACATTTCAAATATTTTTTCCTTTTCTTTTTTTTTTTAGTGGATATTTTCTTTATTTACATTTCAAATGGATAAAAAGAAAAAGAAAAAATTTGAAATGTAAAAAGAAATGAAAAAAGAAAAAAAGACAACATAACTTTGAGTCTGTGGCACTGTCAATACTGCCTATTGTTATACAAATCTACAAAGGAAAGAGCAAGAGGTGCAGACAGAAATGCAAAATGTACAAAGTGGAGACAAAAAGAACAAAGCCTGAGCTCAGAGGGAGGCTGTAAATTGATAAGGAGACACTTTCTGCTCTGCAGTGGAGCAATGGGAAGGCTGCCCTCAGGGTGAGATGGAGCCCAGGTTGCCAAAGGAGAATCTTGATGGTCACTTTCTCTTAGAAAACAATTGTTCCTACAAATAAAAGTTGCTGCTCATGGAGTCAAAGGGCCAGGATCCATCCTAAATTTCTAAAGCCAGGACTGATGGGGTCATGGATTTTTTTTCTCCAGGGTTTCAGATAACCACTGAGGCCAGGCAAGGTGACACAGTGATGAAGTCACTGAAAGAAAAGGCCCTGAGTGATCATTGTGTGAAGCTGTGAAAGTGAAACCTAGAGCCTGGGTCCTGGTGGAGACCCCAGGATGCTGGAGATGCTAGAGCCATGTAACATCTAGCAAAGAGAGCTACACACAGGGAGTAGAACATATATGTATAGGAATATACATATCCAAGGAGGATATGTATATTGTAGGCAATAAATCTGGAAGAACAGAGTTATCTACTCCCTTTACAATTAACGTTCCAGACACTAGACACAGAATTAAAAGATTTGGTATTTGCTGTTGAGTCCATCTTTATTTAATTCAATATTGTCCCACTATGCCTCTGTTTCTCCCTTTCAGAATGAGAATATATATTATTATCTGCATATATATGTATGTATATATATGTATATATGTATGTATATATATGTATATATGTATATGTATATATGTGTGTCTATATATCTATGCATACATATATATATATGAAGAAGTATGTGATTTTCCTTTTGATTTTACAGTGGGTCATACATAGTTAAAGACCTTGGGACTTTTGAACAATGTGGCACTGATAAAAAGTATGGGGACTTTTTAAGTTGAGCTGAATGCATTGTGTATCATGAAATGCTCATGTACCTGCTAAGGAGCAGGGAGTGTAATGTAATGGTTTAATTATGAAATGTCTTTCTTGGGGGCTAGAGAGATGGCTCAGTGGTTAAGAGTACTGGCTGCTCTTCCTAAGGTCCTGAGTTCAAATCCCAGCAACCACACGGTGGCTCACAACCATCCATAATGAGATCTGATGCCCTCTTCTGGTGTGTCTGAAGACAGCTACAGTGTACTTACATATACTAAATCAATCTTGAAAGAAAGAAAGAAAGAAAGAAAGAAAGAAAGAAAGAAAGAAAGAAAGAAAGAAAGAGAGGGGGAGGGAGGGAGGTAGGGAGGGAGGAAGGAAGGAAGGAAGGAAGGAGGGAAGGAAGGAAGGAAGGAATGTTTTTTCACATAGGGACAAGGTTGGTACAATAGAACTTCTCACAAGGATACCCTGTGTGGGAGAAACATTACTTTATTCATTGTCTGTACTAAAGCTTTGCAATTGGCTGTGGGGGCCTTGAGAGTAAGTGAGCTGTGTAAGGGTGAGCTACAAATGTTATGCTCATTATGGGGACCTAGAGTATGGCAATGAGCTGCCATGTTCAGTCTATTGTCAGCAGACTCCTGGTTACAAAAGAAGAAGTATTTTGAATTGTTTGCATTCCTCAATATATGCTATATCTACCCCTAAAATGAAATATTTACAGATTTTTTTTCCAGATACTGCCATGTTTAATAGTTGATTCGAAAAGTTTTTTGAAGTAGGCAGTGCTTATATTTCATTTTTTCTTATGATAATAAATGAAGGCACAACAAAAGTACCAAGATGGACATTTTAAAATTTTTACTCAATTTTATCCTTTTTAAAATTCGTTTTTTTAAAAAAGATTTATTATATAGACAGCTTTCTGCCTGCATATATGCCTACAGACCAGAAGAGGGCACCAGATCCCACTGTAGATGGTTGTGAGCCACCATGTGGCTGCTGAGGACTGAACTCAGTACTCTGGAAGAGCAACCAGTGTTCCTAATCTTTGAGTCATCTCTCCAGCTCCTCTTCCACTTTTTGGAATGGGTGTTTTGTCTGCATGTATTGCATGAGTACTGCAAGCTGCATGAGTGTAATGCTCATGGAGGCCTGAAGAGGGCACTGGATCCCTTGGAACTGGAGGTACAGACAGTTGTTAGCTACCATATATGTGCTGAGAATCAAACCTGGATGCCCTAGAAAAGATGACAATATTCTTAAGTGCTGGGCCACCTATCCATTACAGGAGAGATGGAACTTTTTGACTCACCTTTTTTTTTGTCCACATTTCTTCTTTTTGTTTGTTTTTTTTTTTTTTTTTTTTTTTTTTTTGGTTTTACGAGACAGGGTTTCTCTGTGTAGTCCTGGCTGTCCTGGAACTCACTCTGTAGACCAGGCTGGCCTTGAACTCAGAAATCCGCCTGCCTCTGCCTCCAAAGTGCGGGGATTAAAGGCGTGTGCCACAACGCCCGGCTTTGTCCACATTTCTTGACAAGGCTAAACACCTGATTTTTTTAGGTGTGCTAAGTGAAGAGAGGGAAAGAAAGTGAATAATATCATTTGTTTTTATCTAGAATCTGGCTTATGTACAAATAAAAAACCAAAAGGAAGGAGTGTTCATATACAGTTACACTTGCCCTAATTTCAGTCCTGATGTAGTGATAGGAAAACCTCCACAAAAGCCATTACAGCGGAATTCGGGGAAGACGACTTGTCACAGATAATCACACCACATGCTCAGTTGAGAGCACAGGAAATGAAGGCAGGCATAATTACTACTCTTGTACAGACTAGAATCCAAATTCAAGGAAAGTTCCAGCCACAGTGAAAGATGGGTCTTCCCACATCTATTAGTATACCCAAGACAATCCCCACAGACTTGACTACAATTTAGACAGTCCCTCATCGAAGATCTCTTCACGGGTGAGTTTAGGTTGTGTCAAGATAAGAATTAAAACTATCAAAACGCCGGGCGTGGTTGCGCACGCCTTTAGTCCCAGCACTTGGGAGGCAGAGGCAGGCGGATTTCTGAGTTCGAGTCCAGCCTGGTCTACAAAGAGAGTTACAAGACAGCCAGGGCTACACAGAGAAATCCTGTCTAGAAAAAACAAACAAACAAACAAACAAAAAAACAAAACCAAACCAAACCAAAACAAAAAAACCTATCAAAACACTTTAGAATATTATAGGAGAAATTTAAAGCCTTTACCTATGTCAAAGAAGGCTCTAAATTAGAACCCCTGGTGTGTAAGATTATGCCCGCAAAAGCAGCTCAAAATAAAGGAAAGTTTGGAGACCTTCTAATACAGAGATATTTCTCCATGATCTTCTCAGATTTCAGATACTAAATGGCTCATCCATTCCCCCACAGATTCTTGAATTTAAGGAAATGGAAAGATTAAGCCAGAAGTACCCAACTTTCAACATCTGCAATGCTGCAAGCTCTCTAATGGACTCTCAAGGACAGACTTTAGCTGTTTTTGCTATGCCTCTGCCTTTTGCTGGCCAAAAGTATCAAAGGCAATGGGAAAACATTTTATGCAGTCGGAGTCTAGATTCCTTTCTGGGTACAGTGGCATCCTTTCTAAATGAGTCACTGGCCTTTATGTAGGCATGATGGTAATGCACCCACTATTGTGACACCTGAATTTAAATTTAACCTACTTGTCTATCATGTAAGAAAACAATGGAGGTGTATAAAAAAATTCAAAAGTCAAAGCAAAACTACTTTCTACAATAAAAAGTCCTTTGATTGCAATCATTTCCATTTCAGAGAAGAATAAGAGGGAGCCAGAGGATGAGAGGGAGGAAGGGAGGGAGGGGAGGAGAGGGTGAGTGAGCTTTTTCCAGTTTCAGCCCTTGAAGGAAAAGAACAATCTGCAGCAGAAGAATTAGCACTGATCTCACCTTAGGATCCAAAGGACAGAATGAGACTGTGTAGCACCATCATGGAAACAGGATAGAAACCCTTGCTACTTATTTTTCCAGTAAGCTAAAGGTTGCCATGGTAACTTACCAGGCTAAGAAACTATTGTAACTTTTAGGATACATTTTTTTTTATTGCATTCTTAGAAGAGGATATCAAATACTTGTATTAAAAGAGTGTGAAAGGAATCTTTTGGAAGTAAATCAAAGCTGGCTGATGATATTGGTTTGAACTTTTGAAACAGTGCCTTGGGAGGAAAACAAAAGAGATACATCAGCTAGTGAATCTGGCTAAACCTGAAAGAGAGAACTCGCTTAGTTATCAAGGCTAACCAATCAGGACTCTGAAATAATTGGCAGGTGCACTTTTCTATAGGAATCTAAGGTGCAAGATAATATTTTTTTCCTGCTTGTTTCATTTATCTCTTGGCTTTACTTACAGAAGACTCCATTTCAGTGGATTAAGGCCATTTATAGTTTTTTATCCCCCCCCCAAGCCCCCCAGTTACTCTGGCCATACATGAAACCCTTCTTAATTTTCTTCACAGGAAAGCATAAATGAAAACATTCTTGTTGCAGAAACTTACAATTAGAACAATTATTCCTAGTGGAAGTTGATGACTGTGATGTGACCAGCTCATGTGTGTGTTTGCTTTTTGAAGTCCTGGAGTTAAACCTGGGACCTTGTACATATCAGGCAAGAGCTATACCACTGAACCAGAGTTGCAACCCAGGTTTTGTTTTTTTCTTAATTAATTTTTTATTTTACTTTAATAATGGAATTTTTAATGTTACTAAATGTGTATCTGGGTGTGGGTCTGTGAAAGCACCCTCAGTGCCCTTGGAGGCCAGAGGAGGGTATCAGATGCTCTGGAATGGGAGTCACAGGCAGTTATGCTGTACCCTCCTTAGGTGCTAGAACGGAACTTAGGTTCTCTGGATGGTCATTAAGTTCTGCTAACTCCTGAGTCATTTCCCCCTCCCATGTTGGCTTATAATCACTCTGTAGCCTGGGATGGACTTAAACATGGGATCATCCTGTCTCCGGCTCCTAAGTAGCTGAGACTCAAGGCTGTACCACTACATCTCCCTTATCTGACTTGTTGCTTGTGGTGGTATCTGACTTTGCCACTTGGACTTTTCAGAACAGTGGACCACGCTCTTGCAGAAATAGATCTGAAGGCGCAATCAGGCCTTCTGGGATCTGAATCAACAAAGAAGGCTTCTTAGAAGTGGGAAATGTACAGGCTAATTGGGAACTAGAAGCTAAATACAAAGCAACATTTATGACAAAACACAGAACCTAAAGGAATGACACAGCTTCTTGTCAGGCATGTTCATCAAGAGTCCCTGAGGGGTCCCCCTGTTTAGTACCTTGTAACAACTTTAAAAAACCAAGACTGAAACATCTTTGACAAAAGTCAATATTGATCCACGGTAAAAAAAATCTCTGAAGAAAAGGCCAGTAGTGGTGGTACAGGCCTTTAATTCCAACACTCTAGAGGCAAAGGAAGATGGATCTCTGAGTTCAAGGCCAGAGTGGTCTACAGCAGATCAACTTCCAGGACAGCCAGGGCTACACAGAGAAAGTCTGCCTTGAACTCCCCCCCTCAAAAAAAACAAAAACAACCCCCCCAAAACCCTAACTAACCAACAAACCAACAACAACAACAACAACAACAAACCCATCCCTCAATATAAGCATTGCATGACATTAACTATGACAGTCCTATAGCTAGTATTATTTCCTCTAAATTCTGGAACAAGACAAGGGTGCCCATTCTTTTTACTCCTATTGAGTAGTGCTAGAAATCACAGCTAGAGCAATAAGGCAGACAAAGAAATAAAAGGGATACAGATAAGGAAAGGAAGGAATCAAACTCTCTATTTTTAGATGGCCTGATCCTATAGTTAAAAGAGCCACAGGACTTCGCAGAAACTCCTAAAACAGTGAGCACGCTCGGCAAAGCCTATCAAAATGCTCATCGTCAAGAAAACAAACGGAATGACAGGACCTTCGAGAGTAAGGTCAAGCCAGACTCGTTGCCTTTGGAAGTGTAAACTTTCACAGAACTTTTCCTCACATGTTTTAGGTCCAATCCACAATGCCTCAAAAAACTAATTATTGTGGTGCAGGCCTGTAATTCTTTTGCTTGTAAGTAGAAGCAGGAGGGTCAGACATTCAAGGTTATCCTCAGCTACAAATGCAGTGAGAGGTTAACTTGAACTTCATTAAACTTTGCCTCAAAAATGCAACAATAATAACAGCAACAACAAAAACAAAAACAGGGTTGGGTGTGAAGAGATGACTCAGCAGTTTAAAGCACTTGCTCCTTTTGTAGAGAACCCATGTTCAGTTACCTAGCATCCACATAGGGACTCAAAGCCGTCTGTAACTGCAGTTCTAGGGAATCAAATGCCTTCTTCTGACCTTTGCAGGCACTCGGCACCCACACGGTATACATGCATGTGTGCATGCAGTCAAAGCACTCATACACATAAAGTAAAATAAATCTTTAAAAACAACTAAACAAAACAAAAAAAAACAAAACGGGCAACCCCCAGAAACTTAGAACTACCACAGAGCAAAATTATAACACTCTTGGATATATCATGAAGGGATTCTGAATCAAAATAATCACAGAAATGTTTATATATCTGCATTGATGCTACAGCTACTTAGAACCTGCCCAGCTAACTACTGATAGGTTAATGGAGAAAGAAAATGTGGCATATGTACACCGTGTAAGTTACAGACGTTTATGCAGCTTTAAAGGAGAGAGAATCAATTTTAGAAGAAAATGGGTAAAGCTGGAAATTACGATGTTAAATGCAATAAGCCAGGCTCAGAGAGATGAATGCTGCAGAGTCTCTCTGACATATAGAACCCTGGGTTTGAATTCTGCGTGTTTGTAGTTATGAGTGTGCGATGTGAGAACAGAAATGACATCATGAGATGGGAAGAAGAGGCTGCAAAGGATGGAAAACCTGGGAAACAGAGCAAATGTGACAGGAAGCAAGAGGTTAGCACACTGTGAAGATACAAGCCTGTGATCTCAGCACTTCAAACAAGAGACTAGAAGACTGAGAATTCCAGCTCATGCTAGACAGGAGACTGAGGCCAAGCTCCGGCTATCTGATGCACTACCGAAGAAAGAACGCCAATGGGGAGAGCAGGGGTGTAGATGATAGTAACATGCAATGACATATATACATGCATAAGTTATTTTGTATGCTAACCTAAAATACAAAAAGAGAAATCAAGATTCAAGCAACCTATAGATTCCTGACTATTCAAACAAATCCCTGTGTACTGACTTCCATTTAGTTTAGACCTTTCTACGGCGATTACATACTATGACATGGATTAATGTGAACACCTTCACTTTATATTAGGTCTTTCCTTATTTATTTTTCTACAGTTTATAAGGTGAGAGTGGGTGGGGTTTTTTTTCTTTCTTAACTTTTTAATGGTTGAAAATAATACAAAAGAGTATTTTTCAACCCATGGAAATGATATGAAAGATGAATTTTACCCCCACACCTCACACACACAGTTTGATTGCAAGGCAGCCACTCTTGTTTACATACTGACTGTCTGCAACTGCTTCTAAGCAGTTGCCCACAGACCACCTGTCAAGCAAAACCCAATACTTGCCATTCGGACGTTTGCAGAGAAAGCTAGCTGGCCTCTGACAGAAATCATGATCTCCACTCTTGCCAGAGTACAAGCTGAATTATCTAACAATGTCACTAATCAGATTACATCAATACTCCACTAAAATGAATTGTTTCAATAAACGCTCTCTGTCCTGATACAGAAAACAAAAAACAGAGTCCACACTCCTAGGATTAACCATGAAAAAGGTACAATTCAGAAAAAAGAGAACAAGAGTTACTAGGCTTTTAAGTAATTTCTCTGACAGAAAACAAGAAGCTTTTGGGGGAATTTGCAGATGTTTCCTTTTTCACACAGGAAACTAAAATGTAGTGTTTTCAACCAAGTGGAGACTATAAAGATACCAGCATTTCATGATTCTTTTTCCAGAATTAGTTGCTAGTATATGAAAGTGCAATTTCTAGCCTTGTTTGTCAAACTGAAGTCGAATGTTCTGGAAAAGTACAAAGGAAAGGGGCCTGCAGAAATGTCCCCTGAGACTTCCTTCATCCTTTATTAAATCCAGGAACCACCACAGCACTTTTCTGGACAAAAGATAAGCAGCTTCCTTTAGCCCAGGAAAGGAATTCTTTGGAATTAGAAGTCGATTTGTGATTCTCATTTAGCCTAGTTTCTGTCTCGCTATTAAAATCAGGAAAACATTAATATGTTTTCTGAGTGCTTGGTGGTGGTTCATTTTAATATACAATTGAATTTCCAGTTGTATAACACTTTATTAGGCTAGGGTGTGCCTCAGTTCTTCTGCTGTTTTAAATTGTGATTAATATTTTTCTGAGGGAAATACTCCTTGGAACTGCCCAAGATTCTACATAGTTCTAAGATCCCCTGGCTGCCATGTAACTACTCATTCTACACTCAGGCAGGTAGAATACAAAGGAAAGTATGAGTCCACTCCTGTGTGTTTTAAGTAAACGGCAATACATAAGCCAGTATTAGCACCCAAAGCCAACAGTAAGGTGTAACACTCAGGTTGCATTTTCTTCCGGTTTGGACTGGATCATCTCTCTGCAGGGTGGCTGTGAGTTGTAGTTGGGCTTAGCAGGAGTGCTGGAAAGAAGAAGTCTGTAGATAACCAGAGTGCTTTTCACGAACTAGTTCTTTGTCTTGATGGATAGTGGAATGCCTTAGAGCCTTATCTGACTAGACATCCCTGTTACAGGACACTTGTTTATATTTACATACACTAGGAGGCTGTCACCTGACTTTTGACCTATTTATTTCTGCCAATAAAACTACTGAGGTACGTTGGTCAGGTTCACAGAGGAAGCAACTTGACAATAATAAATGAAACAGCAAATGCAATGGAAATCATAGGTTCCAGAAATAATGCTTCGCAGGGTCAGGGGCAATGTCATCTGGGTCATGCATGCTCAGTTACTAGTTAAGAAACAAGAGAAAGCAAGCCATCAATGGACCAAAGCTTTGACTGGGACCCAGGGCATTATGGCAAGTTGGCCCAAGTTCAGTGCAATCAGGATGTGATTAGGGGTGGCCAGTATGGGATATTGGCCCCATTCATACAGAGTATGGGGATCAGTGGGAGAGTCATCTAGACTATCCAGAGGGAGGTAGTAAGGAGTCCATTGTGTACAGTAGATAACTGGATCCAGCTACCCTAGGAACTGGGAGGAAGCAGAGAACTGGAAATCATGCCAAGAGAGACTGAGCACTGCTTCTGTGTAGGAAAAAAAGTTATATGCTTGCATTTTCGACAGATGTAAAGATAACAACAAATTTGATTTAAGATTTTGGGTGAGGGGACATAGCTCAGTTAACACAGTGTCTGCCTGCCTTGCAAGAGGTCATGGATTCAAATCCCAGCTCCACAAAAAACTGGGTGTGCACTATAGTCGTAGCAGATGAGAGGCAGAATAGTGTCCTTAAAACATAGTGTAGCTGGGCATCAGCCTTAACAGACAGCCTCAGCATCAGCACCACAGCTATTCTGTGAGAGGAGACTCAGAAAGCTGAGTTCACAGATTCTTACAGCCCTACACCTGACACATAAGAGCTCATTCGGAGATCATTGCCTGTCAGCACGGTGGGGTCAGGCACAGGTAAGGGTTCCACTCTGATCCTTCTCCTATTCCTCACAGGCCATCAAGACTTGGCAGAAATCTCACAGCCCCCAAACCTCCCAATGTGCTGGGGGAAAGATTCTGCTCTTCCAGGATCAATCATTTCCTTGCATGTTCTGCAGCCTTTTCAGGAATTTGATTATTCTTATTGAGGCTGAAACATACTCTCTGAAGGCCATACTTTCCCAGTAGCTCTGTCCTTAAGCATTTAACACAGCAGTTTCTTCCAGAATGAGCACCTGTCAAAATCATTTGGTACAAAATGTTCTAGCATGTCTTTTAAACAATTTCAGTAAATTGAAGTGATAGTAGTGGTTCGATACGAAGGTAAAAAGGATGTTTGATATGCTGGCCAGCCTTATATCAACTGAATATAATCTGGTGTCCTCAGAGGGGCAAACCTCACTTGAAAAAAATGCCTCTATAAGATGGAGCTATAGGCAAGCCTGTAGAAAAATTTCTTAATTAGTGGCTGATAGCGGAGTGGTCCCAGCCCATTGTGAGTGGGGACACCCCTGTGATTGTGGTCCTGGTTCTATAAGAAAACAGGCTGAGCAACCCAAGAGCAAGCCAATAAGTAGCACTTCCCCATGGCCTCTGCATCAGCTCCTGCCTCAGCTCCTGCCTCCAGGTTTCCCACCTTGTTTAAGTTCCTGCCTTGGCTTCCCTCAATCGACTGCAATTTAGAATACCTAAGCTAAATAAACCGTTTCCTCTCCAGGTTGTTCTTGGTCATGGTTGGCCATCACCACAATAGTAAACCATTTGCTTTTCAGAGAAAAATGGGATTTCTTAATTCAATACACTGGACTTTTAGATTTCTTGGGCTTTAGTTTACAGTGGTTCATAAATAAGCAACTGCAGGGCCAGTCAAGATCACTGCTGCAAATCTACAGGGACTCTTCATTTCTTATAGAGCTAAAAGTCTGACTGCCAAAAAGAGGAAGGCAACTCTTGGCCTGAAGTGGAAGGAGGATGCCTTGGCAGGAAGTGTGTTCTGCGGAAGCTAGGGAGTATACCCTGAAAGTGAGGCTTGTTGCAAAAACCGAGATTTAATTAATGTCAGATCTCTAGATAAAAAAAAAAAAAAAGTGTACGTAATATAGATCCGAATTTCTGGAAATGACTTACACGGCTTGGCTGCCACAAATCAGCACTCCAGCTTTGCACAAAGCCCTGTCCATCTGGCTGGAGGTTTTTCTCTATTTCTGAGTTCTGATTTGGAGATTAAGCGTCTGTTACTTTAGTTTTTTGAGGTTTTTTTTTTTTTTTTTTTTAAGTCTTTCTTTCTGACTTTTGGACCATATACTTTCTATCAATTGATATTTATTTTTGCACCTTAAAAAAATTCTTCTTACTTTATTTTTTCCTTTCTAAGACAAGCCTCCCTTGAGTTTTTTCAGGCCGGTCTCCTTCTCCCAGTCAAAGTGATCCTCCTGCCTCAGCCCTCCTAACGCTGGGAGTACAGATATTACAAGCCAGCATCACGTCTCCCTGCCTATCGTCCACGTTACAGGGCATCCAATTCTCATGGCTGTGGTTCACATGTGAAATTCTCCACACAGAATCGTGTGTTGGAACACTTGGTCTCTATATACAGGCGCTGTTCTCACGGGTTGCCCGAGCTTTGGGAGGTGGACCTAGCCGCAGGAAGTGGGTCTCTGGAGGGCGGGCCTTGAAGTTTAGCGCTTCCCCACCACCCCCACTCCTCCTGCTTCGAATTCTGCTAAGAGGTCAAGCATCCCAACTAAAACAACCACAGCCTCGTGGTTCCTGACACCCTGTCCTTCCTGCCCTGACGGGCTGTGTCTCCCCAAATGGTGCGCCAAAATAAATCCTTCCTCCTTTAAGTGCCTTTCGCAGATATTTGGTAACAGTGAAGAGAAAAGTACTCAAAACTGGAAGAGAGAAGTGGGCTTGCTTCTGCAGTGAATGCGAACGTGTGAATCGTAAACCTTAGGGATTTGTTTGAGGGAAGAACAAGGAAGGCCTTGACTGTCACAGGTAAAGCTTATTGGGTCATTCTCTAAATCTCTAAAACAAAAGACAGATTTTTTTTCCTCCAGATGAAAGCTGTAATACAACCACTTTAAGCTTTCAAATAAATGGGACTCAAACTGTCGTTATTTTATTTGACTTTGACAATTACGGGAGCCAGCATAATCTTTAATCTACTCTTCTAACCGCTGTCCTGGCTACATCCCCCCACCCCACCCCCAGCGGCGAACCCCAGATGCTTGCTGTTTCTCCTGGCCACCGTGCTCATGGTCCATCTCCACTCATGGCGGCTTCCTCCTCTTCTCCTCTCATTCTTCCTTTTCCCCTGGTTTCTCCTCACTTCTCTTTCTTCTCTACCTCCAACCAGGTAACTCAATAGCCACCTACCTCTAATCCCTCCAGTAACTGGCTTTAGCCAATTTTATTTAACCACTAGTTTTAAATCAAGGAGCAGGGTTTGTACAACCAAAGCTTCTAAATGAGAGAATTCACTCCTAGGCCTAGACCTTCTGGTACAGAATTGAGCATTACAATACATAGCAGCAGACCAATCCTCAATAGAAAGCAACCAACTTACCGTAACTTTTATGAGTTTGGAGACTGCAAGAAATGCACACCCAGAGAAACAGGGGACCTGTTGTATAATTTTATGCTTAGATTTGGGAAATAGTGAAAAGCCATAGAAAGTAAGAGGAAAGGTTATGGTCAGATATAAATGATTTGAGAGGCACTTAGTAAAGGTGGCTGCTTAGAATGAGATTCTTGGGGACCTCCTACGTCCGATTCACAGAAGAAGAGCTATAGGAAGGTCAGATAGCTCCCTGCTTGCAGTCCTCTCAACTTCGAAGTAAGCCTGTCATTACCCTGAACCTTATCATTGTTTTCTGTTATGACCATGGACGTGTTTTCTTTCTTTTCAAATCCTTATGTATCATTTCTTCCCATTATCCTCTGTTTACTGGAGATAAGGTTCCACTATGCTGCTTGCACAGGTTTCAAACTCCTCCTCTTCCTGTCTAACCTTTCCTAGATCCTGGGATTCCTGGAGTGGATGACTATGCAAGGCTATGCTATGTATTCTTGAATGCTCCATGTACATTGAAGAAAATATAGGCTCTATTGCTTCTGGATACAGTGCTCCATGTGTGTTAATTAGGTGAGGTTGTCTGGCAGTATTGATAGGTTTTTGTTTGATGCATTACCCCAGGTGTCAAGACGTGTGGGTTCTTTATAAATGAGTTGTATGGTTAAGAGAATGGATGAATGAGTGAATGAATACATCATTTATTGATGAGTATTAGTATCATTTTTATCCTTAATGAGAATCTATTCTCCCTCTCTGCCTCCTTCCCACCTCCTTACGTGCCACCCTTCAAGAGCAAACTCAGGTTCTAGCACTGTCACATTCCCCAACTTCAGAATTCTAAACACTGGACTTGCTGAAGAATAATGTCAAACCTACCCAAATTTGTCTTAATATGTTATAAACAACCACAAATGGAAGGCTGTCCTTTTGTAAATATATCCCTTGTGTGCACAGTATTCTCAGTTATTTAGAGTCTGGTAATTGCTGCCTTTCAATAATTTATTGAAAGGAAAACAAACAAACAAACAAAAAACACCCAGATAAAAAGACCTTAATGTTACACGGCTGTGGCTGTGGCTGTGGCTGTGGCTGTGGCTGTGGCTGTGGCTGTGGCTGTGGCTGTGGCTGTGGCTGTGGCTGTGGCTGTGGCTGGGGCTGGGGCTGGGGCTTGGTTATCAGTGTAGCACTTGTCTAGTTTACACAAAGCCCTGGGTTCATGTCCAGTACTGAAAAAGGTGTGTGTGTGTGTGTGTGTGTGTGTGTGTGTGTGTGTAAATCCACCCCAAGCACTGAAACACAAATATGACAAATCTCATTTTCCAGCAAACAGCTAAAGATGGGGAATGGAGGGAACTAAAAGGAAGGGATGTTGTGACAACTGACTTTCTTTTACTTTCTTTATTATTGTAGAAGGATATTCTTCAATTTTCTTTATTATTATTTTACTCTGTCTTTACAAGGCTTTTGGTTCTTTGCATAACTCTTTTTAAAAGAGGTATCAGTTGTGTTTGTGGCTCATAATAAAAATCTCAGCGCCTGGTACAGAGACATCAGTCTTTTCAGAGAGCTCTCCATATTTCCCCCAAAGTTATATTTCACATTTATATCATTTTAAGATTCAGGCAAATCAATATTAATTTTATCTTGAGACTTTTACAACAGTCCCTGAAAGTTCTATAAATACTCTGGCATGTTGGAAAGTCAGGGTTTCTGGACTGGGCTTGTGACCAGTTTGTAGTTGTGAAACCTGTTAAATAGAGTTATCATCCATGCAGCCTCCTGTGTGTAGGGGGTAGTATTCTGCTCTTAGTCAGTACAGCTAAGCTAATCCCCATCAAATGTGTACACAATCAGGTTCAGCTCAGCTCTCTGTCATTTCAATTCCTTAAAAGATTAATACCTTTCCCGTCTTTTTTTTTTTTTTCTTTCTTTGTTAATTCCCTCTAAGAAAACCTTGATAGAAATCAAGTCTGGCCGGCTCATCTAGTTCTTACATTAAGTCTGACTATTATCTTTGCAATCACAGAGACTTGCTTGCTAGTCTGTTTTCAATTAGGTAAGGCATGTCTTAGCCTGAGAATTTATCTGCATAATTCTAGGCTTTAATATGTAAGAAAGCTAGCCAAGAGAATATTACTTGTGATTTTTTTTTGTTGTTGTTAAACAGATTGAAACTAACTTAATGCAATCCCTGTAAAAACCATCTCCCTACCTCCTGAAATCTTTTAATTACACACTACAGCAGGTATGCAAACATTACCTTTACATTCTCTTGTTTTAACTCATATCTCATTCCTTCCTTCTTTGATTCCGCCTACATATTACTACACCCAAAAGGAGTTCTCAGCACTTGGCTTTTGCCAACAGTAAGAATGGTACTGCTCCAGGGTGAACAAGAATTGTTTCAAATCCACAAAACTACTCATGTTGAGGACCACAAGAGGAGCCACAATTTGGGGATAGCACTACCATATTGAGTCCCCTAGCAAAGGCTCTTGCTAGGAAAGGAGAAGTTGCTACTCAAGCTGGGTGGGTGAGGGCTCAACTGTGAACTCACTGAGCAAGCCAGCACACCCTGCCTCCCTTAGATGCCAGGAGGCAATCACAGATTTCCTGGTAATAAAGCTATATAGGGGTGCAGGTCCATAGTAAGAAATAATGGGTTCCTTCTTGTCCTGTTTTAAGAATCCAATTAGGTGTTCTGAGGTGGCCTCCTTAAGTTCCTCACACCAGTATACCCAGACTTTCAGTAGTTCCAGAGTGTGCCCAGATCTGCTGTTTATTCTCTTCCTCCTAGGCAAGCAACCTCAGCTTCCCACACACCCTTTGGCTTGTTTGGAGTCCTGTGCTGACACACAACAGCCATGGTTCTAGGGTTCCTCTAGATGAGAACATGGTCTGTCTTAGGAGCATTCCAGTATCTGTAACCTCTGAGGAGTTGCAGGTGAAGACTGGTTATCACAAGTTCAGCAGAGAGAGGATATAAAACAGAAAATCTGCTCTTTGGTGTCTTGGCTTAAATTTCCCTTTCAATCAGGTCTTTTCTTGACAGACCACCCCATTTGGAATACTGGAGCTTTTTTTTTTTTCTTCATAGAACAAATAATTATCACATATAACAATTGTTACTTATTTCTTTTGTGTGAGGTAGACTAGGCTGGCCCTGAATTTGCCATGATCCTTTTGCCTGTGCCTCCCTCCTAAAAGCTGGGCCCATAGGAGTGTATCCAATGGGCCTGATCTTATATCTTGTTTCAAAGACAAAGTTTCATGCTATAGCCCAGGGTAGCCTGGAATTCATATGTAACTTGATGAGTTCCAGACTTGACTTCTATCAAGGTTTTCTTAGAGGAAATTAACAAAGAAAATAAGAAAGGAAAGGAAAGGTATTCGTCTTTTAGAGAATTGAAATGACAGAGCTGAGCTGAACCTTGACTGTGTACAAATTTGATGGGGATTAGTTTAGCTATCTTGACTAAGAGGAGAATACCTGCACACACACACATACAGGCTAGTCTGGAACTCATATATAACTTGATGAAAATCAATAATCATCCTCTGACAACCTCCATAATGCTGGGTTACAATCACTGTGCCTGGCTCTGGATCTTGCTTTCTGTTCAACTATCCCTGTATGTGTTCATCAGTGTACTCTCAACACACATGCAATCCACTTGGCACAGAAGCCACATTTATTGAGCTTATGTTGAATGAAGCAGCCTCTGACCATGAGGAAACAGAATTAAGTCTGAAACAAGAGAAGACAGAGGATGAACACCAGATATCCTTGCTCTGGAGAAACACGGTCCATCTAGCTTCCCATGCTACATGGCCTTTCCTCATGCTTTCTCCTTCCAGATGGAGGCTGAGCAGATAAAGTATTATTGTGATTAGCTAATATTCCTCAGAGAATGCTGCCCACGGTGTCATCTAACCTGCACAACAAGTACCCATGAAATAGGCATACTTCTATTTTATGTAGAAAGAAACCTAGCCTTGGAGGATATGGGTGTATATAAGCTACATTATGAACAAAATGACAATATCAAGACTTACCTCATGGTCCCTATGCCCCGTCTCCCAAATGCACTATAAAACAAATTGCTTTACTTTGGGCACAGTAGAGTGGGCAAGAGGGCAACATGCAAATGGGCCTTCTTGTTTAGCCTCTTGACTCAATCTACTTTAGGTCTTTACCAGCAGTAGAGGAGTCCATCTCTGCTTGTGCCCTAACCTAGTAAATTTCCTTCTCATTACCTTCACTCCTTTTCTGCCATATTCTAGAGTCTATAACATTGACAGGGAACTACCTGTCCATGCTGAATTCGGTCCTGGGCCAGAGGTAGGCTATGCCTCACCCTCCACAAGGCACACCAGGATCTAGTCATAGACTTCAGTGGGGAGCTGTGCTCTGTCTTCCAGGCCAGGGCATTTTTTATTTGTACTTAGAATTTAACTGGTGAAAAATGATTGAAGTGAAATTGGTTTTACTCCTCAATTTTATCAGTTTCTAATAATTCATATCTCTTTTGCATTTTGTTTTTTGGGTTTTTGTTTTTTTTTTAAATATATATTTATTTCTTTGTAACTGCTGGATGCATAGCTGAACAGGCAGTTTGAGAATGCTAGCCAACGCCAGGAAGAAACACAGGCAACTCCTCTTCCAACCAAAATACTGTTAATGCTCACTGAATTGTGCTACCTGAGAGAGAGAGAAAGAGAGAGAGAGAGAGAGAGAGAGAGAGAGAGAGAGAGAGAATGAATTGTACTATATACTCATTCACTAAGGTGAATGTTATTGTAGTTGCAGAAGTCATATCATTTTAACATAGCAAATTTTATTGTAAGTTAAAGGTTTGTTTTGTTTTATTGTTTATTAGTTTGTTTGCTCATTTGGTTCATGGTCATTTTGTTTTGTTTGTTTGGTGCTAGAAATAGAACTCAAGCCCCAAGCCCAGGGTTTTGAGAATGCCAGGCAACTCTTCATTATCAAACTGTATCCTCAGCTCCTAACTTAGTCATTCTATCTTTAAACATAAATGCTGAGGACCCTGATGACATAGAACAAATCAGGATAAACAAATTGACTAACTCTGGGAGGTTCAGGATCTAGTTGAAATTGTTCATAACAAGATCACGATATAACAAGGTCTTTTCAGTTTAGCGTAAGACAAATACCAATATAGTGCCTCTTTTTTTTTTTTTCTTGGATATTTTCCTTATTTACATTTCAAATGTTATCCCCATTCCTGGTTTCCCCTCTGAAAGCTCCCTCCCCCTATCCCCTACCCTGCTCACCAACCCACCCAATCCTGCTTTCTGGCCCTGCCATACACTGGGGTATAGAACCTTCACAGGACCAAGGGCCTCTCCTCCCACTGATGTTCGACTAGGCCATCCTCTGGCACATATATAGCTTAGAGCCACAAGTTCCACTATGTGACTTTTTTTTTTTGTTTTTTTTTTTTGTTTTTTTGTTTTGATTGGTGGTATACTTCCAAGGAGCTCTGGGGGTACTGGTTAGTTCATATTGATGTATCTCCTTGAGGGTTTCAGTCCCCTTCAGCTCCCTGGGTATTTCTCTGGCATCTTCATTGTGGACCCTGTGCTTTGTCCAATGGATGACTGTGAGCATCCACTTCAGTATTTGCCAGGCACTGGCAGAGCCTCTCAGGAGATCACTATATCAGTCTCCTGTCAGTAAGTACTTGTTGATATTGCTTCTTTCTTAACCAAACTTATATACCATCCTCCCAACTTCTGGTGATGTTTGGTAGCTCACCTTGCACCCAAGAGAACAGAGAATGAGATACAGAGGGCACAGTAGAATGACATACTCACCCGTTTCATTTCTCCCTTCCTTGTCCCAGCCCAATTGTACAGGTGAAAATATGGAGGCAGCCTAACCCGACTTCCACACCTGACTGTGAGGTAGCAAGGAAGATGTGCAGCCCAGGGATTCAATGATCTTCTGCACTGGGGAATCATGTAGACAAAACTGAAAACAAACTTAGGTGCGAACTATGTTGAACTTAATGCATTTTAATTACTTGTTTATAATTACCTATACTCACCAGGAAGAATTTACATCACACAAATATGTCTGCCCCTTGTGGAAGTTCCTTCCCATTCAGCTCTAAGTTCTGCTCATTTTGAGTCGTTCTTTCCTCTTGTTGTCTTTTTGTTTTGTTTTTGAAGTTTGGTTGTGTGTGTGTGTGTGTGTGTGTGTGTGTGTGTGTTTCTCCAGACGGGGTCAGGCTAGCTTCTTCTATATCAAAGGTTGACCCTGAATTCATGGGGGACTTTTGGGATAGCATTGGAAATGTAAATGAGGAAAATACCTAATAAATTTTTTTTTTTAAAAAGGACTGAGCTAGGTTCTTTCAGTAGAAGAAAATGAAGCAGAATCTTTTTTTTTTTAAATTAGGTATTTATTTCAGTTACATTTTCAATGCTATCCCAAAAGTCCCCCACACGCTCCCCCACCCACTCCCCCACACTCCCACTCCCACTTCTTGGCCCTGGCGTTCCCCTGTACTGAGGCATATAAAGTTTGCACGACCAAAGGGCCTCTCTTTCCACTGATGGCCGACTAGGCCATCTTCTGATACATATTCAGCTAAAGACACGAGCTCCAGGGGTTACTGGTTAGTTCATATTGTTGTTCCACCTATAGGGTTGCAGATCCCTTTAGCTCCTTGGTTACTTTCTCTAGCTCCTCCATTGGGGGCCCTGTAATCCATCCAATAGCTGACTGTGAGCATCCACTTCTGTGTTTGCTAGATCCCAGCATAGTCTCACAAGAGACAGCTATATCTGGGTCCTTTCAGCAAAATCTTGCTAGTGTATGCAATGGTGTCAGCGTTTGGAAGCTGATTATGGGATGGATCCCTGGATATGGCAGTCTCTAGATGGTCCATCCTTTCGTCTCAGCTCCAAACTTTGTCTCTGTAACTCCTTCCATGGGTGTTTTGTTCCCAATTCTAAGAAGGGGCAAAGTGACCACACTTTGGTCTTCGTTCTTCTTTGAGTTTCATGTGTTTTGCAAATTGTATCTTATACCTTGGGTATTCTAAGTTTCTGTGCTAATATCCACTTATCAGTGAGTACATATTATGTGAGTTCTTTTGTGATTGGGTTACCTCACTCAAGATGATGCCCTCCAGGTCCATCCATTTGGCTAGGAATTTCATAAATTCATTCTTTTTAATAGCTGAGTAGTACTCCATTGTGTAAATGTACCACATTTTCTGTATCCATTCCTCTGTTGAGGGGCATCTGGGTTCTTTCCAGCTTCTGGCTATTATAAATAAGGCTGCTATGAACATAGTGGAGCATGTGTCCTTCTTACCAGTTGGGGCATCTTCTGGATATATGCCCAGGAGAGGTATTGCTGGATCCTCCGGTAGTACTATGTCTAATTATCTCGCTACAGTGGCAGATGACAGGCTGCTCAGGATCTGGGCTCTGGAACTGAAGGCTCTGGTTGCCTTTGCTCCGATAATCAATGGTCTTTGCTGCAAGTTCTTCCCACACGGTGGAATTATTGCCAAGGGGACGAGAGATGGCCATGTCTAGTTCTGGACAGCTCCCCGGGTCCTGTCCTCACTGAAGCACTTATTCAGGAAAGCCCTCCGAAGTTTCCTGACAACGTATCAAGTCCTAGCACTGCCAATCGCCAAGAAGATGAAAGAGTTCCTCACATACAGGACTTTCTAGCAGTGCCGGCTCCCCCACCTCCTGCAGCAGCAGCAGTACAAGGGACTGGCTAGGATGGAGTCAGGCAGCTCACACTGGACCAGTGTGGACCTTCCTTCCTCTCATGGCATGTGCAAGTAGGTCTGCGTGACCCCACTTCTGTGGTGCCGGCCTTACCTTGTCTTCATCCGTGGTGAGCAGCCTTCGTCAGTCTGGTTGTGCTGAAGCCAAGTGCAGTTGTGGATGTTGTTGGGGTAATAAAGGCAAGCGGGCTCCAGAGCCTCTCTGGTGGCGGCCAAGCCACACTCCCTTAACTGGGAAGTACCTGTCGTCCCCCAAAGAAGCAGAATCCTAATGAGAAAATATGACAAAATAAAAAATCCCTACGAATGAAGTGTTTGATGATTATTTAAATGAAGGAAGACTTTATAGCTGGTAGAAAAGATATGTGAGTAGCTGTTGTAGGATAGGACCTTTTGTTTGTTTGTTTGTTTGTTTGTTTGCTTTATTGAGACAGGGTTTCTCTGTGTAGCCCTGGCTGTCCTGGAACTCACTCTGTAGACCAGGTTGGCCTTGAACTAAGAGATCTGCCTGCCTCTGCGTCCCGAGTGCTGGGATTAAAGGTGTGTGCCACCACTGCCCTGTAAAAAAAATTTAATAATATTTAAAATTCACAAATAGTAAATATATGGAATAAATCATATTTTGACATGTACATATTATGAAGTAATTAAATCAAGCTAATTAATTCACTGTTTTAATATTTGGGTTTTGTACAGGAAGTCTGTTAACTATACCTGGGAGCAACTTTGAAGTATGCAACAGATTATTATTTATTATAGTTACTATACATTCCAGGAGATTAGTAAAGTGTATTACTCCAGTGTATTTGAGACAGTCTTTCTAGGTTGCCCTGGCTATTCTGGAACTTTCTCTGTAGACCAGGCCAGCCTTGAGCTATCTACCTCCTTGAGCTGCGATTAAAGTCATGCCTACCATGCCTGGTTACAACTGTATGACCTGATGAACAGCTATACTTCTCCCAATAACTCCTTCCTTAGCATCTGCTCACTGTCATTCTACTGTTAGCAATGAGTCTCCTCGGCTCCATATGGAAGTAGGCTCCATAGCATTTGTTGTTCTGTACTTGGCTTATTTTACTTCGCATAGTGTTCTCCGGGTTCATGCATGTTGTCATAGATGATAAGATTCCCATTTTTAAGCTGGATAATTTTCCAATGTAAATACTATTATGACATTGTGACATTTCCTTTATTTATTCATCTCAGGTGAATACTTAGCTTGGCTCCACCCATGTTTTGGCTTTTGCAAATGTGTCAAGTCACTTTTCTGTAATTGTGTTGAAATACTATTGTAGGTGCTATTTTTGGAGGAGGGGAAGAGGCGGTCTACTTTATTGGGTTCTTATATCTACCACACTTCTAACACTTATTCTACCCTAATCCCTTCTAATCCCCAACACTAGAAAAGAGAAAAAGATGACTAGAAGTCTCTTTAGACTACTTCTTGCTGACTAGTAGCATCCAGTTTTGTTTTGTTTTGAGAATATCACCAACCAGCAAACATAGCGAACGCAGCATCAGAATGAGCAGCAGCAGGGACAGCAGCAGCAGGGACAGCAGCAGCCATCACAGGCACTCTAAGGGTCTCCAATTTATACCCTCTCAAGGGTCCCCAGAATTCCAAACATAAACATCTGCAGCTGGCAAAAATCACACCCCTCCTGGAGCATGAAACAATCAGTTAGTGGCTGTGGATAACCGGAAGCAGCCCCACATCCCACACCTGGGAATAAAACAAAAGCACATTCACATAACATAACTGGGTTTTTAAGGAAGCCAAAATTCTCACTACAGACCACGATCAGAAGCGACTCACAGAACAGGTTATTTTGGCTTCCGATGATTGTGGGGGAGGCACAACAGCATGTAGATGAAGAGGAAGTTGAGAGATCAAGCCTCAGAGTCAAATACAAGAAGAAAGAACCAACAGGAAGTAGGGTGAGGCTATAAACTCTCAAAGCCAACCAGCAGAGAAGTGCTTTTTCCAGCTAGGCTCTGTCACTTCCCAAAGAAACCTGTGACAAAGGTGGCTATTAGCATACCAGAAGTGCCTGCTTGGCCTCCAGGTTCACTCGGTATCTGTTTCTCCAATCAGCACTTCTCACCTTCCCCCACCTCCACCTACCCCTCCGCACCTCCACCCCACCCCCACCCCTCCCCCACCCTCTCCCTAAATTTGTCCAGCCCAAGAGACTTTGGATCCCTTCCCTCCGCTTCTCATGCCTACATAAACCAGCTATTTTGGCCTCACTGAACTCTCTTGGTTCTCTCCTCCCTCTCCTCCCTCTCCCCCTCCCCCTCCTTCTCTTCATACCCTCCTCTCCTCTCCTCTCCTCTCCTCTTCTTTTCCTCTCTTGCTCTCTCTCTCCACCTCTCTTTCCTCTCATAGCCCAGTTAAGTTTTGACTCTTCTAGATGTCTCTGGCTGTTTTCTCTCTCTCTTCTCTCGTTCTCTGTTTTCTTTTGTTTGAATCCCCACACTGCTCTCCATCATGGAGGGACTAATTGACACTCCCACCATCTGTGCAGGAGTTTTCATTTCTTCCTCTTGCCACTAAAGATGAAGTGTTGGTCTCCTCTCATCTTTTTAATACTATCTATTCATTCCAACTGGTTTTAGTTTTTAGTGTCTATGGTTTCAATTTATAGTTTCCTGAAGACTAATACTAAACAATACTTTTCACACATACCTGTTACTAGATATGGATATTATTTTGAGAAATGTCTGTTAAAGTCTTTTAACTTTGCATCAGATTAGATCATTCCTCTGAGTCGTTAGAATTAGAAGGTGCGATCTATTAGCATTTTACTCAAGATTCTTCAAGGGCTATGGCCACGAAAGAGGCTTTTACAATTAAGCCCTCTGGGGCCAGGGGATTAATTCTATTCCATCTCTTTTATTATTCCTTCTTCTTAAAAAGAAGAAACTGATAAATGGTCAAATCCTTTGTTTTTAAATGTAAACTATTTTTACCCAACTCTGCAAATCATACAAAATATTATTTTCAAATTGAAAGCATAAGTCACTCTGTTGGAAACTATATAAAACTTGCAAGATTTTAAAAGCATAATTCACAATTTAAAAGGAACCGCTGGAGAAGGGCCATAAAAGAGGGAAGGTCAGAATGTGGGTGCTTCTAGTTTACAACAATCAGGGCACTGTAAAAGGACAAGTCCAGGAGTCCTTGTTTTATTTATTTAACTACACTCTCTCCTGAAACTTTTGGATGCAAGTGCAGAAATAAAGGTATTTATGAAGTCAGACTTGTAATTGCCAGAAAGTAATAACAAATGCCAACTTGGTCCTTACTACCTGTATAAGTCCTAAGGGAAAGATGAGCTCATGGATGCATGTATATATAGATCATTACTAGGCTGAATTAAAATACATTAAATATGGAAGTCGGAAATAAAGCCTGAAAATTATCCAGCATAAAAAGAACAGTAAGAACAACTTGGAGGTTTAAAAAGAAGAGACCCTAGGATGCTTGCTTCGTGGGTAAGGTTACTAAGCATTGGTCAAGAGAAGAACCTTATGCAAACCCTGGCAACTGGCTGGTTGAAAGCGGTGCAAATTTAGGTGGAGGGATTTGCTTTAATCTTCTACTTGTGTCTGTCTAGTCCCCAGGTCCAAGAGACTTCTGTAACTGACACCTGAGCTGGAGTGAGCTGAAATAGGGGCAAACAGCCTAGAGCATCTACTGAGACTTTCTTTAAAAAGGGTAAGTTTTCCTTGTTTTTCATTTGTTGTGCAGTTAAGTAGTTTAGCAAAGCATATGCTGTGGTTTAAGCAGTTGAACATTTTACTATTTTACTTCTGAGTAACAGTGCCTTTAGTCATACATAGATTAATACAAATGATAGACAAGTTCCTCCCCTTACATACCCCAGAAGTGTCATACTCTAGAGTAGCAGCAAGCAAACTTGGGGTGTATTAATGTATTGGCATCACCACAGGATGAGTACCAAGAAGAAAACCTTAATGACTTTAAAATAGAAGTAGTTACCAATCACACACAAACAGATTCACACAAAATCAGTTCATACAGAAACATATATTCTCAAAATGAGAATTAGAGTTGGTAGGAGCTGAGACAATGTAAACAGGAAGGAAAACTGTGTGCAAAGTCTGTGATTCATAAACCAAAATGTGGGCAATGGATTGCCTACAAGAGTCAGTAGAACACTGTTCTTTAAAATAATTCAAAATTATTGAAAAGGATTGCCTTAAAAATCATCCAACATGTATGTTCCTTTAGTCATGAAATCATTACTTTTAATGATACCCAAGGTAAAGGAGATCCCAAGAGTGAACTGTAGGGGGGATGGAGAGGAAGGAGGGAGGTTTAGAGTTCAGAGAAAGGCATTAAGAAGCTGTCAAGAGCATCTATGTCATCAGCATCATGAGCAAAAGTAAGGAAGACAAATATTGACAGATATACTAATGTGGTTTGTCTCCTCCTAACCTCATCCCTGAACCCAACTGGTAATTTTGCAGTTAGTGGTGACTAGCTGATTTACCCACAAATGGGTTCAGAAACACAAACAATTCATTCCACACAGTTCTGATGCAGAAATACAACCTCAATCTTGAAAATCTGGATACTTCTATCTGAAAACTAAAGCCTTTGTTACTGCAAGAAGACTTCTATTCTGTGATAGAACTTTGAATTATGAATGGTCCCCATCTGTCAAACTCAGTATCTCAATTATAACAGAGAGAGAATATTGATGTGCATTACCTTGGAATTCAGAGTCACTTTAACTGTGCAGACTCATCAGCAAGAAAGGCCCAGGCCAGGACCTCTCAGTAACAAAGCAAACCATGACCCCAATGCAAAAGAAAAGAAAGTGAAATCAGGGTGGGTTTGTTTGTTTGTTTGTTTCTTCAGTTATAGGGTATGAGGAATTTAAATCTTGTTCAAGGCTTTTCTTCTGCATGAGAAATTAAATGCAAGGAGAGACAACTCAATACGATTTGTTTTCGGGATTTTTTTTTTTTTTTAGGTTTTAGGTATTTTTAGGTCCAACAAACTGGTCATCAGAGCATACTTTTAATAATATAAGTTAATTTTAGTTGTAGGCTTCATTTCGTGTAAACAAAAGAACTCGTGTTTATATATTGTGGGGTTTTGTTTTTAATAGTTTGAGTCAGTTGTCAGTTTTTTCTTTGTTATTGCTAGAATAACAGAATTATTAGCTAAGCTGCCAAAAAGCTACTGTATTCGATGTTATACGCTTTCCTGGTTTTACCTTTTAACTGTATTGTCTTAAGTGAGTAAATTTTGTTGTTATAGTTGTTTTTGGTTTTTCAAGACAGGGTTTTTCTGTGTAGCCCTGGCTGTCCTGTAACTTACTCTGTTGATCAGGCTGGCCTCAAACTTAAGAGATCTACCTGTCTCTGTCTCCCTAGTCAGGAATTAAAGGTGGTATACACCACCACTGGTTGGCAAAATTAGTAAAAATTTTCTCCAGATGCTTGAATTGAAAGCAACAATGGCAACGACTTTGATGATTCCATAAACTTCCAGGAACTCTTATATGTATGTACACACACACACACACACACACACACACACACACACACTATTGTATACGCAATATTAATCTCATGATTAGCTCTTGGGAAATGATGCTCTCAATACCTATAGTCTTAAGTTACATTGAAAACAAAGAGTCAGCAGCCTTTGGCCTCAAGGGCATTATCTCTCCTTCATCATATAAAAGAACAGTTTAGCTTTGAGCATTTTGGGTCAGTGATTTGTTGTTGCTATTGTTTTGGTTTTGGTTTCTGAAGTTTTTTTTTTTTTTTTTTTTTTTGGTTTTGCTTCTTATTTTTGAGACTGGGAGTAGCTATGTAGCCTTGGCTAGCCTAGAATGCCCCAGGTAGACCAGGCTATCTTTGACCTCCTAGAGATCTACTTGTCTTAGCTTCTGAAGTACTGAAATCATAGGACTGCCCCACCATGCCCTCTGAGTTTTCTCAGCGTAGCAGTGAGGAAAATGGCTTTATAGTCAGATGAACCTGAGTTTGGTTCCTTTCTGCACACTGTTGGAACCTGGACCTGCATCTTCAGGTCAGATGTCATAGCCTGAATCAGGCCACCATCCCCCTCTGTGGCTCTCTCTGGGGCACTTAGCACTTTGTATGATGATTCAGCAGCTCTCAGTTTATGGTACCTGGCCCCTCCACTCAAATACTCCCTGCTGGACTAAATCACATGATGCAACACTTCCCCCTGGCTCTAAAGGGTTCTAAAAAGTCTGACCTATCCTTTACCCAGGAGTTGGTCTGTGTTGCCCTAATGGATCTCTCTGAACATACCTTCGTCTGCTCCGGGCTTTAATGGGAAAGTTCTCCTTCCTTTAAGGAGCCATCTTGTTTAGGTTGCCAAATATTGTACTACTTCTGGGTACTGCTCTCCATCCCTCCTGAAAGTCTAAACACTACCATGAGGCCCCTTCTTTTTTATATAAAAAAATTATTGTATATTTTCTTTATTTACATTTCAAATGTTATCCTCTTTCCTGGTTTCCCCTCCGAAAAACACCCTCACATTATATCCTCCCCCATCCCCCTGCTCTACTTGAAAACCCAGCTCTACCACTACTGGGCATATACCCAAATGATGCTCCAACATGTAATAAGGACACATGCTCCACTATGTTCATAACAGCCTTATATATAATAGCCAGAAGCTGGAAAGAACCCAGATGTCCCTCAACAGAGGAATGGATACAGAAAATGTGATACATTTACACAATGGAGTACTACTCAGCTATTAAAAACAATGAATTTATTAAATTCATAGGCAAATGGATGGATCTGGAGTGTATCATCCTGAGTGAGCTAACCCATTCACAAAAGAACATGAGGCCTCTTCAAAAAGCCCCATTGAACAGCCTCCATTGAATGAAGCCTCCATTCAAGCCAGCCATTACGGCTCATCTTTGGTTAACATTAGTGTTTTCCTGAAAACCCAGAGTTTCCAGTGGAAAATGAAGATGCTAAACTTTAGCTTCCCGTAGCTCATTAACAGGCAGATATGTGTACAACAGTAGATTGATCCTGAGGCAGGAGGATTTTAAATTTAAGACCAACCTGGATTACATAGTAAAATCCTATCTTGATAAATAAAGTTGCCAAAGATTTTCTCCATCCTATAGACAGTCTTCATTATGCTAGTTGTTTCCTATTTGTTGGGCAGAAGCTTTCAAAATAAATAAAAGTCCTTTGGTATAGCAGAATGAGCTGCAAAACTTACAAAAACAGTGGAGAAAGTGGCTTCACAAATACCCTTAAGTCCAATCTGAATATCAGTTTTTTTTAAACAATATTTTTAAAGGGGAAGATAGGTTGGGAAAGTGGCATAGTGGGTCAAATGCTTGCTGTGCAAGGATGAGGACATCAGTTCAAACCCCCAGCACTCATATAAAAAGCCATCAGGGCACAACATGCCTGTGACAGTAGTGCTGGGAGGGGGGACCAGCAGATCCTATAAGGGTTCCTGGAGATTGCTGTACAGCCAGTGTAACTGAACCAGTGAGCTCCGATTTCAGTGGGAGGCCCTGTTTCAAACAATAAGGCACAGAGCAGGGGAGGGAGACACCATATGTTGACCTCTGATCTCCGTAAGTGCAAACACTGGCATGAGCAACAACAACAACACACACATACACACACACACACACACACACACACACACACACACACACACCATCTATACACAACGCTTCTTGGTCTCCAGGTTTTAACAATCACAGGTACATTTTGTGAGTGATTCACAGCCCCGGCTCACAGGCAATGGTAATTGCTCCTAAACATTAAGGGCTGATGGGTAAAGCATCCTTATCTCATCACCGGTGTTCTAGAAAGAGCCTTATTTTAAGGCTGTACAGGCAAAAGTTGAAAGAGAAAGATAAATATTTGTATTGAAGGGAGGTGGCTATTAGAACTGCAAATAGACAATATAGACATAAAAGGCTGGAGGTTGGACATGCTTTCTCCTGCCTCGTTTTCTTGACACAGGAACAGCTCCATATGGAACACATCTCAGTTTTATCCAGACCAAACTTCCAAGCTATCTATCATTCACACCTTCCTCAGAATGTGCTCTCCTTATGTTGCTAGGAAAAAGCCCCTGCCTGCTTGGTGCCTCTGGGTTCAAATAGACAGAAGTGATAAAGATAGAGGCTGAGAGGCTATTTAAAAACAAAGAAAAGAAAATCCTACCTGGGGCAGGTTTTGAATTCCTAAGGTCGTATTTACTTGTTGAGGATTTTCATTCAACATTTACAATTGGCTCAGTGTTCTGCTGAAGGGAAAACCTGTTGATACAGCTCCTTTAAAGACTGTGGTTTCCAAACAACTCCAGATAACATACATTCCTCTGGTAAGAGGTAGAGCGCTGCAGCTAGCTTTCCCCATTCATTCCAAGAAGGGGAAAGAGACTCACTCAACGTACCTCTCAACAGATGAAGTTAAGCAGGTCCCGAACGTGGATTGACTTGTTTTATGATTCAAGGTTCTGATGGTAAGGTCTGTAAGCTATGTTCTCTCCCCACCCCCTCTCCCCCCTACCCTCCTCTCCTCTTCCCCAACCCGGCACCTCCTAAGCTCACAGATGGGAAAGCCTTTCTGGTTCAGGGCCGCCTTTCTTCCTCCTGAAAGATAATAATGACCCTCCTTTTCTTTTTAGCTCCAACAAGATTGTTGCTTTCTTTCTTTGTTGAAGTCTGACTACCTTGACTATCTAATACATTCATTGTTTCTCTTTTCTTTTGTTCCTAGTGCTTGAGCACAACTGAAAAACAAATGTAAGCTTTGTAGCAAAACAAATTGAATGCATACTTTATAAAAACCATGGATAAGGCTGGTCCCGGTGGCTACATTCTTAGTGTTTAAAATTCTGGCAGTAGTTACATTTTTTTTTTTTAATTACTACCCAACTTGGTATAGAAACTCGTTTTCTGTGGTTATTTTATTTGTGTTCTTCTGGATTATGTATAAAAATACTCAATGTGCTTCAAAAATAGTATGTGCATTTTAGTTAAGTGGAAATTCAACAGATTAAAGCTGTTGAATGATGTTTTGTTTCTAATTAGTCAGTAATGTTTAGCTACAGTACTGATTGAATATACTTCAGCAGAGTTACATACAGACATTACCCAGTATAACAATTAAACTTAATAAAGATTATATAGCATGAGAGATACCACCTCCTGAATAGTTGCCCAGCACACCACACACATGAAAAACACACACACACACACACACACACACACACACACAGAGAGAGAGAGAGAGAGAGAGAGAGAGAGAGAGAGAGAGAGATCTTTTAAAGGGATTCTAGGCAGAAGTGAAAGTGCTTGCTGGCTTTAGTCCTGGTTTGTTTAAAGAGAGCTGGTTTGTTTAAATTTTGTAGCTGTTGTTAAACTCTTTAATGATGTAGAAAGAAACCAGTGGTGTGTTCTCATGTGCTCAGTCTCTCCCTTTATCCTGTGCTGGATTTCCCTGGTCCTAATACTCACAGACAAAGCCACTTACCTGTCCACAGTCTGTCTGTCTGTCTGTCTGTCTGTCTCTGGAAGGGACTGCTCTCACCCACACTTTTACCTCCTGAAATCATGGACTTGAGGAATAATAACATTGACCCCCCCCCCCCCCCCAGGAGGCTGGCTGGCTGGGGATACATATGAAGTGAAGTACCTGACCACAGAAGAGACTTGGTTAGCATCTGATACATAGTAGGCAGCTTCACAGAAGAGGACTTGGTACTATGTATCATTTGATACATAGTAGGGGCTTGATAAGTGTTTGGTGCCTGAAAGTCTTCAGTGATTTCTTTTACACCAAATATGTTCCCAGCTAGATCACGAGGGAGAAAGCTTGCTTGCTTGCTTGCTTTCTTTCTTTCTTTCTTTCTTTCTTTCTTTCTTTCTTTCTTTCTTTCTTTCTTTCTTTCTTTCTTTGTTTTGAAGTGACTTTACAGTGAAATCTCAAAGTTGAGTTGCTGTACCCACCCCTACCCACTGAAATGAGAGCATTGTCACTTGTGACTCTCTATTGTGAAGTATTTGCTACTAAGTTGCTTTAGTGGCTCAGAGAAACTCTTAGGTAAATACTAGAAAAATCCACATTGCCCCCTGCCTGAAGACAGCCTCAGCTGAACACATTCATCTATCATCCGCTCTCCAGTAGAGTGGGAAGCACGGTCACATGTTGACCGTTTGCAGCTGGTTTCAACTCTGTACTGTTATGGGAACAATTAGAGCATTTACGATCACAGGGTTTCGTCCCCGTGGAACCACCGGACAGATGCCCTGGGTAATGAATGTTCTGTCCTGAGCAGGATAAAATCTCCTAGATAAGACTCCGCCTGGTTTAAAAACTTCTAGACCTCTTTTATCCCCTCCTCCCCGCCCCATTCAATTCATTCATTTCCCACATATTCCTTCTCTGGCCCCTATAGGTTTGTGATATTCTGGATTAATCATCTTCGTCTTCCTTGAGAGAATCAACGCCAGTCCTTGAAAAACTATTTTTAAATATTACTGCTTTTTTTCCAGATATATAAAATATTTTTAAAATCCTCTTACTTACTTGTAGCTTGGTTGGCAGAGTGCTTGCCTAGTATGCAAAAGCCCTGAATTCAATCCCTAGCACTGAGTTAAGACAGGCATGATGGTACAAGCTTGAAATCACAGCCCTCAGAAGGTAGACGCTGGAGGATCCGAAGTACAAAGCCATCCTCAGCTGCATGGCTCCGACTTGGGATCCTAGCTCAATAAATAATGAAAAAATAAATAAGTAAATAAATGCCCTTCTGGCAGTCACCTTGCTGTGACTCACACAACATAATTTGCAATTCCTAAGGCAATGACCACACTGTAATTATGTGTATTTATCTCACCCTCCCTCGCTGATAAACTGCCTGCAGGCCAGATTGTCTCAACTCTTTTATCTTTTCCTGTGGCTTCAACTCATTGCCCCCCACCACGAACTGAGTATGCTTTTGTTTATTCAACAGAGATTCCATGCAAGCATGCACTTAGGTTCCCTGTACCAATCACAGTCAGGTGCTGGTGAAACTTGTGAAACCAGATGCCTTCCCTGCCAGCATTTAGCAGCTTCCAATACTAAGAAAACCAACTACTCACAAGGATCTGCCAAAATACTTCTAAGAGTTCACCGAGACAGGAAGGAATGTGAACTTAGGGAACTGTAGAGACCAAACAGGCAGCTGGTTGGAGGTAGGGAAGGAGGACAAAGGTCTCTGTAAACCCCTTGGTAGGGAAGCAACATAGTTTTGAAGTGGCAAAGGGCCTGATGACTGAGCTTATTCAAGAGAGCTCAGGATGAAAGATGTTTCCAAGTACGTAAGGAAAGTATAAAAAACTTAGCAAATATTAATGACAGAAAAATGACATGTCTCCGAGCTAATGAGCATATGGTAAATTAAGTTATTTGCTAATACCATGACTGAAGCAGAAAGTTTCAATCTCTAGGGGGCTACAGACTCCAGATATATCGTCTTGATATTTGGTATTCCCAATAGGACTAGCTGTCTCATTACAATCTAAAAATATGAGTGACCCTAAACGTTGAATGTTCAGGTGTTATAATCCCTGGCAACATAAAAATAAATAAATGTTTAAGTTTTTCAGTAGTGATACATTGTAAAGAGCTGAAGGGTTTGGGTGAGTAACTCCGTGGTAGAGTTCAGGGACTTGAGTCAGGCTGAGTCAAGGTGCTGCATTAGCCACTGGCACTGAAGGGGGAAAAAGGAAAGATTAGAAATTAGAAATGATTTTTTTCACTAAAAAATATTCTTCGTATACCAATCTCCCAGTGACTCAAGTATCCAGACAGGTGACAACGCTTAGCAGTTTTATATACTTTAAGTGTGTTCAAATTAATGCATGCTAAGTATTCTTATTTATTTCGCTTAACTCAATCGTGTGTGTGTGTGTGTGTGTGTGTGTGTGTGTGTGTGTAATCAGTACTGGAGATTGACCCCATGGCCTTGACCAATGCTCCACTTCTTGACTTTTCATTTTATCTTAGAATGAGGCCTCACTAACTTCTCTAGGTTGACCTGGAAGTTACTATGTAGGCTTTGGCAGTCATGAACTTACCATACTTTTGACAAAGTCCCAAATGGTTAGGTTTGCAATTTTGTATCACCAACCCTGATTCTAAGTATTGTATCCTTACCTCTAAAACATGTTCTCTTGCCTAAGTAGTCACTCTATATTTCTTTTCATTTCATTAGGTAGTAGTCTTATATTTTTATTTTTATGTTTTGAGTGTTCTCTGTGTATATATGGTGCATGCCAGAGAGAGCATCAGATCTCGTTATAGATGGCTGTGAGCCTCCATATGCTTGTTGGGAATTGAACTCAGGACCTCTTGAAAAGCATCGAGTGTTCTTAACTACTGAGCCATCTCTCCAGCTTCTGTATTCTTATTTTTTAACTAGGGGAAACTGTGTTTTATCACTTCTCCATATTGTTTTATTATATGTCATTATATTATATATTAGATATATCAGTTAGGGTTGACTCCAATATTCTGTTTTTACAAACACTATCACAGTAAATACTTCTGCACATTTTCCACATTTCAAAATGTATCAGTAAGATAATTTACCAAGAGGAGAATTGCTGAGTCCTAAAGTCATGCACTGTAATTTTGAGTGATATTGTTAAATCTCCATCTATAAAGTATTATATAATTCTATAAATCACCAGCAACATTCCCTCTTACCCAACAATGTCTATGGTGCATTTAGTATGATCTTTAGATTCAAAAGTTAAAAGGTATCTTTTAATATCTTAGTTGGATCTCTTTTATTATGAGTGAAGTTGAACAGCTTTTGTTCTGTTTAAGGAACAATTGTATTTTTAATGAGAACTATCTGTTTCCATAGTGTTTACCCAGTTTCTTAAAAGTAGGAGCTAAATTATTTCTCTAGTTGATTGAAGTAGAGTCAAGTTTCAAAGTATTGAATAAGGAACATTGGCAATGTTGGTTCTAAAAGCTCTTCATATTTTACAGTTGTCACTGTTTTTTTTTTTTTTTTAATGTAAGCTGCTAATAATTCTCCCCATTTCTTTTTTACCTTGTCTTATAATGTGTGGAGGGTTTTTGTTAATGTGTTTACTTGGCCATTCATCTTTGCTTTACTGACAAAGTCTTGATAATATCACTTAAAGGGCTAAGGATGTAGCTCAACAGTGGAGCATTTGCCTAGCACATTCAGGACCTTGTACTCATTCCTCAGGGCTGAAAAGTTATAAAGGAAAGAAAGGCAGGGAAGGGGAGGGGAGGGGAAGGGAGGGAAGGGGAGGGAAGGGGAGGGGAGGGGAGAGGAGAGGAAAGGAGAAGAAAGAGGAAGAGAGGAAGGAAGAAAACAAGGAAGAAAGACAAGAGAAAATATTCCAAACAAAAGCAGCATTTCATGATCTTTTTTTTTTTTTTTTTTTTAAAAGATTTATTTATTTATTATATGTAAGTACACTGTAGCTGTCCTCAGATACTCCAGAAGGGGGCATCAGATTTCGTTATGGATGGTTGTGAGCCACCATGTGGTTGCTGGGATTTGAACTCGGGACCTTCGGAAGAGCAGTCGGCGCTCTTAACCACTGAGCCATCTCGCCAGCCCCCGCATTTCATGATCTTAAGCTTATTTTTTCTATTATAATCTCCAGATTTTGAATCATTGCTACATGGTCCTTCTCCACTGTATAATTAGAAGTGAGTTCTTTCATGTCTAGGACACTTAAAATTCCACCCTTTTGCTTTGAACCCTTAGGTCTTTCTTTCATACATATTGGATATGTGACATAGGTGCTTAGATTTGCTTGTGGGGTGGGGGATGTCCATCTCCTATCAAAATATCACTGTTTGAATTTTTTAAAGTTAACAGACCATGAAGAATGAAAAGCAAGACTTGAAAATAGAAGATCAGTTCTTGAAAAATAAAGTTATGTACTACCAAACTAAGGACAGAGACCAGGAGATGTAAAGATTAAATCAGTGTGGCAAGATAGCAGCGAAATCAGTGTCATATAGGTTCTAGCCTCAACTCCCTATCCTAGTGGACACCTGCAGTCTTTCATAGCACCTTGAACCATATGCTTTCAGGCAGCCACTTTCAGTAATCAACAGTGTCACACTGACAAGCCTTGGTGAAAGACTTGGTTGTGAAGAAGCAGTAGGCCATGGTGTTGAAAGGAGGTGACCTCAGGGTCTTACATACTCATCAAGCAATGGAGACAATGACATTTCTATCATAAAGGTAAAAAAAAAAATGGTGTGAAAAGGTATGTGTGTAGAGAAAGGAAAGGATCGTGAAGATTAAATACAAGAAAACAGGAACTACTCTGGTATTCCAAACCCAGAGGGAAACTAAACTGCGTATGTCTGAATGAAGCCCACTAGAACTTGGAAACCAATTAGTTATAAATCTAAGAGAGATGATAAAATTAACAAAGACTGACAGCTCTACCTTAGACAGTAATAACAGACAGAGTTCGGTTTTGGATTTCAGATGTCGATTCAATATTAGGACACATTTGGATAGCATCCATTTTTCAAGCATTAGGTTAATACTATGAACATTTGGAAATAAAGAGAAAACTCAGTTGATTAAATTTGTGAAATTCCAATATAAAAGTCATTGCCTCATGAATGATCAGAAGGGATGAAATTGTAAGTGGAAGGAAAAAAGGGAGGGAGGGAGATAGGGAGGGAGAGAATTGTATAACAACATAAACTGGAAGAAGAAGTCTAAAGGGTTGTAACCATAACGATTTAGCATAGCCTCTACTTGCCAGTCCCAGCGTATTATATTCATAAATAGGTTTCAGAGCTTCAGATATTAAAATCTTGGAAAGTGTTCAAAGCTGAATAAAGATAATTATGGGATTAGGAAAAATTGTGGAGATATGAACATGTGCTTGAGTTGACTTGAAGAAAAGAACAAATGCTGTCTTCACTCACACCAGGTAGATGCCCTGGATTTATGTCTCTAGAGTTCAGACCCACAGATGAAGGGATTAAGTTGTAAACTAAGATGTGGGACAAGACTTCCTGGGGTGGAGCTTAAATATCGGAGCTGAACTTGTGGCTTTCCTTGTCTATAGGTTGTGAAATCTTTTATCTGTGAATCTGTAAAGCATGGATAGCTGTATAGAAAACCCTGTGGTTAGCAAGTACTTTATAATTACGGACATGGGGTTCTGATCCTTCCAGAAATTTCCCACCACAAATCTTGGGCCCATATCTGCCATAAAATACAACGTATCCATTCTAGATAGACACCTGAGGGTCCCTTCATGGACCAGTCCTTTATTAGTAATGGGTGTGTGTGTGTGTGTGTGTGTGTGTGTGTGTGTTTGTGTGTGTTTAAAGATTCTTGAGGATTAAGAATGCAGGGCTTTTCTCATGCTATGCATGGGCCTTTCCACTGACCTACACAGTAATGAATTTACCAGTAAATATTAGATGTTGTTGCCTCTTAGGTATATGTATGTGTATTTACCTTATTCAAAGCCTGTCTCTTGCAACCCTCCCTACTTCCTGGGTGCCTGGTCTAATTCCTCTTTAGCTCTGGTATCTCAGAGATTAGTGTATCAGACTGGAGAATCTTTTCTCTGAAACTAAGCAGAAAGTCCAAGAGTCTTGGTCATACATTTTAAAAACAGCATGTGGATTATTTGTGGCTTTAATTTGTATCAAAGTCATTGAAAATGAAATTACTCAGATGACCATTTGCTTCTGAATCCCTGTTACCATGGATAAGACAGCATAATAATCAACAGAGTGTTTAACAGGGATTTGTTGTTTAGACCATGATCTATTTTATTTTCTTAGACAGACAATATTAGAATATGTGTCATTTAAGTAGTTCATTTATGTAATACAACCACACCATATATATTCATAAGTATTTAATAATATGAAACAACTCAGAAAACAGACCAACACAAGAGTATATTTTAAGCTAATATTTCACAATAGAAACTATTGTCATATGTACTATGTTTGTTTGTTTGTTTGTTTGTTTGTTTTGGTTTGGTTTTGGTTTTTGAAGGTAATATTTGATGGAGTTTCCTTGGTACTGAATTCAACATAGGACTAAGCTTGAGCCGTTCCTAACTTTGTAGATGTTTATGCCTACTGGAAAGCTCCTTATAAGCTGGAAAATAATTTCCTTCTTGCTATTATCTCAGAATACTTTGCAGGGGCCTGAAGAATAACTCAGTGGGAAACCACTTTTCTAGCATGTTTGAGGTTTTGGGTATGGACTCCAGCAGTAATCCACACTTCCAGATTCTGTGACTCATTCTGATAAGAATTGATTCAGTTTTCCTTATCAGGCTGGTAGTAGTGAAAGGTATGAGTAAGGAGAAAAGATGCAAAACCAGCATGCTTGTAGAAGACCATTTGATTGATAACATTTTCATAAAATTGTAGATGCACAAGGCTGCCAGAATAAGTCTGTAACAGTTAGGTATAAAGTACCTAAAACACTGGAACAAAGTTGAGTTTGAAAAGATAAATATTAAAGGATAAATGCTTAGAACTGTAAATGAATAGACTGATGTTGATGACTTTGAAAAGAGGTTTCAAGCAGACTGGTAATCCAGAGCATTCTGTGATGATGATGATGTTCATGTTATGTAGCCCAGGCTAGCCTTTAACTTGTGGCATACCTCCTGCCTCAGCCTTCTGGAGTACTGTAATTAGAGTATGTGCCAACATGACTTCAGGGTAAAGCACTTTGTTTTTCTTTTCCCAGTGCTAGATAGGGAGCTGGGGTCTTGCACAAGCTAGGCAGGTGCTCTGCCTCTGAGCTGAATTCATGAGCATCACCTGTTCTGATAACAAGCCCCATGGTCCTCTTAGAACACGTAACAATTGACTAAAACCTTCCAAATATTTTCCCATGACATCATCATAAATACCCTGTAAAATAAAGGACATTTTGTAGGTAGCAACACCATGGCTGAAACAGGGAAATAATTTCCCTTGCTTAGTAAATGGAAGTGCTGTATTCAAAATCTCCCTGGTTCTCAGCCAGGACCCTCCTTTCTGTGTTCAGTGCATTCCTCTATCACAGTGCCTCATTTCATGATAACTACAATTTCTAGCGAAATAAGTGATTTAGAATTTACACTTTCCACATCAAGTGTTCTAAAATACTCAGGATGTTTTGGGTTAGGTGAATGTCTTTGCTATGAGGTCAAGGGTGAATAGGCGACACTCCCCAACCTGTAACTAGCCAACCTCATATCCAGGCATAGGAAAAGGGAATCTCTTAAGGACAAGACATTTAGTGAGAACTCAAGAATTTTTTAAAAATAAACCGTGGTCAATATGACAGATTGACTTGAAAATAAATATCAAGAAAGCTTGGATACCACTGGAGCCCGGGCTTGAGGAATGAATGAAAGGGGCAGCAGCAGGGGCCCTTGTTCAAGTGACACCAAGTGGCCATGACCTGGGCCTCCAGTCATGATTGGAAGAAGTGTGAAAAAAGCAAGGGTAAAAGTTGGTGTATAGATGGGTCATGTCCCTTAAAGCAGTTGAAGTGAAGAGCAACTTGACAAGAGAGGGCCATTGTGTTCAGGGCTACTGGGCCCAGTTATCACAGAGCATGCATTCCTCATGACTTTGATGATTTTGAGTAGGTTATTCTGTTAACAGGATTTCCCCACAAATTGCTATTATTTAAAGTTAATATCATTTAAATATTAATGCCTGAATTTTAAAGTTTATTTAGAATTGCCCTATGGCTTAATATTTATACAAATCAAGATACTTTATTTATCACACCTCCCCTGATCAGTATTACATAACTAAAATTCAAGTTGGTATGAGACATTCTTATCTAAAAAGGCCCTCTATGTGTGTTCCTAAATGAAACTGATCACTTTAATCAAATAGTATGGAACAAGTGACCAGTATCCTCTCCGTACTGTTTTATGGAGAGTTCCCTTTACTTTGATGATGTAGCTAAAGCCAGAGGCAATGCATGAACATCATGCTTTAGCTCTCAAGCAAAATCTTTACCAAAAAGAGAAAACTTTTCACTTTATAAAGTTAGTTATTGCCATTTGTTTTCAGTGCCAGGTATCAGACCCTGTGGCTCAGACATCCTAGGCGCACTGAACCACTAAGTTAACTCCCTCCCAGATCCTTGAATTTTAAATGAGAAAAAACATCTATAATGTTTCATATGTGTTTACTTACATTGTCCTTTTGTTTCTCAACAAGTTGCTTTTTTTTAATGGTTGCAAGTGAAGACTCCCCAATGCATTATGAATGTGCATCTACCATGCAAAAGTATCCCATCATAGTAAAGACATTCTGTTCATTAAGAAAGAGAGAAGAAAGAAAAAAACCCAAACAAAAATCAAAACCAAGTCAAGTAAAGAACTGTAGACACTTTTGCCCTGACACACACGCATACACACATACACCCTTGAGTATAAACATTTGAGAACACTGGACCAAAGTAAAATAAAGTCATTCTTATTTCAGAAAGTCTATGATCAGGGAAAAATCAAAGAGAGAAGTCCTGCAGCTGAAGATACAGAATGCCTGGTTTTCGCATGTAAAATGTGCCAGCTGTCTATTTGGGAAGAAGGGAAAGTAGACCCTTCTTCCATAAGTGATCAAGCTTTAAAAGTTAATTGGAACAGGAACTAAAGTTTGACAATAGTGGAGATTGTGCAGTAAAGCGCCGACGATATAAAACTCTGTTAAGAACATATTCTAGTTAGCCAGCTGTGTAGGGAGGACATCTTCACCACTCTCCATCCCCATGCCAAATCCACTCAGTAAGCACCCATCTTGTATGAGTCTTGATGAGAAGACAAGCCAGGAAATATATGTTTAAGATAAGGTTGTTGTCCATTTTGGATTTTTAGTCAACATGGGCAGAGCACTGAGAGCAAGGAGGAAGAAAGCCCAATGGGAATGAACTTAAATTGTTATAAGGAAAAAGTTGTAGTGAGCTGGAGATGTATTCCAGTAATAGAAAGCTTGCCTAGCATGCGTGAGGGCCTGAGTTTGATCTTCAGTATTTCCCCTTCCCCCTAACCTCCGCCTCACACACACACACACACACACACACACACACACACACACTCGCGTGGTGCTTGATATTCATGCATGTGTGCACATTGTGGTCAAGTTTACAGGACTTGGTTCTGTCCTTCTATCATGTAAGTTTGGGGAACTGGACTCAGATCACCACCCACTGAACCATCCTGCCAGTCTAAACACTCCCCCTCACACTGACCCCATTTAAAAAAAAAAAAAAAGGCTAGAAAAAGCTATCAATTTAAGTCAGCATGTAATTTGCAATTTATATCTTGATACTGACTTAAGTTCAACAACATATGGGGAATTACAATCTCCTCAGAACTTTAAATCCTTTCTAAGTTAGGTGCTCCTTCGCCTTCTTAAACTTGAAATTAAAAGTGTCTAATTTTTTTTTTCTCTGCTCCATTTTCTTTCTTCCCATTGTGAATACATCACTCCTATATCAGAAACTGTTCTCAAGCTGAGAGGATCTCACTGAGATTCAGGTGCAAGGGTGCATTGCAATGAATGCAGTCCTGTTTCCATGCTGTAGTGCAGGAAGTAAGAATACTGCTTTCTGTCTTTCCTCCTGATGCCTCTGTGCCTGTGGTTCTGTGATAAACAGATAGGAAACAATGGGTTGTAGTGTGGTACACCTTTAATCCCAGTACTCAGGAGGCAGAGGTATGCAGATCTCTGTGAGTTTGATTACAGCTTACTCAACATAGAGAGTTCCAGGAGAGGCAGAGCTATGTAGCGAGACCTTGTATCAATCAATCAATCAATCAATCAATCAATAAAATAAACATAATTTTAAACTAAGCAAAGTAGAAGTACTTTTTTTTCCCCTTGGTTGCAAGATAAGTATTACTAATCATCTAGATAATTACTTTTGTTTAAAAAAACGTTTAAATTATGTGGAAATTAAATATAAAAGACTTCCTTTCAAAAACCAAACCCTGTAAGATTTTCTAGTGACTCTTCCTGCAGAGCAGAGATGTAGTTGGACCCCACTGGAGAATATCTGTGCACAGTACTGATAAGAGCACAGGGGACACCAGGTAAGATATTGCCGACAGGTAATAATTTCCCTGAGCAAATTTCCCCCCAAAGACATGATTTTTTCGTATAAAGTTGCTCATCTGTACCCCAGCCCCACAAACCAGCTGGCAAGTTTTATTGGCAGGAAAACTGATAAATAGTTGTAGCCTGGAGATGCAGTTTCTCTTTCTGCACATAACTGTCTTCCCACATCCCTTGGCTGTTTTTATCTCAAAGCATTAATCTATGTTTCCTGGGGGAAAGTATATTCATGATGATGCATCAGTAAATTTTCTACAGCTCAAAGATTTGCCTTAAAATTATATTTTAAAATATCACCTTTCTATATCAAATGAAGAGTTTGCTCTTTCCTAAGGGGTCATGTAGATCAGGAGAGGGCTGTGTGCTTCTTTACAACCAGTGATCTGTATAGATTTCAAATTGCTTCATGATTTTGGTGAGTTTGGTCAAGGGCCATTTCTTAAACCACTTTGAAATAGTAGGTTTGGAAATAGACATTGGAAAGAAACACCTTTTGCCCATTTCCAATGATGCATATCTGTCATAGCAGAAAAGCTATAGTCTCAAAATTATCCATTTTTCCATCTGAAAGCAGAGTAAGCATATAGGTATTCACTTAATTAAGTGCTTTGAGTACACCACTGTTAGCAGAACACTGGCGACAGAATTTGGGCAGCACCAGCTACTCACCTTTAGCAGCACACCGTAAGGGCAATTACATCATTCAAATTAACATGCCCACAAGAGTAGCTGGAAATTGAGGAAGAGATTCTTCTAAGCCCTACCTGTTCCAACATGTTGTGTGCGTTAACTCACAGCTAGACATTGCCTTGTAGGATAGAACATGAAAAGAGGGAATTGGAAAGAAGACAGGTAAACAGAAGGGAAGAAAGATGCACACAGTGCATCAATGGTCAGACACTGTCCTGAGAACCTCTACGCGCAGAAGGCAGCAGAAACTCACTGGAAAGGAATAGGCACTATATAGATGGGAGTGGATGGCTTTCAAAGTCAGGCAGCTGACCTCATACTTCTAGTAGCTTTTGCTGTGTGAACAACATTCTAAGGCCTCAGTGGAAGCACTACACAAAGAGAGACTGAAACACATTTTGGAAAAGGACCTTTGGTATAAAAAGCATTTAGAGAAATGGGCAATCTGAGTAAGACCAACAATATGCCAGAAAAAATCAGTGTCATTTCTAACTCATTTGCCAGAACTATAATTAAAGAGCGTAAGAGGATGATTAAAAGCTATAATTAAAGTGTACATGGAAACAGTAAACATTTATGGGCTATTCATTATATATAAGAGAATCAGGAGGTACAGATGTTCCCTCCGTTCTGGGGACTTATGAGAGAATAGTGGATGGTTGATAAACTGTACTTTAAAAATGGAAAATTCTTCATATGCATTCTTACATCACAGGTCCTCTGTGGAAGGAGACATTGTACCAAAACCCTTGCAGCCTTTGCTATTTGCTCTTTTGTATGTGTTTTCATTCTGGGTATTGAACCCACGGGCTGGTGCATACTACATGTGTGCTATACTATGTATCTAATCCTTTGCTACTTAATTTAGTCTCTCTTTAGGAGAGGGCAAAATAAGACCTGGTTAGCATTTTAAACTGTTGCACAGATTCATCATGGTTAAATTTCTGTTACAACCTTAGTGGGTCCCTCTGGTATTGACTAACATCACTTCAGTTCATTGCTAGGTATTCATATGATGTGTATTGTGTGGCTGGTACTATGCTAAGCATGAGGAATGCAGATTGGAACAAAAAACCTCTCCCTCATAGCATGCACCTTCTAGTGGGTAGACAAAAGCATACCACTCAAAACCAGTCAGCCACAACTTCTGACAAACTCTTTGAAGGATAAGGGCATACGGGGCAGATGCCACTGACTTGGGTGGAGGCATCAATAAAGCTCTTTCAAGAAAAGTAAAAAAAAAAAAAAAAAAAAAAAAAAAGCCAAAATCTCAGATCATGTGGGCTGGTCCTCCAAGGAAAACAAAGTTGATTCTTAAGTTTTCTAGTTAGAAGTCCTGGGCCCTCTCTTCCATCTACCCAGTCTGATGCTTCCAAGAGTCCTCTGGATGCATCTGAGAGGATCTTCTTTTTTTCCTGGCTCACTGGCATCTTTGGGTCTTGACCTGAGTACTCTGTTACTGTTACAGTTTGACCTGAAGTATCCCTCAACAGGCTCACGTGTTGGAATGCTAGGTCGTCAGTCTTCAGCTGTTTTGAGAGTTTGTGGAATTTGGGGAACAGAAGGCATGACAGGCAGGGGTGGGTTCAGGGTACAGGTTTAATTCTGCTTTGATTCTGGTACCATCTCTATTTCCTCAATGTGTCAGAGTTGCCCCGGCTGTCATGCCTACCCTGTCATTTCCTCACAGTCTGAGCCAAAACCAAGTTCCCCTCTCTTAAAATCAGCTCAGTGTTTAGTCATTAATGGTGAAGTCATTGGTTTTAATACAGACTTACTCCCTCAGTGAGCTGTGGCTTACATTTTGCAAATTATTAAGGACCTACCCCTTGCTTCTACTTACTTCTGTTTCCTTACCTTCACTTGCCTTCACTCCACTCTCTTTTTGCCACCCATACAATCTGTACCCATACTCATAAAGCCTAGCCAGCTCTCTGGTGAACTCAGTGTCTGTGGCAAACTTCTTCCATCTTCTCCTGCCACTACTTCTGCATTGTCATATTCCTGTCAGCAACTACAATCCCGGATCTGTATTTGTATATAGCTACAGGCTGAGCAGAGCATCTAAATTTGGCCAGGGTGTGTCATAGGTTAAGGGCTCTCCACTTACACCAGGACTCACACCAGTTCCTTTTGGTGGGCTAGTGAAACAATCAATAATTAAAAACTCATTTGTTCCCGGGGTAACTAACTGAAATGGACAACATGGAGAAGAAAATTTTCCACACTATTGATAGAAGAATGAAAGTAGTCATTTCATTCAACAGCTATATTTCAAATGCCAAAGTGAATCTCCAGCTAGAAAACCTTCAACAAAACTTAGCTCCAAGATGTACACTACTAACCCTGCCTTTTTTCCTTCACTATCCTCAAAGCAAAATGCTTCCCTGAAGTTTAGAGAAATGTGTGTATGTCTATGTGTGTTTGTGTGTGTGTTTATGTTTGTTTGTGTGTGTATCTGTATGTGTCTGTGTGTCTGTTTGAGTGTGTCTATGTGTGTCTGTGTATGCCTGTGTGTTTGTGTGTGTGTCTATGTATTTGTTTGTTTCTCTGTGTTTGTGGTTTTCTCTGTGTCTCCGTATGTGTCTATGTGATGTGTTGTGTGTGTTTCTCTCTCTCTCTCTCTCTCTCTCTCTCTCTCTCTCTCTCTCTCTCTCTCCGTGTGTGTGTGTGTGTGTGTGTGTGTGTGTGTTTCTGTCTGTATGTCTCTTTCTCTTTCTCCTGTAGGGAAAATATTGACTTCACTGTACTATCAATCTTACTCCATCATAGCGCAGTGAGGAACGCAGAGATCTGTGGATATACTGATCATTATTAATAAGCTATAACTTCACTAAATATAACTTCACTTCATGACTTCACTAAATGCGCAGCTTCTGGTCGTAGCTACCGAGTGTATATGAGCACCTACTGTTTGTACAGAGCATGGTTACTGGATCTCCTAATGTAGGTATATACTTTCCATTGCAGAGGCTCTGAATGTCAGAGGCCAGTTTGTGTGTTGGTTTTGATATTACAAAAGAGAATTCAGTTGTGCTTTTCATTTGCAGTAAAATTACTTCCAAAGTTCATCTTTCTGTTCTTATCAAAGCTTTTTCCAGGAATTCCTTGGAGTGTAAGGTCAAGTGCAAAGTGTGGTCCCAAGCTACTCTTCTTCTTCTATCCAATTCTAACATCTTATCTTCTAATACCAGCTCGGTTCCCTGGATTTATCTTTTTCCCTGGAGTCTGGGTCCCTATCTCAGTGAAACTTTGGTCTCTTCATCTGCTGATATGGAGAGAGTGTGTTTTATTTTGAAACTTCTCATTATCTTTGATGTGATCACATTTACTCATCCCTCAGTAAGTAGCATGAGTCTCCTTTACATGTGAGCCTAAAACACATCAGCTTTTGGTTTTAAAATCACTATACATTAGACAAGTCAAAGTTTATATGTTTACAGGCTTTTTTTTCCCCCTCAGAACTATTCTATAATTATAGTAGACTAAATTCTTTTTGTAAAAATAGGAGCATAGGTCTTGAAAAGAATAGACAACTAGGGATCATTTCTTTCTTTTTTATTAGATATTTTCTTTATTTACATTTCAAATGTTATCCCTTTTCTTTGATTCCCCTCCAAAAACCCCCTATCCCTCACCCCTCCCCCTGCTCACCAACCCACCCATTTCTGCTTCCTGGCCCTGGCAGACCCCTATTCTGGGGCATAGAACCTTCACAGGACCAAGGGCCTCTCCTCCTATAGGGATCATTTCTGCTTTTTCACTTTTTCATTATCCAAAAGGGATGTGGAACTGAAAAATAATATTTTTGTTTGTTCATTTGTTTTTGTTTGTTTGTTTTTGATCAGTATCTCCAATCTTTTCCTTTCTCATATTTCTCTGATTTGAATATTGCATTTCTGAATCCCATGGAAATTAAAGTGATTGTTAAAGATGAAAAGAGACTACAAAGCTCCAGGCTTATATCCAACTTCAAAATAACATCCTTATTTTATAGACATCTCTTTGCTGTAACTTGACAATTCTCAGATTTCCTTTTCTCTCTTTCTCTTAATTTTGACTACATCTTCATCTTTGGTAGCAAAACTCTCCTTGTGCTAACACATACACAAAAAGTATTTGTGTACTGTATAATCTCTTTAGTTTGCAGTCAGCAGGGCTTTCTGAATGCTAGGCAAGGGATCCACCACAGAGCTGTATCTCCAGACCTCTTTTTGCTTTGTATTTGAAGTAGAGTCCCACTCAGATGTGCAGACTGGCCTTAAGATCACTCTGTAGTCCATGCAGTCTTCAAACAGTCCATGCTGCTACCTCAGCCTCTGAATCACTTAGATGGCATGCTGTACCACTAGGCCCAGCTTGTTTTGCTACCTTGCTACTTGGGCAGCTTTTCATCTGCAAACCTGGTTACTTTCTGATCCCGATTCATAATGTGTTTTAATCCTTGAATGCCTCATGGTATATTCTTATCTCCTTGAGAGTTCTCAATGTTCTTGTATTAAAATTTAACTTTTTCTTTTTTTATTAGACTTGCCTCCATAGAAACCAGAATTCTAGTTGATCAACTTGATGTACCTCTTTCCAGCTTCTGCTCCTTGTTAAACGGCTTGTGATAATTTTACTTTATTTTTCTTGCTCATCTCACAGAGTTAGACGTGTATCTGACAGTGAGGATCAGGCTCTTGGGGCTTTTTGGATTATGGTAGATTGATTGGAAGTGTGAGAACCCATTTGAATAGAGATATGTTTGTCTCTAAGGAACAGAATACCTTTAACCAGTGAAGAACTATGTCATATAGCAAGAATTCTCAAGGGAAGGTAGTTCTGGGTTGAACAATTAATTTGTTTATTCAACACTGACATCAGTTTGCCGTGATATTGTTTCTTCTATTTCCCCATATTAGAGATGTTGTTTGTCCTATCAGGTGAGTGATTTCTAGTGTTCTCATGTAGTCTATAAATTCCCAGTCAGGAAAGGGAAGATCCAGTTAGATGTATCTTGTTCAGAGGAAGTACCTTTCCAGAGGTCACTTCAGTTCATCGGACAGGCATATCTCATGTGTCTCTTCCAGAATTCATAGTGAAGAAATGAAGCAATGCATCTCATTGCTTAGGTCAGCAGTGGACCCCAAACCTGGAGTCATGAAACCCTTTCCAGAAGCTGATGAAGTTAAACACATTTCTCCAAATGAAGCTAAATTCTTATTTTTTCTTCTTCACTGAAAATGCCATAGTGTGAGCCTCTGCCCACAGTTTAACGTCAGTTAAAGGAGAGTCACCAAATTGTGCCCATGGTCAAATCCGTCACAGTCATGAGCTCATGTCAAGTCCTTTAGTTAGATTTTCACCCCCATGCATGCCCTCTCATCTCTCCCTCTCTTGTGCAGTCCTTTGAATTCTGAGGTGAAACATTCACTGTTTTATAACATTCATTTTCCCTCTGAAAAACTAAGAAGCAGAATGTGGCTGCTCAGACTTGAGTCTTTTGCAGACATTTCTTGTATATGAATAAAATAGGCCTGTCAGTTCAAGGAAAACAACTAGCAGTATTTGCTACAATGATAAAACCCCAGCTTTCAGAGGAAAATAAGAATGTTGGAAAACTTGAATTTACCCCCCTGGGAGCTTGGCAGCTTTCCAGAACAGAGAGATTTTTCTGACAGGCTGATGAGATTGGTGGTAATATGAACCAGAGTGATATTTTAGAGAGTGTGATGAAATATGCCAACATAAGAGAGATCCACATGACCCAGTGAACCAATATTTTTCCAATGACTGATGCAGGTTACAAAATCACAGTTGAGTAAAAGAAGGGAAATCTGAAGGATATCAGAGAGCAAAAGCTCACTGAGGCTTTTCCTGATTCCATATTGCAATCAACCTTCAAGAAACTACTGGTTTTTTAACATTACTGTCATAGTAAAGAAAAATATCTAAAAGCATGTGGACATCCTGTTATAATCCTCCTTCCTCTGTAAGTTAAATGCCTACATGGGAATAGAAAGCAACCATAGCATCAGCTTGAGACCAAATCAGCAAAGTGGATCCAACACTAGATATGAGAAGTCATGCCATCAATTAGAAAGATGAATGGTTTTCTGAATTATGAAATTAAAATTGTTTTTTCTACAAAGTATTATCTAAAATAATACATGATATATTTTTTATGTCTTTCTTTTCTCCTTTGTTTTCTCTCTTTTTTCTCTTTCTCCCTTTCTCTCTCTCTCTCTCTCTTTCTTCTTCTTTCCTGTCTTTTGTAGACATGATTTCTCTTTGTGGTCTAGGCTGGACTGATTTTGAACCATGTAGTCTCATGCCAGGCCCAAATTGATGGCAATCTCCTGCCTTAGCATTTCAAATCTGGGATTATAAAATGAGCCTCTGTATACCAAGTTTATGTTTATTTCCCAAACATGAAATTATCATTTTATTGTAAATATTGATAAAAATAATCTATGTACCCAAACACACTTTGTAGTCTTTAATTGACTTAGAGAATGGAGAAGGACCCTGAAATCGATATGTTTGCAAACCACTTGATTTAGACTAATTAAAGATAAACCGTTTAGAGCTTCGCCTCTACCTCCCACATGATAGCATGATTTCTGTTGTCTTAATAAAGTCTGTTAACAAGGAGGACAGAGCTGGGGAATTCAGGAAATGTCTTGATGACACAATAACCACCTGTCAAAGTAAAAGCATAGGAGAATTATTTTTCTTTTATCATACAGCAGTTGTCACACTGTGAATGCTTATGCAAAATGTTGACAAAGCAACAAAGAACCCACACTGCAATGTCCTAGGCTACCAAATCTAAGGAGATACTCACTTGATAAACTACATATCAGTAATGGACAGACACAGGAGTTAAGGTCTTGTTACGTCCATTAGGATTATCCTTCGTCTATGGTCTGGCTCCTAACAGTAATAATGGATTTTGCTCTACATTGAGTGAGTCTTGTTTCTTTCATAATGAATATAAAATAGTAACATGGCCTACCGCTATCCCATACCCTGTTCTTAGGTCTCAGCTGTACTTTGATGCACCTCCTCACTGCACAAATCTGCCATGGATATTTTAAATGGTGGTGTGGATATTATTCAAGGAAATTAATTGAGGGGGGGCAAAGGAAATAAATAGAATTAGATTTAAAAAAAAATGGTATGAGATCAGGAACTAAAGCAGCCATGAGGATATGTAAGGACCCTGTAGACTGACTGGGAAAGCTGCAGTGACCACCCAATAATCATCTTGGGGAAACCACAGGATTCGGGTTTTAAAAGGAGTTTTCTCCGTAGGACACACTGACTTGAATATCCTTGAAGGCCTGTGCATAAAGATGTCCACTTGGTATTTGGAAGAAAAGGCTGACCTTTCCAAGAGAGATTAGACTCAGAATATAGACTTTGGAATGCTTACTCTAAAGGACACAGTTGACGTTGTGGGAGGTGCTGATTTCTTTTCCCCTGACACAGAATATGAAGTGATACGGCACTCAGAGTTAAGAAACAGGGGTTGGAAGAGAGTTCTCAGCTAAAAACATGTTTGAAGATGGTAAAGGGAGTGTTTCTAAAAGGAGGTCATTAGCTGAGAATTCAGGATGAAATATAAAATTCAATAAAATTTTATAATAAGTCAATGACTTTTAAAAATAAACTATGTTAGAAATAACTATGTTAGCTGTAGAGTTACAGAATATTTCATAGAATATAACAAATATAGTATAGAACAGTGGGGTGTGGTGGCACATGCCTTTAATCCCAGCACTCCGGAGGCAGAGGCAGGCAGATTTCTGAGTTCAAGGCCAGCCTGGTCTACAAAGTGAGTTCCAGGACAGCCAGGGCTATACAGAGAAACCCTGTCTGGAAAAACAAACAAACAAACAAACATATATATATATATATATATATATATATATACATATATATATATATACATATATATATATATACATATATGTAGTATAGAGCAATCCTACATGTCAGTTTCTCCTATTTCTAACCTCTAACACTTATATATGTTTGCTACTAATATTGATTTATTTTTATCATCTATCTATCTATCTATCTATCTATCTATCTATCTATCTATCTATCATCTATGATCCATCTATCTAGCTATCCATCAATCCATTTATCTAATTTCTATCTATCTAGAGACCCTGAAATCTAGAGTTCTTTCTGTGTTTTCCAGGATGGCCTTTAATTCCTTAGCTCAAGCAGACCTTCTGTCCCAGCCTTCTGAGTGTTTCGTATTCTAGGCACACACCACTGTACCTGGCTCATGAAGATACACTACTCTTTTTTTCCTCAGACAGAGTTTCACTCTGTGTTGCTGGCAGACCTGGAACTTGCTGTGTTAAACCAGATTATACTTGAACTCATAGAGATCCATCTGTCTGTCTCTAGACAGATGTGCTTTTATCAACTGAAATTAATATTTTATTTCTTTAGTTCATGCTTCAGAATCACATAAATTTGTTTTACTTTTTGGTTATCTTGTCTTTACTTTTATATAATAGGCCTGATGTCTTTGTCATGCTTATAGATCCTGGACAAGAGGATAATTTCTGTGTGTGTGTGTGTGTGTGTGTGTGTGTGTGTGTGTGTGTGTGTATGTGTGTGTGTGTGTGTGTGTGTGTGTGTGTGTGTGTGTGTGTATGTGTGTGTGTGTGTGTGTTTGTGTGTGTGTTTATGTGTATGTTAATGCTGAGTTTCTGGGGGTCAAATCCAATGCATAACAGCTGTTCCACATATGTACATCACCACCCAGTACACCGTCAACCCTGAAGTTCCATTACACCACATCATATCACAGGCACATCTGCAACCTGACTTATCACTGCTGCTGAGTCTGATAGCCAGACTGAGAACATCTGTCAATTTCTCTACTTAATAACTGTCCTTTCTTCTCCTGCCCTTACACTTTTGAAAGGAAGTTACCAAGCACAGCCCACATCTAATGACTGGGAAACTAGGTCTAACCTCTTCGGTGAACATCCACACCATAATTTAAAAATTCTACATGAAATATTTCTGTCTTCTTTTTCAGTATACTCAATTATTTGTTTGTATAAGTAAAGAATAATGTGTAATTATTTTAAACTAGAATAACACAAGACAAAATTTGATTCTATTGCTTAAGTCCTTTCAGATTTCATCCCTAGGAATTCTTTTCATAGGCACCCATGCCTCTCAAATACTCTCAATCAATTAGTGAGGCAGCTCCCTCAGCATTATGAACGCACAGTGCAAAGTCCCAACAGTGAAGCATTAGGGCCCTTAAATAACATGGAAAAGTGTAATATCATCCTCAACAAGCTGTAATCATATAAAAAATGGAAAGGGATGAAAGCCGTAGTTATGCCATGAAAAGACTGAAAACATGTTTTTGTTTGAAATCTCAGAGTGGTCAAACTGAATACATGCTGAGGGTGTCACTTAAAATTTCTCTCTGATGAAGCTGAGGAAAGTGGATGGTTACTGTCTGTTCTTACTGCTTTTATATTTGGCTTTTTTTCAAACAGCAAGTAATGTGGTAAACTTTAATTATAAAGTGAGTGTGCCAGAATTTTTGATGTGCTCGAAACTTCTCTGTGAATGCCAGCCTCTCAGGATTATAGAGAAAATGATTGGATTTTAGGTCTCATTTAAATTCCTGCAAAGACTTGCTCTTAGGAAATGCTATAAAAATGTATTCCAGCAATGAATAGGTGATTTCTCACACATTATTCACTAGTACTCTTCTAGCAAATTCTTCTAGCATCAAAGCAAGTTTGAAATATTTAGGAGACAAACCTGTGTACATTTTGTTCATTTGTTCATTTTGTTGTCTTATCTTTTCCTCGGTCATATGAATTGGTAAAGTTTTAAGCTTTTACTGGGATAGAAAGAAATGAGAGTGAGCAGGTTGCATTGTTGAATAGGATGTAGACAAGTTAAGAATGAAGAAAGAACATTTATGCATAAGCCATCCTGTACATATGCCATCAGCCATATTTGCTGGCTTTTGGTCCAGGGAAGCCATTTGCAGTATCTGTTCTCGTAGAGTTCAGAAAGTACCTCCTTTGTGCTAAGCAGTGTAAGTGATATTGAGGTACCACTATGTTGAACAAGGCACAGGCCCTGCTAGCAAGGAGATGGTGAGCACAGGACACATCCTTGCTTACAGAGTGTAGACAAATAGGCCACAAGTGCAAGCTATGCGCTGTGGTGGGGAGTCTAATTGCTAGTGTGAAGGAAGACTCCTAAACCAGAGGCTTGGATAGGGAAAGGAGTAAGAAAGCTAGAGCTGTACTTCAATGGAGCCCTGCAGGACAAGTAAGAGATGATGGGAGGGAGGTGCAGAGGAGAAGGGGTTCTTTAAGCATAGAAAAGCAGAGTACTACAGTAGACAGAACAAGTCCTTCAGTGTGGCTGGCTCCATGTCCAAGAGATACACTGTTCACACTGCAAACCACAGGTAGAATTGAGACAGTATGAAGAAGCTAGTCAAATTTTAACATTTTTATTTAGCACATATATTTAAAATGTCACCTCAACATATATTCAATATGAAAAAAGTATTGAGACAGTTTCCAGCTTTGTACTAAAATGTAGAAATCCAAGTATGTTTCACAGTATACATATCAGTTTAGACTACCCGAATATCAAGTGCTCCAGAGCCAAACATGGTAGACTAATGGCTGCCATATCAGACTTTCCAGTTCTAGAGTGGAGTAAGGAGAGACTAAATTGCAGAGATACTATAGGAACTGGGTAGGTCCAATGTTTGTCAGCTTAGGTGTTTACCTCAGAGACTATGGAAAGTTCTGGAAGTTTTATGCAGGGAAGTAGTTGTGCAGGATGGATTAGAGGTGGGCTTTTTCTGCAGCCAGCCAGTTGTAGATAATAAATAACTTTTAGTAAGGGAGCAATGTGGGCACAGTGCCATGCAAGAGTCAAATCACGAGCATAAACTGGTGCAGTGGTGGCATGCGCCTGGTATTCCATTGACTTTCAAGGCCAAGGAGGCAGGACTTGCAGCCCAGGCTTGAGCCCAGGAGATCGATTGTGGCATGGGGTTCGTCTTGGGGGAGGAATTGTAAGAAGAGGTATTGATAGGTGTAAACCAGAGGACACTAGAACGATTATGTGGCTTCTGTTTCCCCTTCATCACCCTTCCAGGAAGTACAACAGAACCTTTCTGAGAACTAGAGCAAGCTATGAGGGGTAGACATTTGAGCTGCTGGTGAGACAGCCCACTGTAATGTTCATAGCTAAAACTGAGTCAGATGTCACTGGCATATAATTAGTAACTGAGGTCATGGGACTAGCTGAAGTCTGGATGTGGTTTGTCCTTAAGATCAAATGTGTCAGAAGGTTTGCTACTACAGTGGTAATATTGAGAGGGTTTTACACTTTTAAGGGGCGGGTCCTAGTGCGACACATTCAGGCTACCCACTTCACCATGTCATCTCTAGTGCATATATATGCTTCCATTATGCCCTCTGACATGTCATGGCTCTCCAAGGGGGCTCTCACCAGAGACCAAAGCAGTTGAGCCACCTGATATTGAACTTTTAGCCTCTAAAACTGAGCTAAACAAATCTTCCTTTTTCCCCCCAAGGCACTCCTCTGTTATTTCCTAATAGTTAAAGAATGTAGACCAAACGGAGATACATAACATTATTTCAGAATGAGTGTATTTTTGTGATTCTCCAGTCTGATTTGTTTTGAACTGAACCCACTCCTTAAGCATGCTGGGCAAGCACTCTGTCTCTGAGTTCCATGCTCAGCACCTCCAATCTGATCTTCTAAAAACAGTGTCTGAGAAACTGATTTTAAAATGCAGAATTTGTTTTTCACCCTTCAGTGTCCTAGTTCCCTAGGACACTGTACTCTGTTGGACTCTGTACTTTGAATGAGAGTCCTTACAGATGTTGATGCAAGTACTCCTTAAAGCAGCCCTTTACAAACACCAGTACAGCATAACAAATAAAGCTATTCAGAAGAGTGTGGCTATGTGTAGAGAGCTGAGAGTAAGAACCCTTGACTAAACTAGGAAATGAACCACTAGAGAGGTTGAGGAAAGACCAGAAGAATGCTGTCTGCTACCAACATGCAGAGTACGGCAAATTCTTCCAAGTGGCAAGTGAGCTCAGCTGGGGAAGGAGGCTAGTCTCCTCTACAGGGGACCGTCAGTAAGGGCCTGCTAGTTAAGGTGTCTGTTCTAGGCATGTCTTCTCATCCTGTTAAACTCAACAAATTCCTGAGCATCTGAAGGAAATGGTTAACTGCTTCAAATGTAGCAGAGAAATACAATAGAATAGCATTTGAAAAGTGACAAAGTGGTCTGGTGACTGAGATCAGCAGCGACAATCTGGGAGATGTAGTGGAATGGACACTCCACATCAATGAGTGACTTGAGGAAGGTCAAACAAATACAGAGAAAAGTCTTTTTAGGTAACCATGGCTATAAAAAGGGAAGAGAAGGAAGAATACTTGAAGGGCTGCTTGCTTGGAAAATGCTGAGGGATAGAGGAGGCCCTCCTGATTTCATTTCTTTGTATTGAGAGTCAATACTGTGAAATTATAGAATCTGCCCCTGCTTCATAAGATGCAGTTATTAAATAATATTAATGACAATCCACTTACACATCTTAACCAGTCAAATGACATCCCACCAAACTGTCTCTTCTTTTAGTAATTCTTGGAATGGATAAACCATTCTGCAGTATGGCTGCCTTATTACTGATGGTGTGCACGAAGTGCTAAGCTCTAGTATGGTAGAATTGGATGATAAAGGAGACAAAACTAGAACTTTGCAACTGAATTTCTTAGTCACCTTCTCATCCTCCTTTCCTGAACAATCATCTCTAATGGGCAGGACTCACTTGTCCCACCCAAAATGTCAGATTTTAGTTCTTGTTAACTTACAAATCAGCTATAAAGTTCTGATAAGTGAGAGGCCACTGTAGTAAAATTGTATTAGCTTTTATTTACTCTCTCCCCTGTGTCAACACTGTTCAATTACCTGCTTTAAGTAAAACGTCAGATTATCAGCCACTGTACTAGTCACTTAACATTGTTGAGTATTATTTCAGATATTGTACAAATGCAGTAAATAATTAAAAAATGAACTTTGCTCTCAGAACAGAATTTCAAGTAAAATGAGGTACACGTTGGGACCACGAGAACCTTCCTTCTAAACAAAGCTGAAAGTTTAATTAGGTTAAATGCAAGTTAGTTACTTTAAACTTTACAGCAAAGAGGGCGGGTCTATTTTGACTCTGAGCCAGTTAATTTTAAACCTGCATCTGCATCATCTTTAAGGTGTGTCTGGTAGCTCCACCCATGACCAATCTAACTGCTTTATTTTTAAAAATAGCTCATTTGGTAAAATGCTTCCTTTGCAAGCAAGGGGTACTGAGTTTGAACCCCAGCATCCACAGGAAAAAGCCAGGTGTCATGATCTGTCCTTGTAATCCCAGGGCAGGAAAGATGATTTGTGCTTGTAATCCCAGGGCTGGAAAGATAATGTGTGATCATAATCCCAGGGCTGGGGGGATGGAGACAGGTAGACCAGGGGGGCTCATTGGCCAGGAGCATAACTGATAAGCCTTAGACCAAAGAAACCCTGTCACAAAATAAAGGTGGATGTGACACATGTGATTGTCTTTTGACCTCCACACACATAGCAACACACACACACACACACACACACACACACACACACACACACACACACACACACACACACACATATACACACAGAAGGAAGGAGAGAGGGAGAGGGAAAGACCTTGGGGGTAGGTCACTGGGCTGAAGAATAGTAACATAGTAGTATTCTGGCTCTGGTAATTGCCAATATTTGGTGGTCTCAGAAGCTCCCAGTGACAAAGCTATTCTTTCATATATGAAGTTCTTAATAAAAATCCAAGGAGAAAATGACATTTTTTTCTTCCTTTTTTCCTTCCTTCCTTCCTTCCTCCCTTCCTTCCTTCCTTCCTTCCTCCCTCCCTCCCTCCCTCCCTCCCTCGCTCCCTCCCTCCCTTCCTTCCTTCCTTCCTTCCTTCCTCCCTTCCTTTCAGTTTTCAAGACAGGATCTCACTATGTAACACTGGCTGTTCTGGAACTCACACTTTTGAGCAATTGGTCTTGAATTCACAGAGATCAAAATTCTTTTCCATCTAGTGTTGAAATTAAAGGTTGCACCAGTATTCCTGGCAACAAAATGAAAACAAATGAACAAACAAGAAAACAAACAAACAAACAACCCCCCCCCCTCCTACTTACCTGGAATAGCTCTGGTCAAAGGTATCCTTAGCATGCATTGGGTCCTGCTCCCTAGAGCCTATGTGGCAGTGTCCATACATGTCTTATTTTAACAGTTTATAGCACTGAGGAAGGAGGATCAATGTAAAGAACATGCTGGGCTACATTGTGAGTTCCAGGCCCATTTAGGGTACGTAAGACCTTATCTCAGAAAAACAACCAAATAATAGACCAAATAACCAACAAAAACTCTATGTAATCATTTACATGGTATAATAAATTCCAATTCCTCGAATACCATACACACTAGGTAGTATATTTGTTTATTTTGTATTTATTGCAACATTTTAGTTTATTTTTGATCATATTTTTATCACCTCAAATAGACACTATGTACCCACTAAACATTAACTAGCCATTCCCTCGTTGTTTCCCCTCCCTACTGCAGCCCCTGTCTTCTACTTCTCATCTTTATGAATTGCCCGTTCTAAGTGTCTAATGGAAGTTCAGCCATGTAATAGTTATGCTTTGACTGCCATATTTCACTTAGCAGAGTGGTTTTAGGACTCATTCTTCTTAGAATAGGTATTTCTATTTGAATTTTGGTTGCGAATCTTAATGTGTTTGTTACATTTATACCAACCAATAGAAATTAAACAAACCCAAGCACTGTGAAATATGGCCCCCTCTTATAGATAATGAAGATGAAGGTAGAGGCCACAGGTAGAGTTTAGGTTCAATGTGGATCTCTTTAACACTTCCCATTTTTAAAGCTTTCCAACTTTAGTTTTCTAGTACTGCTATAACATATCTCCTTAGATTTGGTATCTTAAAACCTAATAAATAATAATAATAATTCTTTCACGGTTTCTGTAGGTCTGAAGCCTGGCTTTTCCCTTCTGGAACAAAACCCCAGACACCAGTAAGGCCCCCTTTTCCCCAGAGGTTCCAGTTCTTGCCATTGCTAGTTTCTTGAGGCTGCCCATGGTCCATTTGTAGAGGTTTCTGCACCACTGACCATAATTTTTCTGCCTTATTTTCAAATAACTTGTAGGGCAGAGCCCATGAGTGCACGTGTGGAGGTCAAAGGACAATCTGTGGGAGTAGGTTCCTACTTTCCACCAGGCAGGTTCTGGAGTCAGCTAGTCAGACTCCACAGCAAGCTCCTTTGCCCACAGAGCCATCTTACTTCCTCTTTACTTTTGTCTGCTGCAGACTTTCTTCCTTTCCCTCTTTCTTCCTTGTTTAGGGATTTGTGTAATTAAATTAGGCCCTTAATTCCATGATCAGCTTTTATTTCTTTTTGACTTAACATATATGCAGGTCCGTGGATTACAAGAAGGGCATCTTTGGGGAGGAGACAAATTGCTTCTGCCTACCACACTAATCTTCCTTACTGCCTGTGCTCATAGCACCTGCCTGCTTAAAATTCTCCTGCGGCTCCTAATATACTCTGGTATTCAGATGCCTTAACCTGGTACACAAAGGCCCTGCTTACCAGTCCTGTCTCATCTCTCCTAATCCTTCATGCAAAATGAAATACTGCCCCCACCCAAACAGACAGAGACACACACACACAGATAGACACATAGAGAAACAGAGAGACACAGAGAGACCGACAGACTCACATAGAGACACAGAAAGACAGAGAGACAGAGAGCATTGTTTGGCTCCCTTCCAGTTCCCTAACTGAAAACCATGCTTTCACTCGTACCACTCATCGGCGTGCATCATCTCATGACCCCGTGTTTTTACCTGGCTCTCCTCACTCACCCTTAAGTCAAATGTCAGATGTTGCTAAAGCCTGAGTATAACCCATTTTTACCTCTGCTGCCATAGCAACCATACCTCTCTCTAGCCTAGCATTTGCCACTGTATGCTATAATTACCTCCTTAATTACCTCCTCCACCAGACCATAAGCTATTTAAGGGCCAGAAAATCATTTTGTCCACCCTGGTATCCCAACTACTTAATGCAGTCGCTTGCATATAACAGAAACTCAAAGTCCTGCTTGAGATTTTATCTATCCCTCAACGCTGGGCTGTTTTTCTAAGGCAGAATAATGAATTTCGCTTTAAATCTTTTCGGGCATATTTTTTCAATCCCAACCTAGTCTTGCCTGATTCCATATTAGTTGCTTACATTTAATTTCCAGGAAGGAATTCCTTAACACACACCTGATCCCCTTAATTTTTAATATAACTTTACTGATATAAATATATGCTTGAACAACAAGATCAAATGGTCATGATGCAGGGGAAGGCTTTCAAAGGAAGGTAAAAGTGGATTGGCTAATGACAGTCTGTGTTGTAGAAATTATTTAAATCTCAGCCCAAGGTTCCTACCCTGCCTTAATTAAGTTCCTGGGTGAGAGACACACTCACTTTATATTTACAATGTGCCTTAATCCGTATAAAAGCCGAGCAGATACCTAGCCTCCACGCTATCAGAATCTACTTTCCCATGGATAACCCCGAGTTATTGCTTACTATTTACTATGTTTCACTGGAGCTGCTCTTAACTACAACTGGCTAGCACACAGGGCCCTGTTTTTATGGCTCACCTAACCCATGGTGGTTTCTCTTCTCCCTCTTGCACTTTCTCTTCCTCTTCCTCCTCCTCCTCTTCTTCCACTGCCTCCTCTCATCCTCCCCCAAGCCAGGGAAACCTAAACCCCACCTATGTCTCTTCTGCTCGGCTACTGACTGTTTGCATCTTTATTCACCAATTAGAAATAACTTGGGTCCGGGTCACAGGGGCTATGAGTAGACTCCAGGTCTTGGGGGTCCACACTTAGCATTACAATAGACAGTGTAAGACAAAATCTCAACAATTCTGATTCAAAAGACTAAAGTGAATATCACCCGCAGAGCTGCTTTAAGCTAGAGAAGTTGAAGATAAAGCAAAAGGAAAGAACAAGAGTGCACACTACAAGTACCTCAATATGTTTTGCTTTTATTCTTTATTTCACTTACCATTACATCTAAAGTTTTCATTGGCCCACAGCATTTACAGACTAGCAAGAGCCAGTTCATGGATCATTTTTCTTTCATTTTTAAATACTACTGTTTCAGAGAAAGTGTCTAGATATCTTCACAAAACTCAGGCCTGGCCTAGTCATGCATGTGTGTTAGGGTGGTACAGACGTGACTATACATGGAGGCTGGAGAACAGCATCCACTGTTGTTCCTCAGGTGCCAGCCATCTTGGTGTTTTGAGACAGTCTTTCTCTTATTGCCTCTAGCTTGACAAGTAGGCTAAGGTGGCTAGCCAGGAAGCCCCATGGACCCCATCACTAGGGCTAGATACTTGTCAACACATTCTGAGCTTTTCATTGGGTTCCTAGGATCAAGCTCAGGCCTCCATGCGTGTGTGGCAAGCACCTTTTGGGCTAAGCTGTCTCCCCAGCTTCTGGCACAGTCTTGCTATTAGAGGCAGAAGTATGAGTACCATCTCAGGAGTCAGACACCTAGGGCTGGGATCCTGGTTCTGCCATCTTGGGATTTCAATGAAATGGACAGGCACCATGATATCCACTCTACAGGGTTATAGTAGGAATGAATTGTATTTAAAACATTGAAATGTTACCTGACACTTTTTAAACCACGCATATTCATGTGCTTAGGGTGGGAAGGCAGACTATGAAATATGACTGCTTGGAGAAATGATGTCCTTATCCTTATAATTAGAATGAAACTTGAGTATGAAATCATCAGATGCCATGGGTGAGATCATCCACAAACAAGCAAGCTAGCCAGGCACTGTGAGTCCTCCACTACTGGGCATTGCCAGATGGGTTCTCCATAATCATGGGAAATTACCTAAAACTTCTCCCAACCTGTGTGATGAAAAGAAGTGCTGATTTATGCATGTCCATAAAGAAAAAAAAAAGCAGCCTTAAATAAATAAAGCATGTTACTTCACTTAGAAGAAAAACTAATGCAAGAGAAATTCAGAAATTACTATGTCACTTTGAAAAAAAATTGCTTTGCTTACTTCATGTGTATGAATGTTTTGCCTGAATGCACATATGTGTACTGTGTGTGTGTGTGCTTGGTTCCTGTGGAGGTCAGAAAAGGGCATTGGCTCCCTGGAACTACAGCTCTGGATGTTTGTGACCGAAGGCATAGGTGCTAACAACTGAACAAGGTCTTCTAGAAGTTTAACAAATAACAAATGAACTTTAACTCATGTTAGTCATTTCAACACTTCATCTATCGCTTTCCCCAAAATGAACAATGTTGTTGAGTATTTTGACAAATGAAAGTAGGCAATATTTGCTAAGTATATCTTGGCTCAAGTGATAGACTTGCTTGTTTCTGTAGATGTTAGTTATGAAATGGTTCTCATTATTACCAGAAAGCTTTGGGCAAGATCTGAAACTTGTTTTCCTGTGATGACATTTTAAAAAATGAATCTTTAACAAGTGTTTGTTTCAACTAACTCAATAAACTTTTAAGATATTTAATGGTAACTCATGGTTAATTGTTCTCATGTTGGTAATTTCCCTTAAACTGAAGTGTAATAATCATAAATACATTTAAGATTTGCGATATTAATGATAATTTTTGCTGCTTTTGTTTCTGATTCCTTTGGACTAGGAGCTGAGTTATTGAAAGTCAAGTTAGCTTGTGCAGCTGGAAGTTTAAAAGATCTAAACTGGCCACCTGGTGGCAGCTGGGTCCTGTGTCTTCTGCAGGGGGTCACCAGACCTGTTTTTCTTCATTTTAATACTCTTGAGTGGGAAATGCCGCCTGAGAGCAAGAAAGAGAAGTGGGCTATTTGTTTATCTTTGTCCTGCACCCTTCCACCCTTCCAGCCTTAGAATCTAAGCACATTTGCTGCTTTGTTGGAACGTCTTTTTCACAAAACGCCTGAAAAACTATATATACTCCATGAGCAGCATAAATAAATAATAGAATAATAAGGCCCAGCACTGAAGAGCTAGCAGGGGTGAGTGAGTATGCAGAATAGGGTGGGGTAGGGAAGCTTCCTGATGCCACAGGGGTAAATGTCTTGGCTTTAGTTTACTCTTCTGAGTGAACCTCCTCTTTCTCATGAATTGGATCATCTTACTCTGAAGGGCATGTTGACGTGAATCTGAGGTAGCTCTACATCTTCTCTGCTTTGGCACCTGCCTCAGCAACCCTCAGAGGAAAGCCCTTCTCCTAGCAGTGCCTAGACCAGGGTGCAGCTATTTTAATGGAAGAGTCAGCTTCACAAAGGATGCTGAACTAAGTTTTTCACTCCCAGGTATGGAATACCACCGAGTCTCTAGAAATGATAACTGTTCAACTTAAAGCCTACATTCAGACCCTTGCTTACAGGAGCCTGACACCTTCCTTTCCCAGGTTTTAAATACCTGTTCTGGTGCTCAGTCCCTTGTATTTCACTCCATTTAATCTTCCTTCTTCTCTTAATGACTTTTCTAGGATGATCCAAATCTATTTGGTCATGTGAGAATCCGTGTTTAGATTCAAGTGTATTAAGGAGATTTTTTTTTTTTAGAAATCATTTATTATTACTAATCTTGATTCATGAAAAGAACAACTGGGTTTGAAAGGTCTGATTTCTTAGAATCTCTCCTGCCCTTTGTAGATTTCATTACCACCATAACTGTGTTGTGGATGGTGAGCACTTTCTCAAAATTAGAAGGGAAGCTGGGCCTCTGTCCTGGGCTTCCTTTAGTGACAGTTAAAGTTCAAGGTGGGGTGTGATTTGTATGCCCATTGTTATATTTGGCTCTTTCCTAATCCTTGGAAGAACTAAAAGATTCATTGGATTCACTATATTGCCTCATAGAAGTAAAACGGTTACCTTTAAATTTCAGATACAGATACATGAAATAATACCGTGACTGAAGCTTTTAGCACTTTAGTTGCCACAATCTGAAATTCTCGAAAATCTTGAAAGGACTGTGAGAGATTGAGGAGTATGGAGGAATCCCATTAACAGCTGTAGCTACTAACTGCTCTCCATGGTCATACTTCAGTGTTTAACCAAGTATTTAGATGTACCTGTGCAAACCAGGTGAACATTGGTTTTGTAAACAAATAGCCCCAAATCACTGCTCGAAACTTGACTCAAGGGCTCTAACTTATTTGAAAAATGTTTATAAATATATATATATATATATATATATATATATATATATATATATATATATATATTGACAATGTGTTTAATCAAATAATTAGAAGCCTTAAAATACCATGGCAAATTGGATATTTTAATGCTTTGTACCCAAAGGATCTACTGGTAAACTCTATACAACTTAAGTCATTACTTTTTGTGTAATCCCCAGCTTAATTCATGGGTCTGAGGACTGTGGTCACTCTGCTATCTTCTTCCACTAATGTTGAGGCCTGAGGACTTATCAGAATGTCTTCCTTTGACAGCAGAGAAAGAGGAGTAGAAGAAGCTCACTGTGGTTTTAGCCACTCATTAAGCACTCGAAAGATGTTCCGTGTACAGGTAGAAAACAAAAGGCAAAACAGCTTCTTTCATGGAGTTCAAGTCAGCGAGACAGGCCACGTAGCCATACCGAATAGGTTTGGCTTTCTATGCCCCTCCTCGGTTCTCTCAGGCAAGTTACTTATTTCCTATGACTTTATTTCCTGGGTAGTCATTCTTCAGTCTGTTAGGAATATTAAATTAATACACACGCAAAGCATGCTGGAGGTACCTGATACATAAAGCTGGCAATTACTACTGCTCAGAGTTATATGCACTCTGTTCATCCATAAAGCAAGGCCAGAATTCACTTTCACTAGTAAATACGCTCAGCTTGAATACAGAAACACAGGCATCTGGGCAGAATACAAATAAGCCTAGACATGAATTAAGAGTCAGGAAGCAGAGTAATGAATAATGAAGCAAAGAGTTTGCCGAGCCTCCTTTTAAGAAAATTGTGGGTTGTTAGTTGCTTAAGAGGGGAGGAGGCCATTGAGAATGGCGGTGTGAGCAAAGGGATCCAAGAACAGGCAGGATATAAGCATGAATGCACCGGTGTTGCTGGGCGGATGGGGGGGGGGGGGCTTGCCTTTGGGTGTAAAACTGTTCCAGTAAGAGAAGGTGGTGGGAAGTCCTTGGATGGGTACCCAAAGCTACCAGAACTACGTGACATTTTTAAACTCAACTCCTTTCTGTTTGGGAAGTCCCACTGTAAGTGCTCTTTAAATGGGGGTGCGGTGGGGGGAGTTATGCAAAACACTTTGCACATAGCACTAAAGTTTAGTTTTGCCCAGAGACTGGCACGGTCGCTGGGACAGAGGGGGCGGAGTTAATTTAATATAGATGTCTAACCCGTGTACAGATCAGCAATCCTAATTGATCACTCCGAAACTTCGGCCTAGGACGCTCGTTCTCCAGGCTTCTACGTCTCATCCGCTAGCCCAAGGCCTCAGCAACCGACGTGCGAGGCCAGGCGAGGCGACCAAGGCCGTTCCACGCATGCGTTAAAAGCCGCCCCAACTCCCCCCAATCCCCGAGGAGTCCTTTCTCAGAACAAAACTAGCGCGGAGCTACAGAGCTCCGCAATTTGCGTAGATCTAATTTCTTCCAGTTGCCGCCAGTCGGTGTAGCTCCCGCCGGTGCCGCCGCTCTCCTACGCCAGGCGCGTCCGCGAAGTGAATGGCTGAACGCTGCCGGTGCGCCGCCGGCGTAGCGCCGATCAGGCCGAGGTGCGGCTGCGCAGGGCGCCCGAGCGGGCCGGGTGCGCCGCCGGCGTAGCGCTGAGGCGGCCAGGGTGCGGCTGCGCAGGGAGCCGGAGCAGGCTGAGTGCGCCGTCGGCGTAGAGCGCCGGCTCTCGCGCTAGGCTCCGCGACGCAGATAGCGCAGGCGGCTTTGGAGAATACACGACTGGGTGCAGCCGGGGTTTGGTACCGAGCGGAGAGGAGATGCACACGGCACTCGAGTGTGAGGTAACTATAAAACCCCGATTTGTTTACATTCCCTCCCCCAGAACCGGCCCCGTGCGCGGCGGAGCCTGGGAGTCCCGGGACGGCTGGGGAGGCTGGGCGGCCGGGTTGGGGCTGGCACCGGGGCCTCTGGGTTGGGACGCGTGTGTTCGCAGCTGCTGCAGGCGGTGGCGGCGAGCAGGAGAGCGGCGCGTGAGGCTGGGGCCAGCCGAGTGTGCCGCGTCGGCGGTGGGGGACCCGCGCCCCACGGCCTGCTGCGGGGCCGCGGAGCGGGCAGCGCCGGTTGAGGGCTGCGCGGGCTTCCCGCGGCCGCCGTACGGGGGACCCGGGACCCGAGGCAGGTCCCAGGGGCTCGTCTGCGGGGGGTAACGGACGGCGGCCGCTCAGCTCCGGGCCAACCGAAAAGGCTCGGTGGGGCGCGCGGGAACTGCGTGTGGCGCAGCCCACGGGTCCCGGAGCCGGGTTGTGGGGCGACCGTGGTGCGGCCGCGGGCTTTGTTCCCGGCCACCGGGGTGTAGGGTGGCGTGGGCGCGGTTGGGAGCGGAGGGAAGTGGCCGGCCCACCGCGGGGTCCGCATCCGCTCCACGCTTCGCTCCTCCCTTGGGGGGGGGGGGGTCTTCGGAACTCTCCAGCCTGGCGAGGCGTCGGGTGGCGTGACGTGGAAGGGCTTCCTGCGGCTTCTGAGAAGACGCGTTCACGTGGGAGCCTGTCCACATGGGCCGAGTTTAAGGAGCTGGGCACGTGGAAGAAATCTCACCGCAGGACGCCCCGCCACCGATTTGGAAGGGTCCTTCACCCCAGTGTCTGCTCCAAGTGACACAAAGCATGAGTTAAAAGACAGTACAACCCACCGTCTCCTAGAAACTTATTTATGTCTCCGTTAAGTGCGGTAACTAGCGGGTGACAGGTTTCTTGTATGTTTTCTTTTTGGATGTGTATCTAATGGTAATTAAGAAAAAGTAATACAAGAGCTGGAGGCTTAGAATTGTTAACAGTGCTATTGGGAAGCCTAAACAAAGCAGAACTTCTGTGTACAGAGTAATGTTAGGATTCCCGTAATCTACAAGTATTTGAGTACCTTGTGAGTCATTTCTCCTGGACCTTGGGAGTCCATCCCACACACCCCTCTTCCTATGTGCATTGGACATTACAGTAGGATGAAAGACACATCAGTGATAAAGTGATAAATGCTGTGAAGGAAATAAAATGTGCTGGTGGGCATTTTTAGCATTTGGTGTTTTCTAGAATAAGGGTCTTGGATTGTGACTATAGATTATTAAGGGTACATAAAGTTACATTGAAAGAGTTAATGGGAAACTATTTGGCTTTGATGGAGTAAGCCATACTTGAATAAAGCATTAAATATCAACGGTACTGGCCTGCCTAATAATGACTAACTTCAAACTAGCAAGAACTAAAAATTATACTTAAAGGATTTAAGTGTTTTGTATTACTGTAATTTTGGCCTGTATTCAGGAAGTTACATCCTCACCGAAAAGTAACTGAATTTCAGTGGTTTTAATCTCTCCCCAAATTGACAAAACTGAATTCTATCAACTAAGCGTGGTTAGGAACCCATGCGCAAGAATGAATGGTTTTGGTGCTACTTTAAAAGAGGTGGCAAAGACGATTTCTCAGGTGATACCTGAAGGCACAGATCTATAAACCCAGCTACTTTGGGAGCAGGGGTGGGAGGAGACTGAGGAAGGAAGCTGGCAAGTTAGAGTCCTGGAGCTTGTCTTAAAAGTTAAGTAAAAGAGCTGAGTGGTAGGAAACTTGCCCAGGGTTTGCACAAATCTACACTTAATTGTTAGTACTGCAAATAATGTATGCCTGTATGGATATGTATCATGAGCTATGCAGGTGAATACCCTTTATCTGAAATGTTCAGGACCAGAAGTGTTTTCAGCTTTTGTTTGTGAATTAGGAGATATTTGGATATATTAAATAATGGAGTGTTTCTTGGGCTAGGGCCCAATTCTGAACATAAATTGAACTTTTACTTTGTATAAGCCAGGGTACTTACACTGAAGGACATTTTACAACCTTTTTTCTAAAGTTAGAGTTTGCCTGAGACCTGTCCAGACAAAGTTGGAGCATGTTAGTTCCCAGAACATTGTAAATTCCGTAGCATTTCAGATTTCATTACAAGGTGCTACCTGGATTAGGTCTTCCTTTTACAGCCTCTAGTCCCCTGAGATAGCTTGTAAACTACCACCCTCATCCCACTTTTTTGTCCAGACTTTTGTTTTTTCTTGATGCTTTCCCTATGTAGCTCTTGTGTGTCTGGAACTCAGGATCCACTTTCCTCAGTCCTTGGAGTCACCTTTGGCTCTGCCAGATTTTCAACCCTGGTTTGAATTACTTTGAGGAGGCCTAATGTTTAGCATGCAAGCATTGCTCTAGGAAACCTAAGCGATATATGGAGAAGATAGGGGTGTGTGTGTGTGTGTGTGTGTGTGTGTGTGTGTGTGTGTGTGTGTGTGTGTGTATTTTTTCCTCCCCAAGGGAAATTGTTCAATAGCTGAGCTGAACATTTGTTCTTAATTAAAGAAATTTATATTACATTCCTCTTGGCTCTGCAGAACCCTGGGTATTGAGCAGTATTGGGATGAATTTAGGGATTTGGAGTGAGGTTAAAGATTCAAAAACTGGATATACTATTAACTAATTTGGTTACCTTTGCAGGTTGCTTTAGCCTGGAAGTATTATAAAACCTATTCAGGAGTTTAATACGGCCTTTAATGATGATGAACCAGATAGTTGTTCTAACCCTTTCTACATTCAAACGTTTCTGTAATGATTGAATTTACTCTTTTGTTTTGCCTGATAATTGATTACCCTAGGATGATACTTAATGCTTCTACTCCTTGGGCCTTTGAGAGAATACATCTTTTAAATCTGTAGCTCATATGTAATAGCTGATAACTGTACATTTGCCTTTTTACCACTTTTATTCTGTACTTACCTGTGTATGTTTTGGTTTCTTTACAAAGCCAGATTTCTGAAGCCTATACCCCACAGCTTTTTGTCACAAAGCATCCCTGTGCTATGACACATTCAGTGACTGGGTGTAGGTAGGTAGCTTGTCTGTTGGTTTCAAACTCAGCATTGACTTAAAATCATGTGGATAAAAATACTAGTCATGAGTGTAGTGCCTGCCTCAGGAGTGGAAGTGCTGAGTTTTGTATCAAAAGGACTTAGTCACTAATACTTTAAACCAACATTAGATAAAGGAGACAACTGAAATTGCACGAGAAATGGAGGCAATCAAAGAACCTTCTTATCACAGTGATTTAATTTTAAGCCATCTTTCATCGTGTAACTCATACTAAAAATTATACACAAGGCTGGGGTGTATCTTAGCAGATGAGCTGTCTCCATAGTGCAGCCACTAACTTCCATAGTGACTTGCTGGGTTTCTCTAGCCCTACAGCAAAATGAGTGAATACAGTGTCATATCCTCTTTCTCTGTCTTTGTGTCTTGTCTGTGAGTTGATTTCCTGATACAATCCTCAACAGTTTGCTGCCCCCTAGTGTTTGATTTACTTTGAAGTTTCTTGGCACCTGCCCTTAGACTGCATTCCCTTGGATGCACCTATGGCTTTCCAGCTGCTCACTGCTGCCAATAAGAATGTGTAGCTATTTTTTTTTAAACTGATTGTGATTACATTTAGCCCTGAGTTTTCTAAGTGGGGGGAAAAAAAAACTGGATAGACAGAGAATCAAGGTACCTTCCAAAAGAATATGTGGGCTATTTTTGTTTTTAATTGCAAAAGCAATTTGTTAAAATTAGAGAGGTAAATGTTTGAAGTTAGCTTTGTATGTGAACAGTTTTCTTTATTTAATCTGGGCTTCTTGTCTTGAAAAGGGTTGTAAACTTTCTGGCTTATTTTGAACCATGTAACTGTGTTGTGCTGATAATAAAGTTTGAAAACGTCAAAATCACATGGTGACTTTGTTTTAAAAATTAATTTTTGAAAAAAAGAAAGTCTCTAGGTTATTACCATTAGATTTCTTCATCTTTTATGGTTTCAGATATTGCCAATTATCAGTTTCCAAAACATTTGTTTTTATAAAATCTGTGGTTGGGCCACAGTCATGCTTAGATTTTTCTGAAATAAGAAAATATTTTAATTCTCGGTTAAAACTTACTGAAACATTTAGAAGTGTGTTCAATAGGTATAAAGCAATATAAAACTGAAATGAGAAATTTTAAATAACACAGTTACTGAAATCATTACCAGCTCACTGTAGGCCATCTGTAGTACTTAGAAATGTTATTGTTGTATTCTATTCTGTCACATAACAGTATAGAATAGAATGTTATTTTCATAATTATTTTTAACGTATTCAGGATTGTAGGCTATCCAGGTTCAGGGACTGGATACCAAATGAACTTTTATTGTTAAAAATGTTCTAATGGGATACTAATAGCTACAGGTTTATTCAAATTATAGATAGCGTCTTGTTCCAGTCAGGGTTTTCTTTTTTTCTCTCCCTCCTCCTCTTCCTCCTTCTCCTCTTTCTCCTCTTCCTTTTCCTCCTCCTCCTTCTCTTTCTCCTCTTCTTCCTCTTCTTTTTGGTGGTGGTGGTTTTTCTATTTTTTTTTATTTTTTTTCGTGGTTAATAGTAGAAGATTTTATAATTACCCACTATATAAGTTCACTTTTTAATTCTTTTAGAAGATACTTTGCTATTGAAAGAAAGGGAAATATCAGCTAATAGTTTTTGAATTAACATTTCAACAGCAATAATTTTGTCCTTACTTTATATTCAACTTTTAGAGCCAGTTCATTACAAAAAAGCTTTTAGGGATGAGACATAATTCAGAATGTTGTAGGGAGCATCCTTATTGACCGGAGTTATACCAGAATTCCTGCGAACTGTAGCAGAGGCCAGTCTTTATTCCTCTCATTCATCTGAGACTTTTCAGTGATCAGTTTAGGATTCAAGTTGATTTTCGTTCAATATAGGAGTTAGAAAATCTCAGTTGCAGTGAGGTAATAAAGATCTGTATCCTACTGTGCTGTTTGATGTCTTAAGACATTTCAGGTGAGACGTTTAACAAACCGAGAGTATTTGTGAATTCACTGTCACGTATTTTATGATCTTTGACTTTTAAAATAGTCGTTTCTCCTGAATTAGTTTCTAGTTTATTTTCTGAGGTGTGTTTTATGTGGGCTAAATTGGTGCAGTAATGAGACGAATCTTTGGTGAGCTGTCTTTGGATGTGCCTTGCTCATTCACGTCTCATCCATGGCTGCAAATGAGAAGGTGTGTCACTGAGTAGGATGTGGGGACAGCAGGTACCCACTCTGCAGCTTTATCTGGCTAGTGTAAGTCTTCCAACCCCGGACCCATTCTTAATAGTTCATTGTATTCTACTTGTTGCTCTTAAGTATTTCCTGGTAGAATACTTGATTAGTAATGCATTCGTTCAGACGATAACTCACAGCTAATTGAGAAGCTTTGAGGACTCCCCTTTTGCATCTTCTACAGGAGAAATAGCACCTTTATTATGTCTGGAGGTGGAAGGTGAGCTGGCATGCCCTGGAGGGCTGGAATGGGACCCACCTACCACTGCCATAGGTTTCTACATTCCCCATGTCTCCTAGTCTCGCTTCTGTAATGCAGAAGTTGAATGTGTCTTCCTTGTAACTTCTTTAGAGCAGAAAATACATTATCTTTGTTTTTATGCTTTCTTTTTGCCTCTGTTTCCATTCTTCCTGTTTCCTGTTTTGCCTTTCCTCTCTTCATTAAGCACCTCATAGTTATATACTTATAAGCTGGTGAGCACATACTTGGATCTATTAGCTCTCAATACTCCCTACTGAAGATTCTCTTACATGTGAAGACATACTGTGCACTATATACTGTTAGACACAAGCTCTTTATCAAGGAAGCTGTGAGAGATCAGGTAGATGCCATTAGTGATTTCTTCCTATGTTATACAATGAGATCAGTAAAACAACATAATACAATTGTATTTCACAATGTAAATGTAAAGCCTCGTTTAATTTTAACAGTATATATAAAGTATGTAGCATCATTAATTGTATGTGATATGTGAGTGGGGGTATACACACACAAATATATATACACATACACACATATATACACATATATACTGTTAAGTACATACACATAAATAGTATATACTATAGTTTATATAGTACATATGTATGCATATATAATGCATATAATATACATTATGTAAGATATATTTTATACTCACACATGTGAGTATTCTTTTCCTATAAACTTTGATATTTTTTTAATGCTTGGAATATTTTTGTTTTTAATATTTTTTTAAATTAGAATATTCTCAAGTGAGTATTTGAATGTACTTGAGCAGTGTAATACAAACATCTCAGTAAGTTTCTATACAGTTATAGTAGTCGTTTGGAGCAGAAGTTATAGAGTTTCATATTGGATTTTGTACTTTTATTGTCAGATACAGTTTTACACACTTACCTAACACACTTCATAAAGTTCATAACAATTGAAACAAGTAAAACAATTAGCTTTATATCCCTTTTCATAACATGTTCATTACCTGCATTTTGTCCTCTTTGGAACAGAATTTGATTGTCTTTTTGCTTGCTTTTTGTGATGAGATCCAATCTAGAGCTTTGGCATACTATGAAAGTGCTCTACCACTGAGCTACATCCCCAGACTCCTAGATTCTTGCTCCAGATAGGGTCTCACTGTGTAGTCTAGGCTGACCTGGAATTTTGTAGATATTCCAGGCTGACTTTCAACTCGTAATCCTTTTATTTTGGCATCCTGAGTGCTGGGATTTACAGATCTGAAAGTTTTTTTTCCCTAAAACAGAAATGGATATAAGAGGTCCTAGTATTTTAGAGGTACTGCTGTTTTTAACTATGCTTATAAGATTATATATTAATTATGGTGAGGGGGAAAGCTTCTTATATTTAAGAATCATGCAAGGAATTCCAAAATCTTCATACGCATGGTTGCTTACATATGGTATTATCAATAATGATAATTAAATAATGACATTGAAAATCACCATGACAACTGAAAATGTGACATAGTTATAGAAAAACTGATCCATGTTGATACAACTATTGGCAAGGCAGGAATAATTATAAAAATATGAGGCAGGCTCTTTGATTCCAAAGGTAGCAGTACTGTTAATGAGAATGACATAATTGTACTCTAGATGGCAATACAACAAAGCTGAATCTGGAATTTCTCTGTTAAATATATTGAGTGCAAGAGTAAGCAGTGATAAAATTTTGTAAACATTTCTCATCTTGGAGGTAATTACAGGCAAGTATCTAGAACTAATGGTGTAAATTAGAATTAAGGTGTATGTTGTGGTTAAAACTGCACAAAAGCTTGTGAAGTTCTTGACCGGTGTGATTTTCTTCTACACATGCTAGGCTAAATATTCATTAGCTAAATATTTTTAAACTTCATTGACTTTGAGGATTTTCTTTAAAAAATCAAGTTGTCTAAAGAAGTGCTTTTAGGGTAAAAGGTGTGTCCTGTATTCTTTTTTAACATTCTTGTGTTCAGAAGTCAGCAGGCCTTGCCTGTGTAATGCAGGGTGTCTTAGGGTACCCCCACTCTTCCCACCTTCGCATTTTCTAAGTCACTTGTAGTCTTGGTTTAGAACTTTACTTAGTGTTATGTTCTTAAGATTTCAATGTTACTACAGTTGATCCATCGTAGGAAACAATTATTTTTTCCTGCAGCACTTTCTTTTCTGACCTTATATTTCCTTAGATAGCATCCTTGTCACTTCTTTTCTCCTAGATATTAAAATCCAAATCTGCTCTGTGCTTCGGATTGTAGTTACCAGAGGGAAATGAATTTAAGTCTTTGTGCAGGGATTTGTACAGTTTTCTTATAGGTTAGAAATGATTAAGGCTGGTAAGTTAGATTGCAGTTTTGTACGAGATTGCTAAATGCTTGAACTGAGTCAATTCACTTGTTCAACAATTAGAAGGCCCTAGTGGCTCAAAGTGATAATTAGCCCCAAAGTTTCCTGGTGGAGAAGTAGCCTCTGTGTTGCCAGCAGCGTCAGAACGTCTGCCAGTGTTTGAAAAGCATTACCCTGGGACATGTGGTCATTGCTCTGACTCCCACGCTCAAAAGGATCATTTTAACTGGCAGTTCTTGTGAATGGCAAGATGGTGTAACATCAAGGAAATATAACTGATACCATGGTGAAAAGGGAAAATACAGAGGGGGGCGGTAAAGATGGGTACATGGTGAAACCGTCCACCCTGGTAGTTCCAAGAATGAAGGAAGGCATCTCATCTCAGCCATTTTGTAAGGAAGGCTGTGTGCACAGGGAACAAAAAGGAGTCAAAGCCTTTACTGAAGAGTAACAAAAGCCATACATTTCAAAAGCTTTAAGGCATTTCAATAATTACTGACTGGAAGGCATCTCAGCTAGGGAGCTTTTGCTCATTTCAGGTATTCCTTGTATCCATAAGTAGAAAAGACTAGCAAAAATTAATGTTATCTTCCGACGGCATGTTTAAGGATGCCTGTAATAAAAGATGAAAGTGCAGAAATAAAAGTAATGTACAGATATTTAATAAATGTACATTAGTGAATACAGGAATACAGTATTGGGGTAATATGCTGTTTATTGTAGTTTTGTTGGATATGTTGTTTAATGGGGTATCTTAAATCAAGACATAGATGTTTATAGTCTGTTTTTTAAGTTATAGGGAAGTCAAACACTGAATTATACTCATGTTCAGTGAACACATCTACCATTGTCATGTGAATGAGCCTCGTGGAAAGATTAAGTGATTGCTTTATTATGTTTAATTTAGTTATTGAAAGTTTTATTGGCATCCTAAACTGTGGACATGGCTTTGGGAGGTTAGATGGCTGGTCACATGGGTTACAGACACAAACCACTGTACTGCTGGAGTGTTCTGTTTCTTTCTGAGAGCTCCATACTGCAGTGCTGTGTCCTTAAGTAACTTTGTAATGCTTGGATGAGTCCCTCCTACTCCTGCTGACATTGAACGATCCTGATACCTCTTGGCTGTGCTAGTTGGTCCTACTCATGCCCTTGTAACATTTTAATAACAGTCTTTTGAGCTATGACTAAGGGTCTTCTCTCACTAGTTTTGTACTTTATATAGTTTTAAGTCAAACATTAGCCGTATCACATCTAATTATGGTAATGTCTTACATTGGTAGACCTAATTGTTTCCCAGAGCAGTTTTGTATGCATTATGTTAGTTCTCTTGGTAGATGAGCATAGATGTTATTGACTTCATTTTGCTGAGGATAGTCAGTAGCAGTGATATGGTAAATAAGTGAGTATTTTTGATTTCTGGTCTGCAATGCTTTCTATAAGATGATGCATCTAGTGAGTCCATGAGGAATGAGGATGAACACCAAGTAATACTTGCACATAAGGAACATGTAAATGATGCAACATAGGAAGATAAAAACGAAAGCCTTTACCACTTAAAACTGTAGTATGAATTTTTATTTTGTTTTGTTCTGGGTTAACTATAAAACAAGCAAAGGTCAGTAGCCCCATGTTATAAGTGATAAGAATTAAAAGATGTTACTGTTTACTGAAGGACTCATAACTAATAAGGCAGCTAGTCATGAACAAATCTTTAAAAAATTTTAATTATATATTTACTTTTCTATGTGCCTGTACATGGAGATGTGTGTGTCTATATGTATGTGTGTGTGTGTGTGTGTGTGTGTGTGTGTGTATAGGTAATTGGTGCATAGTACATGTGTAGAAGGCACAGGACAGCTTTGCAGAGCCAGCTCTCTTGCAGGTTCTGAGAGTGAAACTGGGTAACCAGGCGTTTGCAGAAGCCTTTTCTCCTGTCTTGCTGGCCCTTCTAACCGACCTGACTCTGGCTGATCCTCCCACAAGCTGATTCACTCCCACACCGCACCTTTTCTGCTCCTACTGTTTGATCAAAAGAAAGAACCTACTTGTGTTTTCCTGAACAAGTGCTGTGATGAAATCTTTTAAGATGGACATTTAAAACATTTTAAACTGTGGGTTCATTTTCTGAAGGGATTTTCACGTGTGTACTAACAGTGTTATATACTTATAAAATCCCAGTTGAGCAGTTTAATGGTTTCTCTTTGAATTTCTACCTCTTTGCCTTTCAAAATAACAATGAAGAACATTTAAAAGGTTAGCATAATGAACTTATAATACTTTATTGTTAGTATTTATTGCATGCATGTCTATGAGAGAACTGGGCTGAGGTATTAACTGTATTCTTCAAAAATACACTCTAAAATGCTTTTTGTAACCCTCTTTAATTTTTAAAAATGAAATAATTAGGTGATATGTGGAGTTTATATCCAGTTGATTGCCCTTTCTAGAAGCCTAGTGCTGGAAATAGGATTCATTAGTATTTACTAGTACTTTTTTCCTATATCAGTCACAATTAGTATCTAATTGAATGACTTTGGTTTATATTGTTTATATTGGCTAAGTGCTATTAGATGATTTCTTATCCCTTTAAAATAGTTTTTGTTTTGTATTAGATATAGTAATAGTATTAGATGAGTCACTTTCCTAGTGTCCCATCTACATTCTGGTTATGGTGTGTGAAATACAATTATATGGTAGAAAGAGGCCCTGACTGTCCCGTGAGGTCAGTGCTGCAGTCTTGAAATCTCATCTTAATTGGAGGGTATACCCTCAAGGTTAACGATTCTCCAGAGTGTTTCATCTTTAATTTTGTACATTTACATGTATTTGTGTAGAATAAAATATCTATCAGATATGTGTAAAATATCTATCAGAAAGTTTGTAATAATAGCAGTTAGTGTATAAGGTGCTGTGCACTATTTGCCTGAAAAATTGAAGTGTGTAACTTGACATTATATAGTTTAAAAGCAAAACGTCAATAGAATCACTAATTGAACAATTTTGTAAGCCTTTATGGAAGAATATCCTATTAAATGTCTCAAACTTTCTCTTTCTGTAAATTGACATGAATCATCTTTATTGTATATGTATTTTGATTCATGTTTGCATTGTAAACTGGGTAAGTCAGGCCAGTTAACATTGTTCTCTACAGTGAGAAAGAACACCTGAAATCACAAAGCACTTAAGTGTGTCTTGCACAGGGTCTGCCTAATCTACCTGTGTCCTGTCAGCTGTAGTGCAAGCGTTGACCTGAGCACCTGGCTGTATTTCATGTAAGGATCTGGGTAGATTTTCTTTTATCAACAACATGTCCTGTTAAGCAAGACAGATAATATCTTTTCCTTCTCTGACTAAAAGTGTTTTGGGTTATTTTCTTTTTTTTTTCTTTTTTGCATATAAAATGTGATGACAGTCAAGTGTTTTTTTATAGCTTTAACATTTATTCATATCAGTCTTTTGGTTTTGAACATGGCCTGAGATTATGTAAGAACACTGGGGAAAGCTGACTGGAAGGTGTTGTGGGAATAGAGGAGCTGTCTTTAGAACTGTTGAATTTTAAACTATTTCAAGATAAATTAAAAAAAAATTCACCTGTGTAAACTGTTTCTAATTTTTTGTTTTGTTTCATTTTTTGGTCTTTTGTTTTTTTGTGTTTTGTGTTCCTTTGATCCAGAGTTGAAGTTTATATTCTTTGGACAGTCTTAAAATAAGCATTGGTTGAATGACAACACCCTTGTAGGGAAGTGGCTAAGTGTAAAAGTCAGCCGTTCTCATGAAGTGACAACTGCTCACGTGGCCAGCACCCAGGTAAAGAGATGAGTGAACAGTGACGCAGGGTTAGGATATAGCCAGAGTGTGAGCACAGCTGTGCTGGGAGGATACAGGACATTAAGGAACTTCGTGTTTTTCTTTTCATCCAAAGAAATTGTTTTGGGATACTGTAATTGCTTAATGATGACATTGCCTCATTATAAATGAACCTTCTTAATTAGAAATTATACAAGGATGGAATATTTAAGCTTTGGACTGTGATGTTATATGCCATATCAACAGCGAAGTGTGAACACAAGTTTATGATGACAACTGCTAGGTAATTTATTGTCCAGAGCTCATCGTTCCATTTCTGGTGAGTGAAGTAGGATTATATATGCCTGCAGAGCTAGCAGAAGTCTTGCCAGCTAAAAACTATCCTTAACTATAAAATTAATACTCTCAGCATATCAAGCCTGAGGAACTCAAAAACTGAGACATAGTGGAATATTTTTTCAATGTACAGCCAAGTCCTCTGAAGGTGAACTTGTATATTTAAGGTGGAGTAGTATATAAGCTTGCCTGATGTTTTATTTATTTATTTATTTTTAATGAGGTATTTTCCTCGTTTACATTTTCAATGCTATCCCAAAAGTCCCCCGTACCCACCCCCCCAATCCCCTACCCACCCACTCCCCTTTTTGGCCCTGGAGTTCCCCTGTACTGGGGCATATAAAGTTTGCAAGTCCAATGGGCCTCTCTTTGCAGTGATGGCCGACTAGGCCATCTTTTGATACATATGCAGCTAGAGACATGAGCTCCGGGGTACTGGTTAGTTCATATTGTTGTTCCACCTATAGGGTTGCAGTTCCCTTTAGCTCCTTGGGTAATTTCTGTAGCTCCTCCATTGGGGGCCGTGTGATCCATCCAATAGCTGACTGTGATCATCCACTTCTGTGTTTGCTAGGCCCCGGCATAGTCTCACAAGAGACAGCTATATATTCCTACCGTACAGATGCTCTTTGGGAGTTAAAAAATTCTCAACTTCCATGGAATTTTTAGGAAGTTCCACAAATTGGAGGTGCAGCTAGATTTCCCAGCCTCTGTGCTGAGGCTGGTAGCTGCTTCCAGGTTGAAAGGAAGAAAAGTATAACGTCCATTTCCCCAGCTGTGAGAGTGGATTTCGCAACCTGCTGTTTTCTTTTTGTTTCTTCCCATCATCTGAGCAGGCGTCCATCCATGGAAGGTTGATGTGTCTGAATAACCAGAGCAGGGAAATTCTTACAGTTGGAATAGTAAGAGACTGTTGGGTGACAGAAAAGAACTTGCTGATTCCTTTTGGGAAAGCTCTCTGCAGAGCTTCTGAGCCTGGTCAAATGAGTGCTCCAAACACATCAGCAACCATAGTACTGAAGTTGCTCTTGAGTCACTTATGGACTTACATACCTGTTACTCTCTTTTGAATGCAGTAATTAAGAGACTCAGGATTAGAATCTTCCCAATACATTCAATTCTTTACACAATTGTAAACTATAGAGATAGGTGTCAACATAAGTCATGTATATGATGCATAGGAATATTCATTTGGTACTTTTGAGTATACACTTACTATCATTGCTTTCTAGTCATGGAAGAACAGTGAGAAAATACACATTAGAGAAACCTTGTGAAGTTTGTGCATCAGAGTAACGGATAAACTCAGACTATCACCTTACCTAGCATCTCAGTGGAAACCTGAGGTATACCTGCAGGGAGAGTGATGGACAGAGAGGAATGGGAATCATCTTTTTAATAATGATCACTAAAATCATCCATGGCCTTTCATTTTCATTAATATACAAGTAAAATTAATTTGATTTTATCCAGGTCAAACAATTTATCTCTGAATTATTCTCTTGAACATTTCAGTGCTTATAAAATAAAGACAAAACCCATATGGTTATAAAAGTGTCTTCACTGGGCTCCATGGGTGACTGTTGCCTCAGAATTCTTTCTCATTTAAACATTAAAATGTCTAGGTGGGGGATAAGCTGAATGAAATAAATAGAAGGATTTGTTTTGACTTTGCTAGCAAAGAGGACACACAGGCCAGGGAGCCTGTTGCTTTGATTAGCATGTCCCCCTACCACAACACACCTCTGCTGCTCATCCTGTTGTGTTTGAGAATTTGACATTCTATCCTTCTTTTTCATGGAGTATTTAACTTTAATTCTAAATTGTATGGCATTCTATTTAATCCACAACTGGTTATTACTGCTTAGATGTAGTCAGATACCCAGAGTTGACATCCTGATCTTGCTAATTTTCAGTGAGTCCTTTTATTGCTTTCCTAAGGCTTCTGTAACAGAGTACCTCAGATTCATGATTTAACCAACAGTGCTTTACCGTCCTACATGCCTGGAGGCTAAATAAGGTGCCAGACACAGGCTCTCAGAGATGTCGAAGGGAGAATCCTCAGTTGCCTCATTGCCCTTTCCTTGCTTCTGGTGGTTTCCAGCTCTGTGACTTCTAGTCACATCACTAAATTAAACATTTTTTAATAGTGATTTTATCAATGAGACTAAGACATTGAAGTGTTTAGATTAAAAGTCAAATCTCACTGTAGTTTTGGAATGAAATGCAATTTGCAGATTGTAAAAATTCTTAACTGCTACATGTCACAGATAATTCAACCTGATATATTCAGATAATTATAACTTTTGATTGACTATAGTATCTAGGAGTGTTTGAGAATTTTTTGGTATACATTGTTAGGCCTCAAATTTTAACTGGTTTATATCAGACTCAGTAGAAAAACTGGACTAAAACATTGCCCATAACCAAGATGTTTATGTCCCAGGTCTGAGTAGGGTGTGATAACTTCTACTTGTAACTCCAACATGATCTTGATGTTACTGATGCTATTCCATTGTTACCTCTTGTTAACACTGGATCAGGCTATATAGTGCACAGGAAAACAGTGAACACATCCGTCCTGTTAGGTGTTAACAGTTTTCACAGAGTGCTTCAGAGCATCTTCTCTCCTTTTTTTGAAAGAAAAAGTCCTATGAACTACGGAATGTGCGTGCTTCTGTTGCTCCTTCTCTTCTTTCCTTCCTTCCTCCAAAGTGAGCTGCTCCAGAGTGTAATCTCTACTGTCCAGCTGCACATGTTCATCTCAAAAGGGAAAGCTTTCTTTTCTTTTGTGTTTTAGCAATTTTTTTTAACCTTCTAAGACAGGGTTTCTCTATGAAATGCTGGTTGTTCTGGAACTAGCTCTGTAGACTAGGCAGGGCCTCAAATCTCAGAGCCTCTGCCTCCTGGGTGCTTGGAATAAAAGTTGTGGCTACCACCACCCAGCACATATTTTGGCATGTTTTAAATCACATATACGTGATAAGTATGTATCTTTCTGCTCCCATCTGCTCATGGTAATCATCTCCTACTACATGGTTTGCTTTTTAAAAGATGCTAATAAAAAGTAGTTTTATTAACTCTTTGAGAAACTCATCCAATGCATTTTGATTTTATTCACCTCCTTTCCCACTTCCTCGAAGAATCATTCCAACCTCCACACCTACGACTTGCTTTTTGTTTTTTTGTTTTTTTATTTTCAGAGATGCCCTTGGAATAGAAATCCTTAATTTTAATGTAGTCAGTGACACCAGTTTTGCTTTTCAGTGACTTCTGTCTCCTTTCTTGACGTTCTCAGTTTCTCAAGTAACTTTTTTAGGTCTGCGCTTTATAGTAACAGTGGTCAGTAGTCACATGTGACTGCTGGGCAATTGAAATATGCTTAGTCTGAATTTTAAGATGTGCTATATGTCATATTATGCAGGATGTAAAATACCTAGTTAACAAGTTTCAGATGTTAGTTAGCTAGAATGTAGCTACATAACAAGTTTGTTTCATATGTATACTCTAGAAAAACTCCAAATAACAAAACTAGCTCACATTGTATTTCTAGATTCTAGAAGTATACTTTTCAGTAGAACTTACTGTGGTGTTGATTGTATTCTTTGTCTGTGCTGTCCCAGACGGGGACCCTTAGCTGCATGTGGAGGAACGACATTTTAAATGTGGCTATGATAACTGAGAAACTTAATTTTAAATTTAAATTCAACTCATTTAGATTTGAGTACCCACATTCTTCTAATAGCTCCTCTATTGACTCTTTTGGACACTCTCCTGTTTAAGCATTCATTTCTGAAATTTAGCCTCCAATTTTTATCTGTGGTTGATTCTGTCTATGGTGTTAGATAGAGGTCAACAAGGGTATTTCTTTCTTCTATATGCAAGTTGAGCCAGCCAAATACCAAGGAAAACAATATTTAAGACTACCCTTTGTTCCTTTGGTGGTCTCCTTTTTTATTTTTACATTTTTAATTTTAAACTCTTACCTGCTCCCTGCCCCCATGCCACACAAGTTTGCCATGGCCATTCTTACCCCTGACTGTTTTCACATAAATATTAAATATACTTCATTGCTTTTCACAAAGAATTTTCCAGGCTTTTGATTGAGATTGTATTGGATCTGTAGTTTACCTATTCATAAGCATAACATAGCTATATATTTTACTTACATATTTAATTTTGCTCAATAATGTGTGACTTTTTTCTATGGGCCTTACATATGTTTTATTAGATTATGCCTAGATATTTGTTTGCTATTAATAATTTATTACTAGTTTCATGTTCTAGTTCTTCTGGTATATAGAAATATATTTGATTTTAAGTTATTCTTATATCAAGAATCTATAGAAAATTAACTTACTCTTGGATTTTTATTGTATTCAATTCTAAGCATTTGTGAATACTGAGAAAATTTTCCTGGTTTTTAAAACAATTTTACTCATTTTTAAAAAAAAATATTACTTGTGTGGATATATGTGTGTGAGTTCATTTACCCATAGAGACTGGAAGAAAGAAGATACTAGATTCTCCTGGAGCTGAAGTTTCAGCTGGTTGTAAGCTGTGCAATACTGCAGCTCGTAACTGATTTGAGTCCTCTGCAAGAGGAGTATATATTTATTTATTTATTATTATTATTTTTTAATCTTTTTTTTTAATTAGGTATTTTCCTCATTTACATTTTCAATGCTATCCCAAAGGTCCCCCATACCCACCCCCCCAATCCCCTACCCATCCACTCCCCCTTTTTGGCCCTGGCGTTCCCCTGTACTGGGGCATATAAAGTTTGCAAGTCCAGTGGGCCTCTCTTTGCAGTGATGGCCGACTAGGCCATCTTTTGATACATATGCAGCTAAAGACAAGAGTATATATTTGTTCTAACTGTTGATCCATCTTTCTAAACCCCATTTCAGTTATCTTATTTGTTCTCATATTGCTGCCCTAACCAGAACCTCAAGTGCAAGAACCAGCAAACTTCATTTTAAGCAAACAATAAAAATGTATATGGAGTCTTCAGTGTTTTAAAAGTAGTCAAAGTAGTCCTATGTCCTGAGAAGTTTGTATTAATTAAAAGGACTGTACACTAATACAATTAAATAAAAGGGGCTATTTTTCATAGAGGATATTGGTGAAAGAATGACTATAGTCATAAAGGAAATGAGATAAAATACTTGGTTAATGGATTGGCAATTGCAAAATAAGTTTTCTTATCTTGAGTATATGTTGGCATACACTAATCAGCTGTCTTTTTCAATCCCTGTAGGAAAAGTAGAAATGAAGGTGCATATACACACAAAGTTTTGCCTCATCTGTTTACTGACATTTATTTTCCATCATTGCAACCACTGCCATGAAGACCATGACCATGGCCCTGAGGAGCTTCACAGACATCATCGTGGGATGACAGAGTCAGAGTCAAGCAAATTTTCAGTGCAGGATGCTGAAAATGAAAAAAAGTACTATATTGAAAAACTTTTTGACCGTTATGGTGAAAATGGAAGATTATCATTTTTTGGTCTGGAGAAACTTTTAACAAACTTGGGCCTTGGAGAGATCAAAGTCGTTGAGATTAATCACGAGGACCTTGGCCATGATCATGTTTCTCACTTAGACATTCTGGCAGTGCAAGAGGGAAAGCATTTCCATTCGCATACCCACCAGCATTTTCACAATCATTTAAATGCAGAAAATCATACTACAACCAGTGTGACATCAAAAAGAAACCACAAATGTGATCCAGAGAAAGAGGCAGCTGAACTGCCCATCAAAGCTGATGATAAACACCTGCATGACCGCAATCACCGCTTCCATCATCGCCATCGTTTGCATCATCACCTGGATCACAACACTACTCGTCACGTTCATAATGACTCCGTTGCTCACAGTGAGCATGGGGAGCCCGGTCACAGCCCTTCACCAGAGACCAATAAAACACAAGAGCAGTCTGAAGTGAAGTCAGTGAAGGTCAGGAGGAAAGAAAAAGGGAAGAGGAAGAAAGAAAACTCGGAGGTTAATACACCAGGTTTCCTCCCCAACCATGATCACAGTGAACAATATGAGCATAACCGGGTTCACAAACTTGACCGTGTACATAGCCCTGGCCATCCTCATGCGCATCTTCCTGAGCACAGTGGTCATGAGCTTGGCCATGGACACCAAGAACTTGATCCTGATAATGAAGGTGAACTTCGACATACTAGAAAGCGAGAAGCACCACATGTTAGAAAAAGTGCAATTTATTCCACCCCTAGCCACAAAGACCAGAGTGAAGACGACCGCCAGCATGAAGTAGGTATACAAGGTGGTGTGCAGTGGTGTCTGTGGTGGCTACTCAGTAGTTCTTATAGGTGTGGAGCAGTTAGATAAGGAGAAGGTTAACCATAGAGCAGTCGCATCACAACTCAGCCATGTGGAGACTTGGGGAACACTGCTAGCAGAATTAAGGAATCAAAATCAAGGTTGGAAAATTTTAATCAGGGTTTTATTTTTATTTATTCTCAAATTTGGGTTCCTCAAGCCTAGTCTAAATATTTAAGTGTTGCTTGATAATATATCCTTTAATTCATTTTATTATTTGTTTTATGAATTCTGACTCTCCAGTAGCAGTCTTCACTGCTAATATTGTAGCTGGCTTCTAAATACCAGAAAATTAAAACATGTTTGCTCTTGTTCAACATGATCTTTTTAGAAATAGCTAACTTCTCTTGCATAATTACTAACTTATTAAAAGAAGTTACACTTCCAAGTCATTGTTTTAGCTTCTGAGTTTTTGTGAATGCATTGGGCTTCTCTTCTGTATTACTTTTTGATAAGGCCTATTGTGATGTCAGTCTTTACTGAGGCCCTTCACAGACCTGGGTGAATGCAAAAATATATAATGATTGGAAATCCCAGGCCTTCTGACGCACTCTTGTTTTTCTCCTAAATCTTCTTACTTTTGAAAACTTTTCTACCTTCAATTATGTCCACAGTTCTTTAAAGGTGTATTTCCTTTTTGGTATATGTATACCAATACTATTTTTTATTCTGATTTTGTAACAATCTTATTACAATTTAGAAATGTTTGTTTTATGTATGTTTCTATGAATAGTAAGTGGCACCATCCAACATGGGAAATAAACATGTATTGCTTTTGTTACTGCTTTGCAGTTAGGTTAGTGTGCATCTGAGTAAATTCAGACCATTTCTTCTTTGGCTATGTCATCAGATATGTGTTTCCAGCAGTTATAAACAGTGGTTTTAACAATAAAATATATAAAAATCTTAGTGAGTTTTTTAAAGTGTACTTTTATCATTGTAGGTAAGATTGTAGCACCTTCCCTAGATGAAAATGGTATGCACATTTACTGTGTGTATCAGAGCCTGAGGTCTGCATTCTCAGTCCGTGGTCTCGTCCTCATGGCTCTGAAGCCCTGACACCCAGGAGACTTTGAAAATGTCTTCGGCATTGAGTAGGGTGGTACCTCACCATTACTAAGACCTGAGAGTAGGTTTTGATTTTGTGTTTATGGTTATTTTTTGAGTTATTGATAAAATGAGGTACTATGTCAGTAATGAAGCATGCAACCAGACTGGGTAAACACAAGAGAAAAAAAAAAAGAGTTCAGTTCTCTCTCTCTCTCCCTCTCTCTCTTCCTTCCTTCCTTCCTTCCTTCCTTCCTTCCTTCCTTCCTCTCTCTCTCTCTCTCTCTCTCTCTCTCTCTCTCTCTTTCTTTCTTTCTTTCTTTCTTTCTTTCTTTCTTTCTTTCTTCTAAATTAATTCATATGAGTACACTGTAGCTGTCTTCAGACTCACCAGAAAGGGGCATTGGATCCCATTACAGATGGTTGTGAGCCACCATGTGGTTGCTGGGAATTGAACTCAAGACCTCTTGAAGAGCAGTCAGTGCTCTTAACCTCTGAGCCATCTCTCCAGCAACCAGTTCTTTATCTTAATTTTTATCTAGTGTTTACTTCATGGTAAATCCAAACTTGGGTATTTCTTTCTTCTTTGTCTTTGAAATGTCAGTGGGTAAATCTTTTTTTTTTCCTTTTTCTTTTTTTCTTTTTGTGCCAGGATTAAACCCAAGACCTGGCATTGAGGAGAGCCTCAGTTCATGGTCTTTCTCATCTTGGTTTCCCTCAGCTCACATCAGGCTAGAATTTATTGATTTATTTTTTGTCTTTTGGAGTGTGTGTGTGTGATTCTGTGTGTGTGTGTGTGTGTATGTGTGCATGTTTAATGGATTGTTACTATTTTGCTCTTATGATAATCAAACTCATTGAACTAAATGTGCCCCAGCATTCAATAAAACATTTCTTCTGCAATGCCTTTGGCAGGAAAAAATATATGTGCTAATGGATTTTGAGTCACTGATACTGCAGTTTGGTAAGGCAGAGCCCTTCTGATCCTGTATGAATCTTGGGAACATGGTTGAGTCATATTTCATGTGTTGGAATAGGAAAAAGAACTCTAGAAATTCTCTAGTAATCTAGTAGTATATCTCCCTATTTTAATTTTTTGCATAAATTCCTATGGAAAGCATGGCTCTTATGTGTTTGTATTACAGTATTTCAAGTGATATTTAGAGTATTTTAATTGTACAATAATATTTTCTGCATAATCTTAAAAACCTGCTTATACTCAGTTTGTTTTATCCGTTTCCTTGCAGTGTTTGAACGTCACTCAGTTGTTAAAACACTTTGGTCTTGGTCCGAACTCTCCCATCTCACCGGATCTATTCACGTACCTTTGCCCTGCATTGCTGTATCAGATCGACAGCAGACTTTGTATTGAACATTTTGACAAACTTTTAGTTGAAGATTTAAATAAGGATAAAACTCTGGTTCCTGAAGATAAGACAAATATAGGGGCATCGGGTAAGAAAGACTTTTTTCCTCTTTAAGGTAGTACTCATACTGTCCCTTAAATTATTTATTAAAAAGAAAGACTAAATTGTTAGTTTCATTTCAGTGTCAGATTTTAATGATCCAATCAGATTTAGATATCTATATAAGATATTGGAAGACGCCAAGAGGCTTATTAGTATTTTTATTTTATTTCCTCTGGCCCTGTAGAGGAGTGTTTTGTTGAAAACAGAGAAAAAGATTAAAAAGGAAATAGAAATCTTTTTGACAATCAGCCATAAAATGGGAACTCTGATTAAAGTTATTTTCCATTATGTTATTTACTCTTTAGCAGGTTCTGGCTTCATGAAAAGCAAAGATGATTGGATTTTAAAGAAGTAAAATGGGGAACTAGAGGCTAACAGATGGGAGTGTCTCAGGCATGCCACACGGGTGGCACGTGAACTTAGTCTTGGTTACTCTTCCTGGTTCCAGTTAGATGACACCAATACTGTTTTGAGACTGTGCCTAGGCTGGGTTGGCTGCCCAACGTAACTGTCTAGACAGCGCCACTGTGATATTCACACGGCTTCTCTCATGACATTTTAAAACTCCACCATGTGAAAATGTGCAGCTCTCTTGGATCTGAACCACTGCCATTCTTTGATAGAACCTAGAACTTCTTGTTTCCCTCTGATTTTCTTCTTTCCCTCTTTGTTTTTCTGTAGTTAGGAGTCTAATCATACATATCTTCTAACTCCATGCATTCTGTTATAAACTTTGCTTGTAGTTATCTTGTTTTTATCTGGCTTTTTGATTGTTGAAAGCTTCATTAACTTTTTGCCTATGTTCCTACCCCTTTCAAGACATCTCTTGCCCTTAAACTAGATTTATATTCTAAAATCTTAAGTGAGCTCCTCCAGCATAGAAGTTTGTGTTTACTTGTGATGGTTAGCGTTACATTAATACTTTAGTTTATTTACATTACAAACACGTATTCTAGGCATCTTTCTAAAGTCAGTTAATGTGCTTCTCCCAGCAGTCCTGTAACTTTCCATTGCATAGCTGATACTTTATCTTTTTCTCATGTAAACTGTACTGTGCCATATGATCTCTAGGTTAGAACTTAGCTTTGCTTGGGGCTCAGGCTTTCTGTACCGCTCACGTACTTTCTGCCTTTGCATCTGAATCCCTACATAAGTAATAGAAATGCCTCTTATGTAGCGTTGACCATAGGTACTGCTGTTCCTCACTCTGATTTATTAACTCCTCAAAAAAGTGAGGAGGTGGATACAGTTATATGTAATAGCACATTGACAGACTTGTAGACCTAAGAAGAAAGTTGTAAAAGCGTACTGGTATAACTATGGCTCTAAGTGTTGATTAGTTGTCAAGAAAATATACTCAAGAATGATGATAAGAACTGGATGTGGCTTACGTGCCCTGCAGTCAAAAGAACTTAGAAATCAGAGACAGGTGGCTCTGAATCCAATGCCAGCCTGGTCTACATAGTGAGACACTGTCTCTAAGAGCGGGAAGGAAAGGAAACCCTTCATCCTGTAGGCTGGAAGAGTAGAGACAGTGAGTCCACAGTTGAATTTGAATGTTCATTGTGGAAAAAATACAGTCTGTCCTCCTCCTTGACCTCACACATACTATTCCTTGTAGATGAGAGACTGTCCTTCTCACCAACACAAAAGGGGAGTCAGAGACTAAACCTAATTGAGAATAAAATGTACTTTTTCTCTATAGGGAAAAATGGAAAGTAACAAGCTTGTTTCCTTTGAAGTTAAAACCAACAGTGTTTTTATTTTGAAGGAGCCTAAAAAAATAATTCAGTTCATTGTTTTCATGCCAGGAGTGGATTAGGGCTTTTTAATTAGTGTTGTCTATGTTGTAATGTTGCCATAATGTATAGATTGAAATAAAGCTGTTGACAGGTATGTAACAAGTAATACAGGAAGTTACAGCTTATTCAATTTGAAATCCTTAGAGGAAATTGTTTTGGAAGCAAGTATGTTACAAATAGGGAATATTGATTGGTTGTTTGCAGGTGGTTTTTAGCATTGTTAGAAATGCAGCTTGAATTAATTATGTCCTGATAGATGTTAATAATTGTTAGAGAGAATGCCCCACTAGTAATTATTTTTAATGACTGCTGCACCATTAAGAAAGGTTAACTTGTTTTATATAAATCTCCCATAGTGACTCAGCTACTACCTCATTAACTTTATTCAAAGATTGCTGTAAACCAAATACCCTGAATAGTGTGCATGGTAGAAATCGTTTGTTTCACAAGATTGGCTCATTTAGTCATAGAGTTGACCCTAGCTTAATTACCAAGGGGGGCTGTGAATAGGCTGCTAAGCATTTTCTGCCAATTAAAATGCTGAAACAGTGTAGAAAACTGCCATCTTGCACATGCTTTGCACCAAGTTAATTAGAAAGTTTCCACAGATGAGCGCTTCTTTTTAAAAGAATGCATTTTCTCTCCTGGTAATGAGGAAAGGAGTTGGTGAATAACTAAGCTTGAAGACCTTTAACGTTTCTAGCAACCTAATTTGTGGACTAAGTGAAGCTTGCTTCAGACACTTAGCTCTTTTTATTACATATGGTATCTTGAGTACAAATAAAGAAAACATTTGCTAGTTGTATTTAATAGTTTGCATATTGCTTGTTAGGTATGAGTTTTCTAAAAGATACCTTTCCAGCTGTGTTATACTTTGTTTTATACCAAATAAATTGTGATTAGAAAAGGACAGTAATTTGATTAGAAATTGGAAATTTCTGCATTGCTTTTTTTCCTCTGGTGTATTTAAAAAAATTAGGAGCTTATGTAAGCTAAAAATCAGTAAACTGCCTGGAAAGGTATTTCTAAATACAGTATATTAAAAACTAAATATAGGTCAAAAGACTTGTTTGTTTTTTTTTTTTCTTAAAAAAAAGATTAAGTTGCTAGAAAAATGTATGCTCAAATTTATAGTAGTAGAAAACAGATTATTTCTTTGAAAAATTAAAAGTAAACAATTGAAGGAGGAAGTTTCTACTAGCACCATGTGTACAGGAGTGGGTTGTGCTGGTTCTAACATGAAACAGTTGTCATGGAGTATTGTCAACTATAGAAGATGTCCGGGTGTTTCTGAGTGTTTGTTTGTTTGCTTTAATGTGTATGCAGTATGCCTGCATATATGTCTGTACCATGTGCATGCCCTGTGCCCTCAGAGAAGACACGGAATCCCCTGCAATTAGAGGTCCAAATGATTGTGAATTACTGTGTCGGTGCTGGGATTGAACCCAGATCCTCTTCAAGAGCAGCAAGAGCTTTAACCACTGAACCATCTCTCCAGCTGCCTGACTTTATTATATCTTAGGACGAGCAGAAACAGGTGATAATTCACAGTTGATAAATTACTAACCTTACTGCTCATGTCTAGTGGGCTTGAATAAAGTGTAAGTCCTGTTTTTTTTTTGTTTGGTTGGTTTTTTTTTGTTTTTTCGAGACAGGGTTTCTCTGTGTAGCCTTGGCTGTCCTGGAACTCACTTTGTAAACCAGGCTGGCCTTGAACTCAGAGATCTGCCTGTCTCTGCCAGTAAATTTTGATAATTTTATGAAGTTACGTAATGTTGTCTTCATCTTTATCATAATTAGCTCACATATGCAAGACAGTCATTTAAGTTAACATTTCTTCTTTCAGGCATAATATACTTAATTTTTCTTACCTATCATCTTTTGTGTATGAAGCTCCCTTTAGTAAGTAAATCGGGGATATATATAATTCTTGGCTAAGAGTTCTCTGACAGTGCTATGATTTGATGAGAACTGTAGGATTAGAGAACTGGCTCAGGTGTCCTTACCATCCCTTCTTTGACTGCTGTGGCCAGCCCTGTCTGTCCTCTGGGATCTTATGCTTCTGGAGCAAATCCCTAGTCCCATGCATAATTTTGACTTTTTAAAATAGCTAATTTTATGTTAGATTTTTTTTTTTTACCACAGTTTTTAAAAGTTAAGCCAATAAAATGGGAATTTTTTTCTTCCCTTTTTAGTGTTAAAATATAACAATTTGATCTTAGTTATTATTAAGTGTACAATACACTGGTGTCAAATAGACTCATACCAATACATCTACAACGATCTCTACAACTCTTCATATTGCAGAACTGAAACTTTATTCCCATTAAACCATAGTTTCTCATCACTCCCACCATGCAGCCTCTAGAAATACTGTATCTGTATTCACTAAATACTATGAGGCCAGCATAATGACCCAGTAGCAAAGCCAGGCAAAGACCCTATGTGGAAATTAGAGCCCAGTGTTCCTTACAAACATACATGTAAAGTTTCTCAACAATATACCAAAGATCAACCTTCAAAGTTTCTGATGAGAAATCTGCTGATAGCCCCACTGGGGAGCCCTGTTGTGTGATGGGTGAGTTGTTTCATCTTGTAACTTTTAAAGTTCCTCTTTGTTTCTTGGGAGTTTGCGTATATTGTGCCGTAGTGTGGATTTCCTCCTAAAATTCATCTTCCGTCTTCCCTCTACTTTTATATTTCTGCTTGTTGTCCGTCAACTTTGTGACGTGTTTAGCCTTGCTTCTTCACATACTCTTTTTTGTTGCTTCTTTCTGGAACTCCATTGTGCATGCCAGTCATTGTGATGGTGACCCAAAGGTCCCTTGCAGGTTGTACTCACTTTTGTCAGCCTGTTTTCTTTCTCTCTCTCCACCTCAGTTACCATTGTCCTGTGTTCTAGGTTTGTTGTTTCTTCTGCCTCCTCAAACCTGCCTTTAGATCCTAGTAGCCGGTTTTTACTTCCTTTATTATTATTATATTTCACTGGCTTCAGGGCTCCTTTAGTATTTTATTTAGGTTTTCTGCCTCTTTATTTCCATTTTGTTTATATATTGTTGGCTGTATATCATGGTTTTGTTCTGCTTTGGAGCACAGTGATGTCATAAGCTTTCTCATATGTGGGCTAGGCAAGATGGCGTATCTCCTTGACTCACTTATCTCCTTCCTATTGGCTTTTTAGAGCTTTCCTTTTGTGCTGTTGACTAACGCTGACTGTTTCCCTACAGCGTGGATCTGTGGCATCATATCTATCACCGTCATTAGTCTGCTTTCCTTGCTGGGTGTGATTTTGGTTCCCATCATCAACCAAGGATGCTTCAAATTCCTTCTCACGTTCCTTGTTGCACTAGCAGTAGGAACAATGAGTGGAGACGCCCTTCTGCATCTACTGCCCCATGTAAGAAATTGTTTTAATCTGCCAAAAGATACAAATTTGTGGTACTAGTGTTGAGTGTCCTTGGGTAGTGTTGCTATGTACTTGTACTTGTACACTGTATTTATACACTAATAGTGTACACAAGTTTGCTAAATTGTATGTTCTTATAGGTTGAAGTTTGTTTTTCTCATTTTTGCAGTTTTAATTGAAGTATTTTTAAATAAATTGAATCATTGGGTTTTAAATGGGACCAAGAGTGAAAGGTCATCTGATCTTTCTATACATTAAGAAAACTGTTAGAAAAGTGCATATGGTATGTTGTAACGATGGTATATATAGCCAGGAGGGTACAGTGGTGAACTGCTTTGAAATAGCTGGCGATTTTGTTTTATTTTTACTAAGTATTTGTGATTAAGTGGTATTAATTTATGTTTACAAAGGACTCATTAATTTTTGTTATTTTGGGTTCATTCACTCACTAGTATTTTTCTAACCCTTAGAGGCATTTGTTTATAATGAAGTATAATAATGTCCAGGTAATAAGCCAAGGAAATTAACTGCAAGACAACTTTATATACTGTCAATGAAGCACTTTGAGATTTAAAAAGTTATGAAACCTTGAGCTCATAGAAGGTGAAACTAGAGGAACGTGAAGGACGAGGGAAGGGCTGGGTGGGGGTTGTATTGTCAGTGGTTCATAAGTTATGTTATGTGGGAGATGTAAGCTCTGCATATAAGGGGACTGTAGGTAAGGATGAAGTGAAGACAGGTGGAATATAGGTAAGGATAGTGTGTGCGTGCTTGTGTGTGTGTATGTGTTAGTGAAAGGACTCCAGAAGTTTTTTCACCGTAAAGAAATGATAAATGTTTAAAGAAACTTAATATGACTTAAACATTGTATAATACATGCATGTATCAAAATATTCATGAAACCCGATAAGTCTGTATAACTTTTATATACCAACCAGAAGCTTAAAATTAGATTAAAAATTTTAAATCTAGAGGATAATCTTTCTATGTCAATAAGATGTTGCAGTCAAAAATCTGAAGTAATTTGAGTTATTTTCTTCATTATCTAATAGTCTCAGGGTGGACATGACCACAGTCATCAGCATACGCACGGACATGGTCATTCACATGGGCATGAATCTAAGGAGTTTTTGGAAGAATATGATGCTGTGTTGAAAGGACTTGTGGCGCTAGGAGGCATTTACTTACTGTTCATCATAGAACACTGCATTCGAATGTTTAAGCACTACAAGCAACAAAGAGTAAGTGCTGCTCACAAGGTTGTTTACTTAGGTACAGATCTGAAGAAAAAGCACCTCTTTCTGAACACATTTTCTTAACTATGATGTTGGTGTATAGTGTATCTCTATTCTTTATTTTTCCTGTTTCTGATCTTTGTCACTTTGTGCCATTGCGTTTACTTTGGCATTTATAATCAAGATACAGCAGTGTCTGAGATAGCTTGTGTTTCATCATACCTCACAAGTTAAGAAGAATGGGAAAAGCTGGTGACCTGTTTTTAAATAAGCATATATAAATGAAAAAGAAACTGGTCTCATCAGTCTATCTTACAATGAAGTTTTTTACATAACACCTCCTTTAACAGAAATACTTCACTTGTAGTAGAAGTATCCGAGGGAAGACGAGGTCAGAATAATAGGGCACACTCAGGAAACAGTAGAGACACTGACAGAGAGAAATAATGGAAGCACTAAATCTTTAGTATTGATCCACCATTTGGGAGAACTTGACTCAGCAACCCTGGTTTTCATGCAGCTGTCTTTGATGTTTCACCTATGAAAACATCCCCCAGAAAATTGGTTTAAAGCCCCTACTGTTCTCTGGTTTAACTGAGTTCACATTTGTTCATTGGCATAAGCAGCCTATCACAGTCCATGCTAGTGGCATGGTCAAGGTAGTGACACACAGATGGCTCGAGGATATTAGATTATATTTAAGTAAAACTTTCCACAAATGGACAAGAGTTATACATTTCTATCTTGTTAATTCCAAATATTCTTTTCGAGTTCTCTGGGTAGTCATAATTTTGCTTGTTTGCATTTCTGCATGCACAACCACATTTTTGTATGTATTTAAGACAAAAGTGACTTGGCAAAGATCTGTGAACTGGGATCAGGAGAGTGATTCTAGTCTGTGCAGACATTAGCTATGTGACTGTCTTTGATCTTCATGATCTCCAGTTACCATCTAAACAGGGATACATTTTATTCCTTAGCTTATCACATTTTAAATCATGTACTTAATTTTGATTGCTTATCTCCAAAGGAGTACTGATTAAGATGAGGATCCCAGAAAAAAATATTTTCTTTGGCCTGGTAGAAGAAGCTAAAAAAGGAAGGGGTTAAGAGAAAAGTGAAGTGAATCTAATTATATAATAATGTAATCTAATTGCATATTATGCCTGAAAGGCTATGTGAAGGATACAATAATTATTTCTAAGAGATGAATGGACAGTAATTTGGTACTGAGGATGCCAAAGCAGGGCTGGCTGGAGGGATACAGGAGCTGTTGATGGAACCACTGCAGAGTAATGTGGAAGGCAGGTGATAGGAACTTGGGCCAGAAGGTGCTGATAGGAATTGTTGAAGTAGTATTGGTAAGAGAGTTGGTGAGGCTTGATAAGTGATTAGATGAAGTAAAGGAGAGTTGAAGACCATGTCTCCTAAAAAGCATCTGACTATCTCAGCAGATGCAGGAAAGAAACCTGGTAAAATCATCATCATTATTATTATCATTTTATTTTTGTGTGTGTGTGTGATCAAAAAGACATCGTTTGAGTACAGAAGTCAAGTGCACCTCAGCACTTCAGCAGGTGTTTGTGATAAACCCGCAGCCAACATGATGCTGAGTTGGGAAAGCTGAGAATGTATTTCTTTCCTGATTCAGACCAACAGTATGGTACTAGAAATCTTAGTTATGGTGGTCCAAGAAGAGACAGTAACAACAGAAAGCATACATGCAGGATGGAGGAATTCATAGTATTCCAATTTGTAGAAGATGAGATTCTGTTCACAAGAAAACCTAGAAATTCTACCAAAAGATTAGCAAAACTGATAAATGCATTCAGTTAGGTTTCATGCTCAAAATCAGCTGACAAAATACTACATGAGCCTTGTGAGAAGGGCACTATGCAAGAAATCCCGTTACAACAGCTACCAGGTTGAGAGGGGGAAATTAGGAAACAGCTGCTTTCAGAAGAATTAGTATTGCTTCCATGTTCATAAAACCCAGACCAATCTGCAGATTCCATGAAGCACTCATTGTGGGGAATGGCAATCCTTGTAGATCTAGAGAAGTCATTTGTGGAATTCATGTGGGAGCAGACTCCCCAGTGCCAACACAGTCTGAAACAACAGGAACAAAGAAGCTGGAGGGCTCACAGTTATGACTTCAAGACAGGCTCCAGAGCTATGATAACCAAAACAACAGTAAACGGTGCTGGAAATCCTCAGGCAAAAGGTTGAAACTAGAGACCTGAGAGCATAAAACTGCTAGGAGAAAACAAGGGCTATTGGTCTAAACTGTGATTTTTTTTAAAATTTATTTATTTATTTTTAAGTATGAAGCCCAAAGTATAGGAAATAAAAGCAAAAATTGATTAGCTGTGTCATGGTGAATTGTAAAAGCCTCCCGCACAGCATAGAAAACAACCTGCAGGATGTGAGAAAATACTCAAAATGATCATTTAATGGACTAATGTCCAGAATAAGCAACTCAAAAGCACTTAGCAACACAAACAATCCAGTTGAAAACAGCAAGATAGGCATGTGTATTAGACACAGTCAATATAAAGATAACAAATACTGACAAGGATGTGGGCAAAAGAAAATCATTGCATGGCAGAGGAAGACACACAAAATACTCTAGCCATTATGCAAACTGTCTGAAGGTTCCTCAGAAAACTAAAAATACACCCACCACATGATCCCACAATCCCAGTACTAGATATATATATCCAAAGGAAGTGAAGTTAGTATTAAGGAAACACCTGCAGTCCAGTGTTGTAGCATAATAGCTAGGAATAGCCTAAGCGTCCCATGATGAATGGAAAGCGAAATTATAGAATATATGCACCATGGGATACTATTTATACATAAACATGTGTATGCTACTTGCAACAAGGTGTATGGGCCTAGAAATTGTTCAGGTTAATGCATAGTAGGTTGACAATAAGCAAGAGTAATGCACCTTACAGTTTTAAAAGCTTCAGGAGGTCTTGCATATTCCTTCTACAAGAGATAGGGTTTGAGGTGATAAATGGGCTTAACCTGCTTTAGATAATCAGTGTATCCTTGGATGAAAACACAATGTAATATCCCATGGATATGTAGTTTTTATTTTTTAATTTATATGTTAGAATGGGCAAATGATATGAATAGAAATTCTCAAGATGTATGAATTACCAAGAAATACATGAAACAGCAAACAACTTCCTAAGCCTTCGAGTATAGTTCCTTATGAAATGTATGCTCAGTGTGTGAGGCCCTGGGCTTAAGCTTCAGAACCACCAGGAAGGAAAAACTAGTGGAGTTACCATCTCACCCAGTCACGTGGCTTTAGTCAGTATAGTAATCTTGTGGTAACAATGTGCTGTGAAAAGGACTCCCCCAGTGTTGATGGCAGTATAAGTGCTATGGTTATGGTGGAAAGGAGAGAAGATCCCTCCACAAACTAAAAGTAAATGTACTATGTAAACCAGCTGCCCCACCTCTTAGTATGTCTAAAAGAAATGAAACCAGCTAAAAACCAGTTCCTGCCTGTCATATATATTGCTGCACGACTCACAGTAGCTATAATAAGGAATCAGCCCTTGTGAATGGAGAAGTAGCTGGTATAGATAAAGAAAAGAATGTTTCAACCACAAAGAAAAGTGAAATTTTATCAAGATACATGGGACATGCAGATACGGGATGCTAAATGAGCTAAGCCCAGAAAGACAAATACTGCAGACTCTTGTGTATTGACACTGACAGCTTGCATGTAGAATAGTGATTTCCAGTGGGAAGATGGAAAAAAATAACTGAAACCACAACTCAGAAAGAATAAGTTTCAGTGTTTTTGGAACCTAGTGGTAACTGTCGTTCAGAGTGATGCAGTCTGTAGATGATGAAGCTCCTGAAGAGAGGACCACAAAGGCTTTCAATAATAAATGATAAAGAGGCGGGAATATTGATTACCCTGCTTTGGTCAGTACATACCAAATATCAAACTGAACTCCACTGATATGCATAGTGACTGTCTTTTAAAAGGAAAGGATGCTCATATATTTAAGTAAAGTAGAACAAAGCACTAAGAAGATACGATAGCCAGTAAAGTGCTTGCCATGCGAGCAGGAGGCAACTTTAGTCTCCATACCCCACAGAAGCTGGGCATGGTGGTGCACACCTTTAATACATCAGGCTAGCCTGAAGTTCCAGCCCAGTGAGAGACCAAGTGTCAGAAGAACAGGAAAATATTGGGTGGATACTCCTGAGGAACAACACCTGAGATGGACCTCTGGCCTCCTGCAGATAGGTACCCATGTGTCCACCCACATATACACACTCACACATGCATGTCTACATACACAAAAGAAGAGAAAAAACCCACAAGACTATAGTAAAAACTATATTACAGAGTATGCTGTATTGTGTTGGTCAAGGCCAGCCAAAATTCTAGGCCCTAGGATAGACCCATATCCTTATAAGATGCAGCAGGGGACTTACATGGGGAGAAAAGTAGTGCCTATTTTTGGAGACTGCTTCAGGCCCAAGTAGCCGAACAAGCATACACACAGCAGTTAGAATGATCACACACCTGCCTTGGAGTTTACATCTGAGAAACCATCCTGAAAGTGCACTTGGCCAGGCAGGAAGCACTCCCTGAGAGCATGAGCTCATTTTCACTGCTGTACCATACATGCTTCTTTAAATCAGGATGGGAGGAAAGCAGAAGTTCTAATGGGAAGAGTTCTTAGTATTGGTAGTTACAGTGACAAAACTATGGAGTAAAAAGCCACATTGCTAAGTCAGAGAGAAGAGTTCAACCTAACCCATGCAGGGCAGCAGTTAGTACCTTAAGCAGTTGAGAATGGAATCATACAGTTGTCTGCTTACAAGGTCAGAAGGAAGACCACTTGGATTCTTAATGATTTTTTTGTTAAGCTGTTAAGAATCGGTGATTGTCATACTGCTTCCATTTGGCAGGTGAGTTGTCACATGTTCTGTGTTAATAAGCGTAAACCTTGCACATCTCAGAAGCCAGCTACAGACGGAGAGTTCAGGCTTAGGTTTGACTCCTTCATGGTCATGCCTCATCCAGAGAAGTGAGAGATTACATTGTAAGGTGAGAGTGAGCGTGAAGATTAGGGACTCACTGCCACTTGATACTATTGCAGTGGAATTCGATGCAGTAGTTCACACATTTCATTTGGGTTGCATAATAGTTTGGTACTTTGCACTCTATTAAAGTAGATGAACCGAGCCAGTGAGATAGCTTAGTGGGTAAAGAAGTTTGCAGCCAATCCTGACTTCTATACCCAGCATCCATCTTATATAAAAATGGGATGATAAATAAGTGATGTATATTGTTAGTATCAATTGCTCCTAAAAGGGGGGTTAATAAAGGCATATCATTACTAGTTATTGCTGCAGATTTTATGCCAATACCAGTTTGTTTATTTGTTTGTTTGTTTGTTTTAAATTCCCACAGGGAAAACAGAAATGGTTTATGAAGCAGAGCACAGAAGAATCCACTATTGGAAGAAAGCTTTCAGATCATAAGTTAAACAGCACACCGGATGCTGACTGGCTCCAACTCAAGCCCCTTGCTGGTATCAAACTATTCCAATGAAAAACCTAAAATTGAAAAGTTGTTCCTATACAATGTGTTTGAAATTTCTTTTCTTTGTGGTTTTCCTACTGTGATCCTCCTTTAATGTGAGTGTGTCTTGTAATTACAATTCTGTTCATGCAATGGAACCAGGTATATTAGGAGCAAGGCAAACTTGCCGCTTCCTTTTGAAAAAATACGTGAGAGAAGTGAAACAAGGGTCAGGCCTGGTGGCGCTCACCTGTAATCTCAGCATCTGGAAGGCTAGGGCAGGAAGATCTTCAGTTCAAGGCCTGCCTAAGTTACTTAGCAAGAGCCCTCTGTTTCAGTGTCTCAAAAAGAAGAAATAAAATGCAAAGCCACTCTGTATCAAAACTAGACCAACCCACAGAATTCAGCAGTCTTCTGTGTCAGTGTTAGAACTCTCCGCCCTCTGCCTCAGTTTTCCCAGTACTGGGATTGCAGGTATGCATTACCACGTTCAGTGAGCGGTACTCTTCTTGACAGGGTGCAGTTTCCTTTATCCGTAATTGGGTATAGAAGGAAAATGAAAAGTTGCCTCTGTAATTAAAGAAGAATAGCTTGCCCTTGTATTTACAATCCACATGTTATCTAACAGAACAAGGTGGCTCAGACAGTTAAGATTTTCTTACTCTATACCTTCAGCTTGCATTTGAGTTTCTCTTTCTCCTCCATGTGTCAGTGGTTCTCAGCATAGATGGCAGCCTTCCCTAGCTGTCCAACTCTCCCAAAAGACAATTGGGAGTTATCCCGGTCTCTGTCATAAAACAAATAGTTCTGGAAAATAATCTTTTTAAAATGACTTACCAGCTGTGGCCAGAACATTCCAATGAAGACCTCTGAATAGTATATTGTTGGTGGAGCACATGTGTAGAGAACTTTGCCATCAGCTGACTTGGGCAAGTAATTTAAATTTTAGCTGATGGGCTTTAGAAAAATTATTCTAATGGATTGAGTTTTAAAATGCATAAGGGAAATATATTCATTTAAGCGGTGTTGACCTCACTGCTGTCCTGCCCAGGGTTAGATTAGCACTTGCTAGATCAGCATATCCTTTATTCTGATGTAGGAACGGATGACTCGGTAGTCTCTGAAGACCGGCTTAATGAGACTGAACTGACGGATTTAGAAGCCCAACAAGAATCCCCTCCTAAAAATTACCTGGGTGTGGAGGAAGAGAAAATCATGGACCATTCTCACAGTGATGGACTGCACACCATTCATGAGCACGAGGTCCACGTGACCTCACATAACCACCATGATGAGGATAAAGCAGTGCTGAGGAAGCACAGCCACCAGTGGCACCACAGACACGCCCATCATTCTCACGGGCCCTGCCACTCCGGCTCAGACCTGAAGGAAACAGGAATAGCCAATATAGCCTGGATGGTGATCATGGGTGACGGCATCCACAACTTCAGTGACGGCCTCGCCATTGGTAAGTGTCCTGGAGCTTGGGTTACAATGTATCCTTTAAGCATATTTTCCCATTCCTACTAAGTTCCTACTAACCTTACAAGCTACAATCTATACGGTTAAAATTTACCTACAAGTTTTGAATGTCCAGCTGTATATTATTACTGCCATTTCTATTTTCTCTGAAAGATATGGTATTTGAAAGTTTAAAAAAAAATGAAATTTTAGTACTTTTTAGTTCTATTGAAGCAAAGTCAGATTACTGAAACTGCTATTTTAACATAATCGAACTCATAGACACCCCTATAAGAGTCCAGTATAATTTCAGTCTTGAATTTAATAAAATTTTCACAGCTTTTGAAAAGTTTCACATTAAAGCCCACAATAACAAATTGACATACATGTATGAACTATACATGCCGTTGCTGGAATATAAACTAATGACTAATTTAGAACATTAACTGTCACCAGGGCATGATTCTCTTTGGGATCTTTCCCCCCCGCCCCCCCCCCCCCCCGGCCCCTGCCCCCATGACCGGATTTCTCTGTGTAGCTCACTTTGTAGACCAGGCTGGCTTTGAACTCAGAAATCCACCTGCCTCCGCCTCCCAAGTGCTGGGATCAGAGGCATGCACCACCACTGCCCGGCTTTGGGAATCTAGATTTTATTAGTCAGAAATAAGCTTTGGTTTCCTTCAGAAAGCAAAGGCTGTATTTTTTTTTATAATCATAGTAGTTACTGATACTAAAGCATACTGACATCTGCTAGTGGGATGAGACCTTACACCCCCAGTGTATGTTGAGAAGCCATGATGTATAAGTGGGGTGAGTCAAGTACAGTTGAAGTTCCTGCAGATAGAAGGAGCATCTCACTGACAGTGGAGGAAGCGGGAGGCCTGAGGCTCACTCACTCACTGAGCCCTGTGTTCATCATCCTCTCCAGGGGCAGCTTTCAGCGCGGGGCTGACTGGAGGCATCAGCACATCCATAGCCGTCTTCTGTCATGAACTGCCACATGAATTAGGTATGAGCCTCAAAAGTCTTACTGCCTTTCATCAAATCTAGGCTTCCTTCAGTTGTAAAATGTATGAAACTGCGGAGATGCTAAGACAGAAAATCTGCTGACAGGTGCAGAGTGCCATCTATGGCCAGGCATATCCCAATATAAGACTAAAAGTAACTGCTTCTTGTGTGGAAGTATCAGCGCCTGTGTGCTTTTTACTGCTGTAACAGTGGTACTGTTAAAAAGGATCATACAGGGGCTGGAGAGATAGCTCAGCGGTTAAGAGCACTGACTGCTGCTCTTCCTAAGTTCCTGAGTTCAAATCTCAGCAACCACATGGTGGCTCACAAGCATCTGTAACGAGATCTGATGCCCTCTTCTGGTCTGGTGTGTCTGAAGACAGCTACAGTGTGCTTACATATAATAAATAAATAAATTATAAATAAATAAATTGGGCCGGAGCGAGTAGACGGAGTGAGAAGGAGAAAAAAAAAAAAAGAAGGATCATATATAATGACTAGGTTGGCAATCATAAATTAAAAGGAAATATTTCTCCAATGCCTGATTGTGGTGTTAACCCTTTTTTATTTTATTTCATGTGCCATATACGTTTTATTTTCTTAAAGGAACAGGGTAAAGTTTTCTATTACATAATTGAAAATTGAACCAGAGGAACCTAAGACAGTTATTTCATCACAGATGATGGAAAGATCACACTGTTGTCCAGACACTAAATAGAATGTTGTTTAAAGAGACTTGGGTGTGTGGATGGTTATTATAGCAACTGGAAAATAGTTTCTGACTGTCACTCTTTAAAGACCACTGAGGTTTTGGAATAATCATTAACTTCTAGTCGTTTCTTTTTTTTAAACCATCAGCTTTGATGTTTGCACAATCTTGTGGGCACGGGTGCGTGCCTGTGTGTGTGTGTGTGAGTCTTACATGATTTTAATAAAGTAGGACCCTCAAAATGCTTTCAGGGTCTTTCTCTCTCTCTCTTTTTAACATTTTCTTGCTCATGATTGTATATATGATGATCTCAATATCCAAACTGTTTTGTGCAGGTTCTTATTTTCCTACTCATTTCAATTTCCCTGTCATTATTGATAATGATGTCTTCTGTTTATTTTATAATTGTTATTAAATGTTACAGTGAGAGGTTTGGGGATTTGTTTTGTGTTGGTGAGATAGGATCTACCATATAACCCTTGCAGCTCTGGAACTTGCTAGGGAGACAAGGCTGCTCTGTGTCAGCAGTCAGCTTTGCCTTGACCTCCCAAGGGTTGGGATTAGAGGTGTATACCACTATGCTTGACCCAAACGCCCTCTGATGCTAAGCAGTGTGTTTAGCAGGAAAGCAATCACATTTGATAAATGAATCATGTTATTAGGACTCAGCTCAGATAAGCTGTGCATTTTCCAATCCCCCTCAAGTACAGCAGAGATTAAACTTAAGTTCTCTGTAACATGCTTAATTGTCTAAGGAGTTGTCTAAGGAAAGTTGTCCATTCACTATTTAGATCTATACAGAGTTTTATCTTAGTCTTTATTCATTTTTGACATGTAGATGGTTTGCTGTATGCATTTCTGTGCACTATGCACATACCTAGTCCCCAAGGAGGTCAGACGACGTTTTCAGATCCTCTGGCTCTAGAAGTACAGATGGTTGTGAACCACCTTGTGAGTTCTGTGAATCAAACCCAAGTACTCTGGAAGAGCATGCAGTCTTCTTAACTACTAAGCTCTTTCACTAACCCGTATAATTTTTAAATATACAATGGTAAAGAATATCAAAATTAACTCTTTTAAAAATCACAATAATTATTGTTAGTAACCATATTATTGGATCACACTCATTAACAGCTTTGGCAGGCACTCTCCATTTGTTGTGCTAAGAAATGTTGTGAGAAGAAAAGAATACTGATATATATATATATGATGTATTTTATTTTTCAACAGAGGTACAAAGAAAATTCCACACAGGTAGGCTTCAGCAAATGGTACTTCAGTGTGGGATGTTCAAAAGTAGAAGCTGTCAGAGTCTGTGACTCACACCCCACACCATGAATCAAAATTAACTCAAAACAAACCATTAATCCACACAGTCTGGGATAGTAAATTCCTAGTTGTGTCTTCTTAGGCACATTACTAAAAATATAATCCATCAAGAAAATAAAATAGATGACTCCAGACACATTTACAATGTAACAAGACATTGTTTTAGAGAGTGGGGAAAATTTTTATAAAAAGCCATTAGGACCATAGTATTTAAGTCTTCTTAGGTTAGTGATAGGAAACTCTCTAGACACCCCCCCCCCCAAAAAAAAAATCACACAAAAACCTTGAATAGACATTTACTAAAGAAGATAAAACTTGGTATCTAAATGTGAAATTTCAGTTCCTGGGTTTGTTATATGTTGTCCAGGATGTGAACAACTATAGTCTTATTATATTTGATGGGAATGGAATTTCTTACAAAATAGAAATATAATGAATAAACTGGCTTTATTGAAGAGAAAGGAAAAGTTGAGCTGATACAAAAGCCTGTTTACTGTATACAGTGATTTCATAATTGCCCCAAATGATACTTAAGCTAAATGTTCTTCAGCTGGTAAATAAAGTGTGATACATCTGTGGGCTGAAGAGTGCTGAGTAATACAATGTAATTTCCTGACATAGAGTGCTGAGGGTTAGTCTTATTTGCATTATGGTAAGTGATAAAAATCCAGATACAAGGGCTGGAGAGATGGCTCAGTGGTTAAGAGCCCTCACTGCTTTATGAAGGTCCTGAGACAAATGCCAGCAACCACATGGGGGCTCACAAGCATCCATAATGAGATCTGATGCCCTCTTCTGGGGTGTCTGAAGACAGCTACAGTGTACTTACATATAATTAATTAATAAACAAACAAACAAATCTTTAAAAAAAAAAAAAGACCCAAACAATGCATATTGTCTGACTTTTCATACAAAATTTTGGAAAATTCATACAAAATTCTGTGGAAAACACACAAAAAAGCAACACAAAACAATTTGTTTGCTGTGTTAGTGGTAAAGGGCCCAGGGGATTGGAGAGCATGTGAAGTAGTAGAGTTTCTTAGTAGTTGTGATTACATGGTATGTGTGTTGGCAAAGATCTATAGGGGTCTAAGAAGAAAAGAGGAGCAGCTTTTGCGAGTCATACTTTTATGAAGCAGAGCTAGAGTTCATAATGGAGGAGCTAGAGAAAGTACCCAAGGAGCTAAAGGGATCTGCAACCCTATAGGTGGATCAACATTATGAACTAACCAGTACCCCGGAGCTCTTGACTCTAGCTGCATATGTATCAAAAGATGGCCTAGTCGGCCATCACTGGAAAGAGAGGCCCATTGGACACACAAACTTTATATGCCCCAGAACAGGGGAACGCCAGGGCCAAAAAGGGGGAGTGGGCAGGTAGGGGAGTGGGGGTGGGTGGGTATGGGGGACTTTTGGTATAGCATTGGAAATGTAAATGAGCTAAATACCTAATAAAAAATGGAAAAAAAAAAAAAAAAAGAAAGTTTTAATTAAATTACGGACAGGCTCCGTTGAGAGAAAGACCCCAAGAGACCTACACAGAACACATGTGTGCATGCTTTAAGAAAATGACAGTTGTACCCACCACTGGAAGGACAGAGGCCACTATATCTTATTTTTGTAGGAACTAAATAATAATTCCTTCTGAAGGGTCCAAAGTTCAAGGCCAGCTTGGGTTGCACGAGGTTCTGCCTTGGCAAACACCTTTGGGATTCTGATTGGTTAATTCATCCTCCTACTTTCTCAAGAATGAAGTAGATCATCCCGCTCTCCTCCTTGTCGTAGCAGGAAAGACTGGGCGTTTGATGCAGTTCCACAGTTTGTCCTTCACCAGTGCTCATTAAGGATTCAATCGTGCTCCTTTCCCTCAGAATCGCATTTCTGAAACTATAAAGGAAACAATGTGCTTCAAAACAACCTACAGGAGATGCCAGCAATTTCATTTTACTCAGCTCCCTACTAAAAGGTCCCCCTTTAATTTAGCGCAATTGGTTCAGCGTGAATTACTGCAAGTACAAAGGAGAAATGAATGGAGAAGTCAGTGAGGTAGCTCCTTCCATACAGGAACCTAGAGAAGGCTGGACAAATAAAGCAGACTCCAGGGAAGAATGGAGAGAAACAGCCTGCACAGGGCTCTGCAAGAGGATTGGGAAGCAGTTGTCCTAGCGAATTTTATGTCACCTTGATACAAGCTGTGGTCCAGAGAGAACTAGGACTGAGAAAATGCCTCCAAGAGAACTGGAAACTGGGCATTTTCTTTCTTAAGTTTCTTGTCTTTTTTAAAGACAGGATTTCCCTGGTTAGTCCTGTCCTGAAACTAGCTCTGTAGAACAGGCTGGCCTCAAACTCAGAGATCTGCTCCCCTCAGATATAGGAGGACCCTGTCCATTGTGGGTGGTACCAACCCTGGGCATGTAGTCCCTAACTTCCACGCATGCCACACGCAGCAAGGTACAGTAAGCAGCACTCTTCTCTGAGTCAGCTCTTGCCTGCAGGTTATACCCACCTCCCTATTTTGAGTTCCCACCTTGGCTTCTCTCTGTAGACTGTGACTCTCATGTGTAAGCCAGACACCCTTTCCTTCCCAAGTTGCTTTTGGTCATGTTACCCTAAGTTACAGCAGCAGGAACCCTAGGAGAAAGGAGGGAAAGGAATAAGGGGACGAGTATTAAATAGAAACTAGAGAATGGCAATGTTGAAGACTTTGGAAGAGCTTCTAATTTTCAAATAAATATAATAATTGAAAGATAGTGCTGTTTGTAGCTGATAGCAGTTTATTGGAATATGGAGAAGTAATACTTTGAAACAGTTTTACTGTTGTTAACTTCTTACTTGCTGTAAATGAAAACTTTGTAGCCGTGAGAGTTTCTTTAAGAACAGAGCCCTATCAGTCATCTACATAACACTTGCATATACCGTTTATTGTTTGGTTGGAGGCTTGGATATTCAATAACTAGAACAAAGAACACTGTTACAGTAAGTGAAGGTAGACCTTGGGTCTCTCAGCTTGAAGACTCTGTCCAGCAGCATTTGTATCCCTCTGAGTAACTGCTTTTCCCAGTGTTCTGTTAGATGAAGAGAAAATGGCTTTCTTTTTGGTTTCTTTCTTCTTGTTGCTGTCTGTTAAACAGCCCCAGGGTTCCTCCTCCTGTGCCCTCGGGTCTGCTCCCCTTCCAGCAGTGTGCTGCTCTGCACAGCTGGGTGGAGCAGTCCCATAAACATGATGAAGAGGAAGGGGAAAGCTCTTTTCTCTCCTTACATTTTGTTTTTTTGTTTTTTGTTTTTTTTTTTCTAATTAAGGTTTTATTGTTATTTCTTGGGGAAAAAAACTAGTGCATATGTAGCATAAAATATATATAAGAAACTATTACTACTCTTCTAACTTTGCTCATTTCCTACTGAAGAGCAGAAATGAACTTTGAGTTGTTACTTTTAAAAGGGCATAGGTATATTTATTCTCTCCTTCCATTTTGTCTTGGTTTTAGTTTGTTTTTTGCTTTTTTAAGACAGGCTTTCTCTTTGTAGCCCTAGCAGTGTTGGAATTCAGTCTATCGACCAGGTGGCCTCAAACACAATTAAGCCAGGTGTAGTGTCAAGATTAAAAATGTGTGACACTACACCTGGCTTAATTGGCTTGGTATGTACAATTGCTTGGCTCTCCATGTTATGTAATTGTACCACATACAGGATGTAGAACAATTCTATCACCCCTATAGCTTTTGCTCTACTGTTAATGCTGTGTCTTTATAATGCATTCTTAATTTTTAAAAAAGTTTTTGTCCACTCAAAGTTATGCTTTCAAATCCTGTGCTTTTAAAAATAACTTCTCCCATGATATCTGAATTGCAGGTGATTTTGCAGTTCTTCTAAAAGCAGGCATGACCGTAAAGCAAGCAATTGTGTACAATCTGCTCTCTGCCATGATGGCTTACATAGGAATGCTCATAGGCACGGCAGTCGGTCAGTATGCCAACAACATCACACTCTGGATCTTCGCAATCACTGCCGGCATGTTCCTCTATGTGGCCTTGGTGGATATGGTAAGATGCTTTAGATGACTTCTCTGTTGTACTGAACTTGCAAATAGAATACAGCCTTCAAAAATGGAAGACATATTTGGAAGTGGTTGGAAACTGCAGTGTATTTTTAAGGAATATGGCCAATTTTAAAGACTGACATCTAAATAACAATTAGAAAAACCATTTACCTTAGAATTTCCTGGAGCAGCTGAAAATTTCTAACCGATTGTGTCACAAGTCAACTAATAGTAGGATTTAGAGATACAATTACAGAATAATTAGACTCATTGCTTTATTGCCAAGAAGAAAGCAGACCTCCTATGTGCATTCTAGTCTGTAAAGTTACTAACAGCAGCAGTTGGTCGTTTCCATTTTACACCAGTACTTCACATGGTAGACAGTGTTTCTGTGGGGCTGCCAGTTTCTGTAGGTTTCATTTTTACATTTTAAGTAGATAATACTTTTACCTTTCTCCCTGGCAAAACTTTCAGGTCCAAGAACAGCATCCCTAAGTTCCTACATTGACTTGCCAGGCTTTCACCATCTTGTCGACTCTGTGCTCTGTCACTTCCTCTCTGTGTCACAGATCACCTTTCTTGAGGGGAGAAACTCCTGCTTCTTGCAGACCCTTCATGCTTTGCCTCCTCATTTCTTAGGCAGCACATCTGCACTCCTCGGGTGTGGAACCCACTAATTCCTGCTGAGCTTTCTGTCCTTGGCACTTGTGTCTTGATCTATTGATAACTTACCAACTGTTTGACTTTATTTCTCAAGTTTAGTGCTTCTCCCACAAAGAGATGGTTCTAGTGGGACAGACATTATTGTCATCATTATTAGTTGTCATCTGCCACTGGAAATGCAGTTCACAGCCACTAGGATGCTAGCGATCAGAAGAAATATTTTACAGTAAGAATTTGTGGTTTTTTTTTTTTTTTTAACCACCATTTTTATTTATTCCTTGATAATTTTATGCAATATATTCTGAACTCCTTCCCTAGCTCCACCAAGACCCTTCCCCAACTTAGGTCAAGGTCTACATTACATTTGCAACTGCTAAAAAAGCTGACTGAAAAGAGAATTAGGGAACTTGTTTTGTTTTGTTTTTTAATAATAGGAACTCTGGGCTTTGTTTTAAAGACTGTGGAAGAGTTTATGTACACACTGTCAGGTACAGTACGTAAACTGTGAATTATAGAAAACCTTGACAGGGCTACAGAGTAGAAAGCATGACCACATCTTTATTTTAGCTACACTGCCTTGACTATAAGAAAGATTACTTACCCAAAGCCAGTAGAAGGCATTCAGGTAGGTATTGGCAATACACAGGTATTGGCTTTACTTCACGTTCCTAAAGGAGCCTCTGTGGAAATGCCTGTTTGGGGAACTTTGGGTAGTGCTATTTAGCAACCACTATGGAAATAATTCTCTTTCCTTCTTTGTGTGTGTGTATGAGTGTGAGTGTGTGCATGTGTGTGTTACAGATAGCCATACCAAACAGAGGTCCTTAGGAATACCAGTCAGGCTGTATCCTGGAGCCCATCTTTGTAAACAGTCATAGTGCTGTGTACCAGGAGCCCCTGATCAGCTCTTTGCTGGGTTATGACCGTTGAGGTGACATTCAGGTAAAACTTTTAAATGGCAGAGACCCAGCATTGTTTCAGTCTTGCTGCCAACAGGAATCCAGAGGGCATGTTTGTGAAACATGTATGTTGTTTATGCTTCAATATTACGGGGAGTCAGAAGGAAAAGTTTTTGTTACAGTAAAAACCTAGGGAAAGGAAGAAAAAGCAGTGCAATAATAATAATAGGCTTACTAGGACTGGATATCTGAAGTTGCCAGTCTGTAAGCCTTTTAGATTTTAAGTGTCTTTGTTAAGGTGTGTTTCTCCTTTCAGCTTCCAGAAATGCTGCATGGAGATGGTGACCATGAGGAGCATGGCTTCTGTCCAGTTGGGCAGTTCATTCTTCAGAATTTAGGACTGCTGTTTGGATTCGCCATCATGCTGGTTATTGCCCTCTATGAAGACAAAATTGTGTTTGACATCCAGTTCTGACCATTCCCAGCATCTCTGTTGATTGCGAGAATGCTCGTGCAGCTTGCCTCTGTTCCTTGTACTGTATGCACGTCGCTCAGAGAATCCAGTGGCCTGCACTATTTACAGGTTCTGTAGATTTGAGCCTAACCACGAAAGACTGGTGTTCAGTACTGTTTTCTCTGCATGAATGGGTCTTTTAAAAGTTTGCGATAAAGTCAGAACATGGAACTCCGTGTACCAATATTGATAGAAGTTTAAGAGAATCATATAAAACACTAGTCTTTTTATTAGTAGAAACTTCTGTTGCTATGCAGAAATAGAAATTAAACCAAAAAAATCATTTAAACTTTAAAAATATTTTAAATGGACATTGAGCAGACATTTTTGCGTGTGTGCTATGAATGATTTTAGTGCCCTCTATTCAGCTAAATACATACATATGGGATTAATAGGGATCAACTTGACACAACTTTGAAACTGTATAAAGTTGATTTTAGGAACTAGAGGGAAGCCCAGGCTGCACTAGAGTATGGATTTAGCATTGGGGAAAGCCCTTATTCTTGAATCTAGAGTTACTATTTTTGTATATATTTGCATAGTGTTCAAACTTGCAGCCTAAACTACTGAAATTTGTGATTGTATGTTTGTGTGAACTTCAGTTTAATGAAAGATTCATAATGGTTCTTTGCATACTATACTTGGTGTTGGATTTTTCTTTTTAACTTTGTTTTTATGGGGGGGGTGAGTCAGAGGATGTAGTCAGATACCTTTTTCTTAACATTACTGCTCTAGAAAAATATCAAACAAATGGCATTCCATTTCCCTAGTACTAACTAGGTTAATTGGAAATTTTAAGTTCTGGGTGTTCATGTTATTTTACCAGTTTGGCATTTGGAACTCGGAGCACATGCTGTGGCTGGTAGTAAAAGCCAAGTTTGCCATGCCTATAGTCTGTATATAGAATGTCAGCTAAATGCTTACTGCACTGGTACCATAGCTACTTTGGTACCAAGTATATGACTAAGCCAAAATCACTTCTATCATTTTGTGCCAAGATACACTGCTGGTGCCTGAAATGGAGCGGTCAGTGTTTGGGTGCCTGCTCTTACACCACTGGGGCAGTGATGTGTGAGAAGTCTAAGTCACGTTTCGTCTGATTGTGACTCATAACTTGTAGACTAGTCATGTGCATACAGCTGTTTACATCCCATGCCACCCACTCTTCATTTATACAGGCAAATGTCTGAACCGTGTGCAGCTAGCTCTATTTTAACTGCTTGGCAGCCAGGATATCCCTTGGGAAAAACCACATAAGAGCCAAACCCTGGCCTTTCCATTTTAAATATTTTTATTCAGTCCCTTCTCTGGTTCTTTTCCTCTTACTCTGATTTTCCTTTTAAGACAAAAACAAAAATTTGAGGGCAACACATGCGACCAGGTGTCAGAGGTCAATCTCCAATATTTCTTTGATATGTTATAAGCAAGGGTTATTTGGTCTTACAGCAGTTGTCTCTTTCTCAGCCCTCCTTGCAGTAAGTGGTTTTGCACACAAGTTTTCAGCACTGGGCATGCCTATGACAGTCATTACTTCACCTCATTGCTTGGCCCTTTGAGCAACCTTGCTAAAAGGTGCTGGTGTGCTCAGTGCTGTCAACTTCAAGTGACTGGGATATTTTGCTTTCAAAACCAAGATACACTTATCCTTCAGTTTTGAGTTTGATTTTCAAGGAGGGTTGTGCATTCCAGCATTACATCTCCTTCATTTCAAACAACTGCGGGAATATACTCCCACTCTAAAATGCTTCACAAAGCTGTTATGCCTACAATATACAAAGTTTTATATTCTCAAACAAATGGTATTATCTTTATTTGCTAGATTTTCTTAGTCATTTCAGGGGGCTTTAACAGTTGCTGCTAGTATTTTGATAGTGTTCCACCAGTATTTAGTTTTTACATCATTCTAGTGTATAGTTTCAGGTCTCATTAGACAATCCTAATTCCACTACATTTCTGTTTGACTCCAACATTCCACTTAGCTTGACTAGCCTAATTTTAACATGCTTGTTGGAGGTCACCAATATTACTTGTATGATGCTGTCACCATGTGACATCCATAAAGATTTTGGTGTATACCACATTGCATTCAACCAGCTGTGATTATGCTTAGAAATACTATAGTAACTAGATGCAGTGTGAACCTTTTCCATTAACAGTAAGTCAGTGGCTTCAATGTGATTATGGTCCTGCAAGGTGATACTTGCTAAAATATCTAAACATTTTTGTTGTTGTGACTGAATCATTTTTTTTTAAATTTATAAAGCTGGAAGTGATGAAATGCTGTTTTTTCATTGTCAACAGTGGTGTGTCATTTTATATATGTTCCTAATGCTTACGGAACTCTCCCAAAATAAAGTTATTCAGAAAGTGTGTGGTGTGTTTTCATTGTCTGTCTCATAACACTGAATCTTCATTGGTACTTTAAAGAGGCCAGAATAAAGTCATAATTAAGAACATTAAGTTTATTTAAGCCAAAGCAAAATTTAAACGGTAAAATGTGTTTTATTCAGTCTAACAAGAAGTTGCAAGAGATGATGCCACCTTCAGATTATGAGTTTAGTTGACACAGCAGTGCCACACCCCGTCCAATCCAGTGTTCCTTGGGTTGGTCAGAGGGAAGAATCATGGCAATCACGAAATTTGTAGAGTGGCCAGTGGTGGAGAGTGTGCCCCTCCTCTCGCTTGTCTTATACAGTGGAGCAACATAACTTGGTCGTTTGGATATGTCTGACTTTTTGCATGGCTTTAGCCACATCTGGAAGAAAGCACAAACACCTCTAAGTCAGAGCCATTAACCATCATGTACTTTAGCTACTGTGATAGTTCCAGAGTAAGGTTATGTCTAAAACCTATGCCCTACATAGATTGTATTTTTTGTCAACAGTGAAATGATTGTTCGAATATAAAGATGCCTAACTATCTCAGAACCAGTATACAAAGAGAAAACAGTTTGCCTCTGTTAGAAGTATAGTGCCCACTCGTGTATGCTTTCGATATTATTTGGTTTAATTGGACTAGCCTTGGAAATGTTACCATTTTTACTCTTTTTCTACAAAGAAAGTATTCTTAGTAAACTTAATTATAACCCATACTTAGTAGTGGTTTCTTAACAGGTTGTATGCAAAATGTTTTTACAGTGAACAGTTACTTTATACAATACTGCATTGTGCCATAATAAAGACTAATTGCTTAAAAGCATATTACCCAACTGTTCATCACCTCTTCCCTGGGGGTTATTTCTGGTGCTTTTAGTAACAACAAAATTCTATATATTTACCAAAGAGAGATGCTACTATTTATACTCAGAATCATATGACTTATTTATTTAAAACCAATACATTCTGGCAACAGTTATTTTATTTGAATCACCTCCCCATTGTGGATGGATAATATGCATATGTGCTGTGTTTAACAACTGTGAACCAGGCAAGGGGGTTCAATAGAGGCACCTAGCAATTTACCTGCTCCTCTACAAGAACTAAACCAAGCCTGAATAGTTGAATGACTTTGGGAAAACACTTGTATTCAGTTATCAGGATACAAAAACATTGTAGAATGCAGACCTGGGACAGCAGCAAGTCAAGAGAAACTGCCCACCTGCCACCCAGTTTCATAGCTTTGGGAGGGGCTCACTTCCAGCAAATGTCCTGTACATACACTGTGAAGTTACCCAGTACTTCCAAGTGTACAGCCTAAGAGATAAGGCCTGCCTGAATTCAGTCCATATAGGTTGACTTCACCCCTCCAGCAGATCTCTAAGGTACTATAGTCAGTAGTCACCCTAAGAAGAGGCCTGACTGACTGGATTGTTCTAAGGGTCAGACACCTTCACACAGTCTCATCTTAAACTTTGCAGCCTTTCTCTACCATCCTGGCTTAGCAGAGATGTGCTCAACAGGCTGAGATTACTACTACATGGTGATGAACAGGTGCAATGTAGAGGGAGCCAAAGGTGCCCTCCACAAGAACCTGGGTATAAATGAGCCTGCCTGTGATAGGATCCCTGGTGTCACATGATTCCTCAAAGCAAGGGTAAGAAATATTCCACCGCCTCCAGCCTATATTGTGTCTGCCAACACCCCCCCTCCCTGGCTGTAGGCCTGCCCCAGAAGCATTGTCCTGGCAAGTCTCAACAAACAAGTCAGAGCTACAATGGCAGTTCAAATGAAATGGAGAGAATAATGTACCTACAGCAGCCCTCAGTGTACATAGCCAAGAGTATAGCTAAGAACTGTCAAACACATATCCCTGCTGTCCTTCCGGGGAGAGCCCTGGGAGAGGGGTTTTGCCTGACCTTGGCCATGACCTACTGACACTCAATTATTGGTGCTATTGCCATCACACATTATATCTATTACATATATACATAATAGTATTTCATATTACTGTTGCTAGAACAATCTGGAAGAAAAGCTCCAGGAGCCACAGAAATACTTCATCAGTCCCCAGGAATGCACAGGCAGGGACCTACCTGTAGTAGTAGATAGCTACTGGGTAGACATACCCAAAGTAGTAGCAAAAAAATAAACTACCCCACTGCACCTGTCCTGGGCCCCTGCATCAGTTGCCTCACTTACTTGGTCACACACTGCTCACAAGGAAAGGTGAGTACTACAGGGGGTGGGAGGAATTCTGACTCGTGTTGCTCCCTGTGAAGCAACTGTACTTGTAGAGTGTCAAATCAAGAGTGCTTAGACCCTTCACTGTTGTTGAGCAGCCAAGACTAGAGCCCATTCAAAAAGCAGCCAGTATCAACAGTACCTGAGAAGCCCCACCACTGGATGAAAACCAGTATTCCCATTACCAGAGGAGCTATATAGGAGCACTCTCCTACCTACTTCATTAATGCCTAAACTGTTAGTGTCCCTCTCATGGGTTATCCATAGACAGATGATCTGTCTCTCTTGAAAGTATGTGCTCTGCCAAAACTTAATAACTACAGTCAAAAAAGCTACAAGGACATTGTAACATTGAACTGCAATACACAGTGGAAAGTGAATTCAGCAAAGCATAGTGAACTAACACCCTGATACACATCTTTAAAAGAAAGTCATATTCTAAGAAGTCTATCTCATATAAGAGACAATCCACCTCACTAGATGCACAGATTTCAACATATACACAAGAAACTTCAAATAGTTTAAAATAATAATCTCCTAAAAAATAACTCCCTAGTGACAGATTCCAAAGATACTGAGGTTGATGAAATACCTGATAGATTCTAAAGAATGGTTGTGGGAAAGCTTAGTGATAAGTCTGGGGCTAGGGGTGGGGTTTAGGAAAATTGGTATAGTGTTTTCTTAGCATGCACAAAGCCCTGGGTTCAATTCTCAATACCACACAAAGCCAGGCATGGTGGCAATAGACCTGTAACATTTGGACGATGGAGGTAGGATGCTCAGGAATTCAAGGTCACCCTCAGCATGGAGTTCAAATTCAGCTTGAGCTGTATGGAACCCTGTATCATGCAAAGAAAATCTCAATGACAAATGAGATTCAAGAAGACACACAGACACACACACACAAATTAGGAAGACAATACAGATATGAATGAGGAACTATCAAACACAGAAAGAAAGATTGCTGTGAGTTCAAGGCCAGCCTGGGCTACATAGTGAGAGTCTCTCTTGAAAGTCAAAGAAAATGTAGGTGCAAGTCTCCAAATCTCCCGGAGGTCATGAGTTCAAATCCCAGCAACCACATGGTGGCTCACAACTATCCGTAATGAGAAACAAAAACAACAACAACAACAAGAAAAACTATGGGCCAGAGCGAGCAGAGACCCAGAGCTAGTGGGAGAAAGGGAAGAGAGAAAAATGGAAAAAAAAAAAAGAAAAAGAAAAAAGAGAGATCATGGCAGAATGAAAAGACTACTGCTCTTTGTAGCACTAGTAAAATGTCAAATGTCTGCATAATTGACATACTTGAAGGAAAAAAAGACTAAAGACAGAGAAAAATCAGTTTCATAGAATAAGAGCAGATGTATTTACAGATGGGAGGTCTTAGATTCTGACATTGCACATTACACATTACAGTCAACATGCAAAAGTACAGTACAAAGTAGGTATGGGGCAGGGCATGTGTTATGTATTCATATATGCATGCCCAGAGGTGTCAAAGGATGTGAGACATCTTCCTCTCTCATGTTCTACCCTGGCTTTTGAAACAAAATCTGTCGTTTGACTTTGAAGCTCAGTGATGGCTGACCAGCAAGCTCTAGGATCTGTCTGTCTCCATCTCCTAACATGGTTGCAGGTGTGTGCTGTGCCTGTGGCTATGTGAACTTGGGTTTTCTTGCTATCACAGCTTACCCATGAAGCCATCTCATCTCCCAGAGATAGTTTTAAAACTTTCAAGAGGGAAAGCACCAAATCACACTGAAGGGCAGCCCTGGTGGACACCTACAAGTTCTCAGCAGAAACCCTACAGACCAGGACATGGGATAACATATTTGAGTTTGGAAAGAAAATGATTGCTACTCAAGCTACCTATATCCAGCAAAGCTCTCCTGTAGAATTATCAGAACACAGTCCAAGGGTGGAGTCCTGTAAGAAGAATTCTGAGGCCTTGTGAAAAAAAACTCCAAGTAAATAAGACAAGAATTGTTATTTGTTTATATGCCTCTACAGGTAAACATGTTTTTGCCATGTTGGGCTTGCCCTTGTGATTGTAAACTTTACTAGTGTGACTCTTCTTAACCCTCAGAGTATAAATTGTCTGATGCTCTGAATAAAGTTGTCTGTTGCATAAGATTTTAGTCCACCTCATTTATCAGCTCCATTCTCCTCCTGGTCCCACTACCACTAGAGCAGTAAACAAGAATGAAGATCTTCCAAAAAGATCTTCCAAGATAAATAAAAACTAAACACCATTTATAACCACAAAACCAACCTTACTAAAGATGCTTTTAAGAGAACTCCATATCCAGAAGTAAACAAACAGAAACTATCATCATGAGCACATTAAGTATAAGTTCCACAGAAAGAGTAGGTACACAGTGAGAAAGCTAAAACAACAAAGTTATGGATACAATCAAACCACAGAGATAAATATAAATTAGGCAACACGAATTAATGCTCTAAACAGAAGAAAACAGAAAACATGAAAGGCATACCATACCTTACATAACTTGGAATGACCATGCCCTTAATTCTTCAGTTAATTGATACAAAATTTTAGATGGATTAAAAAGCAGACCCAAAGTACACTGCCCACAAGAAACTCAGCTCAACCACAAAGACACACAGACTGGAATGAAAGAGTGGAACATGATATCCCAAACAAATGGAATCCAAATCCAAGAATGAGTAGTTACATATAACAAAGTAGACTTTAAGTCTAAGAAAATAAGAAGAGACAAAGATCACTGCATAACAATCAAAGAAACAATTCATCAAGAAGATATATTGTTTATAAATATTTATGCATGTGATATCAGTTATCAATTTTATAAAACAATGCTTCTAGATAAAAATGGAGAATGGGCTCCAATATAACAATAGCAGGGGATGTCAGTACCTCATGCCCACCAATGAATAGTCATCCAAAAGATGCATCTACACAGAAAGATCAAAGTTAATCCACATGGTAGGTAAATGGATTCTTTACTTACAGTACATTGCACCCAAACACTCTAGAGATATGAAAGGCCACGCGATGTGCATCTGTGTAGTGCTACTACTCAGCTTTTTTGCTCCCATCAAATTTAGTGCACAGCAATCAATTATGTCATCACTTTACCTGTACTGGCTAGTTTTGTGTCAACTTGACACAGCTGGAGTTATCACAGAGAAAGGAGCTTCAGTTGAGGAAATGCCTCCATGAGATCCAACTGTAAGGCATTTTCTCAATTAGTGATCAAGGGGGAAAGGCCCCTTGTGGGTGGGATCATCTCTGGGCTGGTCCCACCCACAAGGGTTCTATAAGAGAGCAGGCTGAGCAAGCCAGGGGAAGCAAGCCAGTAAAGAACATCCCTCATGGCCTCTTCACCAGCTCCTGCTTCCTGACCTGTCTGAGTTCCAGTCCTGACTTCTTTTGCTGATGAACAGCAATGTGGAAGAATAAGCTAAATAAATCCTTTCCTCCCCAACTTGCTTCTCGGTCATGATGTTTGTGCAGGAATGGGAACCCTGACTAAGACACTTACTCCTGTTCCCCCTAGCTTTTAATTACACCTTCGTCTTTGTTCTTTCATTTCCTCTTTATGTTTCTTTTCTATTTTTAAAGTCCTTGATGATTTAATACACTGTATACTGAGTTTGGTATTTATGCCCCTCCACTCCCCTCCAGTGCCCCTTCTCATCTCTCTGCACTTTCCTCTGGTGAAGCTTTTCTTTCCAACCAGCCCCTCCTCCTATATGTTCATACTTTGCAACCTACTGAGTTTGTAGTTGATTATATGAGCATGAGTAGGAAATCACTGAGAAAGGGGCAACTTATCAGTGGCTACACCACTGAAAAGAAAGACTCTCCCTGAGCCATTTATTGCTGTCTCAAGTACCTGAGCTCAAGTGATCAGGAATTCTAACTTAAAATTTTTCTTCACTTTTGTATATTGTTAGGGAGTGCTTTCTTCTCTCTTCTTTTCATGTGTGTTATATATTTGTCCAATAATTATTCACATATGTGTGGGTACACATGTATGTACAGGGACATATGTGTCTCTGTGTGTGTTTATGCCTGAGATTAATGTCTAGAATCTCAATTACAACTTCAGTTTATTTTCTGAGATGGGATCTGCCAGTCAAACACAGAGTTTACTGATATACTGCTGTTAATTCTTCATGGAACTAGAAACATCCTATTCCCTTGGGAGCCCAGATGACCCAGAATAGCCAATGAAACCTGAAGCAAAAGGAGCAAGTCTGCAGTCTCCCAATTCACATTTGGGAGGAATGCTCCAAAAGCACGCTAAGGAAAGCATCATGGTGTTTACATACAGATGGCACAGCCCATGAAAACAGAATGGAAAACCCAAAGAGGTACCCATTCCTGTGCTGCCAACTAACCTGACCAAAGTATCAAACTGTATCTCAAAGAAAGACAGCTTCTTCAGAAAGACCATTTTTTATATTATTATTGTATTATTTTTTATTAGATATTTTTCTTTATATACATTTCAAATTTCAAATGCTGTCCCGAAAGTTCCCCATACCCTCCCCCCACCCACTCCCCAACTCACCCACTCCCATTTCTTGACCCTGGCATTCCCCTGTACTGAGGCATATAAAGTTTGCAAGACCAATGGGCCTCTCTTCCCAGTGATGGCCGACTAGGCCATCTTCTGACACATATGCAGCTAGAGACACGAACTCCGGGAGGTACTGGTTAGTTCATACTGATGTTCCACCTATAGGGTTGCAGATCCCTTTAGCTCCTTGGGTACTTTCTCTAACTCCTCCATTGGGGGCCCTGTGATCCATCCAATAGCTGACTGTGAGCATCCACTTCTGTGTTTGCTAGGCCCCGGCATAGTCTCACAAGAGTCAGCTATATCATGGTCCTTTCAGGAAAATCTTGCTGGCATACGCAATGGTGTCAGCGTTTGGAGGCTGATTATGGGATGGATCCCCGGGTATGGCAGTCTCTAGATGGTCCATCCTTTCGTCTCAGGTCCAAACTTTGTCTTGGTAACTCCTTCCATGGGTGTTTTATTCCTAACTCTAAGAAGGGGCAAAGTGTCCACACTTTGGTCTTCGTTCTTCTTGAGTTTCATGTGTTTTGCAAATTGTATCTTATATCTTGGGTATTCTAAGTAGAAAGAGCATTTTCTTAACATAAGTTAGTGCAGTCTCTATAAAATAGTAGAGGTTTCACAAAAGAAGTAAAATAGGCTGATTATGGGATACCATACCCGGGGATCCATCTCATAATCAGCCTCCAAACGCTGACACCATTGTGAATGCCAGCAAGATTTTGCTGAAAGGACCCTGATATAGCTGATTCTTGTGAGGCTATGCCGGGGAAAGGGAACCAGAGCAGAAGAGAAGCAGATGGACATGTCAAAGCACAACGTATAGATGTATGGACATATCATAGTGAATCCTATTTTCTGCATGATGTGTGCTATTGATTACAATTTTCCCCCAGCCAAGTTATTAAAGCAGTGTGTAACACATAATTTTCTAACTTACATAAAAATATAACATAGTTCCATTCTTCTTTTAGTTACAATACACCACATTTTTTTAGTCATTTAAGCAAGTTTCTAGAATATTACCCATATAATTTATTGTAGAATATGGCCAGTCTTTAGAACAAGATTTAAAAGCCAGCTGGCCTTTGACTTATGAAGGCAAAGAGCAAACTAAAACCATAAGCATCTTTTAGGGTTTGACAAAATTAATTTATCTCATAGTAATGAGTAGTCCTTTGGGGTTCTTAGGTCAAACACAACCACATGAAGGAGCCAGTGACTAAGACCCAGGGGTATCCATTCCTCCCAGGTCACTGTAGGACCCTTGTTGTGGGGGATGGACAAGCTGTAGCTTAACAGCAATATAACTCTCAAAAACACTTTCAACTTAAACTTAAATGAACAATGCACTTCACTTTAAGCAAAGAATGGATTTCACTCATTAGAATTTCTATTCCTCACTGACTTCTTTGTTGAAGAAGAATTATCCCTTTGTAGATGTACTCCCGCCTTCTGTTCCCTGCAAGCTAATTGAGGATGTCCTCAGAAAGGAAAGGAATTGTAACCCAGCCAGCTCCTGAAATGGCAAATGTTTGTTTCACTTTTGGGGTCTCCTATCCTAAGCCTTCTCTGCCCAGAGCATCATGGTATGTAGAAAAGAGGATCTTTCTAGGTTTGGACTAGCCCCTCCCTTTATGGCTGCTATGATGAGTTTTCACCTGTCTTTAAGCTTCTCACAGAATTCTATAATCCATGTGACTCTAATAGTCTTTGTTTTATCTTACCATCCTGGATGTGCCCTTCGGATTATATAAAAATATATTTTGTCATGATGTAGTTACACACAGAAACAATTATATGGCATTGCTCCTCACCATTCATTAATTCTTCATTTCATGAAACATCAAAATTAATTCCTCATTCTATAATCAACCCTGGCACTGTGTTTACAGTTATTAACTAACATGGAATTTGAGTTGTCTTTATCCCACAACCACATGTCTATAGCTGGACCATGGGAAATCCTACTTCCGTATTTTCAGCTCTTTTAACTATAAACAACTATACTTTTCATGGTCTATTTTGTGCTCAGTTGTTAACATTCCTTGCTTTGTTGGCATTCCATTGTTTAAAATAACTTACAGGCCAGAGGCTGCAGCACAGGCCAGTGTTGCTATGTGCAAGAAGGCTGAGGGATGAGCTTAATCCAGCGAGAGTCACAGTGCTACTGACTGTGAGATAATGTATACTAAATAAGTTTTCTTTAAACAGAAACAGTACATCGGTATGTAACAATCAACTAACAGAAATGCAGATACCATAGAAACTAAATTCATAAGCTCATTAAGAGCAAATAAATCCAGTAGTGCAGCATTGGGAACAGCTTTATAGAGCAAAGTTACCATGAACAACAAGAACAGATTGAATGTGCATATATCCATATCCGTGCACACGTGCATGTAACCCTTAGTAAATACTAACCACGGGGACTGTGTCATACAGAACTTTAGGATGTGATTCTGCAAGTTTCTTGGTCTTCCTGTCCCAGGAAGCTCCATCCAAAAACAATCCATGAATGTAAACACCTAAATAACAAAGAAAGAAGTTAGCATTCAAAAATGATAGGTGACTGAGCCCAGCATCTGAGATTCCTGTCTGGGGAGAGCAGGCTGACATAGTGCCAGCTGTAGCTTCTCAGGTTCTCTTCCTCTCTACCTCCCCTTCCACAATCCATACAGTAAATTACTGAGTCCTCCTAGATGTAACTAGCAATTCAGATAATAAGAACTGTGGGTAATACCCTTGGAATCACCGACACTAAACAGTAAATAAACTGCCAGTGGCTTCCTCAATTCCCTGTGACATTTAGTTATCAATTTACTTATTTATCTGTGGAGACAAGGTTTCAAGGGAGTCTCACAGGCTGTAAGCGTTCAATACCCCTGTCTCAGATTCCTAAGTGCTAGTGTTTCATGTCTTTCAACACACTGGACACCACTTAGCTCTTAGAAAACAGGGCAAGCCTGACTTGTAAGGCCAGAGAACTGGAAGCAGACACACATTAAAGTATACAAAAAGAGAAAGGTGGAGGTTGTGGGGAAACTCAGATGGTGTCTGTGACCCCTCTCTCCAAGGGTCCCATTGAGAAAGGAATTTCTTTAGGAAAATCCTAACTTTCTCATTTTTGTTCAAGTAATTGATGAAGTAAGATGAAATAAGCATTTTTTTCCTGGCAAAAAAATGTACAAGTATGTTTGTGTGCATATAAAATAAAATTAATAATTTAACAAACATCTGTCCTCAATGATACTACTCCGGGTGGACACACTGAAATTTAGTAAAGTGGTTTGCTTAGCTGAAGGCCACTCAGCTAAGCTCATTACTGAGCAATTTTGATATACCAAGTCATCTATACTAATCATTCGATAAATCCTGTTTCATGTGCTACTCAACCACTCTCAAAATAATGCTGGAGTTTTAGTGCCTGAAAACCTGCTTCCTGAGGTAACACATAGATGCAGACTGGTAAAAAGGAAAACAAAGAAGTCTGTCTAATCTCTATGCTCGATGCATACAATTTCACAGGTTGAGTATGGGCAATTTAACTACTTTAAAAACTTTATGCAATGCTTTCATAACTTAAACATTTTAGCTGGGTCTAAAAATTGTATAGGGTCATCACTTCCACTGGGATGTCAACGGGAATGCTGATTTTTTTTTCCTATGTCAGAAGGACACTGAGCAAAGTTAGGAGGGATAAAGTCCTGAATATGGAAGTAACCATAGTTTCATCAAGACACTTTTCATGAGAATGCATTGTTTTCAAACTCCTTCATGAAGTCTTGAGCATGGTAGGCTGGGAAGGAAACAGTTGTGCATGTGGCCAGAGGGCCTGCTCCTAATGCTACTGTGAGCCCTTGGGGGAGGTGTTTAGCCTCCCTGAGCCCAAGTGTCTGCCTATGTAATAAAGACTGTGGTGCCTGTTACTATGAGGATTAGACATAAAGGGCTGGGCAGTTTCTGTGGCACAGATGTGCAAGAGAACACTACCACACTGGGCTTCAGGCTCTTCTCTAGACTTTCCTGTACTCAAAGCCCTTTAGCTCCCTTCCTGTATACTTTGTTTGGAATAAATATTTACCCTTCTTGACATGTTCGTCAATCCGGCTAGCTATGTTGGATTTCATGAGAACAGGTGCTCAGATAGTTTTCTGTGATAGCAACCTATGTGAAGAAGGGATTTTATGGGTGTACATAATAAAGGGAATAATAAATAAGGTAGCCAAGGGTTGTTAAGCTTGAGATTCAGCAGTGTGCACATTCCAAATGCATTGATAACAGGGACTCTGAGTAAATGGTCAGAGAATGATGCCATCTGCTGTTGGGGAAAGTACAATTAGTTGTAACACGGCATGTGTCCCAGAGTCTCTGCCTCCCTGTGTGTTTATTGTCCTTAAATATGTTTCTGCAGTTAAGTATAGGAATAAAGGTGGTGTGAAATCTTGGGCTAACTTCCATAAACCTGTAGTGAATTTCAGTTCTGTGTGCACTTCCACTACAGCAGTTGAGGTCCAGGTGCTGCTAGAGACTGAGTAGGGAAGGATGAAGTCAGGCAAGATGGACAGTTTTACATCAGTGTTGTCACAGAAAAGAGACAACCAAAGGAAATACGTGACTCACCGTTTAGTGGACTAATGTTGCGAACTTCATACAGGAAGGCAAGATAACAAGCTGGCCCAGCACAGAAGCCTGACAAATGGGGGAGGTTGTAGTGGTGGTGGTGGTGGTGGTGGTGGAGGAGGAGGAGGAGGAGGAGGAGGAGGAGGAGGAGGAGGAGGAAGAGGAAGAGGAGGAAAAAGTCATAGGATTCTGGCTGGCAGCTGGTAGTTTTTTACTGAAATAAATTATAAGTTCTACATATCTAGAGAAACTAACGTAGAGATAACATGTTGGCAGTTCTGGACACAGCCTTCTGGGTCACAGAGGAAGCATCTAACAAGGAGGTCTTCAAAGATATAAAAATGGATGAGTTCACCTAGGGAGAGGATGAATACAGTAAACAGAAATTGTTCAAGGACTTTGTCCTTGGAGACTCCAATAGCTGAAAGAATAAGTCAACAAGCAGCATAAATCTGGAAAATAAGGAAATAAAAAACAACCAAAACCAGGAGACAATGTCCTCAAGACAAAGGGAAGAAACTGTGTCTAGGAAGATAAATACATCTAAATTGCTAAGAAGTTAAGATGAAGGCCAGATGAGATCCATCAACAGGGAAACTGTCACTAACTCTGATGAGAAAGGCTTCTATGGGGTGGTGAGGATGCAAGGTAGAAGGAAAACAGCTGAGAACTCAGGTTGCTTGTAAAGACAGTCTTCTGAGTTATTGTGCAATTAGGAAGCAGGGATAAAGGACAGCAGTGGATATCAAGATGACAGAAAAGTTCATTGATTGCTTCTAAGATGTGAGATGCCAGAGCATGCTGTGTGTGGCTAGGGATTGTCCATTTCTGAGTTCAAAGATTCTGCAAAGAGGAGGTACCATTAAAGTAACAAAGCTGTATAGGAGGAAAGAAAGGTAGTCTGGATTCCCAAGGGGTGAATCAGTGCATAGGCCCCCAGATTTGGTGGTGCTAGCAACTGTCTAGCTCCTACTTTTACAAGGATGAGGTAAGAGAGGAAGACATGAGGTGCCAAGAGCACAGTGGTCATTTAGGCAACTTTCCCAGGGACACAGCTGGATAGTTTCATATCACTAAAGTCTTGAGTTGTGCGACACCCAGTTGATAGTATCCACAATAAGGTAAGGCAATGATCAGACTCTGTTGTGTCTCTCACTTGGGCATAACCTGGTAGAAGAAGCAACAGCCTAAGATGTTGCTTCATCATCTTCAATGCCTACCAGGATGGGCCAGTGATAACTAAGGTAGGAGAGCTGCCTACGACATGGCATATATTAACAGTCAGCGAAAGACAGATGCCATTCATTCAAAGTCATCACTCTTCTGGTAAAGTTTAGCACATTTTAGCTTTTTTGCTTTAAAAAAGAAAAGTAATATTTATTTAAAGTAGTAACCTTGTCTACTGCATTTACAGTTTATTTATGCTGCCTTTGTTAATGTTTATTGCATTTTATTTTTCTTATGTACATGAGCATGTGGGTGCATGCTGAGACATGTGTGGAGGTCAGAGGAGAGCTTGTGGGGATTCAGTTCTCTTTTTCCACCATGAGGATCCTGGGAATAGAAGTTAAGTTCTCAGGCTTGGCAGAAAGTCTCCTTTTTCATGGATTCATCTTGCTGGCTCCCACTAAATTTAAAATAAAACATTGCAGATGCCACAAAGTATTTAAAATACAACCAATCAGGAACCAGAATGTTTCTTTATAACCACCCGCCAAATCCTCAAGCATTTCTAGGGCCTCATTTTGCAGGCAAGAGTGACTGCTGCTTAAGCCTAGAATTATGTTCAGATGCCAGCATCCATGCAAAAAGCTGGGCATGGCTCCTGTGCACACCCAATAACTTTAGCACTGTGGTGGGTGGAGGCAAACAGATCCCTAGAGTTCACTGGAGGTTCAGTGAGAGAACCTGTCTCAAAGAAATTGAGGCAGAGAATGAAATTAGGACACCCATCATCCTCTGGTCTCCAGAGGTATTTTCACACAGATACGTGCTTATACCACAATCTCACATACCCTCCTCCTCTCTCTTTGTCTCTCTGTCTTTGTCTCTCTGTCTGTTTCTCTCTCTCTGTATGTGTTTCCCTGTTTCTCTCTTTCACACACACATTATTAATAGCTGTAAGTATAAGAGTAAAATATATAACAGTACAGGATACAGATATCAAGGATTTGAAAAGGTATGATCTTTAAGGAGATTCTTTCCTCCTGGTTGCCCAAGGTCAACACATGGTTATAGATGATTAGCCTATGTACTACTAATTTGACATATGATAATTCTTTTAACTAACTACACATAATTTCTAATTTACTCAGTTTTGGAGGTTCAGAGAAGTGTACCTTTTATCCAAATTCATCTATGCATGTTGTTCTCTATTTGCTTCATGCTGTGTTTCAGGGTATTATGTACATGATTGCTTTTTGACAGCTAAGAAGATAAGCAAAAGTGCTTAGCTTTTGTTCAGTGAACAGACAGGACCCAGCCCACTCTGCTGCTGCACTTACCATCCTCTGGAGCATTTTTATATTCCTTGTCATCCATCACTTCATAGTCAAACGCAAGAAGATCAATTGGAATTGTGAATTTTCTCGCATAGTTCTGCTGCGCACCAGTCAGGAAAGCTTGTGTGAAGAAGAAGCCAGAAAGCCAGAAGACTGGAGGGGGACCAACCTCATACCATTGCTATAGTGGATCCAGACAAAAATGATATAGCAATAGTTACAAATTTCCAATGCAATATCAATGAAATGTATCTCCAAACATGATTATTACTTTTAAAGCAAACTAGCAAATGAGATTCAAAGAACATCAAGGCACACATCAAGCTTGAAAATAGTATTTGGTTCTGACTCAACATTATCACTGTTACACTAGCTTTGGAATTATAATGCACGAAATACATGAAATATAGATGTCTGTTTTATACACATCCAGTGGTTTCTCCAGAAATCCTACATATCACTGTGAACATACTACAAACTCGTTGTTTGAAAGCAGGTCATGTTAGATCTCTACAAAGTCTTGTCACATGGTAATATTCACACTATTTTTTTTCTAATTAATTAGCCATTACTACCAAGTAGAATATTTTCTTTGAAGTTTTTCTTTCTACTTTACTAAAATACCATGGATTCCAAAATACTATTACAGAAGTTCTATACTATCAAGAACACAAAAAATCAGAGTGGTGAATGCCTATGGCATTTAGAAATTTGATGACCCTTTAATTCTGTATTTATTTTATAGGTTTTGATGATGAGCTGTTGAATAACAAGTGACCAAATAGCAAACTATAGAAGCCTTTCTGAAGAAATGAATTAAAATCCTTTATTCAAGAAAGCTCACAGTTCAACTTTAGTTTCCAAGAGCCATCCTGGTCCTTTAGTATCTGACTCTGGTGGTACATCAGACTGTACTATGAAAAGGGAGTGGCTCATCTTATTCCTACAGGAAATTCCTCAATGTTTTTGTTTTGTTTGTTTAAAGATTATACCTGGCTTGAAATTCATTGTATAGCCCAGATAGTAACATAGGTTGGTCTTTAATTTGACGGTGATCTTCCTGCCTCAGGTGGTAAGATTTCACATATGAGCTACCATGTCAGACTTCCCCATAGATACATTCCATATACACAGTATCTATGTAATTAATTGCTTTTTCTGTATAGTGTCAATTGGCAGATGACCAGGAGCGAGGATTCTACCCACTCAACATACCCAAGGAAAATAACCATTGAGGTAGGTCATTGCTGTTTTGGACTAAGATGGCAGAGCTAGAAGGTTTCTGGGAAGTGAAGAAAGAGTTTCTCTCTTTAGAAGCTTGTCTGGCTTTCTAAGATGCCCTGCTACTGGATTCTATGTAATGCTATTGAGATTCAACATGCTAGAAGTTTCTTTCTCCAAAGGTTGTCATTTACTTGAATGTCAAACTTCACAAAATTACCTACTTAAGATGCAGAATATAGAATATGTTGTCTATATATCTAATTCATATATATATATATATATATATATATATATATATATATATATGTATATGATATGTTATTGAATAGAGGTCATTTGTGCCTTGAATACACAGGACTGTGTAGTGCCATTTCCTGCACACTCAGCATTCTGATGTGGAAAGTGAAGCCAGAGGAAGTTAGTTAGACATCAGTGTGCATGTGGATAAAATCACCTGCAGGAATTTTAGTCTTTCGAGGAAGTCATTCACATAGCTGCCTAGTGGCTTCAGGCTTGGGTAGGATTTGCCCATCCACATTGCTGGGATTTTGACATTCAGGATGCTGCTCACCACTTCCTCCAGCTCTGTAGACATCACAACAAGTCCCTGGAACACAACAGAAAACATGAGAGACGGTGAACATTGTCTTTGTTAACAAAAGGAAGGTTTGTTTGAATTTGTGAGGAAGACATAGAGCTTTTCAAATCTTCCTTAGAAAAATAGTAATGGTTTCTCTAGCCAAAATTTAGTGGAAAATCTTAACCAATACATGGCTACTTAGAAGCTACTGGATCACAGTCTACTTCTCATTCAACTTACCTGCCCATTAAAGGCAAGTTGGTGTAGGTCTTCTAGCCTAGCTTCTTAAAGTCACAGTGACAGATATAAAACTAGAAAGCATATCATGAAGTACTCTAGAAACTCAAAGCAGTCTGAAATTCAACCTGAGTCCAGTTGCCCTTTTTATGCTTTGAATACCCCCTTGTGTGGATGCTGAAGCCCAGAGGCTCTTCAAATTCTTGCCTTAGAAAACTTAACAAGAATTGGAAAGAATCAGTCCATTTTTTTGTTACCAATAAAGTTAATTTTCAAATTAATATTTATTTATTTGTTTGATCTTGAATTTGGACATTTTGTCTGTCATTTTGGTAAAAATAAATAAATAAATAAATTGGACTAACTTGAAGTTTTTAGAGTGAATTCACTGGACTAAACAACCATATTTCACTTGCCTCTATGATGTCTTCCCCATAACCCCCAAAAGAGCAGAGATTCAGGACTCTGCCTGTTTTAAGGCATAAGCCCAGAAAGTCAGAAATGAAGAACGGAGTCATGACCACAGAGCATGGGAGATCAAAAGCAACCCCTAATAGCCAATACAGCGTTTGGGGTTTTGTAGTACTTTAACTCAAACCTCAGGTTTAAATATGCTAAGCAAGTGCTATGCAACTCTATATGTCCTCCACCACTCTAGGTGCTTCTAAAAGTCAGGGAAGATGGCTGTGCTAAAAGAAAAGAAATTTAAAACCTAGTTTACAAGTAAATTCTTTGGGGTCTTCCTCAAGGTTGCATACCCTCAGCCTTGAATGTAACCTGGAAATCCCTACAAATAAATAACAACAACAATAACAACAACAATAATAACAAAACAAAAAGCAAATGCCAACTAGCCCCAAAACGGGGAGAGCATGTGTAGTTGAGGTCATTTGTCACACTGGAAACAAACGCTGATGCTTGGTAGCAGAGACCCTCCCTTCCCTAGGACTCTTTTTCCTTTTCCTTTCCCCAATACTCGAAGCAAGTTTTGATCTTCTAGGCAAGAAGTAGAAAGAGCTACATCAAGGAGATGTAGCTCCAGCCAAGGGCACACTGCAGTGAGACCATCATCAACCGTCATCAGTGCCATCACACTATCCTCTGCACATGTCCTATTCCCAATGGAGAGCTCACAATTACACACTGTATATAAACATGCCGCAGGAGGCTCCCAACAGTGGTCTTCAACTCGGCACTCAGTTTTTAAACACAAAGAGGGTTACAGATATGTATTCCTTGTGTCATTTTGGTAACCTCTCCTGTTAACTCATTGAGATAAACTATTCATGATACAGACCTTAGACCTATTGTGCTTTCCTGACCACCCACTACAAGTAAAGATTTCCTTACCTACATTTTTTTTTTAAAAATACTTCAGATTTGGGGATTTTTGTACATATCTAATAAGATGTTATGGCTAAGGCTCAAGTCTAAACAAAATACTATTTATATTCAATATATGCTTTATATAATAGCTGAGATACTTTTACATAACTTTTTCAGTGTTCCTACATTTTGACTGTAAGGGCTAATATGTAATTTTCCATGTGTAGGGCCACATCTGCCCTAGAACTTGGAAGTTTGGAACACTTCAGATCAGATATTCTCAATCTATAAGAACAGTAACTTAAGAGTCTTGTTCTTTTTCCCATTTTCTTGGTCATTTCTGTTGAATCTTCAAAATAATGACTGTGGCTTTTAGTACTTCTAAAAATTAGATATTTATTTTGTATTTCGCTAAATTCATGTAGTTTTTTGCTTTTCAGATAGATAGGTAGATAGACAGATAGATAGATAGGTAGGTAGGTAGATAGATAGATAGATAGATAGATAGATAGATAGATAGATGTGTTGTTGTTGGTTCATCATGATTTAATGGAAATTATGTTTAATTTTTCCATATTTGTTTTTTAATTTAAGATATAATTTTTCCCTTCTCTTTCCTCTCTCAAAACCCTCCTATACATTCCTCCTCACTCTTTCAAATTCATAGCCTCATTTTTATTATATGCGGTTACAAGTATATCCTTATATTTATATACATATATATTAATAAAAACAGCATGTCTGCATGATGTTACTTGTGTGTGTCATTTTAGGGTGACCATTTGATATTGAATAACCAATTGATGGGCTCTTTGCATTTAAATTTTCACTATTTTTTTTCTCTAGGCAGTATGTTGCATTGAACTTATAAATATATGGAAATTGCACATTAGCTTTTTGTTATTCGTTTCTAAGTTAATTACAATATGATCACAGAATGTACCCCGATAATACCTTTTTTTCTCTCTCATAGAGCTATGCCATTTTTCCATGGTAAATGCTTCCAGATCCTCCATATGGATTTGGATAATATACGGCACTCTCATCAGTCTCAGTGTTCAGAACACCACTGTGTCATTTTATAAATGGGTTGTTCAGTTCTCTCATGCCCCATCCTTTCCCTTCCTGCTGCCTCTTCTCCTCTTCAGCCCTAGGTTTTAAATTTTTTTCTTCTGGCACTGAATGTGTAAGGCATCCTTTTCCTTGTTTAGGAGAAATAATTTACTTATTTTTAATCTATCTCATTTAATGATTTCAAATCAAACCTAAGAAAAGTAGTATGATTTTTCCTTGAGTATACTGTTAACTGCATTCTGTAATTCAGACAAAAAAAAAAATCTTTCATTTAATACTCAGCCCTTGAAAATACTATAATATGACATCTCATTTTTAAAAAGGGATGGGATTCTTAAAAGAGAGTCACTAAAGTGAGAGAACGCTGAGAACTGTTGCTGAGGAGAGAACCCTGAACACAGGTGGAAATTTGATCGTGCTGCGACCTGGACCTAAAAATCACATTGTGGGGGCCACTGACAGTGCTGGGACTTTGCCTGCTCATTCTTTACAATGGTAAATGAGGTAATTATACTGCACTTTGTAAAATCACATATTTGTTGTTTAGGAAGTGTGTCATGAGTTAAGAGAAAAGCGATAGAATGCAAGCAAGTTAATTTCAAATCATTTATTAAGTATTTATATGTACAGGTCTATGAAAGAGAAAAGGGAGAGAGCCAACATAAGGAGGGCGTGGGAGAGGGAGACTGTGTCAACTTCAGGCAAATACAACCTTACCGAGCATAATACCAAGTGAGTAATGACATACATAGTTATTCAGCGTTATTTACTAGTGTATCCTGGCACCTGTCGCTGTCAGCAGCTCTGTCTGTCTTCCTCATTCAGTGGACATCTCCCTGTGCATATTATAACACTATTGGATATTACTTGATTTCCATGGTTTGCTATTAAAATAATGCAGGGTTTGGCACTCCTGTGCTGTGCCCGCTCGCTCAGTGCATGTATAAATACACATCAGGATGAAGGAGAGTTCACTTTTTTTTTCTTTTTTTTTATTAGATATTTGCTTTTTTTTAATTAATATTTTTTATTACATATTTTCCTCAATTACATTTCCAATGCTATCCCAAAAGTCGCCTATACCCTCCGACCCACTTCCCTACCCACTCATTCTCATTTTTTTTTTTTTTTTTGGCCCTGTACTGGGGCAAATACAGTTTGCCTGTCCAATGGACCTCTCTTTCCAGTGATGGCCGACTAGGCCATCTTTTGATACATATGCAGCTAGAGCTCTGGGGTACTGGTTAGTTCATAATGTTGTTCCACCTATAGGGTTGCAGATCCCTTTAGCTCCTTGGGTACTTTCTCTAGCTCCTGCATTGGGAGCCCTGTGATCCATCCAATAGCTGACTGTGAGCATCCACTTCTGTGTTTGCTAGGCCCCGGTATAGTCTCACAAGAGACAGCTACATCTGGGTCCTTTCGATAAAATCTTGCTAGTGTATGCAATGGTGTCAGCGTTTGGAAGCTGATTATGGGGTGGATCTCTGGATATGGCAGTCTCTAGATGGTCCATCCTTTTGTCTCAGCTCCAAACTTTGTCTCTGTAACTCCTTCCATGGGTGTTTTGTTCCCAATTCTAAGGAGGGGCATAGTGTCCACACTTCAGTCTTCATTCTTCTTGAGTTTCATGTGTTTAGCAAATTGTATCTTATATCTTGGGTATCCTAGGTTCTGGGCTAATATCCACTTATCAGTGAGTACATATTGTGTGAGTTCCTTTGTGAATGTGTTACCTCACTCAGGATGATGCCCTCCAGGTCCATCCATTTGGCTAGGAATTTCATAAATTCATTCTTTTTAATAGCTGAGTAGTACTCCATTGTGTAAATGTACCACATTTTCTGCATCCATTCCTCTGTTGAGGGGCATCTGGGTTCTTTCCAGCTTCTGGATATTATAAATAAGGCTGCTATGAACATAGTGGAGCATGTGTCCTTCTTACCGGTTGGGACATCTTCTGGATATATGCCCAGGAGAGGTATTGCTGGATCCTCCGGTAGTACTATGTCCAATTTTCTGAGGAACCGCCAGACTGATTTCCAGAGTGGTTGTACAAGCCTGCAATCCCACCAACAATGGAGGAGTGTTCCTCTTTCTCCACATCCTCGCCAGCATCTGCTGTCACCTGAATTTTTGATCTTAGCCATTCTGACTGGTGTGAGGTGGAATCTCAGGGTTGTTTTGATTTGCATTTCCCTGATGATTAAGGATGTTGAACATTTTTTCAGGTGCTTTTTTGCCATTCGGTATTCCTCAAGCTGTGCCTCAGAGAGGCTGTACCAGTTTATATTTCAGAGATGTGAGAATTCTGATGACTGACGTTCTATTAACAGTGAGCATGAATAGTGTTCACAGACTACGCATCGTTTGCTGGTGTACCTCAAGCAAAATATAGTCCTCTTCTACGTGTTTAATTTTTGTTAGTTTTTTTTTTACAATTTTAATTTTTTTGAAAAAAGTTATATGTGTGTGTGTGTTTCTGTATGTGTTTGCCTTCTATGAGGAAGTATCAGTGATTTATAAGTTCAGCATTATCCTTTTCTGACAACAATCTTAAAGAAAACATATACATAGTATCAACTTTGATGTATAACTTTACCCAATTATATTGGTTGGAATATTTCGCCAAGACAAAGAGGTAAAAGTGTAAAATGTGGCTACATTGCTACCTCAGACAGAGAGGCCATTGTAAGTTAGCATTACAATTTGAATCATTTTACCACATTAAGGAAATCTTTAGAGAAAGGTTAGAGATGCCTCCAAGAAAGGAAACTGCTGCACATTTGCAGCAGAAGGGGGATGGAGTGAACAGAGGAGATGATTTCAAAATAGCCTATGCTTATCAGGGCTACCAAAGTACCTGAGGTCATCTGTGAATTTTATTTCTGACTACAATATTACAGACTGGAAGTTATACCCACCCTGACTTCCCCCTTGGACTCTAATGCATGCAATTAATAGCAATCTCTCCATTGACTCTAGGAAACACTTCAAAGGTAACCTGATTGTATTTCTTTTTTTTTTTTTTTTTTTTTTTTTTTTTTTTTTTTTTTAAGATTTATTTATTCATTATATGTAAGTACACTGTAGCTGTCTGAAGACACTCCAGAAGAGGGCGTCAGATCTCGTTACGGATGGTTGTGAGCCACCATGTGGTTGCTGGGATTTGAACTCCGGACCTTCGGAAAAGCAGTCGGGTGCTCTTACCCACTGAGCCATCTCACCAGCCCCCCTGATTGTATTTCTTAACTTTCTCCCTCAAACAGCCCCGTTCCTAGACCTTCTACTTGCTCAGGCTAAACTTGGGGGTTGTCTCTGGATCCTCTCTTGCTCATGCCTACATCAATTTTCAGTTGTCTTAATGGCATATAGACAGCCATTACTCTTCCCCTCAGTGCTCCTGCCACGCTCAGCTGGGACACCTCACCTATGTTCTCTATCGTTCTGCTTCCTTACAATCCTCCCTGGCCACAGTAGGAGCGAGTTTCAAATATGTGAGATATCACTATTGCCTGAAAACTCCCAATGCCTTTGTATTTTAAAATAAAATTCAAGATTCTAACCATGGCTGACAAGGCCAGTATGCACCTGGTCTCACACACACACACACACACACACACACACACACACACACACACACACACCACACACACACACACACACACACACACCGTTTCTAGCCCCATCAGCCTTGGTGCATCTGGTCCAAGCCATATTGGTACTGCTGTTGGCTTTTACCATTGTGCAGTCATCTCCCTAATGATCTTCTCTTAACAGTCCCAAGCTTCTTCTTTGGTATCCTTTAGGCCTCTGTCCTTGGAAGTGTCTGCCGCGGCCTGCTCCACACTCACTGCTGTACTCACTATCCTGTCATCTTTTCTAAGGAACTTACCACTTAGAAATTATATCCAGGCCTAGAGAGAGATGGCTGGTGGTTACGAGTGCTTACTGCTGTGGCAAAGGACAGGAGTTTAGACTCCCACATCCACACAGGGTGGCTCATAAACATCTGTAACTTCAACTTTGAAAAATCCTATACCCACTGCGGGCCTTCATGGGCATCTTGAATACACACACACACACACACACACACACAAACACACACACACACACATAAGCACATCAGCACACAAGCACACATGCACATGAGCACACACATGCGAGTACATTCACACAAACACATATACAAACAAATGCAAATAAAATAAATCTTTGACTGTCCTGTATATATTTGTTTAATGTTTTGCTTATCTACATGGCTAACATGTAAGCTTGTTCTCTTTAAGGCACAATGTCTCCTTAGCATGCACTCTTCCCAGTACACAGTGTTGTCTAGCATACCCTCTGTACTTATATATCTCTTTATTAACTGTTATCCTCAGAATCCTGTAAGCTAATAAAGTTCAGGGACTTGTTTTCTATACTTTGGATCAAGAATAGTACTTGTCAGTATTTGCTAAATTGATGAAAGTGCACAGTTTAACTTAGAGATTTTTTTTTTACTCAGTTCACCTTACCTTGATTGCTTTTTGAATATTAATGCATGATTCTCTTATGGTTATCAGCAACTTATTGAAACGTCCCATCTCTTGGACAAGGACAGTGTTCATGCTCTGAGTGTAGGTTGTTGGGTATCTCCGCATGGCAGCCTCAATATCAAAGTTGTTTGGAAGTTTACTCAGGATATCTCCAGCAACCTCATTTACTACTTCATCTGATGACTTTGTTCCAGAACCTGATGACTGAGACTGAAGAATTCAAACAATTACAAACATCTTCATAAAAGTCAAAGGGTAGCTTAGAGGGAAAAACTGTTGGGTAAATCTAAGAACTAATCTATCTGTTAGATTGATAGTAATTCTTCACACAAAAGGATTGTAAGAGCCTCGGGGAACGGAGTTTTGAGAGATGATTGTGAGACAGGAGGAGGGAGAACATGGAATGTATCCAGAGAAGCAGGACCTTAGGGAACATTTGTACATCCCAATGCCTGGTGCCCTCGCCTGAGCAGCTGGGCAATGACAAACATCAACACCCACAAGGAGGGAATGTGGGTGTGTCTTGAGAAAGCTTGCCACAAAATCTATTTGCCAATAATTGATGCACACCCGTTGCCAGGAGCAGAGATGCAGCATTGTCCTTGAGCAAAGAAAATAAGCTCACTCCCTCAAGGTGGCTAGGAGTTACAGGGAGAAGGAGGGCATTAGTGACACCCCTCAGAAGCCAGGAAGGAGCATCTGATGTAATTTGTGTTTCACATACTTATAGTGACATCTCATAAATGCATTTATATTTTCTGGAATGACTTTTTTAAACAAGTCAAAGAACAAATACACTCAGGAGGGTGGGGGGGAGGTGTACCTCCTGGGGGAGAATAAGCACTATTGGAATATAGTTGATTAGCTCACATTTTTCCAGTCCAAGAAAACTGACTTCAGTCTCCTTCCTGTTTTACATTTCTTGGTATCTTTATGATTAATATTAAACATTCTATTCTGTGAACATTATCATTTTAACTTAAATTTCTACCTACCTGTCACGAACCACTAGAGGAGTTTTTAAAATTTGACAATAAAGTAATTAAATGCTAGAAAGTTTTAAATGCCTCCTAGTAAAAAGAAGAAGGAGGAGGAGAAGGGGGAAGAGGAGAAGAAGAAAAGGAAGAAGAAGAAGGAGGAGGAGGAGGAGGAGGAGGAGGAGGAGGAGGAGGAGGAGGAGAAGGAGGAGAAGGAGAAGAAGAAGAAGAAGAAGAAGAAGAAGAAGAAGAAGAAGAAGAAGAAGAAGAAGAAGAAGAAGAACTAATGCCATAAAATAATTATTTCTCACAGCCCTATGGTACTTAGTTTACAATTAATATTTAAAACAAATAATAGAAGGAGAAAAAAGATACTGAGTGTTGGTCCCAGACTAAATAAAATATCTATTTCTTTTTATTGTGTTTACAAATAATTTGCATAAATGCAATAGGAATCATTCTCTCTATCATTTTCTATTAAGAGCTGTACCTTCTCACTAAAACACAGGAAACACAAAACCACACACACACACAGATACACACACACACACACAGATACACACACACACACACACACACACACACACACACATGAGACAAGCTAACCAACCAAAAATGTTAGAAAAATATTTCATCTCAGTTGTCCTTCTTACCTCACCTGCCACACCTCCCCACTCCCTAGGGCCTCAAGTCTCTGGAGAGTTAGGTGAGTATTCTCCCACTGTGGCCAGACCAGGCAGTTCTCTGCTGTCTATGTATGCTGCCTGATTGGTGGGGCTCAGTGTCTGACAGCCTTCAGGGGTCCAGGTTAGTTGAGACTGCTGGTGTTCCTATGGGGCCAGACTCTTTCTCAGCTTCTTCCAGCCTTTCCCCAATTCAACTACAGAGGTCCCAGGCTTCAGTCCAATGTTTGGGTGTATAATTTCCCTTCTTAAGATAAGGTGCGACCATTAAGCATAAGCAAAAGATTACTGATAAAAATTACACTCTTGGCTCTGCTATCTGCCTCTTCTGTTTTTCTCCGAGACGTGTTTTGACTAAGAATATTAGTATAAAAATTTTGTCATCATTAGTTCACGGAGCTCTGCTGTTTTGGTCTCTGCCTTTGAGTTGTGATTCAAGAGGCACTGACTACCCAATTCTGAGAGTCACACTTGCCAATCTGAGTCCAAGGATTATGAAACAGGTGGTTACATCACATACCCGTGCATTCCAGCTTATTGGTTTGGTTCTGAGTCATTTTCTGTTGGAATGAGCCCACTGTTTCATGGGTTCTGCAATGTGGCACACACCACTGAGTTTAAATAAAGACAAAGACAATGAAGTAAGCCTGCTGTCAGGCTATCACACAGGACAAGTAGCCAATACTCCTCAGGACTGACTTCTTCATGTTTGTCCATGTCCCCTGTGCGTACTCTGACAATAACAGGGTTTCATGTCATCGGTGTGTGAAATGAACATTAAAATAGGCTTTGATGGGCATACAAACAGAAGCTAGACATACAGGCTTTGTAGACATACACATTTATAACACACCACATATCCTCCTGACTCTTATCCTTCTCAGCATCTTAGGTCTGACCCATCCACAGAATCTAGAAGAAGAGTGCAGGACAGCAGCTCAGAATGCAGGTTCCAAACTGGTGAAGGTCACATGGCTTGGTTTGAGTGTAGACTTGAAACTGGACTCCCCAACTTTGGTCAAGCTACTTAATCCTCTTGCGCCTCAGTTTCTTATTTTTAACCAGGAATTTTTTCAAGGCCCCTCATTCCTTGGGTTGCTCTATTACACAAAGACAGATCTCTATGTCATGCTATTGAGGGGCCAGCACTGTGGCAACATGAACCATTACTGCTTCACCTGCGTCTTCCAGACTGAACAGTTAGGTGTCCTTAGTTTATTTAACCTCCATGGGAACTCGTGGCATCTAGATTAATTTGCTTCCAAAACATTAAAAAAAAAAAAGTAAAGTTACCCTCTAAACAGAGAGAGAGGATTAACAACTGTTTAACTCACCAACTGCTGCCCACATTTAAGATTTTACACTTCTGGGCATTTTTGGTCCATCAGCAGGGCTCTGTGCCTTCCTGTGCCTTCTACTCATAAACCCTTTCTTTTAAAGCATTTTGTAATATTGCTATCTTATTCTTAAATGTTACAAAATCTAGTGAAAAGGGAACTTTTTATGCAAAGTAGGTAAAATGTCCTTGGACAATAAATAAAGACAAATCATAAAACAAGAAACTGCTGTTAAGTCAGCAGGAGCCGAGAAAATAAAACAGGTAAAGTTCTGCACAGATCCTCCCCAGACTGCTTCTCAGGTATCTTTAAAATGATGGTTTCGGGCTAGAGAGATGGCTCAGCAGTTAAGACCATTGACTGCTCTTCCAGAGGTGCTGAGTTCAATTCTCAGCAACCACATGGTGGCTCACAACCATGTCTAATGGGATCCAATTAAAGAGAGTGACAGTGTACTCCCATACATAAAATAAATAAATCTTTTTTTTTAAAAAAGATGGTTTCCACCTAAAAGAAAGGAAAGAAAGAACATATGCTATTTTGTGGGCAAGGCTTAGGCATGAAAGCAAAACAAAATGGAATCCCAAGAAGCAAGAGACTCAAAGAGATGCCTTCGTTCCAAAACAAGACTGATGAAAAGAAAATGGCCGATGCCCACATTCTCTGTGCTGAGTCTGTAATTAAGGGATTATGTGGATTTTCTTCCTTTTGCTTTGTGAGCTTCTTCACTCTGGCAGTTTTGAAGAAGCCTCTGCTGTATGGTGGGGCAGACACATCTATGCTGCCTTGGCTCAGGAGCCACACAAGCCTCACACAATACATACCTGGGTAAGGAGAATGTTATCAAACAGCAGCTGCGTCTCCGACTGGTCCTTAGTGATGTCGGCATTGGCATTCATCCCAAAGACTTCTGGTGCTGGGATCAGTGGCAAAGTCTTTGTGTAGTCGATGTAGCTTTTGTGCTGCAAAGATGAGTGGAAGAAGTTGGGAGGTTAGACACATCTGTGAGGTCGAGCTTGGTTTGGATACAATGATTTTCAGTCCTCAGTGGTGAGCCTATGAGACTGAAAACTGCATGCTTTCCCTTCCTTTCAGCAGAGACAATGATTAAACAACCATGGGTAAATTTAGAGAGGAAAGTTTAATGTGTAATTATTATATATAATATTTTTAACAAGAAAGAGATGTCTAGGAATATAGGTAATATGGAGGAAGATGACAGCGGGAGATAGAAACTGATCATCAGGTGGACAGGGATGAAGTCTGTTCTGAGGACTTCTTTGCTGAAGCCAGAACTCCAGAATAGAGGTCTGCCTCCATTTCCTTGTGCTTAGAACTGAGCAGCTCTGCCTAGAGTTGACTACACCCCCAGAAAGTACCTAGAGGCTGTGTGGGAGCTGACTAAACCCCCAGGAAGCACCAGGAATCAACAGCTCACTTCCTTTCCTAAGCCTAAACTCCCTATCTACATAAGTCCTTTAAGTACTTAAAGGGATTCCATTTTGTTTTGCTTGCAAGCCTAAGCCTTGCCTCTAAAACAGCAAATGTCTTCTTTCTTTCCTTTCTCTTAGGTGGGAACCATCATTTTAAAGATACCTGAGAAGCAGTCTGGGGAGGATCTGTGCAGAACTTTACCTGTTTTATTTTCTATGTTCCTGCTGATTTAACAGCATTTGTTTATTTTATGATTCATCTTTATTTATATCCAAGGACATTTTACCTAGTTTGCATAAGTCCCCAGCTAAAAGCTCATTGGTCTGTATTCCCTGGGCCTCTACACTGCTCCATCCTTTGTCTCCTCCCCATCTCTCCTCTCTCACCATCTACAATCTCTCCGAAGCCCCCATCTATAAGGCTATATAAAACAAAAACAAAAACAAAAACAACAAAAACCTCTCTAAAACGCCCCCTGTAGGCCGTGTGTGGATTTCATTTTCCAAATTTGAAAGCCAAGACCTGGAAAATCACTGACTCAGAGCAGTTTTGGTGGCTGCCAGTTCTCCAGGGCACTGGTCCCCCATGAAAAGCTTACTGAGAGCTCAGAAAGGTTCTATCACTCTCCAAGCTCTCCAAGACACCCCGACATTTCTGTATTGCTGGACAAATTTTGTATTACATGTTTTTTTTTTTTTTTTTTTTTTTTTTTTTTGTGCATGTGCTGAGGTGTGTGAGTGTGTGTTTTTAAGGTTTTTGTTTTTATTTTTTGTTAGAGTGGTAGGGTTTCTTTTTGTTGTTGATGCTTGGGTTTTTGTTTGTTTTTTGTTTCTTTTTTTTTTTTTTTTTTGGTGTTTTATATTTGTTTTGTTTTTTAAGACAGGTTTTCTCTGTGTAGCCCTGATGTCCTGAAACTCACTCTCTAGACCTGGCTGGCTTCAAACTCAGAGATCTGCCTGCCTCTGCCTCCACAGTGCTGGGACTAAATGTGTGCACCTTGTACTCTTTAATTCTTGCTTTAGCCTCCTCAGTGCTAAGAACCTAGGTGTACCTTCTACACTTATCTTCCTGATGACTATTCTAAGTTTATCATAACTAAAATAATCTTTTCTGTTTATTCCAGTTTACTCTCATCATGGAAAATAGACCTAAATTTAGAAATAAAGGTTATCTAAAGTTTTTTATCCTGAGACACCAATCATTAATATATATTTGTATGAACATGTATCAAAATTTATATTTACTGAATCTGAAAAGATGGTCCAATAGTTAAGAGCATGTGTTGCTTTTGCAGAGGACCAGGGTTCAGTTTCCAGGACCCAGTTCCAGGGGACCCAATGTACTCTTCTGGCCACTTCTTGTATTGCACACACATGAAGACGTACATATATAAGCAAAACACTCATACACATAAAAATGAATAAATCTTAAAGAACTTACTCTTAAAAAACGTTTTCACTGATTCTTATATAATCACACACTAATAATTTTATGATGTAAAAAAATAATAATTTTATGATGTAGGTCATGTCACATACATGTCCCTTCACTTTTTTGTTTGTTTTTTAACATCCAACAACTCATTATTGGTCTTGTTACCCCAGCATCAACCCTAGATGATGGGTTTGGGTTATCAAGTCATTTTGCATGGAGCTTGTGCATGTGGTCTCATGTTCATCCTTAACACGTGTTATTTGACCCTGGAAATCAAATGGGAAATGACTGGAGCACAATGGAAAGCCTTTGAAAGCAACTATGTGTATTATTCTGAAGGCAGTACGTGGGGCTGGAAGGAAAAGCAAAAGAGAACAGGCCTTGGGCCACACTACTTCTCTGCCATCTGCTTTGGCTGCCTTTGTCAGGCCCATCAACCTTAGTGGATCTGCCTCCTTGTTTGTAAAGAATGATACAATGTTAATTTGATGCTGCTGTGAGATTACTTAGGACTAACTAAAAATAACTGTGATATGAATGTTAATTATTACTTCCAACATTTTATGATCCCTATTGTGTGCATACTCATTTTAATTGTGACAAGGTATTTTTATGCAAACACCAAGCTCACAGTGATAACATCTCAGGTCACCAAGAAAATTATCTCCCATCACAGTGAGTAGGAAACTCTAACCCCCTTTGTTCTCTGATTCTCTGTGTGTGGTTTGTTCATCTACAGCTTAGAAAAGCATGGGAAATCACCATTAAAAACCATGTTGTCAGTTCCTAGGAGTGTCATGTTTTTCTGCTCTTAAAGGGGACTTTACTTACATCACCAGAGGGAGGAATGAAATAGATGCCACTAGAGTCAAATTTGTATTGTGGATTTTCAACTAATTCTGTGCAGAAGAATTTGTTGAGAATGCTACGCAGTGTGCGCCGGTCCCAGTCATCAGTCACCCGGCCTCCGTAATTACATTCCCCAGTCATGTAGCGGAGAGCATCGTAAGGAAGTTCCTAAAATTGAGAACTGCAGTGAGATACTAGTAGCACAGGGCATGGAAGAGTGTCCCCATTTGGCTACCACCGTTAAACTAAACATCTTCCTCAAAGTTGGCAACTACATGACCTCCTTTTATATACCTTCCTGCTAATTATTGCTGATGTCCCTATGATCTTTCTCTTATTTTATTTTGTTTCCTCTCAGCCAATGCTCAGACCAAAACTCCTGTTATTCTGCTGTGACTTGTTTAATGATCAACCATATAATTTGAATTTGTAACATTTTAAAACTACTATTAAGGGTCTTAGTTGTGCATATTTCATTAACATTTGTTCTAACATAAGTCAAGATTTCCCTTCTCTATTCTCTGTTTAATATCTAAATCATCTCACTCCTTTCTCTTCCAGAGGTATTACACCTCTGCCTTGTTCCCTACTGAGGTTCAATTCTTAGAGTTGCTTGCCTGGTCTCCTAGATTACTTTTCTGTGGCTGCAATTCGGTGCCTAAAATCAGAAGAGTTGTAGCAGAACCTTAAGCCAATGCTGGGAGCAGATTTGCTACTGTCTACCTGGGAGGATGCTACAGGCACTCAGGCTTTTGGTGACTCCAGGCGTTTGTTGCCTCATGACAGTGTAATTTCATCACACTTTGTACTTATCAGAGCTGTTTTCCAAATGTGTGTGTGTGTGTTGGCCTGCAGATCAGGATGTAGCTCTCAGCTTCTGTTCCAGCTCCATCCATGCTCTCTATCATGATGACAACGGACTAAGCCTCTGAAACTGTATGCAAGCCCCCAATTAAATGTTTTCTTATATAAGAATTGCCCTGGTCATTGTGTCTTTCTATAGCAATGGAACACTGACTAAGGGAACATTCCTTTTCATGGTGACCAAGTGCCTCTTAATGCCTACTTTACTGAGAGTATTTTTATCACTAATAAATATGGGATTTTGTCAATTTTTTTTTCTGTAACTACTGATAGGATCTTGTGTTTTAAATTCTCTGTAGCCTATTGATACAAAGAATTTAATTTTTTAAGTAATAAACCAAACTTGCATACTTGAATGTATTTTTATTAACTCATCATAGATTATATTGTAAGGTAAAATATATTCTCCAGATGTCCAAATTGCTAACTATCAATATTCCTCACTGGTTCTGTATAATTATCTTAGCTCAGATACCTCCCCCTCTGGCATCTATTTTGTCTTTATTATTAGTTCCTTTCCTTCCTGGAGGTCTGACTACAAGGAAACAATGAGTCCCACTTGTGACTCATTTGAATGTTTCTGCCACTTGACCTCTCCATCTTTATTGGTTTCTTGTTTGCTTTTATGGACATAGAAGCCTAAGTTGCAAGTTTGATAGTCCAGTGATAGATTTAATTAACGATATCCAGCTGAATTTGAATAAGATTCTGCCAAAATTTAGACAACTTGCTTTCCGGGGTGGGAAGAGGTAGAGCTCCCTACTCTCCTGGGCACTTGCAGTGATTTACAGAACAGTTTTTCCAAGTTTCAAACTTGTTTGTACCCAGTTAGCAAAGAGTAAAGAGGACATGTAATCATGCTCAATGTGTGATGTTCCCGAGACAATGGGAAGGCAAGACAGAGAAAGAGGGAGAGTAAGGGGGAATTCCAGTAGAATGGAGAAGAGGGGAAAGGCTGGGAGGGAGGGAAGAAAGGGGAAGAGGTACTGTGAAAAGTAACCTAGAGGTTGAGGTGGAACATCTCAAGTTCAAGGCCTACCTGACCTACAGAGTAAATTCAAGGCTAGCCTGGGTAAGGAAATCAAATGGTGCCTCATGGGAAAAGAAAAGGAAAACCAAACCAAAACAAAAAAACCATTGGGGTGGTGATGCATGCCCTCAATTCCAGTATTCTGAGGCAGAAGAATTTCTGTGAGTTCCAGGCCAGCCAGGGGTATAGAGAGAGACCCTATCTCAAAACGGAAACCAAGCAATACAAGCCCCAGAGAGAATCAGTCTCAGAATGAAGAGAGCACGGGTGACATTGGGCTCTCGGGCCTCCTTCCAGGATCTAGTTGTCTTTTTAAATAGTTTTAGATAGTTTGTTTCCAGGCTCAAAATCAAAGATTCCACTTCTCAAAAAATGAATTCATGCTCCATAAGAGAAAAATGGTAATCTTTATGCCCTCCCCACTTCCTAACCCAGCTGATTTATACTATTTTCATGATAAATATAACATCATTACTGTTTAAACATCCACAGGTGGCTATGTGCCAAAATACATGATAAAACACAGGTTCCTAAGAGACAAACTGACATCCTAACTAGCTCCTAAAGCAATTATAATTTCCTGTTATAATAATGTACTATTTAATAGGCTATTGGGAACTGCCTTGCAATTTATTCCATAAGAACAGAATTAAGTCATAAGTCCCTGCTCACTGCACCAATACTTAGAACATGATAAAGAGCATAACAGGTGAGGCCCTTGCTGTGATGTCTGTAGTACCTCATACTGGTCCAGGAACATGTGGAGTTGCTGCACACTGATTCTTAGATCTGTCTCATTGAATTCGTAAGGAATATTCCACCCTAGGGGTCCGAATTTTCGTCTCTCTTGTACCAAAGCATGAAAGAAACAGAGGCCATAAAGCAATTTCTTGAATTCCTCCTGTAATGAGAAGAAATTGTCCCATGACATTATTTTTCTGTGAACATTGCATCAAACTTGCAATGTTTTTGAATTAGTATAGTTATATTCCTTTGCTTTTAAATGATATGAGGCTCTTTTCGCTGCTTCCTACTCCCCCCCCCCCAAAAAAAACCTCACCTAATACACAAGTATTTTTCCACAGGTGTTTCGGGCAAAAATCTGGTCAATCACCCTCAAGTCCAATTAGACCACATGGCTGTGTATATACTAAGTTTGTAGGAAACAGAGCAAGTCCATCTAATTTAAATTTTATAGGAATTTTATTTGGGGGGAGGCGGGAATTCTAACTGAAGCAACGCAACACAAGAATTATGAGCTCTATGTATAGTCCCAGACTACTGTGGAGGAATTTCAAAGGAGGTAATATGACCTAAATTGGCAGGTCCCTAACTTCGAGAATACAGAATGCTAACAGCAGAGCTTGAGGTAGGACTGCAGAATGACTTCTTCAGGCATCAAAACTGCTGTGCTACAAGTCAGTTTGCTCCCCTCCTCCCTGGTGAAGGGCATGGGAGGCAGTCATCCTCCATAGGAAGAGATCAATGGGCCATCAGAGTTGACACTCATAACATCTGGAAACTGTGGAAAATTGCAAAACTCAGATGTGAAAAAGGAGCAGAGGTTAGAAGATCAGAGGGAAAGACCAGGTACTCAGCCAAGCAGTGGGCCATCCTAGTGGGAATCCAGAGGAGGAAGGGATGCTGGTAAAGACAACGTGTACCATTGATTGAGGAAGCCTCCCAGTCAGAGCCAGTCTGAAGGGTGCACTGGAGAGCCTGGAACAGACTAGATCAGAAGTGCGGTGGGTAGGGGGCGAGGGGGAGTATTACCTCAAACCAATGCCCAGATCAAAAAATTCCCAGCTAAGATCAGAAATATCTGCCCCTTCCTGTTTCAAAACCACTCTGAAGTGAATGGTACCAACAGCTGCGAGCTGTGTCACAGGTCATGAGAAGGAGGATGGCAGCTCATTCTCTTCCCCTGATAGGCTGCCACCCACCAGCCAGGGACACTGGTGAGAGTGTGGAGAATCCAAAGCCTGCATTTGTAATAACAGCGACGTAGTAATTAACATATTGTGTCATACCTCCCAATTTCTGACTCAATCTCTTCTTGCAACTGGAAGTAACTATAGGATACTTTATTATTTAACAAAACCCAGAAACATCACAGAAAGGACTAAATTTTATTTCACAGCATAAGGTCCCTTCACAGAATAAAATTGAAAAGGAAAATAGAAAACAGGGAGATATAAAATCAACCAAAAAAGAAATGAGAAAGAATAAAACAGATCTGATAAAAGAGAGGTACAGACTAAAAGAGAGATAAATGACTAAAGACATTGACTAAACATGCCAGTATTACTCTGAATTATTTTGCATATATTGAATCATTGATTAAGTCAATAATTAATTGTTGGAATCCAGATGTCTTAATGTAAAAGAAAAGACAAACATGAAGTGAAGACAGACAAGAATGAATGTGGAAGATGCTGTGAAACTGAAAATTCTGGCATGTAGTCTTCATGTCTAGAGTGCCTGTAGGATATGCACGTATATTTGCATGTTTGCATGCCTATAGATTTTCTTTCTTTAACTTTTGTTGTTTTTTTGCTTTTCATAGGTTCTCTCCATTTAGCTCTGTCTGTCCTAGAACTCAATACACAAACCAGGTTGACCTCAAACTCACAAAGATCTGCATGCTGTAATCCCTTTACACAGTGCTGGGATTCAAGGTGTGCACCACTATTCCTGGCTGTGTCTATATTTATGTACCGAGGAAGTCATCTAATATCCATTTAGTTCTCCAATACCATTAACCACTCAGAAAAAGCAGAGTTCTGTGACAGAATCATGAAGATTCCATGATGAGTCTGGAATATCTTACATTAGAAAGTGAGAGCTGCTAACAACATAGAATTCCTAAAGCTGAAATACACACAGAAAACAGGTTAATGGAGATCTTTTGACTAAATTGGAATAATGTGAGTATAAAATTTTTGATCAATCAATTGCAAATCACTGAAGGGAGGAGGGGAATCAGTAAACCCTATGTCCATAACCATATCAGAAGGAATCACTGCTTAGAGGAGTAAGTGCCAAGTGTTGAAGGTTCCAAGTGCTGCAACTGGGGAATAACCACTTAAGGACCAACTCAATGAGGTGAGAATGCTCAATAGATACTAAATATGAATGGAAGGTGGAACACCCCTCCTCCCCAACATGAAAGAGAAAAACCAGTTATTAAGCAGTGGAGAAATTAATCAGTGTCTCTTTAGTTAATCAAAATTAGTTTCATCCACTGAGACACAGCATCACCTACCTAAAAATTTGGCTAAGAATTAAAAAAAAAAAAAAGAAAGAAAAGAAAAGAAAAGAAAAGAAAAGCCTGAATCCAACTGTTAGGAGAATGTCACACAGCTTCTGAATGAGGAAAATCCCATGTTAACACAGTATCATGAAGTACGTTCTTCAGAAAGAACAGTGTTGCAGGCAAGAAGGGCCGAGGGAATGCTTCAAGTTAAAGAAGCAGACTCCTGGAAGCAAGCTCAGAGGCACAACCCTTGCCAAGCCTGCCCAGGCCTGGGTTTGGGCTCCAGCACCACAGGGATGAAGCATAACCAGCATGAAGAAGGTAAAACAGACATAAGAAATAAGCTTGACACTGAACCTTACACCAATTCTCACATAGACAACGAAATGATGCTAGTAGCTGACAACACTGAACCACATGAGAGAGTGACAGTTACATTTACAATGAGTAAGAACAATACCAAGGTAAGTCAATGTCCCTATTCATAGAACATACATAAATACATCTAACGTGGGACCTGCAGGTCCCATGTACCCCAAAATACCTATGAATGTGACCTAAAACAAAAGTTTAAACATTCTGAGAGTTTTGGGTAACTTCACTACATGGCTTGCAAGTATGAATTTTGTAGGTATCAACATCATGTCTCTATGTTAAAGGCTTAGAAATTTCTGAAATTATTCAAGGGTAAGGGGTCATGATAGATCTAGTTTGCTTTCAACTGGTGTTACACACACACACACACACACACACACACACACACACACACACTCACACACACACAGAGTAAAGCCTTCTGTCTTTTGCTTGTTCTACATTGATGATTTTAATCAACCTTAGATTGAATTTTTCTGATTGTGCTGGTGTTGAATATAGATTTCTTACTCTTTGCACAAGAAAATTGACAAATATTTATATACTATTAACATTCTATGATATAAGTGACCTATACATTATTTAAATTAGCATATAGGAGGATATGTCTAAGTTATAGGCAAATAATGCCATACCATTTTATATGAGGCTGAAGCATATATGTGTTTGAGTATCTGAGAAAAGCTCTAGACTATAACGAAGCCTCTATAGCTGCAAAGAGATGACTGAGAACACACACACACACACACACACACACACACACAGAGGGGGGAGATACAGGGAAAGAGAGAGACATAGACACAAAGACAAAGAAATGCAGAGACACAGAGAGACTAATGTGTATACACACAGATATTAATGTATTTGTGTACATAGAGAGGAACACAAAACAACAAACCAAGTGGTATAAAAATTAATAGCAGGTGACTATGAAGGACATAGATTGTTCCTTATACTATTTTTATATTTTCAATTTTCCTATAAGTATAAAAATCAATCGCAAATACAAAGTTAAAATGTAAAGTTGTAAAGTGTTATGGAATTTAATGAGATTTTATCTTGGGTTGGAACTGTTTCATAAACACCTCTAACTCTAAAATGTTATTACTATGGGAGAGACCCTTTAATCTAAAAGAAAGAGAAGGTAGGTTACACTTACAAAGGGGGCTCTGTTCAGTCTCCCATATGGAGAGATAACTCCATATGATAGACTAACTCTGGGAATCACCAGCTTTCACCAAGCCTTATCAATAGAAAAGCCAGCCATACACATAGGTCCTGGAAGTTCAGGACAAGGTTGACTTGATTTTGAATGTACGTGTGTGTATTTCTTTCTTTTTTCTTTTCCTCTCTCTCTCTCTCTCTCTCTCTCTCTCTCTCTCTCTCTCTCTCTGTGTGTGTGTGTGTGTGTGCGCACACAGGCATGTGCGCGCGCACATGGGCAAATTTTTGCTTAATGAAAGTACTTTAGTGTTTTCTCATGTTGTGCACTTAAGTGATGTTCAGACCTCATGACTATGAGCTTTCAAATGGCAAAACTTATCAAGGTTCATAACCCTTCACATAAAAGAACCCTTCCATTTTTAATTACAGCAAAACACCATGAAACAATTTTAGGTCACAGACACTCAGACAGATTTCTAATCATGAAAACAGTGGGTGTTTTCTCTGCTTGCCTGGTGGCTCCAGAAAAGACCCTTATGAGTCCCATCAATCGAGGAGGAAAACCATTTTGGCTCTCATTATGGTTATATGGAGGAAATGTTTTTATGTTTTAATTTAGAAGGATGTTTCCAGATAGCAAAGGGCTCAGTTCATATCCTGGAACAGGTTCTCCAGCCTTGCAGATTTGCACTGGGAATGACTTACAGCTGACTCTCTCAACAGAAGCCTACATTATTAATGATACTCCATAATATCTCAGCTGAGCAGGATTGGGGCTGGTGGTAAAATTAAAATAAAATATTAATAATATTGACTTCAGCATAGTCAATAATCAGTAATGAAAACCAACTGTGCTGCAGAGCAGGGGGTCTATTTAATTTGTAGTTTTACTCTATGCACACATCCCTGATCACTAGGGGCCACTTGAATTGCTTTACAGGGCTGGGGTGACAGGACTTAGCTATCACTAACAGGCTTTTTGCAGCTGTCAAAGAATTCAGGGTCAGAGATGGGGTCCATGAGGTATGATCGGATGATATTAGCTCGCAATCCTTTCGGTGCTTCGTTGGTCATTTTTACTCCATTCTGCAGGACCGACACAGGGAAATTTGGAGATGGGTAACTCGTCAGCCAGATTCGGAAATCAGGGTGTGTTGATTCTGGGTTTAACTCCTGTGAGAAAATAAATCACAAACAAGTGTGAGTAAGATTCAAGGAATCATCTCCATGTCTGTAAGAAACAGTCTGGAAAGGAAAAGAAACATTTCTAAACAGAGATGGAATTGTTGCAACTTAAGCAGAAGCCCAACATTCATTGCTGAGTCACCACGCTTCACTGAGAAGGCCCAGAGTGTTGTCACTCCACTGACAAAATTAAGTCACATGACTATACAGCTTAAACAAGTGCTATGTAGTTCAGCATTGGCTCAAAGATTAAACCCTTCTTAATGGGTTCATGCCTGCACTGATGTTTCTTAAATATTTCAAAAATATTCAACCACAGCTAGATTAAGACTAACCCCCTCCTCTTGCTGCAGCCAGATTTGGGAGTTAAGTGGCCACTGAAGACAAATCAATATCACTCCAAGCTGGAATTATTTGTTTAAGAGAGAAGGGTGTTTTAAAGGGCAAGAGCTAGTGTATCCTGAAGCCTCAGTATTTATCACTACTACCTCTATAGTGACCCCTAGAGGTCACAGAGCCCTCCATTAGCACTGTGATGTTAAGGTCCAGGAATAGCTACTGAGGCCTGTTCCTCTGAGACTCAGACATTCTGAAATAAGCACTTCATGGGGTGAAGGGGTATCAGCTATGGCCTGACTGTGTGTCTGCCTGTTTTTTTTTTTTTTTTTTTTTTTTTTTTTGGTAAAGTGTTTAATATGAACCCATGTTTATAGCGACCCAGTTACAACCTTAATCTGAAGCCTGCCAAATGAAAGAACAAAAATGAGGCACTTGGGTGAGATGTATATGAAAATGAGACCGGGGAGGTAACACACTAATAAATATATATCTGCATTTTTACCTCACAAACTTTCTCAAGAGTTGGCATCCAAGAGGTGGCAAGGTGACAGTTTTGAAGAACAACCCAGGTCCCATCCTTGACAGCTTTCTCTAACATCTTCATAGCGATGGGCCCTTGACCTTGGCCCAGAGATAGAGAGCTAAGTTTTGAGCCCCCATATCCCTGTGTACAAGAACAACAAAGATGTCATTTTAGCATCATACATTGGTCCAAACAGACATAACCTAAACACGTGCTAATCAAAACTTAGATGAAATAGTATAGAAATGATCACCATGATAAGAGGAAAATTCTGAAGGCTCTTTGGATGTTGATATAAGATATAGAAAATAAAAAATATTTAAAAAGCCTTTCTAATAAAGGTGAAAATTAGAGGACACAGTTGTCATTTATCAACCCTGAAAACATGAAGCTAAGAAGGAAAACATGAGCTAGAAGATGAACTTGCCCAGTCACCTTGAGCAAGTGTCAGTTACTTTAGATACTCATAAAATTAGAAGCACAAAAGCTTTAACCACTGCCTGCCAGTCAGCAACTTCCTTCAGCAATGCTGTGGGGATGTTTCCCCAGCTTACCTGTGGCTTTTGGATTTCCTCATTTTAGGGGTAGTGGTCCCCAGATTCCTAGAAGAGACCCCCGGTGACAGAGGCAGTGGAAGAATGGGTCTTGGTCCCCCTCCAACCTCATTGCATATAGTCACTGTTTTAGGATTTTACTGCTGTGAACAGACACCATGACCAAGGCAGCTCTTATAAGAACATTTAGTTGGGTCTGGCTTATAGGTTAAAAGGTTAATAAGTCTATTATCATCAAGGTGGGAGCATGGCATTGTCCAGGCAGGCATGGTGCAAGAGGAGCTAAGAGCTCTACATCATCATCTGAAGGCTGCTAGAAGAAGACTGGCTTCTAGGCATCTAGGATGAGGGTCTTAAGCCCACACTCATAGTGGCATACCTCCTCCAAGAAGGCCACACCTACTCCAACAAGGCCCAACAAGGCCGTACCTCCAAATAGTCCTTGGGCCAAGCATATTCAAACTTTCACAGTCACTAACTCTGTTGGGAAAAAAAAGGCACCTTGGTGGGGAAAAATGTAGAGGTAGAAACTGGAGACAATGCAGAAGGATGACAGACAGGGCAGGAGAATGGCAACATTGCCTAACACCAAAGAGATACACAGAGGAAACAGAGATCAAAAGGGTGTTGAAGCAATGTTGATTTGTAGAGATAAGCCCCATGCATAATAGACACTTTGAGCTACCTCCACTCTAGATATGTCACTACATTTCTTATCTCATTTCCAATATCCCTGCTCCAACTAGTCGCCTGCTTCCATTTTGCAATACTCAAGTCAATCCTCTACAGTCCAATTGGGGTGACCTTACAAATGAATGGTCATGCTACATGAAGTATGTCTATCTTTAATCATGGCATCCATATCTCAACATTTCTGAAACAATCAGAATGCTATATCAGATAGTCAGCACTCATACAAAATCCAGGCTATTCAAGTGCCAAGTGACCCAATAAAAACTAAATTTATTTTAAAGTCATGTAGCTTTCAGGAAGCTATTCTCTCTTTGCTTTAATATCCCTCACTATGAAGTGGAGGTGTAACCATTTACTTTAAAGTCTTCTGTCTTCTGTATAATTTCAAAGAGAAAAAAATAATAACATTTACCACCAAAGTTTACTGTAGACCATGACCTCAGTCCACCAAAGTTCATTATAGGTCATAACCTCCATGCAAATGTTCCTGTCAGTTTTAGAAACTGTCAGAAATTGCTTAGATTATACCCAAATTAGGAACATCAACTCAGAACCATCCAAAACCCTGTTCATTACTTTCTTCTTCTAGACAGAGTAGCATAAGAACACTTACAGCAAATTAATTTTCATGTTTTAAAATCTCTTATAAGTATAGACAATTGAACATACTCTCCTGGCAGTGAGGTTATAATGTATAGCTGCTCTGAGAGTCAAAGAGGGCTGCCGTCCTTTAGAGACTAGGAAGAGGGGTGTGACTAGAAGGTTCATGCTGGAGCTATTGCCTGAACTAAATCAACCAAGTCCATGTACTGGCGTAGATGCTGTAAATGTTGAAAGAAGCAAATGTTCCTCAACCCCCAATTTTACTACAGGTTGGTCTCAAACTCATGATTCCCTGCCTCTTCCTCCTTCAGCAAATCCTAACGGCACATGCCACCACAACCAAAGATACCCAATTCTACTTTCACAAGTTGTGCAAGGAGCCACTTTAATGTAAGTGCTGCCACTGAGTATCATTTTCTTGGGACTCTGTCATGTTTCAGAATTCCAAGCCCTTCCTGTGGCTGAGTGACAAGGTTTAGTTTTCTCTCATCTTTTAAGACATTGGTTAGAGCAAAAATTTTTATAAAGGAACGTGACAGTGTCAGATAATATAATCTGCTGTGAAGTACCTGGTCATCAGCGAATTTCAGAAGAGCATTCATGGGATCTGCTCCAGGGGAGAGCACAAAGATCAACGGTGCACAACAGTTACTGTCCCCAAATGCCTTGGCCAAGTCAAAGGGGGGAGGCTCAATGAAAGGGCGTCCCAACTTCTTGATTATGAATTCCTGCAGCATTGGAATAACCTAAAAGGGACAAGAATATTTGAAAGAATAGTCAAAATAGTTACAACTTCCAGGAGTTTTAAAATAAAACCGTCAGTGAGTGTGCTAGCATATCCATGTGACCTCAGCACTGAGAGTCTACCAATTAACCAGTTCACAGTCGGGCTGCACTGCATCACAAGACCCTGACTCAAAATAAAGTGAACTGGACTCCCCTGTATAGATTAGGTGCAAACAGTGGGAGTTCCAGGGTGTTACTCTGTCCATGAATGCCTTTCAAAAAAACAATTACAGATGATTCCAATAATAAGTGATGACTTGTAGGAGACAACAAATTCAAAGACCATTTCTCCCACTCTTATGATTCCTTATTTGTCTATAGTTCTTGATGTAGGGTTGAGGCCTTTTGGTATTAAAACACTAATTATATTCCCATCAATGTTTGGGGGAAGCAGAGCTCTGTAAAAAAACATCACAAGCTATTTACTAAGAAACAAGCCACTCTGTATTGGCAGATTGTCTATCAGGACAATTTTCTTGGGGCCTGTTTGAAAAAGGCAAACTCTATGGCTTGGGGTCTCTGCAGGAGTGGATATGTGTTGATAGTAGGGACACAGTCAGCCTTATCTGTTCCATCCCCTGTTTCCCAGTGAGAAGCTACACCAGGCATTTCTCGGTTGTCATGCCAGTTAATTGTGACCCAGGTGTGACCTAAACAGGATGCATGACATGACTCTTGTTCCAATCTCAACAAACTACAGACGCTCCCTTCAACTACAAACACTCCATCTTCTTGCTTGCACTTTGTCAGTGCTGATGGTTTCCTCTTAATAAAACATTGGAGAAGAAAGGCATCATTACAAAGCTTAGATCTGAAGAAGGAAAAACGAGGCAAACAGTTCAGCAGATACCAGTGTACTCATTTCCCGACAGGCCTTCCTCCGTCGTTGTGCAGAGATCCGTTTGTGATGCTCACTTGAGATGATTTTTTTCAACAGGTGAGAACAAAGCTACCAAATCATTTTTCTAGGTAAGTAAAAGCAAGTTTTATGCTGGGTTAAATTTATGACAATATTCTTCAGATTTATGTCACACTAATGAAGGAGATAAATTTGGTATTCCATGTCAAGCGTGGGCATAGGATCAAGGACAATGTCTCCCCTTTGACTTCATAGGAACTGCATGCATACACTTGAAACTGAATGTGACAAGTCCCAACACTGGGCTAATACAGCACCAGATCCCCTGAGGGCATTTTTTGATTTGTTTTGCTTGCCTTACTCTGCTAAATATTCAATTATCTCCTTTGAATATAGGAATACCAAGCAGAATAAGGACTGGCACACTGCAGTACTGAAATGCCAAGACTCCTTCAGAGCCTCCATTAACACAGCTTCTTTAAAGATCATATGTTTATTTCACACACACTTGCAGTTTTTGAAAGTCACATTCCCTTTGATAACAAGTTACAGCTACAGATGTTCATATGACTAACATCATACATATAATCTATCTAATTACCTAACTTCAGCTTATGTCTTAAGAAGTAACGACCAAATGCACTTTTAACCCTGCTCTGAAACACACATTACTGCTCAAATTTTGAAGGCACAAATAGTAGCTCTCTGTTTCTTTATCTTGTTCTCACAAGCTAATCAGTCCTGCCACACAGAATGCTGTGGGCATCTCCATAACAGCTTAGTTAGCATAGAAGGAAGGTGTGAGTCAAACATGCCAGCTGTAGGACAGAACACAGGCTACCTCAGAGGAAGGAGTAATGGAAAGCGCTCGTGAGAACCTCACAGTCATCAGCAGAATGGCTGTCATTATAGAAGGATGGGACTATACAAATATATCACACTCCCCGCCCCCAACCCAGGGTAGCAATTCCACATGCCTGGAACATTCTTCAGCTGCAGGAGCAATTTACAAGTGCCCAGTATCTAAAAAAGATAGTATCCTCTGGAAACAGTTACAAGTTCTTCCAAACACCAGTTATATGTTCTCTGCAACATCTAGTTGAACACATTTTGTGAATAAAACCATCACCCCATCATAATGCATTTTAAAGTCAGGCACATATGTTCTCCTGCACGTGTGTGGCTAGGAATGCTGAACCAATGGAGAAATATCCAGATTCAAGTTAGACTTTTATTTATATATTTGTCTGTTTGTTTGTTTATTTGGTGTGTGTTGCAAGGTAGTGAGTGAACATGACTACCGAGAGAGTGGAAGTTAAAGGTCAGCTTGCTGGACTACACTCCTCCTCCCTTGTGGGTTCAGGGGCTCTAACTCAAGTCACTAGTCACTGAGTCATCTTGCTGGTCAGAACTAGATTTCTTTTTTTTTCTTTTCTCTCTTTTCTTTTTCTTTCTTTTAGCATCTACTGAATGCATAAATACAAAGTCTCAAGATTAAAATTTGATAGAGTCTAATTCCAGAAATTCTAAATGACAACAAACCATCAAAGGAAGAATTCACACACACACACACACACACACACACACACACACACGCATTCATATGTATACACATGCTCACATGTACACTCAGTTGATTTCTAGATAATTTCTTCATGCTTCAGTTCCTTTGAATAATCACAAACGGCAAACTCACTGCAGAAATATTAAAAACATCTTAATTTCCTACCCTAGGCCTCATCATTGTCTTTCTCATTACCATTCTTTGCACAAAGGGACTTTCTTCCCTCATCAGATTAAAATAACAGCAAAACACAACACTTATTCAACAGCCCCTTTCCTCCCCAAGTTAGCTTTAACCTCATCACAAAATTATAGTCCTGCAAATAAAATGACAGATTTAGAGACTTGAAGTTTCCTAAAAGCTAGTTTGTGATAGGAATGGCCCAGTTTTTGGAAGAGGGACCTGCTGGTTTACCTGTACAGGTAAACATGGCTGTCTGTTAGCACTGGATGGTCCAGTTAGGAATATGAGCATCTCTCCTGAAGAGAAGAGGAGATAGATTCCACAATTTCACTTTTCAGACTATAACAGAGCAAAACTTGCTTGCTTCCCAACAGGAGACTAGAACTCCCAAGGTAAAGGCAGACTGTGCCAGCAATCAGGCTCACCAGATGATAGACTCATCTGCACTAGCAATCTGATGGTTCCAGCATTAGGTTTGTAAAATGAGATCTGTCAGTAACAAAGATTTCAGACTCATTATGGCAGCCATCTTCTCAAAGGCAGGAGAAAAGCCCGTGTTTTCTCCTATGCATGCTTTTCTGATCAGTGCAAATTCCCACAACATTTATCTGAGCTCAGAGACGCTTATTAATTCGCATCTGACAAGTTTCTTATTGAGAGCTGATGGATTTGCCCTTTGTTTACAGTTCAGAATGATAGAACTGTGGCCAGAAGCTCTTTATTTTACAAATGACTCTGAACACTGCATACCTTAGTACTTTCTACCCTACATGTTTCTTCCATCAATAAGATACTATAACTATTACATTTTAAGGGAAACTATGAGCCCATCTCATTTTCCTACTGGTGACTTAGCAAGAATCTTTCCAATTTCTCTAAACTATAGCATTGGAAAGCTTGGCAAACTCCAATTTCTGACTCAGTGGTTCTCAACCTTCCTAGTGCTGCAGCCCTTTAATTCAGTTTCTCATGTTGTGGTGACCCCCAACCATAACATTATTTCGTTGTTACTTTATAACTGTAACTTTGCTACTATTGTGAATTATAATATAAATATCTGATATACAGCAAAATGGATATGTTGCCCCTGTGAAAGAGTCATTTGACACCCTACTTCAAGGAGTCACTATCCACAGGTTGAGAACTGCTGTTCTAACCATTCAAGTGTTAGGGAAGGGTTTCAAGAGGAAATGGAAAGGAGACCTACCTCTCAAAACTCCCCCAAAAGAATTTTGTTAATTTTCCTGGTCTGTCTATCTATCTATCTATCTATCTATCTATCTATCTATCTATCTATCTATCTATCTCTGTATCTCTATCTATCTATCTATCTATCTATCTATCTATCTATCTATCTATACATATATATTCTTATAACCTAGAAACAGTGAAGAAATAAAATGTATATACTACTATCTCAAATGTTAGTCTCTTATAGTGCTGTTCTCCTCCCTAGGCTAATACCTTTCTACTCTGGGAAACCACCCTTTTAAAGGCAGAGTAGGCATATATCACCATAGAGCATATAGCTTTCAAAATAATCAATTGACCACTAAAACTTGGAGTATCTGGAAACACTAAGTGTAAAAAGCAAAGTTTCTGGATAACATATTGGCATTCTAATAATTATTTTTATATTGAAAACATACATGGGTATGGTGGTATAAAAATTGTGACCAATTAATTCCTTCATTTAGGATAGATAGAAAATATCTGTAGTTATAAATGATTTATAAACTACAGTGGCTTAACACATATGAGCATCTGTCAAATCTGCACTTATGTGTGATCCAGGCACTCTTCAGGGGTGGACAATGATCAAGTCTTATGGCACTTAAAGATCAACACAGACATGTACAGGTTTGATGGGAGAAGTGTCTTGGAAAATCTTGCTTGGCAGCTACATAATATCAACTAGCCAAGGCAGGTCTGTACCCATCATCATCACTTTAGATGCAATTAAAGGAGAAGAAAAATTGAAATATTGCTAAACATCATTTTGCAATTTTTCTATCCTAAAAAGGGAAACATAGGAATAGATTAGAAAACATTGTAGGAAATGTTGTTGTATGGGACAGTTCAATATGAAACAGAAGGTTAATTGTGATTTCAAACAAACAGAATAACATCAGTCAACAGAAAAAAAGAGCCCTACAGATAAAAACACCTCAGCCTATGTAACTCCCACTTTCAAAAACATAATGAATATGGAAAGTTATATTTGATTTATTTAAAAGTTTAATATATTTTCAGATTAAAATGTCAAGTTTCAAAAATATAAACCTGCAGAAGGATATATGCTGATAAAGTTGTGACAGCTAAGAAATGGTTCATTCGCCTAAGATAAAGGCCCACAAAACCTTGTGAGCATTTCATTTTCTCCACCTTAAAATAGAAAGTGAACATCTGAAGCTTCCCACTGAAGCGTCTATGAAAAGCCATTCTTTTCAATGTTATCGAAGGGTGCATTTGATTCACAAACATCAAACAAGTGTTCGTTTACCTCAGCAACCTCAGTTCTGCCAGGGCAGAACTGTGACTTTCATAGGCCATAGATACTTTGTGGTCTACTTCCTCTATTTAAAAAAACTTAAATATATATTCTACAATTGTTTTATATAAAGATAAATCTAATAAAGGCTGGACTATATTCTGACTAAAAGCTTAAAACGTGTGGGCAGACTTCTAAGCCAAAGCTTGGAAAGCAACTGAGAGCTCTGAGAAAGGAACACCTCTACCTCAGATCATCCATGACATCTATAAAAAAGTCTATTATATATTACTTTCACCATTTAAATTATGCTTTTATAAGGGAGAAGAGTTGGAATGTAAGCAATTCCTTTGAAAACAAATTCAAATTGTAGATACTATGAGTTTTGAAGTAACTATGTGAAACTTTAATTTGTTTGTAACAATGGCAGTTACCATAGTTCCCCAATAACCTCCTGCTCACATTATACTGGCATCTCTGAGGATATAGGTCAACAAATGCAGGCAAATTCATTTTCTATAGACTATAATACAAATGAGGACACTAATAAATATTGAAAGGACATGTGTACTGCTTTGCTGACTATATATTTATTATTTAAAGAAGTTAAAATAACATTACTAACATTGCCTTTTATGTCAACACTGACTAAAGCTTTAAAATATTCTACATATTTATTAAATGCTGTGGTGTGGTGTGTTTAAATATAGACCCACATTTAGAGAAGACATTCTAGATATTCTAATATATAAACTTGACGTTAATGCCATTGACTAGTTTCATCAAAGTAATAAAATAAAATAAAATGAAAATGAGATTATAGCAGGCAAAGAGAGAAGTCTTTGACACAGAAAAACCAAAAATCATAAAGATTAATCATAAAAGCGTATCACCAAAAATACATTCTATTAGCTATTAACCCAGATGCAGACACAGTTAGGAGATCCATTAGAAGGACGTTGGGTTACTTCTGTAGATTCCTCCATCCACCCTGAGTCTATGAAGAAATGGAGTTTGTGTGGGTTGTGCATAGAGTGGGTGGGATGAGAGCTGCTCAACAAAGCCTGCACTTGCCTTGTCTGGCCTCAAGCAGCGGATAATAAGCATCCTCTGAAAGTCGTTTGCTTTATTTTCCCAATCTTCGGGAAACATCTCATGGTGTGGCTCCTAAAATTATAGTACATAAGTCAATGTTAGAGGTTATTTCTAAAAGTAATAATATTTTACAAATAAGCATATACTTAGAGAAGACATAATTCCTGAAATCAGAACATTTGTGTAAATTTTATTTTATTTACTCTGTGGGGGAAATTAATGTCAACATTACAATGTTTTCTGTAAGCATTTGAAGTTTCCAAACAAGTTACCTGGCTTCTCTTTCTTGGTTCCACATAGTGGATGCAATTGCAATTTTAAACTAAAAAGAAATACTCACACAAAAAAAAAAAAACCCTAGAAAATGTTTATGGGAAACATTTCCATTAGTAACATGAAGAAACCCAAAGTACCCATTCCAAATGTTTGAACCCATTCTACTTATCATATATCACAGGTACCCAAGTAAGGCCAGGTGTCAGCACCCAGGGGTTACCACCTACCTAACTCTCTCTGGTTAGACCTAGCTCTCTCTATACAGAGCAGCTACCTATCATGTTCAAGAATAGTAAAAATCACGAGCAGAAACAGAGTAGAAAATAACTGGGAACTGGAGAATTCTTAACCTTTATGTCAAAGTAAAGCTGAAAAAGGACTACTGTCTTACTTAGGGTTTTATTGCTGTGAAGTGACCCCATAACCAAGGCAACACTTATAAAGGCAAACATTTAATTGGTGCTGGCTCACAGTTTGAGATGTTTAGTGCATTATTATCTCTGCAGGAAGCACGGCAGCATCTAGGCAGATGTGGGGCTTGAGGAGCCTAAAGTTCTACATTGTGATTCAAAGGTAGCCAGGAAAAGACGGACTTCTAGTCAGCCAGGAGGAGGGTCTCACAACTGATCTTCACAGTGACACACTTTCTCCAGGGCCACACTTACTCCAATAAGGCCACGCTTTCTAATAGTGCCACTTTCTGGGCCAAGCATATTCAAACCACCACAATCTGCTCCCTGGCCCTCATAGGCTTGTTCAGGCATATGAGTCTATGAGGGCCAACCTAGCCATAGCATAATAAAAAATACATTGAGTCCAACTTCCAAATTCACCATAGTCTATAGCAGTCTCAACACTGATAAAAGTCCAAAGTTCAAAGTCTCTTCTGAGATTCATCCAATAATTTAACTGTAATTCCCCTATAAAGTCAAAATTAAAAAGCAGACCACAAATCTCCAATATCACAGGATATACATTACTATTCCAAATGTCATAGCGAGGAAATACTGTACGGAAGCAGGACCAAAAGTCAGCTGAGCAAACTCCAAACTCTGCATCTCTATGTCTGATGTATGTAAAAGTGTTCTTCATATCTCCAATTCCTTTCATCTTTGTTGACTGCAACAAATATCTTTCTCTTGGGCTGTTTCCAATCACTGTTAACAGCTTTCCTCAGCAGGTATCCCACAGCTCTGGCATCTCTAACATCTTAGGATATTTATAGCAACTTCAACTTTTCACTTATCTGAGATCCACACATGATCTTCTAGGCTCCTCTAAAGGGCTTGTATCATTTCTCCAGCTCTGCCTTCTGTAGCACTCTAGGCTCTGCTCAACTCCACTCCACTGCTGCTGTTGTTGTTGGTAACCATTCCATGGCACTGGCATATCCAAAACACTGGTGTCTTCTACTGCAACTAGGCTCCACCAACAGCCTCTCATAGGCCCTCTCTATAATGCCAAGCCTCAACTTCTTTGCATGACCCTTCAGTCCTGGGCCATCAATTGCAATTGAGGCTGCATCTTCAGTAGTGGGCTTTCCTGGCCTCTCACAATACCAAGCCTCAGCTGGTCTCTATGACCCCTTCATGCCTTCAAAACCAGCACCACCTGGGTGATTCTTACATATTACCAAGTCCAGCTGCTGCTTGAGATATAACCTTGTCTATCTCTGGAACAGAGGTTCTTTGTGCTCTCAGAGAACACTTCCCAAATATTTCACCTCAGTGATTATGGTCTCTTCTTAATCACTGTTAATTTCTTTGTTCCAGCTAACCTGCAACAATTCTCCCAGTAGTCCTTTCTGTTCTTCACTCTAAGTCCAGAGCCACAGGGCTGAAGCTGCTGAGTTCTGCTGCTTGTTGGGGCTGAACATGTCCCTCTTGTTCTATTACATCATCACCAGCTTAATGTTTTTCAATTCCTTTATGGATGAAGCTTGGCTGTCCTGGAATTTGCTCTGTACATGACCATGAACTCAGAGATCTGCATGGCTCTGTCTCTTGAATGCTGAGATTAAAGACATGCATCACCACACCTGGATCTTAGCTTTTCTCTACTTAGAACTTGCTCTATACCAGGCTGGCCTTGAACTCAGGGATCTGCTTGCTTCTGTCTCCTGGGATTAAAGGTATGTACTACTTACCATACCTGGATTTAAGCTTTTCATGGCCACTATTCCTCAATATTGGATCAAAATGTCTCCTGCATTTCTGATTTCTAGGTCATTCCAGATTAAAAGTCCAAATGAAAACAACAGCCAAATAACTTTTCCTTGTACAATGACAAACATATAAACAATAAGCTTAGCTTATTGCCCCAAAGTCACTACTCCCTTAATCTCCTCTAACACAGGATTTAGCTATATTGTACTTCTTTTTTTTCCATTTTATTTAATTATTTATTTTTAATTAGGTATTTTCTTTTTTTTCCCATTTTTTATTAGGTATTTAGCTCATTTACATTTCCAATGCTATACCAAGAGTCCCCCATACCCACCCACCCCCACTCCCCTACCTACCCACTCCCCCTTTTTGGCCCTGGCGTTCCCCTGTACTGGGGCATATAAAGTTTGCAAGTCCAATGGGCCTCTCTTTCCAGTGATGGCCGACTAGGCCATCTTTTGATACATATGCAGCTAGAGTCAAGAGCTCCGGGGTACTGGTTAGTTCATAATGTTGTTCCACCTATAGGGTTGCAGATCCCTTTAGCTCCTTGGGTTCTTTCTCTAGCTCCTCCATTGGGAGCCCTGTGATCCATCCATTAGCTGACTGTGAGCATCCACTTCTGTGTTTGCTAGGCCCCAGCACAGTCTCACAAGAGACAGCTACATCTGGGTCCTTTCAATAAAATCTTGCTAGTGTATGCAATGGTGTCAGCGTTTGGATGCTGATTATGGGGTGGATCCCTGGATATGGCAGTCTCTACATGGTCCATCCTTTCATCTCAGCTCCAAACTTTGTCTCTGTAACTCCTTCCAAGGGTGTTTTGTTCCCAATTCTAAGGAGGGGCATAGTGTCCACACTTCAGTCTTCATTCTTCTTGAGTTTCATGTGTTTAGCAAATTGTATCTTATATCTTGGGAATCCTAGGTTTGGGGCTAATATCCACTTATCAGTGAGTACATATTGTGTGAGTTCCTTTGTGAATGTGTTCCCTCACTCAGGATGATGCCCTCCAGGTCCATCCATTTGGCTAGGAATTTCATAAATTCATTCTTTTTAATAGCTGAGTAGTTCTCCATTGTGTAAATGTACCACATTTTCTGTATCCATTCCTCTGTTGAGGGGCATCTGGGTTCTTTCCAGCTTCTGGCTATTATAAATAAGGCTGCGATGAAGATAGTGGAGCATGTGTCCTTCTTACCAGTTGGGGCATCTTCTGGATATATGCCCAGGAGAGGTATTGCAGGATCCTCCTGCAGTACTATGCCCAATTTTCTGAGGAACCGCCAGACTGATTTCCAGAGTGGTTGTACAAACCTGCAATCCCACCAACAATGGAGGAGTGTTCCTCTTTCTCCACATCCACGCCAGCATCTGCTGTCACCTGAATTTTTGATCTTAGCCATTCTGACTGGTGTGAGGTGGAATCTCAGGGTTGTTTTGATTTGCCTTTCCCTGATTATTAAGAATGTTGAACATTTTTTCAGGTGCTTCTCTGCCATTCGGTATTCCTCAGGTGAGAATTCTTTGTTCAGTTCTGAGCCCCATTTTTTAATGGGGTTATTTGATTTTCTGAAGTCCACCTTCTTGAGTTCTTTATATATGTTGGATATTAGTCCCCTATCTGATTTAGGATAGGTAAAGATCCTTTCCCAATCTGTTGGTGGTCTTTTTGTCTTATTGACGGTGTCTTTTGCCTTGCAGAAACTTTGGAGTTTCATTAGGTCCCATTTGTCAATTCTCGATCTTACAGCACAAGCCATTGCTGTTCTGTTCAGGAATTTTTCCCCTGTGCCCATATCATCAAGGCTTTTCCCCACTTTCTCCTCTATAAGTTTCAGTGTCTCTGGTTTTATGTGAAGTTCCTTGATCCACTTAGATTTGACCTTAGTACAAGAAGATAAGTATGGATCTATTCGCATTCTTCTACATGATAACAACCAGTTGTGCCAGCACCAATTGTTGAAAATGCTGTCTTTCTTCCACTGGATGGTTTTAGCTCCCTTGTCGAAGATCAAGTGACCATAGGTGTGTGGGTTCATTTCTGGGTCTTCAATTCTATTCCATTGGTCTACTTGTCTGTCTCTATACCAGTACCATGCAGTTTTTATCACAATTGCTCTGTAGTAAAGCTTTAGGTCAGGCATGGTGATTCCACCAGAGGTTCTTTTATCCTTGAGAAGACTTTTTGCAATCCTAGGTTTTTTGTTATTCCAGATGAATTTGCAACTTGCTCCTTCTAATTCGTTGAAGAATTGAGTTGGAATTTTGATGGGGATTGCATTGAATCTGTAGATTGCTTTTGGCAAGATAGCCATTTTTACAATGTTTATCCTGCCAATCCATGAGCATGGGAGATCTTTCCATCTTCTGAGATCTTCTTTAATTTCTTTCTTCAGAGATTTGAAGTTTTTATCATACTGATCTTTCACCTCCTTAGTTAGAGTCACGCCAAGATATTTTATATTATTTGTGACTATTGAGAAGGGTGTTGTTTCCCTAATTTCTTTCTCAGTCTGTTTATTCTTTGTATAGAGAAAGGCCATTGACTTGTTTGAGTTTATTTTATATCCAGCTACTTCACTGAAGCTGTTTATCAGGTTTAGGAGTTCTCTGGTAGAATTTTTAGGGTCATTTATATATACTATCATATCATCTGCAAAAAGTGATATTTTGACTTCCTCTTTTCCAATTTGTATCCCCTTGATCTCCTTTTGTTGTCAAATTGCTCTGGCTAATACTTCAAGTACTATGTTGAAAAGGTAGGGAGAAAGTGGGCAGCCTTGTCTAGTCCCTGATTTTAGTGGGATTGCTTCCAGCTTCTCTCCATTTACTTTGATGTTGGCTACTGGTTTGCTGTAGATTGCTTTTATCATGTTTAGGTATGGGCCTTGAATTCCTGATCTTTCCAAAACTTTTATCGTGAATGGGTGTTGAATCTTGTCAAATGCTTTTTCTGCATCTAACAAGATGATCATGTGGTTTTTGTCTTTGAGTTTGTTTATATAATGGATTACATTGATGGATTTTCGTATATTAAACTATCCCTGCATCCCTGGAATAAAACCTACTTGGTCAGGATGGATGATTGCTTTAATGTGTTCTTGGATTCAGTTAGCAAGAATTTTATTGAGGATTTTTGCATCGATATTCATAAGAGAAATTGGTCTGAAGTTCTCTATCTTTGTTGGGTCTTTCTGTGGTTTAGGTATCAGAGTAATAGTGTCTTCATAAAAAATGAGTTGGGTAGAGTACCTTCTACTTCTATTTTGTGAAACAGTTTGTGCAGAACTGGAATTAGATCTTCTTTGAAGGTCTGATAGAACTCTGCACTAAACCCGTCTGGTCCTGGGCTTTTTTTGGCTGGGAGACTATTAATAACTGCTTCTATTTCTTTAGGTGATATGGGACTGTTTAGATGGTCAACTTGATCCTGACTCAACTTTGGTACCTGGTATCTGTCCAGAAATTTGTCCATTTCGTCCAGGTTTTCCAGTTTTGTTGAGGATAACCTTTTGTAGAAGGATCTGATGGTGTTTTGGATTTCTTCAGGATCTGTTGTTATGTCTCCCTTTTCATTTCTGATTTTGTTAATTAGGATTTTGTCCCTGTGCCCTTTAGTGAGTCTAGCTAAGGGTTTATCTATCTTGTTGATTTTCTCAAAGAACCAACTCCTCGTTTGGTTAATTCTTTGAATAGTTCTTCTTGTTTCCACTTGGTTGATTTCACCCCTGAGTTTGATTATTTCCTGCCGTCTACTCCTCTTGGGTGAATTTGCTTCCTTTTTTTCTAGAGCTTTTAGACGTGTTGTCAAGCTGCTAGTATGTGCTCTCTCCCGTTTCTTCTTGGAGGCACTCAGAGCTATGAGTTTCCCTCTTAGAAATGCTTTCATTGTTTCCCAAAGGTTTGGGTACGTTGTGGCTTCATTTTCATTAAACTCTAAAAAGTCTTTAATTTCTTTCTTTATTCCTTCCTTGACCAAGGTATCATTGAGAAGAGTGGTGTTCAGTTTCCACGTGAATGTTGGCTTTCCATTATTTATGTTGTTATTAAAGATCAGTCTTAGGCCATGGTGGTCTGATAGGATACATGGGACAATTTCAATATTTTTGTATCTGTTGAGGCCTGTTTTGTGACCAATTATATGATCAATTTTGGAGAGGTTCCTGTGAGGTGCTGAGAAGAAGGTATATCCTTTTGTTTTAGGATAAAATGTTCTGTAGATATCTGTCAGGTCCATTTGTTTCATAACTTCTGTTAGTTTCACTGTGTCCCTGTTTCGTTTCTGTTTCCACGATCTGTCCATTGATGAAAGTGGTGTGTTGAAGTCTCCCACTATTATTGTGTGAGGTGCAATATGTGCTTTGAGCTTTACTAAAGTGTCTTTCATGAATGTGGCTGCCCTTGGATTTGGATCATAGATATTCATAATTGAGAGTTCCTCTTGGAGGATTTTACCTTTGATGAGTATGAAGTGTCCCTCCTTCTCTTTTTTGATAACTTTGGGTTGGAAGTCGATTTTATCCGATATTAGAATGGCTACCCCAGCTTGTTTCTTCAGACCATTTGCTTGGAAAATTGTTTTCCAGCCTTTCACTCTGAGGTAGTGTCTGTCTTTTTCCCTGAGATGGGTTTCCTGTAAGCAGCAGAATGTTGGGTCCTGTTTGTGTAGCCAGTCTGTTAGTCTATGTCTTTTTATTGGGGAATTGAGTTCATTGATATTAAGAGATATTAAGGAAAAGTAATTGTTGCTTCCTTTTATTTTTTTGTTAGAGTTGGCATTCTGTTCTTGTGGCTGTCTTCTTTTTGGTTTGTTGAGGGATTACTTTCTTGCTTGTTCTAGGACGTGATTTCCGTCCTTGTATTGCTTCTTTTCTGTTATTATCCTTTGAAGGGCTGGATTCGTGGAAAGATATTTTGTGAATTTGGAGTTGTCGTGGAATACTTTGGTTTCTCCATCTATGGTAATTGAGAGTTTGGCCGGGTATATTAGCCTGGGCTGGCATTTGTGTTCTCTTAGTGTTTGTATAACATCTGTCCAGGCTCTATGGCTTTCATAGTCTCTGGTGAAAAGTCTGGTGTAATTCTGATAGGCCTTCCTTTATATGTTACTTGACCTTTCTCCCTTACTGCTTTTAATACTCTATCTTTATTTAGTGCATTTGTTGTTCTGATTATTATGTGTCGGGAGGAATTTCTTTTCTGGTCCAGTCTATTTGGAGTTCTGTAGGCTTCTTGTATGATCATGGGCATCTCTTTCTTTATGTTTGGGAAGTTTTCTTCTATTATTTTGTTGAAGATATTAGCTGGCCCTTTAGGTTGAAAATCTTCATTCTCATCAATTCCTATTATCCGTAGGTTTGGTCTTCTCATTGTGTCCTGGATTTCCTGGATGCTTTGAGTTAGGATCCTTTTGCATTTTGTATTTTCTTTGACTGTTGTGTCTATGTTCTCTATGGAATCTTCTGCACCTGAGATTCTCTCTTCCATTTCTTGTATTCTGTTGCTGATGCTCACATCTATGGTTCCAGATCTCTTTCCTAGGGTTTCTATCTCCAGCGTTGCCTTGCTTTGGGTTTTCTTTACTGTGTCTACTTCCCTTTTTAGTTCTAGTATGGTTTTGTTCATTTCCATTACCTGTTTGGATGTGTTTTCCTGTTTTTCTTTAAGGAGTTCTACCTGTTTGGCTGTGTTTTCCTGCTTTTCTTTAAGGGCCTGTAACTCTTTAGCAGTGCTCTCCTGTAATTCCTTAAGTGACTTATGAAAGTCCTTCTTGATGACCTCTATCATCATCATGAGAAATGTTTTTAAATCTGGGTCTAGATTTTCGGTTGTGTTGGGGTGCCCAGGACTAGGTGGGGTGGGAGTGCTGCGTTCTGATGATGGTGAGTGGTCTTGATTTCTGTTAGTAGGATTCTTACGTTTGCCTTTCGCCATCTGGTAATCTCTGAAGCTAGCTGTTATAGTTGTCTCTGTTAAGAGCTTGTTCTTCAGGTGACTCTGTTAGCCTCTATAAGCAGACCTGGGAGGGTAGCACTCTCCTTGGTTTCAGTGGGTTGAGTATTCTCTGCAGGAAAGCTCTCTTCTTGCAGGGAAGGTACCTAGATATCTGGTGTTTGAACCGGACTCCTGGCAGAAGTTTTATTCCACTCACTAGAGGTCTTAGGATCCCTTGTGGAATCCTGTGTAGGCCCTTGCAGATGTCAGGCGACTCAGCTGGCAAGGTAGCCCGGGGCTCGAGTGGAGCGGAAGGGGCTTGTGCCCCAGGTCAGGCCGGGGTAGTCTGCTTCCCTATGTACCGCAGTCTCAGGTTCCGTGAGATTGGATTGGGGCCAGCGCTGTGTTCCACTCACCAGAGGTCTTAGGATCCTGTGGGGAATCCTGTGTGGGCTCTTGCGGGTGTCAGGCAACTCCGCTGGCAAGATAGCCCGGGGCTCGAGTGGAGTGGAAGGGCAGGTATTTTCTTCATTTACATTTCCAATGCTATCCCAAAAGTCCCCCATGCCCCCCACACTCCCACTTCTTGGCCCTGGCGTTCCCCTGTACTGGGGCATATAAAGTTTGCTAGACCAATGGGCCATCTTCTGCTACATATGCAGCTAGAGATACATTGTAATTCTTGGTGCCCTTTTATTACTTGAACCATACATTTTGTATTTTTCCTTTCTAAACCTGAATAAGTTTAATCAAAATGCTCTTTAGAGTAAATCAGAGGATGAAGTCTATGCTGAGCTTTTCTGAGACTTCCTTTGTCAATGCAATTAATATGAATCTCTTTACCTTAGCCTTGGGCAATCTCTTCAGAAAAGTTCAAAAAGCACCCACATTCTTCACCAAACCATAAGAATGATCTCCAGGTAACATACCAAAATTACTTTTTTTTTTTTTGAAACCTCTAGAGCCAGGATCCTACAGTTCAAATTGCCCTCAATACCAATGTCTTCCAAATTCCTATTAGGATGGTCTATTAAGCACTACTTAAAGCATTCCACTGCTTTCCAAATCCCAAGGCCCTAAATCCACCTTCCCCCAAACAAAAATATAGTCAGGCCTATCACAGCAATACCCCAGTCCCTGGTACCAACTTCTGTCTTTGTTTGGGTACTAAAATGTTACTGTTAGTAACTGCTGTGATGAAACACTATGACCAAGGAAATTCTTATAAAAGCCAACATTTATTTGGGCCTGGCTTACAGTTTCAGAGGTTTAGTCCATCATCATCATAGCAGGAAGCATGGCAGCTCTCAGACAGATGTGGGGCTGGAGGAGCTGAGAGTTCCACATCTTCATCCAAAGTCTGACTTTCAGGGAACTTGGAAGAAGATCTCAAAGCCCACCGCCATAGTGATAGACTTCCTCCAACAAGGCCACACCTCCTAACAGTACCACTCCCTTGGCCAAACATATTCAAACCACCACATCTATAATAAACTTTCTCCTCCCCCACACCCAGGAGCAGCCACATCTTTTTTTTTTTCCATTTCTTTTTTTCACTCATTTATGGAATCTTGCTTTTATACAAAGGTAACATTATACATATTTAACATCTTCTCCACTGAAAATCTTTGAAATAAGGAAAAGGGTGAAGACATACCATACTATCATATACTTTTTTCCATCCATCCTTTAAGCGCATAAATTCCCTGCGAATGGTCTTAAAGGCAGGTAAGTCATCTAGTCGGCAAATCTCATCCCAGGACTTTTGAGGAAGCCATGTGCAAGGGTTGGTATAAGGATTATCCAGCCCAATGCCACCAGTGAGTAGAAATCTCCACTCTGTTTTGTTAATCTGTGGTAAACAAACATCATAGGGAGTCATACAGAAAGTGTTTCTAGTTAGTTACAGCCATTGTAAAAGAGTAGCAGTCTTTTCAGATTCTTATAAAAGTACTCAGCTGATATGACCTTCTACTTAGTTGGAAAAAATCCAACTACCAAACATGGCAAATTTATTTTTGAGGTCCATGAATAGCTACTTTTGAATTACTAGCTTAAACATGAGGCCTGAATATATTCTACTTGAATAATATATGTTCCTCAAAATGGATATTTTCAGTCCCAAATATTGGCTCTGAAAAGTCATAGAAAGGTAGAAAATCAACAATCCACCATGCTTTCATTTATTCTTTATAAAATATAATGAGTCGCTATGAAGTGTTTGCATGAAAGACAAGAAGTATTTTTGCTAATTCCATGAAGATATTAACATATGAGATTTTACAAGTCTTAAATACAGAGATATATAAGAAGACTATGATGCTTCTCTTTCATTTGTAAGTGCTTCCTATCTTTTAGATAAAAAGAATTCTTTGTTAGCTTACATTTGAGTAAGATGGTTAAATCCAAATGGTTAGACCTCAGTAATTTGCAAAGTTCTTAAAGGTGATAATAAATTATTTAGTAAAATTAGCTGTATGGTCATGTAAATTTTAATAGAGACAAATAGGGTATTTTTGTTTTATTGTTTGTTTGTTTGTTTGTTTTAAGAATGGGGCATTGTATTGAGGTTATCCTCAAACTCACTGTTCAGACTGAGCTCTGCTCAGGCTCATAATCCTCTTGCCCTAGCTTCCTAAGTGCAGGGATTATAGGTGCCACCACACAAGGCTCTAGAAACAGACTTTTAAACTAAAATATATAAAAGTTTAAGTAACAAAGTCTTCTTAATTTATATTAACTACTCTGAAATTCTGTCTTGTCTTGCCTTGCCTTAATTAATTTCACTGTCTGGTTTTAATGAGTATACGTATATGTTCCCATGTAGAATAGTAAATAAATCCATGACATCATGATAGTGTTACTGATCTAGACAAGCATCATCAGGCTAGGAGGATACTGAACAGGGGCTCCACACACATGGCAAGCTTCAGATCCTACCTTCAATTTTACCCCATAAAATTGTGGAGGTTTTGGTGCTTTGCTGGGGCATACTCTGGGAAAGCTACTCCTCCTGATTATAAGAATCCTATTTCTACCTCTGACCAGGGAGAGACATGATAGTCTAATCTTCCGCAAAGACTAGAAAATGACTTACTATTACCTCCTCCTCTACAGGTAATACAACTGGGCCTAGAGCTGTGATCCTCTCGAGTTAAATTTTGAGTTGAGTTATCTAGACACGGAGAATCTTTGACACTGGTATAGTATCTTGGTATATACCCCAGACCCTCTCCCAGTAACTACAGCATCTAAGCTCCTACAGACTGAACCCTTACTGACCAAGTTGTCATGTATCAGCAGATTCACAGTGAGACAAAAGGAAAATAGCAACTTGTCCTTTTCGAAGAGCGAGCGGCAGATGTTGACATAGAGTGAGTAGGTGAAGTGATCTCTGAGAATCTGAAGCCTAAGGGCCATCAGAGGGAGAGATAGACAAACACAAACTGGATTAACAGGAGGGAATGCTAAGATTGCCCCACAGACTGCTAGATCTGCATTCAAACTATTTCTTTCAGTTCTCACCCAAACAATCAAAGATCTTTACTCCTTGAGTTGCCAGTTTGAGAGCTAGACAAGGTAGAAGTGTTTGAATAGAATTGTATTTCCCTGCTGACTGAAGTTTTTCTTTATAGTTTTCATTTACAGAAAAATAATCAATTATAAAAGTTACAAACTTTTTAACTATGAATATTGCATTAGTGGGCAAAATTTGACCTCTTTACAAAGTAAATACTTACAAATATTTTATACTATATTGAATGAATAAAACTAATAGCTTGTATTAAGTTAATGGAAAGCCTAATGCTATGCTACACTGAACATGAATCTATCAGAGCCAAAAAAAAAAAAAAAAAAAAAAAAAAAAAACCAAAGAAAACCTGGTAGATTTGATTAAACTACATTTCACAGAGACAAAACATGGACATATGAATAACTGGTAATGCATGTGAGCTATATCCGCAATAATTCCCAATGTCAATGCAATGCTTCATTCATTTTAATATAAGTATTTCATGAAATAATCATTGAAATCAAAATTTTAAATTAGTTATTACATAGACACAAAAACTGTGATTTTTAACCTTCGTCAACAAAAAACACTTGTAGAGGGCTAAAAAAAAAAAAAATAAACATTTGTAGGGACACAGATTAATGCCTCAAACCTTCTTAGCAGATCAATTATCTGAGTGAAAAAGCAACATAGTTTATTAGTGATCAAATTTATACTGGTGTTTCTTCATGCAGTAAGGGAAAAAATATCTACCCATCTGTGACAAGAGTTTAGCTATTTTCATACTATTGTCCTTGGCTTGGACTCATTGTAATTGATGTTTTGTTTTGCTTTTCATTTTTCCTCTTGTTTATTTCCTTAACTATTTTCTCCCACACTAGCACGGCTATCAGAGAATGACAGCAAAAGGACACATCTTATTTTAGCTGAGAAATAATGTAGCGAGACAGAAGTCCTTGAAATAGAGCTGAGGTTTAGATTTAAAATAAGCATTCCATCCCTCCCAATAACTAATTAAGAAAATGCCTTACAGCCAGATCTAATGAAGGCTTTTTCTCAATTGAGGTTCTCTCATTTCAGAGAGCTCAGTTTGTGTATCAAGTTGACCTAAGACTAGCCAGCACAGTCACTAAAAAGATTTGTTGTTGTTTTTGTCTCTTTCTCTTTCTCTTACTATGAGAGATCCTTGAGGTGGCTCAAAAGATGCCATGAATGGAATAATCTGACAAGGTAAAACCAGGCACCACTGTTGGTATACACGTAGTTTAGCACATGTCTTTGTAAACAGGGTTTCTATTGCAATTCTGGAAAATGTAGGTTGTAGCTGGGAGGGGAAAGGGTCTTAGGCAGCCATTGGCTGTGCTGCCATTCCTGTCCTGCTGGTTCCTGTCCTTCCAAATACCCACCCATCCCACCCCCCAGCTTTCCCTATCCTTATCCTTCCAAGCTCAAATTCACCCTCACTAGTGATAAAGATTAAAATACTATATTTTAATGATATACTTCAGTGGGAGTAAAAGACTAAAAATTATTCAGTGTTTATAGAAAAAAATTAATAAATCCCGGGGACATGGTTCATTACTCACCCCAGTGCTTTCCGTTCTCAATTGAAAGACAGACTCACAGCCTTCACTTTACAGGCCTTAAACAGCTCAATAGCTGGGCGATTGCCGAACCTCCACGGGGTTAATCCCGAGTTATTACTTACTATTTCTATGTTCTATCTTGGCTGCTCTGGGCCCAATTGAGCAGGCCTCTGGGCCAGGCTCTCTGGATCCTTCACATGGCGGCTATGCCTCTCTGTCCTGCATTCTTCTCGGGCACCGCGTCTCTCCTCTCCTCCACACCCTTCCCACATGGTGGATTTCCCCCTGGTCCCCAGCCCAGGAAATCCTAAGATCCTGCCTTTGTCTGTCTGTGCTCCCCAGCTATTGGCTGTTGGCATTTTTATTTACTGATCAGAGCCAACATGGAGCAGGTTCCCAGAAGTTACATGTAGACCTTCTTGTGTAAACATTTTTTTGGGGGTTTGGGGTGGGTTGGGGTACATAATTAGCATTTGTAATATAAGCAGCTACAAATATTGGTAAGTAGTATAATGATATGAGACAATTCAAGTTTCTCTAGTGGAGTTTTATATTTAAATAAACTTATAGGAAAGGGACTTAAATGAGGAAGAGAGTTAACAGTGCAGATATTTGTATTCATTTTAACAGTATTTATAATACTTACAAGTCTTACCAAATTATATCCACAATATGGTCTACTGAACAGCTTCCAAAGATTGTGTTATAGAGGAATATTGATAGAAGTAACAGGGACACAAAAATACTCTGTGTACACATATGACTGCACATATGTGTTCATTTACATATGCATACTTTATTTAGAAAAAGTTGCAGTTTGACACCTTTAATAAAATACCCTACTGAAATCTTTTTTCTGCATTTCCTGTTTTTTTTGTTTCTGTTTTTTACTACAGTTATTTTAGTATTTCCTACATAAACACTACTTCATCAACTTCAATAAATAACACTTTATTATGACAATTTCACAGTGTCTGCCACAATGTTCATGATATATTACTCTTGGTGTCACACTTAAATGAAGCACAGCTATCTATCAAAAGGCAAGTATGAAGTCCATCTGTATACTTGAGTAAGAGGAACAAGAAGGAATACTAGAGTAATAGCCATCTTTAGTAGGCAGGCTTGTGTGAACAGTCCCATGCTTCCTGTACTTTGGAGGATAGCTGAGTCTAATAGCTGCTAAACTCCTACTGATACCATGTTTATCAATAACTGGGAGATCACAAATCATTTCTATGAGAATTTGTTCTCTCTTTAATCTTTGATCAGCAGTTAGCTTTTCAATTGGAACTCTTATTTTGCTGAGGGGGGAATGATGAAAAGTGCTGTCTAGATCGTTCTTGGTATAACAAGAGCATACACATGAATGCTTGCCCCATCAGTTGCATCCCATTCAATCCACCACAAGTGTTTGTGAATTGGCACCAAGAGCCATGCATGGAGATGCTCACAGGCAGCACACATCCACTGTGGCCCTAGACTGGAAGCCCATATTCCCAACAGCAGAAGGGAACAATTGTTTTAGGTTAAGTGTTAGGCCAAACAAATGTTTAAAAAGTGGAAGGGCTTCTTTCTCCTGTTGAAAATAAAGGGATAGTTCACCCCTTACCTCTCTTTTCTTAGAGCCTCAAATTAAAGAACTTAAAATTTTCTCTGATGCTTTTAAACTCTTATTTATTGATATGTGTGTGTGTGTGTGTGTGTGTGTGTGTGTGTGTGTGTGTGTGTGTGTTAGGTGTGGGTGCACACATGCCATAGTGCACCTGTGGAGGACAGAGGATGACTTTCAGGAGTCGCTTCTCCTTTCACCATGGGTCCGGGGATGGAACTCATGCCAGGATTGCAAGGCAAGTGTTGTTACCTAATGAATGTATATTAGAGAAATGTATATTATTTAGAATATATAATATTTAGAAATGTATATTCTAAAAAATAAATCACTTCAAAACAAAGTCAGGACCTGCTTTAAGACCCAGGAATATCTCAAATGTCTGCCAATGTCCTGGAAGCCATTGCTTTGAAGCATAAACCCAGTGCCTGTGGAAGAACAGTTACCCTGACTTCACCAGGCTCCTTGCTTTATAGTTCAAAGTCATCTCCTCCTATGGAAGTGTGAAAAGTTTGTGTTTCCTCTTACTAAACTTAATTTGCTAACACAGATGGTCCCCTTCGTTAGCAGGCAGAGTGAGGATGAACTACTCGTGACTCTATGCTTGCTTACTATAAGGGGTGAGACCACTATGTTCCTTGCAATCTCCCTGCAAATTGCCTTTGATGCAGAGCATACTCTGGTTTAATGCTTATTCAGTTTTCAAATTGCTTTCTCCCTCTAATGCCTTTCTGGAGAGAATGCCTGGGTTAGGAGAAGATTTAGATTTTAATTAGTCTTCCCTAACAATAAGTGCACATTTAAAAATGAAAGCTGCACTACACACAATGATCCTCATGAGTTCCATGGATAAGGGGTTGAGTGCAAAATGTCAGCCCCAGAGAACACATTCACTGGGTCTATTTAGACAAGCCTCTAAAACAGGCAAATCTGCTCCTGGAGCTGCAAGGTGGACAGTGGCTGCCTTGCGGGAGGGAGGGGCTGCAAAGGGTACTGGCTGATGATGCTGTCCTTCTGGACCTGGGTGCTAGCTACACAGGCATGATTCCTTGTAAAAACTCATTTCTGTACATTTCTGTAGGTACAATGCTATCTTCAAGAAAATTTTCAATTTTATCTTCTCTATTAGCCTTTTTGTAGTTCACATTTACAGTAGTCACAGGTATGGTTTTCAGTGCTTACAGACAAAGGATTTTAACTACAAGTAAAAAGCTGAGTTTGTTTTCTACATTTTTATCCAAATCATATATTAAGGTAAAAGGGATTTGCTTTTCTTTAATTTCAAGGGCTTTGTTACTGGTATGAAAAACAAAACAAACCAAAACAGCAGCTTGGATGAGTCTAATTTGGTACAGAAAAAAAAAAAAAAAAAAAAAAAAAAGAATCCATTTGAAGAATGGAGTCATTGTAACTTTTCAATCCTGAACCAAAAACCCTGCACTGCAGGGGTGGTCAGAGCAATTCTCTTCTCATAGTCTCCAGAGAACAGCTAGACTTTAAATCTACATAGATGATAGTATTGTGGTGGCCAATTTTTTTTTTTTTGGTATGTTTTGTTCACTTTAGTTTGTTGTTTGTTCTTCTCTTCTCTTGTCTTCTCTTCTCTCCCTTTCCCCCTTCCCTCCCCTTTTCCCTCCCCTTTCTTTCCCTCTTTTTTCTTTCCCTTCCCTTTCTTTCCCTCCCCTCTTTTTCCCCTCCCCTCTTTTCCCCCCTCCCCTCTTTTCTCTCCCCTCTTTTTTCTCCCCCTTTTTCTCCCCCTTTCCCCCTTTTTTCCTTTTTTCCCTCCCCCCTTTTTTCCTCCCCTCTTTTTTTCTCCCTTTTTTCTCCCCCTTTTTCTCCCCCTTTTCCCTTTCTCCCCCCTTTCCCCCTTCCACCCTTTCCCCCCTTTTCTTCCCCCCTTTTCTTCTCCCTTTTTTCTTCTCCCTTTTTTCTTGTCCCCTTTCCCTTTTTCCTTTTCCTTTTCCTTTTCCTTTTCCTTTTCCTTTTCCTTTTCCTTTTCCTTTTCCTTTTCCTTTCCTTTTCCTTTCCTTTTCCTTCCCTTCCCTTCCCTTCCCTTCCCTTCCCTTCCCTTCCCTTCCCTTTCCTTTCCTTCCTTCCTTCCTTCTTTCTTTCTTTCTTTCTTTCTTTCTTTCTTTCTTTCTTTCTTTCTTTCTTTCTTTTTCCCATTGTGTAGCCCTGGCTGTCCTGGAACTGTGCTGTGTAGACCAGTCAAATTCACAGAGCTCTACCTGCCTCTGCAATGTGTAGCCACTGCCCATTTGGCAACTGTGCTAAACAAAATTGAGATTAAGAACTGTACCGAAAAGGAACATGGTGAGACAGAGAGATGACTCAGCAGGTAAAATACCCTTGCCACACAAGCCTGAGGACCTGAGTTCAAATCCCTAGAGGCCACAGAGAGCTGGGTGTGGTGGTGAATGATTATAAAACAGGAGGCTGAGACAGGGAAAGCCCTCTGCTACCCCAGATCAGCTACCCTGGAGTACACAGCCCTGAACACCAGTGAGTCCTGGCCTTGAACAAGAACCAGCTCCTGAGGTTGTCCCGTAATCCCGATGTGTGTGCTGTGACATGCCCTTACAGGCAAGTGCGCAGCACACACTCGCACATGCATTCACACATGCACACTCAACGGTGGTCAAAATAAATAAAGATCCTGTCCCAGAACTTCAAATCCAGTGCAGAAAACAGATGTGTGTGCCTAATTAACTGGAAACATATGGATTTTTTTTTTTTAAAAAGAGATCATCTACAATTTCGTTTTTCTTCAGTAATCCTCACTAACTTGAAAACTTCAAGGATTAGAAACAAACACTAAAAATTAGAAACAAAGGCCAAACTGAAAACTTCTCTCACTAACAAGTCAAATGAATTCTATCCTCTAGTTGACTTAAGCTTAAACAAGATCTTAGTGCTTGGTTTCTGACCTCATGACAAGCGACTGAGGTACCAATTTTACATATCTAAGCAGATCTGGCCTCCAGGTTCTCCCAGCATCCCTCAGTCACCACCTGGCATAACTTGCCTCCAACCTTGAACTTTCCAGCCCAGGGGCTGGGCTGCCCTTCCCCCAGAAAATATTCTTTATAATCCAGACATTTTGTTTTCTTGCTCTTCCTTTCCTCTTCCTTCCCTGCACAAGTGCCCCTTTCTCTCTTTCTCCCTCTCCTACCCACTCCCCCTTCCCGGCTTCCTGGGCCTTGGTCCTTGGGCCAGGGAACTCACCACCAGAGAGCAGCTTCCCAATAAACCTGCCTTTAATATAATGTAATCTGGCTTGAATTGGCTCATTTCACTCATGGCTGAGAAATATCTTATCACTTAATCTTTTGCTTTTTATATACTATTCAGTAGTAAATAATATGTTTTCTATAGATAACCATAAAAATAAGTTGTGTGATTATCAAAAAATAATATCAGATTTTTGGTTTTGCCCTGGTATCTGGCAGAGTTTCAGTGTGGTAAACCCAAATGTAAAACTATAGTTTCAGAGTTGGCTGAGAGAGTGTCTGTTTATCATTGGAGGACAAAACTCCTCTCTCCATCCCTGCAGTCATTGGAGATTCTGCAAATGGGAAACAAAGCTAATTGCTTCCTTCTTCTAGAATTATATTACAGTCCTACTGAAAGGTTCAGTGTTGGTTCAGGATATCCCAAGACCAAGTTGTCAGCACAAAGGAGATTTGCCCCAGAGAGACAATGAGCAGGGAATAAGGAACAAACAGAAGCAATAGAAGACGGGGTGTGTGTGTGTGTGTGTGTGTTGGGGGGGGGGGGATAAACGAGAGGGGGAAGGGCTATTTCTCCTACAAGAGAGGAGGGAGGGCAAAGGACTGCCTCCAGACAAAGAGGAGACAGAAACAGCACATAGGAAAATGTTGATTTATAAAGATAAAGGGAGAAACCCAGTGTTTGCTATCTAATTTTAATTGGGCATTTAATTAGGTGAGCCAAAGTGGGTTTTGATTGCTGGACTTCAATACTTTGACAGCTGGACCTTGATAGTCAGCCTCAGGAAGAGGAAGTGGCCAAGTAAGGGAATCAACCTCTGGTGGCTAGCTTTAGGAATGTAATCTAAGGGATTTTAGCAAGGCAGAGAGGGGATGGGAGAGAAGGGCAAGGCCTGCCAGAGCCATGTCTGCCATGTTTGAGCTGGCTAGAGTCCCTTCACCTACAGCTCTGTAAACCATTATTTCCCAGCTAAAGCTACACACTGCTGTTCTATTTCTGGGAAAATGATGAGTCAAGCTCCCTTAAGGTTCATGGCTGTGACATTCATGCCATTCCGAAATCATAATCAAAACGGTCATTTTCCCTAGTGTAAGATTAGCGTTCCCTTTACATACCTTTTTGATAAGATGTCTGATTTCTCTGAATTTTCAATGGACAGAATGAACAGGTTAATAAACCAGGTCAGAGAATACTGGTACATGGGCTCGATGTTGGCTAGATCAGCGATGGAGAAGAACAGGATGGAAGAATGGATAGCGATGATCCGATAGCCCATGCGGGTGTTGTCAATCTTTTTCTCTGTCTCCTCAGCCACTTCCTGCTTCTGAGAAATCTCATTAGCCAAAGACTTGGAGGAAGATAATATTTTAATCGCAGTCTCATCTTCTAATATATTGCCTTCTGATAGTGAGAGAACTTCTAAAATCTTGTCTTCTATTTCCTTTAACTGCCTAGAATGAAGTACAGCTTTCTCAGAAAAGAAATGGTTTAAAAATCACTTGAAATATGCAATCTTTTCTAAGAAACAGAGACCTTGTAACCTAAAGAAATATGTCATGCCATGACAATTATCTGAAAAATGAATGCTGTGAGATTAATTTCTTATCTTGTGAAATGTCACTGAGACATGGACTTCCTGCTCAGCTCCCTTTAATGATCACTCGTGTGACACCCCGAGAAATGGAGCAAACCAGTCTCCTCTGCCACACAGTACCTTGGCTCAGACGGAACTCAACGTACCACTCCATTTACTTCCAGAATTTTTATGATTTAGAGAGTTTAATGCTACATAGATATTATGCCCCAAAGAAAACAGATCACTTTGGTCGCACAGTGAACCAAGACACTTCTGTTCAGCACCTTTGTTGAGGAACGGAAGACCCATGCCCATGTCTGTGGCAAGCCTCCGTGTTCTTCCCGAGTCTGAGAAAAAGACTCAGCAATGCAGTTTTCTGAGTTAATGCAGAGGCTCTGTAGGCCCTGCATTAAAAACTTTTCCATTTGGGGGAGGAACTGGAGAGATAGCTCAGCAGTTAAGAGTACATTGCTCTTCCAGGACTTGGGTTCGAATCCCAGCACCCATACCAGGCAGTTCACAACTGTCTGCAACTCCATTTCCAGTGGTTCCTCTGCCATCCTCATGCTTTTCTGGCCTCTACACACACACACACACACACACATACACACACACATATGTAAATCAATACAAAAATTTAACTTTAAACCAAATTTCCATTTGAGATACACACACATAACATACACACTCACAATTTAACTAAATAGATGCTAAATATGCTTTACTATAACCACAAAATAAATCTTCATTCTGCAGTTCAAACCTTTTGTTGTCAGCTCCTTGTACTATCAAGGCTTGCTTTTCTTCTTCAAGATCTGGCCTTTCCCGTGCCACTACGATTCCCAAAAGTTGATCCTGCATTCCCTCAGGAGTTATCATGAAGTTTAACAATGTGACCTATAAGTGAAAGAATGTATTTTGAAAATGCATTGTTTTTTCTACTAAGAAACCTTCTCTGTGTGTGATTCAAGGTTCCATTCATTGAACACATATTGTGGCAGTCATATGAATGAAAATAGAATTCACAGACATGATAGCTAGCAATGGTACAGGTAAGCCTGACTGTTAATGATAGCCAGCAAGGGTACAGACAAGCCTGACTGTTAATTATTGCCAGCAATGGTACAGGCAAGCCTGACTGTTAATGATAGCCAGCAATGATGCAGGCAAGCCTGATTTTTGGATGAATAAGAGCTTATGACAGTCAAAATCAAATACTTATAACAGTTTATGTATTCCCAATTCCAACTGGTCCAATTTCTGATGATCCTTTAACAGTGAAATCAATTAGAATGAGGTTGGAAGCAACCCTTACTACAAACTGGACTGAATCTCTTTTTAAGGTTCATTAGAGATGTTATATGAAACAATCTTAAGAGAGAGACAAGAGAGAGCACTGCTCTCATATACTATGAATGAAGTATTTTTGTGTTAATGAGCCACTATCCTGCAAGAAGAAACATTAGGAAATTTACCTGTTTATAGTGCCCATCAAGGGCTATCTACTGATATCCACTCTATCCAAGTACTTAATTAGTGGAGAGGCTGGTGTAGTTGTGCATGCCCACACATAGGACACATCTTTAAAATCATCCCTTTCTGGTACTTCCCAATAAATGTGTTAATTTAATGTTCTCTGGAAAACTATTCATAGTCCCCGCAGCTCTAGAATGATCTCTACTTGTCACAATTACACTTGTTGAAAATACTATCTGTTTCCCATCTCGGTGACACCTCAGTCCTGTGTAGCCTGCTCTCTTCCTGCCCTTCTATACCCACCAGTATACCCGACAATAAAACAGCAGCTGTCTAGTTCTGGCCATCAAATAATCTAGAAGCCGATAAATACCGACTTGAGCTTCATTTCCTTTGAAATTCTCACTTACTGGTTTTTGTATATTTGCCAGTGTGCTGCCTGTTGTTTTAAAATAAAATCTCAATTTTTCTATTTTAACAATGAAGACTCCAGGGTTAAACCCTGCTAGCTCTGAGAGGCAAAGAAAGCACCCAGGTGAGCTTCCTCCTTAGCCAACATCCCAGAATTAACCCCCTCTCTTATGCAGTCTCACAAAGACTCCATCAAACTAAATGTTCCTCCCTTTTACTTCCTGCATGTCTTTCTGTGCATCCTTCTGACTCCCTCTTACTCTCTAAGGTTTTTTTCCTAATAATCTTATGTTCACTTGCAGTCAACTGTTTGTCCGCTCTGCTTCTTGACCTGTGGTTGACTTTATTTAATTCTGTCTACAATATTCAAGCAGAAAGCTCTTGGATTAAAAGGTGTGCCCTAAGGCTGAGCCACACCACAGCTAAAGCAGGATTTTCCAGTAAATAATACAATCTTAGTGTGATGGACTATCCTGCAACAGTTGCCCATGTGCCTTAGGGTCTGCAAACCCAGAAGACTCTGAAGACCCAGCTCCTCTACTTCTGTTTGTGTCTTTTACTCCACTAACATGTGAGCTCAGGGCTTGCTCTACTGCACACCTTGAGCCCTGGGATATGCCACACCAACTCTCTATTTTCTACGCTGCAGATTTACCTCCTCACAGACACTTCCCCAGTGCACTCCAGCCCCACCCGTAGCAGCTTCCTGTGCTTCTTCATTGGTTCCTAACTTCTTACAGCACACCTGTGACTAGATGCAGCCATGCATTTATTTGTCACCTGATCTGGGGTGGAACAACATCCAGTAGGACAAGGATCTAAAAGTAGTAAATATTCAGGACATAGAGAAAAGGGATCTAACCTGACCCACAGTGACTATGGGGCTTTACCCTAGAGACAGGGTGCAGAGGTGGACTTTGCAGCTGGTTGACAGAGAGTTGAATGAAAGACAGGACAACATTATAGGCTGGATAGTTTCAGCACTGTAGTTTGGTGGAATCTCCTGCTGAACTGGAAGCCAGGAGTAGTGTCTGGATTTCATCTCCAGAGTCTCTTTTTTTAATTGGTCTGGAATGGACCCGTTGTTTTTGGTAGGTGACTTGAATGTACAACCACGGCTGAGAAAGACTCCAGGCAGAGGAAACAGCATAGAAAAGGAGGAGCAGGAAATTCCATCATCCCAACATGGAGAACATATGAGTAGAAGCTATTTCTAGGCCACTGATAAATGAAGGTTTCTAACATGCATGGCCAAGAACCCAACATTTTCTATATTGTTCACAATGTCGAAAATGATCTCCTTAGCCTTGAAAATTCTTTATGATCTCAGTAACTGCCAGAAGCCAACAGAGACAGCTCAGTGCTTGCTCCTGCTTTCACTAGTTCCTTAATCAAAGGATATGACTAGGAACAACCCATCTAAACTCAGGAACAGCACACAACACTGTATGCTGTTGACCATTCTGTTCAAAAGGTTTTATGTCACAACTTGCCTAGATCATTGCAGCCAAAATTGCTGTTTTATCATACCTAAATCTGAGGGTTTTTCATATTATGACAAGAGATTAGCAAAATAGAAAAACTCAGTGAGCAAACACTGAACATGTCATAAACAGCCAAACACGCAATCAGCTTCTTAGAAGGATTATTGGCATAGTAAAGAGGTGTTGCTTTGGTTTCTACCCACCAGGCTCTGATACTAGGTGGCAGCGAGAGGGGGGGGGGTGTTTATCACATGGATTTAAAGCAGGGTGTGTTTCCAGAAACTGAAGTACAGTTCAATGTAATAGAGTGGAGTTCTAAACATAAGCCAAGACAGTTATAATCACTGAATTTTCAATAACAAAACAAAACAAAACAAAAATATACATTGTTGAAAACACTGTCTTTATGACATGTGGTACTTAGAAAACTGGGTGCCCACTTGGAGGAGCATGAAGTAGATCCTATCTTTCCCCTGCACAAAAACACCACATGGTCAGAGTCAAAACTCTGATATCATCAGAGGAAAAGAAGGGGAAAGACATAAGGGTATAGTAAGAGGCAACATCTTTCTCAATAAGTCCCCAGGAAATAAGACCAATAATGCATGTAGCTTTATAAAATTCAATGGAAACAGCTGATTGAATGAAGAGATAAGAAGAGATAACCTGCAGAAGGGGAGAAAATCTTTGTCAACTATACATCCGATAGAGGATTAATAGCTAGAATATTTCTTCTGACTTCTGCCCCATTCCAAAGCAAACAAACAAACAAACAAAGCAACAAGTAACCAAACCACACAATCAGGTAACTGGGTTAATGAGCTGAACAGGAAGTTACCCAAAGTGAAATACAAATGGCCATAAAACATGAAAAAATGCTTAAGCTCTCTAAGCCATCAGAGAAGAAAATCAAAATTATATTGAGATTCCATACTTCTCAAGTCAAATGGCAACTATTATGACAAACAATCCGTGCAGACAAGAATACAGGGAAAGAGAGTTCAGATGATGGTGGGGATCTAAACTATCCCCAAGGAAATCAGCATAGAGATTTCCTAAAAAACAAAAAAACAAAGCAAAAAAACTATAAAAAGAACTTCCATATGACCTGGCTATACCACTCCTGGGTATTTATTTACTCAAAGGACTCCTGGTCAGCTGATTACAGAGAACTGTGCACATTGATGCTTCATACAGCACTGTGCAGAATAGGAAAATGTGTAACAAATATAGGTATCCAAACACAGGGATATCAGGAAAATGTCATGCATATATGTAACAGTATTTTTTTTCAACCATAAGAACAAAAAAGAAAGTGAAGGAAGGCAAGGCAAGGAGGAAGAGGAAGAGAAGGAGGAGGAAACAAAAGGGAGAAAGGGTGAGAAGCAGCAGGAGGGGAGGAGGGGGAAGGAAAGAGAGGGAAGAGAATCAGCTGTTGCTTTCTGCTTGCCTTGTCCGCTCCAACCATGCCAAGTCCCAATACAGAAACGGAAGGTCTAACATACATTCCTGTTCAGCTCAGTATTTATATTAGGTACAATTTAGGTGACCACTAGGTCACAGCATGAGCCACCACTCTTTCACCTATGGATGAGGGTCAACGCTATTCTTTTTAATATCTGAATTGTATAGAACCTTTGGTGGTTCTGCCTGGCTTGTAAACTTGCCACTGCCCAGGCACACAGGTTTCCTCTTCTTCCAAATGCAAGTATGTAGTGCTGTGGCTGATGCCGTGAACCTTATTTCATCTTTGTCTTTTCAGCACAGTGTTTGAGATTTGGCTGCTGTGCAGGGGACATCACATTCCCCTGCTTTTGCTGGCAAGAGCCTATTCCCTCTGCAGGGACCTGCCATTTTGTTTTTGTGTGGAAACTTGCTAACTGGGGCAGGCATCAAGTGCAAAGCAGCTTCCTCTGGTACCCCTAGACAGATGACTCACTTCTCCCACCCAAACCTGATGCCTGCTTTGTGTTAGTGACACCCTGTTGTTCTTTTACCCCATTTTTTTAGTGCTCAGCCTCCAGTTGTTAAGGTTTTGTCTTTTACTGTTTTTTGTAATAGACATTAGGGGGCCCCCAAGACCAGGAGTCTGCACGTAGCACCTGGGATGCTGTCCCTGAGTTAATTATGATTGGTGAATAAAGTTGCTGACAGGCAATAGCTGGGCAGAAGAGACATAGATGGTGGTCAGGTTTTGCTGGCTTGCAGGAGAGAGGACCATGAAGAGAGAGGAGAAAGAAGAGGCTGCCATGGAATAAAAGAATAATGTTCAGGAGGGAGGAGGAGTGCTACCATGGGAAAGCTGAGCCAGAAAAAGTGTGGCCATGTGGGCTGGCCAATTGGGGTTAAGAGCAGTCCAGATGGAACCCAGTAATTAGTACGTGATAATTTGGTATTCTTGATAGGAACCAAGATTCTAACAGCATGGAGAGTAGGCAGTCACCCAGTTATTGTGCTGCCTAAGGCATAGTAAAAATATAAAGGCTGTGTGTGTGTTTTGCATCCAGGAACATAAATGGTCTAAGGTGGGGAAGAAACCACAGGCTGGGATTTTAATATTTTTTACTACATCCCGTGCCACTTTGTACAGTTTATATGGATGCAGTCACAGGTTAGGATGAGGTAATAATCATGAAAAAAAGACAAAACTGATCCTATTAACAGATTAATCCTGAATGAGGAGCCAGCTATACAGGGTATACTCATTTTCATGCAAAAAACAGTATTAGCAGTATGCCTGGTTTATAACTTTTGTTTTGCTGCGTACAGATAGAAACCTATTCATTGCAAGCCTAATGATGTCAGATCTTTGAAACAAAGATTTTTGCAAATGTAGCTACACACTCACAAAGCGTTTGAAATCCTACAGACACAGCAGCAAGATTTCATTTTCATTTAGACCCAAAAGAATGTAAGCAGCATGGAACCCTCCCTTGGGTGCTTTTGAAAGCAAAAGGTACAGGAAAGACCCAAAATGTGGGGGCGAGAAGACACATTTAAATACATAAATGAAAGTTAGTTACTACCTCACCAAGCTTCCTAATCCCCATTTAATCAATTCTAGCAATTAAAAATAATGGAGCAATAAAACACTCTGGGGATCTTAGGGATTTCAGTGCTGAACCATACACACTTCTGCATCCTCCCTGCTGCAGCTTACAACTTCTGTCATAGGCAGTTATTATCCAACCAAGGGCTGTTTGTGCTCTCTGTGAGATTGCCCTGTGCTCTCCTGGAATGTAGAAAGGGGTTTTTTTCCATACTGCTTATTAATCTTTTTCTTATAACACAGCTTTGGGATTTTATTTCCTTGTGTTTTATTCTTTTACTCCTTATGTTGAAAAGTTAAATTGTCATGCTAATGTTAACATTCATATAAACTCAGTCCACTAGGCTCTATCCAGAGCACTTTATGGAGACTCACTTATTCAGTTTTTTACTTCACTCAGTGACATAGTAACTTTTATTAGGATCATTTACACATGAAGGGACTGATTCACAGGGACATGGAACAGCGAGGCCACATCTGTGATAGAGCAGTGGTTCAAATCCATACCCTTAACTATGTTAGTCTCTTTCCTAATGAGGAAAGGGATACCAGGTGGGTTTGTTTTGTTTGTTTGTTTTCTTTTTTGTTTGTTTGTTTGGGTTTTTCTTTTGAGTGCTTAAATAACAGTATGTTTAGCTAATTAAAAACAGTAGCCACAGCATTTCCATTATGTTTTCAAAACCAAGCTGGACCGTCACACACAAGCATCTAGACCCTGTAGCTATATTCATCAGCCCATGTGTATGTACTCTGAGGTTCCAGGACACACTGTGGCCACCACCATGCCTACTTTTCATGGCCCACAAATTACACTCACTCCCTCTGCACACACTGCTGTGTGCACAGTGTGAAGCCCTTGAGAACAGGTATCATGCTCATCGATCATGGATGGAATGATTGTCCCAATATCATCTGCGATCTGCCTTTCAGGGGAGGTGCCTGTTTTAAGTATTCTCAATAAAAAAGATCTATGCATACTGGACAGAAATTTTTTTTCCTATATGTAGTTTAACAGATCAGAATGATGTGGTAAATAAATGTTACACTCACTCTCAAACATTGAGTGACAACCAGGGATGAGAATAAGGGAATTAAAATAGATTATGGTAAAGCCCCTAATTCCAGGTGCCCAGCCTTAGATCAATGTTACTGCCATTTTAATCTTTGCATAACATGTTAACTTTATCCTTTAAAGGAATTTGTGGTATTAAAAAAAACGAAAACAAAGCTGATCATTCTTTTAAATAATTCTGCAAAATCAGAAAGCAGCAGCAGCCTTCCTATGAGAAAGGTCCAAGTGTCCACTCCAATAAGGTGCATATTATCATCTACTACAAAGCAAGAATGTTGGCACATGACATATGTGAAATCATCCAAGGATGATCGTGCACCTAACCCTAACCCTAACCCTAACCCTAACCCTAACCCTAACCCTAACCCTAACCCTTGATGCACTTCCCACAGCTCAGGTGGCCCCAACAGATTGGGAAATGATTTTTACTAATCCTAAATCTGATAGGGGACTAATATCCAATATATACAAAGAGATCAAGAAGCTGGACTCCAGAAATTCAAAGAACCCCATTAAAAGTGGGGTACAGAGCTAAACAAAGAATTCTCAACTGAGGAATACCGAAGGGCTGAGAAGCACTTGAGAAAATGTTCAACATCCTTAATCATCAGGGAAATGCAAATCAAAACAACTCTGAGTTTCCACCTCACACCAGTCAGAATGGCTAAGATAAAAAATTCAGGTGACAGCAGATGCTGGCGAGGATGTGGAGAAAGAGGAACATTCCTTCGTTCCTGGTGGGACTGAAAGCTGTTACAACCACTCTGGAAATCAGTCTGGTGGTTCCTCAGAAAATTAGACATAGTACTACCAGAATATCCAGCAATACCTCTCCTGGGATATATCCAGAAGATGTTCCAACTGGTAATAAGGACACATGCTCCACTATGTTCATAGCAGCCTTATTTATAATAGCCAGAAGCTGGAAAGATCCCAGATGTCCCTCAACAGAGGAATGGATACAGAAAATGTGGTACATTTACACAATGGAGTACTACTCAGCTATTAAAAACAATGAATTTATGAAATTCTTAGGCCAGTGGATGTGTCTGGAGGATATCTTTCTGAGTGAGGTAACCCAATCACAAAAGAATATGCACTCACTGATAAGTGGATTTTAGCCCAGAATCTTGGAATACCCAAGATGCAATTTGCAAAACACAAGAAAATTAAGAAGAAGGAAGACCAACGTGTGGATACTTCATTCCTCCTTAGAATAGGGAACAAAATACCCATAGAAGGAGTTACAGAGACAAAGTTTGGAGCTGAGAAAAAAGGATGGACCATCCAGAGATGGCCCCACCCGGGGATCCATCCCATAATCAGCCACCAAATGCAGACACTATGGCATATGCTAGCATGATTTTGCTGAAAGGACCCTGATATAGCTGTCTCTTGTGAGGCTATGCCAGTGCCTGGCAAATACAGAAGTCGTTGCGCACAGTCATCTATTGGATGGAACACAGGACCCTCAATGGAGGAGCTAGAGAAAGTACTCATGGAGCTAAAGGGGTCTGCAACCCTATAGGAGGAATAACAATATGAACTAACCAGTATCCCCTAGAGCTGTGTCTCTAGTTGCATATGTAGCAGAGTATGGCCTAGTCGGCCATCAATGGGAAGAAAGGCCCCTTGGTATTGCAAACTTTATATGCCCTAGTACAGGGGAACACCAGGGTCAAGAAGTGGGAGTGGGTGGGTAGGGGAGCAGTGGGGGAGGGTATAGGGGACTTGCAGGATAGCATTTGAAATGTAAATGAAGAAAATACCTAATAAAAATTTGACAAAAACATTCTGCTGGCCATTCTTCACAGCACATAATTTCAGGAAGTAGAGAAGACAAATTTCAGCTCTCTTAGGAAGAACTTGTCCTCTTATGTCTGAGTAGGAAAATATGATCAGAGATCAGGAGCTGTGATAAGGAAACTTAGGTACTGGCCTTCACTGACGTCTCTGGGAGATAGTGCGGGTTCCTCAGCTTTGTTGTGATATAGAAGCGGAAGTCGGGAGCATACTCAATTGTGGAATCTCCAAGCCGAATGCATGTGCTCCCACCCTGCTTGAAGGTCTGCTTCAACAAAAGAGGCTCTAGAATCGGGTCCAGTTCTTCTCCCACATTTTCTAGCAACACTAAAGGCAGAAAAAAAAATATTCCATCATACTTAAAATATTGACTAAAGCATCCAGTGTTCCAGTTCTTTCAACTCTCCAGATTGTTTCTGTGCCAGTAGCTACCTATTTGCATCTTCAATGAGTACAGAGAAGTGATGTCATAAAAACACTGCCTGTTGTGGGAAGGATCATGAGTAGGTCTACATGGCCTCCCAGTCTCCCACTTGCTTCTACTTCTACACCTGTTAGCCAACCAGCCTGGCTTGATGGTCTCCACCTGGGACTCACTGTATCTAGGCATGATGGCTGATAAAATGCATTTCTTGGAACTATTTCAGTGTTCACTGTATTTTTATTACAAAAATGACTCATATATATTATAGAATACCTGGAAACACAGGGAATTATAATATTATAATATTATAATTTCTCTCCTCTGTTAAATTAAATAGCTTAGGTTGACATATATAAACTGATTGAAAATGATACAAGACTTCATATAATTACCTAATGAAGAATTCTCAGTTTAAATTTTCTATCAATTTCTCTATACATGATTAAGATGAAACAAATATCAATTTCTGCCCTAATTATTTTGCACGACATTATAACACAATTATCCTACATTATTAAAATTAACAAACATATTACTGTTATCTTTTAAACAGTGGTGAGCTTTTGATAGTATTATATTTGGATATTTTTCTATTCTAAGACATAAGTATCACTGTAAGCAAAACTTAGCATTTCAGAATATTTTCTTTCGATGTCATTCTCTAAAGGGCCAGAAACAAATGATCCGTAACAGTGTTAAACTCCTAGTGCATTTGCTAAGTTAAAGTGTTACACAATGGGGCTTAATTCTCTGACACAGGCAATTCTCAATTCACGTACCTGGTAAGTGTCCCTTGAAGGAATGGGGATAATCCCAGCTGGAAAGAGTGGCCTCAGGATTGAGGGACTGATAGATGTTTGCACTACACCTGCAGACATATTCTTCCCTTCCCTGGTTACTCATGGCTGAATGAATTTCTACAACTACCTCCCTACCCATTCCTCCACTGCTGGGATCTTGGCCAACAGAAACACAGAAGGTAACTTTTAAGAACTAATTTTCTTCCTCAGAAAATTGGACATAGTACTACCAGAGGATCCAGCAATACCTCTCCTGGGCATATATCCAGAAGATGCCCCAACTGGTAAGAAGGACACATGCTCCACTATCTTCATAGCAGCCTTATTTATAATAGCCAGAAGCTGGAAAGAACCCAGATGCCCCTCAACAGAGGAATGGATACAGAAAATGTGGTACATCTACACAATGGAGTACTACTCAGCTATTAAAAAGAATGAATTTATGAAATTCCTAGCCAAATGGATGGACCTGGAGGGCATCATCCTGAGTGAGGGAACACATTCACAAAGGAACTCACACAATATGTACTCACTGATAAGTGGATATTAGCCCCAAACCTAGGATACCCAAGATATAAGATACAATTTCCTAAACACATGAAACTCAAGAAGAATGAAGACTGAAGTGTGGACACTATGCCCCTCCTTAGAATTGGGAACAAAACACCCATGGAAGGAGTTACAGAGACAAAGTTTGGAGCTGAGATGAAAGGATGGACCATGTAGAGACTGCCATATCCAGGGATCCACCCCATAATCAGCATCCAAACGCTGACACCATTGCATACACTAGCAAGATTTTATTGAAAGGACCCAGATGTAGCTGTCTCTTGTGAGACTATGCCGGGGCCTAGCAAACACAGAAGTGGATGCTCACAGTCAGCTAATGGATGGATCACAGAGCTCCCAATGGAGGAGCTAGAGAAAGTACCCAAGGAGCTAAAGGGATCTGCAACCCTATAGGTGGAACAACATTATGAACTAACCAGTATCCCAGAGCTCTTGACTCTAGCTGCATATGTATCAAAAGATGGCCTAGTCGGCCATCACTGGAAAGAGAGGCCCATTGGACACGCAAACTTTATATGCCCCAGTACAGGGGAACGCCAGGGCCAAAAAGGGGGAGTGGGTGGGTAGGGGAGTGGGGGTGGGTGGGTATGGGGGACTTTTGGTATAGCATTGGAAATGTAAATGAGCTAAATACCTAATAAAAATGGAAAAAAATAATGAGGTAAAAAAAAAGAAAAAAGAACTAATTTTCACTTTCTTCTCAGTTATTTTTATAGTTAAAAAATGAATATACTATAATGAATAACTATACTAATTTCTACTGTCTAAGTTATTCTTTTCCCACCATTATTGATGACTCTGTGAATATTGTTTTTCCTAAAAGTCTGTTCCTGATTCTGTTCATGCTGGTCCTAGAAGTGAATGCACAGCCAATTTTTTGAGACACTTTAAGTCACATTACAAACTACTTTCCTGAAAAACTGTGAGACAGAGCTGCAGGAGGACACTCACTTCACTGCTGATAGACCTATCTGTAAAACGCTTGATACAAAGCAAGGGAGGGGGAGGCCAACAGTCAAGACAGGAAAACTCAGGAAGGTCTAGATAAGATGCCATCTCTCCCCATTTCAATGGAGAGTGTCAATTATCTGTGTAGATTAACTTCGTCTCAGCAGTGTTTAATTATCATACTATATATACTTTATTGATTGATACAGTAAATGCAGGTACACCTAGACTTTCCACATCATCAGTTGTCAAACTTTTTAAATAACAGACTCTTTAAACTTTTTTTTTCTTAAAGTGAGTCTTATTTTAAAACTCAATACAACAAGAGAAGAGGAAGACATGGCTCTTGTTGAAGCAGAGGCAGGTGGATGAGGTTGGCAAAACCCTCTGCCTCTCCACCCAGGCTACATGTGAAGAATAAGGGATTTAAAGTCCTGGATACTTTTTAAATACCATGAATAGGCCAGTATCTAAAAGTAACTTCTCAAGCAGAAGGAGCTTTAACCACTTATGTTTTTAAACTTTTACTTGATGGTTAAATATATAGATTAGAGCTTGACACCTTTCTATGAGAATTTAAGAATTTCACTCCTTTCTGATGTTCAATGTTAGAATACATGGTGAAAAAAAAAGAGAAGAAAGAAGGAAAGAAAGAAAGAAAGAAAGAAAAAAGAAAGGAAGGAAGAAAGAAAGAAAGAAAGAAAGAAAGAAAGAAAGAAAGAAAGAAAGAAAGAAAGAAAGAAAGAAAAACATTATTCAGAGGCAGACGACTTGGGAATTCTGGCCAGCATTCTCCTCATGGGACATGCACTCCTAGCTTAACCACTGAGCTTTCTCTAATATTTCACCTGCCTTTTTTTTTTTTTTTTTTTGAAACAGGGTTTCTCTGTATAGCCCTCACTGGCCTTGAACTTACTTTTTAGACCAGGATGGGCTCGAACTCAGAAATCTACCTGCCTCTGCCTCCCGAGTGCTGGGATTAAAGGTGCCCAGCTTCACCTGCCTTCTTAATAAATGACATGGTAAGAGCTACAGTGGGATTCCAACATTTGTTGATAAAACACAGAACCCTATTTATGTCCGGTTCACAGTATATAAGAAACATCTTTAAAGGTCTGTGCACTGTTGCTTACCCCATCCTGTACACTGTGACCCGCAGTCCTCTGTTCTCTCCTGCTGCATCTCACTGATGGATGTTTAAGATACACAAAGTAGTCTTTATCTCCCATGATTAGGATGCATAATTTCAAAAGCATTAGATAGTTCACCTCTATTACTTGCCCTACAATTATGAAATTTAAACATCAAATTCTATAACTGAGATTCAAAAAATGTCAAGAATGACAAGCAGATGGTAGACTCTCCGTTTTACTTTTATCATACCAAATATTTTAATATTTAAATTAAATAATTTCAATTGCTTGAAGAACTTAAAGTGACAGTACTGTCTAGAAATTCTCTCTGGTATTTCTGAATTCACACAGAGCATCACCTATGGCTTTCTCACTATGTTTTAAGATATTAAAAGTGAGCCACTTATCACATTCTGAAAGATCCTCAGTAATTGAAAAAGCCAACACAAGCTATACCACTGACAAAACCCTATGGACTGAGCAGCCATCTGATACTAATTATACAATAAATAATAAGTAATTTCTCCCTCACATTACACAGCTAATGTGTAGGAGAGGAAACTGAGTTATTGAACTAAACACTGAATGGCAAAGGCAGAGACTCTGGATCCAGAACTAAGGGGCCAACCCAGAATACCACTCTGGTCCTTACGTAAGAGACAATCAGTTCATTGGTCCTCCTGTGAGGGATTCTCACTTTCTGTCTTTATTACGTTAATACATGAATGATTCTGACATTACACAAGCAATATATTTGAAGAGTAGAGATTATGGCTCCCTTTTTGTGTAGCTCCTACCTCACCACGATACAAGTTGTTCTATGTCATATTGAAGTAACTGTAAATAATGTACTGTACACTGTTGTAAAAAGTTAGAAGGACTTTGAATTTTTTACCATATAAAATGATGTTTAAGGATATAAATACGTTTTTCTAAGATTTGACAGAACGTATGTGTATGAACATTGCACGGCATACCATAAATGTGTACATTTATGTGTCAATTTAATGTGAATTTAAAAGTTTAAAATTCAAAAATAGCATAGAAAGAAATACCACATGTGTGTTTACATGTCTGTGGACAAAGTCTTAAAAATAAATTTAGATTTTAGACTTTTTTCATTTCATGCTTACACTAAAATTCTAAAATTATAATTAAAACTTGAAAGCAAGCTTATTACTAACAAATAAACATAGATGTTATAGGACTGCCAGCATGCTTGTTATGTCCTTTGGAGCTATACAGCTCTTACAGCAAGAGAGACCTGAGGAACTTCTTCTGGAGCCACATATGCTATGGTTTCATAAGTGCTTGTCTTTATTTGGCTAAGTTTGATAAGCCACACAGATTTAAAATAGGACCCAATTAGTGCAGACTACAAACACGATGCATTTTGTTTTGGCAAGCGTGCCACCTGCTCAAGACCTTGATTTAAGACAATTCTTGTCATTTTTCTAATCTCTCCATTGCAAATGCCAGATGATAGTTAGACACTCAAAATCTGCTCAAGTTCCCTGGCATTTTTGTAGCATAATTCAAGAAGAAATAGAAAATGAAACTAACTGTTGTATTCAAGTATGCTTGGCATAGCAATATCGAGTAGGCTTTTTAACTGTAGAAGATTAATAATGAAAACTGAAGAAAAGCAGATAGATAAAAATTAAAACAGCCAACTTAGAGGCAGCTCCACTCTGTACTTTGTAACTCCCTGTCTTCTAGAGGTTTACTGTTTGGGAGGTCCTCGTGTGATTATTAATAAGCAATGAGAGTTCAGCCAGGTCATCACTTAATAACAAACCTGACAAGCCAGGTGGAGGTGGGGCACACCTTTAATCTCAACACTCAGGAGGCAGAAGAGGGTAGATCTTTGAGTTCAAGGCCTGCCTGCTCTACAGTTTTAGGACAAGAGTTCTAGGACAGCCAGAGCTAAACAGAAAAACCCTGTCTTCAAACAGCCACAAACCCCCCCCCCCCAAAACCAAAACAGCAAGCCTGACACAGATGTTTTCAAAACAGAGTTACAAAGTGTGTGCTTATTGTGCTCTCTCTGGGCATTTCCACACCTGCACTTGTTACTCATCTTACATACCAGGAGTTCCAAACTGGATACAGTTTTCCAGAGTTCTGACATAGTCAGGGTCACTTAGTTTAATGAGCTGGAGGCTATTGGTTTTCTCCATGTTTTTGATCCACTTATTAGCCTGACCTTGAGGGTCTATCATCAGAGGCCACCTTCTTGCATTCCTGAAACAGAGAAGAGAGATAATTCTGGTTGGACCATAATTAATCTCACATGACTGCACTAGTCGGTCTCAGATGACTCTAAGTTTAGCCTTTGTTAGTAATGTTTTACTCCTCATGATGGAAAATGATTTTCTTGATGCAGGCACATTTAGTCTGAGCAAACTGATAGAAAAACTGCCAAGGCCATTTCACAAAGTTGAAATTAATTCTTTAACTCCTTTTGGAATACTACAGTCTCTAAATTATAAATTACATGCTATTTTATAAATTCAGTCCTTATAAAAGATGTTCCAATGAGACTCTACTTTCTTTTTTTTTAAGGCATTTTTTATTAGATATTTTCTTCATTTAAATTTCAAATGCTATCCCCAAAGCCCCCAACACCCCCCACTTGCCCTGCTCCCCAGCCCACGCACTCCCTCTTCCTGACCCTGGCATTCCCCTGTCCTGGGGCATATGATCTTCACAATATCAAGGGCCTCTCTGCCCACTGATGACCAACTAGGCCATACATTGGTACATATGTGACTAGAGACACAGCTCTAGGGGGTACTGGTTAGTTCATATTGATGTTCCTCCTATAGGGTTGCAGACCCCTTTAGCTCCTTGGGTACTTTCTCTAGCTTCATCATTAGGAGCCCTGTGTTCCTTCCAATAAATGACTGTGAGCATCTACTTTTGTATTTGCCAGGAATTGATATTGCCTCATAAGAGAGAGCTATGTCAGGGTCTTGTCAGCAAAAATCTTGCTAGCATATGCAATAGTGTCTGGGTTTGGTGGTTGTATATGGTATGGATCCCTGGGTGGGGCAGTCTCTGGATGGTCCATTCTTTTGTCTCAGCTCCAAACTTTGTCTCTGTAACTCCTTCCATGAGTATTTTGTTCCCCATTAAGAAGGAGCAAAGTATCCACACTTTGACCTTCCTTCTTCTTGAGTTTCATATGTTTTACAAATTGTATCTTGGGTATTCCAAGATTCTGGGCTAAAATCCACTTATCAGTGAGTGCATATCATGTGTGTTCTTTTGTGATTGGGTTACCTCACTCAAGATGATATCCTCCACATACATCCATTTACCGAAGAATTTCATAAATTCATTCTTTTTAATAGCTGAGTAGTACTCCATTGTGTAAATGTACCATATTTTCTGTATTCATTCTTCTATTGAGGGAAATCTGTGTCTTTACAGCTTCTGGCTATTATAAATAAGGCTGTTATGAACATAGTAGAGCATTTTGATGGGGATTGCATTGAATCTGTAGATTGCTTTTGGCAAGATAGCCATTTTTACAATGTTTATCCTGCCAATCCATGAGCATGGGAGATCTTTCCAACTTCTGAGATCTTCTTTAATTTCTTTCTTCAGAGACTGAAGTTCTTATCATACAGATCTTTCACTTCCTTAGTTAGGGTCATGGCAAGGTATTTTATATTATTTGTGACTATTGAGAAGGGTGTTGTTTCCCTAATTTCTTTCTCAGCCTGTTTGTCCTTTGTGTAAAGAAAGGCCATTGACTTGTTTGAGTTAATTTTATATCCAGCTACTTCACTGAAGCTGTTTATCAGGCTTAGGAGTTCTCTGGTGGAATTTTTAGGGTCACTTATATTTACTATCATATCATCTGCAAAAAGTGATATTTTGACTTCCTCTTTTCCAATTTGTATCCCCTTGATCTCCTTTTGTTGTCGAATTGCTCTGGCTAATACTTCAAGTACTATGTTGAAAAGGTAGGGAGAAAGTGGGCAGCCTTGTCTAGTCCCTGATTTTAGTGGGATTGCTTCCAGCTTCTCTCCATTTACTTTGATGTTGGCTACTGGTTTGCTGTATATTGCTTTTATCATGTTTAGGTATGGGCCTTGAATTCCCGATCTTTCCAAAACTTTTATCATGAATGGGTGTTGGATCTTGTCAAATGCTTTTTCTGCATCTAACGAGATGATCATGTGGTTTTTGTCTTTGAGTTTGTTTATATAATGGATTATATTGATGGATTTTCGTATATTAAACCATCCCTGCATCCCTGGGATGAAACCTACTTGGTCAGGATGGATGATTGTTTTGATGTGTTCTTGGATTCGGTTAGCAAGAACTTTATTGAGGATTTTTGCATCAATATTCATAAGGGATATTGGTCTGAAGTTCTCTATCTTTGTGGGGTCTTTTTGTGGTTTAGGTATCAGAGTAATTGTGGCTTTATAGAATGTGTTGGGTAGAGTACCTTCTGTTTCTATTTTGTGGAATAGTTTGTGAAGAACTGGGATTAGATCTTCTTTGAAGGTCTGATAGAACTCTGCACTAAACCCATCTGGTCCTGGGCTTTTTTTGCTTGGGAGACTATTAATGACTGCTTCTATTTCTTTGGGGGATATCAGGCTGTTTAGATCATTAACCTGATCTTGATTCAACTTTGGTACCTGGTATCTGTCTAGAAACTTCTCCATTTCATCCAGGTTCTCCAGTTTTGTTGAGTATAGTCTTTTGTAGAAGGATCTGATGGTGTTTTGGATTTCTTCAGGATCTGTTGTTATGTCTCCCTTTTCATTTCTGATTTTGTTAATTAGAATGCTTTCCCTGTGCCCTCTAGTGAGTCTGGCTAAGGGATTGTCTATCTTGTTGATTTTCTCAAAGAACCAGCTCCTCGATTGGTTGATTCTCTGAATAGTTCTTCTTGTTTCCATTTCGTTGATTTCGCCCCTGAGTTTGATTATTTCCTGCCGTCTACTCCTCTTGGGTGAATTTGCTTCCTTTTGTTTTAGAGCTTTTAGGTGTGTTGTCAAGCTGCTAATGTGTGCTCTCTCTAGTTTCTTTTTGGAGGCACTCAGAGCTATGAGTTTTCCTTTTAGAAATGCTTTCATTGTGTCCCATAAGTTTGGGTATGAAGGGGCTTCATTTTCATTAAACTCTAAGAAGTCCTTAATATCTTTCTTTATTCCTTCCTTGACCAAGGTATCATTGAGAAGAGTGTTGTTCAGTTTCCACGTGAATGTTGGCTTTCTATTATCTATTTTGTTATTGAAGATCAGCCTTAGTGCATGGTGATCTGATAGGATGCATGGGACAATTTCAATATTTTTATATCTGTTGAGGCCTGTTTTCTGACCTATTATGTGGTCAATTTTGGAGAAGGTACCATGAGATGCTAAGAAGGTATAACCTTTTGTTGTAGGATAAAATGTTCTGTAGATATCTGTCAGATCCATTTGTTTCATAACTTCTGTTAGTTTCACTGTGTCCCTGTTTAGTTTGTTTCCATGATCTGTCCATTGGTGAAAGTGGTGTGTTGAAGTCTCCCACTATTATTGTGTGAGGTGCAATGTGTGCTTTGAGCTTTACTAAAGTGTCTTTAATGAATGTACTGCCCTTGTATTTGGAGCATAGATATTCAGAATTGATAGTTCCTCTTGGAGGATTTTACCTTTGATGAGAACGAAGTGCCCCTCCTTGTCTTTTTTGATGACTTTGGGTTGGAAGTCAATCTTATCAGATATTAGGATGGCTACTCCAGCTTGTTTCTTCATACCATTTGCTTGGAAAATTGTTTTCCAGCCTTTCATTCTGAGGTAGTGTCTATCTTTTTCTCTGAGATGAGTTTCCTGTAAGCAGCAAAATGTTGGGTCTTGTTTGTGTAGCCAGTTTGTTAGTCTATGTCTTTTTATTGGGGAGTTGAGACCATTGATATTAAGAGATATTAAGGAAAAGTAATTGTTGGTTCCTCTTATTTTTGTTTTTAAAGTTGGCATTCTGTTTTTGTGGCTGTCTTCTTTTAGGTTTGTTGAGGGATTACTTTCTTGTTTTTTCTAGGGCGAGGTTCCCGTCCTTGTATTGGTTTTTTTCTGTTATTATCCTTTGAAGGGCTGGATTCATGGAAAGCTAATGTGTGAATTTGGTTTTGTCATGGAATACTTTGGTTTCTCCATCTATGGTAATTGAGAGTTTGGCTGGGTATAGTAGCCTGGGCTGGCATTTGTGTTCTCTTAGTGTCTGTATAACATCTGTCTGGGCTCTTCTGGCTTTCATAGTCTCTGGTGAAAAATGTGGTGTAATTCTGATTGGCTTGCCTTTATAAGTTACTTGACCTTTTTCCCTTACTGCTTTTAGTATTCTATCTTTATTTAGTGCATTTGTTATTCTGATTATTATGTGTCGGGAGGAATTTTTTTTCTGGTCCAGTCTATTTGGAGTTCTGTATGCTTCTTGTATGTTCATGGGCATCTCTTTCTTTAGATTTGGGAAGTTTTCTTCTATAATTTTGTTGAAGATATTTGCTGGTCCTTTGAGTTGAAAATCTTCATTCTCATCCACCCCTATTATCTGTATGTTTGGTCTTCTCATTGTGTCTTGGATTTCCTGGATATTTTGAGTTAGGATCTTTTTGCATTTTCCATGTCCTTTGATTGTTGTGCCGATGTTGTCTATGGAATCTTCTGCACCTGATATTCTCTCTTCCATCTCTTGTATTCTGTTGCTGATGCTCCAGTCTATGGTTCCAGATTTCTTTCCTAGGGTTTCTATCTCCAGTGTTGCCTCACTTTGATTTTTCTTTATTGTGTCTACTTCCCTTTTTAGGTCTAGTATGGTTTTGTTTATTTCCATCACCTGTTTGGATGTGTTTTCCTCTTTTTCTGTAAGGACTTCTACCTGTTTGATTGTGTTTTCCTGTTTTTCTTTAAGGACTTGTAACTCTTTAGCAGTGTTCTCCTGTATTTCTTTAAGTGAGTTATTAAAGTTCTTCTTGATGTCCTCTACCATCATCATGAGATATGCTTTTAAATCTGGGTCTAGGTTTTAGGGTGTGTTGGGGTGCCCTGGACTGGGCGAAGTGGGAGTGCTGGGTTCTGATGATTATGAGTGGTCTTGCTTCCTGTTAGTAAGATTCCTACGTTTACCTTTCACCATCTGGTAATCTCTGGAGTTAGTTGTTATAGTTGACTCTGTTTAGAGATTGTTCTTCTGGTGATTCTGTTACTGTCTATCAGCAGACCTGGGAGACAGACTCTCTCCTCTGAGTTTCAGTGCTCAGAGCACTCTCTGCTGGCAAGCTCTCCTCTTACAGGGAAGGTGCGCATATATCTTGTGTTTGGACCTCCTCCTGGCTGAAGAAGAAGGCCCAAAACAGGACCTTTCCCAGAAGCTGTGTTGCTTTGGCAAGTCCCAGAAGCTGTCACCTTCTGTGGCGCACACTCTCACCTGTGCAGACTAAGTTCCTAAGTTCAGCGGAGTCCGGAACCAAGGTGGCGCCCGCTGCTCCTGAGGCTGAGGCCTTCCGAGCCAGGCGGACACCTGTCCTCTGGTCGGGATGGTGGCCGGCTGTCTGCGGCCCGAAAAGGATGCTGCCTCAGTGGCTCTGTGGCTCCGCCTGTCCCAGAAGCTGTCCGGTTCTGCGGTGCACCCTCTCACCTGTTCAGACTAATTTCCTAAGTTCGAAGGAGTCCTGGAACCCGAGCCCCAATTTTAATGAGGTTATTTGTTTTTCTGAAGTCTACCTTCTTGAGTTCTTTATATATTGGATATTAGTCCACTATCTGATTTAGGATAGGTAAAGATCCTTTTCCAATCTGTTGGTGGCCTTTTTGTCTTATTCATAGTGTCTTTTGCCTTACAGAAGCTTTGCAATTTTATGAGCTCCCATTTGTGGATTCTGGAACTTACATACAAACCATTGCTGTTCTATTCAGGAATTTTTCTCCTGTGCCCTTATCTTCATGGCTTTCCCCAACTTTCTCCTCTATAAGTTTCACTGTCTTTGGTTTTATGTGGAGTTCCTTAATCCACTTAGATTTGACCTTAGTACAAGGTGATAGGAATGGATCAATTCACATTCTTCTACATGGTTTTTCTCTTTCTGCTTGTTTATATAATGGATTACATTGATGGATTTCCATATATTAAACAATCCCTGCATCCCTGAAATGAAACCTACTTGGTCAGAATGGATGAGTGTTTTGATGTGTTCTTGGATTTGGTTTGCGAGGATTCTATTGAGTATTTTTGCATTGATATTCATAAGGAAAATTGGTCTGAAGTTCTCTATTTTTGTTGGGTCTTTCTGTGGTTTAGGTATCAGAATAATTGTGGCTTCATAGAATGAATTGGGTAGGGTACCTTCTGCTTCTATTTTTTGGAATAGTTAGTGAAGAACTGGAATTAGATCTTCTTTGAAGGTCTGATAGAACTCTGCAGTAAACCCATCTGGTCCTGGGCTTTTTTTGGTTGGGAGACTATTAATGACTGATTCTATTTCTTTACTGGATATAGGACTGTTTAGATCATTAACCAGATCCTGATTTATCTTTGTTACCTGGTATCTGTCTAGAAATTGGTCCATTCCATATAGGTTTTCTAGTTTTGTTGAGTATAGCCTTTTGTAGAAGGATCTGATGGTGTTTCGGATTTCATCAGGATCTGTTGTTATATCTCCCTTTTCATTACTGACTTTGTTAAATAGGATGCTGTCCCTGTGTCTCTAGTGAGTCTGGCTAAGGGTTTATCTATCTTGTTGATTTTCTCAAAGAACCAGCTCCTCATTTGGTTGATTCTTTGAATACTTCTTCTTGTTTTCCTTTGGTTGATTTTACCTGAGTTTGATTATTTCCTGCTGTCTACTCCTCTTGGGTGAATTTGCTTTCTTTTGTACTAGAGCTTTTAGGTGTGTTGTCAAGCTGTTAGTGTGTGTTCTCTCTAGTTTCTTTCTGGAGGCACTCAGAGTTATGAGTTTTTCTCTTAGAAATGCTTTCATTGTGTCCCATAAGTTTGGGTATGAAGGCCTTCATTTTCATTAAAGTTTAAAAAGTCTTTAATTTCATTCTTTATTCCTTCCTTGACCAAATTATCATTGAGAAGAGTGTTGTTTAGTTTCCATGTGAATGTTGGTTTTCTATTATTTATGATGTTATTGAAGATCAGCTTTAGTCCATGGTGATCTGATAGGATGCATGGGACAATTTCAATATTTTTGTATCTGTTGAGGCCTCTTTTGTGACCAATCATGTTCAATTTTGGAGAAGGTACCATGAGATACTGAGAAGAAGGTCTATCCTTTTGTTTTAGGATAAAATGTTCTGTAGATATCTGTTAAGTCCATTTGTTTCATCAATTCTGTTAGTTTCACTGTGTTTGTCTTTAGTTTATGTTTCCATGATCTGTCCTTTGATGAAAGTGGTGTGTTGAAGTCTCCCCCTATTATTGTGTGAGGTGCAATATGTGCTTTGAGCTTTACTAAAGTTTCTTTAATGCATGTGGCTGCCCTTGCATTTGGAGCATAGATATTCAGAATTGAGAGTTCCTCTTGGAAGATTTTACCTTTGATGAGAATGAAGTGCCCCTACTTGTCTTTTTGATAACTTTGGGTTGGAAGTAGATTTTATTCAATTTTAGAATGGCTACTCCAGCTTGTTTCTTCATACCATTTGCTTGGAAAATTGTTTTCCAGCCTTTCACTCTGAGGTAGTGTCTATCTTTTTTCCTCAGATTCATTTCCTATAAGCAGAAAAATGTGTCCCATTTGTGTAGCCAATCTATTAGTCTATGTCTTTTTATTTGGGAATTGAGTCCATTGATATTAAGAGATATTAAGGAAAAGTAATTGTTGCTTCCTATTATTTCTGTTGTTAGAGTTGGCATTCTGTTCTTGTGGCTCTCTTCTTTTAGGTTTGTTGAAGTATTACTTTCTTGGTTTTTCTAGGGCGTGGTATCCGTCCATATATATATATATATATATATATATATATATATATATATACATATACATATACATATACATATACATATATACATATATATATATATTTTTTTTTTTCTTATCATCCTTTGAAGGGCTTGATTTGTGGAAAGATAATGTGTGAATTTAGTTTTGTCATGGAATACTTTGGTTTCTCCATCTATGGTAATTGAAAGGTTGGCTGGGTATAGTATCCTGGGCTGGTATTTGTGTTCGCTTAGTGTCTGTATAACATCTGTCCAGGATCTTCTGGCTTTCATAGTCTCTGGTGAAAATTTTGTCGTAATTTTGATAGACCTGCCTTTATATGTTACTTGACCTTTTTCCCTTAATGCTTTTCATATTCTATCTTTATTTAGTGCATTTGTTGTTCTGATTATTTTGTGTCGAGGGGAATTTCTTTTCAGGTCCAATCTATTTGGAGTTTTGTAGGCTTCTTGTATGTTCATGGGCATCTCTTTCTTTAGGTTTGGGAAGTTTTCTTCTATAAATTTATTGATGATATTTGCTGGCCCTTTAAGTTGAAAATCTTCATTATCATTTTCTCCTATTATCTGCTAGTTTGCTCTTCTCATTGTGTCCTGGATTTCCTGGATGTTTTGAGTTGGCATATTTTTGCATTTTGCATTTTCTTTGCTATTGTACCGATGTTCTCTATGGAATCTTCTGCACCTGAGATTATCTCTTCTATCTCTTTTGTTGTGTTTTTTCTTTAAGGACTTTTAACTCTTTAGCAGTGCTCTTCTGTATTTCTTTAAGTGAGTTATTAAAGTCCTTCTTGATGTCCTCTCCCATCATCATGAGATATGCTTTTAAATCCGGGTCTAGCTTTTAGGGTGTGTTGGGGTGCCCAGGACTGGCTGAGGTGGGAGTGCTGGGTCTTAATGATGGTGAGTGGTCTTGGTTTCTGTTAGTAAGATTCTTACGTTCACTTTTCGCCATTTGGTAATCTCTGGAGTTAGTTATTATAGTTGTCTCTGGTTAGAGCTTGTTCCTCTCATGATTCCATTAGCCTCTATCAGCAGACCTGGAAGACTAGCTCTCTCCTGAGTTTAGGGGTTAGAGCACTCTGCAGGCAAGCTCTCCTTTTGCAGGGAAGGTGGACAGATTATCTGGTGTTCGGACCTGCCTCCTGGCAGAAGATGAAGGCCTGAAACAGGGCTTGTCCTAGAATCTGCATAGGTTCTGTAGTCCACACTCTCACCTGCGCAGACTAGTCTCGGTGGGATCCGGGAACCAAGATGGCTCCCCCAGGTGCTGTTGCAAAGCCCTCCTGGGAGGGGCAGACACCTATCCTCTGTCAGGGTGGTGCCTGGATGTCCGGGGCCTGAAACGTGGTCTCCCTCAGAAGCTCTGTGGCTTCTGCATGTCCCAGAAGCTGTTAGCTTCTGTAGTCCACAGTCTCACCTGTGCAGTCTAGTCTCGGCAGAATCCCGGAACCAAGATGGCTCCCCCAGATGTTATGGCAAAGCACTCATGGTCAGGGCAGACACCTCTCCTCTGGCACGGAAGGTGCCAGGGTGTCTGGAGCCCAAAATGCAGTCTGCCCCAGAAGAACTCTTCTGTATTTCTTTAAGTGATTTATTAATGCCCTTCTTAAAATCCTCTACCTGCATCATGAGATATGATTTAAACTACAAATCTTGCTTTTCGGATGAGTTGGGGTATTCAGGACTCACTCTAGTGGTCATATTGGGTTCTGATGATGCTTAGTGGTTTTGGTTTCTTTTAGTAAGATTCTTTCATTTGCCTTTTGCCATCTGTTAATCTCTGGTGTTAGATGTTCTAGCTGTCTCTGGCTGGAGCTTGTTCCTCCTCTGATTCTTTAACCTCTGTCAGCACTCCTGGAAGACCAACTCTCTCCTGAGTTCCAGTGGTCAGAGCACTCTCTGAAGGCAAGTTCTCCTCTGGCACGGAAGGTGCCCAGGGGTCTAGGTCTCTGCTCAGTCTCCTGGCTGAGAATGAAGGCCCAAAGGGACCCTGTCTAAGAAGCTCTGTTGCTTCTGCTGCCCACATGCTCTCTTGTGTAGACTGGTCTCAGTGATCCCAAGATTCTGGGTATGCTAGGGCCTGCCTTTGTCCTATAACCCTGTTTCTGCTAGCACAAGACCCTCTGGGTTTTTTGGAACAGATGTTTTGTTCCACTCACCAGTGATCTCAAGATCCTGAGTGTGCTAGAGTGCCTGCAGTGTGGAGAATCCTCTGGGGACCTTGGGACCCTTTCCTGAGATCAGGCCCAAGATGCTGCAGGGGTAGCTCCAACAAGATTTAACCCCTGCCACTGGTTGGGCAGGTGCCCTTTGTCCCTGTTCCTGCTAGCACAAGACTCTCTGGGGTTTTTTTTGGAGCAGATGTTACATTCAACTCACCAGTGATCTCAAGATCTTGGGTGTGCTAGGGTACCTGAAGTGTAGAGAGTCCTCTGGGGACCTTGGGACCCTCTGCTGAGGTTGCACCCTGAGACTCTACTTTCTACCTAGGCTTCGTTACCAATTAATCCTGTGACCTGAGCAGCTTAGTTCATTTACTTAGCTTCTATGTGTTTCTCTGTGTTGATGTTTGTATAAGAGAAAAAAAATTCATTCATTCCTAGTCTGTCTCTCTCTTCCTGCCACATCTATCTCTTCCCCCTCAAGTCTCCCTCCTCCCATATCCCTCTCCCCTGTCATCTCCTGCTCTGTCCCCTCTCTTTCCATCTCCCTCTCTCTCCACTTCATCTTCTTCTCTCTCTTCCCAACTTATCCTTCATCCCTTTCTTTCCCTCCCCCCTCTTTAGTAGAGTTATAATGATTTAAGAAAAATGAACAGCATAGCTTTCTATCATCAAAATTCCATAGTAGTTGTGAACACTGTAGTGTTATAACCATAGACCCATCTTTGTTTCAAACACTTAAACATTTATTGGCATCTATGTAGCTCACTGTATACTTGCCTTGTGATTGTGAGCTCCCTAAGTGCAGAAATGAGTTAACTGAAGGTCAAGGTTCATTCCATGGAAAAACTCTACCTACTGATTTATTTCCACTAAAAATACCAAATTCAAGAGCAACAACCATCAGGACTCAGCTTATGTGTAGAAACTGGGAATCAGATGTTATCTAGCATCTGAGATATTCTTGAGATGTAGTCATGTAGTTTCCTGCTTTGTGTGAAATGTAATAAGCTCTTAGTACTTTAATAAACACTGGCCAGAACTGTAGCTAATGAGGAAGCACAGAAAAATCATGCAGAACAGTAGAAGGGCAGTAGGGGAAAATGGAAGAGGATTGAGGGGGAGAAAATAGGAATGGAACAGGACAGTATTAAATTTACTCTTATAATAATATGAATCTAGAATGTCATTGGATAAGTTATCTCCCAAAATTGAAAGTAATCAGACCAAAGATTAGTATGATATCTTAGATACAAGTAATAAGAAGAGAACTGTATGCTTCAGAAAATGAATGGATATGAAAGTAAATTATAAAGAAATAAGTTTCTAACTATGTAAAATTTTTCAGCTTGTCACATTTTGGAAATATTTTTAACTTTGGAGAAATGTGTGTTAAGTGGCATTTAGACTTCTCCAGAGAAGTTGAACAACTTCCTCATTGTTTGACTGTCCCCTCTCCAGTTATTTTAGCCATGATAACCAGGTTCATGCTGTTTCTTTGTCCAAAATATACTTCTTCCCAATCTTTTCATGTCTAAATTCTACTCATGTTTCAAGGTTAGCTCAAAAGCTATGTAGACCTCAAAGCCTTTCTAAATCTCTTTTCTCTTGGAATCTCTCTAGCAGTTCATCCTCATTACATTTATGATACACTTACAGAATGGTGATATGCTATTATGGCAGTTCTATGATTTTTTTTAATTTTTAAAAAATTATATATTTTCTTTATTTACATTTCAAATGTTACCCCCTTTCCTAGTTTCCCCTCCGGAAATTGCCTATTCTCTTCCTCCCTTCCGCTGTCCTCAATCACCCACTCCCATTCTCAGTCCTGGCATTCCCCTATACTGGGGCATAGAACCTTCATAGGACCAAGGACCTCTTCTCCCATTGATGACCAACTATGCCATCCTCATCTACATATACAGCTAGAACCATAAGTTCCACTATATGTTTTCTTTGATTGGTGGTTTAGTTCCAAGGAAACTCTGGGGGTACTGGTTAGTTCATATTGATGATCCTCTTATGGGGCTTCAGACCCCTTTAGCTCTTTGGGTATTTTCTCTAGCTCTTTCATTGGGGACCTTGTGCTCTATCCAATGGATGATTGTGAGGATCCACTTCTGTATTTGCCAGGCACTGGCAGAGGCCCTCAGGAGACAGCTATATTAGGCTCCTGTCAGCAGGCTCTTGTTGGCATCTGCCATAGTGTCTGGGTTTGGTAGTTGTTTATGGGATGTATCCCCAAGTGGGACAGTCTCTGGACGGCCATTCCTTCAGTCTCTGCTCTGAACTTAGTCTCTGTAACTCCTTCCATGGATATTTTGTTCCCTATTCTAGGAAGGATTATGAGCTTCTGGGCTAATATCCACTCATCAGTGAATGCATATCATGTGTGTTCTTTTGCAATTGGGTTACCTCACTAAGATGATATCCTCCAGATCCATCCATTTTGTCTAAGAATTTAATGAATTCATTGTTTTTAATAGCTGAGTAGTAGTACTCCATTATATAAATGTACCACATTTTTTTCTAGCTTCTGGCTATTATAAATAAGCCTGCTAAGAACATAGTGGAGCATGTGTCCATATTACATGTTGAAGCATCTTTTGGGTATATGCCCAGGAGTGGTATTGCTGGATCTTCTGGTAGTACTATTTCCAGTTTTCTGAGGAACCACCAAACTGATTTCCTGAGTGGTTGTACCAGTTTGCAGTTCCAACAGCAATGGAGGAGTATTTCTCTTTCTCCGCATCCTTGCCAGCATCTGCTGTCATCTGAGTTTTTGATCTTAGCCATTCTGACTGTTATGAGCTGGAATCTCAGAGTTGTTTTGATTTGCATTTCTCTGAGAGTTAAGGATGTTGAACTTTTTTTTAAGGGGATTTTCAGCCCTTTGGTATTCCTCAGTTGAGAATTCTCTGTTTAGCTCTGTACCCCATTTTTTTGTATGTGTGTTTTTTATTAGATATTTTCTTTATATACATTTCAAATTTCAAATGCTATACCAATAGTTCCCTATACCCTCCCCTTGCCCTGTTCCCCTACCCAACCACTCTTGCTTCTTGGCCCTGGCATTCCCCTGTACTGGGGCATATAAAGTTTGAAATACCAAGGCGCCTCTCTTCCCAGTGATGGCCAACTAGGCCATCTTCTGCTACATATGCAGCTAGAGACATGGGCTCTGTGGGTACTGGTTAGTTCATACTGTTGTTCCAAATATAGGGTTGCAGACACCTTCAGCTCCTTGGGTGCTTTCTCTAGCTTCTTCATTGGGGGCCCTGTGTTTCATCTTATAGATGACTGTGAGCATCCATTTCTGTATTTGCCAGGGACTGGCATATCCTCATACGAGACAGCTATACCAGGGTCCCTTCATCAAAATCTTGTTGGCATATGCAATAGTGTCTGGGTTTGGTGGCTGATTATGGGATGGATCCCCGGGTGCGGTAGTCTCTGGATAGTCCATCCTTTTGTCGTAGCTCCAAACTTTGTCTCTGCAAGTCCTTTCATGGGTATTTTGTTCCCTATTCTAAGGAGGAATGAAGTATCCGGATTCCAACTTCTTGAGTTCTTTATATATATTGGATATTAGCCTCCTATCAGATTTAAGATTGGTAAAATATTTTCCCAATCTGCTGGTTGCGTTTTGGTATTATTGACTTTTCCTTACTGAGGTACCCACATTGATAAAAGAGACATTATTAAAGCTCAAATCATACATCAACCTCACACAATAATAGTGGGGGACTTCAAAACCCCACTTTTGTCATCGAAACAAAAACTAAACATATAAACAATAAAACCAAAATTAAGTTATGAACTAAATGGATCTAACAGATACCTACAGAACCTTACACTCCAAAACATACGAATATACTGTCTTCTCAGCACCTCACAGAACCTTCTCCAAGATTGACCATACAATTGGGCATAAAGCAAACCTCAACAGATGCAAGAAGATGGAAATAACACATTGCATCTTATCAGATCACCATCAACTAAGGCTGGACTTCAAAAACAACAGAACAACAACAACAACAACAACAACCAGAAAGCCCACATACTCATGGAAACTAAATAACACTGAACTAAACTGATCAGTTGGTGAGGGAAAAAATAAATAAATCAAGGACTTTCTAGAACTCAATGAAAATGAAGGCACAACATACCCAAACTTATTGGTTATAATAAAAGCAGCACTAAGAGGAAAGTTAATAGCATTAAGTGCCTTCCTAAAGAAATTTGAGCCATCTCTTACTAGCAACCTAACAACATACCTGAAAGCTCTAGAACATAAAGGACCAAACACACACAACGTGACAGGAAATACTCAAACTTAGGACTGAAATCGATGTATTAGAAACAAAGAGAATAATACAAGGAATCAATAATACCAGTTCTTTGAGAAAATCAACAAGATAGAGAAAACCTTAAACAAATTAACTAAAAGGCAGAGGAACAGTGGCCAAATTAAAATCAGAGAAAAAAGGGAGACATAATAACAGAAACTAAGGAAATGAAAAAAAATCACTAGGTTTTACTTTGAAAGCCTGTATCCCACAAAATTTAATAATTGAAATGAAATGGATGATTATTTTCTAGACAGATACTACTTAGCAATGTTAAATCATGATCAGGTAAACTATCCAAACAGTCATATAACCATTAAGGAAAATAGAAGCATTCATTAACAGTTCCTCAACAACAAGAACAAGAACAAGAACAAGAACAACAACAAGAAACCCAGGGCCAGATGGTTTTAACACAGAATTGTACCAGTATTCAAAGAAGAGCTAATACCAATACTCCTCAAACTATTCCACAAACAAGAAACAGAAAGAACACTGCTAAATTAATTTTATGAGGCCATAAAAGTCAGCCTGATACCTAAACCACATAAAGACAACAAAGAATTTCATAACAATTTCCCTTATGAACATTGATGCAAAAATAATCAATAACATTTTTGTAAACTGAATCCAAGAACACATCAAAAACATCATTCACCATGATCAAGTAGGCTTCATGCCCGAAATGCAGAGAAAATTCAATATACAAAAATCCATCAACATAATCCACAATATGAACAAACTGAAAGAAAAATCACTTTATCATCTCATTCAATGCTGAAAAAGCCTTTACAAAATTCCAACAGCTCGTCATGTTAAACATCTTGGAGAGATCAGGGGTACAAGGCATATACCTAAACATAATAAAAGCAATAGAAGCAAGCCAATATCCAATATCAAATTAAATGGAGAGAAACTTAAAGCAATCCCACTAAAATCAGGGACAAGACAAGGCTGCCCACTCTCTCCCTATCTATACAATATAATACTTAAAGTTCTAGCTAGAGAAATAAGATCACAAACAAGATCAAGGGGATATAAACTGGTAAGGAGGAAATCAAAGTGTCACTGTTTACAGATGATATGATAGTATATATCAGCAACCACCAAAATTTTACCAGATAACTCCTACAGCTGATAAACACCTTCACCAAAGCGGCTGGATACAAAATTAACTAAAAAAAAAAAAGTAGATTTCCTTTATACAAATGATAAATAGGCTGAGAAAGAAATTAAGGAAACAACAACTTTCACAATAGCCACAAAAAATATAAAATATCTTGTAACTCTAATCAAGCAAGTAAAAGAACTGTATGACAAGAATTTCTAGTCTCCAAAGAAAGAAATCAAAGAAGACCTCAGAAAATAGAAAGATTTCCCATGCTCATGGATATGTAAGATTAACATAGTGAAAATGGCCCTCTTACCAAAAGCAATCTACAGATTCAATGCAATTCCCATCAAAATTCCAACACATTTTTTCACAGATCTTGAAAGAACAATTCTCAACTTCATATGAAAAAACGAAAAACCCAGGATTCTTAAGACAATCCTGAACAATAAAAGAACTTCTCAAGAATAACCGTCTCTGATCTCAAGCTGTCTCTGATCTCAAGCTGTACTGCAGAGCAATAATAATAAAAACTGCATTGTGTTGGTACAGAAACAGACAGGTTGATTAATGGAATTGAATACAAAACCCAGAAATACTCCCTCCTCACACACACATAGTTTTGGACACTTGATTTCTGATAAAGAAGCCAAAACCATACAATGGAAAAATGAAAGCATCTTCAACAAGTGGTGCTGATCTAATTAGATGTCTGCATGGAGAAGAATGCAAATAGATCCATATTTATCACACTGCAAAAAACTCAAGTCCAAATGGATCAAAGACCTCAACATAAAACTGTATATACAAAATCTAGTAAGGAAAAAGTGGGGATATGCCTTGAACTTATTGGTATAGGAGACAATTTCCTGAACAGAACACCAATGGCTCCAGGTCCAAGATCAACAATTTGATAAATAGGACCTCATGAAACTGAAAAGATTATGTAAGGCAAAGAACACTGTCAATAGGACAAAATGGCAACCTGTAGATTGGAAAAAGATCTTCACTAACCCTATATCTGACAGAGGGCCAATACCCAAAATATATAAAGAACTCAAGAAGTTAGACTCCAACAAATCAAATAACCCAATTTTAAAAATGGGGCACAGAGGTTTTCCAGTATTCTCACTAGTTCAATTCAGATGGTAGACTTACAGTCAGCCATCTCAATAACTACAAGAGGAAGGGAATGGGGAATGAGAAGAGACTGTTAGATTCAGAAGAATATAAGGCCTAGGCAATGGTTGAGTAATACCTGTAGTGAGAATTTGGGTTTCTTTTAAAAACACCAAAATATTATGTGAATATGGTTGGTTTTTTTGTTTTGTTTTGTTTTTTGTTTTTTGTTTTTGTTCGTGTTTTTTTTTTTTTTTTTGTACTTTTTTTTTTTTTTGTACTTTTTTTTAAGCAGGGACCCATGCAGATACTTTTTTAAAAAAAGATTTATTCCCAGCGTACCTTGCCAGTGGACTCGCCCGACACCCGCAAGGGCCCACACAGGATTCCCCACGGGATCCTAAGACCTCTGGTGAGTGGAACACAGCGCCTGCCCCAATCCAATCTCCTGGAACCTGCTATCGCGGGAAATAGGGAAGCAGGCTACCCAGGCCTGACCTGGGGCACAAGCCCCTTCTGCTCCACTCGAGCCCAGGGCTTCCTGGCCAGCGGAGTCTCGCCCAACACCCGCAAGGGCACACACAGGAATCCCCACGGGATCCTAAGACCTCTGGTGAGTGGAACACAGCGCCTGCCCCAATCCAATCGCGCGGAACCTGAGACTGCGGGAAATAGGGAAGCAGGCTACCCGGGCCTGACCTGGGGCACAAGCCCCTTCCGCTCCACTCGAGCCCAGGGCTTCCTGGCCAGCGGAGTCTCGCCCAACACCTGCAAGGGCACACACAGGAATCCCCACGGGATCCTAAGACCTCTGGTGAGTGGAACACAGCACCTGCCCCAATCCAATCTCCTGGAACCTGCTATCGCGGGAAATAGGGAAGCAGGCTACCCAGGCCTGACCTGGGGCACAAGCCCCTTCCGCTCCACTCGAGCCCCAGGGTACCTTGCCAGCAGACTCCCCAGACACCCGCAAGGGCCCACACAGGATTCCCCACGGGATCCTACCACCACTAGTGAGTGGAACACAACTTCTGCCAGGAGTCTGGTTCGAACACCAGATATCTGGGTACCTTCCCTGCAAGAAGAGAGCTTCCCTGCAGAGAATACTCTGCCCACTGAAACTAAGGAGAGAGCTACCCTCCCAGGTCTGCTTATAGAGGTTAACAGAGTCACCTGAAGAGCAAGCTCTTAACAGTGACAACTATAACAGCTAGCTTCAGAGATTACCAGATGGCGAAAGGCAAACGTAAGAATCCTAGTAACAGAAATCAAGACCACTCACTATCATCAGAACGCAGCACTCCCACCCCACCTAGTCCTGGGCACCCCAACACAACCGAAAATCTAGACCCAGATTTAAAAACATTTCTCATGATGATGATAGAGGTCATCAAGAAGGACTTTCATAAGTCACTTAAAGAATTACAGGAGAGCACTGCTAAAGAGTTACAGGCCCTTAAAGAAAAGCAGGAAAACACAGCCAAACAGGTAGAAGTCCTTAAAGAAAAACAGGAAAACACATCCAAACAGGTGATGGAAATGAACAAAACCATACTAGAACTAAAAGAAGTAGACACAATAAAGAAGACCCAAAGTGAGGCAATGCTGGAGATAGAAACCCTAGGAAAGATATCTGGAACCATAGATGCGAACATCAGCAACAGAATACAAGAAATGGAAGAGAGAATCTCAGGTGCAGAAGATTCCATAGAGAACATCGTCACAACAGTCAAAGAAAATACAAAATGCAAAAGGATCCTAACTCAAAACATCCAGGAAATCCAGGACACAATGAGAAGACCAAACCTACGGATAATAGGAATTGATGAGAATGAAGATTTTCAACTTAAAGGGCCAGCTAATATCTTCAACAAAATAATAGAAGAAAACTTCCCAAACATAAAGAAAGAAATGCCCATGATCATACAAGAAGCCTACAGAACTCCAAATAGACTGGACCAGAAAAGAAATTCCTCCCGACACATAATAATCAGAACAACAAATGCACTAAATAAAGATAGAATATCAAAAGCATTAAGGGAGAAAGGTCAAGTAACATATAAAGGAAGGCCTATCAGAATTACACCAGACTTTTCACCAGAGACTATGAAAGCCAGAAGAGCCTGGACAGATGTTATACAGACACTAAGAGAACACAAATGCCAGCCCAGGCTAATATACCCGGCCAAACTCTCAATTACCATAGATGGAGAAACCAAAGTATTCCATGACAAAACCAAATTCACACAATATCTTTCCACGAATCCAGCCCTTCAAAGGATAATAACACAAAAAAGTCAATACAAGGACGGAAATCACGCCCTAGAACCAGCAAGAAAGTAATCCCTCAACAAACCAAAAAGAAGACAGCCACAAGAACAGAATGCCAACTCTAACAACAAAAATAAAAAGAAGCAACAATTACTTTTCCTTAATATCTCTTAATATCAATGGACTCAATTCCCCAATAAAAAGACATAGACTAACAGACTGGCTACACAAACAGGACCCAACATTCTGCTGCTTACAGGAAACCCATCTCAGGGAAAAAGACAGACACTACCTCAGAGTGAAAGGCTGGAAAACAATTTTCCAAGCAAATGGTCTGAAGAAACAAGCTGGGGTAGCCATTCTAATATCGGATAAAATCGACTTCCAACCCAAAGTTATCAAAAAAGACAAGGAGGGACACTTCATACTCATCAAAGGTAAAATCCTCCAAGAGGAACTCTCAATTCTGAATATCTACGCTCCAAATGCAAGGGCAGCCACATTCATTAAAGACACTTTAGTAAAGCTCAAAGCACACATTGCACCTCACACAATAATAGTGGGAGACTTCAACACACCACTTTCATCAATGGACAGATCGTGGAAACAGAAACGAAACAGGGACACAGTGAAACTAACAGAAGTTATGAAACAAATGGACCTGACAGATATCTACAGACATTTTATCCTAAAACAAAAGGATATACCTTCTTCTCAGCACCTCACGGGACCTTCTCCAAATTGACCATATAATTGGTCACAAAACAGGCCTCAACAGATACAAAAATATTGAAATTGTCCCATGTATCCTATCAGACCACCATGGCCTAAGACTGATCTTCAATAACAACATAAATAATGGAAAGCCAACATTCACGTGGAAACTGAACAACACTCTTCTCAATGATACCTTGGTCAAGGAAGGAATAAAGAAAGAAATTAAAGACTTTTTAGAGTTTAATGAAAATGAAGCCACAACGTACCCAAACCTTTGGGACACAATGAAAGCATTTCTAAGAGGGAAACTCATAGCTCTGAGTGCCTCCAAGAAGAAACGGGAGAGAGCACATACTAGCAGCTTGACAACACGTATAAAAGCTCTAGAAAAAAAGGAAGCAAATTCACCCAAGAGGAGTAGACGGCAGGAAATAATCAAACTCAGGGGTGAAATCAACCAAGTGGAAACAAGAAGAACTATTCAAAGAATTAACCAAACGAGGAGTTGGTTCTTTGAGAAAATCAACAAGATAGATAAACCCTTAGCTAGACTCACTAAAGGGCACAGGGACAAAATCCTAATTAACAAAATCAGAAATGAAAAGGGAGACATAACAACAGATCCTGAAGAAATCCAAAACACCATCAGATCCTTCTACAAAAGGTTATCCTCAACAAAACTGGAAAACCTGGACGAAATGGACAAATTTCTGGACAGATACCAGGTACCAAAGTTGAGTCAGGATCAAGTTGACCATCTAAACAGTCCCATATCACCTAAAGAAATAGAAGCAGTTATTAATAGTCTCCCAGCCAAAAAAAAGCCCAGGACCAGACGGGTTTAGTGCAGAGTTCTATCAGACCTTCAAAGAAGATCTAATTCCAGTTCTGCACAAACTTTTTCACAAGATAGAAGTAGAAGGTACTCTACCCAACTCATTTTATGAAGCCACTATTACTCTGATACCTAAACCACAGAAAGATCCAACAAAGATAGAGAACTTCAGACCAATTTCTCTTATGAACATCGATGCAAAAATCCTTAATAAAATTCTCGCTAACCGAATCCAAGAACACATTAAAGCAATCATCCATTCTGACCAAGTAGGTTTTATTCCAGGGATGCAGGGATGGTTTAATATAAGAAAATCCATCAATGTAATCCATTATATAAACAAACTCAAAGACAAAAACCACCTGATCATCTCGTTAGATGCAGAAAAAGCATTTGACAAGATCCAACACCCATTCATGATAAAAGGCTTGGAAAGATCAGGAATTCAAGGCCCATACCTAAACATGATAAAAGCAATCTACAGCAAACCAGTAGCCAACATCAAAGTAAATGGAGAGAAGCTGGAAGCAATCCCACTAAAATCAGGGATTGGCAAGGCTGCCCACTTTCTCCCTACCTTTTCAACATAGTACTTGAAATATTAGCCAGAGCAATTCAACAACAAAAGGAGATCAAGGGGATACAAATTGGAAAAGAGGAAGTCAAAATATCACTTTTTGCAGATAATATGATAGTATATATAAGTGACCCTAAAAATTCCACCAGAGATCTTAATCCTGATAAACAGCTTCGGCGAAGTAACTGGATATAAAATTAACTCAAACAAGTCAATGGCCTTTCTCTACACAAAGAATAAACAGGCTGAGAAAGAAATTAGGGAAACAACACCCTTCTTAATAGTCACAAATAATATAAAAAAATGATAATAACTTCAAGTCTCTGAAGAAAGAAATTAAAGAAGATCTCAGAAGATGGAAAGATCTCCCATGCTCATGGATTGGCAGGATCAATATTGTAAAAATGGCTATCTTGCCAAAAGCAATCTACAGATTCAATGCAATCCCCATCAAAATTCCAACTCAATTCTTCAACGAATTAGAAGGAGCAATTTGCAAATTCATCTGGAATAACAAAAAACCTAGGATAGCAAAAACTCTTCTCAAGGATAAAAGAACCTCTGGTGGAATCACCATGCCGGACCTAAAGCTTTACTACAGAGCAATTGTGGTAAAAACTGCATGGTACTGGTATAGAGACAGACAAGTAGACCAATGGAATAGAATTGAAGACCCAGAAATGAACCCACACACCTATGGTCACTTGATCTTCGACAAGGGAGCTAAAACCATCCAGTGGAAGAAAGACAGCATTTTCAACAAATGGTGCTGGCACAACTGGTTGTTATCATGTAGAAGAATGCGAATCGATCCATACTTATCTCCTTGTACTAAGGTCAAATCTAAATGGATCAAAGAACTTCACATAAAACCAGAGACACTGAAACTTATAGAGGAGAAAGTGGGGAAAAGCCTTGAAGATATGGGCACAGGGGAAAAATTCCTGAACAGAACAGCAATGGCTTGTGCTGTAAGATCGAGAATTGACAAATGGGACCTAATGAAACTCCAAAGTTTCTGCAAGGCAAAAGACACCGTCAATAAGACAAAGAGACCACCAACAGATTGGGAAAGGATCTTTACCTATCCTAAATCAGATAGGGGACTAATATCCAACATATATAAAGAACTCAAGAAGGTGGACTTCAGAAAATCAAACAACCCCATTAAAAAATGGGGCTCAGAACTGAACAAAGAATTCTCACCTGAGGAATACCGAATGGCAGAGAAGCACCTGAAAAAATGTTCAACATCCTTAATCATCAGGGAAATGCAAATCAAAACAACCCTAAGATTCCACCTCACACCAGTCAGAATGTCTAAGATCAAAAATTCAGGTGACAGCAGATGCTGGCGAGGATGTGGTGAAAGAGGAACACTCCTCCATTGTTGGTGGGATTGCAGGCTTGTACAACCACTCTGGAAATCCGTCTGGCGGTTCCTCAGAAAATTGGACATAGTACTACCGGAGGATCCAGCAATACCTCTCCTGGGCATATATCCAGAAGATGCCCCAACTGGTAAGAAGGACACATGCTCCACTATGTTCATAGCAGCATTATTTATAATAGCCAGAAGCTGGAAAGAACCCAGATGCCCCTCAACAGAGGAATGGATACAGAAAATGTGGTACATCTACACAATGGAGTACTACTCAGCTATTAAAAAGAATGAATTTATGAAATTCCTAGCCAAATGGATGGACCTGGAGGGCATCATCCTGAGTGAGGTAACACATTCACAAAGGAACTCACACAATATGTACTCACTGATAAGTGGATATTAGCCCAAAACCTAGGATACCCAAGATATAAGATACAATTTCCTAAACACATGAAACTCAAGAAAAATGAAGACTGAAGTGTGGACACTATGCCCCTCCTTAGAAGTGGGAACAAAACACCCTTGGAAGGAGTTACAGAGACAAAGTTTGGAGCTGAGATTAAAGGGTGGACCATGTAGAGACTGCCTTATCCAGGGATCCACCCCATAATCAGCATCCAAACGCTGACACCATTGCATACACTAGCAAGATTTTATCGAAAGGACCCAGATGTAGCTGTCTCTTGTGAGACTATGCCGGGGCCTAGCAAACACAGAAGTGGATGCCCACAGTCAGCTAATGGATGGATCACAGGGCTCCCAATGGAGGAGCTAGAGAAAGTACCCAAGGAGCTAAAGGGATCTGCAACCCTATAGGTGGATCAACATTATGAACTAACCAGTACCCCGGAGCTCTTGACTCTAGCTGCATATGTATCAAAAGATGGCCTAGTCGGCCATCACTGGAAAGAGAGGCCCATTGGACACACAAACTTTATATGCCCCAGAACAGGGGAACGCCAGGGCCAAAAAGGGGGAGTGGGCGGGTAGGGGAGTGGGGGTGGGTGGGTATGGGGGACTTTTGGTATAGCATTGGAAATGTAAATGAGCTAAATACCTAATAAAAAATGGAAATAAAAAAAAAATAAAAAAAAAAAAAAAAAAAAACAAAAAACCAGAGACACTGAAACTTATAGAGGAGAAAGTGGGGAAAAGCCTTGAAGATATGGGCACAGGGGAAAAATTCCTGAACAGAACAGCAATGGCTTGTGCTGTAAGATCGAGAATTGACAAATGGGACCTAATGAAACTCCAAAGTTTCTGCAAGGCAAAAGACACCGTCAATAAGACAAAAAGACCACCAACAGATTGGGAAAGGATCTTTACCTATCCTAAATCAGATAGGGACTAATATCCAACATATATAAAGAGCTCAAGAAGGTGGACTTCAGAAAATCAAATAACCCCATTAAAAATGGGGCTCGGAACTGAACAAAGAATTCTCACTTGAGGAATACCAAATGGCAGAGAAGCACCTGAAAAAATGTTCAACATCCTTAATCATCAGGGAAATGCAAATCAAAACAATCCTGAGATTCCACCTCACACCTGTCAGAATGGCTAAGATCAAAAATTCAGGTGACAGCAGATGCTGGCGTGGATGTGGAGAAAGAGGAACACTCCTCCATTGTTGGTGGGATTGCAGGCTTGTACAACCACTCTGGAAATCAGTCTGGTGGTTCCTCAGAAAATTGGACATAGTACTACCAGAGGATCCAGCAATACCTCTCCTGGGCATATATCCAGAAGATGCCCCAACTGGTAAGAAGGACACATGCTCCACTATGTTCATAGCAGTCTTATTTATAATAGCCAGAAGCTGGAAAGAACCCAGATGCCCCTCAACAGAGGAATGGATACAGAAAATGTGGTACATCTACACAATGGAGTACTACTCAGCTATTAAAAAGAATGAATTTATGAAATTCCTAGCCAAATGGATGGACCTGGAGGGCATCATCCTGAGTGAGGTAACACATTCACAAAGGAACTCACACAATATGTACTCACTGATAAGTGGATATTAGCCCAAAACCTAGGATACCCAAGATATAAGATACAATTTGCTATTCACATGAAACTCAAGAAAAATTAAGACTGAAGTGTGGACACTATGCCCCTCCTTAGAAGTGGGAACAAAACACCCTTGGAAGGAGTTACAGAGACAAAGTTTGGAGCTGAGATGAAAGGATGGACCATGTAGAGACTGCCATATCCAGGGATCCACCCCATAATCAGCATCCAAACGCTGACACCATTGCATACACTAGCAAGATTTTATCGAAAGGACCCAGATGTAGCTGTCTCTTGTGAGACTATGCCGGGGCCTAGCAAACACAGAAGTGGATGCTCACAGTCAGCTAATGGATGGATCACAGGGCTCCCAATGGAGGAGCTAGAGAAAGTACCCAAGGAGCTAAAGGGATCTGCAACCCTATAGGTGGAACAGCATTATGAACTAACCAGTACCCCGGAGCTCTTATCTCTAGCTGCATATGTATCAAAAGATGGCCTAGTCGGCCATCACTGGAAAGAGAGGCCCATTGGACTTGCAAACTTTATATGCCCCAGTACAGGGGAACGCCAGGGCCAAAAAGGGGGAGTGGGTGGGTAGGGGAGTGGGGGTGGGTGGGTATGGGGGACTTTTGGTATAGCATTGGAAATGTAAATGAGCTAAATACCTAATAAAAAATGGAAAAAAATACTAAAAAAAGATTTATTTATTTATTTATTTATTTATTTATTTATTTATTTATTTATTATAAGTATACTGTAGCTATCTTCAGACACAGGATATGAAGTTTCAGATTGCCCACAGCAGCTAGCTATGATTTGTCTCGTGTTCTGGCAGAGGTATGATTTCTACCAACTGAAGATAATTTATGTTTGGAATTCTGGGGACTCCTGAGAGGGTATATAAATGCCACAGCACTGAGAGAGGCCCTGTTGCTCCCACTGCTGCTGCTGCTGCTGCTTCCTGCTGCAGCTTTTGCTGGTTTGCTGTTGCTTTTTGCTGATTGCTTTTGCTTCCTGGTGGATTTCTGGTTGGAGATATCCTGACAACAAAGATTGGATTTGCCACTAGGAATTTAACATTCCTAATCTCCAGGAAGTAGTCTAAAGAGATCTATGCCCCCGTTCCCATAAAAAATTCTTTCTCACCTACCTAGTATTGGTGGATTGGAAGGGATTGGGGTGGAGAAGATTGATAGATAAAATAACCCAATTAAGTTGACAAAAAGTATGGTTACTGTGATGGTTTGTATATGCTTGGCTAAGGGAATGGCACTATTAGAAGGTTTGTTCTTGTTGGAGTAGGTGTGTCAGTGTGGATGTGGGCTAAAGACACTCATCCTAGCTGCTTGTAAGAGAGTATTCTGCTAGCAGCCTTCAGATGAAGATATAGAACTCTCAGTTCCTCCTGTATCATGCCTGCCTGGATGTTGCCATGTTCCTACCTTGATAATAATAAACTTGATGATGATAAACTGAACCTCTAAACCTGTAAGGCAGCCCCAATTGAATGTTGTCCTTATAAGATATGCCTTGGCTATAGTGTCTGTTCACAGCAGTAAAATCCTAACTAAGACAGTTATAGACACCCTCCAGTGTTGTGGATTTGTTCTAGTGCTATTTTTGTTAATTCAACTCCTGAAATCACACAGGAACTTGCATGTCTGCCTGTAAGATGCTGAGGGTCCCTGTCCCCAATAGGCTCTAGTTGGTAAATAAAGATGCCAGTGGCCAATGGCTGGGCAGGGAGACAAAGGTGGGACCTTAGATTTCCTGGGCAAGAGACAAATGAGAGAGAAAGACTTTTTAGAATCACCATGATTGGGAAGCAGAAACATCAAGCCTGAGAGCTACAAGAGAAAAAGCATACAAATATGTAAGAATTAGAAAAGTGTGGCCTCAGCCCACCCCATTCCCCTGCATGATTGGGTCTGGGGTAGCAGATATGAAATATAGAGTTTAGTAAGTAATAATTCAGGAATATCAGAGGGGAGGCATTATTAATGAGGAATTTTGGGAGTGGCCCAGCCATTGAACTTAGGATATATTAAAAATAAGGCTACGTGTGTGTGTGTGTGTGTGTGTATGTGTGTGTGTGTGTGTTTCCTTTGTGATTCCAAAACATTTGGTTAGGTAGCAAGGAGTGTGCGCACACCCTCCAGAGAGTTTAGAACAGATTAACATACTATGAATTCAATCCAGCAGTCTCCCATGACATGCTTAAGTTTAACAATTACACTAGCACAAAAGCTAAGAAAATCAGGCAAGAGACCAAAAACCCTGTTCTTCCTGTAATGGATCAAAGGTGGTATCATCCTCCTTTTGAAACCCTGGGAGGTATGTGGAGAGATGCTTCATCCAGAGATAAAGAAGAGGAATTAAGTCCAGACCTCAGACTGAGAACACAGTACTAGGCCCATTTCTACAAGACTGAGTGGTAGGGAAAGCTCCAAGACTCCTACTACCAGGATGAGTTGCTGGAATTAATCTAGCATTAATTATAAGCATTTATAAACTTTAGAAAAGAAGACTGTGGTGGTTTAAATGTGCTTGTCTCATGGGCAGTGGCACTATTAGGAGGTGTGGCCTTTTTGGAGAAAATGAGTCACTATGGTGATGGGCTTTGCAGTCTTATGTTTAAACTCTGCACAGGACAGAAGAGTCCCCCTCCTGGCTGCCTGCAGAAAATAGTCTCTCCTGGTTGTCTTTAGATCAAGATATAGAACTTTTGGCTCTTCCTGCACCATGTCTGCCTGTACACTGCCATGTTTTCTCCCAGGATGATAATGCACTAAACTTCTGAAATTGTAAGCCGGCGCTAATTAAATGTGGCCTTGGTCATGGTGTCTCTTCACAACAATAAAACTTTAACTAAAACAGAAATTGGCACCATGAACTGGGGTATTGGTGTGATGGGCCTGGCCATGCTTTTGTTTGGAGGAATGTGCATTTTGGAACTTTGGATAATGAAAGCAATAGAATGCTTTAAGCAGGGTTAAATGAGCTATACTACTAAAAATATAAAACATTGGTGAAGTATACTGTTCAGTCCTGGCTCAAAGGGTTTCGGAGAAGAATTTTACTATGTTTCCTAGAATCATTCTTGTGATATTTTGATGAAGACTGTAGCTGCTTTTTGCCCTTGTCTGAACATTCTGCCTGATGCTAAGGCAAAGAGGTTTAGATTAATTGAATTGACAAAGGAAATCTCACAGAGTGGCTCACCAACCTTTCATAATTCAACGGCTTTTCTAGACCAAAGTTTCAAAGTTCCTCCACAATCCTCCCCAAAACACATGATCAGGCATGTTACAGCAATAACTTATTATCCTGGTAACAATTTCTGTCTTGATTAAGGTTTCTATTGCTGCGATGAAAGACCACCCTAAAAGTAACTTGAGAAACAAAGGCTTTATTTCACTTACAATTTCAGATAACATCAGTGAAGAAATAAGGGCAGAAACTCAATCAGCCCACAATGGGTTGGGCTGTCCCACATCATTTAACTAAGAAAATGTTTACAGCCAGATCTTATGGAGGCCTTTACTCAATCAAGGTTCCTATCTCTCTGGTGATTCTAGCTTATGTCAAACTGGACAGCATACAGACTGAAGGAGGTTTTCTTTTACCCAATGAAATCAATGTACCAGCCAAAACCAATTGTGATGCTCAGTATGTTTGCATCCCCTTCAACTGGGTGGACAACAGTGTTCAACTTAATTATCCATTTGCATCATTATACTGGAAGCCATTGATATTGCAATAAGCCAAGGAAAAGAGGTGAAGGGCACACAGATTAGAAAGAAATTAAAGTGTCACTATGTGCACAGCATGTTTGCCAATATACAATATCCTAATGAATCAACATAAAATGCCAAATGAGTTTCTAAAGTTGCGAGGTACCAAGTCAGTGTGCAGATAATCTTTTCTAGACTATAGGAAATCTTAACACTAGGAGTTAACAACCAAACCCAAAACTGCAACTTTTTCTTCTTCTCTTCTCTTCTCTTCTCTTCTCTTCTCTTCTCTTCTCTTCTCTTCTCTTCTCTTCTCTTCTCTTCTCTCTTCTCTTCTCTTCTCTTCTCTTCTCTTCTCTTCTCTTCTCTTCTCTTCTCTTCTCTTCTCTTCTCTTCTCTTCTCTCTCCCCTCTTCTTCTCCCCTCTTCTTCTCCCCTCTTCTCCCCTCCTCTCCCCTCTCCGCTCCTCTCTCCCCTCCTCTCTTCTCTTCTCCCCTCCTCTCTCCTCTCCCCTCCTCTTCCCTCTCCTCTCCCCTCCCCCTCTTCCCTCCTCTCCCCTCTCCCCTCCTCTCCCCTCTCCCCTCCTCTCCCCTCTCCCCTCCTCTCTCCTCTCCTCTCCCCTCCTCTCCCCTCTCCCCTCCTCCCTCCTCTCTCCCCTCCTCTCTCCCCTCCTCTCCCCTCTCCCCTCTCCCCTTCTCTCTCCCCTCCTCTCCCCCCTCCCCTCTCCCCTCTCCCCTCCTCTCCCCTCCTCTCTCCCCTCCTCTCTCCCCTCCTCTTTCCCCTTCTCTCTCCTCTCCCCTCCTCTCCCCTCCTCTCCCCTCCTCTCCCCTCTCCCCTCCTCTCTTCTCTTCTCTTCTCTTCTCTTCTCTTCTCTTCTCTTCTGCTTTTCCCTTTCTTTCTCATTCTTTTTCTTTTTTCCTTTTCTTTTCATCCTTTCCTTTCCCTTTTCCTTTTTCCTTTTTCCTTTTCCTTTTCTTTTCCCTTTTTCCCTTTCCCTTTTCCCTTTCCCCTTTCCCCTTTCCCCTTTCCCTTTTTCCCTTTCCCTTTTCCCTTTCCCCTTTCCCCTTTCCCCTTTCCCTTTTTCCCTTTCCCTTTTCCCTTTCCCTTTTCCCCTTTCCTCTTTTCCCTTTCCCTTTCCCCTTTTCCCTTTCCCCTTTTCCCTTTCTCTTTTCCCTTTTCCCTTTCCCCTTTTTCCCTTTCACGTTTTCCCTTTCCCTTTTCCCTTTCCCTTTTCCCTTTCCCTTTTTCCCTTTCCCTTTTTCCCTTTTCCCTTTCCCCCTTCCCTTTTCCCTTTCCCTTTTAACTTTCCCTTTTCCTTTTCGTTTTCCTTTCCTTTTTCCTTTTTCCTTTTTCCTTTTTCCTTTTTCCTTTTTCCTTTTTCCTTTTTCCTCTTTCCCCTTTCCCCTTTTCCTTTTTCCTTTTCCTTTTCCTTTCCCCTTTGCCCTTTCCCCTTTTTTCTTTTTCCCTTTTCTCCTTTTTTCTCCTTTTTCTTTTTTTCTCCTTTTTCTCCTTTCTCCTTTTCCTTTTTCCTCTTTTTCCTTTTCCCTCTTTTTCCTTTCCTTTCCTTTTTCCTTTCCTTTCCTTTCCTTTCCTTTTCCTTTCTTTTTCCTTTCCTTTCCTTTTCCTTTTCCTTTCCTTTTTCTCTTCATTTTCCCTTCCTTTTTCCCTTCCCTTCCCTTTTCCTTTCCTTTCCTTTCCTTCCCTTCCCTTTCTCCTTTCCTTTCCTTTCCTTTCCTTTCCTTTCCTTTCCTTTCCTTTCCTTTCCTTTATTTTTCCTTTTTTCCTTTTCCCTTTCCCCTTTCCTTTCCTTTTTTCCTTTTTCTTTCCCCTTTTCCTTTCCTTTTCCCTTTTTCCTTTCTTTCCTTTTCCCTTTTTCTTTTCCTTTTTCCTCTCCTTCCTCTCCTTTCTCCTCTTTCCTCTCCTTTCTCCTCTTTCCTCTTCTTTCTCCTCTCCTCTCCTTTCCTTTCCTTTCTCCTCCCCTCCCCTCCTCTTCTTTTCTTTTTTCTTTTCTTTTCTTTTCTTTTCTTTTCTTTTCTTTTCTTTTTTTTTTTTTTAATAGAATTTCTTTCAAAAGTGCTACCTGTATATTTAATCTGGGGAATCCACTTCTTCTTTTTTCTTTTTTTGAGTGGCATTTCCTTTTTTAAAAAATTTTTTATTAGATATTTTCTTCATTTACATTTCAAATGTTATCCCAAATGTCCCCTATACCCTCCCCCAACCCTGCTCCCCTACCCACCCACTCCCACTTCTTGGCCCTGGCATTCCCCTGTACTGGAGCATATAAAGTTTGCAATACCAAGGGGCTTCTCTTCCCAATGATGGCCGACTAGGCCATCTTCCAAAAAATGCAATTTTCAAGAGCAAACACTATTCATATATAAACCAGCAATATACTTGAAAACCTAAAACAAGTGAAAAAATATATCCACCTGTTAGAAGACCTCCTAAATTGTCAATCTATAATATAGATGATGAATATCAATATAATCAAAAGGAAAATTTCAAGAAGATCTCTTTAAGATATTTATATTTTATTCTAAAATTTATATTGAGGTAACAACTAAACAAATTTTTTTTTTTTAAGAGAAGACAAAAAATGAAAGACATGTAGAGGAATTTTTATATAGCAACATGGCTACTCAGGAATGGAATCACTTCCAAAAATAAGAAGTAGCTGAAATGATATGCCCTGGATTATAGTATGATCCACCTGGAATATAGACATGCCCTTAATATACACCGTTATTCTCAATGTAGGTACGGTTAATTTGTACAAGGAAGTTGCCATCTTTGAAAGTGATATCTAATGGAGGGGAAGACAAAGTGACACATCAAAAAAAGATTTGACAGAATGAGTTAGAAATAGAATATGCTCAACTCAAATGAGAACAGCAGAGGAAGAGCAACTACTTAAGAGCATTGGGGGGGGATGGGGGAAGGGATGGTGTGATGGGTTATGTGTGTGTATAGCAGAGTTTTACAGAGACAGGTTGTGGAGAGAACAACCTAGACACAGATGAAGACAGAACAAACCAGAGAATGAGAAGGAGTCAGAAGATTAGAACAGATTGCCAAATGTGGCATATGAGACCAGGCAGAGCAATTGAGTCAGAAGCAGAGAGCAAGTGGACTAAATCAGTCGGCTTGGAAGATTAGATTGTAAGAAACCTAGAAGCTTCCAAGCCTAGATCTAGGGATAGTTAGAACAGAGAAGAAAATTATCTGGGCCCAGCCTAAGCCCTGTATTCACACAGCTTTGGTATGGCTCTCATCTCATCACTTCATCTGAGGAAATAAAAGTGATAAAGACATATTACTTAACTCAAGACTACACAAAGTTTCCAGAACCAAGCTGATACAATACTTGCATCATGGTAGGCAGTTAGCACAAGGTATAGAATAAAGAATCCCACAGCAGACTCATATGTATAAGGACAGTACATTTTCAATAACAAGACAGCAGTGAAATTGATGGGGAAGCGATGACATTTTAGAAAAGCTGTGCTGGGGTAACTCTGTCTCCCTCTTTATGTAAGCATATGAATGAGCCTCTGTAATTACAAATAAATGAATGGTGTTCTATGCCTAGTTAACAGCTGTAGCCAACTTTTATCCTATCAAATAATGTTCCTCATGTGACAATTTCTTCATTGAAGATCAGAAGAACATAAATTCAGCTTTTTTTTGGCGGGAGGGGGTCCACAAAATATTAGATGAATAAAATGCAGGTAGATGGAAAAGTAAATGCTTGTTTCTAGAATAACTCATGGAAGAATTTATTGTGGAAGGTGTTGTACAGCATAATTTAGTGGAAATAATTTCACATTTTAAATGAAAACATTGACATAAAAGTGAACAAGCACTCTGTTTACTCACTTACATTGCCACCATCATTTTACATTATTTTTGACAAAAATAAGAATACAATGTGTTGCTCCACTATGTTCATAGCAGCCTTATTTATAATAGCCAGAAGCTGGAAAGAAACCAGATGCCCCCCAACAGAGGAATGGATACAGAAAATGTGGTACATTTACACAATGGAGTACTACTCAGCTATTAAAAAGAATGAATTTATGAAATTCCTAGCCAAATGGATGGACCTGGAGGGCATCATCCTGAGTGAGGTAACCCAATCACAAAAGAACTCGCACAATATGTACTCACTGATAAGTGGATATTAGCCCAGAAACTTAGGATACCCAAGATATAAGATACAATTTAATCCAAACACTGACACCATTGCATACACTAGCAAGATTTTGCTGAAAGGACCCAGATATAGCTATCTCTTGTGAGACTATCCCGGGGCCTAGCAAACACAGAAGTGGATGCTCACAGTCAGCTATTGGATGGATCACAGGGCCCCCAATGGAGGAGCTAGAGAAATTACCCAAGGAGCTAAAGGGAACTGCAACCCTATAGGTGGAACAACAATATGAACTAACCAGTACCTCCCAGAGCTCATGTCTCTAGCCGCATATGTATCAAAAGATGGCCTAGTTGGCCACACTGCAAAGAGAGGCCCATTGGACTTGCAAACTTTATATGCCCCAGTACAGGGGAACGCCAGGGCCAGAAAGGGGGAGTGGGTTGGTAGGGGAGTGGGGGTTGGGTATGGGGGCTTTTGGGATAGCATTGGAAATGTAAATGAGGAAAATACCTAATAAAAAATTTAAAAAGAAGAAGAAAAAAAGAATACAATGTGTTTTTCTTCAGTCTTCCTTTCTTACTTCCTACATCAAATGTTCTTTGTATATCTGTATGTGTTTGTGTGAGGGTCAGAGGGCAATCTGTGGGAGTCCATTTTGTCATTCAACATTGTAAATCCTTGGGATCAGATTCCAGTCGGCACCCTTAGAAACAGGCACCACTACCTGCTAAGCTATCCCACTGACCCTCAAACACTCTTGAATTTATAGATGTTTAAAATTAACTGTTAGCAAATGGAAAATGAATTTGTTAGCACTTACTGTTTCTGATTTGATAGTTTGCTCTTTAGTTGATGTATAAAGCAAATTTGTATTTAATGCCCATTTTTTAAAATGCAGATTTCTAATCATAATAATGTCTGTTGGTCCTGGCAGTTGGCAGAGGACACTGAATTAGAATATTTAACTGTTGAGGGTAAGCAAGTCTGGGGCTTTCCCTGAGGCCATAGTGAAAGGAATTTACCTCATTCCTTGTCTAAAAGGGAACATAACTTGGCAGAGCTGGTCTAATTTTGGTCTAACTTTGGAGTCTATGTCTCTTTCCTACAGAAAATCAAAACCTGCCTCTCAAAAATGAAGTTATCTATTTTAGAGATAGAAAGAGCCATTCTGAAATATATCTGGAATAACAAAAAGCCCAGGATATCAAAAAACATTATCAACAATAAAAGAACCTCTGGTGGAATTACCATCCCTGTCCTCAAGGTAAACTACAGAGCAATAGTGATAAAAACTGCATAGTATTGGTACAGAGGCAGACAGGTAGATCAATAGAATAGAACTGAAGACTCAGAAATAAACTCACACACCTATGATCACTTGATCTTTGAAAAAGGAGACAAAACTATCCAGTGGAAAAAAGACAGCATTTTCAACAAGTGGTGCTGGTTCAACTGGCAGTCAGCATGTAGAAGAATGAAAATTGACCAATTCTTATTTCCTTGTACAAAGGTCAAGTCCAAGTGGATCAAAGACCTCCACATAAAACCAGATATGATGAAACTAATAGAAGAGAATGTGTGAAAGCTATAATCCAATTATGCTCACCACTATCACTGACTTCTGAAGCCAAGGACTTTTAGGTATTAATAGCTCCCAAATTTAATTATATTCTAACTTGTCCAAATTTTATAGATTCTCACAGTTTTCCAAAATAATCATGCCTTACTCAGCTGTAGTGGGAAATTTAGGAGAGCCATTGTACCTGGCATAAACTCTGGAGTGATCATGCACCTAGCTTTGAAGTGATCTTTTGTAAGTAATCAGTGATTGTTATCTGAGATTTATAGAGTTGACTTTCCTATAGGAGCTTCAGAACCTATAAATGCCTTTAGTCACAAAACACTCCTGGCAAACCAGGTAGTCTTGTAACGGCTGGGAAATGCTTGGGCAATGTGTTCCTTCAAACAACACCTATGTCAGATCAAAGATTATGGTATTTAAAAATTGACTTGCTAAAAATACCTTTTGTGTAATAATTAAGAAAAATTCTTCTGCCAGGCAGTTTGGGGTTCAGTCCACTGATGCTGACCTCCCTGTTCCTCCAAGGCTTCATTACATCCTCAAGTATCTCTCTTTCTTTGGTAGTCCCTTGTGAAACAGTTAACCGACACTTGCGAAACCGTTTGCTGGCACTTGACTAAAGTAATATGTATTAAGTACTCAACGTGTTAGGTTAGGTCCTTAGTGTTAGGGATTATGATTACTAAGCAAGCATCTTTGGGAAACAGAAGGAGGCATTGTGCAACTAAACAAGATGCTTGTCCAGTGATTTCAAACGATGCCTTTAAACCTTTGTCCTGAAACTTCTCCCTGGAAGGTTGCCAAGTACACTGACCAAAAAATACAGAATAAGTGATGTTAGAGCTTTCTTCTCAGTCAAGTTGTTACCATAAGATTTACAAATTCTTCAATTTTTCTATAAATTAATAATAAAGATGTAGGACTATTAGGTACTGATAAACCTCCATTGCTCCAGGAGAAGGGTGCAGAGGCAGAGGGGAGGGTATTAGAAATATGTGTGTGTGTTGTCTTGAGTAATGGTCATTAAAATCTTAGAGTCTTAATAATAAGATATATTAACCAACAGTTGAACATGAAATATGAATTGAAGTATAACAAGACCCAAGTTGGTAAGGAATACGAGTTAGCTTGGTCTCTAATGGATATAATGGTTACAAACACCTTTTGGTAGATAGAACCAAGGACATAAACTACAAAATAAAAGAAAGAAGGCATGGCTATCATTCTCCAGGAGGCAATCAACTAGAAACACACATGTTTGAAGAGGGAAGTGTTTTCTGAGAGGGATGCAATAGCCACAGGGCACTTCTATCAGGATAACCTGTTGAGCAGTGATGAGGGAATACCAAAGCTTTACTTTAGATGACTATTTTCATAAACATTGCACACTTGCCATGCTATTGGTTATTTCTGTCTCAAGACTTTATATTCAGATTCCAACCACTTTTACTTGGACTAATACGATTTCAGGTGGGTTTTTGTTGTTGTTTGCAGGAAACAAATGAATCAAATTCAATGGCTCTGCAACACAGACCAGAATGTTTCTGACTGATGGCAGAACTGAGTATTTCTTACTGATGCTAAGAAACACTGTGCTGTTCCTAACACTCTTAAATTCTAAAATGCTTTGGCCAGGTCAGAAACAAGACTGTGAACTCGGAAAGCGATACTTGTTCTCACAGTTAGACTGGTTGACTTGTGTGACCTGGTGTGGTTGAACAGGCCTATGTCCTCCTGGCTGCTTCTCTTTGTCTTTTCATCAGCCAGGAGATTCTGTGATGGGTGGTTTATGGTCAGCTCATACTTGTATCAAAACAGGGATACGGACAGACTTGTGAACAATGAGGACAATTACCATCAAAGACTCACCACTGTGTATCTATTAACATTTTATAACAGGATTTCTGTTTTATGGAAATAAAATTTTTGCTTTTTACTCAAAAAAGAGTTTTCTTCTTATAATCTAAAAGACATATGAAAACTCATTTTAGTTATTTCTGTTTGCTTACCATAGCTTCTGACAATTGACTATTGTTAACAATTGAATATTGTTATAATATTAACAGAAAAATTATTTGTGCTTAATTAATACAGCTAATTAGCAAACATTTCAATAAAAGTTACTAGCTAAAAACATTTTTAAATGTTTGCAAATAAATGTATCTACTAATTAGATAATAAAGATCATTTGTGAGAAAAGATTTTTCCTTACATTATAATGATCCCATTATCAATGGAGAAAGAGTCAGAGGGCAACCCAGCGATATTCCAAGCTCGAATCGTCACTGCTTCTCCGAGCGTACCCATAAGAGAGTAGTCATCAGAGCAGGGGATGTCTCTCTCTTTACATGACTGTGACCACTCCTTGGTTTGATTCTTCAAAATATTCACAGAAAAATAGAGACATGAGTTGTTGGACGGTAGCCAAAGGGATACTACCTAACCTCTATTTATTGAGAAAACCAACTGCTGTTGAAGCTTTGCCTCAAACATGATTTGTGCACCAAACATTTTTCAAATAAAATTATAATAAAGAAAGTAAGCTATGTACTGCAATAAGCAATGAGACAGAGCCCACATGGACCACATGACAAAGTTAGAATTTTATATCTGTGGAGAACAATTACTGTGTATTTTTCTAAAGTTAAAACTTACAGAGTAGTTGACATTCTCTGGCTTAGTTTCATTTCTGTTGCTATGATAAAATAACCAAGCAAAAATTAAGTTAAGGGGAAAATGGATAAATTTTGCTCCCAATTCAATTCAAGGTGGAAGGAACTTAAAGCAACTGTTCACAGTCACAAGCAAGAGCAGAGTGAGAATGGATGGATGCCTGCATCTACTGCTTGCCTCACTCTCCTGCAGAACCTACGGTATGCAATGGTGCTCCCCACATTCCTGGTGAATCATCCCACCTCAACCAATCCAGTTAAGAAAATCCCTCATAAGCATCCTCATGGGCCACCTTGATATAGACAACCCCTAATTGAGATGCCCTTTGTAAGTGATTATAGATTGTATCAAGTTGACAGTTAAAACCATCATATTTTCCACGCATGTATATTTAGATTATAAATATACAGAAAAATACTATATAATTTATAATACAAAACTAAACCTGTGGAATAGGTAGAGGACACAGAAAACATTTATTTTTGGCTCCCAAGTGCTCTATAGGAAGGATCTCCTGAAGTATATTGAGTTGTAACAAGGGTCAGGACACATTTTGAATTCTGTCCTATCTACCAGAGACTTGCTCTGTTATGGTGGCCAAAAACCATACTAAATGGTTTACTCAATACTAAAGTTTATACTAATGTTAAAGTTCAGGTTACAGACCTAAATCTTCAGAAATAGTCAAAGACATGGCTGTGAGGTTAATAGAGACAGGCAAGGAGAGGGTGTCCATAAGCATGTCCTGTGTATGTGCGTGTGGGGTGTTTGTGTGTGTGTGTGTGTGTGTGTGGGCATGCATGCACATGTGTGTCTTATGTGTAGATGGTGCTGAGAGGAGTTTGGTTGTCACTAAACCTCTCCCTCAGGTTCTTGCTGAGTAGGTTGTGTCAATATTATATTTTTATGCAAAAAGTTCAGGGCAGATTTAGGTGAGTGGCCACTTCATGACCTTAAAAGTTGTTAATATTATTTAGAATGTCCAATACCTCTATTAGCAGTAAAATTACAGGTGACATTGTTTTTCTCATTGCATCCCATCAGTAGTACATAATTTTCAATTAGTCATCTACCGACGATGCTAATTTTCAATCACTTCACTAAAGCCAGGTTTCTGTTTCATAATTCTAGGATTATAATTATGTATGATTATTGGTCCTTTGGATCTCAGACTATTACACAAATATACCGTGGTGAGTGAGAACCATAGTTCTCTTATCGATGTGAGTGTGTGACAGGATTTTCACTGGGAGGAGCTGCTGTAGTTGGAGCAATAAGTGGGATGTCATGAGCTAGATTTCAGGTACTTCCTGGGGATTGCACATCTGAGTAATTCATATGGAGATAACTAGATGTTTCCCTTGGAAACCTGAATAATTCGAGAGCCATTGTCCTGCAGGAGTGTTCGAACCTAAAAGGGAAATGGCTGGGCTCAGGGCCCAACAAACTGCACAGTAAAACATGGATGCTTTACCCATAATTGAGAACACCGAAGACAGCAGTTGTGAGATAAATTTTGCTCCTTGATCCTGTCCATTTGTAGTTAACATTTCAGCCCTTTGTGGAAGACACCTGGTGATGAGGGAAATGCCTCTGATTTTCGTCATATACTCATTTGTGTTAATTCATGTCATAAATTAATCTTTTCATATTTTATCCTCTAAGTTATATTACTATCATTTTTTGGGATGTTGAAATTGCCCACAATTTGGCAATATTCTATCCTGAAATTTTTATCTGTCCCCCCATGTTCCCATCCTCCTCCGAGTATTTCCTGCTATTTTCTTTAAGATATATTCGAGGCTCTTTCAGTAACACAAAATAACCAAGCATCAGGTGTGGTGTGATGTGGTATGGTATGGTATGGTATGGTATGGTATGGTATGGTATGGTATGGTGTTGTGTGGTGTGTTATGGTGTTGTATGGTTTGGCACTTCTAGCTGCCCAAGCAGCAGGTAATACCCAATGGGGGCCACTGAGATGCCTAGGGATATGATTTAATCTAACAGCAATGGGAGTGAGTGCCTGCTAGCATTTCCATTGTTCCAAGTCCCTGTCGGAGGACAGAGTCAAGTGAACATGTTTCTTATTGCTTCTCTCTCTCTCTCTCTCTCTCTCTCTCTCTCTCTCTCTCTCTCTTTCTGACTGGCTTGATGAATCTGCTTGGGGAAGTTTCATTGTCTAAAGTTGTTAACGGAACTAACCCATCACTAACCAGATAAGTTAAATGTTAATGACCTGAGCTAGATATATGATGCTAATGCCCCTACTGAACAAGACTCAAAAGAACAGGCCTAGCTGAAAATTAGAGAGTCATTGAACCACTGTGACCTTAACAAGGTAAACAGAGGCCCCCAAAGTGAAAAGGCTAAAATAGAAACTCCATCTATATGAGGACTTTTAAAAGTTTGTTTTTAAAAATTCAATAGTCAAAGAAACCATAATGGAAATGGAGGCTCAGTTCTGCTTATGAAAAAGTCCTCAGTGAGCCTCCGTGGACACGATATGCAAGTATGTTAAGGGAAACCAAGAAGCCCTTGATTAAGGTCAGTGAAGGTCATTTTGTCCCCATCCACTAAAGTTTCAGCCTCTGACGTGGCTTTAGAATGACTTATTAAGATCCATGCAGAGTAGTTAAGGCATGGATCGATCCCTCATGCACAGGTGTGTGTGTGCGCACAAACACCCACACACAAACACACACCCATACTCCTGATTCCTTTACACTTAGGAACTAAAAATTCATTTAAAATCAGTCAGTTTAAAATTAGATTTTAAAACAATATTTCACACAGAATCTTTTGGCAACCAAGCAATTTACATGATGTCTAAAATTTTTGAGTACAAATAATTTAAAACTATTCTCCGTTTCTTTGCAGTAACGAAAAACTAACACAAAATCAAAATAACACAGATGGGAAAAAAATTCCCTCAAGTTCCCCACCACCACCACCAGCAGCAGCAGCAACAAACAGACCAGAGGTTAATGTTGCAATGATGGGGGGAAGCAAAGAAGAGCCCCAAAGGCATCCCTCACCTGTCTGTAGTTAGATGTAAAGGCTCCCAGGTAGGCGACAACCCCTGAGGAGATGAGGATATCTCCCGTCAGGTTGATGTACAGATGCCCAAGCTCCAGCGCGGAGTTGCTCCATCGGGTTTTCTCACCTCCCAGGCCCCCGATCAGCTGCTCTGCGCGTTCTAGCTTTTTGCTGCACAAGTCAACCTCAAAAATAAAGGTGAGCTTTTATCAATATCTACAAATGAAATGGGCTGCAGATTTCCTAACTCAAGAGATAAGCTTTCTCAGTTACAAACTAGACAGATTCTAAAAAGCACTTTGAAAAAGAGAAGCACGGTGCATCTCCCTGAGATACAGAAAGTTGGTGACATTGTGACTTTAACAAACAAGTGACTTCAATAAGCTTCTAAGGACTCCTACAGAGCAGCTAACATTTAACAGTGCGGCCACTCTAAGGAAATGACCTTCAACACAAGGGACTGAGATTATACTAGTAACCAGCACTCTACTGCAAATACAGATTTAAAAATATATAACAAATATGGGGGAGGACTCTGGATGAAGCAGGTTAGTAGAGTGTTTGCATAGCATGCCAAGGGCCCGGGTTCCAGAGTTGGCACTATAATTTAAATATTTTATAAGTGTGTCTCCTCACTTGTGTGTTTAAGGTTGCTTTTAAAGGTTAAAACATTTAGCAATTTACACTTATTTACAAAGCACATCTTTTAAGTTGTTAAATGGCATTACTGTCCTCCCAGACACTTACAATTAAGCTTCACAGGGAACACCAGTCACTAGCTAAAAGCCTCCTTTCTGCATTGGACAATCAGCCCAAAGCTTATTTTACACCATTAAACAATTCAATAGAAAGGGAAAGGGGCAGATGTTTATCAAGGTGGCCAGACTTGGGGAAAGGCACCCAAACCTATGTAAGATCAGTGTTCCACAGGATACTTAGATGGAGTCACTGCAATTTAATTTTTAAAGTGATAGCATCATTATTTTTTAAATAAAATCAACATTCATTTTGCTTTTTAAAAAAGTACTTTAATAGTAGTAGAATTGTATCACACCCTCATTTTCTTCTCTTAGCTTCTCCTATATCCTCTAACGTTGATAGCACTCTCTCTTTCTATTTATCTATCTCTGACTATCTATCTATCTATCTATCTATCTATCTATCTATCTATCTATCTATCTATCATCTATCTATCTATCTATCTATCTATCTATCTATCTATCTATCTATCTTTTAAGATATGTGTATGCACAATACACATGGCTGAGTTCATATTTCTTGTTGGTGTGTACACAGTTTCTAGGCTGTCTACCCTGCATTATACAACCAATAAGGGGTCTCATTCCTGGGAGAGGCTAATTCCCCCTTTCTGTCTGTGGTTCTTAGAGTGGAACCTCATCACCCCTTCCACATTAGCATGTCCATTGATACTGCCAATGTTCCAGCCTTGTTTATGCAGGCATTCCTAGGAGAGACAGTTTCACAGCAGACTCCCTGGTATTCCGGCTCACCCACTCAGTCATGTTCACTGCTGCTCCACTCACAACAGTCAGGAAAGGGGAACAACCTAAATGTCTTTCAGTGGGTAAATTGATAAGGAAAACGTGGCACATATTCACAATGGATACTACTCAGATGTAAAGAAAAGAGAAATTAAGAAATTTTCAGGTAAATGATGGACCTGGAAAGAGTACACTGAACATAGCTCAGACCCAGAAAGACAACATCTTTACTCATAAAAGAAGCTGAGTAAAGTTTATTTAGGGATCAAACTGTGAGGTTTTATAATACAGAACTCCAAGATCAGAAAGAGACATTTACATTATTTTGGAGTAAGAATTTGTCTTAAGCATTTTCCCAATACTAGTAATAATTATTTAACTGTGGGGTAATGGGCTATGCACAGACAGTCTGGTCTCCAGTCGAGCTGAGGTAGAAACCTGGTGGTGTAATTCCCACCTACATGGGAAAGCGTTCTCTCTTGTCTCCTGGACTCCTGGCTCCTGTCAAAGTTACTGTCCCCACAGCCCACACAGCAGAAGCATGTGGCTAACAGTCATGTAGACAATGTCCCAAGCATCTGACCTTCAGCTTAGACTCCTCCCAGCTACCTAGCAACAGCAAGATAACATAGCCCACTATAAGAGGGGCTGCTTGGCCCCTCCTCACTCTTTTAAGCTTTTACTTTCCTTACTCTCCCTCCCCCCTTTCCCCTACACCCACAGCCCCACAAACAGTAGCAAGAGGATGGTTACCATCCATGCAAGACAGAACCAGCTAAAAAAGATGCTATGCACACAGAGACCTATACCAGTACTCAAAATTGCCCAAGACCATGAGTGACCTTGTTCAAAAACTAGGCTTCTCTTTTTTCTCTTCTCTTCTTCTCTTTTTCTTCTCTTTCTCTTCCCTCTCCTCTCCCTCTCTTCCTCTCCCTCTCTCTCCCCCTCTCCCCCTCCCCCTCCCCCCTCTCCTCTCTTCCCCTCTCCTCTCTTCCCCTCTCCTCTCTTCCCCTCTCCTCTCTTCCCATCTCCTCTCTTCCCATTTCCTCTCCTCCCATCCTCTCCTCCCCCCTCCCCCTCCCCTCCCCTCCCCTTCTCCCCTCCCCTCCCCTCCTCTCCTCTCTCCCCTCCCCTCCCCTCCCCCTCCTAGTTAATATAATTAATATAATTAATATAGTTAATATAATTCCTAGTTATAATATGATATGTTTCATCTGGGCAGCTGTTAACTCCAATTGGCCAGCCCTCATGTCTATGTTTTTATGATTCATCTACCCCATGGTGGCTTCCTCATCTCTCCACCTTATCCCTCCTTGCAGTTCTCCTCAGACATCAGACTCAAGAATCTTGCTTTTTTTTTTCTTCTATCCAGCTACTGGCTGTAGGCATCTTTATTCACCAATCAGGGATAACTTGGGGCAAGTTTACATAGTGTCACTTGGGTATGTCCCTTAGGTAAGTCACTTAGGTATAGGTATAAGCAGACTCTCTCATTCCTGGAGGCAACCATACTTTGGCGGCCAGTACTTAGCATAATAATATAAACAAAAGACCAAACCTCTACATACATAGGCACACACATCATAAACACATAGCAAAAAATTAAATTTTTCCTAAAAAATAAAGGTATCTTATACATAACAAGCTCTTGATAAGTATTGACTGCTATAAAATATTGATATATATTTCAGTTATAAAATCAGACTTCAGCACTTATTTTGTATGAATGGGCTCCCTATATAAATTATGACAATGGCTTTGGTCTTAAGAGTGTCTTCAGTAATGGTTTTGAGAATGCTCATCACAGCTTTCCCAGGGCTGTTGTGTGAGCTCTCTCAATCCTCCTTGTGAAATGAGAAGAGATGGAAATGGCCCAGCTTTCATTTTCTAAGGATGACAAGTGAATGACTGATGTTTTGTGGACCAAGGGGCCTCACTGGTGTTATACTACGTGGCTGTTGGGGCTCTCATGTCACGTGGTCATGTTTCAAGGCCAGAACCCCTCCAAGTTCCAGGGCCATGCATAACCAGGTATTGGGTAGGTCTGGCCTTGGAACCATAACTCACTAATCATGACCAGGAAGAAAACAGAACTGGTGAATTTTGTGCTGGCCACAAAGTCTTTCTTATTTCCAAGGTGATCCCAGTTCACATTTGCAATTGTCAGCACCTACCTGGTTTTCCAAGTCTGCTTTCTTCTGCTTATTCAACTCAAGTGTGTCTTGGAGTTTGGCCAACTTGTCCTGAACCTCATACAGGGCAGCCTGCTTCTTTCTAAGGCCTTCCATAGCAATCCTCAGCTTTCCTTCGGCTGCAGCTAGCTTTATCTTTTTGGGAGCTACAATTTTTGCCACTCTACAAAACAATCAAGTTGGGAAATTAAATCCCCCTGAACATATGGAGCTTTGTAATGTCAATTTACCTTCTGCTCTTTGCAAGGACTTAAGACACTTCTTTATGCAGAATTTACACCTAGTTGTAGAGTCCATATTTCATCTAAGAATCAAATCTGATACAAAGTATGAAAACTGATGGTTAAGACTTGTGGGGTAAGAGAGCAGGTAAGGACCTGTCACCCCTCAGAGTCTCTCAAGCTGGCCTGGAACTTGCAGGGTAGGCTAAGATAGCCTACACCTATTTTAAGTTCTAAGGCCACACCTCACCTATTGCACTGCTGCCTACCCAGTGCTGAGATTCTAAGTTAGTGCTACTATGATTGGCTTCTCTTATGTGTTCAGTGGGTTGAACACGGGTTCTTATGCAATAAGACAAGTACTTTACAGACTGAGCCGTCTCTCCAGCCCAAATAGTCCTATGTCCTAGTGCTGGTGATAGAATCTGTGTCCTCGTACATGCTAGGCAAGTTCTCTACCACTCAGCTGTACCCCAACATCTTCCCTATTTTAAATAAAATTTACATTTGTAAGATACAAAAAAGTCAATGTTTACTACCATACCATAATTTTGTTTATTTTTAAGTGTCTTGGTAGAAGTTTAGTACTTCTTCAATTTAATTTTTCAACATAGTAAATAAATAAAAGCTTTGGGGAGACTTTAGAAATACTTTAGTAAAGAGTATTCCTAACTCCCAAAACTTTAATGATCATTAAATTATGTATTACTTTTAACTGCTACAGTTTGGGCTCTAGTAAAATTAAAAGCAGCAATTGAGACATGTGTTTTCTGACTACCCTTTTTTCACATGGGCTCCTAGCTTTCTCTTGTGTATATGAATGGGAGGGCAAACCCAACAGCCCAGACAGGTTTCTTCTCCACACTCACTTGTCATAGGAGTCCATTGCGATAACCCACTTGCACAGACCCTCAGCAGCTGTTGAAGCATTCCGGATCTTCTCTGGAACAAAGTCTGGGTTGGGGATATAACTCTTCCTTATGATATTCATATAAGCAGGAGGAATATTATCTTTGTCGTACTCATGAAGTGACTGCAGAAACCTTATGTCACCGAGAAGTCTCTTAGCAGGGCCCCAGAAATCCTCAATTTTCTTCCCTGAACCTGTTGGGTCAGGGATTTTGTCAGCTTTGATCCCTTTCAATATGCAGACAGCTTCCATGACAAGTTTGACGCCAGCAGGGGGACTCTTCATGGACTTCACAACGGTGATATCCTTGTAAAGCAAGGTTTTATTATTAATAGAAATAAATCTTTGCTTGTACACCCATTGAAGTCATATTGACAAGTCCAATCTTTCAAATTAGATTTTAAGGTTTTCTAAGGAATGGACATTTTCTGTTTTGGGCAGAAATGACAGCAATGGTAGAATCATGGCAAGGATTTTGACAAGTCAATTGGGAGGGATTTTTTTTTCAGATATTTTCTTTATTTACATTTTAAATGCTACCCTGAAAGTTCCTTGTACCCTCTCCCAGCCCTGCTCCCCTACCCACCCACTCCAACTTCATGGCCCTGGCATTCCCCTATACTGGGGCATATAAAGTTTGCAATACCAAGGGGCCTCTCTTCCCAGTGATGGCTGACTAGGCCATCTTCTGCTACATATGCAGCTAACGACACGAGCTCTGGGCGTACTGGTTAGTTCATTCTGTTATCCCACCTATAGGGTTGCAGACACCTTCAGCTCCTTGGGTGCTTTCTCTAGCTTCTTCATTGGGGGCCCTGTGTTTCATCTTATAGATGACTGTGAGCATCCACTTCTGTATTTGCTAGACACTGGCATAGCCACATACAAGACAGCTATACCAGGGTCCCTTCAGCAAAGTCTTGCTGGCATATGCAATAGTGTCTGGGCTTGGTGGCTGATTATGGGATGGATCCCTGCGTGGGGTAGTCTCTGGATGGTCCATCCTTTTGTCTTAGCTCCAAACTTTGTCTCTGTAACTCCTTCCATGGATATTTTGTTCCCTATTCTAAGGAGGAATGAAGTATCCATACGTTGGTTTTCCTTCTTCTTGATTTTCTTCTGTTTTGCAAATTGTATCTTGGGTGTTCTAAGTTTCTGGGATAATATCCACTCATCAGTGAGTGCCTGCCTAGTGACTTCTTTTGTGATTGGGTTACCACACTTAGTAAGATATCCTCCAGATCCATCCATTTGCACAAGAATTTAATAAATTCATTGTTTTTAATAGCTGAGTACTCCTTCATTGTGTAAATGTATTACATTTTCTGTATCCATTCTTCTGTTGAGGGACATCTGAGTTCTTTCCAGCTCTGGCTATTATAAATAAGGCTGCTATGAACATAGTGTAGCATGTGTACTTATTACAAGTTGGAACATCTACTGGGTACATGCCCAGGAGAAGTATTGCTGGATCTTCCTGTAGTACTATGTCCAGTTTTCTGAGGAACCACCAGACTGACTTCCAGACTGGTGGTACAAGCTTGCAATCCCACCAGGAATGGAGGAGTGTTCCTCTTTATCCACATCCTCGCCAGCATCTGCTGTCACCTGAATTTTTGATCTTAGACATTCTGACTGGTTTAAGGTAGAATCTCAGGGTAGTTTTGATTTGCATTTCCCTGATGATTAAGGATGTTGAACATTTTTTCAGGTGCTTCTCATCCATTCAATATTCCTCAGTCGGGAATTCTTGGTTTAGCTCTGTACCCCATTAAAATTTTATTTGAATTTCTGGAGTCCAGTTTCTTGAGCTCTTTGTATATATTGGATATTATGCCCCTATTAGATTTAGGATTCGTAAAAATCCTTTCCCAATCTGTTGGTGGCCTTTTTGTCTTATTGACAGTGTCCTTTGCTTTATAAAAGCCCTGAAATTTTATGAGATCCCATTTGTCAATTCTTGATCTTTCAGCAAAAGCTATTGCTGTTATGTTTAGGAATTTTTCCCCTGTGCCCATATCTTTGAGGCTTTTCCCCACTTTTTCCTCTATAAATTTCAATGTCTCTGGTTTTATGTGGAGGTCTTTGATCCAATTAGACTTGAGCTTTGTACAAGGAGATAAGAATGGATCAATTCGCATTCTTCTACATGATAACCACCAGTTGTGCCAGCACCATTTGTAGAAAATGCTGGGGTTTTTTTCCACTGGATGGTTTTAGCTCCCTTGTCAAAATCAAGTGACCATAGGTGTATGGATTCATTTCTGGTTCTTCAATTCTATTCCATTGATCTACCTGTCTTTCGTTGTACCAATACCATGCAGGCTTTTTTTAAAAAATTTATTTTATTTTATTTTATTTTTTATCACAATTGCTCTGTAGTACAGTTTGAGGACAGGCATGGTGATTCCCCCAGAGGTTCTTTTATTGTTGAGAATAGTTTTTGCTATCCTAGGTTATTTATTATTCCATATGAATTTCCAAATTGCCCTTTCTAACTCAGTAAAGAATTGAGATGGAATTTTGATGGGGATTGCATTGAATCTGTAGATTGCTTTCAGCAGGATAACCATTTCGACTATATTATTCCTGTCAATCCAGGAGCATGGGCGATCTTTCCATCTTCTGAGATCTTCTTCAATTTCTTTCTTCAGAGACATGAAGTTCTTATCATACAGATCTTTCACTTCCTTAGTTAGAGTAACACCAAGGTATTCTATATTATTTGTGACTATTGTGAAGGTTGTTGCTTCCCTAATTTCATTCTCAGCCTGTTTATCCTTTGTGTAGAGAAATTCCATTGATTTGTTTGAGTTAATTTTATATCCAGCTACTGCACTGAAGCTGTTTATCAGGTTTAGGAGTTCTCTGGTGGAATTTTTAGGGTCACATATATACTATCATATCATCTGCAAAAAGTGATATTTTGACTTCTTCCTTTCCAATTTGTATCCCCTTGATCTCCCTTTGTTGTCTTATTGCTCTGGCTAGGACTTCAGGTACTATATTGACTACGTAAGTAGAAAGTGGGCAGCCTTGTCTTGTCCCTGATTTTAGTTGGATTGCTTCGAGTTTCTCCCCATTTAGTTTGATGTTGGCTACTGGTTTGCTGTAGATTGCTTTTATTATGTTTAGGTATGGTCCTTGAAATCCTGAACTTTCCAAGACTTTTATCATGAAGGCATGTTGGATTTTGTCAAATGCTTGCTCATCATCTAATGAGATGATCATGTGGTTTTTATCTTTGAGTTTGTTTATATAGTGAATTACATTGATGTACTTCCATATATTAAACCATCTCTGCATTCATGGGATGAACCCTACTTGGTCAAGATGGATGATTGTTTTGATGTATTCTTGGATTTGGTTTTCGAGGATTTTATTGAGTATTTTTGCATTAATATTCATACGGGAAATTGGTTTGAAGTTCTTTTTCTTTGTTGGGTCTTTGTGTGGTTTAGGTATCAGAGTAATTGTGGCTTCATAGAATGAATTGGATAGAGTACCTTTTGTTTCTATTTTGTGGAATAGTTTGAGTAGAATTGGAATTAGGTCTTCTTTGAAGGTCTGATAGACCTCTACACTAAACCCATCTGGTCCTGTGCATTTTTTGATTGGGAGACTATTGATGACTTCTATTTATTTAGGGGGAATGGGACTGTTTAGATCATTAATCTGATCCTGATGTAACTTTTGCAGCAGACCCTCTGGGCCTCTTTGTCTGCGTGGAACGGGTCTTTAGTTGCGGGTGGACAAAGCGTCAGATGAATTAATGACAGACAGATGTACACAGGAGAGGTTGTGTTGGATCTGAATGTATTCTCAAGTCGAGCATCATACTTTTTATGCAGAAGACAATAAGGAAGTTGGGTGACATATTTGCAAGGTACAAATGAGGTAACTGGAATCTTACATAAAACAGAGGAATGAAAACACAAAAGTTCTAAGGGGAACCACCTGGGATAGAATTCATTGATAACAACTGAGATCAACAAGGGCTCCACCTAAGATTCACTATCTTAGAAGCCAGGGTCAAGGGCTTCGCTTCCTTGCCATAGTTCCTATTTTAGTCTATTGTATAGTTTACCTTTCCCTTAGGCCATTGTAAATACGTGTGTATGGGTGTAACTTCGCTATAGTTCTAAGTATCTATTCTGGTTTCTCCTTTGGTCTGAAACTTCCTTCTTAGTGATGGTAAATTCCTGTGTAAGGGAATGACTTAGCTTTAACATTCTTACTGAATTTCAAGCCCATGGTTTTGCTCAAGAACGTTCTAGGACTGTTGGAACACTGGCGGAAGGCTTTAGCTATGTCAGAATTCAATCTTAAAAGGCACTTATAATAAAGAGAGCACGTGGATCCATCCACTAGACTAATGTGAAAATAAAATATTAATGTATGGGTTAGAGAAAATGCCAGACTCCCAGAGCAAGTTTCCGTGACACTCTTTTGCCTCGAGAATAGCTTTTAAGTCTCTCGGCTTGTCAAACTAACTCAACCAGAGCTCGTGACAAACTTTGTTACCTGGTATCTGTCTAGGAAGTTGTCCATTTCATCCAGGTTTTCCAGTTTTGTTGAGTATAGCCTTTTGTAGTAGGATTTGATGATGTTTTGGATTTCCTCAGGTTCTCTTGTTATGTCTCCTTTCTCATTTCTGATTTTGTTAATTAGGATGCTGTTCCTGTGCCCTCTAGTGAGTCTGGTTCAGGGTTTATCTTATCTTGTTGATTTTCTCAAAGAACCTGCTCCTGGTTTGGTTGATTCTTTGAATAGTTCTTTTGTTTCCACTTGGTTGATTTCAGCACTGAGTTTGATTATTTCCTGCTGTCTACCCCTCTTTGGTTTATTTGCTTCATTTAGTTCTATAGCTTCAAGGTGTGATGTCAGGCTACTACTGTATGTTCTCTCTAGTTTCTTTTTGGAGGCACTCAGGGCTATGAGTTTTCCTCTTAGGACTGCCTTCATTGTGTCCCATAAGTTTGGGTATGTTGTGGCTTCGTTTTCATTAAACTTTAAAAAGTCTTTAATTTGTTTCTTTATTCCATCTTTGACCAAGGAATCATTGAGTAGAGTGTTGTTCATTTTCTACGTGAATGTTGGCATACTATTATTTATGCTGTTATTGACGATCAGTCTTAGTCCATTTTGATCTGATAAGTTGCATGGGATAATTTCAATAATTTTGCTTCAGTGGAAGTTTGTTTTGTGACCTAGTATATGATCATGTTTTGCTGAGAAGAAGTTGTGTCCTTTTGTTTTAGGATAAAATGTTCTGTAGATATTTATTAAATCCATTTGTTTCATAACTTCTGTTAGTGTCCATGTGTCTCTGTTTATTTTCTGTTTCCAAGATCTTTCCATTGGTGAGAGTGGGGTGTTGAAGTTTTCTACTATTATTGTGTGAGGTGCAATGTGTGCTTTGAGCTTCACTAAAGTCTCTTTAATTAATGTGGCTGCTCTTGTATTTGGAGCATAGATATTGAGAATTGAGAGTTCATCTTGGCAGATTTTATCTTTGATTGAGTATGAAGTGCCCCTCCTTGTCTTTTTTGCTAGCTTTGGGTTGGAAGTCAATTTTATTTGATATTAGTGAGGCTACTCCAGCTGGTTTCTTTGGGCCATATGCTTGGAAAATTGTTTTCCAGCCTTTCTCTTTGAGCTAGTGTCTGTCTTTTTCCCCGAGATGTGTTTCCTGTAAGCAGCAAAATGTTGGGTCCTGTTTGTGTAGCCAGTCTGTTAGTCTATGTCTTTTATTGGGGCATTGAGTCCATTGATGTTAAGAAAAATTAAAGAAAAGTAATTGTTGCTTTCCGTTATTTTTGTTGTTAAAGGTGGGGTTCTGTTCTTGCAGGTGTCTTCTTTTAGGTTTAATGAAGCATTACTTTCTTGCTTTTTCTAGTGAGTAGTTTCCATCCTTGTGTTGGTGTTTTCCCTTTATTATCCTTTGAAGGGCTGGATTCGTGGAATGTTATTGTGTGAATTTGGTTTTATCATGGAATACTTTTGTTTCTCCATCTATGGTAATTGAGAGTTTTGCTGGGTAGAGTAGCCTGGGCTAGCATTTGTGTTCTCTTAGTGTCTGCATAATATCTCTCCAGGATCTTCTGGCTTTCATAGTCTCTGGTGAGAAGTCTGGTGTAATCCTGATAGGCCTGCCTTTATATGTTACTTGACCTTTTCCCCTTACTGCTTTTCATATTCTATCGTTATTTAGTGCATTTGTTTTTCTGATTATTTATGTGTCAGGAGGAATTTCATTCCTGATCCAGTCTATTTGAAGTTCTGTAAGGCTTCTTCTATGTTCATGGGCATTTCTTTCTTTAGGTTACGAAAGTTTTCTTCTATAATTTTGTTGAAGATATTTGCTGGCCCTACTTTAAGTTGAAAATCTTCATTCTCATCTACTCCTATTATCTGTAGGTTTGGTCTTCTCATTGTGTCCTGGATTTCCTGGATGTTTTGAGTCAGGATCTTTTTGCATTTTGTATTTTCTTTGATTGCTGTGCCCATGTTCTCTATGGAATCTTTTGTACCTGAGATTCTCTCTTCCATCTCTTGTATTCTGTTGCTGATGCTCACATCTATATTTCCTGATTTCTTTCCTAGGATTTCTATCTCCAGTGTTGTCCCCCTTTCGCTTTTCTTTATTGTTTCTACTTTCCTTTTTAGGTCTTGGATGGTTTTGTTCAACTCCATCACCTGTTTGGTTGTCTTTTCCTGTAATTCTTTAAGGGATTTTTGTGTTTCCTCTTTAAGTACTTCTACCTGTTTAGCAGTGTTCTCCTTTATTTCTTTAAGTGAATTATTAATGCCCTTTTTAGATTCTTCTATCAGCATCATGTGATATGATTTTAATTCTGAGTTTTGCTTTTCGGGTGTGTCAGGGTATGTCAGGACTGGCTGAGGTGGGAGTTCTGGGTTCTGATGATGGTGGGCGATCTTGGTTTCTGTTAGTAAGATTCTTACGTTTACCTTTTGCCATCTGGTAATCTCTGGTGTTAGTTGTTATAGTTGTCTCTTGCTGGATCTTGTTCCTTCTGTGATTCTGTTAGCCTCTTTCAGCAGTTCTGGGAGTCCAGCTCTCTCCTGAGTCTCAGTGATCAGAGCACTCTTTGCAGGCAAGCTCTCCTCTTGCAGTGAAGGTACACAGAGGTCTGGCGTTCAGACCTGCTTCCTGGCTGAAGATGAAGGCCCAAAACTGGGCCTGTCCCAGAAGATGTGTTGCCTCTGCAGTGTGCACATTCACCTGCACAGACTGGTCTCTGAGGGACCCAGGACACAAGATGTCTCTCTCACCTGCTCTGGAAGTCAGAGCCCTCCCAGGTGGCCACCTCTCCTCTGCCAGGGAAGGTGCCAGGATGTCTGGAGTCCAGAACGGGGCCTGTCTCAGAAGCTGTGTTGCTTCTGCAGTCCACACTCTCACCTGCGCAGACTGGTTTCTGAGGGACAAGGGACACAAGATTGCTCCCTTACCTGCTCAGGGAGGGAATCTTTTATTTTATTATTTATTTATTTATTTATTTGTTATAATTATTTTTAGATATTTTCTTCATTTACATTTCAAATGCTATCCTGAAAGTCCCCTATACCCCCTCCCCCATGCCCTGATCCCAAACCGACCCACTCCTGCTTACTGGGGCATATGATCTTCGCAAGACCAAGGGCCTCTCTGGAGGGTATCTAGAAACAACAAAAGGATAATCGTGGGAACTTACAGTGGGGGCAGTGGGGAGTGGCACGAGACTTTTGAAGGAACCATCATGATAGAGAAAGGCTGAGCAAGAAGAAGAGGAGGTAGAACTAGCAGGGGTGCTGGGGGCAGCAGTGGTGGCAGTCAGTGGCAGCTGCTCCTGTGGTGGTGGTAAAAGTTGTAGTAGTGGTGGTAGTGGTGTCAACTGGCAGCTTTGACCCTTTTCAAAAATGCCTTTGTCATGAAAACACATTTCTTTTTAGGTAAACTAGGGGATTCTCTTGCCAATTAAAAAAATGTTTGCAAAATACGGATGCTAATTTGAGAGAAGCTAAACTGTGGTCCCCCACTTCCACCCTATGGCAAAGTTCAACCCAGGGCACAGCTCTCACCTGTGCGGTCAGGGTATCAAGGGCAGCCAGTGCAGACTCCAGGATGGGTAAGGCTTCGGCCAAGTCGGCATCACATTCATCTTTGATGGCTTTGGCTGCCATGGCTTGATCGTTCGCTACTGTTTCATCAGCTTTCACAATCTTCTCAGTTTTGGCCACCTCCATGGACTCTCTCTCAATTATTATCATCATTTCATCAACCTCTCTGCTGGCAACTTTTAACTGCGGATGCAGTGCCTCCAGCTCACTCTGCATGGTGGCCACCTGGGACGAAGCCGAGTCCAGCTTATCTAAACCCACCTCGTATCTCCTTTTCATTTTCATCACTTCACTGGAAGCAAATAGATGAAATGAGGTGAGATGTGCAGATCTATTTCTCTCATCAAGGGACATCCTGCAAGCTCTGAGTCTTTCACCCCTTTTGAAGTAACTAAAGGTGTGGTCTAAAAGTCCTTCACAGGTACTGGGTGTGAAAAAAATACAAAATTATGAACAAAACAACACTGGATTGTACATAGTTATGACCAACCAGTCATAACTTTCAGTCCTTCCTGTGTTTTCAGTGCCTCTGGGTACATAACAAAAGCTTCCAAGAATAAATAAAACCACTAGTAACAAGGCAAAAAGCCTCCTGTGCCAAAAATAAGAAGGCTCCCTATAACGTTAGTCTCCACTGTGAGCACTTTCCAACAATACTATAGTTCTTGCAATAGTCACTTACTTCAAAGAGACATTGATGCCCAAAATAGGTTATTTTGAATATTGCCATAGATGAAAATGTATTCAAAAGTTATTACATCTTCCCACCTGTTAGGAAGTTGAGGCTATCCAGGCTGGGCTACATCAGCTTAGGGTACACACTGAGACCTGTATTTCAAATGTATTTAAATTACACCTTGAAATAAGAATTTTTTTTATTAAGACAAAAGGAGATAGTGAAACTCAACACTTTCTATGCAAAGTGAGTTTTGAAGGAATGGTAAATGATTAGAAATAATTTTAGTCCTTTAAAATTTTTTAAAATATTCTTTCAAATACTTTTTCATGTATGTTCTCCACTAAGAAAAATCTCCTTATCTATAACAATTCATTTTAAAATATTACATTTATTCAAAGGTGCTATATTTCAAAAGTCAAGAAGTAGCTGGAGTAAGACACTAACTTGAGGTATACAAAGGAGCCAAGCTTGAGACATTCCAAAAAAACCCAGCTTATTATATACAAGGTAACTCAAAGGAGGAAAAGCAAAACCAACCACAGGAAAGGCTGTGATAGGGGAGGAAAAGAAAGTCGGAAACACACATTTCTATCATGTGTTGAATTCCCCCTGACAAAGTAAAACATTTGACAAAACTAGGAACAGAGGCACCAGATCTATGTTCAGTCCTGTATTATGTGTGAGTTTCGTCTCCGTCAAAGCCTGGAGCTCTACAAAGGTTTTGCTCCTGTCAGCATGAGATAGTGACAGCCCTCATCCCAAGTGACATTTTAAGTACTGACTTTTGGTCAGGTGACACGATGACTTGGATTTCCAGTTATAATTAGCTATATTGAGAGATCTGGGGTTTTTAAGCAACTGAAATGACCACAAACACAAGGTAAGAATTCTAGTTGAAATTAAAAGAACTTTAAATTTTTAATTCGCAAGAACCTTTGAAATTGTTCATTAAAGAAGCTTCTCTGTACAGCAACTCGAGCCGATTACAGAGACCCACAACTGGGCATGATGCAAAGAATGCTGTGTTGGAGAGAGCCTATCCCTGCTGGACACATGCATCTGTGATACAGCTCCTGCACCTATGGCTCAGGGACATCAGAAAAAGGGCGGCAGAAAGATTCTAACATCCAGGTTACGAGGAAGTCTGTTTTGAGGTCATCTTTCTTAGAAAGGGGTACATAAACCAAGACTGGAACAAAAGCAACATGAATAGAAAAGTTAACATGTACGGGGAAATCTCACAAGGTCCCACCAGAGACAAGGAACACAGGCAACCAGTGACTGCCAAACAGGGAGAATTAGTCTTTCCCAGGGATGAGTTCCTGACTTTTTATCTAACATAAAGTGGTCAGCCCTGCAATCATACATACAAACAACAAAAATAGACTCCCCAGGTTGTACTTATATATCTGTGTGTGTATGTTTGCATGTGTATATGTGTGTGTATAAAACAATAATTTAGGAAAAAGAGGCTATCAATTTGAGAAGGGGATGTGGGAGGGATTGAAAGAAGAAAGGAATGGGAAAGGAGAAATGATAATATTTTAATCAAAATGTAAAAATAAATATTAAAAATTAATTTGCAGAAAACTGAGAAGGGAAACTGAAGGATTAAAAACTTGAAAGGGTAATGAGAGTATCTGAGATGCCCAGAAAGCCATGACTCTTCCACCTTACCATTAGTTCATGTCTTGTTAGCTTTACCTTGCTTTCAGTTGGGATAACCTCAAATACCGTAAGTGTACAAGTAAGAGTCTTGCTCATGAATGATATCCAAAATTTAATCTCTGAGAATTTATGGTCCTCCTTCATAGGCAAATCAAAAAGAACAAGCAAGATCGTTTTAGGTAAAGAATCTTGAGAGCCAAATTCAAGTAGCAGCCTTGGGTGGGAATTGCAGATTTCATTAGACAGATGGAAAGTTTACTAATGGTAAGACTCACTAGGGTATGGTTCAAAGGGACCAGGACAGCCCAGCTGGAAGAGGGTACCATAAGGAATGTCCTACAAGTGTCTTGGCACCATCTTGTTCAATATGAGATACAAGACTTCAAAATACTTATGCTCTTGATCTGGCTACTGGGAGGTTGTGAATTTAATTATGGAAATAAGTACTAATAGTTCATTTTAAGGAATCTGTTTTAAGTATTTTTTAATATTTAAAAGAATTTGTTCTGTTAGGTTAATAGTCTTGAATCCATTGTAAATATAATGTAATTGAACCATAGATTATGATCTCTGTTTTAGGTTTTTAAAAAATTCTTTAGAATTTTATAATGTATAATTTATGGTTCACAGTACAGATAAGTTTGATTAACTACATTCATAAATCATTTAAGTAACTAAACTTGATTTGGTAAACCTAAGATAAAAATACCTCAAGTGTAAAAATGCAAACCTATCAGGCTCCCTGCTGCAGGGAATGTTACTCTGCCTCTCTAATGTCTAAGTCTTGCTTGTTTCCCTTTGCAAAAATGTATAAATATAATATAGAATTCACTTTAGTGAGCATTTGAGACCCAGTACTAACCGAAGGCTTTCTTAGGGGACACCACTAAAATTTTCTAAATTTTCAACTTGCTGCAAGTTTAAAGTTAATAAATTTAAAATTTAAAATATGCATTCCAATTATTAAGTTTTTAGACAGAAAGAAAGTCTAGGGTCAACTTTTCTGAAAACTCATGTTGACACTTTCTGGCATAGTTTACTAACATTTTCTAAACTTTTAACTTCTAATCTTAATGTTAGTAAATTTTAAATTCAAGTGTATGTCAAGTATAACCAAAGGAAGTTTGAGATCAGTTTCTCTGAAAAGCTCATGTTGACACCGGCTATAGCATATGCCTCTTGTGCTCTGTACTGACATTTTTCAAATGAAAGGTTAGTAGAGAAGAAAAGCCAGCTCTAAAAACTGAATGGCGGTCTCTGAGATTGTGGCTGTAGAGATCCCAAAGAGAAGGCTTATTCATCAGCTTATTCCTAAGAAAAGGGGAAAACCACCACTCTTAAATGATCCTTACTCAACATCATTGTCAAGGAATCCTAGGCATTTACCCACTGCCCTAAGGGAACACCTCATTCTTCTATGTGTGGTGGAAACATGTCCTTGAAGGTACACATGTGTATTAGTGTTTTTCAGCCAGTGGTCAACTTGGGGTTTCATTCCTCCAACACCATCTACTTTGATAAAGCTGGCTGGGCAGCAAGCCTCAGGGGATTGGCCTGGCTCTATCTTTCAGCACTGGGATTATAAACACACGCTGTCATGCCCACCCAGCGTCTGCTCCCTGCTGGGGTTCTGGGGATTACAATTAAGGTCCTCATGATTATAAGCCATCTCCCCAGTGATACCTTGATTCTTGCAGTAAATGCAATGATTAATTTATAGTGTACTAGGCAACATCATTACACCCAAGAATAGACTGCTTCCTACCATGACTCTGCAAGCACTGACTCCCAGTTTTAGTAAAACATTATATTCATAACATTTGTTTGCACCATTGCTATGTCATTTTTTGTACAAACATTTTAAAACTTTCATTGCTTACTTAAAGACAGAACATTTCATCCTTACTTTCTTTTCTTTTCTAACAACAGTTTGAAGGTAGAGATCAATTCCAGGTAGGAGGTGGGAGTCACGTAATTATATCTTTGAAGTTCGTTGTGGAAGGATGTTGATAAGTTGATAGTAGAAGTGTGGAACCTTTTACACATGTCAATACAGCCTTCTTGGGTTTCCTCTGACATCTCAATGTCTTCCAGGAACCGTGAAGCAACGGCTTCCAGAGCATCTTCTGGCCATGACTAAATTTAAAATGAATATTTTAACAATTCATCGAGGTGGGTAATATGATCCTGTCACTGCTGTGGCCTTTTTCAATATGTGGGCTGGACATAGAGAGGAATAGTTTGGGACACACAGTGGGAAAGACATGCTCATGAAGAGCCTTTTTCCTGCCCTTGCCTGCTTGAGACAAAATGACAGTGGTGGCCAGGCTGGTGGCAACTCTTTCCAGTTTACTCTGGGTTTACAGACATAGTTACCAAGTGTTAACAGGACAAAGAAAGGGGAAGGGGATCTAAACTCAATGTGTGTTTCCCTGTGTATGCTATGTATTATTTCATTTAATCCTCCTCTCTTCTTTTATAACTTCCCGTTAAAGGACAGAATCACATAAATGACTACAACCTATCTCTTGGATAACTCAGGCACCTCAATGTCAACAAGCCTGTACCACAATATCTCCTTCCCCATCAGAGCTGTATTCTTCCTCAACTCAGCAAACTTCCCCATCAGTCACCAAGTTGTCAAAACACAGGGTCATCCTTGCTCCACTTCCTCAGACCTCTATGTGTTGCATGAGAAAGTTCTACAGCATCACATGCCTAACTCTCCCTTCTCCTCATCATGTCCAAACTCCCTTCTTTCCACACCACAGTCATCCTCACTCACGTGTTTGTTAGCTTTAGCCAATATGTTCCACTGTTACCCTTGCTGCCTTTGTTCTTCAGAAAGACACAAAATGTCTTTACAAAATAGAAACCACCCTCATAGCACACTTCCCAGTACAACTCAGGAAGTCCTCCCAGTGTGCATTTGAAAAGATCCCTAGCATCTTGCAAATTTGTATCTGATTTGGCCCTTCCTAACTTTCTGACCTCAACCATGACACCTCCCCCTGAGTTCCTCTACTCCCGGTATCCCAACCCTTTCTCTTCCATCCAGCCCCATTTTCTCTAATTCACATCTTTCCCAAGATCTTGGTCCTGGTCAGTTTTGTGTGTTTGTTCTGATCTGTTCTGTTCTGTTCTGTTTTTCTTTTAAAGGCTGTCTGTAGAAAGCCTTGGCTCCCTAGATGTACCTCCTCATCTCTCGTTGATACAATATTACCTATTAGGTACAAAGCAAGGAAGAAGGGAACAAAGGATGCTCACCTGAAGTAAATTGTGAGGTCATAGAGGTATAGAGCCTATGTAAATTTCCAGCATCTTAAGTGGTTGTGTCAGATCTACACACAGAATTTCAACTACAGCACCACATGAATGTGGGGAGGCTGCTCTGTGGTGCCACGGAAAACCAGGAGAATCCGACTTCTCACACATTTACTGCTTTTCGCCCCCACAACCTCACCATCTTTGTCATAGCTTCTCTGGCCTCAGCCTGTGCTTTTTGAGACAAAGCTCTACTACAAAAATTCCCACAGTGTTTTTCCTTGAATTTTTGTTGGTTTGGTAAATAGGGCAGAGGATGGAATAAGCCAGAGGGTGGGGGTCTTTCTGACTTCTACATTTCATCCCATCCTGCCCTCTTGGCTCTCTTCCCCATACAGTGCTTCTGTAATTAGTCCCTCCCAAGTTCTTCTCAGCTAGGACTTGAGTACTGGTGCTTTCTATCAGGATCCTGATATAAGGACAGAATAATCCTAAAATTCTGTTCTGGGATATATTGATATTAATGGATGATATCCTATAATGATTTATGCTGGTATAACTGCATATGATACATTATGATAAAAATCAAAGATTTTGCTAGTGTACATCATTTTGAGGTGGAGTCTATACAATATTTCATGGTGATGATGGAGATTCAACATTTTGAGGACTCTACGTAAATTTTACATGGAAATACCTGAAACCAGTCAATGGTACAGCAGTTAACAAGAGCAGGGAATTTCCGAAGACGAATCCGAAATGCGTCTCCAATGGGACTCATGGCCAGGACCACATGCAGCTGGTTGCGGCAGCGGTCAATAAACATGTTGAAAAGAGCTATGGGGCTCCCGTCTGTCTGTTTGGTTTTATCCCGCTGGCGATCTAACTGACGCATCTTTTCACATATTTCTTGCTTTTCATCTAAAGCAAAGAGGTTTGGAACCTCCCCGGCGTTTAGGAGATTGTTGACATCTTCTAGAAACGACTCTCTTTTTATTTGTGTATCTGTGAACAGGAAGACCCCCTGCATGTCATTCTCTGCACATTTTCTTAAGATCACTTTCAGATCTTCATGCCACTCATGGCTACCGTAGCCCTTGGAGATTTCCACCTGGAATAGTGAATAATCAGCCATGTGTGCAGCAAGTCTGGTGACTGACTGCCTTCCGCTCCCACCCACCCCCACCAGGAGGGCGTGGCTCCGTGGCTGCTTCAAGATTCGAGAAATTCTGCTTATGTGTTCTATGGCAAATCGGAACAAGACGAGGTTCATGGGCTTTTTGCTCATGTTGTTATATTCATCCAGATGGCCTTCGACAATCATCCTGAGAGCATCCACATTTTCAACTTCTCTATAGCCAAAATCTTCCCTCTTAGGATCATGGAAATCACAAAACATTAAACTTCTTAAATCGTCTTCTTCTACAGTGCCATCATGATTAAAATCCAAGTTTTTAAATAGGTCATGAAAATCTTCCTGCATGTAATTTTTCAGAATTCCTTGTATGTAGTTAATAAGCCAGCCTCTGTCAGCATTATCCACAAGGCGATCATAATATACTCTGAGGACCTGAATAATTTTAAAAGTGGCATTAAGAATACTTTTATATATTTGCTTATTCATTTTGTATAAATTATAAAAACATAAAATAGGTAGTACTAAATACCATCATAAACTATCTACAAAGTTGTATTAGAAGCATACGCGAATACTTAAGATTATCTCATAATAAAATTTAAATATTAACTTTAAAAATGTCTGTTTGATACAATAGTTTGATTCAGTGATCAATACATGAAAAGTAATTTGCATCCAGTATGATGCCTATGACCAGTGGCATGACAATCCTAAGTGTGCAGTAGTGGCACACACATCTTGGTGGTAACCAACAGCTCTCTAATTGGACTTAAGATCACTTCAAGAGGGAAATTATGTCTGGTACTTGAAATGTAGATAACTACTAAATGCTGGTAATGTCATGGTTACTGCAGGGAAACCTGTAACCAGAACTGTACTAAACCAGCCTACTCCCTAACAGTAATCTAAAACATTAATCCTTATTCTCAAGATAACTTCAGTCTTCAGCCCTCATGAAGGAACCTTATCTTTGCAACAGATGGAGACCACTACAAAAAAACCCACAATCAATAAAAATGCATAATTGTGAAGCACTGACCCAATGGATACATCTTTAAAACATCCCCACATCTAAGTCTCAGGGAACAATGTGGAAGATGGGCAGAAAGACCATAAAAGCCAGAGGATCCGGAAGGTTGCTGATATCATGTCTCCTAGTAATATCAGAAACTGTATCTACAAAGTCTCACCAGCATAAGTGCCCACATACAAGCTGAACGAGGATGACACTAATAGACATGCCAAGCTGGATGAGGAAAAGCCCAAAGGCTGCAACTTTACACAAAGAACTATAGGCAACCAAGAAAAGATGGTAGTGTGAGAGGTGAATTTTCCCAGGGGATGACACACCGATTGGTTCAGTGTTAAATAGTTATCTCTGAGAACACTTGTGCAAGTAAGAGTGTAAGTACTGAATGGTTATATTTAGGAATATGTATGTATACATATATGCATACAATAACAACTAGAAAAAAAAGAAGCTTTGGATAGGAAGGAAGAGAGGGAAAGGGCATATGGAGGGTTTGGAGGGAAGAAAGAGAAGGGGGAAATGTTGTTTGTAATTATATTATAATCTCAAAATAAATAAATACTAATATTTTAGTGTAACTTGCAGAGCCTGATGGACTGTGTACATGCAAAGGAACTGAGGCTCTGAGAAGGTGTCTGACTACCTGAGCTGATCACCGAGACCCAGGCCATAGGACGTGGTCACTGGAAGCCAGGGATCAATACCTCCCTTTCCAGGATGTTTCCTTTCTTTTCCAAGGGTAGGGACTTTTTAAAGGTTATTGACGAAAGTTATTTGTTGTGTTTTTTTTATTGCTAGCTACACCCACTCTTTCTATTTTCTTATTTCATTAATCATTTTATTTAGTTACATTTCAAATGATATCCTCCTTCTTGTTTACCCTTCCACCAACCCCATAATACCACCTCCCCCCGGTTCTATGAGGGTGCTTCTCTACCCATTCACTTACTCCTGCCTCACCCCTCTAGCATCCCCTTATACTGGGACATCAAACCTGTCTCCCCTCCCACTGATGTCAGATAAGGCCATCCTTTGCTGCATATGTATCTGGAGTCCTGGATCCCTCCATGTATACTCTTTGGTTGGTGGTTTAGTCCCTAGAAGCTCTTGGTGGTTCAATTAGTTGATTTTTCTTCTTATGGGGTTGCAATCCCCTTCAGCTCCTTTCGTCCTTACCCTAGCTTTCCACTGGGGTTCCTGAGCTTAGTCTGATGGTTGGCTGTAAGTATTTGCATCACCTGACATCCACTCTTTCTAAGATTGAGTGTTACAGTTATACCATGAATGTTGCTTCTTATCGTTTTCTACTCACTTACACTTCTTCTTTTGAAATATTCCAAATATTCCTGTCCCAGACTTAACATAATGGTATCAAAATGGTTCTAGATATGGCAAGAGGTCTAGACTATGCCACCTTGGCATTGACTCTATTTTTTAGAGTATGTGTTGTGTTTTTAAGTACATGTTTTAGACAATTGTCTTAGATAAAGCAACCGTTGTTTTAGATATATGGTAGATGCCTGAAGTAGTCCAGGTATAAGTTATTACAGAGACAGCATATTTAAAATAAATCTGATTATATGAATATTCTCTGAGGCCACAACAAGTAAGCACGTTTTCTGCCTTCAATGAGTACTGCTTCGTGTTGACTACTACTGTCCTGAGATTATAGTTCATTTTGGATGGAATTACACAGCCCTGCATTTGCAGACTGGGCCTTCAAGAGACAATTACAGCTAACTGATATCAAAATGACCCATAATGACAAAACAGGAGATATATTTATGGGAAGAGGATGCTCTCTTACTTTCCTGCCCGACCCTTTCTTTCCCTAACTAATTCTGAGGACAAGCTTTTGAAAATTAGCATGCCAAGTGTTTGGTTTTATTATGGTGAGATTAGTTGTTTTATTATGGTGAGAGTAGTTGTAATTTTTTCTGATGTATGACAGGTATTTTACACTTATCTAATATGTGGTTTACAAACACTGTCTCTGTCCTACGTATTGTCTTTTCACTTTCTTAGTTTCATTTCCAGCATGAAAACAATTTAATTTTGGTGAAATTCATTCATCTCTTTTTCTCCTTGTTGTTATTGTTTTGCCTTATTTTTGTAAAATACCCATATTTAACAAGTAAACTAGGTAATATGCTTGCTAACATTTGAACACCATGGAGAAACCACAGGGAATGAGAGGAAACCAGTTTTCTTCAAAAGCCTTTAATGAAATGATATCAAGTCCTTTCCAGATACTGCTAGAAAGGAAAAAAGGCACCATTTTGGTCTTCCACATATATCAGGCCCTGAGGAAGCTTTCTTATGTGAGCAGGAATAAGCCACAGATTGATTTCAATACTTCACATTTTTTTTTGAAATACTAAAGACAATATGTCAAATGTTGTTCTTGGAATGAAGGATAAATCAGAGGAAAAAAGGAAAAAAAAAAGAAATTGTCCTTGTGACATGCTAAAGGAGATGGACAATAAACCTAACAAACAAACCCCAACAAACCAGGAGCTGCCATATACTATGGAAAGTGGAGAAGAGAAAAACTGCTGGGTGAGAGTGGGCTGTTGGGCTGTAGTATTAAACAGCATGGTCAGTGGAGACCTCAATGAGGCAGGGAGGAGGTTAGGTTCAGATACTCAACATCAGGCAGAAAAGCCTTCCACACATCCTGAGGGGAAGGGGTGTAGGTACCGAAACCAGTCTCTATGAACCACTGGATTAAAATTCTGGACGTATTTATATGTCAGCATGTGTACATCTGAGAATATAAAATAGTCATAAAAATTACAAGTTATTTTGCTATGGATATTATTGAATATCCAAAGATCTATTAGCCACTGTTAAAGTTAAATAATCTGATAGAATCTGCAAAGGGCTCAAAAGAATCTGAGTGTGTCACACATACACAACGGCATTTATAAACCACTCATTGGTTAGAAAGAAGCAACAGCATGTAATCTCAAGTGATGAAGTCTATTATGTAATATCCATGTTGCCTGCCTCCTCCCTTCATGTACCCATGTGCCACTATTTACTGAGTGTTTGTTACATACTACACTTTGGGGAACACAAGCAGAGGCTGATACAGTAGCAGAGACAGCAAGCAAACAAGCAAACAAAACTCAGAATGTGCCAGGTGCTATTCTACGTTACAAAGAATACATCAAAGTAATGGCCAATGACTGGGTTTGGGGTGGCTTGTACAATTTTAGTATATGCTATATAATAAAGTGATTTCTAAGTAATGACCACAGGTATTCCATATAATGAGAAGAAAATACTGCAGATAGAAGAGTGATCAAGGGCAAAGCTCCTTAGATGGAAAATTCTAGATGTTTCTTAGAGTAAGATTGTCTCATGATGAAATGCTTCCTTGTTCTAAATCTTTGGGAGGAACAGCCTTAGACAGAAACAATATAATAAATGTAAATGTAAACAAAATGAGGCCTCACAGAGAAGGAAGCTCTACCCATTAAAGCCTGGAGAGTTGCTTCATAAAGAAGAGAGGAGAGACTAGTAGTGGGTGGGGTAGAGAGAACACAGAGAGAAAGCTGTGTCGACAAACAAGCAGACTCTCCACAGTTACCCACACTGCCACTCCCCGACTTGGTCTCTAGAACTGTTTGAGATAAAATTCCTGCTATTGATCTAAAGCCACTTGATCTAAAGGTTCTTGGTTAAAGTATCCACCATCTCAGGAAAGAATTAAATATAGTAGTCATATTAAGGTAATGATGAAAACTACAGCAGTTGGTTGGGAAGCGAGCCAGTACGTAATTCACTTTAGAAGATCTGGTTTATTAGGACAAAAGGACTCAAGGCTGCGCTCAGGCCTCTAGTTGGGAGGAACAGCCTTAGACAGAAACAATACAATAAATATAAATGTAGACATAATGAGGCCTCATGGAGAAGGAAGCTCTTCCCTTTAAAGCCTGGAGAGTTGCTTCATGTAGAAGAGAGGAGAGACTAGTAGTGGGTGGGGTAGAGAAGAGTCTCCTTGGAGAGCAGTCTTCAGAACACTTCCCTGAGCAAATCCCAGGAACAGATAGAATATCAGACATTTGTAAGTCTGAGGGACTGGAGGGAACTTTAACTTCACATGATTTAGTGTACCGCTGTGTTTGTGATGAAGAGGATAGAAAAGTTAGGTCCCATACGCAGAGCCTTCAAGGATTTTCTTAACTCTGCTCCAAAGCCAGCTGCAGGGAGGCATGCTCTTAATGGTGTGGGATCTGGACTTTTAGAAATGACCACTGTCTTTTAGCGACAGGCCACATAATAACAGGAGACACACTCTACCAATGACCCTAATGCTTCATCCTTGGCCCTCTCTGACTTCTAGGATATTTCTATGATTCATTTGCCCACTAAACATGGAGCCTCTGTCCCTGTCCCCAGCTATGACCCATACTCAGCTAGTTAGCTAACTCAAGAATGACAGGGAGGTCATCCACTCCAATGAGAAACATTTGCCTTGCTGAGGCTGCAACTTCCAAGTACAGATGGCCACGAGAATTCAGATTTGTATTTGTAAGGATTTAGGAATTCAAGTATTGTATCTAAAGTCCCTTGGGAAGCTGATTTGTTGGGATCTTTTAAATTTTGCTGACTGTAGCACATGGGTTTAGTGTAGCAGCATATTCCAATTGCTAGGTTAGTAAAAATGAAAACAACTATATTATTCGCATATGGAACATGGGATAGGGCTGGGTGTTTCCACATTTCTGTAGTCTCTGTGGTCATTTAAAATAACAAACTATTATTTTCTATGTGTCACTTTTTGTGTTTTCTCTCCCTCCCTCTTTCTACCAAGTCTTTAAAAGAAAATGCACATAGACATAAGAACATCCTTGCCTTATTCCCCAGAGAACTTAGAGATATCTTTTGGGTTCTCGAACTAGGGATCCTAACACTGGTTAGCTTCAAAGTTTTATTTTCTTTAGGCCATCTTCAAATAAATAACAAAATTAACTGATACAGTCACTGTTTATAAAACTACCTGTTTAACATTTCTTACCATAAACAAACAAAACCTGTTTAACAAGGACCTAGGGAGGGCTACAATGCTTAAAGGAAATGGGCTGAAATGGATTCATACTTCAGGATACTCTGTATGCTAAAATGCAAGATTAGACATTAAGTACTTTAAAAATTTGTGGTATTAAATACTTTAAAATGTACTTTGACAGTGGCCTAATTAGTGCCAAGTACCTAATGGGCTTCGCAGCAAGCATCCCTAAGTCTTTGACTCAGTCACTGCCACAGTAGTCCTTGCTCTTCTGGACTCACATTTGAATAATTCAGAATTTTACCTCATGAACCCACAGGCGTTTAATGGCCTCTTTGTTTTCTGCTGTTTCTGGTCTTGACAAACAAACACCTTGTATGACTCGGGAGAAATCGCGAAGGTTGAACAAATAGTGAGATTTAGCTGGAGTAGGTAAGAGATTCTTCATGGCATCTTTGTACAGGGCCATTGTACCATTCACTATTTGTGTAGTCATATCTAGAAAATCATCTGGAAACTTATAACTTAGGGGGAAAATGTAAGAAAAAAAGTTAGCAAACAGAGGAATACTTCATGTGACTAATGTAACATTTTTGGTTGTGATTCAATTAATTTGGCTTATAACATTCCCACTTCTAATTATAATACTCGATTTTTAACTTATTTTCAAGATGTTTTCCATTTAGTATTTATGAGGTGTCCAAAGAAACCTTTGGAATTCAGCAGGATCAACAGGTATAGCGGATTTCAAGTGTGTACAAAAGCATAAGAACCAGACAAAAGCCACTATGCTCAAACCAAGTGCTTTCCAACTCTGACTCTTTGGTATTTCCAATTTTATATCTACAAGATCCATAAAAAATAGGCATTTCAAAGAAAGAAAGGGAAAATTAAAATTATTAAGGAAAAGAAGAGGAGGCAAAATATATGATTAGGGTAAAATTTTATAAAATTTATTTATATATATTTCATTTGGGAAGATTAGCTGCATTCAACTCTTGGTTAAGGAGAAGCTAAGTGTCTGCTCATTGGGCTTGGCAACAAAATAACAATTTCCCAAGAATAGGCACCAGAGAGCCAAGATGGCTGAAAACCAGGAAGAATGGCTCCAGGATACCCACTCATCTTCTGGGTTAAAGTTGAATCCCCAGAGCTGGGGAACATTTCCCCAGGGAAGAGGCTCAAGACTTTGTTCTGAAATTTGAGCATGGGAACACCTCTGCAGGTTTCTGTAAGATGATATCAAACTTATAACATAAACTGGATACTTCTTTTCAGCTTTAATTGTACTCAGTTATGAAACCTTAAGGTAAGCAGCCACACATGGACTTACTGCAGAACAGAGTGCAGTGGCCCATTTGTGAGAGAGTGACGTCAGCTGTTACCTTTCCCTGTCTAGGGATGCTTTTATAGGAACATGTAATAACTATTACTTATTTGATATGTTGCTATAAGACTTTATATTCTTTAATGAGAAAGAAAAGATAAGCACTCTTAAATTACCTACCAGGTTCTTAGATGCCAGGCCAGGATTCTGGAGAAGATTGTGAACATGGACTTGTCACTAAATTCATTGATGGTTACAATATTGAAATGTCTCATGTAACGAGGAGTTATTGGATTTCGGCCACCACCTAAAGATTAGAAAGCATGGCTCTTAATAATATTGCTAGAATAATGCCAAAGTATTCTCTTCACTATTTGGCAGTTTAAAGTAACCTGGAAGATGATCAATTTATGGTATGCCAAAAGATTTAAAAGTAATTACCTGTTTGGGGAGACACTAATATCACAACTTATTTCCACTCAAGATGAGGTTTTTCTAATCAAATTATTTGAGTAAATTCCATTTGGTTATTTTATTGTCACTCCTCCCCCACATCTTGACCAATTTCATGTATGACTAATTGATAACTACATACATCCATTTCACTGGGTACTTATAAGACCTGAGAAATGTCGACCTCCCATAGAATAACGAGCACATTTTCAAACACATGAGTTCTATAAGTGACAGCATTTAACATGCCACTTCACAAAACTGCATCATCCTTAAAGAATATTTAAAACTGTATCTTATTTAGAGTATATAGGTCTGGGGACAAAACTCAGGGGAAGGAAAGAGGCTTACCACACTCCAGGCCCAACAAATAAAATACACAGACAAATAACAGTTAATTTAAAAAGGGATTTTCTCATATATTCTCAGTAAAGAAGTAATTTTAAAAGTATATAATAATTTTAGCATCTACTGTGCATAAACATAGTCTCTGAAGCAGTATATTCAGAGTTCTTTTCTCAGTTGAATGTCAGGTTGAAGGCAGAAAGAAGATAGTGAGTAGTCTCCAGTTAGCATGGCAGGATTAGCTCAGTTTACAAAAAGTTTGAAAAAGGAAAGGGAACAGAAGAGTCCATTCCTCTGGGTTTTCACTATTTTAATTACTCTTAGCAAATTTTAATGTAGGAACTAGCAAGACAGGCTATGCAATAGTGTGGCATGATTGTTATCTGGGATGTAAATTCTGCTCTCCAGTCATCTCTGTAGATGCTACCAGACTGATTTTCTCTCTTAGTAGTCACAAACTCAGAATGTATGCCTACCTGGAGGGCCCATAGCGCACATGATCTGGATGTCCACTAGTTTAATCACAGAGCAATCTTTGAGGTCGTACCAATTCCAATGATCTAGCCACTGTCTAAGTAATTCAATGGGAGGCTGAGCCCCATAGACCTCACGGGCAGGCATATTCACATCATCTACAAAGACTATCTAAGAAAGAAAAGAGATTTGAGAATATTAGCACTCAAGCCTCTTGTTGTGGCACACGCCTCTAATCCCTGCACTTGGGAGGCAGAGGCAGGAGATCTCTGAGTTTGAGGCCAGCCTACCTAGGGCTACATTACTGAGACACTGTCTCCAAAAGAAAAACATAAAATAAAGGAATAGAATAGAAAATATTAGCACTTGACATAGAACCCTACTACATAAGTGATGCAGATAAAGTGTTAGTCTGTATTCTTACAGATATAGGATGTATAGCTGAGAGGTGATTTTGTTTCTTTTTCAAACAAAAATGCTATCTTTAGGTTCCTACAGAAATAAGGAGCCCTCCTCACTGCTAATATGTATAGGTTGGTGTTCCAAGGCTTACAAATCCTCTTAGGCCATTGTGGCTCACTGTACTTTTCTCCCTTGTGAAGCACTCTGAATTATTAGCTCGCAAAGAAAGGTGCAACTGTTAGGTGACTAGAGCCTTTGAGCGGTGAAGGCTCAGTTGAGAAGGGAGTTCCTCACAGAGAAGCATAAATAAGTCGTCTTGTAAAGAGAGTTCTTAAAGAAAAGAAAGCATTAAACATACTAAGAGTGTTAGTATAGGAATTAAAGTTTAAGTTTTCATTTCAATATTTTGTTTTCTATTTATAAAGCAGCAGCTTAAAAGTATCAAAGGGCTGGCACTTCAAAATAACATTAAGATGTTCATTGTCATACAAATATGACCAGTTATAGGATCCTTTTAAAGACAAATATGACATGTTTTAAGAAAAGTTTTTTTTCTTTTCTTTCTTTTGTGTTTTTCTTTTTTCTGTTTTGAAGCAAGGTCTTATGTATTCAAGGCTGGCCTTGAACTCAATATTTATCAAAGAATGACCTTGAATTTCTGGTAGCTCTCTCTATCTCTTGACAACTGGCCTCGCAGGCTTTTGCTACTACACAGATTTTGCTGTAATCAAACCCAGGGCTCAGTGCAAGCTACCAAAGTACTCTACGTGTTGTGTTACATTCCCAGCCTAGGAAAGTTTAAAATTAAAAAGAATTCATTTAAAAGACAAGGACTAATGAGATAGAAAAACATCTCAGAAGGTAAGTGTACCCACTGTCAGGACTAATGTCAGGTTTGATCCCAGAATACATGGTTGAGGTATACACACACACACACACATACACATACACACACACACACACACACACACACACACACACACACACACACATACACACACACACACACACACACACACACACACACACACTCACACACACACACACACACACAAATGCACGCACGCACATCAAATCATTTAAAACAAAAACAAAAATAAACCAAACATGCCAATCTTTAGCTTGCCAGGTTTCCTTGTTCTGATTGTGGCAGTGGGGACATGAATGGGCCCAGGATTATACAAGAGATAGAACAGTGTGGAGAAACCCTTACCATTCTCTTGCCTAAAGGAGGACCAAAAACTCCTTTTCTTCTTTTGTCTAGTTTCGACATAATGATATTCTGAGTTTGGGCTGCTGTAGTTTGGGCTGAGAAGTTAACTATAAGAGGTTTGTAGATGTCCTTATTGAGTTGATTTAAAAGAAAATTCTACACAACAGAAAATAAGAGTGAGCCACAGTTGAAACTTGTTTTGTCATTTCAGAATAAACATGAAGCATCACTGTTGATAAACTTGAGTTGAACTTGACATATCAGAACAATGCAAAGAAGGAATGAATATGAACAACAGTTACCACAGCAACAGCCTATCTCTACCTGCCCAGGTGTTTTGCATGTATCTTCTCTGATCTTCACAGTAGTATACATTATTCAACAGGAACCAGTAAGTTCTGAGAGGTTAGGAAAATTACCTCCAGCCTTAGAGGAAGGACAAGAATTTAGCCTGCTTTTGTGTCTAAATAGACACAATTCTTTTAGGTGCTCATTACTGCCTTTGTTCTTTCATGCCCAGTTATCTTTCTGTCAGCTAAATTTAAGTAACAATACTTCATTTAAAGCAGAATTTAGTGGGAGGCAAGTGTTAGTTAGCAGTGTGGCTCTTCCTCAATTTGTGTGGCAGGGACAAATAATGAGCTATATATAATTTTACAAAATGTAATGATTTTAATACCAGTACAATCTATGGGCTGGGTTGAATTTGAATTTGGTTTTTGATACTAGTGAGACCTATTGCTTGTTGTATAAATGGCAAAAAGTTGTGTTTTCCTCAGATTCTGCCTCAGTAAATGAATGATTCTAAGACAACTAGCATATACCCAAATACATTTCAGAATGGTTAAAGGATTTGCCTTAAATTAAGATAACTGAAGAATAGGAAACAAACTGTCAAAAACTGGAGGAATGAGGAATAATTGGAAACTTTGGATGGAAGACAGTCTGGCAATAGCACCTTCCTTTCCCTCCTCTAGCTGAGATGTGGGCCATATCTGTCATGGCAGCCGCCACCACACAGCTAACAGCTGGGATGGTTCCAGACCCACTGTGGGAAGTCCATCCTCTTACTACAAAGTAACCATCAGCTGGAAAGTAATTCAGATAAGTAACCATCAAGTCTGGTTACAGTTTTTAAGAGGCATAATCCTCACCCTAAATAAGTTATTCTTATATAAAAATGAGTGGGACAGTGATTCAGTAACATCATTATCATCTAACACATGCAGCCCACCAGAGACAAAACTGCTAAGAGCTTTCTTTCTCTTTTTAAAAAGGTACATCTTTAAAGAGTTTCTAAAAATAAAAGACAATAGAGCCCAAATTCCTTGCAATTTAAACAATAAAATAGTTGAGTATATTTGCAAATTAAGCCAACCTTAAACATGATCATTCTTAAGAGGCCATGAATGCTTTAACCAAATTCATTTACATTTCTACAGTACTCACAATGATATAAACACTCTTTCCAGTTCCTGTTGGTCCTACAAATATTGAAGGCTTTTGATGAGTGGTCAGTAAATGCATTAGAGCAGAGTAACGGACTGTGTCCAGAGTTGGCACAATGATCTCATTAAACTGTACATCTTTGGGAATTGGAGGAGTATCTGCCAATTTCTTTATCCATTTATCCCATCTTCCTAAGTCCTGTTTACAGTAAACAACCAAACAGTCAAAGGTGTTAAATACTGTCAAAAGCTCTGTACTTCTGTGCAATTATAGATAACATCAAGACCAATAAATTTCTGATGTTTATTCATTTGTTTTGTTCTTTAGCACAATTATCTTCTCACTCTGAAAGTTGAATTTTCTATGAAAATGGAGGAGAAACTCCACTCCCATGTGACTATAACTGCACTGGTAGTGCTTGGGCATCTCAGAAATTTTGAAACTACAGATATGACAGCTCCATCATCAATATTGGATTCTTTAATCACATTGACAAAATTTGATGAGACAACAGTTAAAGAGTAAAGAATTTTAATTAATATGTTGCAGAAACATGCAATAATTTCTCTAGAAGTTAACTGTACAGAACTTGTCTTTAATGCTTGTATTAGGCAAGATTCATTTTATGAAAATTTAATATAATTTAAAATCATTAACTAATATATACAACTAATATAACAATATATTAACTATATTCACAATGAATTATAATATAGTGAGATTTCTACTTTGTGATTATCGTGAAAATATTCTACGTATTTGCATGCCTTCATCGTAGAGTATTAGCTTATATGTTATTGGGTATGATCAAAAAGGTATAACACTGGTTATTAGAAAGTAGCTTTAAATTGGTAACTCAGGTTTGGAGTGTTTCAAACACGTGGCATAAAGCAGGCCAAAAAGCCGGGCCTCCTAAGACACTTCTAGATGAGATAATATTTAATGTGATTCTTATCCTAGAAAGTAAATTTGAAGATAAGATTTAAACCAATTTCTCTTTAAAGAAGCATTAAAGCTTGCACTGTCATGCATTCATAGGTATAAATTGGCTGCCAAATCTCGCAATGTGGTAGTGAAGTTTTAATGTTGATTCTAAGGTAATAAATTGTTTTGAAATTGGGTTTTGCTTTCCCAAAGTTGTAGTTATGGTCTAATATTGTAAAAGAAACTTAGTAATTCTAAAATCTGTCCTCATGGCAAGAGGAACTAAGCTCAGAGCAGCTTCTGCAGGGTTTGTGTGACTTTCTTTTGTCTTGCAAACGATGCCTAGGGAAGCTCTGGAAACTTGCCTCCAGGGGAAATTTCTTTTAGCTGAAAGAACACTATTACAGATCTACCCAGATGTTGTTCTAATAAAGTTTAAATTCGAAGTTTATAAAAAGGGTCAATCAAGCTGTAGAATTTATCAGGACATTACAATTTGACTTGCCTACTTCATGTAAAGTTATTATAGATTTAAGAGTTTGTTTTTTCCTTTACATTCTGATAATTGTAAATAGTTTTGCTTCTAGTGAACTGGTAGTCACTGGAAAATATTGCTATAGGTATGGCTAACACAGCTTTATATTATATAAGAAAAAAATTTTATCATTTCTGCTTCTATACAAGAAGCTAAGAGTTTGAATCTTTCAGTGTATATTGTTTCCTAAGCGAAAAATATTTTATTAGCTAATGCCTCTCAAGGGCGAGGCCAAGGTGGCGTTCACCTCAAAGCACAGTTTCAGCATCCTATTAAGCTTCTGTGGTGCTAACAAAGAATTATAAGATAAATTCATATAGTTTGGGATAACTATAACAAAAATTGTGTCTTTAGAACCTGATTAAGTGTCTGTTCCTTGTTCCAAACAGCAATCAAATTGGTTATTACAGAATATTAATAAATGATCTATTACATACCATCATTTTAAATAAAATTGACAATCGATATCTCAAAGATAAGTTAAAAAATTATTTTTATGTATGCTTTTGTATCTTCTATAAATTCATGCATGCATGCATTCCAGTTACTGTGTTTAAAAACAGCCCTTCTATCAGAAAAAAGTACATGTGAATTGAATCTCATGCTTATTCTTTTGAGTTTCCTCCTGCTTCAGCACAGATAATTAAATCATGTGCTGTAGATGTTGTTTTAAAATGTTGAATAATCAAGCTTTAAATTGTATATTAATAGTCAATATTATATCTCAGAGCTCACAATTGCTTAAGATTGTTCGTCTCTCGGATGCTATTAATTCTCAAATTTCAATTACTTATGCATATACAACACATAAGAAAAAATGCGGTCCTTTTAAGAAGGCTGATTTTAGACATTTAATAAATTGTCCTAGATTGACTAGACATCTTAAAGCAATGCCATGCTGGATTTATCTCAGGCAGACTATAGGTTCTATATATAAGATAGATTGGATTCATAATCCCGTTTTTTATATATTCAAAACAGTTATGGTTTAAGATAATATTTTAATATTCTTAGAAATTGTGCATATCAAAATATAAAAAATTCTTTGCTATTAGTGTCCTCAGTTACTACTACTTGTTTCCACATAATGTGTTAATTCTTGAGGACTTATACTTGATAAATTGCTACAAATGAATGCTCTTATTTCTGATTAATAAATAGATTATGTACATGTGACCATTAATAACTTTTCAAGCTTTCTACTTAAAACCGCTCTTCAAGAGAAACAATTGAAAGTGCTATTAATCACTGCCCATGTTACATTAAAACTGACTATAACAGTCAAGTATTTGAGATATTTTGTCAACAAATTATTAATTCTAAAGGACAAGGTGTTGTGGAACTTTAAAACTTTAGCTTCTTAAAAGACAAAGAAGGGAAAATTATATCCCCGTGCATATTATCTAGTGCATTCCCGTGCACATTATTTAAATCATACTTTTATTTTAGAATTTTGAAATTTAGATGTCAAAGAACTTAATAAATACTTTACAGTATCTTAAAAGGATCTACTTATTGGCATATAGTTTGATCCTGAATAGCTACCTTATTAGGAAAGGGAAAAGCATAGGTTCTCTGCACAGAACACTGCAGAAGCATGATGGCTAATTCGTGTGACAAGACAGGTGAGTTCGCTCAGTGCCCTGACTGTAGTGACTAGGAAGCTGAATTGGGTACATGTTTTTGACCCATCCTTGCTTGCCATTTTTCCAGTTTGGACAAGCGAAGCTGCCTTGATTCAAGCTTTTTAACCTTATGGTAAAAAAGAACATCAAAGACTGTAGAATCTGACTTAAAAAGATTAGTCATAAGAAAGAATTATAATGATTCTTCTTTTTCCTTCAATGTGACCAGTTATTCTAAATCAATCTTGGACTGGTCTAGTAATAAGTCCAGTATTAGAGATTCCTATTGAAGATAGCTAAAAATCTTAATTACCTAGCAAAGTTAATTTGGAGCACAACCTCCACTTCCAGAGAATCTCTGGCCTTTTTGCTAATTCTAAAAGCCAGCTCCCCCACACCTGGAGGCCAGAGCCTGAGCTTGATTGTTGCTAGTTTGCAACTGAATAAAGTACCTGGGCCTCCACAAAGAAGCTTTTATACTGTTGCTTTTCACTGTCCCACCTTTGTTTCTCAAGCAGGCCAGCAACTCCCTTCAGCCTGACTACAGCAGATGTAAAACCTTGCCTCCAACAAGGCAGGTGGCAGTTATTAATTTTCATCAAGAAGAATTCTAAGTACATATTGTGGCTTTGGTCTGATTTAGGAATAAGGTGTGCTATGAGGGCCGGTTAGTCAATGACGGGCAACCAGATCCGGAATCATACCAATCTAAGACAGGGGTACATGCCAAAAGGCCGTGGCTGTTGATAATATACCACAGAGCCGTGTTTGTGTAAAATATTACACAAACTAGCTGCACGTAGCCTCCTATGATGGAATTGTATGGTTCGAGAAGATCTGAGATCTTAAGGCAGGCACAGACGCCAGCCACCATAATTCCCAGGCAGGACTATGGAGCATAAATAAATTTTATGCCTTGGTCCGGTTATTTTTACTATACAATCAGGAAGGAACTGTAGCCTCCCTCAGCCCTGAAGTAGGCTGATCCAGACTTTGACCTTGCTGCCACTGTGAAGGAAATTAGCTAAGGTGGAGCCTTCCGACCTAGATGGCTCTTTTGTTCTGCCACCTGCCACTGCTCTCTCCAAGACACTGCTACCTGCTGAGAGGCACCTGATACATTCCAGAGGAACATCCTATTCTGCACATCACCTACAGGCTGGCTCCAGACGCCAAGAATGGACTGGTGGTGGATGGGCCTTCCCCTTTTATAAGTAGACTCTCGTAGTAAACTGGAGGGCCTTGAACAGAATCATGTCTTGGCCCCATTAACCTCTCAGCATCTAAGTCTCTTTCAGCCCCAGCCAGCATCCCTGGTGTACCCAGTCCTTGTAAGCCGCAGGACCGCATACAACACCTGTGCTAGGCTTTGTATAACATGTAACTGTATTTAATAGGTACAACTGGTCCATTAGTTCCCTTTACCACTGAGGAAAACTACATTTAAGAAAATTATCCCATCCATGACTATGAAGGAAGAACATAACTTCTCCAGGACTAACTAAAACTAAGTATGTCTGGCTGCAAAGCTGGCATGCCTTCCTCTAGTTCACACCATCTGCTCACGTGAGCCCGGAGGGGCAAACAACCCCAGAGTCACCACATGCTCTGTCTCACCAGGGACTCTGCCAGGCTGGCAGTTACACATCCTGCTTCAGAACTCACCTCCAGGATAAACTGATAATCATAGATTGTTCCCTTTTCAGGAAATGGCACTATAAACGCCTTTGAGGATGTTTGTTCAGTACTACTCAGTAACGTAAACTTATTTCGAGTTTGGTCTGAAATTGGACCTTCCATTAGCTCTCGGAGGATCTTATCGAATTTCATACGATCATCATCTGTACAAGTTGCACCAACAGACCAGATCAATGAAAACAGAAAAATGCCCTGTGTTGGAGAGATGAGAAGATAGGGTGCAATTAAAACAGATGCTTCAGTCTCTCCTGATGACTTAAGTCACCAGCCAGATTGATATTTCTGAGATGAAATACATGAGCTATGGTGCAACAGCAGGTTATCTAAGGATTCTATAAGAATTACTTTACCCCCAAATCGTGTCTCATAATATCCTTAAAGTGATGCAATATGGCATGAATTCAAGTCAAGGCATACCTTGCATCCATGATTCTAATAAATTGTGTGTTTCAGACGCATGCTAGAGCTTGTTCTCTGAAAGAACATTGAAGTAACTTGGGGAGGGGGGCAAAAGTTCAGACTCATTTCATTTCAATATTGAATCAAGTGCACTGGATTTAAATAAAATGACTCTACTTTTTTGTTTGAAATGTTATCTCAGAATTAATTATACAAACTAGATTTACCCTTCCAAAAGCATCCTGCTTCTTCCAAAACAAATGCATGGAAGACTAGATTCACCAATTAATTGGATGGCAAATGTCTGCCTTCTTTAAAATGTTGAAATAAACAATCACAACCATGAAAAAAGGCATTTACTCTTAATCCTGTTTATGTAACGTCTAGTTTATATGAAAACTTTCTCAAAAATACTTGTCCCTAAATTAAATGCTAAATTATTTTTTCATAAAATATAAGTTGCAAGAATTATACATTGGCCAAATTATTCTATGAGCAGTATATTAGTATTTTTATCTAAAACTTCTATCAAGGTCTATTGATAGTAGTGCTCTTTACAAATTTATATTATCTTTAAATTGTGTGCCTGTGTAGGATATGTGCACATGAGCATACATGTTGACAGATGTCCTTGCAAATAGCTTCTTTGAGTCACCTGGATTGAGTGCCATGAACTGAACTCTGATCCCATGCAAGAGCAGAAAGCTCTCTTAGCCATGGCACCATCTCTCCAGCCCTATATTATTATTTTTCAAATCTTTTAGCTTACAATATAGGTTAGTGGGGAATCCCTAGCCTAGCACACCTGAGGTCCTGAAGCTCTCAGTTTCTAATACTGAAAAATGAATTAATATCTACATAAATAAATATCATAAACTTGTTCTCATACAAAAAGGACAGTGTCAAAGTAGAAAATAATAAGTCATGGCTTGGTGGAAACCTTTGTGACAGAAACTACTTTTGAGGCTGGTCAGAACCTGGTTTCAGTGGTGGACCCTCACTGATCTGCACTGTCATTCACTGCTCAAAAGCTTACATCCCGCTATCTCTTCCAGTGTAGTTTTCCTAACAGCACTCTGCATTTGGGGCTTAGCCTCTTCCTCCCACTTAGGTTTCCACAACTTCCCTTTTTTGGGCCCTGTTAATTAAGGTCAAAGTCTACCATAGTCCAGATAGCTCTCTGAGCTGGACAATATGGGGGACAAATCCCTTTACCAGCAGAGTTTCCCTTTCTCTGACCTTGTCTGGGCAGCCTGAAACCCAACTCTCTCTACCTATTCAACTTCCTCTTTTCCCCTTCCTCTTTTCCTGATAAGAACCCAACCAGCAAGTACCTGGGTTCCTGGAAAGCCTCTCCATGCAAAAGGAGCCATTCATAGAACTTTAAACCCTATCCAATAATTTTCATTTACTCTAAAACTTCTTCCCACTCTCCAAAGTCTACATATGACCCTGTTTCTCACAGAATAATGTATACACATACAAGCTAAGATCTTCTCATAGAGCTGTATCATTGAAGATCATCAGAGAAGGCCTTTGCCTACAAGAGCTGTAACACTAAGATCCTCAGAGAAGGCCTTCTCTCTCTCGACTCAATCTGAACCCCACTGTATTCACATCTAGCTGAACCAGATTCTGTAGAACCACACACATCCAAAACTGCCCTTCATCCTTTTAGCCCAGTGTGCAAAAGCATCTAGACACCCTGAGAGGGAGAAAACAGAGAACTCGGAACCACAAGTGAACCCCCAAAATGCATGCCTCATCCCTGAGTCCCATTTCAGGAGCAAAGTGGGTCTCATTGATTGGACGACTTTGGTGAAAGCAAAAGACATTTTTTTTTTCTACTGCAAGACCCAGAAAAAACAATGCCTTACCTCCAGCAAAGAGAAACTTTCTTGGTCATTTCTTTCCTTTTGTTTGTTTTCATCAGCAAAGTCATCCATAAAACAGTCTATGAGATTCATTAAGGAATGGACCAAGTTTGTATCTGAAGTAGGAGAGAGCTCCTGGAAAATCAGAAGGAAGGGTCTGTCAAACCAAGGACGCCCGGTACCTGTGTACCCGTATCTCCTGTATGGAGCCTGTCTCATTCTAGCAGGCACAGAATCTATGAAAAGGTACTCTGTGATTCTCATTTATGAAGGAAATCTGAGGTCTACATTCATGTCTTCTGTACACTGACTACCACACATCAGTAACATGCTCTCTTTTTATAATACGTATGTGTGACCTACATGGAGGTCTTTCAGGGGCTGAGTCTTTTTCCACCGTGTTGAGGCAGTGGCACTTCTTTCTATGCCACAACTAGCTGGTCTGTGAGATTCTGAATGATTGTCTTGCCTCTTTTTCCATCCTGACATTGACATTTCAGAGGCACCTGTCACATCTGGCTTTTTGTGAGTTCTGAGAATAGAACTCTGGTTTGCCTGGCAGATGTTCTTACCCACTGAGCCATCGCAGCAGCTGGTAGTATGTATATTTTATAAAACTTCTCCAGTTAAAAGGTATGTGTTTATTTTAATCAGAGGCATAGATTCTATCCTTTATTAATCTTTGATTAAGATAAACAACACATTTCTTAGCAAGGTTTAGGATATATTGAAGAAACAGCTCTTGCCTAGCATGCACAGAATTCTGGGTTCATTTCCTAGGAACACACACACACACACACTTTTAAATTTGTATTTTCAGACTTTTCTGTGTGATAAAATCACTTTCTGTACTTTAATATTCCTTTCTGAATTAGTCTAAATTTTCCATTTGAGTTACACTCTGTTTTAGCTTAACTTTGCACATTAAAAAAAAAAAAGAATAAAGCACATTTAAAGATTTGTTTACAATCCATACAGTAAACCCAACTCCATGATAGATATCCGAGTTCACTCAATGTTGGTAGCAACATACATTGTTCACTTTACGTTTTCGGCATCCCACTGTTACAATTATATAAAGTGAACCAGGAAACACACACATTTCCCAGGGCCATGTTCTCACTGTGCACCTGCCGTTTTCCTGTCTAGTGGCTCTCTCCTAGCCTCCATTGTTGCAGTCCTTTGCAGTTATCAGGTGAAAATTTACCCAGTGAAGTTATTTCTGAGGACCAGAAGTGTCAGGATTCTTAGTCAGCCATCTCATCCTCATAAGAGTTGCAGACCCCAATCTTCAGCAGGAACCTGGTGGAGGGTCCCAAGGTCCCCAGAGGACTCTCCATGCTGCAGGTGCTCTAGCACACCCAGGATCTTTGGATCACTGGTGAGTGGAACACAACATCTGTTCCAAAGAATCCCGGAGGGTCTTGTGCCAACATGAACAGGGGCAAAGGAACCCCGCCCAACCAGAGGCTGGGATTCCATCTGGTAGCTCCAGATGTGCCATCTTGGGCGAGAACTGGGCTGGCCATAGTACACCCAGGATCTTGGGATCATTGAGACCAGTCTACACAGGAGAGCATTTGGGCAGCAGAAGCAACAGAGCTTTTTAGACAGGGTCCCTTCCAGTCTTCATCCTCAGCCAAGAGGCAGAGCTGAGACTGAGACACCTGAGCACCTTCCTTTCTAGAGGAGAGTCATCCTGATACTGGGAATCAGGAGGTGGATCTGAGCTCCAGAATTCTGGGAAACTTCCCGGCAAGAGGAGAGCTTGACTGCAGAGAGTGCCCTTACCACTAAGACTCAGGAGAAAGTTGGACTCCCAGGCATGCTGACAGAGGCTAACAGAATCAGGGGAGGAAAAAGCTCCTAATGAAAGGGCATAAATATTCATGAAAGCAACTTTACTAAAGTTCAAAGTACACACTGCACCTCACACAATAACAGTGGGAGACTTCAACACCATACTCTCATCATTGGACAGATCCTGGAAACAGAAACTAAAAAGAGACACATTGAAACTAACAGAAGTTATGAAAGAAATGGATTTAACAGATATCTACAGAACAGTTTATCCTAAAACAAAAGGATATACCTTCTTCTCAGTACCTCATGGTACCGTTTCCAAAACTGACAATATAATTGGTCAAAAAACAGGCCTAAACAGATACAAAAATATTGATATTATCCCATATATACTATCCGATCACCACGGACTAAGGCTGATCTTCAATAACAGCATAAATAATAGAAAGCCAACATTCACGTGGAAACTGAACAACACTCTTCTCAATGATACCTTGGTCAAGGAAGAAATAAAGAAATTAAAGACTTTTGAGTTTGAAGAAAATGAGGCCACAACATACCCAAACTTATGGGACACAATGAAAGCATTCCTAAGAGGAAAATTCATAGTCCTGAGTGCCTCCAAAAGAAACTAGAGAGAGCACACACTAGCAGCTTGACAGCACACCTAAAAGCTCGACAACAAAAGGAAGCAAATTCACCCAAGAGGAGTAGATGTCAGGAAATAATCAAACTCAGGGCAGAAATCAACCAAGTGGAAACAAAGAGAACTATTCAAAGAATCAACCAAACCAGGAGCAGGTTCTTTGAGAAAAACAACAAGATAGATAAACCCTTAGCCAGATTAACTAGAGAGCATAGGGACAGTATACTAATTAACAAAATCAGAAATGAAAAGGGAGACATAACAACAGATCCTGAGGAAATCCAAAACACCATCAGATCCTTCTACAACAGGCTGTACTTGACAAAACCGGAAAACATGAATAAAATGGAAAATTTCCTAGACGGATAGCAGGTACCAAAGTTAAATCAGGATCAGATTAATGATCTAAATGGTTCCATTTCTCCTAAAGAAATAGAAGCAGCCATTAATAGTCTCCCAACCAAAAAAGCACAGGGTCAGATGGGTTTAGTGCAGAGTTCTATCATACCTTCAAAGAAGACATGATTACAGTTCTATTCAAACTATTCCACAAAAGAGAAACAGAAGGTACTCTACCCAGTACATTCTATGAAGCCACAATTATTCTGATACCCAAACGATATAAAGACCCAAAAAAGAAAGAAGATTTCAGACCAATTTTCCTTATGAATATCAATGCAAAAATACTCAATAAAATTCTCGCAAACCAAATCCAAGAATACATCAAAACAATCATCCATCATGATCAAGTAGACTTCATCCCAGGGATGCAGGAATTGTTTAATATATGGAAATCCATCAACATAATCCACTATATAAACAAACTCAAAGACAAAACCACATGATCATCTCGTTAGATACTGAGGAAGCATTTGATAAAATCCAACACCCCTTCATGATAAAAGTTTTGGAAAGATGAGGAATTCAAGGCCCATACCTAAACATAATAACAGCAATATACAGCAAACCAGTAGCCAACATCAAATTAAATGGAGAGAATCTCAAAGCAATCCCACTAAATTCAGGGACTAGACAAGGCTGCCCATTTTCTCTCTACCTCTTCAATATAGTACTTGAAATCCTAGCCAGAGCATTTAGACGACCGAAGAAAATCAAGGGGATATAAATTGGAAAGGAAGAAGTCAAAATACTACTATTTGCACATGATATGATAGTATATATAAGTGACCCTAAAAATTCCACCAAAGAACTTCTAAACCTGATAAATAATTAAAGCTAACTCAAACAAATCAGTGGCCTTTCTCTACACAAAAGATAAACAGGATGAGAAAGAAATTCGGGAAACACCACCCTTCACAATAGTCACAAATAATATAAAATATCTTGGTGTGACTCTAACTAAGGAAGTCTTATCTGTATGATAAGAACTTCAAGTCTCTGGAGAAAGAAATCGAAGAGGATCTCAGAAGATGGAAAGATCTCCCATGCTCATGGATTGGCAGGATTAATATAGTAAAAATGGCTATCTTGCCAAAAGCAATCTATAAATTCAATGCAATCCCCATCAAAATTCCAACTCAATTCTTCACCAAATTAGAAAAGGCAATTTGCAAATTCATCTGGAATAACAAAAAAACCTAGTATAGCAAAAACTATTCTTAACAATAAAAGAACCTCTGGAGGAATCACCATTCCTGACCTCAAGCTGTACTACAGAGCAATTGTGGTATAAACTGCATGGTACTAGTACAGTGACAGACAGGTAGATCAATGGAATAGAATTGAAGACCCAGAAATGAACCCACACACATAAGGTCATTTGATCTTTGACAAAGGATCTAAAACCATTCAGTGGGAAAAAGACAACATTTTGAACATATTGTGCTGGCTTAACTGGTGGTTATCATGTAGAAGATTGTGAATTGATCCATTTTTATCTCCTTGTACAAAGCTCAAGTATAAGTGGATCAAGGAACTCCACATAAAACCAGAGACACTAAAACTTACAGAGGAGAAATTTGGAAAAAGCCATGAAGATATGGGCAGAGGGGAAAAATTCTTGAACAGAACACCAATGGCTTGTGCTGTAAGATCAAGAATTGACAAATGGGACCTCATAAAATTGCAAAGCTTCTGTAAGACAAAAAGGCCACCAACAGATTGGGAAAGAATTTTTAACACCCCTAAATCAGATAGGGTACTAATATCCAATATATACAAAGAACTCAAGAAGGTGGACTCCAGAAAATCAAATACCCCCATTAAAAATGGGGCACAGAGCAAAACAAAATTCTCAACTGAGGAATACCAAATGGCTGAGAAGCACCTGAAAAAAATGTTCAACATCCTTAATCATCAGGGAAATGCAAATTAAAACAACCCTGAGATTCCGCCTCATACCAGTCAGAATGGCTAAGATTAAAAATTCAGGTGACAGCAGATACTGGCTAGGATGTGGAAAAAGAGGGACATTCCTCCATTGCTGGTTGGATTGCAAGCTTGTACAACCACTCTAGAAATCAGTCTGGCGAATCCTCAAAAATTTGGACATAGTACTACCGAAAGATCCAGTAATAACTCTCCTGGGCATATACCCAGAAGATGTTCCAACTGGTAATAAGAACACATGCTCCACTATGTTCATAGCAGCCTTATTTATAATAGCCAGAAGCTGAAAAGAACCCAGATGTCCCTCAAGAGATGAATGGATACAGAAAATATGGTACATTTACACAATGGAGTAATACTCAGCTATTAAAAACAATGAATTTATCAAATTCTTAGGCAAATGAATGGATGTGGAGGATATCTTTCTGAGTGAGGTAACCCAATCACAAAAGAACTCAAATGATATGCACTCACTGGTAAGCTAATATTAGCCCAGAAACTTAGAATACGCAAGATACAATTTGCAAAACACATTAAATTCAAGAAGGATGAAGACCAAAGTGTGGATACTTTTTCTCTCCTTAAAATGGGAAACAAAATACCCATGGAAGGATTTAAAGAGGCTAAGTTCGGAGCTGAGATGGAAGGAAGGACTTCCTTCCAGAGACTGCCCCACCAGGGGGGTCCATCCCACAATCAGCCATCAAAGGCAGACACTATTTCATATGCCAGCAAGGTTTTGCTGAAAGGACCCTGATGTCTCTTGTGAGGCTATATCAGTGCCTGGCATATACAGAAGTGGATGCTCAGAGTCATCTATTGCATGGACCACTGAGCCCCCAATTGAGGAGCTACAAAAAGTACTCAAGGAGCTGAAGGGGTCTGTAATCCTATAGGAGGAACAGCAATATGAACTAACAAGTATGCCCTGAGCTTGTGTCTCTAGCTGCATATGTGGCAGAAGATGGCCTAGTGGGTCATCTTCCGGAGGAGAGGCCCTAGGTCTTTCAAAGTTTATATGCCCCAGTACAGGGGAATTCCAGGACCAGGAACCGGGAGTGTGTGGGTTGGGGAGCAGGGCAGGGGAAGTGTATAAGGAGTTTTGGGATAACATTTGAAATGTAAATGAAGAAGCCATCTAATAAAAAAATTGTTAAAAAAGAAAAAAAGTTCTAGACCCCAGAACTGAGCTTCTAGCTAACTTGGGACTGAAACTGATGGGATGGGCCAATACAGATGGTTCCTCCTAGGCAGACTCCTATGATTATAATGGCTATCCATAACTTCTGTAAGACAGAACAGAAGTCCTACTATGTTAGAAAGTGTACATAAAAAAGTTTGGTTTTGCCATCTATCCAAGGCACATGTCCATAATGTAGACAGTTCATTTCTTTGTAGAACTTAAATTCTCTGACAGTGCTAGGGAAGAAGAAACACAAATTCTATATCTTGTTTTCTTCTGACTCTCAGAGCATGTATGTTTAGATGGTTTGGAGCATGGTTACTTCCTGTTTATAACACACTTAGGTGCCAGTCAATGACTGAAAGAACAATGATACCCATTTTCTCATCAGCATCTTGCACATTCCTCAGCCACTGCCCCAGATACGCAGGTCTCTATCCTCACATGTATTTGCCTGGAAGCCCATATTTTCCTTCTTATCTTTCTATCAAGCATTTGTTTTAGAAAATTTGAAACATACATAAACATAAACACTACAGGCACATGAAAATATACAACTGCTCACCTGAAATAAGAGAAAACTGCTAGGTTGCAGCCTCTGCTCATCCATGCACAAGTTGGGAAACCCAGTCTGCTCTTCTTCCTCTAAACCTGCCCACACAGAAAAATCTTCTCCACCCATATGGAGAGAACTCCAGGCTAACATGTCAATACATCTCCAAGTTTCTAGCAACCCACCCAAGAGTGCCCGCCCGGGGGCTAAGCTTTTGACAGTGTGTGGATACAATCCCAGGTGTTAGCTAACACACCATCTCTCCTCATCTAAGCTCTATTACCCCCTCCCCCGCTTTAGCCTGGATGTGTGACTTCACTTACCTCCACCTTGGAGATTAGTGGACCCACCTGAGAGCTGCCTCCTAATAAACCTGCTTTTACCTGCTTTTAATCTGCTCCAATCTGGCCTACATCTGTGACACTCAGGGAGAGATAAAGAAAATAATCAATAATATCTAGATACTGTAATGCACAAAGCTAGGCAGGCTTTTCAGGTGTCTTCAGTTTTAAGAAAGAATAATTATACTGATAACACTGTCTCCATTTCTAAGATGCTACACTTTGCCTGTTTTTGGATAATAGTTATTATGAGTTCAAGCCTTTTTATTTTGGTCTGAGCTGAGGTTTTAGCAGGCAGTGCTGACATATGCCTGTAATCATAGCACTTGGTAAGCAGAGGCAGCCAGACTCCAAGTACAGGCCAGCCTGGACTCCAGGCCTGAGAAGATTTGCACCAAGGAAAAGAAATAAAAAAAAAAAAAAATGGAAAAAATTCCAATCATACCTAACAAAAAGTATGTTTTCCATTAGCTTTAAAAAACATGTTGAGATTAATACATTTAATTCAAGTTTTCCACTTTTTAAATCTTAAAGTTCCAGTTTGTCTTACCTTTGTATGCCTTCTGATGAATTCAACAGAGAGAGGGACCATTCTATCAAACAAGCCTTCTATAAATTCCTTCTGAATGATACTGACTGACTGTGGTAACGTGTTTATCCAGGACACCATCAGTGGTCTCCAGCCTAGCATGTGAGGCTCCATGTAGATCATGCCACACCGGGAAACCTGGAAGGACACGTGTTGGTTAGCATCCAAGTACTGCTCAAAACGTTCCATTGCTTCACAGGCTCAGTCTGCTCACATGACAGGAAGGGAGCAGTCATCGCTTGAGGTGGATTTAAGGACATTTTCCAGAAACGATGTGTGATTGTAAATGGGTAGATACCTTCTTACAGATGAAGGTTGGAGGTCTCATGATGTATATCTGTTCCCAGGCACCTAGTCATGGATGCTTTTCTGTTTTATGTCTCTCAAGAACAAAGATCACCAAGTCCTTTGCTAGCCTCACCACTGATTCAGTTTGGCCACATGCAGTGCCTGGCACAGGGGACTGACTACAGCAAGCAGCTCTTAGAAGCCTCCCGTTGATCATCAGATTTCCCATAATGAAAGAAAATCTACTTCAGTTAATCACTGGGACAGAATCAGGTGGGGTTAAGCAGGGAGTCCTGTGCACAAGACCTGGTTTCCTACTGGGTATTAAGATGAGTTGGAACATCTGTTTCTTACAACCCTATAGGGATAAAGACTTAATTTTATATCATTCCTTGATCCTAGCTTATGTGTGTGATTTTGTAAAATGATCCAAAATAGGAGAAAAAAATAAACAAATTACTAAATCTGCCATGATATGTGAGCAGATAGTGCCTGCTCGTTCAGGACCACAGATTGCTTTCACAATGGAATGTATAAGTACATTCAATTTAGAGTAAAGCTACCAAGTAAAAATAAACATTTGCAGAAATTGTGCAATTCATAGGTAGACGCCAAACTTGAGACCTTACAGTGGCTGGAGAGGCGACTTCCAGATCCATCGGTTCAAAAATCAGGTTCATTTGTGGTGACATTTGAATAATCTCCCCACTCATCAGACACAGCTTCTTGTTGTCATCCAGCACAGTGTTCATGTTCTCAATCCACACGGCATCAACTGGCCCATCAAAGATTAACCACTTCCTGTCTGGAGTCTACATGCAGAGTGGATAAAGGACAAATGCAATGGAGGAAACAGATAATTTTTTAAAAAAATTAAAAATATAATTTATTTTACCATGAAAAGATAAAACAGTACTCTTTAAAATGAACTATAAACAGGCAGGTGCATGTATACATCCATGCAGGCACATTAGCACACACACACTCATACACACATACACACTCATACAAACAAACACATGAGCGTAGATGAAGAAGTCTACATATGCCATGGACAATACAAAACTCTAACACCTCACTTGATTCAATCTTTTCAATGTGTCCAATGCTAAATACATGTAAACTGCTTTTAAAATATTAGAACTGAAAATACTATTGATAGGGAAAACAAAATGTTCATTTAAATATGCGTGTTCTTAGTATTCTCTAATAGATCACTCTTATGAATTCTACCTAACATTTTTTATAATGTTAATGACTTCTCTGAACTATGCTAAAACTTTGGTTTTCTTCTACAAAATAAATTCTCTCTCTCTCTCTCTCTCTCTCTCTCTCTCTCACACACACAATAGTGTAGGACAATGGTTTTCAACCTTCCTAATACTGCGACCCTTCAATATAGCTTCTCATGTTGTGGTGACTCCAAACATAAAATGACTTTCATTGCTACTTCATAACTGTCATTTTGCTATTGTTTTGAGTTATAATGTAGATATCTGTGTTTTTAAATGGCTTTAGGTGATCCTTATGAAAAAGTCATTTTCCTTCCAAACAGTTTGTGACCCACAGGTTGAGAACCACTTGTATAGGATGCGAAAATCAATATAACGTTCACATAAAGTTCTGTACACCAGTAATAATATGTACTAGTGATATATCGATAATACAAAGTCAGTATAATGTCCTGAAAATATTATGAAATATAAAAATACTTACACATTGTCCAGAAAATAACCACCTTTCTGGTTCCTATAATTCTACCTGGTCATGTATGCAAATTATGTTTGGTTCACTGTCACCTTACTTGAGTTCCAGTCGTGATGAAACTAAGTTCTTCTTACCACAGTCTCAGACCCCATGGTTAACTCCATAGGACCGTGAGCTGCCCCAGGGTCAGCACCCTATGTTCACATCGAAACTGGTACTTGTGTGCTCGGAACTCAGGAGGACAGCACGGAAGAGTACTGATTACATTATGCTCTGGATGATCACTGAGACCATCACTCCCTTGAACTCTCCACTGCCAGTGCCTGTCAACTGTCACTCTGGGGACACTGCTGTGACCTTGAGCTTCATCGTCTGAAGGACTTCTTTTTTCACCCTGCTCTACTGGTTTTGAGTAAACTACTGCACCTTACTGAGATTTAGTGTACATAGGGCATAGCTTTCTACACAGTGTAATGTAAGCTATGTAAGGGCACGTTGCACAGAGGTACCCCATGGCTCTTTCTATGTAAATGATGTGCCTGTTTACATGTCTAGAAGCTTCATGTTACGTTATTCTGGCCTGAGCACACACACTTTGGACCCTGCTTATGAGTGTGACAGTCACCTGCACAGAACAAGGCACAGAAGAGACCTCAGTCCTGCAATATCTGTTAAGTCCAGCCTCTTTTCTTCCAACCGTACTACATGGAAAGTTCTGGAACACTGGACATTTTTTGTTCTGAAGTATTTCTAACAAGGATACAAGGGCAGCAGCTCAGACTGCAGACAGAAATGATGTCAGAGAAGAGGCTGTGTGCCACATCACTTGAATCATCCACTCTCCTGACTTCCAAGAGTTCTGTAAAGAACCTCCAGGACAGAGGTGCCCAGGGACATGATCTGTGCTGTCCTTGTATGTGCTACCATCATTCCTCAAAGAAATACCACCAAAGCCTCCAGTAACATGCTTTCAGTAAATATCTTAAGACGTAAATAACTGGGAAAGAATCAGATACTGGTCACAGGACACATAAGCTTTTTGAAATCTACATGTAAGAAGAAAGACTCTTACCGAGGAAGCTGCAAATGCTCTAAAGCTGACAGCAAGGACCCCATCAGACCACTCGTGGGAAACCAAGTCAAACTGCCCATAAAGCTGGCCCATGGTGACAGACTTGGGATTTAAAACTGTTATTTGAACCTTGTTTTCTTCCATTAGTCCCTTAATGAAAAAGAAAAAAAAACCAGCATTATTTATTTCAAAGGATACTATCTTTCCTCATTGAAAACATGATTGTGCATATAAAAATATCTTAAGAAGCCTACAAAGAAGCTGCCAGCAGTAAGGAATGAGTTTAACAAGGTTCCAAAGCACAGGGTTTGAAAAGAAGTCCTTTCTATGCTCTCTGTAATGCCAATGAACAACTGAAGAGTCAAGCTTTGACGTATTGTTTATAAAAGTACTTTAAAGTAATTAAATACATAGGGATAAATTAGTAAATTGTGTTCGGTCTCATAATCTGAAATCAGAGAAAGAATTGACAACTGCTTGGTGAAGGCCCACGTAACAAGAGATGTAGGTGTCTGGTGTTCTTGTTCTCTTTCAGTTAAAGGAAAAAAAATATTGTAAAAACTGTTGACACACTTCTGAGTTCATCGGCATTACAAAAGTAAGCTTTGGCTAGATTTGGCCTATTGGCTTTAAATTGCTGACCCTTCCTACAAAATGTTCTCTGAGAGAAAATAAAGAGTTGTAATGAGAGACTTCCCATGGAGTCAAAAATTTAATACTAGTAAATTGCCCATTTTGGCCAGAACCCTGGTTCTATGGAATTATTATGAGACATGTTGGCACCCCTGGGGCACATAAGTCTTACTTTTAAATCAACACAATTAACTGTTAGAGCAGACTCAAATTTATGGAAAGTTGAATAGAAAGTGCAAAGCCTCTGGAACTGTCCCCCTGCCTCCCTGACAACGCCCCTCCCCCACAGCAGCACTAACACACACTGGGAGGCACAGGGAATTACTGATGATTGTGTGGAGATGCACTATGGCTGAGCATAGTGCATAACTTATATTAGTGTTGACTCGGTGTTTCACTCTGTGGGGTTTGCTAAATACACCATGATATGTGGCAGTCACTATAGCAGTGTGCAGAATAATATAAGTTCCTTAAAAATCCCTTGTGATCAAACTTTTCTTAGTCATTTATTTTATATGCAACAGCATAGCAAGTCCAGTTGATGCCAGTTCTGCCCAAGCTTTGAAGCAGCACAAACCAGCAAATCAGAGGGCAGATGTGTAAATAATTTTCTTAAGTTACAAGACAAAGCTCAAAGTCTTTGCTTTCTTCCCTGTGTCTGGAAGAGCTTTACCTGGTGTACTGGCTAGTTTTGTGTCAACTTGACACAGCTGGGGTTATCACAGAGAAAGGAGCTTCAGTTGAGGAAAAGCCTCTATGAGATCCAACTCTAAGGCATTTTCTCAATTAGTGATCAAGGGGGAAAGGCCCCTTGTGGGTGGGACCATCTCTGGGCTGGTAGTCTTGGGTTCTATAAGAGAGCAGGCTGAGCAAGCCAGGGGAGGCAAGCCAGTAAAGAACATCCCTCCATGGCCTCTGCATCAGCTCCTGATTCCTGACCTGCTTGAGTTCCAGTCCTGGCTTCCTTGGTGATGAACAGCAGTATGGAAGTGTAAGCCGAATAAACCCTTTCCTCCCCAACTTGTTTCTTGGTCATGATGTTTGTGCAGGAATAGAAACCCTGACTAAGACACCTGGAAACTTCCCCAGTGTAGAAGAATAGGGAAACTGTACCCATTTTTAATCAGGATGAAGTTGCTGCATTTAAAGACAGGTTTTATTCCAAAGGCCAGCAAGAAGCTGTAGGCAGAGTATGATAGCTAAGGGAATAGCAATGTTATTCTTAAAATTTCCAGAGAGTGAACAAATCATTTGGACTTCTCGGGACACCAGAAAACATGCATATAACTTCTTGATTCCTGCCCCTCACTCAGCAGTGTGGTGCCTTCTCCTTTCAGAAACCTTATTTTTGTGTGTGGCAAAACCAATTATGTCATAACAGTGATACAGTAGCAGTGTCAAAGATATAGACAAGTAAACAGGAAAGGTAAGATAAGAAGGCAAGCTGAGGGTTAAGAACAAGAGGGATAGGAAAATGAAGGAATAGAGGAAGTAGCATGAAAAGAGGTGGAAAAAGTAGTGTGTCAGTTTATGACAGTAGACATAAATCTCCTGAAATTTCCCTATAAAATAGAAAGACCACATGTGGACATGGGTGAAGACAGGCTCCCACCCCTGACTACACAGCTATTTGTAACTGGTACCCAGGAGCAAAGGGAAAATTGGTTCTGAACAATGGCATGTCACTGGGCATATGAACTACTCTAGAGCCAGCTCCATGCCCAGGAGTAGTGGGCCAGCACAAAATGAACTCTAAGCTTTTTATTTCATTTCATCGTTGTTCTCTTGTGGGCTTTTTTGTTTTGTTTTATTTTGTTTTGTTTTGGCTTTTCTTTTCTTTCTTTTCTTTTTCTCTTTCTTTCTTTCTTTTTTTTGTCTTGCTTGGTTCTTGTCTGTTTTGATTTTCTTTTCTTTCTCTTTCTTTTGAGAGATAAAGAACATGAGGTTGGATGGATAGGAAAATGGAAAGGATTGGGGAGGAATTGAAGGAGGGAAAACATGACCAAAATGTATTATATAAAATGTAAAAATAAAAATTAATATAAAGACCATCAACCTAAAGAAATGAAAATTCAAATTGCTTATTATTTTAAAAAGGTAAGTCACAATGATAATAAGAATAGATATGAAGCCATACCTAAAGGTAAACAGATACACAGGGAAACACAGATATAGTATTAGTGAAACAAAACATAGCAGATTCAAGGTAAACAAGACAGGTGAATATTTCTGTATTCATTCAAAGAGAAACTTCACAGTGAAGATATGATGATCAGAGACCCCATTACAGGCCCCAGGCACTGAAATAGGAGGGAAAAGCTATCCAAGGCACAAGAGGTGTGAGCAGAAGAGCAGTATCAGCTGCAGAAGTTCATCGGTTTAGCACATCAAATTAGGTCTCAGTGTGTCTTGCCTAGGAACTTTTGTAGCTAGACATGACCCAGAAGTAAAGAGCACTTGTTATTCTCGCAGGGGTCAGTTTCTATGTCTAGTAGCTCATATCTACCTCTGAATCCAGCTCCAGGGAATCAGCCACTCTCTTTTTACCTCTAAGGGCACACACACATACACACACACACACACACACACACACACACACACACACACACTCACAAACACACGAGCACATGCAAACACATACATGCACACATACATACACACAAACACATTCATGCACACATGCACATAAATAAATAATACAACTTGAAGAAATTTGAATAGTAGTCATGTCATATATCCACATATGCACATATATGTCTTAAAACTAAATTCACTGGCATCTCTTAACAGAAACTTACATTACAACTTCTCAGGAAAAAACATATTTTCCTAAAAGTATTAAAACCTCCAAATGCAAACACCATTGCATACGCCAGCAAGATATTGCTGAAAGGACCCTGATATAGCTGTCTCTTGTGAGGCCATGCCGGGGCCTGGCAAACACAGAAGTGGATGCTCACAGTCAGCTATTGGATGGAACACAGGGCCCCCAATGGAGGAGCTAGAGAAAGTACCCAAGGAGCTAAAGAGGTCTGCAACCATATAGGTGGAACAACAATATGAACTAACCAGTACCCCCAGAGCATGTGTTCTAGCTGCATATGTAGCAGAAGATGGCCTAGTCGGCCATCACTGGGAAGAGTAGCCCCTTAGTCTTGCAAACTATATGCCCCAGTACAGGGGAAAACCAGGGCCAAGAAGTAGGAGTAGGTGTGTAGGAGAGCGGGTGGGGGAGCAGGGGGGAGGGTAATGGGGGACTTTTGGGATAGCATTTGACATGTCAATGAAGAAAATAACTAATAAAAATTGGAAAAAAAAACCTTCAATTTATTCTGTATATTCATTTCTTTTTAAAAACAAACAAACAAAAAACCTATGTATTACCTTTAACCAAAAGAGAAGAAATTAAAGACTGAAAGGCAAATTTGTAGGATATTCATCTGTGTTGGACTCATTGCTTGTTTCATTTTGCCCTTCTAATTTTATCATATACAACTCGATTTCTGTTTTTAATGATTTTACACTCTGCCATGGAAAGAATATTTCAAAATCACCCTGTATCCTTTCTGACACAAAGCCAATTATCAACAAGCTAATGTATTAATAGCACACAGACCTTTTCACAAATGTCATTTAATGCTCCAGCTAGAACACGATATGCACTGGTCTTCCCTCCAAATGGCTCTCCAACAATCATGAAACCATGGCGCACAATCATCATCTCGTAGATCTGAAGGATCTTCTCAGAGAAGAAGTCGGTCATTTGCAAATTCATGGTGTGGCAGTTGTCTCTGATGGCAGCCAGCAGATCATTGTAATCTGGCTTTGGTAATTTCACCCCAGGAAACAAATCTGAGGTAATTCCCTGATAAAAGGTGCAAATTTTATATTGAATATATTTATAACCAAAAGACAAAACCAAACGATTTTCTACTAGCCAATGTATCAAATAAAGTTGCATTTCATATAAATGAGAATAGTGCCATTATACCAGTTTGAGTCTTTGTCTTCTGGTAGAAAAACTCATACCCTAAAGTCTGGCAAACTAATTTAAAAATTGGAAGTTGGATATGACATGGCTGATAAACTATTATGAACTGTTGCATTGGTGTGAGGTAACACATACATCACAAGAAGGGAGCCGGGAATTTACCGACTCACATGCTGGAGCAGGTATGGCCTTGTTGAAAGAAGTGTGCCATTACAGGTGGGTTTTGAGGTTTCAAATGCTCAAGTCAGGCCCAGCAATAGATGCTCAGAGACACAAACTAAAGGCAAGTTAGTAAAGAAAAGTGACTTACACAGAACTGGTTCTAGAATAACTAGCTATACCTAATGGTTGACTTTGATTCTGGCCATTTACATAGACAAGAACAAGTTCAGAAGTAATTTCAGTATGAGCATGCATTATGTAGGTTGAGTGTTTCAGGTTAACCCAGAACATCAGAACAAGACTTTTATGAAAACTTTGGTTTCCCTATGGAGAAGGTTAGGTTGTCACACTAGATAAGGATAATGCTATCTACCTAAGAGAGAGAGAGGAGAGGGTGTGTAGATATGTGGATACAGGGAAGAAGGCCATGTGGCGATAGAGATTAATATGTTTCTATGAGATTAGTATAAAACAACCACAAGATAGAAAACATCTAGGATTGCAGGGAGCTACCAGGAGCACGAAGAAACAGAAAAATTCCCTAAAAATGCCGGTGGTGGTTTGAAAGAAAATGTTCCCCACAGTCTACTAGGGCACAATAAGGGGAAATGGTTTTGTTGAAGGATGTGTGTCATTGAGGGTGTACTTTGAGGACTGAGATATGCTCAAGCCAGGTCCAGTGTCACTATCTCTCCCTGCTTCCAGGTGTAGAGCTCTCAGCTCCTTCTCCAGAACTAAGTCTACCAGCATGCCACCATGCTTACTGCCATGATGATAATGGACTAAACCAGCTCCAATTAAATGTTTTTCCTTTAGAAGAGTTGCCTCGGTCTGTCATGGTGTCTCTTCACAGCAGTACAACCCTAACTGACAACCTATGTTTTGGTCTCTGGCACTCTCACATAATACTTCTTGACTCAGAACAAGAAGAGAGTAAGAGCTTATGTTGTACTGCAAACTTGCAGGACATCATCATGGCAACCTTAAGGATGCTAACACAATCATATAAAGTACATTTGTAAGAGCTGAGGCTCTACATGGAATGCTTATGGACATAGAGTTAATTCCAAGATCTAAGGAACAACTTTTAAAAATTGTTAAGCCTATTTTATAAATTTCATTACAACTTATATGAGAGTTTACTATTTTTTTTCACTCTGAAGATAAAGGTGAAATTTCAGAGGTAGTTAATGAGAAAGCATATGCCTGAGTTGTATTTTAAAAATTTGAGCTACCAATTTAATCACTCCCTCAACTAAATCAGTAAGCTCCCTTGGGGCACTGTAGCCTGGCTGGCCAGGATCCCGGTGCTCATGCACATGCCACAGATACAAGTTTTTTGTCATCTTTGTGTTGCACTTGGACTGACATAAAATGAAGACGGTGATGCCACTTGCTCCCCTTTGCTATTGGGGACATGAAATGTAGGTAGGCAAGGTTTTGTGCATGTATCAGGCTGGTCTGTAGTTTGCCATGTGGTATAGGCTGGCATCACAGGCATGATATTCTTGGCAATATTATTTGATCCAGGCTGGGCAGTTAATTGATATGTGTAGGTATATGCTTAACATAAGCAAGGCCCTTACTTGATCACTTGATCTCCAGTGTACTCACACAGACACACACACACTTATACACACACTCACAGTATGCCATCCATAGTGAAATGTAATGGTTTCTAAATAAAAGTACCTTTCACACAATAGCATTCAAGTACTTTGAGGATAGCCCTGAAAGAAGAAGACAATGTGGAAATTTGTCATCCGGTGCTTCTCAACCAAGACCAATGAATATTCCTTGACTCTCCTGTCAGGTAAAGACTAGACATACTCATCTTTCTGCTTGCTGCTGTGAGAGTTGTGTGTAGACATCTCACTCGGGTTGGAGGTGACCTGCAGTACATGACGTTGACTTACACAGGAAATTTTCCTGACTGGAAATGTAAAGCACACTCCACTTGAGAGAGACATCACTAAACACAGAAGCACTATTACACATGAACATGTCCACTGACACACACTCCCACCCTCTGGAAGGAAATGCAGCTTTCGTTTCTGCAAAATTTGTTCTGTGTTTCAGCACCAAGGGTATGGAAGGAAAACTTTAGGCAGAACACTTGTCTTTCCCTGTTGATTTCTTCCATGAAGATATGTGCCCTGCCAAGTCTAGACCCAGGGAGAATTCCTTTCAAAATGATGAAAGACAGTTGCTACAGGAGGACACTCGTGGAAGCATTTCTTATCTTCCTCCCAGGGCAGCTATGGTTCAAAACCACACCACGACCATTTAGTAAGAGCCAATGACCTATGACTTTTTATGGTAGACAAAGAGAAGAATAAGAGATTTATTATAGAAACAATTATCCTAATACTTCTTACTCCAGCTATTCATAATCTAACCTTAAAATATAACAGGATTTTCAAATTTGGCTCTTATATAAAATTATCCTGAATAAACAATTTCATAAAAGTCACCACATTCTTTTAAAGAAATATAATTCTTATTTTATCAAATGCTAAAGATTCAATGGTGTGCTAACATAACTACTTTTCAACACAGAGTTTACATTCTCATAGAATTTATAGAAAATATTTTATAACTTTGTTAATTATTATGATGCAGTAAAAACACATAAAATATTAAGCTGTTATAAGTTTCAGAAGCAACAATCCCAGAAAACATATTTCACACAAAAGCAGGACTGGCTTGTATCCCTCTGAACATGCCACTGCTTTCCACAGTGCAAGTTCCTACAGAGAGCTCTGCAGACATGGCTGCCTCCTGCACTACGGTAGGAGTGCTGACACATGGAAAGAATACGTGCTCTTACCTCAAAGAGTGGCAAATCATGGGATAAAAACTTCGGCAGATTTACATCAATAATAGATCTAAGTAGCAAAATTTCTTCATTTTCATTTGGATATTTCAGCTAAAAGAAAATACAGTCATGAGGATTTCTGTCATGGATACCTTTTTTAGGTCTATACTTACACAAATGCACAGCACCTAACAATCTAAACAATTGCTCATGTTTTCACTGTATTTCATTATAGAAACTGATGTCTATCCTCAGAGAAGCCCTTGCAACATGAACATAGGCAGAACTGACTACATTTCCATGGATATTTTGATACAGGATTGGTGACCAGGAATTCAGTACACTGAGAGTTGTCACTGCCTGCTTTTTGGGTAGTGCTTGCTTACTCAAGACCCCTGATAGGTTAGTTCTGTAAAACTCTGAGTGAGGAATATTGTGAATTAGAGTGGATGCACAGAGCACCACAGTGCGTGCTGGCTACCTGCTGACTGCCTGTTCACATGCCAAGCAATCAACAAGCTCCAGAGAGAAGGTGGAGAGGGTTAATTCAGTCAATGAACATACATAAGAAATCTTAAACTCTAAATGTCTGTTGAGTGTCCAGTATTTACTAAAAATCTGACTGAACTTGGAACTTGTTGCTTATACCTATATCAACATTTACATAATTAGTGTCTCCAAAATCTAACCTTAGAACTATTTCTCCCAAACTCAACTTACTCAATATGTCATTCAAAAGTTCCCTGACCATTTGGTTTGTTTATTTGGCTGTTTCCTAGAATTCTCTCTTGTCTTCTTGTCTTACAAAAACATATCTACAAAAAAGAAGAAGAAGAAGAAGAAGAAGAAGAAGAAGAAGAAGAAGAAGAAGAAGAAGAAGAAGAAGAAGAAGAAGAAGAAGAGAGAGAGAGAGAGAGAGAGAGAGAGAGAGAGAGAGAGAGAGAGAGAGAGAGAGAGAGAGAGAGATATTGATTCTTGTTCTTTATTAAGCAGCCTCAGGCTGTCAGCACATATCTAACTCTCCAGAGCTCCCAGAGGTCAAAATTAACCTGCTCATCTAGTCTTTGTTTTTAATCAATGTAACATAAAATGAATTTTGAAGTATGAAACATCATGTTTATTATTTGAGAGTCTATTATTTGTAAGCAAATGCTTAAATTGTCTCTTTTGATAGAACAAAACAAACTTGAAAATATTCAAGCCAAAGCATTCAACAATCTAAATTAGCTTGTAACAAAGAGTGATAGAATTCATTTTCAGGATTCATTTGCAGCCTAACTTCTATAGCTCAATTCTAGTCAAGATTCCAGCTCTGATTTGCACTAGGACAATGTATTATCTCTCCCATTATCTGGCCACAAAGTAATCCTGACATGCCAGGGTAGTATAAATTGTTGCTTCTAGGCACTTGTGTTTATTGCAAAAAAGAGGGGTGGGGGTTGAAGTTATGTTAGGCTAATATGAAATAGAATATAGCCACCATATATCAGAGTTCTTAATAGAGTTATGATAGAGGGTAAAATGCAAACCATTTTTAATCACAAGAGATGTATTTTAAAATCTATATCTTCTACAAATTGTAAATGTGAACATTTCATAAAACTCCAAGGTCACATTTCTGGAGCTTGCTCTTAAGAATAACTTATCTTGGCTTCATAAATAACTAATATATGGCTCTATTTTATGGTTCTACTTCCAGAGAGAATTCAGCCATGTCCTGAATTTTCTATTGTTTTTATGTATTTAGTTATGATTTTAAAATGCAAACATCTGATCATTATTACCACTAGTCCAGATGTGACCACAACTGTCAATTACATAAGTGTTGCAGGATATTTGATCACATTGTGAACCCTGAGATTGTGTTTACTGGGAAAAAAAAAACTGTTTCTAGTTGTGGTGAGCCTTAGCACATACTTTTAATCCCAAACAATGAAGATAAAGAGTGTGTAGAAGGCAGCACCCACGTTTGAAAGTGCTACCTATTGAGTGGCAGACAAAGAAACAAATCAGAGGATAGAATAGGATATGCTCAACTCTTACAAGAAGAGAGGGGGAAGGGAAGCTATAAGAGGGAGCAAAGCAGAAAAAAATGGGGTGAGGAAGAAGTTTTACCAGGAGAGTTTTTGCAGAGATCGGTTGAAGGGATAACAAGCTAGACACAGGTGAAGACAGAATGACCTAGAGAATGAGAAGGAGCCAGAGACTAGAACATATTGTCAACATTAGTATGAGACTAAGCAGAGCAATTCAGTAAGAAACTGAGAGGAGTCAGGTTGAATCAGTCAGCTTGGAGAGGAGTTTTGAACCAGAACTGCTGAGTTGAACCAGCCAGCAAGAGTTCAGAAAACACAAGAAAGGGTGAGCTTATTGAGCAATAAATCTCATAGGCAGAAAACATACTAGGCCTAGATAAGACTGTACAGAGGCTTAAAGCTTCCAGGCCTAGGTTAGCAGATTGAGGCAGTGAGCCTCGGGGATGACAAATACAGTGGGAGAATAAACGTTTCTGTAAGACGTAGTGATGATGTTCAGGGGTTTCTATGTATTAATTTCTTTATTCTCCACAAAGTGCTGCATATTATATAAATAGAAAGCCTTCAAAAGATTTGTTGAAAGTATGTGACTGTATTCTTCGGTGCTACCTAACTTCATATATTTAAATGTAACCAATAAGCATTACCTGTATCCTGTCTTACAAAGATTATAACATTTTATTTTCATTGTCAGCAAAGTATTTTTTCCAGTTAGTTGATGAATGCAACCAGATGCTGGAACTCTTATGAACACACTTGCTCCTGAGATTTAAGAATAGAAATGAAGTGAGTCACAGCTCTCAGTTCTACCTTCAGATTGCCAGCAGCTGTGAGCACAGACTTCACAGCTCGCATCCCATAGTCATAGTGATGCTGGGAGGACAGTTGCTCTGAGCACAAGCGGTATGTTGCCACAATCTTTATGGACAGTGGCCTCGCAGTGACAAAGCCACAAGAGTACAGCACTATCTCCGCAATCATGGCGTAGTCAGGCACCATCATGGCCACTGTCCGGAACAGAGCCTGCAGTGCACAAAGGAGGTAGTTAAATGGTGTAGAAAGGCAATCTTGCTCTTGTTTCATCAAGCACTATGGTTGTAATTGCTTTTCTACAGTAATCTCATACCTACCATGCTTGCTATTTAATATACACTAGTTACAATATGCACATCATATAGATAAAGGAATTAAACTTGGTTTTCCATTAAGGCATATGTAATAAACATATCACTAGCTTTAGGTAAACTGTTCTTTCTAAATGTCCAGAATCAGTTTTGCACAGCTCTTTGTGGAAAGCAACATGTATACACCAGACAGCCAGGATGCAAGCAAATTGGGCCTCTCACCCAGGATAGTGATAAAGACCCTGCTGTTGGGAGCCTGGTTTTAGACAGGCACTCGCGGGATCCAATTAACTTATAACCTGGAGGGAATCTGCCCTCCCAATGACAAGACTGTGTTAAGTAAAGGAAATATTTTGAGATTCTCAGAATCTTTTGAGTCTGTAGAAACATGACTAGTCCATCTGCAAATAGAAAGAACACTGAAAAATCATAGATGGTCACTATTAAACAACAATTTAGCAAGCTATAAAGATCATTTATAATAATAAAATTATAAATGTTATAAAACAACTAAATGCAATGTGATGGTAAGCAAATATAAAATTAAATAGATTTTTAAAGAATAAATATGATATTTATGTTTAGAATATTAGTGTGCATCAGGGTTCACTTTAATATGTTTTGTATTAAAACATTGCTCCTTGCACACACATGAACATACATATAATTCTGCTACTTTTTTAATTCATGAGAGAGAAGGGGAGAGAAAGACAGAGACAGAGACAGAGTCAGAGAGACTGAATCTACAATTTAATCAGAAGCTTCTGTCTAGTTGTGAGTTATGTGGTCTAGTTCGACAACAGTACAACGTAATAGTAGCTTATTTCCAATGCCCTATGTGGCAGGCTGAACTCTCACCTTCCATGTGCTTCCCAGATTCCTATCTCCCTATCTCACACTTGTCATAACTCGGCTCTGGAACACTGTGAATATACTTATACAAAAGGGCCAACAGTTAGAACACATAAAGGATTTACCAAACCATATCACTGTGGTGTTTCACTTATTAGAAATCCTTTTCTAAAGACAAAAGTTGACATTGAAATTGTCCAAAATGAAGTATTTGTCATGGGCCAATAAGATTTCTCAGTAGGTAAAGATTCCTGTTATACAAGCCTATCACCAGAGCTTGGGTCCCAGAAACCATAATAGAAGAAGAGAACTAATTATAAGAAGTGGTTCTCTCACCTCTACACACATGCTGTCGTATTCCAGCATCCATACTTGTGCATGCATGCACACACACACACACACACACACACACACACACACACACACACACACACGATTTTGGAGTACCAGTATGTTTCTGAGCATTGCAGTAAGTCTGAGGAAAATTCAGTGCTTTTGTGTAGTCTTCCCCAGCCTGAAGCGGGCTGGTACAGACCTTGTCACCACTGAGGTGGGCCACCTGTGGTACAGCTTTCTGACTTGGCTGGCTTCTTATGATGTGTCAACTGCCCTGCTCTTCTCTGAGCTCCTGCTGCCTGCTGAGACACCTTTGAGACAATCCATGCTGGGCTGTGTCTTCAGGCTGGCAACAGGCACCAAAAATGGATTGGCGGGGGATGGGCTTTCCCTCTTTATAAGCACAGACTCTTAGTAAACTTTGGGGCCTCGATCAGAGAAAATTTGTCTTGGCCTCCTTCTTTTCTTGCCATCTAGTCTGTTTTTCAGCCCCAGCCTGCCTTTCAGGAGTACCCAGTTCTTGTAGGCCACGGGCAGTTTACAACTACAGATTGGCGCCTGAACCAGGGACCCAAAAATGGCAGGATACACTGAAGGATTGCTGTCTTATGTGGAGATCCACGAGAAGGGAAGAATAAGATCATATCGGGCACAGTGAGCAACAGGTATTTATGCTAGCACTGGTTTTAAACTTCATTTTTTAAAGTGTTGCTGGAGGTGCAATAGGATACAGGCTAAGTTGGAACAGTGCTGACCCGGCGCTGATTCCACTTAGGGTTTGGCAGCGAAATATGGGACTAGAAACTTTAAAACAGGCAGTTGGTTGTCCACAGTCAAGAACTGCATTAGGCGAGAGGAGTGGGGCTTAAAATAATAAAATTAAATAAAATAGAGAAAAATAGATTTCAGAAATCTCCCAGGGACATACGGAAATCCAGAGCCATCTGGCCTTCTCTCTGGCCCCTACAGGAGAATTTCTCTACCCTCTTTGTATTGTCTATGTTTGGTGAACCAATCTGTCCATGCGTTAATTCATGTATGCTTTTGTCTCTTTGTCTGAGTGACTGAATGTTCTGTGTTTCTTGTCGGAAAATAAAAATGGCTAAAACTTTATCTGCAAAGCCTGAGCTTGGCCCACACTTTAGCCAAGAATCAAGCACAGCAGGGGAGCCACTGCTGAAAAACTGTTTTTAAAGAAAAGGAGTCTGTAACCTCTTAATTCTAAGGCAAACAAGCTGATAGTTGTTTTTTTCCTAGAAAATTCTCTGCAATCGTGATTATTGTGTTTAGCAAATGACAAAGTGCTTTTTTATCTTATAATTATAGCTAGAAAAGGTAAAATTCTTTGATTGGTCTAAATTTATAAGATTTGTGTAGCCACTTAATTTGTTTTTTTACTGGTCTTAAAGGTATAATATGCTCTATATGTCTTTATCATAGAGTATTAGCTTATAAGTTATTGGATATGATTTAAAAGGTATAACATTGGTAGCAAGACAGCTTTAAATTGGTAACTCAGGGTTAGAGTCTTTCAAACACATGGCATAAAGCAGGCCAAAAAACTAGGCCTCTAATGATACTTCTAATCGAGATAATATTTTATGTGATTCTTATCCTAGGAAGTATATTTATAAAGAGAAGATTTAAAACAATGTCTCTTTAATGAAGCATTAAAATTTGCACTGTCATGCATTCATAGGTATAAATTGGCAGTCAAACTTTGTAACATGATAGTGATGTTTCCAATATTGATTTTAAAGATGATAAATTGCTTTCCCAAAGTTGTAGTTATAGTCTAATATTGCAAAAGAAACTTAAAAATTCTAAAATCTGTCCTCACTGCAAGAGAAACAAAGCTCAGAGCAGCCTCAGGGAAGCTTGTGTGACTTTCTTTTGTTTTGCAAACCGTGCCTGAGAAAGTTCTTGAAACTTGCTTCTCTGTGCCTTCTGGAATCCTTTTTTGCTATACTACTTGGTTGCAGATCTATCCAGATGTTGTTTTAAATAAAGTTCAAATTCAGAATTTATAAAAGGTCAATCAGACTGTAGAACTTATAAAGGCATTACAATCTGGCTTGCCTACTTCATATAAAATTATTATAGATTGAAAAGTTTGCTTTTTTCCTTTGCATCCTGATAATTGTAAAGTGTTTGCTTCTAGTGAACTGGTAATCACTGGAAAAGTTTGCCTCTAGGTATGGCTAATATAGATTTACATTATGTAAGAAAAAATTTTATTGTCTCTGCTTCTATACAAGAAGCTAAGAGTTTGAATCTTTCAATGTATATTGTTTCCTAAGTGGAAAGTATTTTATTAGCTAATGCCTCTCAAGGGAAGTTTACTTCAAATCTTTGCTCTCACACAATGAACTTTAAAGTTCTGTGGAGTAGTTGTTGCTCCATAAGATTCAGAGGCAATATCTTTTTAATAATTAGGGTTTTAGTTATACTAGAAAATTGCGGTACAGAAAATCTAAGAATGAAAAATTGATTTGTTTCAAAATTTTATTTTCAAAAGCTTCCAGGAGATGTTAATTGGCTAAGACCTCACCTTAAGGTCTTAAAGTGACTTAAACCTTTGTTGGATGTTATCTTGAGAGACACAAATTAACTAGTTAAAAAAAAAGGCTTTCCAGAAAATAAAGGAAGCTTTTATAATTGTTATCAATTATAATCAATGGTAATTAAATATTAGCTGCTTATTTTAATTATGGTTATTAAATGTGCCCACAGCAATTCTTTGGCAAGAGAAAACATTAATGTAAAATCATCTTTCTTCACCTCAAAGTAAAGTTTTAACACCCTATTATAAGGCTGCTGTGGTGCTAATAAAGAATTGTAAGATAAATTCATATATTTTAGAAAACCTATAACAAAAAAATTGTGTCTTAAAAACCTGACAAAGTGTCTGTTCCTTGTTCCAAACAGCAATTAAATTGGTTATTGCAGAACATTGATATTTGGCCTATTGCATACCATCGTTTTAAATAAAATTCATAATCAATATCCCAAGATAGGTTAAAAAATTGTTTTTATGCATGCTTTCATACCTTCTATAAATTCATGCATGCATGCACGCATCCCATTTACTGTGTTTAAAAACAGTCCTTCTATGGGAGAAAAGTATATCTGAATTGGATCACATGCTTATTCTTTTGAGTTTCCTCCTGCTTCAGCACAGATAATTGTGTGCTGTAGATGGTGTTTTAAAATGTTGAATAATTAAACTTTAATTTGTATATTAATAGACAATATTATATCTCAGAGCTTACAATTGCTTAAAATTGTTCATCCCTCAGATACTATAAATTTTCAAATTTGCAATGGTTTATGCATATACAACTCATAAGAAAAAATGCTATTCTTTTTAGAGGACTCTTTTTGGACATTTGAATTTGGCCTAGATTGCCTGGACAAGACCTTAAGGCAATGCCATGCTAGATTTATATCTCCGGCAGATTACAAGCCTTTAATGCTTTGGGATTGCCTAAACTCATTAAGACAGATAATGGGCAACAATTTTACTTCATTTTGTAAGGAATTTGGTATCAAACATAAAACTGGAATTCCTTATAACCCCATGAGACAAGGAATTGTTGAATGTGCTCATTGCACTCTGAAAAACTGGCTTTTAAAAACAAAACAGGGGCAGTTATACCCCCAAAGTCACCAAAAGCACATCTTGATTTTGTCTTGTTCATTTTAAATTTTTTTGCAAACTGATGTTAAAGGTCAGTCTGCAGCAGATCACCCTGGCATCCAGTTACTTCCAGTTCTTATGCCATGGTTAAATGGCAGGGCCCATTAATTAATGCGTGGCATGGTCCAGATCCCATTTTAATCTGGGGAACAGGTTCTGTCTGTGTTTTTTCACAAAAAGAAGACAAAGCGCGATGTCTGCCTGAAAGACTGGTTCATCAAGTGGACACAGATCCTGAATCTTCTAGTAAATATGATCTTAAACTTGTTGATGGCTAAAAATTTTTTTTTTAGCCACAAAAGTTAATTTGGAGCAGTCTTCACTCTCAGAGAATTTTTGGCTTTTCTGTTAATTCTCAAAGCAAGCTTCCCCACACTGGGAGGTCAGAGTCTGAGCTTGATCTTTGTTAATTTGCAACTGAATAAAGTACCTGGACTTCCCCAAAGAAGCTTTTTCCTGTTGTTTTTCAACTGTCTCCACTTTGTTTTTCAAGCAGGTCAGTCTCTCCTTACAGCCCGATTTCAGCAAGCTTGCAGCCTCACCTCCAACAAGCACAGGTGGCAGAATTCATCAATATGAGGAAGCATATTGAGTATATATTGTGGCTTTGGTCTGATTTGGGAATGAGGTGTGCTATGAGGGCCGGTCAGCAAATGATGGTCAACCAGATTTCGGAACTATATCAATCTAAGACAAAGGTATATGTCAAGAGGCCGGGGTTTGTTAATAATACACCACAGAGCCATGTTTGTGTAAAATAAACACAAACAAGCTGCATGTATACTTCTTGGCAGATAAGAATAGTTCGGGAAAATCTGAGATTTCCCAAGCAAGGCATGGCTGTCAGCCACCATAACTCCCAGGCAGGACTATGGAGCATAAATAAATTTTATGTCTTGGTACAGCTATTTTTATTATATAACGAGGGAGGAATTGTAGCATCCCCCAGCCTGAAGTGGGCTGGTGCAGACCTTGTCACCACTGAGGTGGGCCACCTGCGGTGCAGCTTTCCAACTTGGCTGGCTTCTTTGATGTGTCAACTGCCCTGCTCTTCTCCAAGATCCTGCTGCCTGCTGAGAGACCTTTGAGACAATCCACGTTGTGCTGTGTCTTCCGGTTGGTGACAGGCACCAAAAATGGATTGGCGGGGGATGGGCTTTCCCTCTTTATAAGCACAGACTCTTAGTAAACTTTGGGGCCTTGATCAGAGAAAATTTGTCTTGGCTCCTTCTTTTCTTGCCATCTAGTCTGTTTTTCAGCCCCAGCCTGCCTATTAGGAGTACCCAGTTCAGGTAGGCCGCAGGCAGCTTACAACTACACTTTTGAAACAAAAGTAAATTGGATTCTAACTTAACTGGTAGCAGGTCTTCTTCAGTACCAGAAAGAGAAACAGGGCAGGGGTGAGGCAAAGATCTCAGTAGACATTAGTGTGAGTGTTTTTCCATATGTAGTCACTGTGAATGTGAGTGCAATCCTCTGTGTTTATTTCAGCAGAAATACATGAGATAAGTTTCTACAGGGTCTACTTCATTTGTAGAAGGGTGCTGCATGAAGAAGAACTGTACCTTCTGGAGTTTGATCCAAAGGCCTGCATATTGATGTAACTGAAAACAAGGAAACCCTTGAGTGTTGGCGATGTGTAAGTCAACCTAGTGATGGAAAAAGTGGATAGAAAGGAAGGTACTACAGGCTTCTGTGACTCTTCGAAGAATCCTAATCTGCCATACATGGCATTAGATTGAAATTGGCTGCAGGAACTAGTGAGACAGCAAAAAGAAACCGAGGCCAGAGTTGTGGCTGAGCCCTCCCCAGCTCTTACCCCCACCCTACTGACTGTCTTGATGGAAGTCGTAAGAGGTGACTATGTTTCCCTTACTTCTTCTGAGTTACTTCATCAGAAGGGGCTTTCATTTGGAGCATGGTGACTTTGTGGCAAGTAACAATTGGTGAAGGATTTAGGGGCTGGGGGTTGACACAACACTGTAGAAAAGCTTATGCTTTGCACAATAAACTCAGATCTTCACCCTGATGCTGGTCCCAGAGTCTGATTCCTGGGATTCTTCACATGACTCCATCACATCTCACCCCATTCTTGTTCCTGTTCCCACATTCAAGCAATATTTTTTCTCTACTATTTCCAAGGATCTGGAAAGACATGCCGTTAACATGTTGTCTTATTCAAGGAATGAGCTTGATGTTAGTTGAGTGTAACAGTCTACTTTCCTTTCTTCCTCAGATGCGGCAAGAGAATTTCATACTACACTCTCTCTGGAAAGCTGTGTATGTGTCAAGTTACTGGCTTTGTAATGCCAATAGATCTAGAATACGCCCATTTTAAAAACTATTCTGAAACAATCTTGAGTAACAATTCTTTGGAGTGGTTACAATCTAAAATATAGCTCCTCTGTAGTAGAGATGTCTTCAAGAAATTTCAGGTTTTATCCAGACATGACCAAATATTAAAAGGGGGATTCTTTCCACACAAAATAATGCTTATCAGTTATCACAATATATGTAAGCTATAGTGTGTGCCAAATTTACAAAAGAAGTGTAATAACCTTGAAACCTTCTTATCATGAAGCATTTGGAGTTAGGAAGAGGGGATGTGTGCAGATACTCTCTTTGATGGGAGCAGCTGGTCAGAGATGATCCCTAAATTCTCCATACTATCCCCAAATACAATGAACAGTTGGGAGGGCTCTCTGCATTTGAGAAAACAGAAGTGGCCTCTGGTCCCAGGCTCAATGCCCAGAGCTTGCTGAGAAGAGGGTGTGGTAAATGTACCTGATAAAAGAAGCAGCCAGCCAGTCCACCACTCCAGGAAGACTGAGAGCTCACCAATTTAGAAGTTGGTGTGGAGCTGGCCTGCAGCAACCCAGGAAGAAGAGAGACCCAGGAGGGGAGTCTCCACAGAAACTTCAGACAAATGCCCAGCCCAGGACATAGCCTATGTCCATTTCTGAACTGTTTGTATGCTCAGTGGTTCTTTGTTCAAACACTGGATTCATTTGTCAGGGAGGAAAGTCATTGCTAAGGTGAGCACTCCAGAGAGAGAAAACAGCATGTAGAAAGGCATGGGGCATGCAGAGGCTTAAAGATCACTGTGACAGATACATAGGCCTCTGTGATAGACAAGGAACAACAGTATACAAGCATTAGCTCTTAACACTTTATTTTGTGGAAAAAAAAATAAGAGCCTTAATATTCTTAAAGGTTTGTTTTATGCCTTAAGTATATGTATATGTGTACTTGTATCTGAGTCAGTGCAGATATAAATGCATGTGCCTGCTGACCCCAGAAGAAAGCCCTGGGTCTCCTGGAGCTATAGCACACTGCTTATGATCTCTCAGTGAGAGTGCTGGGAAGCAAACTCTAGTCTCTGCAAGAACAGGATGCTTTCTTCACCCCTAAGCCACCTCTCCAGATCCCCAGTAGCTTTTACATCTGGAAATACATGGTAGGAGTTCTTTTGATAGACGACATTGGTAGTATTGAAATAGTAGTATCCATAGCAGGAAAGATCTGTACCAAGGAAGCTGTCACAACAGCTCCACCTCGGCCAAAAGTGAAGAGGGCTGGGAAGATGGCATGTCAATGGGACAGTGAAGAGTCAAGAGAAACCAAAAGAGCAGTCAAGGTGGAGGGTTAGGTGTGGGTGGAGAAGATTCAGGGATAATAGTGAGGATAATAACCACTTCTGGGGCCAATGCTTGCTTGCTTCCCTCCCTCCCTCCCTCCCTCCCTCCCTCCCTCCCTCCCTTTCTTTCTTCCTTCCTTCCTTCCTTCCTTCTTTCTTTTTCCCTTTTCAGAATTCAAAGCTCATTTCCTTTTGTTAGAATTCCTTTTGTTTCTTGCTCCTGCTAGTTTGTAGCCAAGGATGACCCTGCATTCTTGGTCCTCCTTTTAAGGCCTCCACAAAAATGGATTACATGCTGGGGGCCAGGACACCCAGCTAGGAATTTCCATGTTCACTTTGCAAACAGGTTTCTATAGCAACTCCAGCCACAAAGAGGCAATGGTAGCAACAGAAAAGCCAGGGGGAGCTTCACAGGGGCTTTTAGCTTAATGTAGAAAGAACACCCAACATGCCAGGGGCTGCAGGGCAAATATCTGTCTATTACTATACAACACACACGGTGTGGGACAGTCTACCCAAGGCATTAGCAGATTCAAGTAATCATGTCTTCCAACTTTTTATGACCAGCTACTCACAGGTTTGCCTTCTGCTTTTGTGGTTCTTTTTGTACTCAGGTTGATCCCACTGAATAGCAGACTAGTCTAAGTGTAGAACAGAAGGAATAGCTGCAGAGAGAGCTTTCCAGAACAAAGCTGCAAGATGTCACAAAGAGCCTTTTAGATAAAGAATTTACCACTCCCCTCTTTTAAAATGTATTATATTTACTTATTGGGGAGGGTTATACATGCTACAGCCCACATGTAGAGGTCAGAGTGTGAAGGTCAGAGTTCAACGTGAGGGAGTCAGTTCTCTTCTCCCAGTGCAGGTCCTGGTCTCAGGTGCTTGGGCTTAGAGGCAGGAATATTTACCCACTGAACAATCTCTTCACCCCTCACTTCTCATTTTTAAATCATCCCTTCCTTCATTAAAGCAAAGTACTTCATAACATAAGCACATAAAGAGGAAGTTTAGAAGTACAAAGCTATTGGGTAGCAGTTAGAATGACCCTGGGGTGCTGTTGCTACACACATGTGACCAATAGAAAGCAAATCTTGGGTTTGGGTCTATAATTGTTAATGTACTATTCACCAACGAATATTGTTCCTAAACATACTCCATAAACATGCAATCTGCCCTGAAAGTATATAATAAAGAGGGTAAATATATGGAGAAAAAAACATTTTTTTACTTAATCAATGAAAAGTTACTTTTTTAAAGTGAAAGTTTTACTCTATTCAGCTAGGACAGTGTTTTTTCCCTTATAAATAAAAAGAAAAAGTATCATGTGTTAACAGGAACTGAGAGACTCTATATGACAAGTCCATGGCTTCACCATGTGTTGAAGGCAATTTGGCTAAGGGACATCTTCCAATCGAGAGAGGCCTTCAGCACCAATGGCCTTCAGTGGTGCTATTTATAGTGGAGGAACTGGAAGCAACTTAAATTTCCATCAGAAAGACAGCTCAGTGATCCTACTTACAGTCCAGATCATGTTTACAAAGATGGGAAAATGTTCACCCTGGCTTTAAATTAACTTAAAAAAAAAAAGCCTACCACCCATATACAATTGTCATATTTGAGCCTTTTAAACTGCATATAAAACTGAAAAGATAGAATACAATAAGAATATTGGGTATTTTTCTGTCTTTTCTCATTTGTGATAATCATTACCATTGTAAAACTATAAAATTTTGGAGTTGTACCTTTATTATTTTGTAAAACTATTTGAAGCTTTAAGCATGATCTTCTAGAATAATTTCCCAAAGTGGTGTGCCTAAAAGCATATTTTTAAATGTACAATCCTGGGATCACATTTTCCCTTTGCATTCATAAATGGTAAAAAAGAAACATGTTATGATTACAGCCTCCATACCTTCAGATTGTCTGGCAGCTCTGACCGCCCAGCATACCCAGGGTTCATTGTTATGAAGACAGCGCATGTGGGGTCAAGTTTTAGTTCTGTTCCTTCAAACACTAGGAGATCGGTACCTGCATTAATGCCTGTGGGAACCACAAGTGTGATGAGTTAGCTGTGCTTCAGCTTGTGCCACTTGCTGCCTGTCCCCCATCTCCTTTGTTTTCACTTGCTGCATAGACAGACAAGCTCATTACCTCTCTGGATGGTAAGGATTTGTTGAGCAACCACAGAAAGTACTTCCAAATCAATTCTGTTAAACTCATCAAAGCAAGCCCAGGCTCCACAGGATAACAGTCCCTGGGAGGAAAGAATAATAAACATTTTCAACTCTATCTGATTGAGTATTACATTGAAATGATGCATTTCACCTGATCTTCTCAGGGATTTAATTCCCATCAAGGAAATTGCTTATTTACCTTTATCTTTAAAGACAGCTCATTTTTTATTACCAATTCATTATTCTAGGTGAATAAAGAGTTGGATCAACTGGAAAACTTCCCAATTTATTGCCTTTGCTCTGAGTATGTCTTTAGGTATCTAGCGGGATATCTATAATTTCCAAGCCTTTACTCTTTATTTACAAGTGGACCTTATTTGCTTTTTTGAAATAATGGGTTGTAATAACCATCTATGCAACATGACTTCCCTTGCCAGAGATACTGCTTTGTAAGCAGAAGAGCCAACTAACATTCAAAGCCCAATTTATAATCCTAAGAAAGGATTGCCTCACAGATATGTGCTGAACTTCATGCATATCAAAGATTGGTAAGTCTCCCGAGAGCACACTACCCCTTACTTTGATTTCCAATGAATAATATAATAAAAGGTTTAGTTGTCACAGAGAACAGGCTGTTTAACATCAGATATGCAAATATGCAGATTGTGATGAAGTTTTCAAAAATAATGCTTGAAAGATTATGAAGTTCTAAATAGTAAGACCTATACTTTTATTTGTAATCCCACTTTTCAACGTGAATTTCACACCAAAACTGTATCTGCACCATCAATTAGTACTTAACAATAAGCAAATTTAGTTCTGTTGAAATCTATCAATCTAAATCAAAGAATGAAGAATATTATGATAAAGAGAGCAGCCATTGCTTTGACTACATTGGAATGTGCTATTTATTCAAGCCATACCTAGGCTCTTCTAATTGCCAATTGTTTCTTAGTCATTGTGTCAAGTTTATATGGCACTATAGAAGACAAATTAAAAACCATTCCACTGTCTCCTATCATATTATTTATTATTTTGACTTCCTTCAAAAAAAATCTTACCCTGTTTTCATATCACAAATAAAGAATTATACAATTATAAAGTTGTTTAAAATGACCAGTGCATATCACTCAAGGAAAACAGTTCACTGTGTTAGGTAGAAATAGTATATTTTTGTTAGTTTAATTTAAAGAAAAATTTAAATATTTTAAAGTAAATAGTACAGAATAGATAAAATATATTTGGAAAATTACAGAAAAAGAAAAGGAAGTAAATGCAAAGGCTCAGCCATCCCAAACAAATAACTGTGTTTGCCTGCCTGCCTGCCTGCCTGCCTGCCTGCCTGCCTCACGTGTGAAGGAGTTATAGCCTCTAGAACCAAGCCGCTCTAGTCCAAACAAGCACAGTCCACCTTGATTCTCCTTTTCACAATCTCACAGACCTCTAGACTCTAACAAATTTAGATCAATAAAACATGGTAGACAAGAAGGTGTATGTGAGTTGGCCAGGGGCCAGGGCTTTTGGGTGTGGGAAGATGGCTCAGTTGGTAAAATGCTTGACACACAAAGAACAATTCCCAGCACACACACATGCACCTGCACACGCACACACGGACACACACACACACACACACACAGAAATTCGGCATAGTGATACATGCCTCTCATCTCAGTGCTGGGGAGGCAGAGCCAGGCAACTCGCTGGGACTCCTTGACTAGTCACATTAGCCTATTTGGCAAGGTCTAAGCCAATGAGAGACCCTGTCTCTAAACAAAGTGGAGTGCAATTGAGGAGTCCAGTATCAACCTCCTGACTTCCTTGCATATGACACACATGCTCATGCACACTCACAAACACACAAACATATGTATGGACAAATATCCACACTATTAAATTAAGAAGAGTTATACATTTCCAATGCAGAAAACCGAAGATGTGTCTATAATAGTCAATTAACAAACTCTGAGACTTATTGATACAGCATAGAGACTAAAGAAATCTTTGGAATCCCACACCACAGCCTTTACCCAGTGGGTGGTTCTCAAACTTCTATCTGCCTGATATATTTAAAGATCCCATTTAAAGCAAAGTTTATTTGCTTTTTTAAAGAATAACCCTCTATGTGACCTGACTTGTGTGGCCAGAAAAACTGCCTTCTGGTCAGAATATCCAAAGAGCTAACTAATATTTCTAAGTCTATGACCCAATCAGGAGTAGTCAGATAGAGTGACCTCCATAGCAGGGACTGGATCGTGGCAGAGCTCACTTGTGCTTGGAACTTGTTGAGACTATACCAGGCACAGTAAAGCTTCTGTTTGCATCCAGTTGTCTCTCTTTGTAACCCCCTTCCATTACTGATGGCTACCCTACTGTAAAGAAATGAGGAGTTAGTTGATCCAAACCTTAAAGAATTTTCCTAAGGCCAAATAATCCAGCCCATCGGAGCAGTTGAAAACGACACACTGTTTGGCAACCGCTTTTGCTAAATCCTTGGTTGTTTCTGTCTTTCCGGTGCCAGCTGGGCCCTCAGGTGCTCCTCCAAGGTGCAGGTGAAGGGCTCCAAATAAGGTCCTAGAGTAAAAGGAATGGACAAAATAATTAACATGTAGGCAAAAGAAAAGGTAAATTGAATCCTGACTCTCAGCCCCACTTTCATAATGTCTCCCCCCACACACTGCTAACCTCAGAATTCTCTAACAGCATGTCTTTGTTATTAATTTTTCTTCTAAAAATAGACTGATGATGGAGGATGGATGGATGGATGGTTGGATAGATATTTAGTTGGGTAGATGGATGAATAGGTGGGCAGATGCATAAATGAATGCATGGATGGATGGTCAGGCAAGCAGATAGAATGCATGTGCATATTTATATACATGACAAATTTAGAACTTTTGGAATTCTATCCTGATTTCTGGTCAATATGGAGAATCCAGCTGACTCTATGAACACCTACCCTTACTAGAAGAGTATAGAAAATCACATGGAAGAAAATAATTTTGAAATCCACAGCCATCATTTAAAGAATAAATGGTGTTACCAATAGGGGGATACATTGTTTGAGGAATGGTTATGTGCAAATCTGCAGAGATATATATTATTTTGTTGAATACAAATAAAAAAAAATATACTTTTGGCAGCACAGATATGAAACCATTAGAATTGAGCAAGAAGGGGAAGTGGGATACATTTACCTCTTTGAACCTATTATGGAAGCTTGAAATGCTGCTTTGTCTCTAGTGGACATCACATTTCCTCCAGCACACACCAGAGAGTCAAGGAGGTTAATCAGAGAAGGGAAAAGGAAGCTCAGAAGCTCACCACTCATGGCAGTCAGTGGAATAAGGCTGCATTGCTCCTCAATACGAGGATGGGTCAAATTTCCATTTCTCATTACATATGAGCCAAAACACAGAAAAAAAACCTTTTTTTTTTTTTTTTTGCTTTTTTGTTTTTGTTTTTGTTTTGTTTTGCTTTGTTTTCTGAACTGAAGAAAACTCTAAAGCCCTCTTTAAAGATTGGTCTGAAACTGTGACTGTGTCCACAACAGACATCAGTAAAGGCAGCATGGGAAAGCCACCCTTACCAAATTATGCTTAGAGTGAAAACTGGACAGTAAGATCACTATTGAGTGAGACACACAGTACAGCAGCAGTGAGTGTCACTATATCCACAGCATACTGTCTTCCATATTTGGTTCCTAGCAGTCAGAATCAATCAACCAACAAACCAACCAACCAACCAACCAACCAACCAACCAACCAACCAACCAACCAATCAAACAAACAACCAACCAATCTCTCTCTCTCTCTCTCTCTCTCTCTCTGTCTCTCTCTCTCTCTCTCTCTCTCTCTCATATGTGTGTGTGTGTGTGTCTGTCTGTCTGAGGCAGAGGCCATTTTTATAAAAGAGGCAACTTGAAATTCTATAATAAACTTACACTCTTGAAAACTCAATAAAGAGTTAAATATCAGAATAAACATAAGGAAATAAAATTATTTGTTAGGAGGTAAATATTAGGGAATTGCTTAGAGAGTTGGACATTTTATATATATATATAAAAGATAAAGGACAAAAAATAAAGAAGGGTAAAATGAAGAAGAGCCAAATTTTAAATGGCAAAATCTGAGAACTTTCCAGAATGGAAGAAAGACATGAACAGAAGGAAATTCCAAGTAACATAAATAAATAAATAAATAAATAAATAAATAAATAACTTCTAGTAACATTATAGTGAACATTAATACCCAGGAGAAAAATCCTTTAAGGACATAACAGAGATAAAGAGAATGATTAGAATAATATTTAATTATAGTGAATACTATTAAAATAAGTGAATTAAGATCAAAAGTAAGGCTCTGGGAATATAAAAATATAGTACAATTATCTTAACAGGCCCAAGTAGTTTGCTAATGATATTAAATGTAAGTGGATTAAATTTGCTACTGAAGTACAGAGAGCCTTTTCCTTTCCATGCGATCAAATCCATTTACCATGTAATACATTGTTTCCATTCAGACCCTCCTTAGCACACTGCATCTCGAGTGATTTTCCTACAAACTTAATTCCCATCTGGGTTACACACCTATGCTACCTAATACTTCCCTCTAATATCTCACTCAGTACACACTATTCCAATTGCTTTTTAATCAGCTTTCCCAACTGATGGAAAAACATGTGAGTGACATGACGCAATCTGTGTCATTTTTATTTTTAAAACTGAAAACAAGAGCATGTTTTTATTTGGCCTATGTTCTGCTAAGGTTATTACCAGATAATGAAATGGTCTGTTATATTTTTCCTAGTCATATTCGTTTTGATACAAAATAGAAAAGGCTTATATATTCCATCTTTGCTCTGTGCTACCAGAGTTTATAGCTTGTGTCTACAGATATTAACACTATACCTGAAAGTCATCATAAGTTGTAGTCAAGCGTGATTTGTCATAATGTTCAACAAAAGCATTCACAATTCTGAGTATTCTCTAAGAATATAATTTAAAACTGCAGTTCGGCATATTTTATTTAATGTCTCTTTTATGCCAGAGAATGTGGTGGTATTGAAGACAAGGAAAAAATAGCACACAGTCATTCTCCATGAAAGTATCCAATAAATAATGTAAAATATAGCAAGCATGCCTCCACCCATTGTGATGAGCAATACGACAGAGGAAGAAACCAGGTGTGACAGGGAATGCAATAGGGAAGCTGCGCATATGAACTAACAGTGATTATGACAGCATGCACAGGACCTGTACAAGCTCACGTCAAGTAAGATCTCAGCATGGAGTGAGGAGTGGCATGGAGCCCCATCTCTAGATGAGGAGCTGTTGGTAATTGGCAGCTATTAAGAGAGGGAGAGCTCCCTTTTATTGTTTATTGTTTTTGTTTGTTTGGGTTTTTAAGGATGTTACCTCTGGTGGATCAGACATGTTCCAGGGAATGTCAACACATCTAAGAGTACATGGGCAGCACTAACTGGGATTAATAGAGTAAATAAATAAACAAGAGGACACAAACTTGTTGGGTATGGAATGGGATAGGGTGGGTGGTCTAGTAAGAGATGAAGGATGGGAATGAATAGGATGGGAATCAAAATATAATGTATGTTTATATCAATCTTCTGAGAAGCACAATCGTGGAAGCAAAGCTAACTTAATGCAGAAAGTGGTTAATTTCCACTGGGAATAAAATGTAAATATGATCTCTCAAAGGAGATACCCACCAGGCACGTGCACTGTGAACAGAAGACATGGTTCTTTTGAACATGGGTAGGTAGAGTCTGGAAGTAAATAGTCTGGAAATCAAGGAACACAGAAACAGAACTCTAGAAAATTCAGCTTCAGAGGGAGGAAAAACAGTGTAACTCAAATGATCCAAAAGAAGCCAGAGTTGGAAGGAAAAAGAAGGAAAAGGTGGGAGGGGGACAGAAAGTGCCAACAACTGCCAAGGCTAAGAACACCCTTATCCCCAAGATGAAAACAGGAAAGCAGCAGAGAGGAGGCTTAGGGACTGGGGAAAGGACACAGGATCCATTTATAGAATGTAAGGTAAAAATACTTACCTGTAACTCAATCACTGGCCTAGGGTGTGTGTGTGTATGTGTAAGTTATTGCTCCCATGTCTTTGGCAGGGTTTACCTGTAACAGCGGTCTGTGAGTGGGGTTATGACTAGTCTAGGGGAATTTCCCAGATATTCATAGCCATATCGCAAACCAGCATTGATCATCTTTGTTTCTAAATTATTTTCCTAGAATCAATCAGAAAAAAATGCAGTTGGTTAGGAAGCAAAATTTCAAACAATGGGAAATCACAAGATCTTTAATAAGGAATAAGCACAGTGCAGACCTGTTTAGACTGTCCGCTCAGACATCAGTTCACTGACTACAAGAATTCAATAGCTACTTTTCTGAATGAATAATGGAAGGCAATGGCTTTCTGCCACTGCCTTAGTTAGGGTTTTATTGCTGTGGAGGGCCCATGTGACCACAGCGACTCTTATAAAGGAAAACATGTAACTGGGGCTGGCTTACAGTTCCCAGATTTAGCCCATTATAGTCATGGCAGGAAGCGCACAGGCAGACGTGTGCTGGAGTGAGTGATAGTGGAGAGTTCTACATCTGAACCAACAGGCAGCAGGAAAAGAAGCAACCCTGGGCCTGGCAAAGCCCATCTGCGGTGACACACGTCCTCCAACAAGGCAACACCTCCTTACGGTGCTTCCCTGTGAGCTCATGGAGGCCTTTTCCACTCAAACCACCACAAGCACTGTCACAGTTTTACAGCTGAGGAGCCCATTGCTTACAGAGATGAGCACCTTGTCCATAACCTAAGAAAGAATGATATGGCTTCTGAAACAAGCATCCCATACCCATCTTCCTACCACCAAATAGCAAGGCTCTGAAAAGGCCTACAAGGTTCTGGTCCATACCTGTCTCCTCCTTCCCATATCTCCTAAGACTTAGATGCAATCCTGAGAGCTGCTGAGCCCCAACTCTCCCACACCCAGCAGGCTGCTGTAACTGTCCCGCCCCCATTCCTTCCAGCCGAGATAAGCATTATTATCCACCCAGACAGCCTGAAAAGTTCTTTCCTTATGGACCATGTTTCTGGCTTCTTTAATGGCTAAACCAGACAAGAAAAGTGACTTATACCTCACTTAAGTGCATCAGGAATCTAAAAATCACAATTTAAGCTAACTAACACCAATATTTTGTAATAACAAACATAGTAATACATTAAAAAGTAGCTAATTTCTGTTCCTTTTGGTACCTTCACGCGTACGTGTATGTTAATATATGATAATACATTTTGATACAAATATAGGTACATAAATATAGATACTGATGATAATACATATAATTATTGGCTCCCTTAATTTTCAATCTGGAAAATCATATATAAAAATTCATCAGCAAAAAGTTCCCTTTTAACAATCCTGTTACACAGCTGAGCCAGTGAGTATGACTTAAGAAGCTATGGGCAGAAACTGCAGTGTGAGACCACTTACTTGCCAGTAGTATCTAAGCTGACTTAACCACTGGAAGTCTGAGTCATCACTGATTTTTTTATCTGCAAGGCTGGCAAGCACATCTCTAGCGTGAACATCCAGTACCACAAGGGCTCCCAGAGTAACACGGTTCTGCTTGGACAATTTGCCACGAACCAATGTGACAATATCATCAATTTGTTGGTTGCATTTTGCCAAGTAGTCTTCAAGGGCCTGAGAAAAATAAGGTAGAATTTCCCAATGTGATCAGAATCTTTATGAACAAAAACATTTTGAACTAGTATATATTTATTAATATATGTGTGCTGTTCTCAAATATATATATATATATATATGATATCCTCTGCATAGTTCTATGTAATTTAAAAATAATCTATTTTCCCTACTATATAGTTTTAAGTAAACAAACCCACCTTGCAGACACAGTGGGCAAACATAGTTTATGTCAGCCTCTTCTTTTTCTACCCCTTTCTATTCTCTGTGGTTATCTTGTAGCTGTCAATCTTACTGCCCCATCTCATGGGACATTAAGGAGGGGAAGAGACCAATTCAGAGTCAACCATAGCTCTCTCCAAGGACACAACCAAGTGTTTTTTCCTAGACTTAGTTGATTGTGAGTCTGTGACTCTGAGCTACTGAAAACATTATTCTCTCAAAGACTTGTAGAGAGGAGAAGCAGCACGGAAAGTGGGGCTAGGAAGGGACCAAACCCTGAGACACTTGGGCCACCTCTTTCTCCCTTTGCTGTCATGGGTCCTCAAAGCATTTTTTTCCATAAGACTGCTATGTGAGGTTTGAAATATGTTTACCATTAAGGTTTAAATGTGATTTTCATCTGTCCCTTGATAATTCATGTGCCAGAGGTTTGATCTCCAGTGTGGCAGTACTGAACTGGTAAAGGCTGTAAGGGACAGGACCTGGTGAACTATCACCAGGTAGTGAATATCACCCTCAGGTGTAGGGCCGGCATTAACTGAGTCTCATGGAGCTAGACTATTCCCAGGAGAATGGATTATACTCTGATTTGGCTGTGAAGTGTCCTCTAAAGGGCTTAGTTGTTAGTGATGGTATTTGTTGGAAGGTGCTGGGAACTTCAAGATGTGGGGCTTCTTGAAGGATTGGATGAAGGCACAATAGACCCAATCATTGTTTGCCTCTTCTTTCTCTCCTCCTCCTCCTCTCCATCTTCCTCTTCCTCTCTCTCTCTTTCTCCCCCATTACTCTGTTTTTTTCTTTTCTTTCTGTCTTTCAGTCTGTCTTTCTTCCTTTCTTTTTTCCCACAAGCCAAAATCTTTCTATCTTCCTCTAAGCTAGTTGTCTCAGGAGTTTTGTTACAGTGATGAAATGTTAACTTGGGTTGTTATTTAAAGGGAGCCTAGCCTCTTGTCAGTTTCTCTTGTTTCTCTCATACTATGTGCCTTGTGCACTATCTAGCCTTGGCATCATCCACCATATTGTGATATAACCAGAAGGCCCTCACTGGAGTCTAAAACCAGATAGGGCTGCCTAAATCTTGGAATTGCAGCCTATAGATGTAAGACAAGTAAAGTTGTTCTCAGTATGAAGTATCTACCTTCTCATAATTTCTTATAGCAACATAAAGTAGCTAAGAAATAATAATAATGATAATACTGATACATAATGGCAAGTTGTTTGGTTTATCTTGAACTAAGGCAAGTTCTAAGGAAAGGTCTCTGGAGGCTGTCTTCCAGTAGATAAGAAAATTTACAACTGAAAGAGGATTTAAGATGAAAGTAAATTACAGTCAATGAAAAGTATTGTGTTTAAGACTGGTGGCCAGTTTCTCCACACCCATACATTTTAATAGGTCCTTATGCCAAGGAGTTTATTTCAGTACTCTTAACAGAGACAGCAATAAAACCAAAATAAGTAAACGAGTAAAGAAATAACAGCTTCCGAGTATGTGAAATTTAGAGAACCAAGCTGGGACAAGACATTTCTTCCTTGAAGATTTTATCTCTTTAATTTTTACTTTTGCGAAAGCTCTTTATTTAGGCCCTTAGATGCTTAAACACCATTCCATTTCTATTATTTACATGAATGATTTTCTACTAATTTCCTTCTTAAGTAATGAAAAATTAACTTCTGTTCCATCCATGTTTAGCCCCATAAGTGTTTAAATCCTTGCAGCAATCAGTGAACTTCAGTGTACTTAGAAGCCACCCTAGTAAAGACAGCTTGGGATCCTAGAGTCACATAAGGTGCATCCTTGTCCTCTTGCCAGGACAGTTCAGCACCTTCTGGGATCCCCACCGGTCTTCACATTCTATCATGACACAAATAAAAAAATAACATTTGGACATATTGGGTGCACATACTAACTACATGCCCTTAGACGTTTATCTGCACTAGAATACTGCATTTTCCAAAATACCAAAAACTAAGCTCTTCTGGAATGATCTCGTATGAATCAGTGACAATTTAATTAACTAGATTTGAGAAAGATGTGATAGTGTTTTCATCTCAGTTTATACCTTGTCAACATTCTTATTGTGAGCCAGTGAAGCTAAAGGTAGCTACCACAGTGTGTTACCTGGAATTGATTATTCTTGTCATGCCTAGACCCTCCTACCTTCCTGCCCCAATAAACTAACTTAAAATCACATTCATACTTTCAATATTCTGACATTTCTTCCATTTATTTTATAGACCCTGTGATGTCTCCCACAGTCTCATTTCACAACCAGCACTTATAGAATAAGGAAATGAAAACACGGATTCTGAGTTGAGCATGCTCTCTGAGTGCTTTAGTGTAGTAAACAGTCATGGTTTTAAGCTTGAGGAAACTCTAGGTGCTTGCAGAGTCTTCAGTCACTCAACCACATCATCAGTTTTCCAATGTAAACCACTCATTTGTTAGGAGAGAATAATCAGCACAGAGAATATTAAATGCGTGGAGTAGAGACATCCAGGGACCACACATGCTTACCACTGTCATGGGAACTCTATGCCCTGATATTCTGCTACCTGAAAATTCTTGACCTATTACCACTTTCTCTCTCCTGCAGAAAATTAAGTGACATATTGATGAGGTGGAGTGACTTACACATATGCAACTCAGTCCTTCCCCACTGGAATCTGCTTGCCTAAAGAGAATAAGAAGCCCTCTCAAACTCCAACACTAACTTAGTTTTCAGCAGCACCTTAAAGACGTCAAATTCCGTATCAAAAATATATTTAAAACTCATTTTAAACTAAGGATCAGTAACTACTAGGTTCCAGTTGACTCATTGGTCAATTACAAGTTCACTCAGTTGAACTCCTTCAAGTATAAAAAGAGTGTCCTATTGATTAAAGCCTGCCCATGAACTAGAACTCCTATACTGTTAATGAAACCATGGCTTGTGGCTAGGCAGGTCACAGGGACTTTACGGAAAACCTACTACTATTATTTTGCTAAATGGACAGAGAAATAAAATGACTTCTAATGACTTATAGCTATACCCATAGATCAGTGCATTTCTCAGCCTACATCAGTGTAGCTTCTTCGGCAGTTGACACAGAGCCCACTACTGGTCAGCATGCACAGAATAAGAGACTACAGAGTGTTCCACCCTAAATGGGAGGGCTAGATCGCAAAAAACAGTGCATGCACGCACATGTATGGCTCAAGGATCTATATGGAAGAGGGGACACACAAAATACCTACATTGATAAAAGGAAGTGGCCACTGAGTCGCACCCTACCTGGTAAGGCATTGCCATTATACTGCTGCTTGCAGAAGTGAGAGTCAGCTTCCTCGATAGAGTGACACTGGTATGTAGACCACACTCCAGGGCAAGCCTCACTCAGAAGTAGTCAGGTGATATGAATTGGACTTGGTAGGTTAAAAAAAAATGCCTGACCACTTAAATTTACAAGCACCAGAAAGAGCTCTGATACATATATTATTATATTAATGGTAGGGAAAATAAATGATAACATGACTCTTTAAATTAAAGGTTCTAACAAAAGATGTGAATTCTCACTTGCAGCATGTGTCAAATTCTCAAGTAGTGTTTACAGACTAAAACATGCCACAGGTGTCTTTCTTTAGGTTTCTCTGACAGTTCCCAAGGCTCAAAGACAAATGAAAGCTCAGAAAGAGAATTTACGTGGGAACTGAAAATGTTTCATTCCACCTCTCCCCTAGTTGAGTCAGTGTCCAACACAAAGTCTTGGATGATGTGGACACTCAGAGCATCTGTGATGAATGAAGAAATGCTAAATATCCCTTCACTCAAAAACGGAGCGTCACTCAGAGAGTCCAATTAAGAACTATTTTGTTTTTTTTTAAATTAATAGCAGCCATCCAAATAATATTGTTAAACCCATATACTCAAATAGGTTTGAATACTTGGTATTAAGCAGAACTCAAAATGTTCATTTATTCAAAATCAGTACATTAAAAAATAAAAATAGTCAAAATAAGTGAATTGATGCTTTTTCTGCACAGGGTAGTTTTACTCGGGGCACAGAAGGGGGTTCCATTATCCCATATCCTCCTGGTGTTTCTGAACATCATAACTTTCCTGGTTTTATTTGTAAAGGATAACAGTGTGCAAACAACAAGACCGAGAAGCAGGCACCCTTGGCTCTGACATGATGTGAATTAAGAAATCGTTCAGATGGAAATCTTGAATAATAATGTAGCCTTTTCTCTGTATTTTACTTTTAAGACCTATAACTTGGCTTGTAGCAAAAGGTATATTTTTGGATGGACAATCTTCATTTTACATGTTAGGGCATGTGTGTTCTTGATATAACTATTTTCTAAGTTCTGAAAAACATAAGTAATAAAAGCTTACCTGATGCCCCTTAGGTATAGCAGTTTGGACTTCTACCGTCCAAAAGGTTTGAGATACACAGAGAACAGTCTGTCCAGGCCAATCTCTTACCCAACTAATTCGTGAATATTTTGTATAGGCAGCAATTGCATCTCTAATCACCTAATTTAAAAAAAATGGTAAAAATGAACATTCTAGAACAAGAAACCATTGGAGAGCTAAACTATTAAACTAAATCAACTCATACCACTTAACTTTTTAAAACATGCTTATCCAGGTGATAGATTCACATAAAGAACATGATTAAAATCCTTACATATAAGTTAATTCATATAAACAGGCATATTACATATTATTTTGACAAGCATTATCAATTTGTGTAAACCTCATTTATCAAACTATTATATGACCAGTTTTAGCCAAAGATACCATAGATACATTTGTGTTAGATAAGTCTGTACACAATTTTAGTGCAAAGTATACATTCAAGTAATTTCAAAATGACACCTATCAAATTTGTACCATACAATTTTTGTTTGCTTAAATCAGCTCTCCACACAATCTCATGTACACACAGACAGAACACACAGTTCTCTAACTGCTACCTGTGTTCCAGACCTTCTCAACCTATGTTACTCCCTTCTTTGGTCATAGGTCCAATGTACAAGACAGTAATTATGGTCATATGAGACAGATGGACAGATGTCTCATGAAAAAGTGAAGGCTACAAATCCACAAGTCTAACTTATGTTCTTTGTTACAAATTTTCAGTGGGCTGATATATCTACTTTTTCTACAAGTTACCAATGGGAAACACTCTAGTCTGTCTTATATAACAATTAAAAAATAGTAACATCCTCTGGGAAGTGATGCTGACTTCAGAGTTTAAATTTCAGAAGGGGCTGTCAAAATTAGAGTTTCCTGAGAAATAGATGAGAACAGTTAAAACTTTCTAGACTTCTGGTTTAGCTGGAGTCTCATAGGACAAAGACAATGCCAAGAGGTAACTGCCAATGGTAACATTTTAAACAAACCATAAAAAGCACAGGCAGGACAGACTAGAAAAGAAAGCAAATGGCTAAAGAATGGAAGAAACAATGAGGACATCAGGCACTTCAGACTCGGAGCCCAGAGGACCCAAGCTGAATCTAATCCGAAAGCTTCCTCCCTCAAGGACCAGAAATTGCCATGCAAGCTTCCAAAGGAGGGAAGCAACCAGCAGCCCTACCCAGCTATTAGGCCAATAAATCACAATGACCAGCATGGCAATATCCCTAAGGGTGCAGTAGTGGCGTATACACATCAGCAGTAACCAACAGCTCTCTAATTTGACATAAGACCCTCTCAACATGAAAGAAAACATTCCTGGTACTGAAAACCTAATCATGGAGTAGATGAATCTAAAACTACCACTTTATTAAACCAGCATAATCCATAACTACACTCTCAATGTTTATCCTTGTACTTATGGATAAGTATAAAGTGTAGTTCTTACCCCTCAATAAATGGGGGCAGAGAACCACCAATGACCACAATTCAGAGATGTGGAGCCCAGTCCCAGCTAATACATCTGTAGCCCAACTTCTGTACTTAAAGCTCAGAGATTACTGTGGAAGCGGTGGCAGAATGAATGAATGTAAGGGCCGGGAGAACAGGAAGTTTGCTGTGAGGCTGTTTCCCAAACGTGAAGTCTCACCTGTACAACTGCCTAAATAGAACCCGAACAAGAATGAAGCCAACAGAGATGCTAATGTGTAAGGGAGAAAAGCCCACAGCCTCAACCCTATACAAGGGACTATATGCAGCAATGGACAGTTGAGAGCAGGACCCGCAGTCTTCCTGAGGAAAGTGCACATTAATTGGCTATCCAATGCCAAATGAATGAGAAACATCACACAGACTGAGCAGACTGTATTCATGTATTTAGGCATGTGTGCACACACCCACCACAGCAATTAAGGAAAATGAAAGAGTTGAAAAAAATTTAAAAAGCATATTAGGTTTGGAAGAGAACAAGGTATATAAGGGGGTAAATGAGAGACCTTGGAGGAAAAGGGGGTGGGGGAAGGGAAATTATAACTTCAAAATTAAAAAAAAATAAAAAAAAATTAAAGAAGCAAAGGCTAGAAATGCACAGTAGAGGTAGTTAGGATGTGTTCTAGAAGGACACTGTGGGGACCAAAAGAATGAAACAAAAATTTAAGCTATACAGATGCTGCAGAGTTTGGTGAAGAGAAACACAGTTATATAAATTTTCTACAGTACTCAAGCTCTACTAAGCTCTACTAAGCTCTACTAAGCTCATTTAAGTCATATAGTGTGTGTGTGTGTGTGTGCGTGTGCATGTGCGTGTGCGTGTGCGTGTGCGTGTGCGTGTGTGTGTGTGTGTGTGTGTGTGTAAATCAATACTTCCCAAGTAAAACTCATACTCTCTGGCCTGGTGGTCACATGTAGTATGGGTACTTTGATCCTTCTTAGAAGGGAGAAGAACAATCACAAAAGAACTCACATGATATGTACTCACTGATAAGTGGACATTAGCCCAGAAACTTAGAATACCCAAGATATAAGACACAATTTGCAAAACACATGAAACTCAAGAAGAACGAAGACCAAAGTGTGTACACTTTGCCCCTTCTTAGAATTGGAAACAATACACCCATGGAAGGAGTTACAGAGTTTGGAGCTGAGATGAAAGGATGGACCATCTAGAGACTGCCATACTCGGGGATCCATCCCATAATCAGCCTCCAAACGCTGACACCATTGCATACACTAGCAAGATTTTGCTGAAAGGACCCTGATATAGCTGTCTCATATGAGGCTATGCTGGGACCTAGCAAACACAGAAGTGGATGCTCACAGTCAGCTATTGGATGGATCACAGGGCCCCCAATGGAGGAGCTAGAGAAATTACCCAAGGAGTTAAAGGGATCTGCAACCCTATAGGTGGGACAACAATATGAACTAACCAGTACCCCCCTAGAGCTTGTGTCTCTAGCTGCATATGTATCAGAAGATGGCCTCGTCAGCCATCAGTGGAAAGAGAGGCCTATTGGTCTCGAAAATTTTATATGCCTCAGTACAGGGGAACGCCAGGGCCAAGAAGTGGGAGTAGGTGGTTAGGGGAGTGGGGGGGGGGACGGTATAGGGGACTTTTGGGATTGGAAATGTAAATGAAGAAAATACCTGATTAAGAAAAGAAAAAGAAAAAAAAAAAAGAAGGGAGAGGAAGACACCTATGGAAGGAGTTGCAGAGACAAATTTCCGAGCAGAGAATGAAGGAATAATCATCCAGAGACTGCCCCACCTGGGAATCTATTCCATAAACAACCACCCAAACCAGACACTATTGTGAATGCCAACAAGAGCTTGCTGACAGGAGCCTGAGATAACTGTCTCCTGAGAGGCTCTGCCAGTGCCTGACAAATACAGAAGTGGATGTTCACAACCATCCATTGGAGGAAGCACGGGGTCCCCAATGAAGTACCCAAGGAGCTGAAGGGGTTTGCAGCCCCATAAGAGGAACAACAATATGAAATAACCAGTACACCCAGAGCTCCCTGGGATTAAACCACCAATCAAAGAAAACACATGGTGGGACTCATGGCTCTATCTGCATATGTAGATGAGTATGGCCTAATCGATCCTCAATTGGAGGAAAGGCCCTTAGTCCTGTGAAGGTTCTATGCCCCAGTATAGGGGAATGCCAGAGCCAGGAAGCTGGAGTTGGTGGTTTGGTGAGCAGGGACAGGAGGGAGGGAATAGGGGATTTTTGGGGGTGAAACTAGAAAAGGGGATAACATTTGAAATGTAAATAAAGAAAATGTCTAATAAAAAAACTTATCAGGAAAAATAAATAACTCAATCAGTAAAGCTAGTCATATCCAGAGGGACATTCACTGAATTGTTACTCAGAAAAAGGATGAAGGGGGACTGTTCTCAGTCTAAATGATTTTTTTGTTATTTTTAAACAAAATATCAATTGTTGGTTTAACCAATGAAGGATTAACTCAGGATCCAGATGTTGAGGTGAAAGTCTGCTAGCTCAGAGAGGCAAAGAAAGCACCCGGCTGAACTTTTTCCTCAACAGTGTTCCTGAGTCACAGCACAAATGCTCTCCCAAACCATCTCAAAACAAAAGGAAAGGAAAAGAAGCAAAGCAAAGCAAAGCAAAACAAAACGACCCTTCAAATTGAATGTTTTTCTCTTCTACTTCCTATGCAGCTCTCTATCATCCTCCAGCTCTCTCTTACTCTCTCTGGTTTTTTCCTTAATAATTTATGTTTACTTCCTGTCAACTGCTTGCTTGCTCTGACTCTTGACCTATGATTGACTTTACTTAATTCTGTTTACAATATTCAAGCAGAAAGCTCTTGGATTAAATGTGTGTGTTAAGGCTGAACTTCAACACAACTAAAATCAACTTTTTTCCAGTAAATAACACAATCTCAGGGTTCACAGTGTGACCCTATATCCTGCAACAAACTTGCATACATTTATTAAAAGATTTGTTTAGGATTATAACATTATACCACATAGTGACATGAAACACCTGCGTTTGAGTTAACTTCTCCAACAGTGTATAGGAGGAAATGAAAAATTAATGCTGACATTAGCTAGTTATATTCCCTGCATGTTCTTTGATCATTAATAGTTTTCACTGTTATACTAAAAAACTTAATTACTAAGCCCATACAATAGTAAAATGAATTTAAGTACTCATTTTCTACTTATTGGCATAACACAAAAAATAATTATCAATGATTGTGATAACAGTGCTTTGTGAGATGTGGAAAACGTAAGGTTGTTATAGACTGGGAAAAGTATGTGTGATTTCCTGGTGTCCTGGTGAGAATTCCACATACACACATAGCATTAACATTCATATACATGCCAGACGCGGTGGCGCATGCCTTTAATCCTAGCACTCAGGAGGCAGAGGCCGGCAGATTTCTGAGTTCAAGGCCAGCCTGGTCTACAAAGTGAGTTCCAGGACAGCCAGGGCTATACAGAGAAACCCTGTCTCAAAAAAACCAAAAAAAAAAAAAAAAAAAAGATTCATATGCACCAAGTATGTGAACCACACAAAGATGCTTCCAAGGTGGGACTAAAATTACATAAGTAACAGCTTGTCTCATCACGATGAAAGCTCCGGCATGCAGCTACACACAATCAGGCAGACATGCTGCTATAGCCTGAGTACCACTGGCAGAGATATCATTTTGTTCCACCTTAAATGAGTCATTGCAAAATAACCATTTCAGATTAAATCACTCATTTCCTCTAAGTTATCTGCAATGGTTATTGGTAATAACTAAATGAATTTGACTCAGTTTAGAATCTTCTCTGCTCATGTCTGTCAGTGTTTCCAGACAAGTCTAACTGAGGAGGGAAGACCCACCCTGAATGTGGGCAGCACTGTCCCACAAAATAGGTTATCATAAGTAAATTATAAATAAAAATGAGAAAGTAAGGTGAGTACCAGCACTCACCTCTTTGGCTCCCATGTATTGACAGACTGTGTCCCTTTCAACTGCAAGCCCAAAACAAAGCCTTTAAACTGCCTTTGTCAAACATTTTGTCACAGCAAGAAGGAACTAATACACCAATTACCAATTAGACTTTGAATAGTAACTTATGTCTTATAAATCACTACCTAATTATTAGTCTACTTATCAATGACATATTTGTAGCAACATTAATAGTGCATTATTTTTTCCTAAAAATAATAAATATAACCAATTACCTTGTGAATGGACTTAATCATAGTCCTCTCTAACTCAACCAACCACTTCTCCACCTGGCCCCTGGCTTTGGCTGTTGAAATGGTATCTACAAGCTCCACGACTTCTCCCTCACTACTCTTCATATGTGTAATATCCAATGTTTCTGTAAATTCGACCTTTGCAATTCCTTCAAAGCATTTCTTGAGGTGAGGCTGCACTCTGTTGGAAAAAAAAATTAAACAATCAAAGTAATACAGTTCCTCACATGTCAGGGTTCTTTGTATACTAATCTTCCTTTAACATTTAAATGGGTACAAAGCAGCAGGCATATCTGGGTTGTCAATTCAATGAGCTGAGAGATGCTAAATAGGAGCACAAAGAACCAAACAGTTTTAGGTACAGCACTCTAGCAGGTCTTCCAGCACTGTGAGCCAGTCTTCCAATGCGCATAGCCATTTCAAGTGGGATCTTCAACAGTGTTGAAACTCACAGGCTAGGCTTTAGTATCTAAGTACTTTACAGCTTAGTGAGTCAACAGATCTGGCATACCCTCCATCTTTCTGGCTACTGTAATACAGACTATGACTAACACCTCACTTGGGCACATTTTCAGCTTCATCTGTCTTTAAATGAGCAAAGAGAATTAGTGAATAAAACTCACATGGAAATATGAGCCTGAACTTATCTGTCTGGACTCTGTGACTTTTCCTGTGTGTGTACAAGATATACAATAAACTAATTTGTTCAATAAAATATTTATTCACTGCCTTGTTTTAGGTCAGATCTCTTCCTAAGGATTGAGGAATGTGCAATTTAAAAAACAACAATAGAACGTAGTGAAATCCTTTGCAGCTGTGGGAGCTTGTTCTGCTAAGGAGAAGCAGTCAGCACACGTATTAGAGCCCATGCCTGTAACAGCAAATATGAAGAAGGAAAACAAGACAGAGACAAGCCTCAGGGAGAAGTGGCCTGAGCAGGCTGGCTGTCGGAAGTATACCATTTTCAGTTGAGTGGATGTGAGTGGTCTCCTGGAGTGGCAGATGTCGGCTCCAGGACCTCCAGGATACAGATGAACAGGTTAGTGGATGCTGAAGGGATGTGCTAAAGCCAGTGGTTCTTAAGCTTCCTAATGTTGCTACCCTTAATACAGTTCCTGGTGCTGTGGTGACTACAACCATAAAATTATTTCTTTTGTTACTTCATAATTGTCACTTTGCTACCACTATGAATCATAATCTAAATATCTAATTACTTTTATTATATTTATATATATAATACATTACAAAATAATTTATAAACTACTTGAGTGATAAAAATATAAAACTTTTAAAATATAAATATTCCAAAAGAGTCCTGACCCATAGGTTGAGAAACACTGAGCAGAGACCCATGGACCATGAAGGGGAAGGCAGTCCCAGTTTCAGGAGAGATGCAAGGAAGTGGGTGGGGCAAAGCAGAGTGAAAAGGCCACTAAAGCCAAGCTTCAAGATCTCCAGCTTTCTCTCAAAAGCTACAACTGTCAGCATGTGCTTGTTACAAAAATAAGAAGTAAACAACACCCACCTAAACAGGCTAGCTGTCAACCTCATCCCTATTTGTGACATATTTGAGAATGGCCCACCGCTGAGACCATAGAAGCCATAAAGCACCACAATGCCTGGCTTTTATTGATGTACTTTGAATATGGATGAAAAGATCAATATGGTGAAGAGGAGAGGTGGACCCTCAAAATCTTAAAAAAATATGCAGTAAAATAAAAATTCCATTCCAAGGTCCATGCCCTTCCGAAATAATTATTCAGAAACACAATGTATATTTTCAATAACTGATAACCTATAATTGAAAATAATCTTAGAATATTCTTGTTCATATAAATGTAGCTAGCTATCCATTATTACTTATGTACTATCTTATTCCAAAATATGAAATGTGACCAGATGAGTGCAGCTGAGCCTCTGGGTGTGGACGCACTCACCGGGTGGGATCCTTGGTCTCAGACAGGATCTCGAGGAGCTCATCGTTGGACAGGAAGAAGAACCTGGGGAAGAAGAGGCGCTTCTTTTCCAAGTACTCATTCAACCCTTTAAGAATGAGCTCCAAGAGTTCGTTGGACTTTTTCAGCCTCTCCAGCATTCGCTCGATAGTCACAACTGCCAGGACTTGCTTATCCTAAAAACAGTAAGCAAACAGCACTTGTCTCAGTTTGATTTCTGTCGCTGGGATAAATACTATGATCAAAAGCAATTCATGGAGGAAAGGGTGTTGTTCATCTAACGTCTCCAGGTCACAGCCCATCACTGAGGAAACCAAGGAAGGAGCCCAAGCTGAAACCTGAACACAGGAACTGAACCTGAGACCACGGAAGAGAGCTATTCCTCAAGGCTCGCGGAGTCTGGAGTTTATACAACTCAGGACCAAGTTACTGTGTGTGACTGTACGTGTGTGTGTGTGTGTGTGTGTGTGTGTGTGTGTGTGTGTGTGTGTGTGTGTGTGTGTGTATGTGTGTGTGTGTCATTGCCCACAGTGGGCTGGACCCTCCCACATCAATCATTATTCAATACCCCACAATCATGCACACAGGCCAGTCTGAGAAAGGCAATTGCTCAGTGGAGGTTCCCTCTTCCCAGGAGCCTTTAGTTTGTATAAAGTTGAGAAAAAACTACCCAGTTCAGCATGAAATTCAAAATAGTAGTTATTAATTTTTATTTCTATTTACATGATAGTTGAAATTTTTCACTTAGTAGAACAAAGATTATGGGAACTTTTAAAATGGTAGTCTTGAATATTCTATGCCTGCCATGATCTTTCACATAACAGTCATGTTGGGAACACCTCAAGCCCCAGTGTTCCCAACTTCCCACTGTAACCAGGAATGTAATAGGACATTCTAGGAAGGTTACATGAAATTCAAACAAGAGGATGACAATTTAAGAGAAAAACACTGAATTTTAAAATTAACTAAAAACTTATTTTTTCAATTGTACTCAACCATGACTGAAAGTTATACCAAAATATCAGTTGAAAATTGTTTCACGTGTGAATTTTATTCTAGGACTAGAGATAGGGCTGAATCATCCTTTGGCACATGCAGGGCCCTGGTTTCCATTGCCAGCTCCAGCAGAAAGAAAATGCTTTCTTTGCTTTTCTCTTTTTCTAGTGGGGCTGAGAAAATTAAATTTCTCTTTTTTATTGGATATTTTATTTATTTACATTTCAATCTTATCCCTTTTCCTGGTTTTCACTCTGGAAACCCCCATCCCATCCTCCTTCTCCCTGCTCCTCATAGATGAGGGTGCTCCCCCATCCACCCACCCACTCCCGCCTCCCCAACCTGGCATTCCCCTACACTGAGGCATCAAGCCTTCACAGGACCAAGGGCCTCTCTCCTCTCATTGATGTCCGACAGGCCATCCTCTGCTACATATGCAGCTGGAGCCATAGGTCCTTCCATGTGTACTCTGGTTGGTTGATATTGTTGTTCTTCCAAGGCGGTTGCAAACCCCCTCAGCTCCTTCTGTCCTATATCTAACTCCTCCATTATGGATCTTGTGCTCAGTCCAATGCTTGTCTGTGAGCATCCACCTCCATATTTATCAGGATTTCGCAGAGCCACTCAGGGGTCAACTATATCAGGCTCCTTTCAGTATGAACTTCTTGGCATTTGCAAGGGTGTCTGGATTTGGTGTCTATATATAGATTGAGTGCCCAGGTGAGGCAGTCTCTGGATGGCCTTTCCTTCATTCTCTGCTCTAAACTTTGTCTCAGTATTTCCCCCTTTGAGTATTTTGTTCCCCCTTCTAAGAAGGATGGAAGCACCCACACTTTGGTCTTTCTTCTTCTTGAGCTTCATGTAGCCTGTGAATTGTATCTTGAATATTCTGAGCTTTTGAGCTAATATCCACTTATCATTGACTGCATACAATGTGTTTTTTTTTTTTTTTTGTGACTGGATTACTGCACACAGGATGATATTTTCTAATTCCATCCATTTGCCTAAGAATTTCATGAAGTTGTTTTTTTTTTTTTTACAGCTGAGTAGTACACCATTGTGTGATTGTACCACATTTTCTGTATCCATTCCTGTGTTGAAGGACATCTGGGTTCTTTCAAGCTTTTGTCTATTATAAATAAGGCTGCTATGAACATAGTGGAGCATGTGTCCTTATTACTTGTTGGAGCATCTTTTGGGTATAGGCCCAGGGGTGGTATTTTTGGGTTTTCAGGTAGAACTATGTTCAATTTTCTGAGGAATTGCTGGACTGATTTCTAGAGGGGTTGTACCAACTGGTAATCCCACCAGCAATGGAGGAATGTTCCTCTTTCTCCATATCCTCACCAGCATCTGCTGCCATCTGAGTTGTTGATCTTAGACATTCTGACTGGTGTGAGGTGAAATTTCAGGGTCATTTTAATTTGCATTTCTCTGATGACTAAGAATGTTGAACACTTATTTAAGTGCTTCCCAGCCATTTGGTACTCCTCAGTTTAGAATTCCTCAGTTTAGAATTTTGTGTTTTGTACCAGGAGATAAAAATGGATTGATGTGCATTCTTCTACATGCTAACCTCCAGTTGAACCAGTACCATTTGTTGAAAAGTCTGCCGGGCGTGGTGGCGCACACCTTTAATCCCAGCACTCGGGAGGCAGAAGCAGGCGGATTTCTGAGTTCGAGGCCAGCCTGGTCTACAAAGTGAGGTCCAGGACAGCCAGGGCTATACAGAGAAACCCTGTTTCCAAAAACCAAAAAAAAAAAAAAAAAAAAAAAAAAAGAAAAAAAAAAGAAAAAGAAAAAGTAAAGGCTGTCATATTTTTCCACTGGATGGTTTCAGCTCCTTTGTCAAAGATCAAGTGACCATAGGTGTGTGGGTTCATTTCTGGGTCTTCAATTCTATTCCATTGATCTACCTGCTTGTCTCTGTACCAATACTGTGTGGTTTTTTTTATCAGTATTGCTTGTTATCAGAAATGGTGATTCCCTCAGAAGTTCTTTTATTGTTGAGAAAAGTTTTCACTATCATCGTTTTTTTGTTATTCCAAATGAATTTGCAAATTGTTCTTTCTAACTCTATGAAGAACTGAGTTGGAATTTTGATGGAGATTGCACTGAATCTTTAGATTGCTTTTAGCAAGATAGCCATTTTTACATTACTCCTGCCAATCCATAATCATGGGAGATTTTTTCCAACTTCTGAGATCTTCTTTGATTTCTTTCTTCAGAGACTTGAGGTTCTTGTCATAAAGGACTTTTACTTGCTTGGTTAGAGTCACACCAAGGTATTTTATATTATTTGTGACTATTGTGAAAGATGTAATTTCCCTAATTTCTTTCTTAGTCTCTTTATCCTTTGAGTATAGGAAGGCTACCATTTGGTTTGAGTTAATTTTATATCCAGCCACTTTCCTGAAGTTGTTTGTCAGGTTTAGGAGTTCTCTGGTGGAATTTTTGGGTTCAATTAACTATACTATTATATCATCTGCAAATAGTGATATTTTTGACTTCTTCCTTTCCCCAATTTGTATGCCTTAGACCTCCCTTTGTTTTCTAATTGCTCTGGCTAGGACTTTGAATATTATATTGAATAGGTAGGGAGAGGGTGGGCAGCCTTGTCTAGTTCCTGATTTTAGTGGGATTGCTTCAAGTTCCTCTCCATTTAGTTTGATGTTGGCTACTGGTTTGCTGTATATTGCTTTTTACTATGTTTAGGTATGGGCCTTGAATTTCAGATCTATCCAAGACTTTTATCATGAAGAGGTGTTGATTTTTTTCAAATGCTCTCAGCATCTCTTGAGATGATAATATGTTTTTTTTCCTTTCAGTTTGTTTATATAGTGGATTGCATTGATGGATTTCCATATGTTGACCCATCCCTGCATCCCTGGGATGAAGCCTACTTGATTGTGATGGATAATATTTCGATGTGTTCTTGGATTCAGTTTGTGAGCATTTTATTAAATCTTTTTGAAATCAATATTCATAAGGGAAATTGGTCTGAAGTTCTTTGTTGGTTGGGTCTTTCTGTGCTTTAGGTATGAGTGTAGTTGTGGCTTCATAGAATAAATTGGGTAGTGTTCCTTTTGTTTCTATTTTGTTGAATAGTTTGAAGAATATTGGCATTAGGTCTTCTTTGAAGATCTGATAGAATTCTACACTAAACCCATCTGGTCCTGGGCTTTCCTTGGTTGGGAAACTTTTAGTGACTCTATTTTTTAGGGGTTATGGGACAGTTCATATGGTATATCTGTTCCTGATTTAACTTTAGTATTTGGTATCTGGCTACAAAATTGTCCATTTCATTCAAACTTTCCATTTTGTTGAGTTTAGGCTTTTGTAGTAGGATCTGATTTTTTTTTTTTTTATTTCCTCAGTTTCTGTTGTTATGTCTCCCTTTTCATTTCTGATTTTGTTAATTTGGATACTGTCTCTGTGCCTTCTGGTTAGTCTGGCTAAGGGTTTATCTATCTTGTTGATTTTTCTCAAAGAACCAGCTCCTGGTTTTGTTGATTCTTTGTACAGTTCTTTTTGTTTCTACTTGATTTAATAAGCTCTGAGTTTGATTATTTTCTGCTGTCTACTCCTATTGGCTGTACTTGCTTCTTTTTGTTCTAGAGCTTTCAGCTGCTAATCAAGCTGCTAGTGTATGCTCTGTCCAGTTTCTTTTTGGAGGCACTCAGAGCTATGAGTTTTCCTTTTAGCACTGCTTTCATTGTGTGCTATAAGTTTGTGTATGCTGTGTCTTCATATGTATTAACTTGTAACGAGTCTTTATTTCTTCCTTGACCCAGTTATCATTGAATAGAGCATTGTTCAGCTTCTATGTGTATGTGGGCTTTCTGTATTTTTTTATTATTTTGTTTTTTTTGTTTGTTTGTTTGTTTGTTATTGAAGACCAGCCTTCGTCCTTGGTGATTTGATGGGGTGCATGAGATTATTTCAATCTTCTTGTATTTGTTGAGGCCTGTTTTGTGACTGATTATAAGATCAATTTTGGAGAAGGTACCATGAGGTACTGAGAAGAAGATATATTCTTTTTTGTTTTAGGATGAAATGTTCTATAGATATCAGTTAAATCCATTTAGTTCATAACTTCTGTTAGTTTCACTGTGTTTAGTTTCTGTTTCCATAGTCTGTCCACTGATGAGAGTGGGGTGTTGAAGTCTACCACTATTATTATGTGAGGTGCAATGTGTGCTTTGAGCTTTAGTAAAGTTTCTTTCATGAATATGGGTGCCTGTTGGGAACAAAAAAAAAGGGGGACCCAGGGGAAGGGGGCAGAAGCCCACACCCTGCCAAAGTTTTCCCTATCCTCTGGTCTGTCAGACGTGGGAGGGTTGCTAACTACCTTCCACTCATCCCTGGGTGGGCATTCCTCTATCCCACTCTTCAGGGGGTGGCCAGGGGGCAGCCCTACCTGGGATTCCTGGAGCTACCTTGCTAAAGCCCTGGGGTTATAGGAGAGAGATGAGGGAAGAGGTTCCCAACACTGACCAGAGTGAGAGCAGGGGATCTTTTTTTTTTTTTTTTTTTTTTTCCATTTTTTATTAGGTATTTAGCTCATTTACATTTCCAATGCTATACCAAAAGTCCCCCTTACCCACCCACCCCCACTCCCCTACCCACCCACTCCCCCCCTTTGGCCCTGGCGTTCCCCTGTACCGGGGCACACAAAGTCTGCGTGTCCAATGGGCCTCTCTTTCCAGTGATGGCCGACTAGGCCATCTTTTGATACATATGCAGCTAGAGTCAAGAGCTCAGGGGTACTGGTTAGTTCATAATGTTGTTCCACCTATAGGGTTGAAGATCCCTTTAGCTCCTTGGGTACTTTCTCTAGCTCCTCCATTGGGAGCCCTGTGATCCATCCATTAGCTGACTGTGAGCATCCACTTCTGTGTTTGCTAGGCCCCGGCATAGTCTCACAAGAGACAGCTACATCTGGGTCCTTTCAGTAAAATCTTGCTAGTGTATGCAATGGTGTCAGCATTTGGAAGCTGATTATGGGGTGGATCCCTGGATATGGCAGTCTCTACATGGTCCATCCTTTCATCTCAGCTCCATACTTTGTTTCTGTAACTCCTTCCATGGGTGTTTTGTTCCCACTTCTAAGGAGGGGCATAGTGTCCACACTTCAGTCTTCATTTTTCTTGAGTTTCATGTGTTTAGGAAATTGTATCTTATATCGTGGGTATCCTAGGTTTTGGGCTAGTATCCACTTATCAGTGAGTACATATTGTGTGAGTTCCTTTGTGATTGTGTTACCTCACTCAGGATGATGCTCTCCAGGTCCATCCATTTGGCTAGGAATTTCATAAATTCATTCTTTTTAATAGCTGAGTAGTACTCCATTGTGTAGATGTACCACATTTTCTGTATCCATTCCTCTGTTGAGGGGCATCTGGGTTCTTTCCAGTTTCTGGCTATTATAAATAAGGCTGCTATGAACATAGTGGAGCATGTGTCCTTCTTACCAGTTGGGGCTTCTTCTGGATATATGCCCAGGAGAGGTATTGCTGGATCCTCCGGTAGTACTATGTCCAATTTTCTGAGGAACCGCCAGACTGATTTCCAGAGTGGTTGTACAAGCCTGCAATCCCACCAACAATGGAGGAGTGTTCCTCTTTCTCCACATCCTCGCCAGCATCTGCTGTCACCTGAATTTTTGATCTTAGCCATTCTCACTGGTGTGAGGTGGAATCTCAGGGTTGTTTTGATTTGCATTTCCCTGATGATTAAGGATGTTGAACATTTTTTCAGGTGCTTCTCTGCCATTCGGTATTCCTCAGGTGAGAATTCTTTGTTCAGTTCTGAGCCCCATTTTTTAAGGGGGTTATTTGATTTTCTGAGGTCCACCTTCTTGAGTTCTTTATATATGTTGGATATTAGTCCCCTATCTGATTTAGGATAGGTAAAGATCCTTTCCCAGTCTGTTGGTGGTCTTTTTGTCTTATAGACAGTGTCTTTTGCCTTGCAGAAACTTTGGAGTTTCATTAGGTCCCATTTGTCAATTCTCGATCTTACAGCACAAGCCATTGCTGTTCTGTTCAGGAATTTTTCCCCTGTGCCCATATCTTCAAGGCTTTTCCCCACTTTCTCCTCTAAAAGTTTCAGTGTCTCTGGTTTTATGTGAAGTTCCTTGATCCACTTAGATTTGACCTTAGTACAAGGAGATAAGTATGGATCGATTCGCATTCTTCTACATGATAACAACCAGTTGTGCCAGCACCAATTGTTGAAAATGCTGTCTTTCTTCCACTGGATGGTTTTGGCTCCCTTGTCGAAGATCAAGTGACCATAGGTGTGTGGGTTCATTTCTGGGTCTTCAATTCTATTCCATTGGTCCACTTGTCTGTCTCTATACCAGTACCATGCAGTTTTTATCACAATTGCTCTGTAGTAAAGCTTTAGGTCAGGCATGGTGATTCCACCAGAGGTTCTTTTATCCTTGAGAAGAGTTTTTGCTATCCTCGGTTTTTTGTTATTCCAGATGAATTTGCAAATTGCTCCTTCTAATTCGTTGAAGAATTGAGTTGGAATTTTAATGGGGATTGCATTGAATCTGTAGATTGCTTTTGGCAAGATAGCCATTTTTACAATGTTGGTCCTGCCAATCCATGAGCATGGGAGATCTTTCCATCTTCTGAGATCTTCTTTAATTTCTTTCTTCAGGGACTTGAAGTTTTTATCATACAGATCTTTCACTTCCTTCGTTAGAGTCACGCCGAGATATTTTATATTATTTGTGGCTATTGAGAAGGGTGTTGTTTCCCTAATTTCTTTCTCAGCCTGTTTATTCTTTGTGTAGAGAAAGGCCATTGACTTGTTTGAGTTAATTTTATATCCAGCTACTTCACCGAAGCTGTTTATCAGGTTTAGGAGTTCTCTGTTGGAATTTTTAGGGTCACTTATATATACTATCATATCATCTGCAAAAAGTGATATTTTGACTTCCTCTTTTCCAATTTGTATCCCCTTGATCTCCTTTTGTTGTCGAATTGCTCTGGCTAATACTTCAAGTACTATGTTGAAAAGGTAGGGAGAAAGTGGGCAGCCTTGTCTAGTCCCTGATTTTAGTGGGATTGCTTCCAGCTTCTCTCCATTTACTTTGATGTTGGCTACTGGTTTGCTGTAGATTGCTTTTATCATGTTTAGGTATTGGCCTTGAATTCCTGATCTTTCCAGAACTTTTATCATGAATGGGTGTTGGATCTTGTCAAATGCTTTTTCTGCATCTAACGAGATGATCATGTGGTTTTTGTCTTTGAGTTTGTTTATATAATGGATTACATTGATGGATTTTCGTATATTAAACCATCCCTGCATCCCTGGAATAAAACCTACTTGGTCAGGATGGATGATTGCTTTAATGTGTTCTTGGATTCGGTTAGCGAGAATTTTATTAAGGATTTTTGCATCGATGTTCATAAGAGAAATTGGTCTGAAGTTCTCTATCTTTGTTGGATCTTTCTGTGGTTTAGGTATCAGAGTAATAGTGGCTTCATAAAATGAGTTGGGTAGAATACCTTCTACTTCTATCTTGTGAAAAAGTTTGTGCAGAACTGGAGTTAGATCTTCTTTGAAGGTCTGATAGAACTCTGCACTAAACCCGTCTGGTCCTGGGCTTTTTTTGGCTGGGAGACTATTAATAACTGCTTCTATTTCTTTAGGGGATATGGGACTGTTTAGAAGGTCAACTTGATCCTGATTCAACTTTGGTACCTGGTATCTGTCCAGAAATTTGTCCATTTCGTCCAGGTTTTCCAGTTTTGTTGAGGATAACCTTTTGTAGAAGGATCTGATGGTGTTTTGGATTTCTTCAGGATCTGTTGTTATGTCTCCCTTTTCATTTCTGATTTTGTTAATTAGGATTTTGTCCCTGTGCCCTTTAGTGAGTCTAGCTAAGGGTTTATCTATCTTGTTGATTTTCTCAAAGAACCAACTCCTCGTTTGGTTAATTCTTTGAATAGTTCTTCTTGTTTCCACTTGGTTGATTTCACCCCTGAGTTTGATTATTTCCTGCCGTCTACTCCTCTTGGGTGAATTTGCTTCCTTTTTTTCTAGAGCTTTTAGATGTGTTGTCAAGCTGCTAGTATGTGCTCTCTCCCGTTTTTTCTTGAAGGCACTCATAGCTATGAGTTTCCCTCTTAGAAATGCTTTCATTGTGTCCCAAAGGTTTGGGTACGTTGTGGCTTCATTTTCATTAAACTCTAAAAAGTCTTTAATTTCTTTCTTTATTCCTTCCTTGACCAAGGTATCATTGAGAAGAGTGTTGTTCAGTTTCCATGTGAATGTTGGCTTTCTGTTATTTATTTTGTTATTGAAGATCAGCCTTAGTGCATGGTGATCTGATAGGATACATGGGACAATTTCAATATTTTTGAATCTGTTGAGGCCTGATTTGTGACCTATTATGTGGTCAATTTTGGAGAAGGTACCATGAGGTGCTGAGAAGAAGGTATATCCTTTTGTTTTAGGGAAAAATGTTCTGTAGATATCTGTCAGATCCATTTGTTTCATCACTTCTGTTAGTTTCAGTGTGTCCCTGTTTAGTTTCTGTTTCCATGATCTGTCCATTGGTGAAAGTGGTGTGTTGAAGTCTCCCACTATTATTGTGTGAGGCGCAATGTGTGCTTTGAGCTTTACTAAAGTTTCTTTAGTGAATGTGGCTGCTCTTGTATTTGGAGCATAGATATTCAGAATTGAGAGTTCCTCTTGGAGGATTTTACCTTTGATGAGAATGAAGTGTCCCTCCTTGTCTTTTTTGATGACTTTGGGTTGGAAGTCAATCTTATCAGATATTAGGATGGCTACTCCTGCTTGTTTCTTCATACCATTTGCTTGGAAAATTGTTTTCCAGCCTTTCATTCTGAGGTAGTGTCTATCTTTTTCTCTGAGATGAGTTTCCTGTAAGCAGCAAAATGTTGGGTCTTGTTTGTGTAGCCAGTTTGTTAGTCTATGTCTTTTTATTGGCGAGTTGAGACCATTGATGTTAAGAGATATTAAGGAAAAGTAATTGTTGCTTCCTGTTATTTTAGTTGTTAAAGGTGGCATTCTGTTCTTGTGGCTGTCTTCTTTTAGGTTTGTTGAGGGATTACCTTCTTGTTTTTTCTAGGGCGTTGTTCCCGTTCTTGTATTGGTTTTTTTCTGTTATTATCCTTTGAAGGGCTGGATTCGTGGAGAGATAATGCGTGAATTTGGTTTTGTCGTGGAATACTTTGGTTTCTCCCTCTATGATAATTGAGAGTTTGGCTGGGTATAGTAGCCTGGGCTGCAGTTTGTGTTCTCTTAGTGTCTGTATAACATCTGTCCAGGCTCTTCTGGCTTTCATAGTCTCTGGTGAAAAATCTGGTGTAATTCTGATAGGCTTGCCTTTATATGTTACTTGACCTTTTTCCCTTACTGCTTTTAGTATTCTATCTTTATTTAGTGCATTTGATGTTCTGATTATTATGTGTCGGGAGGAATTTCTTTTCTGGTCCAGTCTATTTGGAGTTCTGTAGGCTTCTTGTATGTTCATATGCATCTCATTCTTTAGATTTGGGAAGTTTTCTTCAATAATTTTGTTGAAGATGTTTGCTGGACCTTTGAGTTGAAAATCTTCATTCTCATCCACTCCTATTATCCGTACGTTTGGTCTTCTTATTGTGTCCTGGATTTCCTGGATATTTTGAGTTAGGATCTTTTTGCATTTTCCATTTTCTTTGATTGTTGTGCCGATGTTCTCTATGGAATCTTCTGCACCTGAGATTCTCTCTTCCATCTCTTGTATTCTGTTGCTGATGCTCAAATCTATGGTTCCAGATTTCTTTCCTAGGGTTTCTATCTCTAGTGTTGCCTCGCTTTGAGTTTTCTTTATTGTGTCTACTTCCCTTTTTAGGTCTAGTATGGTTTTGTTCATTTCCATCACCTGTTTGTATGTTTTTTCCTCTTTTTCAGTAAGGACTTCTACCTGTTTGATTGTGTTTTCCTGTTTTTCTTTAAGGACTTGTAACTCTTTAGCAGTGTTCTCCTGTATTTCTTTAAGTGATTTATTAAAGTCCTTCTTGATGTCCTCTACCATCATCATGAGATATGCTTTTAAATCTAGGTCTAGGTTCTCAGGTGTGTTGGGGTTCCCTGGACTGGGCGAAGTGGGTGTGCTGGGGTCTGGTGATGGTGAGTGGTCTTGGTTCCTGTTAGTAAGATTCCTCCGTTTACCTTTCGCCATCTGGTAATCTCTGGAGTTAGTAGTTATAATTGACTCTGTTTAGAGATTGTTCTTCTGGTGATTCTGTTACCGTCTATCAGCAGACCTGGGAGACAGATTCTCTCCTCTGAGTTTCAGTGCTCAGAGCACTCTCTGCTGGCAAGCTCTCTTACAGGGAAGGTGCGCAGATATCTTGTATTTGGATCTCCTCCTGGCCGAAGAAGAAGGCCCAAAACAGGACCTTTCTCAGACACTGTGTTGCTTTGCAGTTCCCAGGTGGTACAGACTCTCACCTAAGCAGACTAAATTCATAAGTTCCTTGGAGTCCCGGGACCAAGATGGCGACCGCTGCTGCTGTGGCTTAGGCCGCCTCCCCAGCCGGGCGGGCACCTGCCCTCCGGTCCGGAAGGTGGCCGGCTGTTCCCGGCCCACACAGGGTGCTGCCTCAGCCCCTCTGTGCTTCTGCCTGTTCCAGAGGCTGTCAGGTTCTCTGGCGCACCCTCTCACCTGTTCAGACTAATTTCCTAAGTTCGGCGGGTCCCGGACCAAGATGGCGACCGCTGCTGCTGTCGAGAGCAGGGGATCTTGTTGAACAGAGATTCTCTATGGTTTTAGAGCTTTATTGTAGAAAGGCAGGGAGAAAGAGAGAAGGTAGAAAGAGAGAAGGTAGAAAGAGAGAAGGGGGAGGCTAGAGAGAAAGAGAGTAAGAGGGAGAAAGGAGGGGAGAGGAGAAGACAAAGAGAAAGGAGAGAGGAGAGAAGACAAAGAGAGGGAAGAGAGGGTGAGAGTGAGGGGTAAGAAGTAAGAGAGAGACAAGTAAGAGAGCAAACAGAGACTAAACAGCCCTTTTTATGGTCTTTACTGTTGCTAGGTAACTGGGGAGGAGTTTAGCATGAAGGTCAGAAGCTCGGGCCATTGCCTCTGTGACTTATAGCCATGCTTCTCTTGTGGGGGGACTGTGTGGGGCAGTAACTTAGGCAGGAGCCAGAGTTCCAGGAGCATAAGGGAATACCTACCGTGTCATGAAGGTGAATTATCACCATTCCTAGGGTTCAGACCTCAGCTCAACTGGAGACCAGCCTGCAATTCCCCACAGGTGCCCTTTCATTTGGAGCATAGATGTTCAGAATTGAGAGTACATATTGGTAGATTTTTCTTTTGATGGGTATAAAGTGGCCTTTCTTACTTTTTTTTTTTTTTTTTGGTAATATTTGGTTGGAAGTTGATTTTATTCAATATTAGAATAGCTACTCCAGCTTGTTATTTGGGACTATTTGCTTGGAAAAATTATTTTCCAGCCTTTTACTCTGAGGTAGTGTCTGTCTTTGTCACTGAGGTGCATTTCCTGTACGCAGCAAAATGCTGGGTCCTGTTTACATATCTAGTCTATTAGTCTATGTCTTTTTATTGGGGAATTGAGTCCATTGATGTTAAGAGATATTAAGGACAAGTGACTGTTGCTTCCTGTTATTTTCGTTGTTAGAGAAAGAATTATGTGTATGTGGCTATCTTCTTTTGGATTTGTTGATAGAAGATTACTTTCATGTTTTTTCTAAGGTGTAGTTTCACTCCTTGTGTTGGAGTTTTCATCTATTATCCTTTGTAGGGTAGAATTTGTGAAAAGATATAGTATAAGTTTTGTTTTGTCATGGAAAATCTTGGTTTCTCTATCTATGGTAATTGAGAGTTTTGTTGGGTATAGTAGCCTGGGCTGGTATTTGTGTTCTCTTATGGTCTGTGTGACATCTTCCCAGGACCTTCTGGATTTTAGAGTCTCTTGGTGAGATGTCTGGTGTAATTCTGATAGGTCTGCCTTTATATGTTATTTGACCTTTTCTCTTACTGCTTTTAATACTCTTGGTTTTGTGCATTTGATGTTTTGATTATTATGTGATGAGAGAAATTTCTTTTCTGGTCTAGTTTATTTGGAGTTTGGTAGGCTTCTTGTATGTTTATGGGCATCTCTTTCTTTAGGTTAGGGAAGATTTCTTCTATACTTTTGATGAAGATATTTACTGGCCCTTTAAGTTGGGAATCTTCACTCGCTTTTCTACCTGTTATCCTTAGGTTTGGTCTTCTCATTGTGTCCTGATTTCCTGGATGTTTTGGATTAGGAGCTTTTTGCATTTTTCATTTTCTTTGACTGTTCTGTCAATGTTTTCTAAGGTATCTTCTGTACCTGAAATTCTTCTATCTCTTGTATTCTGTTGGTGATGCTTGCATCTATGACTCCTGATCTCCAGAGTTGTCTCCCTTTGTGATTTTTTAATTGTTTTTATTTCCATTTCTAAATCCTGGGTGATTTTGTTCAATTCCATCATCTGTTTGATTGTTTTTTCCTATAATTCTTTAAGGGATTTTTATGTTTCCTTTTTAAGGGCTTCTACCTATTTACCTGTGTTCTTCTGTATTTCTTTAAGGGAGTTATTTATGTCTTTCTTAAAGTCCTCTATCATCATGATGAGATGTGCTTTCAAATTTGTATCTTGCATTTCCTGTGTGTTGTTGTATCCAGGACTTGCTGTGGTGAAAGAACTGGGTTCTAATGATACTAAATATCCTTGGTTTCTGTTGCTTAGGTTCTTGTACTTGCCTCTTACCATCTGCTTACCTCTGGTGTTAGTTGGTCTTGCTGTCTCTTACTGAAGCTTGTCCCTCCTGTGGTTCTGTGAGCCTGTGATCTTAAGTGTTTCAGCACTCCTAGAGAGACCTGGGTAGAATTTGGGTGCAGAGGGCTGTAGGATAGCCTTAATTCCTGGAGTAGATGGAGACCAGAAGGATCCTGTCCCCACCTGTTCAGCTGTTCCTATGCCCTCTCTTTCTTTCCAAGAGTAGCACTTGTTTTTTGTTAGTGTGGTTTTGGCTTTTTTTCTTTTTTATTTCTGGCCTCAAATTTACTGTGCAGCTATCCTGGAGCTCCTCATGGGCCTTGCACTTCTGCCTCATCTGTTCCATCATACAGCATCTCTTATGCCACCATTCAGGGCTTTTGTTTAGTAATTAGAACACTGCTGAAAAGACAGCATGGTTTGCTTTGTGTTGAATTGTGATGATATTACAGAAGCACAATAATTTAGCAAAGAAAAATAACTATCATTAATACCTGTTTCATCAATAAAACAAAAGTATAGCACATGTGCAATGAAAGATTAAGGAATCTCCAATTTTTAAAGGCATTTCATTGCAAGTTTCAGAAGATTTTGTGTTTCAAATAGATATTTAATACTCCCCCTCTCCCTCCTTTGTCTCTGTCTCCCTCTCCTCCCACGCCCTCACACACACAAATACTAACAAACTCAGGACATAATTTTTAAATGTGCAAGTCATGCAGTGTGGACTAGTACTGTTATGATCCTAAATCAAAAATTGAAAATAGTGTTCTTTGAGCGCCACCATCTGGAAGAAAATGTTTGTCGTGTTTGAAAAAAAATTACTGTTAATAAAAGTGAATTTTTTCTTTCACAAATTATCAATAATTGTTTGGTTTGAACACTGGTAGTTTACTATAATTTGATTAACTTAGGTCTGATATTTGAAAGTTATGATGTTCAACTTTTAGAATAACTAGATTTGGTTCAGTAAATATAGTGTCTGATCAACAACAAATAAGCTCCCTCTCCAAAAACCCAAAGCAAAAAAAAAAAAAAACCCAAAAACCCAAAAACTAAACCATTTAGGTACAGCCAATCAGCTGACCATCTCCCACCTGAAATGCTTAGAACAGATATGTTTTATATTGCAAAGCTGTGTGCATTGTGAAATATTTGTATACACCTTGCTGGTGGAACATATTAAAGTTGAAAGTAAAAAATACAAACTAAAAGTTTCAGTATTTGAGGCAATACACATTTTTAATTAGATATGATAAAGCTGTTTTAACTTTTTGAGGTCAATTCTACTTAGACAGGTTAGCACAATGGCTCTGATTTAAATACAAACTTCCAAATGGTCTGAACGAATTTGCATATGGACTAAAACCACAGAAAGGTATCCTTACATGCCTAGAAGATAACTCACACATAAAAAGACACAGTGACAGATTGCTTGCACAAAGCAAAGGCCCCTGGTGTGACATGCTGACTTCTATCCTGCCCTCTACTCCCTTCTACCCATCTATCATATATCATGTGTTTAATCTCTATTCTTTAAAATGGGGAAGAGAGCTCTTTCTCAAAGTTGGCTTAAAGACAGAAATGAGGTCCCTTCCTGTCGGTGTCAGCACAGGGTCACCATGGGCGTGGAGTCGGCAGACACCCTCCTCCCCCCCCCCCAAGGTCCCTAGAGGATTCTCCATGCGATCTTAGGACCACCTGTGAGTAGGACACAACTTCTGTTCCATTCCAAATCGCACAGGACCTGAAATAGCATTAGGGAAGCAGAAAACCTGGCCTGACTAGGGTCACAAGTCCCTTCCAGTCTGCTCCAGCACTGGGTCACCTTGGGTGCAGAGGCAGTGGACAAGCCCCAAGGTTCCTAGAGGACAGCTTCTGAGGCAGACCCCGTTTCGGGCTCCAAACATCCGGGCATCTTCCCTGCCAGAGGAGAGGTGTCATCCCCACCCAGGAGGGCTTTGCTAGAGCACCTGGGGAAGCCATCTTGGTTCCTGGATCCCTCCGAGACTAGTCTGTGCAGGTGAGAGTATGGACTACAGAAGCTAACAGCTTCTGGGACAGGCCCTGTTTCAGGGCTTCATCTTCTGCCAGGAGGCAGGTCCGAATGCCAGATATCTGTGCACCTTCCCTGCAAGAGGAGATCTTGCCTGCAGAGAGCACACTGACCACAAAAATCAGAGGAGAGAGCTGGTCTCCCAAGTCTGCTGATAGAGGGTAACAGAATCACCAGAGGAACAATCTCTAAACAGAGACAACTATAACAACTAACACCAGAGACTACCAGATGGCGAAAGGTAAATGTAAGAATCTTACTAACAGAAACCAATACCACTCACCATCATCAGAACCCAGCACTCCCACTTTTCCCAGTCCAGATCACCCCAACACACCCGAAAAGCTAGACCTGGATTTAAAAGCATATCTCATGATGATGGTAGAGGACATTAAGAAGAACCTTAATAACTCACTTAAAGAAATACAGGAGAACATTGCTAAACAGGTAGAAGACATTAAAGAGGAAGCACAAAAATCCCTTAAAGAATTGCAGGAAAACACAACCAAACAGGTGATGGAATTGAATAAAACCATCCAAGACCTAAAAAGGGAAGTAGACACAATAAAGAAAACCCAAAGTGAAGCAATGCTGGAGATAGAAACCCTAGGAAAGAAATCTGGAACCATAGATGTGAGCATCAGCAACAGAATACAAGAGATGGAAAAGAGAATCTCAGGTGCAGAAGATCCCATGGAGAACATCGGCACAATAATCAAAGAAAATGCAAAATGCAAAAAGATCCTAACTCAAAACATCCAGGAAATCCAGGACACAATGAGAAGACCAAACCTAAAAATAATAGGTATAGATGAGAATGAAGATTTACAACTTAAAGGACCAGCAAATATCTTCAACAAAATTATAGAAGAAAACTTCCCAAACTTAAAGAAAGAGATGCCCATGAACATACAAGAAGCCTAGAGAACTCCAAATAGACTGGACCAGAAAAGAAATTCCTCCCGACACATAATAATCAGAACAACAAATGCACTAAATAAAGATAAAGTATTAAAAGCAGTAAGGGAAAATGGCCAAGTAACATATAAAGGCAGGACTATCAGAATTACACCAGACTTTTCACCAGAGATTATGAAAGCCAGAAGATCCTGGACAGATGTTATACAGACACTTAGAGAACAAAAATGCCTGCCCAGGCTACTATTCACAGCCAAACTCACAATTACCATAGATGGAGAAACCAAAGTATTCCATGACAAAACCAAATTCACACATTATCTTTCCACAAATCAAGCCCTTCAAAGGATGATAAGAAAAAAAAAAAAAAAAACAATATAAGGACAGAAACCACACCCTAGAAAAAGCAAAAAGTAATACATCAACAAACCCAAGACAGAAACAAGATCAGAATGCCAACTCTAACAACAAAAATAATAGGAAGCAACAATTACTTTTCCTTAATATCTCTTAATATCAATGGAATCAATTCCCCAATAAAAAGACATAGACTAACAGACTGGCTACACAAACACGACCCAACATTTTGCTGCTTACAGGAAACCCATCTCAGGGAAAAAAAATCAGACACTAACTCAGAATAAAAGGCTGGAAAACAATTTTCCAAGCAAATGGTCTGAAGAAACAAGATGGAGTAGCCATTCTAATATCGAATAAAATCGACTTCCAACCCAAAGTTATCAAATAAGACAAGGAGGGCCACATCATACTCATCAATGGTAAAATCCTCTAAGAGGAACTCTCAATTCTGAATATCTATGCTCCAAATGCAAGGGCCGTCACATTCATTAAAGACACTTTAGTAAAGCTCAAAGCACACATTGCACCTCACACAATAATACTGGGAGACTTTAACACAACACTTTCATCAATGGACAGATCGTGGAAACAGAAACTAAACAGGGACACAGTGAAACTAACAGAAGTTATGAGACAAATGGATTTAACAGGTATCTACAGAACATTTTATCCTTAAACAAAACCTTTTTCTCAGCACCTCATGGTACCTTCTCCAAAACTGTCCATATAATTGGTCACAAAACAGGCCTCAACAGATACAAAAATATTGAAATTGTCCCATGTATCCTATCAGACCACCATGGCCTAAGACTGATCTTCAATAACAACATAAATAATGGAAAGCCAACATTCACGTGGAAACTGAACACCACTCTTCTCAATGATACCTTGGTCAAGGAAGGAATAAAGAAAGAAATTAAAGACTTTTTAGAGTTTAATGAAAATGAAGCCACAACATACCCAAACTTATGGGACACAATGAAAGCATTTCTAAGAGGAAAACTCATAGCTCTGGGTGCCTCCAAAAAGAAACTAGAGAGAACAAACACTAGGAGCTTGACAACACACCTAAAAGCTCTAGAACAAAACGAAGCAAATTCACCCAAGAGGAGTAGACAGCAGGAAATAATCAAACTTAGGGGCAAAATCAGCCAGGTGGAAACAAGAAGAACTATTCAAAGAATCAACCAAATGAGGAGCTGATTCTTTAAAAAAAATCAACAAGATAGATAAACCCTTTGCCAGACTCACTAGAGGGCACAGGGACAGCATTCTAATCAACAAAACCAGAAATAAAAAGGGAGATATAATAACAGATCCTGAAGAAATCCAAAACACCATCAGATCCTTCTACAAAAGGCTATACTCAACAAAACTGCAGAACCTGGATGAAATGGACAAGTTTCTAGTCAGATCAGGTACCAAAGTTCAATCAAGATCAGGTTAATAATCTAAACAGTCCTATATCCCCTAAAGAAATAGAAGCAGTCATTAATCATCTCCCAAACAAAAAAAAGCCCAGGACCAGATGGGTTTAGTTCAGAGTTCTATCAGACCTTCAAAGAAGACTTAATTCCAACTCTTCTCAAACTATTCCACAAAATAGAAAGAGAAGGTACTCTACCCAATTCATTCTATGAAGCCACAATTATTCTGATACCTAAACCACAAAAAGACCTAACAAAAATAGACAACTTCAGATCAATTTCCCTTATGAATATCTATACAAAAATCCTCTATAAAATTCTCCCTAACCGAATTCAAGAACACATTAAAACAATCATCCATCCTGTCCTAGTAGGTTTCATTCCAGGGATGCAGGGACGGTTTAATATATGGAAATCCATCAAAGTAATCCACTATATAAACAAACTCAAAGACAAAATCCACAGGATCATCTCCTTAGATGCGAAGAAAGCATTTGACAAAATCCAAATTTCCAAATCTTGGAAATATCAGGAATTCAAGGCCCATACCTAACCATGATAAAAGCAATCTACAGCAAACCAGTAGCCAACATCAAAATAAATGGTGAGGAGCTGGAAGCATTCCCACTAAAATCGGGGACTAGACAAGGCTGCCCACTTTCTCCCTACCTATTCAACATTGTATTTGAAGTCCTAGCCAGAGCAATTAGACAACAAAAGGAGATCAAGTGGATACAAATTGGAAAGGAAGAAGTCAAAATATCACTTTTTGCAGGTGATATGATAGTATATATAAGTGACCCTAAAAATTCCACCAGAGAACTCCTAAACCTGATAAACAGGTTCAATGAAATATCTGGATATAAAATTAACTCAAACAAGGCAATGACCTTTCTCTACACAAAGGATAAACAGGCTGAGAAAGAAATTAGAGAAACAACACCCATCACAATAGTCACAGATAATATAAAATACATTTGCATGACTCTAACTAAGGAAGTGAAAGATCTGTATGATAAGAACTTCAAGTCTCTGAAGAAAGAAATTAAAGAAGATCTAAGAAGTCAGAAAGATCTCCAATGCTCATGGATTGGCAGGATCAACATTGTAAAAATGGCTATCCTGCCATAAGCAATCTACAGATTCAATGCAATCCCCATCAAAATTCCAACTCAATTCTTCAACGAATAAGAAAGGGCAATCTGCAAATTCATCTGGAATAACAAAAAAACCTAGGATAACAAAAACTCTTCTCAAGGATAAAAGAACCTCTGGTGGAATCACCATGCCTGACCTAAAGCTGCACTATGGAGCAATTGTGATAAAAACTGCATGGTACTGATATAGTGACATACAACTAGACCAATGGAATAGAATTGAAGACCCAGAAATGAACCCACACACCTATGGTCACTTGATCTTTGACAAGGGAGCTAAAACCATCCAGTGGAAAAAAGACAGCATTTTCAACAAATGGTGCTGGCACAACTGGAGGTTAACATGTAGAAGAATGCAAATTGATCCATTCCTATCTCCTTGTATTAAGGTCAAATCTAAGTGGATCTAGGAACTCCACATAAAACCAGAGACACTGAAACTTAGAGGAGAAAGTGGGGAAAATCCTCGAAGATATGGGCACAGGGGAAAAATTCTTGAACAGAATACCAATGGCTTGTGCTGTAAGATCAAGTATGGACAAATGGGACCTCATAAAATTGCAAAGCTTCTGTAAGGCAAAAGACACTGTCAATAAGACAAGAAGGTCACCAACAGATTGCAAAAGGAGTTTTACCTATCCTATATCAGATAGGGCACTAATATCTAATATATATAAAGAACTCAAGAAGGTGGACTCCAGAAAATCAAATAACCCCATTAGAAAATGGGGCTCAGAGCTAAACAAATAATTCTCACCTGAAGAATACCCAATGGCTGAGAAGCACCTGAAAAAATGTTCAACATCCTTAATCATCAGGGAAATGCAAATAAAAACAACCCTGAGATTCTACCTCACACCAGTCAGAATGCCTAAGATAAAAATTCAGGTGACAGCATATGCTGTCGAGGACGTGGAGAAAGAGGAACATTCCTCCATTGTTGGTGGGATTGCAGGCTTGTACAACCACTCTGAAAATCAGTCTTGCAGTTCTGCAGAAAATTGGACATAGTACTACCAGAGGATCCCGCAGTACCACTCCTGGACATATATCCAGAAGATGTTCCAACTGGTAAGAAGGACACATGCTCCACTATGTCCATACCAGCCTTATGTATAATAGCCCAAAGCTGGAAAAAAAAACACAGATGTCCTTCAACAGAGGAATGCATATAGGAAATGTGGTACATTTACACAATGGAGTACTACTCAGGTATTAAAAACAATGAATTTATGAAATTCCTAGGCAAATGGTTGGACCTGGAGTGAGGTAATCTAATCACAAAAGAACTCACATGATATGTACGTACTGATAAGTGGATATTAGCCCAGAAACTTAGAACACCCAAGATATAAGATACAATTTGCAAAATACAGGAAACTCAAGAAGAAAGAAGACCAAAGTGTGGACACTTTGCCCCTCCTTAGAATTGGGAACAAAACACTCATGGAAGGAGTTACAGAGACAAAGTTTGGAGCTGAGATGAAATGATGGACCATCTAGAGACTGCCATACCTGAGAATCCATCGCATAATCAGCCTCCAAATACTGACACCATTGCATACACTAGCAAGATTTTGCTGAAAGGACCCTGATATAGCTGTCTCTTGTGACACTATGATGGGTCCTGGCATACACAGAAGTGGATGCTCACAGTCAGCTATTGGATGGATCACAGGGCCCCCAATGGAGGAGCTAGAGAAAGTATCCAAGGAACTAAAGGGAACTGCAATCCTATAGGTGGAACAACAATATGAACTAACCAGTACCTCCCCCGGAGCTTGTGTCTCTAGCTGCATATGTATCGGAAGATGGCCTAGTCAACTATCAGTGGAAAGAGAGGCCCACTGGTCATGCAAACTTTATACGCCTCAGTAAAGGGGAAAGCCAGAGCCAAGAAGTGGGAGTGGGTGTGTAGGGGATTGGGGGTTATGGGGGACTTTTGGGATAGTAACTGGAAATGTAAATGAAGAAAATACCTAAAAAAAGAAAAAAAAAAGACAGAAATGAAAGAACACTGGACCCTCTACACTTTGCCTGGCTGCCAATGATTAGCTTAGATATGATTGCTATGTGCTTTAATAGACACCACTAGAAATTTTAAATTTAGTGTGGCTTCCTGGGATCCTTTATGTATATTATAAATTTTGGTTAAGGACATGCTTTTATAGTGTATGTGTGTTGTTGTTCATAACCATCACTAGTCTTGGAAGCCCAAGTGAGGACTGATAAAATTGATTGACATGTCCAGACTAAATGACCTACAGAGCCTGAAGCTTTCATTTTGGCTAATGGAGAAAGATTTCTCATCCACACTGCCAGGAGATTTAGGGGAAATATAACATGTATATGTGTAATGGAATTAAGCTCCAACACTTAGTAAGCTTCTGGAGGAATTACCTTCCTCATCTTAAATCCCCAGACAAAAGAGAACTGGTAAGGACCTCATTAAACCTCTAGCACTCAGAGTAGTAAGGCAGGCTGACTACAGACCATAGGCTCTTCTGACTCTGAAACTCCGGTTCTGTCAGGAACTGGAAAATTTTAAGACCCAGAATATTAATATAGATTCCAGGCACCATTTACCTGCAATTGAATTTTCAGAGATTTTTCAGAATAAACTCAGAAATCTTTAGAACTGGTAATAATTCCAGGATCAGTCCCGATTATTCAGCAGCTATCTCTCAAACACCCAGCTCTGTGTCAGCCAGTTCTTGGGGCTTGGTAACAGCAGTGAACATAACAAAGATCCCAGACTCCATGAACAGTGACGAGCACAAAACAGATAACAGAGGTAATGATTGATGAGCTACACAGTCATCACATTCTCTCACATCTTTCTTACACTGGAAGATGCTGGGAATGGATGGTCTGAGGTGACCTGTGGCAAGAAGCTCCATCTCTGTCATTTTTCCCAGTAGCATGAGCTTGCTTATGGTCCCGGTGCCATGTTTTGGTAGTTCTCACAATATGTCGAGCCTTTATTATGACCCCTGCTGTGGAGATCTGAGATCATTGATCTCTTGTGTTACTATCCTGATGTGGTAAGCAGCACGACTCACACCACATAAAACAACTTAATCAATCTGGCTCCCCTGCCCCATACACACAGCAGTGTTGAAACAAGGCCAATTAATAACCTTACCATGGTGTCCAACTGTTTAAGAGAAATTAAGTTGATGTCTCCCACTTTGAATCAAAAACCAGGGATGTAAGGAAGGTTGGCTGAAAGCCAGGACAGGCTCAGAGCTAAGATCACTGTGACAAACAGTTAATAATGCTGTGAATGCAAAGTTCTGGGGGGAAATTAAAAATACCACCACAGTGGACTCATGAACAGGAAAATAACAGCTTTATAGCTCAAATGAAGAATGTTCCAATGGTCTGGAAAGAAAGATATCTATTACCACAGACTTCTTTTAAAACAGGGGCACTGAGGAAGCTGCAGAGAAAAAAATTAAGCTTGTAAAGGTTGAGCTACAATGTTTAAGGAAAGACACTGGGACCGGAAGCACACACTGGAATAGTCACTGCTAAGAATTTACAGCTACCCAGAAGCTGTAGTAAAGGAACTGGTGAAGGTGGCCACACTGAATGGCCAAATTTTGAATATAAGAAAAAATTTGAATATAAGAAAATATTCTTTTGTCCTCTAAGACTTTCACAACTATAAAGAAAAAACTAGTGCCAAGATTAACCGACAAAGAGCAGGCTGACTTCCTCTGTCAGAGACTGACTCTAAGTTGAAACTAGTACTTATTTACTATAAAAGTAACTTTTATTCATCAGATGTAGTTGTCTCAGAGGCTCGCTGCTGAATAAGCTCACCCTTACTAGCTCTTTCTGAACTCTGGCTGGATGGTTTGACTCAGCTGTTCTGGTACAAAATCCTCTCCAGGCTGACTGATTCAAACTGGCTTTTCTCTGTTTCTGATGGAATTGCTCTGCTTGACATCAAACCAACTCTCATAATCTGAATCTTCTGGCTCCTCATTCTATGGCTTCCCCTGTGTCTGGCTTGTAAAACTGTGACGATAAAACTCCTCCTGATCCCTCCTGTCTTCTATTTGTGTCCTCTTTCTCCTCTCTCTCTCTCTCTCTCTCTCTCTCTCTCTCTCTCTCTCTCTCCCCTTCTCTCTCTGTGTATGTTGCTCTCTTAAGTCCTCTCTTACCTGTGCTGTCCCTGTGAGAATTAGGCATATCCTAACTCTGACTCATTCTGTCAAATCTTTCTCTAACTCATCATTTTGTTTGCCCCTCAACAAGACATCACTTTCGAACATGGGTGCTTCCTTCTATAAACTAACCTTCTTTCATTGTCTGGGATTAAATCTATGTACTAAGGGCATGTTTGTTTTCTAGCCAAAGTGTTTACAGGTGTATGGTGAGTTTGCATTCCAGTCAGATCACATAGACCTAGAAAGTCTTTGGATCTGAGTCCTTGCCTGAGCATCCATGCTGCAGGATTAAAATTCCTCTACAATTTACTGTTCCAGAAAACCTTAGGACCCTGAGGTTTCTTTTAAAACTTTTTAGCCTGTGCTCTCTGAATGGAGCAACAAAGTCTCAGTGATAGCACTCTTACAGCATGGATTACTTAATACAAGAATAACAGCTTGAAAGAAAAAAACAAAAGATTCCTTTCAAAATCTTATTTTCCTTGACAATACATCTGTTCATTCAAGAAATGTACAATAAAATTAATGTGTTCCTGTCTCCTAGCATAGCATACATACTGCATCCCAAGTACAATTTTGGCAGGTAAGTCACTATTTCAAAACATTCTGTAAAGCTTCTAGCAACTCAAAGTGTAAGCATGGAGCCCTGAGTTCTGTCTCTATAACTCATGTGACAATGAAAGGGATAAGTGACAAGCACTTTTATTCCAACCCTGGGGAGGCAAAGACAAGAGGATCCCTGGGATTCACTGGTCAGCTAGCATTAAAGACTAAGCAAAGTAGGGAACTTCAGGGACAGATTCTTATACTAATTCCACCTTCAAAACATCATTTCCTTTGTTTTTAGCTGCAACTTGACATTGCATGTAAAAGAATGCTCAGGAATGCATCCCTAACATGAGCATGCCTAGGAAGAAATCAGCCCAAGACTATTTGAATACATGAAGTTCCCTGAGTAAAATCCCTATTCTTGTTTGATTGGGAAAAGCACCACCTTGGAAATGATCACCTTACTTGCTGTAGGTAATAAATCTTTCTCTATTATCTCATGTCTTTGCTGTGTTTATTTTAGCTCCGCATGGACCAAGATTCAAATCCACTGTATTTGGTTACAACAACAGGAGATGGTGTCATAAAAACTAAAGTATTTACCCTTCATATCCACGTGCACACATGTGCACTGGTATGCATGTGAACATACACAACAATTTAAAAAATAAACATGCACACAAAGCTACCAGAGATGACGATGGTGATTCCTCTGATAACTCAGAGCCAAGTAAACCAGAAACCTGGGAAGGAATTACCATTCTAGGTGTCATTAAAAGACATTTGTGACTCACAAGAAGAGATCAAAACGAACATTATCAAGTGCTTCAGAGAAATGTTTCTAACCCAGGTGGATGACTTTGAATGGGTTGCAAACTTGAATGGGGTAATAGCAGATGCAGGAGGGATAGTGAGAGACTTAGAGCCTGAAGCTGTGGCAGGATGGTACCAATGGCTTGACATCAGATGCTTTAACAAATTAGGGTGAGGAACAACATAGCTTCCTGAGGAGTAACCTGCTCCCTGTGAAGATGCTGTAACCACTAACCAAAGACAGGGTGTTTACACTGTTACGTAAGATTCACAGGAGAAGCGGTGGCAGGTTTGACATGACTAACTCCAATTCAAAAAGCTCTACTGTGGGTAAAAAGCAAACTGCCATGACACCAAGCCAAGCAATACTGCATGCGGTAGAGAGATCGCTTGTAAATAGTGCCTTCATTGCTGCTGCATTGTAAAGAATTCCCTCAGGGACCACAGCCTACACCAGACATCTAGCCACTGGTCAGCAGGTACCATCAATGTGGAGAGCCTTCACCAGCAAAAAAGATAACAGTGAGATCTGGAAATGTAAATGAAATAAATACCTAAAAACAAATAGTAACAGTGAAACCAGGAAGGTCTTTAGCATGCTTGGCATCAAAAGAATATTTTTTTATTTTTTGGTTTCATTTGTTTTTGTTTTTAACACATTTCTGTCCTGATACCATTCTTTTTTTTTTTTTTTTCCATTTTTTATTAGGTATTTAACTCATTTACATTTCCAATGCTATACCAAAAGTCCCCCATATCCACCGACCCCCACTCCCCTGCCCACCCACTCCCCCTTTTTGGCCCTGGTATTCCCCTGTACTGGGGCATATAAAGTTTGCAAGTCCAATGGGCCTCTCTTTCCAGTGATGGCCGACTAGGCCATCTTTTGATATATATGCAGCTAGAGTCAAGAGCTCCGGGGTACTGGTTAGCTCATAATGTTGTTCCACCTATAGGGTTGCAGATCCCTTTAGCTCCTTGGCTACTTTCTCTAGCTCCTCCATTGGGAGCCCTATGATCCATCCATTAGCTGACTGTGAGCATCCACTTCTGTGTTTGCTGGGCCCCGGCATAGTCTCACAAGAGACAGCTACATCTGCGTCCTTTCAATAAAATCTTGCTAGTGTATGCAATGGTGTCAGCGTTTGGATGCTGATTATGGGGTGGATCCCTGGCTATGGCAGTCTCTACATGGTCCATCCTTTCATCTCAGCTCCAAACTCCATCTCTGTAACTCCTTCCATGGGTGTTTTGTTCCCAAATCTAAGGAGGGGCATAGTGTCCACACTTCAGTCTTCATTCTCCTTGAGTTTCATGTGTTTAGCAAATTATATCTTATATCTTGGGTATCCTAGGTTTGGGGCTAATATCCACTTATCAGTGAATACATATTGTGTGAGTTTCTTTGTGAATGTGTTACCTCACTCAGGATGATGCCCTCCAGGTCCATCCATTTGGCTAGGAATTTCATAAATTCATTCTTTTTAATAGCTGAGTAGTACTCCATTGTGTAGATGTACCACATTTTCTGTATCCATTCCTATGTTGAGGGGCATCTAGGTTCTTTCCAGCTTCTGGCTATTATAAATAAGGCTGCTATGAACATAGTGGAGCATGTGTCCTTCTTACCTGTTGGGGCATCTTCTGGATATATGCCCAGGAGAGGAATTGCTGGATCTTCCGGTAGTACTATGTCCAGTTTTCTGAGGAACCGCCAGACTGATTTCCAGAGTGGTTGTACAAGCCTGCACTCCCACCAACAATGGAGGAGTGTTCCTCTTTCTCCACATCCTCGCCAGCATCTGCTGTCACCTGAATTTTTGATCTTAGCCATTCTGACTGGTGTGAGGTGGAATCTCAGGGTTGTTTTGATTTGCATTTCCCTGATGATTAAGGATGTTGAACATTTTTTCAAGTGCTTCTCTGCCATTCGGTATTCCTCAGGTGAGAATTCTTTGTTCAGTTCTGAGCCCCATTTTTTAATGGGGTTATTAGATTTTCTGAAGTCCACCTCTTGAGTTCTTTATATATGTTGGATATTAGTCCCCTATCTGATTTAGGATAGGTAAAGATCCTTTCCCAATCTGTTGGTGGTCTTTTTGTCTTATTGACGGTGTCTTTTGCCTTGCAGAAACTTTGGAGTTTCATTAGGTCCCATTTGTCGATTCTCGATCTTACAGCACAAGCCATTGCTGTTCTGTTCAGGAATTTTTCCCCTGTGCCCATATCTTCAAGGCTTTTCCCCATTTCTCCTCTATAAGTTTCAGTGTCTCTGGTTTTATGTGAAGTTCCTTGATCCACTTAGATTTGACCTTAGTACAAGGAGATAAGTATGGATCGATTCGCATTCTTCTACACGATAACAACCAGTTGTGCCAGCACCAATTGTTGAAAATGCTGACTTTCTTCCACTGGATGGTTTTAGCTCCCTTGTCGAAGATCAAGTGACCATAGGTGTGTGGGTTCATTTCTGGATCTTCAATTCTATTCCATTGGTCTACTTGTCTGTCTCTATACCAGTACCATGCAGTTTTTATCACAATTGCTCTGTAGTAAAGCTTTAGGTCTGGCATGGTGATTCCGCCAGAAGTTCTTTTATCCTTGAGAAGACTTTTTGCTATCCTAGGTTTTTTGTTATTCCAGACAAATTTGCAAATTGCTCCTTCCAATTCGTTGAAGAATTGAGTTGGAATTTTGATGGGGATTGCATTGAATCTGTAGATTGCTTTTGGCAAGATAGCCATTTTTACAATGTTGATCCTGCCAATCCATGAGCATGGGAGATCTTTCCATCTTCTGAGATCTTCTTTAATTTCTTTCTTCAGAGATTTGAAGTTTTTATCATACAGATCTTTCACCTCCTTAGTTAGAGTCACGCCAAGATATTTTATATTATTTGTGACTATTGAGAAGGGTGTTGTTTCCCTAATTTCTTTCTCAGCCTGTTTATTCTTTGTATAGAGAAAGGCCATTGACTTGTTTGAGTTTATTTTATATCCAGCTACTTCACCGAAGCTGTTTATCAGGTTTAGGAGTTCTCTGGTAGAATTTTTAGGGTCACTTATATATACTATCATATCATCTGCAAAAAGTGATATTTTGACTTCCTCTTTTCCAATTTGTATCCCCTTGATCTCCTTTTGTTGTCGAATTGCTCTGGCTAATACTTCAAGTACTATGTTGAAAAGGTAGGGAGAAAGTGGGCAGCCTTGTCTAGTCCCTGATTTTAGTGGGATTGCTTCCAGCTTCTCTCCATTTACTTTGATGTTGGCTACTGGTTTGCTGTAGATTGCTTTTATCATGTTTAGGTATGGGCCTTGAATTCCTGATCTTTCCAAAACTTTTATCATGAATGGGTGTTGGATCTTGTCAAATGCTTTTTCTGCATCTAATGAGATGATCATGTGGTTTTTGTCTTTGAGTTTGTTTATATAATGGATTACATTGATGGATTTTCGTATATTAAACCATCCCTGCATCCCTGGAATAAAACCTACTTGGTCAGGATGGATGATTGCTTTAATGTGTTCTTGGATTCGGTTAGCGAGAATTTTATTGAGGATTTTTGCATCGATATTCATAAGAGAAATTGGTCTGAAGTTCTCTATCTTTGTTGGATCTTTCTGTGGTTTAGGTATCAGAGTAATAGTGGCTTCATAAAATGAGTTGGGTAGAGTACCTTCTACTTCTATTTTGTGAAATAGTTTGTGCAGAATTGGAATTAGATCTTCTTTGAAGGTCTGATAGAACTCTGCACTAAACCCATCTGGTCCTGGGCTTTTTTTGGTTGGGAGACTATTAATAACTGCTTCTATTTCTTTAGGTGATATGGGACTGTTTAGATGGTCAACTTGATCCTGATTCAACTTTGGTACCTGGTATCTGTCCAGAAATTTGTCCATTTCGTCCAGGTTTTCCAGTTTTGTTGAGTATAGCCTTTTGTAGAAGGATCTGATGGTGTTTTGGATTTCTTCAGGATCTGTTGTTATGTCTCCCTTTTCATTTCTGATTTTGTTAATTAGGATTTTGTCCCTGTGCCCTTTAGTGAGTCTAGCTAAGGGTTTATCTATCTTGTTGATTTTCTCAAAGAACCAACTCCTCGTTTGGTTAATTCTTTGAATAGTTCTTCTTGTTTCCACTTGGTGGATTTCACCCCTGAGTTTGATTATTTCCTGCCGTCTACTCCTCTTGGGTGAATTTGCTTCCTTTTTTTCTAGGGCTTTTAGATGTGTTGTCAAGCTGCTAGTATGTGCTGTCTCCCGTTTCTTCTTGGAGGCACTCAGCGCTATGAGTTTCCCTCTTAGAAATGCTTTCATTGTGTCCCATAGGTTTGGGTACGTTGTGGCTTCATTTTCATTAAACTCTAAAAAGTCTTTAATTTCTTTCTTTATTCCTTCCTTGACCAAGGTATCATTGAGAAGAGTGTTGTTCAGTTTCCACGTGAATGTTGGCTTTCCATTATTTATGTTGTTATTGAAGATCAGTCTTAGGCCATGGTGGTCTGATAGGATACATGGGACAATTTCAATATTTTTGTATCTATTGAGGCCTGTTTTGTGACCAATTATATGGTCAATTTTGGAGAAGGTCCCGTGAGGTGCTGAGAAGAAGGTATATCCTTTTGTTTTAGGATAAAATGTTCTGTAGATATCTGTCAGGTCCATTTGTTTCATAGCTTCTGTTAGTTTCACTGTGTCCCTGTTTAGTTTCTGTTTCCACGATCTGTCCTTTGAAGAAAGTGGTGTGTTGAAGTCTCCCACTATTATTGTGTGAGGTGCAATGTGTGCTTTGAGCTTTACTAAAGTGTCTCTAATGAATGTGGCTGCCCTTGCATTTGGTGCGTAGATATTCAGAATTGAGAGTTCCTCTTGGAGGATTTTACCTTTGATGAGTATGAAGTGTCCCTCCTTGTCTTTTTTGATAACTTTGGGTTGGAAGTCGATTTTATCCGATATTAAAATGGCTACTCCAGCTTGTTTCTTCAGTCCATTTGCTTGGAAAATTGTTTTCCAGCCTTTCACTCTGAGGTAGTGTCTGTCTTTTTCCCTGAGATGGGTTTCCTGTAAGCAGCAGAATGTTGGGTCCTGTTTGTGTAGCCAGTCTGTTAGTCTATGTCTTTTTATTGGGGAATTGAGTCCATTGATATTAAGAGATATTAAGGAAAAGTAATTGTTGCTCCCTTTTATTTTTGTTGTTAGAGTTGGCATTCTGTTCTTGTGGCTGTCTTCTTTTTGGTTTGTTGAATGATTACTTTCTTGGTTGTTCTAGGGCATGATTTCCGTCCTTGTATTGCTTCTTTTCTGTTATTATCCTTTGAAGGGCTGGATTCATGGAAAGATATTTTGTGAATTTGGAGTTGTCGTGGAATACTTTGGTTTCTCCATCTATGGTAATTGAGAGTTTGGCCGGGTATAGTAGCCTGGGCTGGCATTTGTGTTCTCTTAGTGTCTGTATAACATCTGTCCAGGCTCTTCTGGCTTTCATAGTCTCTGGTGAAAAGTCTGGTGTAATTCTGATAGGCCTTCCTTCATATGTTACTTGACCTTTCTCCCTTACTGCTTTTAATATTCTATCTTTATTTAGTGCATTTGTTGTTCTGATTATTATGTGTCGGGAGGAATTTCTTTTTATGGTCCAGTCTATTTGGAGTTCTGTATGCTTCTGGTATGATCATGGGCATCTCTTTTTTTTATGTTTGGGAAGTTTTCTTCTATTATTTTGTTGAAGATATTAGCTGGCCCTTTAAGTTGAAAATCTTCATTCTCATCAATTCCTATTATCCGTAGGTTTGGTCTTCTCATTGTGTCCTGGATTACCTGGATGTTTTGAGTTAGGATCCTTTTGCATTTTGTATTTTCTTTGACTGTTGTGTCGATGTTCTCTATGGAATCTTCTGCACCTGAGATTCTCTCTTCCATTTCTTGTATTCTGTTGCTGATGCTCGCATCTATGGTTCCAGATCTCTTTCCTAGGGTTTCTATCTCCAGCGTTGCCTCGCTTTGAGTTTTCTTTATTGTGTCTACTTCCCCTTTTAGTTCTAGTATGGTTTTGTTCATTTCCATCACCTGTTTGGCTGTGTTTTCCTGCTTTTCTTTAAGAGCCTGTAACTCTTTAGCAGTGCTCTCCTGTAAATCTTTAAGTGACTTATGAAAGTCCTTCTTGATGTCCTCTATCATCATCATGAGAAATGTTTTTAAATCTGGGTCTAGATTTTCGGTTGTGTTGGGGTGCCCAGGACTAGGTGGGGTGGGAGTGCTGCATTCTGATGATGGTGAGTGGTCTTGATTTCTGTTAGTAGGATTCTTACGTTTGCCTTTCGCCATCTGGTAATTTCTGAAGCTAGCTGTTTTAGTTGTCACTGTTAAGAGCTTGTTCTTCAGGTGACTCTGTTAGCCTCTATGAGCAGACCTGGAGGGTAGCACTCTCCTTAGTTTCAGTGGGCAGAGTATTCTCTGCAGGCAAGCTCTCTTCTTGCAAGGCAGGTACCCAGATATCAGGTGTTCGAACCAGACTCCTGGCAGAAGTTGTGTTCCACTCACTAGAGGTCTTAGGATCACGTGTGGAATCCTGTGTGGGCCCTTGCGGGTGTCAGGCGACTCAGCTGGCAAGGTAGCCGGGGCTCGAGTGGAGTGGAAGGGGTTTGTGCCCCAGATCAAGCCCGGGTAGCCTGCTTCCCTATGTACCGCAGTCTCAAGTTCCACGCGATTGGATTGGGGTAGGCGCTGTGTTCCACTCACCAGAGGTCTTAGGGTCCCGTGGGGAGTCCTGTGTGGACCCTTGTGGGTGTTGGGCAAGACTCTGCTGGCAAGGTAGCCCGGGGCTCGAGTCACGAGTCGAGCGGAAGGGACTTGTGCCCCAGATCAGGCCCGGGTAGCCTGCTTCCCTATGTACCGCAGTCTCAAGTTCCACGCGATTGGATTGGGGCAGGCACTGTGATCCACTCACCAGAGGTCTTAGGGTCCCGTGGGGAGTCCCGTGTGGACCCTTGCGGGTGTTGGGCAAGACTCTGCTGGCAAGGTAGCCCGGGGCTCGAGTCTCGAGTCGACCCTGATACCATTCTTTTAACTTCTGTTTTTTCATGAATTGCAACACATCCTTTTAAAACTTGTAGTCCCCTTTAAATTAACTTTTAAGTTAGTTTACAAAGTAATAGGTTTCACTGTGACATTTTCATACATATAAGTCATTGTTCTTTTTTCTAATTCCCCACCCTCTTCCATGCCTCCTATCACATCTTCCTGGCCCCTTTCTTCCACAGATAGTCCTCCCTCCTGCTCCCATGCCATAAAGATTTTATTATCCTATCTTCTCCTCTCATAATCTCCGCATGCACACACACATACACACTCACATGTACACACACCCAAAATACACAGTTCACATACAGGGCAAAGCACAAGTAACTGTCTTTCTGAACATGGCTTATTTTGCTTACCACAATGATCCTATCTCCAGGTCCTATCCCAACTTTTTCCTGAAAAATGTCATGATTTAATTTTTCTTCATACTTGAGTAAAATTCCATTGTGCATAGTAATGTCCCTAAGACAAACATTGCTCTTCTGTTCTTCAGACTGTTCTGCCTCACCAATAGAGCACAGACGGGCACATGACTTTCTTGTACTAGGAAGCTAAAAATGTTATGGTCCCCTCAAAAACACGAAAATATAAGTGGGACTTGTTGAGAAGACAAAAAGGCATCAACAGAAATGGGAAGGGCATGAGAGGTTAATGAAAAATACAACCAAAGCACACTAAACATATGTATTGTGACTTATAATGAAATTCATTATATATAATTAATATATACTAATACAACTTCTGATATTTGTAGCCTGACTTATCATAATTTTTGTGTGCAGTAGTCTAGAACAGAGCCCAAGATATATCTGAGGCATGCATGAAGCAAGTTAGAAGACAGACACCACAAAAGAAGAAAAGCAACATGAGGTATCAAAACCAAAAGGCAATTCCATTTAAAATAAAGTGCTTCATGTGCCTCTTCAGGAAGGCGATAGGTGAGTTGACTCCAAGGATGCAAGATGTTTCGCTGGAGATATTTACAAAAAAATGTTTCAGGAAAAGAGTTTTTCCAACTTAACAGATCAAAGGAAGAATTCTAGGAGGGATAGAAAGAGGAAGGGGAAGAGGGAGAAGAGAGTGGTGAAGAAAAGAGAGGCACAGGAGGAAAGGGGAGGAGGAGGGAAGAAAGGGGAGAATGAGGAAGAAGAGAGGCACAAGAGAAAAGGGGAGGGAAAAGGGGGAAGGAAGGGTGAAGAGGGGGGAGGAGGGAAAGAAAGGGAAAGGAAGGGGAGGGGAGGAGAGGAAAAAGGAGATAGGGAGCCAATGAAGCTGGAAGAGAACAGGCAAAGTAGGGGTTCTCTGACCTTACCAAAAGGGATGGCACAGCCTATCCAGATTTCTAATTCAATGCAAGAACCCCTGACATGTCTGTAGGCAGACTGTGTTTCTCTCTGACACTGAAGATAGCTAATCTAGTAAGACAGTGCTACATTTCAACAACACAGGCCAAAGGTTTAGAAGCTGACTTGTTCTGAGTACCTTATTAAATGAATTGGTAAATGTGGTAACCCTGTTTTACTCTATTGGTGAGGCAGAACAGTCTGAAGAACAGAAGAGCAATGTTTGTCTTAGGGACATTACTATGCACAATGGAATTTTACTCAAGTATGAAGAAAAATTAAATCATGACATTTTTCAGGAAAATGTTGGGATAGGACCTGGAGATAGGATCATTGTGGTAAGCAAAATAAGCCATGTTCAGAAAGACAGTTACTTGTGCTTTGCCCTGTATGTGAACTGTGGTATTTTATGTGTGTGTGTACATGTGAGTGTGTATGTGTGTGTGCATGCGGAGATTATGAGAGGAGAAGAAGGATAATAAAATCTTTATGGCATGGGATTAGAAGGGAGGACTATCTGAGGAAGAAAGGGGCCAGGAAGAAGTGATAGGAGGCATGGAAGAGGGTGGGGAATTAGAAAAAGAACAATGACTTATTGAGTCTTCCCAGACTCACACTGTCTGTGTCATAAACCATATATTTGGCATTAATAAGAACCATAATCCTCAAAACACATCCATACACACAAACTGTCATCTTCCCTTAGCAAGGCAAATAAATGAGTATTTCTATTTCTGTGAGCCATTCTGCTTTTTATGAGGTCAATGCTCATAGTTGGACCTATAAATATCATGAGTGTCAGTCAATTGCCTCATTTCCCTTGTAATGTGAGTTCCTTGGGAGAAGCAATGTTGTGTGGAAGGAGCAAAAAGAAGTAAGCCAGGCAGGAAGTCAATGAGTGACAGTGCTCCAAGATGCTTGGCATGCAAAAAAGGAAAGAGCTATCTGCTGCAGACAATCATTGTTCTCCACGCTGAAAAAAGTCAGTATGTTCACCTCCTTCTTCAGGGCTGCATGGCTCCTACAGGTGGGGTGGTCTCTTTGAATCATTATGCTAACATCTATTGGAAGCTGGGGTAGTCATGCTGCTAGTGGGCTCCATAGTGGTAAGCCTTTACACAGTCTCTAATGCTGCCACTGGGATTTCTTTGCTCTTTGTCTGGATTAACCACATATATGCTCCATGAGAAGAGTTTTAGATTTTGCTTATCCTGCCTTGATTATGAGTTCCCTTGACCCTCAAAGGTTCTCCAGGCTGGATAATATATTACACAGTCACTTTATTTCATACCTCACTGTGCACAAACTGGATTATGCTAGCTAGCATTCAGAAAATATGTCAACTGGTCAACAAGATAATTGAAAATGGGCTGGTGAAATGGCTCAGTGGGTAAGAGCACCCGACTGCTCTTCCGAAGGTCCTGAGTTCAAATCCCAACAACCACATGGTGGCTCACAACCATCTGTAATGGGATCTGATGCCCTCTTCTGGTGTGTCTGAAGACAGCTACAGTGTACTTACATATAATAAATAAATAAATAAATCTTTAAAAAAAAAAAAAGATAATTGAAAATATGTCAACTGGTCAACTGGATAATTACATATATCCTTTTGTAATTGCACCTTTAACTAATCATTTATTTAGAATGTAAGTATGCTCACATCATAGTCTGGTCCATGACCCCTTAGATACCTCCTCATCAAACTTCCTTGATATAAATCCTTTCAATCTTTTTTCTTCTAAACAAGTATGCTACCAACCATAATCTTTTGGGATACACTATGTGGAGGTGTCTGTGCATACTTAATTGTTAATTTTGCACCATCAAAGAGCTAAATACTAGCCAGATCTTGGTATTGTTATTGCTATGGTCCATCACCAGTCTCATATTTTATAAATATTTGTTCCTTCCTCACCTACCTAAAGCAATCTAGAATTGTATCTGATCAGCTTTAATAAAGAGTTGAAGATCAAAAGGTGGGCAGGAAGTGGAAGGTGGAACTTCTAGGCAGAGATAGGGACTCTGGGAGAAGAACTGAGAGGTGGGAGGTTCTGCTAGCAGACAGAATAGATGGACCAGAGCAGAGCCGAGAGGAACATCTTGCCATGTGGCAGGACACAGTGCCAAGATTGGTAGGGTTAGACTAGCTGGGCGACTGCCCTAGCTGAAAAGCCTAAGCTTTAAAGTATTAAAAGCCTCTGAGTCATTATTTATATAACTCTAGGTCCAAGAAAGTCCCATTATAATGATCAATGCAAGACCACACTCTCATGCTTTTGGACCATCTGTCTTCCAAATAAGGCTTTAAAGTAAATCACTAATTAGCTCAACTGGGTGTATTGGGAGGGTCCCCTTCCTACTCTTCTGGAAGGTTACACTTAAATGTCTTAAATGAAAGGTACCAGCATATTTTACTTTAATGTCCATAAAATGGGGTCTAATTTCCCTTAGGTCATATCAAAGATTTTACTTTGGTTCCATCTCACTGAAATAAGACATAGTGGTTGTTTGGTTAACAGAAAGAACCACACATACCTCTTGGAGTCTCTGATAACTGCATTCATATCAACACATTTGACCATATCTAAGAGGGTCTTTACTCCCCAGACAAGCATTATTGCAATACATTGTTACCCATATTTTCTACAGGACTCTGCCAAGACTTCTAGTAAGAGTCAGCAGAATTTGAGATGCTGAGTACCTTGAGTCAGTCAAACACATGCAAATATCCCCCCACTTTAATCTCTCATCATCCTCCTTTTTCTCAATGAATAACTGCATTTCCCAGAACAAGTCCAGTAAGACCATATAACTATAATCGAAGTCAGCAAGTCACTGGATTTGACTCTATATTTTGGGATATGTCAAGCCTCATCTCTAAGAAAAGCAATTAGAGATGTTCTTTGTCCTTGAAAATATCTTAAGCAGAGAATTTAAAACATTAAGTTATGCTATTTCATTACATCTCTTGTGCCTAAAAAGTCATTCCTGTTGTGGATTTAGTTTAATGTTTATATTATAGGTTCCCAAATTGCATGAGAATCCCACATGTAAGATATTGTGGGTCTCTGTCTCCAATTGGTTCTAATTGGTAAATAAAGTTGTGGACAGCCAATGGTTGGGCAAGAAGAGAGGAAGGACTTAATATATTACAGGAAAGGCAACCCAGGGAAGTAGGATTTAGTACCACCATGCCAGGGAAGCAGAAGGATCAGGCTTGAAAGCTACAGGAGAGAGAGAGAGAGAGAGAGAGAGAGAGAGAGAGAGAGAGAGAGAGAGAGAGAGAGAGAGAGAGAATACAACCATACAAGAGCCAGAAAAGAGTCGCCTCAGGGTCTTCTCTCCCACTTTGGTTCTAGGATGACAAAGATGGAATATAGATTTTAGTAATAGTTCAGGAATATTGGAGGGGAGGCTTTAGCAATGTGGAAGTTTCGAAGTGGCTCATCCATTGTGCCTATTAAGGCATATTAAATATACGGTTTTGTGTGTCTGTGTGTGTGTGTGTCTGTGTATATGTGTGTGTATGTTTTTAATTCTTTATAGTTCAGTCTTTATCCTCCTTCCAGTCTGCCCTCTGACTATTCATCATTCCACACCTACTCTTCCCCCCACTCCACCTCCAAACCCTGACTCAAAGAGGATGTCCCCACTCCTAGCCCACCATACCTCCCACTCTCTGGAGCCTCAAGTCTCTTGGGGGTGAGGTTTACCTTCTCTCACTGAATCTGGACCCGATAGTCCTCTGTTGTGTATGTGTTGGGGGCCTCATATCAGCTGGTGTATGCTGCCTGGTTGGTGGCTCAGTGTTGTTTGGTAAGGAACTCATGCTGCCACCACTGCCACTGCTGCCACCACTACCACCACCATCAGGGAGATTAAAGGAGATTAACCAACTACAGCAACATATGGCAACCAAAGTGGGACTTCAACACATTATTAAAAATTAATTAGAGATTCTCAAATATGCCATGATGCTAGATTAGGAGGTGAGGAGAATTGGGTATTGCCAGAACCACATGATTCCTCCCCAAGCCACATAGGTTTGGTGCTAGGACAAAAGGCATGCTAAGTTGGCACACATAATTCTGAGGTTTGTGGCTTGAGACTAGGACACACCCAGGCCAACCAAAGGATGTGGGCAATGGAATAAGCATTCAGCCAGATGCTCTGTTTTGTTCTGGGCTACTGTGAGGAGCTTAACCCACAGACACTGATAGCTCCTACCGAGATAAGACAGGTTGAAGAGAATAGGCCTAAATATAATAGGAATCAGAGAAACTATATTGTTTTAAGGATAGAAAGTTATGTCTCGTAATAGGCTCATACAGAAATATAGAAACAAATTTAATTGAATTTAAGTATATAGGAAAGGATGTTAATTCAAGTTATATAAAGAGAAAGGGGATATGTATGTGTATATATACATATATATCTCCACAGAGATATTAATCTCCATAGAAGGTAGACTTTAAGTATACATAGATGAATAAATAAATTTAGGCCTTGATCTCAACATTAAAAATTAATCATATAAGAACATGCAAGGGGGGATCTGTCAGGTTTGGGCCAGCCCAACCATCTTCTGCCTGAATCTGCCGGAGGCCCCCAAGGGCCCTAGAGTACTTTCCACACCATAGGACCTCAGGATCATGGGTGAGTGGAACACAACATCATCTCCAAAGACTTATGGAGGGTCTTGTGCCAGCAGGAACAGGGATGAAGGAACCCCACCCAACCAGAGGCTGGGATTCTTTCTGGTCAGGGCCAGCCCCACCATCTTGTGCGTGAATCCAGCAAAGGGCATCGAGAGTCTCAGAGGACTCTCCATGCCACAGGACCCCTAGCACACCCAGGACCTTATGGTCGCTGGAGAGCACTTGGGCAACAGAAGCAACAGAGCTTCTTGGACAGGGTCCCTTCTGGCCTTCATCTTCAGCCAGAAGGCAGAGCTGAGACCCAGACCCCTGGGCACCTTCCTTGCCAGAGGAGAGTCGGCCAAAAGGGAGGGCTCTGACCCCAGTACTCAGGAGGTGGATCAGAGCTCCAGACTTCTGGAAACTGGCTCTGCAAGAGGAGAGCTTTCCTGCAGAGAGTGCTCTGACCACTAAGACTCAGGAGAGTGATGGACTCGCAGGAGTGCTGACAGAGGGTAACAGAATCACAGGAGGATCAGGCTCTAGCCAGAGAAAGCTAGAACATTAACACAAGAGATTACCAGATGGCGAAAGGCAAACATAAGAATCTTACTAACAGAAACCAAGAACACTGGGCATCATCAGAACCCAGTACACCCACCATGAGTCCTGGATACCCCAACATACCCAAAAAGTAAGACTAGGATTTAAAACCATATCTCATGATGGTCGTAGAACATTTTAAGAAGGGCATTAATAACTCCCTTAAAGAAATAAAGGAGAACACTGCAGGAAAACACCACTAAAGAGGTGGAAGTCTTTAAAGAAGAAACATAAAAATCTCTTAAAGAATTATAGGAAAACACAACCAAACAGGTGATGGAATTGAACAAAACCATCTGAGATCTAAAAATGGAAGTAGAAACAATGAAGAAAACCCAAAGGGAGACAACTCTGGAGATAGAAACTCTAGGAAAGAAATCAGGAACCATAGATGTGAGCATCAGCAAGAGAATACAAGAGATGGCAGAGAGAATCTCAGGTACAGAAGATTCCACAGAGAACATGGGCACAGCAATCAAAGAAAATACAAAATGCAAAAAGATCCTGACTCAAAACATCCAGGAAATCCAGGACACAATGAGAAGACCAAACCTACCGATAATAGGAGTAGATGAGAATGAAGAATTTTCAACTTAAAGGGCCAGAAAATATCTTCAACAAAATTATAGAGAAAACTTCCCAAACCTAAAAAAAGAGATGCCCATGAACATACAAGAAGCCTACAGAACTCCAAATAGACTGGACCAGAAAAGAAATTGCTCCCAACACATAATAATCAGAACAACAAATGCACTAAATAAAGATAGAATATTAAAAGCAGTAAGGGAAAAATGTCAAGTAGCATATAAAGGCAGGCCTATTAGAATTACTCCAGACTTCTCAGCAGAGACTATGAAAGCCAGAAGATCCTGGACAGATGTTATTCGGACACTAAGAGAAGACAAATGTCAGCCCAGGCTACTATACCTGAGCAAAACTCTCAATTACCATAGATGGAGAAACCAAAGTATTCCATGACAAAACAAAATTCAAACAATATCTTTCAACGAATCCAGCCCTTCAAAGGATAATAAAGGGAAAACACCAACACAAAGATGGAAACAACACCCTAGAAAAAGCAAGAAAGTAATCTTTGAACAAACCTAAAAGAAGACAGCCTCAAGAACAGGATCCCCACTTTAACAACAAAGATAATAGGAAGCAACAATTACTTCTCTTTAACTTCTCTTAACAACAATGGACTCAATTCCCCAATAAAAAGACATAGACTAATAGACTGGCTACACAAACAGGACCCAACATTTTGTTGCTTGCAGGAAACGCACTTCAGGGATAAAGACAAACACTACCTCAGAGCAAAAGGCTGGAAAACAATTTTCCAAGCATATGGTCTGAAGAAACAAGTTGGAGTATCCATTCTAATATCTAATAAAATTGACTTTCAATCCAAAGTTTTCAAAAAAGACAAGAAGGGTCACTTCATACTCATCAAAGGTAAAATCTACCAAGATGAACTCTCAATTCTAAATATCTATTCTCCAAATGCAAGGGCAGCCACATTCATTAAAGAGACTTTAGTAAAACTCAAAGCATACATTGCACCTCACACAATAATGGGAGATTTCAACCCACTCTCACCAATGGACCCATCCAGGAAACAGAAAATAAACAGAGACACATGGACACTAACAGAAGTTATGAAGGAAATGGATTTAACAGATATCTGCAGAACATTTTATCCTAAAAGAAAATGATATGCCTTCTTCTCCACAGCTCATGGTACCTCTTCCAAAATTGACCATAAAATTGGTCACAAAACAGGCCTCAACAGATACAAAAATATTGAAATTGTCCATGCATCCTATCTGATCACCACGGACTAAGGCTGATCTTCAATTACAACATAAATAATAGAAAGCCAACATTCACGTGGAAACTAAACAACACTCTACTCAATGATTCCTTGGTCAAAGATGAAATAAAGAAATTAAAGACTTTTTAGAGTTTAATGAAAATGAAGCCACAACATACCCAAACTTAGGGGACACAATGAAGGCAGTCCTAAGAGGAAAAATCATAGCCCTGAGTGCCTTCAAAAAGAATCTACAGAGAGTATAAACTAGCAGCCTGACAACACACATTGAAGCTATAGAACTAAAGGATGCAAATTCACCCAAGAGGAGTAGATGGCAGGAAATAATCAAGCTCAGGGCAGAAATCAACCAAGTGGAAAAAAAAGAACTATTCAAAGAATCAACCAAACCAGGAGCAGGTTCTTTGAGAAAATCAACAAGATAGATAAACCTTTAGCCAGACTAACTAGAGGGTACACGGACAGTATCCGAATTAACAAAATCAGAAATGAAAAAGTAGGCTTCAGCCTCACGTTCCGTGGGGGCCACCTTGGTTCCGGGACTCCGCGGCAGGCGGTCTGCAGGTGAGAGTGTGGAACACAGAGGCCAGCAGCTTCTGGAACGGGCGAGAGCCACAGAGCCTCTGAGGCGGCGCCATTTTCGGCTCCAGACAACCTGCTACCTTCCTGGTCAGAGCACAGGTGTCCGCACAGCCCATGAGGCTTCTGCCTCACGTTCTGCGGGGGCCACCTTGATTCTGGGACTCTGCAGCGGGCAGTCTGCAGGCCAAAGCAACACAGGTTCTGGGAAAAATCCTGTTTTGGGCCTTCATCTTCGGCCAGGAGGAGGTCCAAACACCAGATAACTGTGCACCTCCCTGAAAGAGGAGAGCTTGCCTGCAGAGACTGCTCTGACCACTGAAACTCAGGGAAGAGAGCTAGTCTCCCTGGTCTGCAGATATAGTGTAACAAAATCACCAGAGGAACAATCTCTAAACAGAGACAACTATAACAACTAACTCCAGAGATTACCAGATGGCGAAAGGTAAACGTAAGAATCTTACTAACAGAAACCAGGACTACTCACCATCATCAGAACCCAGCACTCCCACTTCGCCCAGTCCAGGGCACCCCAACACACCTGAAAAGCTAGACCTGGATTTAAAAGCATATCTCATGATGATGGTAGAGGACATCAAGAAGGACTTAAATAACTCACTTAAAGAAATACAGGAGAACACTGCTAAACAAGTAGAAGACATTAAAGAGGAAACACAAAAATCCCTTAAAGAATAGCCAGGAAAACATAACCAAACAGGTAGAAAGCATTAAAGAGGAAACACAAAAATCCCTTAAAGAATTGCAGGAAAACACAACCAAACAGGTGATGGAATTGAATAAAACCATCCAAGACCTAAAAAGGGAAGTAGACACAATAAAGAAAACCCAAAGTGAGGCAACAGTGGAGATAGAAACACTAGGAAAGAAATCTGGAACCATAGATGCGAGCATCAAGAACAGAATACAAGAAATGGAAGAGAGAATCTCAGGTGCAGAAGATTCCATAGAGAACATCAGCACAACAATCAAAGAAAATGGAAAATGCAAAAAGATCCTAACTCAAAACATCCAGGAAATCCAGGACACAATGAGAAGACCGAACCTACGGATAATAGGAGTGGATGAGAATGAAGATTTTCAACTCAAAGGACCAGCAAACATCTTCAACAAGATTATTGAAGAAAACTTCCCAAATCTAAAGAAAGAGATACCCATGAACATACAAGAAGCCTACAGAACTCCAAATAGACTGGACCAGAAAAGAAATTCCTCCCGACACATAATAGTCAGAACAACAAATGCACTAAATAAAGATAGAATACTAAAAGCAGTAAGGGAAAAAGGTCAAGTAACATATAAAGGCAAGCCTGTCAGAATTACACCGGATTTTTCACCAGAGACTATGAAAGCCAGAAGAGCCTGGACAGATGTTATACAGACACTAAGAGAACACAAATTCCAGCCCAGGCTACTATACCCAGCCAAACTCTCAATTACCATAGATGGAGAAACCAAAGTATTCCACGACAAAACTAAATTCACCCATTATCTCTCCACGAATCCAGCCCTTCAAAGGATAATAACAGAAAAAAACCAATACAAGGACGGGAACCACGCCCTAGAAAAAACAAGAAGATAATCCCTCAACAAAACTAAAAGAAGACAGCCACAAGAACAGAATGCCAACTTTAACAACAAAAACAACAGGAAGCAACAATTACTTTTCCTTAATATCTCTTAATATCAATGGTCTCAACTCCCCAATAAAAAGACATAGACTAACAGACTGGCTACACAAACAGGACCCAACATTCTGCTGCTTACAAGAAACCCATCTCAGGGAAAATGACAGACACTACCTCAGAGTGAAAGGCTGGAAAACAATTTTCCAACAAAGTGGTCTGAAGAAACAAGCTGGAGTAGCCATTTTAATATCAGACAAAATCGACTTCCAACCCAAAGTTATTAAAAAAGACAAGGAGGGACACTTCATACTCATCAAAGGTAAAATCCTCCAAGAGGAACTCTCAATTCTGAATATCTACACTCCAAATGCAAGGGCAGCCACATTCATTAAAGACACTTTAGTAAAGCTCAAAGCACACGTTGCACCTCACACAATAATACTGGGAGACTTCAACACACCACTTTCATCAATGGACAGATCGTGGAAACAGAAACTAAACAGGGACACAGTGAAACTAACAGAAGTTATGAAACAAATGGACCTGACAGATATCTACAGAACATTTTATCCTAAAACAAAAGGATATACCTTCTTCTCAGCACCTCACGGGACCTTCTCCAAAATTGACCATATAATTGGTCACAAAACAGGCCTCAACAGATACAAAAATATTGAAATTGTCCCATGTATCCTATCAGACCACCATGGCCTAAGACTGATCTTCAATAACAACATAAATAATGGAAAGCCAACATTCACGTGGAACTGAACAACACTCTTCTCAATGATACCTTGGTCAAGGAAGGAATAAAGAAAGAAATTAAAGACTTTTTAGAGTTTAATGAAAATGAAGCCACAACGTACCCAAACCTATGGGACACAATGAAAGCATTTCTAAGAGGGAAACTCATAGCTCTGAGTGCCTCCAAGAAGAAACGGGAGACAGCACATACTAGCAGCTTGACAACACATCTAAAAGCTCTAGAAAAAAAGGAAGCAAATTCACCCAAGAGGAGTAGACTGCAGGAAATAATCAAACTCAGGGGTGAAATCAACCAAGTGGAAACAAGAAGAACTATTCAAAGAATTAACCAAACGAGGAGTTGGTTCTTTGAGAAAATCAACAAGATAGATAAACCCTTAGCTAGACTCACTAAAGGGCACAGGGACAAAATCCTAATTAACAAAATCAGAAATGAAAAGTGAGACATAACAACAGATCCTGAAGAAATCCAAAACACCATCAGATCCTTCTACAAAAGGCCATACTCAACAAAACTGGAAAACCTGGACGAAATGGACAAATTTCTGGACAGATACCAGGTACCAAAGTTGAATCAGGATCAAGTTGACCATCTAAACAGTCCCATATCACCTAAAGAAATAGAAGCAGTTATCAATAGTCTCCCAGCCAAAAAAAGCCCAGGACCAGACGGGTTTAGTGCAGAGTTCTATTAGACCTTCAAAGAAGATCTAATTCCAGTTCTGCACAAACTATTTCACAAAATAAAAGTAGAAGGTACTCTACCCAACTCACTTTATGAAGCCACTATTACTCTGATACCTAAACCACAGAAAGACCCAACAAAGATAGAGAACTTCAGACCAATTTCTCTTATGAATATCAATGCAAAAATCCTCAATAAAATTCTCGCTAACCGAATCCAAGAACACATTAAAGCAATCATCCATCCTGAACAAGTAGGTTTTATTCCAGGGATGCAGGGATGGTTTAATATACGAAAATCCATCAATGTAATCCATCATATAAACAAACTCAAAGACAAAAACCACATGATCATCTCATTAGATGCAGAAAAAGCATTTGACAAGATCCAACACCCATTCATGATAAAAGTGTTGGAAAGATCAGGAATTCAAGGCCCATACCTAAACATGATAAAAGCAATCTACAGCAAACCAGTAGCCAACATCAAAGTAAATGGAGAGAAGATGGAAGCAATCCCACTAAAATCAGGGACTAGACAAGGCTGCCCACTTTCTCCCTACCTTTTCAACATAGTACTTGAAGTATTAGCCAGAGCAATTCGAAAACAAAAGGAGATCAAGGGGATACAAATTGGAAAAGAGGAAGTCAAAATATCACTTTTTGCAGATGATATGATAGTATATATAAGTGACCCTAAAAATTCTACCAGAGAACTCCTAAACCTGATAAAACAGTTTCGGTGAAGTAGCTGGATATAAAATAAACTCAAACAAGTCAATGGCCTTTTTCTATACAAAGAATAAACAGGCTGAGAAAGAAATTAGGGAAACAACACCCTTCTCAATAGTCACAAATAATATAAAATATCTTGGCGTGACTCTACCTAAGGAAGTGAAAGATCTGTATGATAAAAACTTCAAATCTCTGAAGAAAGAAATTAAAGAAGATCTCAGAAGATGGAAAGATCTCCCATGCTCATGGATTGGCAGGATCAACATTGTAAAAATGGCTATCTTGCCAAAAGCAATCTACAGATTCAATGCAATCCCCATCAAAATTCCAACTCAATTCTTCAACGAATTAGAAGAAGCAATTTGCAAATTCATCTGGAATAACAAAAAACCTAGGATAGCAAAAAGTCTTCTCAAGGATAAAAGAACCTCTGGTGGAATCACCATACCTGACCTAAAGCTTTACTACAGAGCAATTGTGATAAAAACTGCATGGTACTGGTATAGAGACAGACTAGTAGACCAATGGAATAGAATTGAAGACCCAGAAATGAACCCACACACCTATGGTCACTTGATCTTCGACAAGGGAGCTAAAACCATCCAGTGGAAAAAAGACAGCATTTTCAGCAATTGGTGCTGGCACAACTGGTTGTTATCATGTAGAAGAATGCACATTGATCCATACTTATCTCCTTGTACTAAGGTCAAATCTAAGTGGATCAAGGAACTTCACATAAAACCAGAGACACTGAAACTTATAGAGGAGAAAGTGGGGAAAAGCCTTGAAGATATGGGCAAAGGGGTAAAATTCCTGAACAGAACAACAATGGCTTGTGCTGTAAGATTGAGAATTGACAAATGGGACCTAATGAAACTCCAAAGTTTCTGCAAGGCAAAAGACACTGTCAATAAGACAAAAAGACCACCAACAGATTGGGAAAGGATCTTTACCTATCCTAAATCAGATAGGGGACTAATATCCAACATATATAAATAACTCAAGAAGGTGGACTTCAGAAAATCAAATAACCCCATTAAAAATGGGGCTCAGAACTGAACAAAGAATTCTCACCTGAGGAATACCGAATGGCAGAGAAGCACCTGAAAAAATGTTCAACATCCTTAATCATCAGGGAAATGCAAATCAAAACAACCCTGAGATTCCACCTCACACCAGTCAGAATGGCTAAGACCAAAAATTCAGGTGACAGCAGATGCTGGCGTGGATGTGGAGAAAGAGGAACACTCCTCCATTGTTGGTGGGATTGCAGGCTTGTACAACCACTCTGGAAATTAGTCTGGTGGTTCCTCAGAAAATTGGACATAGTACTACCGGAGGATCCAGCAATACCTCTCCTGGGCATATATCCAGAAGATGCCCCAACTGGTAAGAAGGACACATGCTCCACTATGTTCATAGCAGCCTTATTTATAATAGCCAGAAGCTGGAAAGAACCCAGATGCCCCTCCACAGAGGAATGGATACAGAAAATGTGGTACATCTACACAATGGAATACTACTCAGCTATTAAAAAGAATGAATTTATGAAATTCCTAGGCAAATGGATGGACCTGGAGGGCATCATCCTGAGTGAGGTAACACATTCACAAAGGAACTCACACAATATGTACTCACTGATAAGTGGATATTAGCCCCAATCCTAGGATACCCAAGATATAAGATATAATTTGCTAAACACATGAAACTCAAGAAGAATGAAGACTGAAGTGTGGACACTATGCCCCTCCTTAGAATTGGGAACAAAACACCCATGGAAGGAGTTACAAAGACAAAGTTTGGAGCTGAGATGAAAGAATGGACCATGTAGAGACTGCCATATCCAGGGATCCACCCCATAATCAGCATCCAAACGCTGACACCATTGCATATACTAGCAAGATTTTATCGAAAGGACCCAGATGTAGCTGTCTCTTGTGAGACTATGCCGGGGCTTAGCAAACACAGAAGTGGATGCTCACAGTCAGCTAATGGATGGATCACAGGGCTCCCAATGGAGGAGCTAGAGAAAGTAGCCAAGGAGCTAAAGGGATCTGCAACCCTATAGGTGGATCAACATTATGAACTAACCAGTACCCCGGAGCTCTTGACTCTAGCTGCATATGTATCAAAAGATGGCCTAGTGGGCCATCACTGGAAAGAGAGGCCCATTGGACACGCAAAGTTTATATGCCCCAGTACAGGGGAACGCCAGGGCCAAAAAGGGGGAGTGGGTGGGTAGGGGAGTGGGGGTGGGTGGGTATGGGGGACTTTTGGTATAGCATTGGAAATGTAAATGAGCTAAATACCTAATAAAAAATGGAAAAAAATAAGAAAACAATTTATAAGACTCAAACTAGGTGATGGCTCAACTGGAAGTTATCATGTAGAATTCGAATTGATTCATTTTTATCTCCTTGTACAAAGCTCAAGTCTAAGTGTGTCAAGGAACTCCACATAAAAGCAGAGACTCTGAAACTTATAGAGGAGAAAGTGAACAGCATTCATGAAGAGAACAGCAATGGCTGCTGCTGTAAGATTGAGAGTCAACAAATGGGACCTCATAAAATTTCAAAGCTTCTGCAAGGCAAAAGACACTGTCAGAAAAAAAGGGCCACCAACAGACTCAGAAAGGATTTTTGCCAATCCTAAATCTGAGAGGGGACTAATATCCAATTTATACAAAGAGCTCAAGAAGCTGGACTCCAGAAATACAAATAACCCCATTAAAAATGGGGTACAGAGCTAAACAAAGAATTTTCAACTGAGGAATACCAAATGGCTGAGAAGCATCTAAAAAAATGTTCAACAGCCTTAATCATCAGGGAAATGCAAATTAAAACAAACACAAGATTCTACCTCACAAGAGTCAGAATGGCTAAGATAAAAAAAATCAGGGGACAGTTGATGCTGGTGAGGACGTGGAGAAAGAGGAACACTCCTCCATTGCTGGTGAGATTGCAAGCTTGTACAACCACTCTGGAAATCATTCTGGCAGTTCCTCAGAAAATTGGACATAGTACTACCGGAAGATCCAGCAATATCTCTCCTAGGCATATACCCAGAAGACGTTCCAACTTGTAATGAGGACACATGCTCCACTATATTCATAGCAGCCTTACTTATAATAGGCAGAAGCTGGAAAAAAAAAGATGTCCCTCAACAGAGGAATGGATACAGAAAATTTGGTACATTTACACAATGGACTACTACTGGGCTATTAAAAACAATGAATTTAGGAAATTCTTAGGCAAATGGATGGATCTGGAGGATATCATCTTGAATGAGGTAACCCAATCACAAAAGAACACACATGATATGCACTCACTGATATGTGTATATTAGCCTAGAAACTTAGAATACCCAAGATACAATTTGCAAAACACATGAAACTCAAGAAGAAAGAAGACCAAAGTGTGGATACTTCATTTCTTATTAGAATGGGGAACAAAATACCCATGGAAAGAGTTACAGAGACAAAGTTCAGAGCTGAGATGGAAGGAAGGATCATCCAGAAACTACCCCACTTGGGGGATCCATCCAATAAACAACCACCAAACCCAGACACTATTACATATGCCAGCATGATTTTGCTGACAGGACCCTCAGATAGCTGTCTCTTGTGAGGCTATGCCAGTGCCTGGCAAATACAGAAGTGGCTAATCACAGTCATCTATTGGATGGAACACAGGACCCGCAATGAAGGAACTAGAGAAAATACCCAAGGAGCTAAAGGGGTCTGCAGCCCTATAGAAAGAACAACAATATGAACTAACCAGTTACCCCTTCCCCCCACCAGAGTTTGTGTCTCTAGTTGCATATGTAGCAGAGGATGGCCTAGATGGCCATCAATGGGTGGAGAGGCCCCTTGATCTTGCAAAGATTATATGCCCCAGTACAGGGGAATGGCAGGCCAGGAAGCAGGAGTGGGTGGGTTTGGGAGCAGGGCAGGGCAAGGGTATAGGAGACTTTCAGGATAGCATTTGAAATGTAAATGAAGAAAATATCACAAAAGTAAACAAACAAACAAAAAACCACACACTAAAATTTAGTTGAAAGTAGAACTGGCCAAATTTTTTTTATTTATTTATTTATTTATTTATTTATTTATTTATTTCTGGCCAAATTTTAAATGTGGTAAAAAGGTATCAAGAGTAGCTATTCCTCACTAGAGAAACATTAGATAGTGAGAAGTAAAGTTATTTCAAACTACAGCTGCAGCGAAAGCAAAAAGGATGAAGAGGAATGAAGAACATTTACAAGAACTGTGGGCCAGTGTGAAAAGTGCAAATGTTTGGTTTACTGGGATTTAAAGGAAAACTTGATAATGACAGTGGATGGAGTACAAAGTTTATTAAGAGTAGACACACATAAAGAAGACACTAGGTTGGTTGAAGTTAAGTGTACCTCACACCTCAGGTCAAACTCTGAAAAAGCAATAATAAAATACATTCTCGGGGCAGGGGAGGGGAGGAAATCAGGAGCCTGATGCACCAGATGCTGGCTTCTCAGCAAAGTCAGGCAGAGTCAAGAGACAGTGGAATAAGCGTCTCAAACACTAAAGCAAAATCCTGCCAAGAGAAACTCTCCCTTCAGAAAGGAGGAGGGATAAAGCCATCCCCAGGCAAACAGAAGCTGTGAGAATAGCTCTTTGTTGGGCATTGGGCTATACACAGACAGTCTGGTTTCAAATGGAGCTGAGGTCTGAACCCCAGGACCTGGTGGTAATAATTCACCTACATGGGACAGGAGTTCTTTCATGTCTCCTGGAATCCTGGCTCCTGTTGAAGTTACCGCCCCTATAGCCCCCACAGGAGAAGCATGGCTAGTATTCATTTAGGCAATGTCTCAAGCTTCTGACCTTCAGGCTAGACTCCTCCTCAGTTACCTAGCAACAGTAAAGATAACAGCATACCATAAGAAGGGCTGCTTGGCCCCCCCTCACTCTCTTGCTCTCACTCCTCTTACTACTCTTACTCCTCTTACTCTCCCCCTCACTCTCCTCTCCTCTCCTCTCCTCTCCTTCTCTCCCTCTTACTCTCTAGCCTTTCCTCTCTCTCTCTCTCTCCTTTCCCCCTTCTCTCCTCTTGGCCATGGCCAGTCTCTCTCTCTTTTACCTTTGCTCTTTCCCCCTGCCTTTCTACAATAAAGCTCTAAAACCATAGACGGTTTCTGTTGATTAAGGCCCACTGTGCTTACTCTCACCTGTGTGGGAACCTCTCACCCTCAACCCTCTCTCCCACAACCCCAGAGGCTACAGGGTATCGGTGTGGAGGCCCCCAGTCAGGAGCTTCCCCTTGTCCACCTCCCTGTGGGGTGGGGTCAGTGGCTTAGATGCCCACCCGGGGCCCAGTGGAAAGCGTCTGGCAGCCCTTCTACATCTGCCTGCCCAGAGCATAGCAGGAACTCTGGCCAGACATGGGCTATCCTCCCTCTCCCTCATTCCCCTCCGCCTTTTAGTTCCCACAGGTCTTCACTAGACATTTCCTACAGGAAACTTCAAGAGACAGTAACACACAGTGAGAAAGCAGGAAAGTGTACAAGTAACAGGCAAGAGTAATCACAGAGAAAAATCCAGGTGTCTCTTGCACACTGAGAATGTAAATTTGTACTCCTATTATGGAAAACAGTCAGGAGGTCCCTGGGAAGTGTTTAAAATAGAAGAAACATGTGATTCAGCCACCTCACTAAGTACACATCCAACACTGAAATTGGCCTGTTGAACAGACATCTCCACTCCCACACAAATTACATAGCCAAGAAAGGCAAACAACCAGATACATACATGGCTGAACCAAGACCTGGTTGTTTGTGACAACACACCAGGCCCAGGAACGCAGCATGTCCTCATTCATGTGTGTAATCTTAAAATGGTTGGCCTCATAGAAGTTGAGATTAGACTGGTGACTACCAGAAGCTGAGTAAACCAGAGGAGGAGGGAGGTGT